>NC_079887.1:12200500-13450500 GCF_029227915.1 Hydractinia symbiolongicarpus
AGCTCAAATGACAGGTTTAAGATACCAGGGTACTTTTCGCTGTCTTCTCTCATACTAAAAAGGCAAAAAACCCTAAGGACAAAGGTGGAGAAACCTTATACTATAGCCATAAATAATTATAAACTCAGTTTACTATAACATACAACTAACGGTATATTATACTAATACTGTTAGGCATATTGACACAAATCTCGCTATGGCACAAGCTTAACTTCTTAAAATAATCTTATAATGGTTAATTTTGACTTCTCCAATCATTTCATTTCTACCTCGCCAATCTGATCATAAATTTTCAATTTCCAGAAGAACACTAAAAAGAAGATTTCAGTGTCCTAATGTAAAAAAAAAACATCCAGCCTGTGAATATTCTCACGAAAATATATGTATGTGATCGATAAAAAGATATAATATCCAACCTCGAGCACAGCTCATGTTTTTTATATCAGGACGGTGAGATAAGACAGGCCCTAGGAACAAGCTTGTCCAATATCGTCCCTTCATATAAAACGTAGCATTAGAGATAGGAAAATGTTCGTTCTGGGACAGTCGACGGACAACGAAGACAAATTCCCGAAATCCGAAATCCCGAATCTGATATAATCCGACAATTTCCGAAATACCGATAAAATCCAACGCATGCGACTAACGGGAATAATGCTGACATCAACAAAAATAGAGATTGCGCATTCGAATACTGTCCCAGAACTTTTAGTTCAAATCTATATACAATAAAGGCGAATACACACACTGTGAAACAGTTACACGCTATCGCGAAAACCCGTGGGCTTTCGGGCTATTCCAAGCTACGCAAGGCCGACCTTGTTGCTTTATTAGAGGCACACCCGAGACCTGTTCCTGCTCCAGAATCAAGGCCACAAGCATTTACACTAGATGCCTTGGATATATTCGAGTGTCAAGAAATGGCAAAAACCCGTCCTATTAAGAGCAAGATTGAACCTCGCCTCCCCACACCCGAAGCCATGAATGTCTTTGAACGCCAAGAAATAGCGAGGACACGTCCAGTAGTCAAGAGTAAGCTGCGGGAGTGGTCTGACTGGCTTGTGAACTATGTACCAGAGGGTATTAGAAAGCCGGTGCAAGGTAAATGCGCATCAGTAAAAAATCGCATCCTTGCTCTTTATGATAGAGCAAGAAAGACCCTGATGGTGAAGTTGAAAAAGAGGCTAGGGAGGATCATGCCGAAGACGAGCAGCAGCCGAACCAAGACTTCACCCCTCAGGAACATAAGCATGCTCACCATAGAACCTTCCGTCGTGGACGAGGTGCTAGACACGATGTTTGCCCAAGTCAGGAGGCATGTAGAGAATCCCGCGCTGCCCAAAAGTGGCTTCACGATCGGTCGAATCATGCATCTCGACGTGGACTTTCATAAGCTACGACTAACAAGGAGTTCCTCATATATCAAATCACCCAAGTGGATAGCCACCAAAAAAGCCATCATTAACCCCGCGAACAAGGACGTGGAGTGCTTCAAATGGAGCATAATTGCCGCTCTACATCATGGGATATCGGTGATCATCCAGAACGCGTGACCAAGCTGAGACCCTACATGCAGCAGTATAACTGGCAGAGTATCTAGTTTCCAACAAACATCAAGGATATATCCACATTTGAGAAAAACAACCCTGACATTGCAGTGAACGTCTTGTACGTAACTAGGAAGACTTTCAATATCCTGCGTCGTTCTACACACAACGGACGCAAGAAACAGGTTAATCTGCTACTCCTCACGGACGATAAAAAGAGTCATTATATAGCCATCAAAAATCTCTCACGGCTCCTGGGTAGTGAGACATCAATGAATCATGCCAAGATGCACTTCTGTATGAACTGTCTGCAAGCCTTTCCAACGGTTGAGTCGAGAGACAAGCACTATACCTACTGCAGGGACAACGAAGCGGTCAAGATCACGATGCCAACCGAAAAGGAAAAGTGGCTCTACTACAAGGATGGCCAGGAGCAGTTCAAAGCACCCTACGCCATCTATGGGGATTTCGAGAGCCTGTTGATCCCAATGAAAGAGAATGCGAGGGAGACCAAGACGAAGAAGCTGAACAAGCACGTACCATGTGGCTGGTGCACGTACAGTACCTTCGTATACGGGTCAGTGCCAGAACCACTGACAGTTTACAGGGGTGAGGACTGCGTGAAGTTCGTCAACCATCTAGAGGATGAGGAGACTCTGCGGCACCTATCCTCAGCAAGACATGTTACCACTAACGGAGGTACTAAAGAGGGAGCACGACTCCGCCACAACTTGTCACATCTGCATGAAACCATTTGACAACGACGAGTATAGCCGCAAAGTCAGGGACCACTGTCACCACACAGGTTTGTATAGAGGTGCAGCACACGCGATTTGCTACCTCAGATACAAGATACCAAGCCACGTGCCCGTGTTCTTCCACAATCTTTCAGGGTACAACGCACACTTGTTTATCCGAGAACTGGGGGAGAAGTATGATACCCAGGATATTGGTTGTATCGCTGAAAACACCAAAAAGTACATCTCCTTCAACGTTAAAATCAGGCTTCCCATTGCAGGCATGGGGCACGATGTTGGTGATACGTACATGGCAGTGGAGATCAGGTTCATCGACAGCTGTCGCTTCATGGCATCAAGCCTGGACAAATTGGCAAGCAACCTTATCGGTACAAACACGGCAGGTATGAAATGTCAGCAGTGCGCAGATACATGTCTGGAACTTCAGAGCATCGACGCCAAGTATGTGGCAAGCTTTTGGTGTAAAAATTGCGGGTTGAATACCACGAAGCAGCTAGACAAGGAGCAGGTAAAAAAAAACGTACCATCCATGTCCAAATTCATTGAAAAAGATGATGTCTTCAGGCTGATGCTTCGAAAGGGCGTCTACCCCTATGAGCACATGGATAGCTGGTAGCGATTCAAGGAAACGAAACTACCCACAAGGAGGCTTTCTATAGCAAACTGAACATGAAGAGGATTAGCGACAACGACTACGAGCATGCTCAAAAAGTATAGAAGTGCATCACTCCAGAGGGTGCTGAGGTGAACATGGGTCACTACCACAATATGTACCTCGTCGCGGACGTCTTGCTACTAACCGACATCTTCCAGGGCTTTCAAAGCGTGTGCTTGGAGGACTACAAGCTCGACCCCGCCCACTTCTACAGTGCACCAGGTTTAGCATGGAAAGCAGCGTTAAAGTACACAGAAATCAAGCTGGAGCTCCTAACGGACCCTGACATGCTCTTGATATTTGAAAGAGGCATCCGTGGAGGTATAACCCATGCTGTACACAGGTATGCCAAAGCCAACAACAAGTATGAGGGGGGTCAATACGATCCAGAGGTTGAGTCGTCATACTTGCATTACCTCGATGCCAACAATTTGTATGGCTGGGCTATGCGTCAAGACCTGCCCACGCATGGATTCAAATGGTTATCGAACGTTGAGACCTTTACACAGAAGCGGATCGAGAAACTCGTCGCTGACAACAAGCACGGCTACATCTTGGAAGTTGATATCGATTATCCAAAGAGCCTACATGACAAGCACAACGAGCTGCCTTTCTTGCCGGGGTGCAAGGTGGTTCACAGGGTCGAGAAGCTACTCCCAAATCTCGAACATAAGCGGAAGTACGTGTTGCACATCAGAGCCCTTCATCAGGCTTTAAAGCATGGGCTCGAGCTTAAGAAGGTGTATAGAGTCATCCAGTTTAACCAGAAGCCATGGCTGAGGGGTTATATCGACCACAACACGGGGCTTAGAACGGCCACCAAAAACGAGTTCGAGAAGGACTTCTATAAGCTCATGAACCTCTCGGAATTTGGCAAAACTATGGAGAACTTGAGGAACCATCACAACAACCAGTTGGTTACCAACGAAGAGAAGTACACAAAGCTCGTCATGAAACCAAACTTCAAGGGCGGGAACTACTTCAGCAGCCATCTCATGGGCGTGGAAATGTGTAAAACAGAGGTAAAGATGAATAAACCTGTGGATATTGGTCAAGCTATCCTAGATCAGTCAAAAACCGTCATGTACAAGTTTCACTACGACTATATGCAGCCCAATTACGGTAGCAAGCTGCGGATTTGCTATATGGATACTGACTCCTTCGTATACTACATCAAACCGGAGGACTTTTACCGTGATATTGCCGATGATGTAGAGACACGTTTCGACACAAGTACCTACAGCAAAGATGATGGCAGACCTCTCCCCATTGGTAAAAATGAGAAGGTGGTAGGCTTGATGAAAGATGAGCTAAGCAGTAAGATTATGACAGAATTCATCACATTGAGAGCTAAGCTGTACTTTACAAGAGTCTCACGGAAGAGGGCGCGATCGCAAAGCAAAAGGTGTGAAGAAGTGTGTCACAAAGAAATCCATCACCTTCAAAGACTATATCAGCGCTGCTTGGAGGATGGTGTCGATATATACAAGACCTGGGTCTGTATCCAGAACAAGGGGCATCAAATCTATACGCAGGAAGTGAACAAGCTGGCACTCAATAGGGCAGATGACAAACGGATCGTACAAGCGGACCAGATCACAACGCTCGCAAGAGGTCATTATCGCTTAGCGGCAAATAAATGATAGAAGCATTGCTACTAATTGCTATACTCCTTCCGTATGCTTTGATCGTGTTTGGTTATCTGAAGTACAGGAGGGTATTAATAAATATGTCCAATCTCGCTGATATATTCAATGAAGTTGATACCCCAGCAGAAGCCTTGGAGCAACGTGAAAAACCTATTGACAAACGCCAGGCTTTGAAAGATGCACGTAAAGGCAAGGCACACCTCCTACCCAAGAAGTGTACAGAAGCCTTCCTTGACAAAGCATCACCCGATGTGATCGATAAGATACATGCCGATTTCATCCAGCGTGAGATCCAGGAGAAGGGAGAAAAAACAGCCGGGGCACTCTCCTGTCATGCTATAATCATGTATGCTAAGGCTGCCAGCAACATGGTGCCTCTCGATAGTCCCGAGGCCCTACGTCAAGACCTGGAAGAGGACCTTATTATCAAGGAGAGTATGGCTGACTTGGGGGTTCTAGTGTACTCCTCTTTCGGAAAGTTTCTCACACCTCTGCTCGTTGCAGCACATACCCTTAATCATACGCAGCTCTCAACGTCCAAGGTAGTTGAAGAGAAGTATGATAAACAGCAAGAAAACAATGGGAAACAGTCTATCAAAGATACACATGGGCATCCGTGAAAGAGTTGAACGTGTAACCAATGAGCTAATAAGGTATAGAAGGAAGGTACGTTTACAGATTTACGCAGCATTTTGGGAGATTTTGACTCACACGATAAAATATTGACGCCGGCAGCAGATCGCTTTCCACCCCAGGCATGTGATTTGGTGATGGTTCTACAGGTTAATAGAATAAAGTACGCTGGCAGAAGCGGCCTGAGGGCCACCCCACTGGGTATTTGTATTCCAGAAGATCAAGGTCACGGGTTTGAAGGTGATTTTGTAAGTCTCACGACTTACAAAGAAATGAGCGTTGAACAACCACAAGAAGTAACAGTCTTCACAAAGCCAGCAAAGCACCCAGGGAGAGTCGCGTGGGGTCACAAGTTGGCGGCACTGAAGAAGGAAAAGAAACTGAAGAAACAAGAGGGTGCTGTAGAATCTACAGTCAAAACCTCTTCTGGAGGCACTTCTATACAGTCAGGCAGTGTATACATTGGTGTAGGCCTTGTCATACTTGCGTGCGTGGCTGTTGGTGTCTACTACCTTACGCGTAAGCAGCCCGCAGCGGATCAACAGCCTGCTGAAACACGTGCACCGGAGCAGCCTCAGCGAGAGCCTACAACCCAGTCCGATACCGACTTTTTTCACATGCAATAAACTATAATATAAATAAGCAGCAAAGAGTACCAGAAAGAAGTCGTCGATTCCCTGTGGGAATCTGTCAGACTGGTATCATATACTATCATCTTGGCACTAGGTGCGAAAAAGGCGCTGGGAGTTTCTAGACCAGGGGCCAAGATGGATATGGAGGACGGGTTAAAGCTCGCTGGATATATGACAGGAGCGATATTATTCGATTATTACGCGATAAAACAAGGTTGGTAAAAGCGTTCCATGGTGCCTCCTGAGTAAGTACCCCACAAGGTTCTATCTGTCTATGGCAGACAGAATAATCATGACTCTGGATATTTTCAAGGAGCCGCATACAGCAATCTTCACCGGGCCTACCTCGTGTGGCAAGACCCAGCGTGTACTCGACCTCCTGGAGAACGAGTAAAAGCACCATTTATTCAACGTTGTCATCCTCTGCCCCACCATCCGCTGGAAAAAGACCTACCTCGATAGAGCATCGCTTTGGAAGGATGACTATGCGTTCCTGATAGAGCCGGGCGATCACCTCTTTTACTGGATCAAGCAACTATCGAAGCTGTTCGCGGGTAAAGAGACTCTGTTCATCGTCGACGATCTTATAGCGGACGAGAGCCTCGACAAGAAGCGTCAACCTCTGCTCGAGCTGACCATCAGTGGGAGACATCAAAAGCATAGCTTATGGTTGTTAACGCAGTCATACACGGCTTTGCCTAAAAATCTCCGTCGGCAGAAGAAGCAGCTGTTCATATGGTACCCCACAAGCGCAGCGATATGAAGCTGGTGGATGAAGAGACGAACATGATCTCGGATTGGGAGTCGAATCAAGGCTCAACTCAAAATGTCCGAGCACGCCTGCTCGTACATTAGGTTGAATCACCCTTGGACCTGGAAAATTTTGAAGTGACGCGGACATCGATTGGATTGCTTTAATCGCCTGTGTCTCGTCGCTGGCTCTTGCCATGATCCACTATATGATGAAATATTAAAACCCGGGTTCTGTCCACATCCAACTGGTTGGAATTACTCTAAAAAGTACAAGATAAAAAATACCGTTGAGTCCAATATAAATCGTCTTTTTAGAGCCCTTCCAGCCCGTTTTCAAAACACCCGCCAGAAGCTCGGAAATAACAAAGGCAATCCTAACGATATCTTCATCTCCCTCAAAGGACTCAAGTGGATGGAAAGTAATACAAGGGACCCTGATATTCTAGGTAGACTGCGGGCACTTATAGACGTATATAGCACGACGTCTCATTAGACGGTTCCTGGGGTAAGGTAAGTATTAAGGTGAACCTGTGGCTCACCTTAGCTGTCAGCAAAAATTACGAGCCCCGTCCTTGCGGACATGATCCCCGGATCAAAAAAACAAGTAGATATGTCTCTTGTGTTTGATTTTTTAAAGGAAAACAAGTCCGATCCTTCACCGTAAAGGGTAAAGGGCAATGCCTAGTGGCCCGTGATGTTGTTAGAGCCCTTGGGTATATGGATAATGAAAATGGGAAGAGGGTGTTTCGAACCCATGTCCCCAGCAGGTGTATAATACGATATAAGGACGTTATGGAAGAGGATGTTAAAGAGAACGCTGAGCGTCCCCTTCATCCGGACACGGTTTTACTGACAGAAGCGGGCCTTTATTGTATCCTCTTGAGGTGTCATAAACCTGAAGCAGAATCATTTTTTAGGTGGGTTGTAGAGGAGGCTATGCCCAGAGAAATTCTAAGGCTCGCCGCGACCATTGAGGAAAATGACGTGGTCATCGAAGAAAGATATATGGCCCTGGCACTGCTTAATGATGATCTCGAGGACAGGGATAGACAGCTTGTGGTGTTGAATGACGATCTTGAGGAAAAGGATAGACAGCTCGAGGCACAGTGCCAAGAAAATGGGAGACTTCGTGAAAGGTATGTGCCACATGCTAAAGATCCCCGAAAAGACAATGTGATCATGATTTATCATAAACATACGACTCCTGATGAGGATGAGTTTCACCACCTCTCATATTACCGCGCACGCGTACAAAGACGTGCTTTACCCACCAAAAGAAGATGGTTCAAAGATCAATACCCCAAGTCTGAAGAGATCGTCTTTATCGATAATGCCAATAGTATTCACGCATTCAATAGATTTGCAGAAGAGGGGCACGTGCAACGACACATATGCCACTTCAAGCTGTTCGAACAGCTGTTTGACATTGATATCAAGTAAGCGCGCAGATATCTTTTTTATAAGCTATCAAAGCCACAAAAACTATGTCTATAAGTATCAACTGAGCAAGTTCCGCAGCGGTGAACTTGATGAAATGGCCATCTGGCTCGAGAAATTTACGACTCTTTAACATGTGCCTGACAAGTATAAAATGCGTATAGGTGACGCTATTACCGATCTCCAAGAGGTACTTAGATCCAAGTACCTACACCCAAGGTGTGGACTCCAGAGTCCACACCCAACCAAACACGGCGTTACTCACGAGCCACGTGGTCAAAATTGATAAGTGTCGGTGGCACCGACACTTATCAACTGAGCGGTTCACCCGCTGCGAGTGAACCGGTAAAATGGCCATCTGGCTCGAGAAATTTACCACTCTTGAACATGCTCCGGAGGTACTTCAACATTCTCTGGTATTAGCATCAACTCCTCCGACACAAAACTTCGATCAGGTCCATCTGCCAAATAGTACAGGAGACGGGTACCTGTCACAATACGGTCGAGTCTATACGTCTTTTTGCTCCACCAAGCGTCTGTTGCACGTCTTTTAGCATGACCATGCTACTCTCCAGGCCGCAGCAAATACAAGTATAGACCGTCATCGGCTAACGGTTTCTCATCATGCCTTTTCTCACCTTGCGGCACCTCCTCGAGCTTGATCACTTTCGAAGGTTTCATACCAATCATAGCGGTTTTGATGTTGTTCAAACTTTTCACGATAGTGTTTAACCCAAGTGGTACTAGTTTCGTCAGAGGCAAGCTCTTGCGCATCTTGAGGTTTGAAGAGTCTCTCCGCCAGCACCTTGTTATACGATTCGACAAACGCCGTGAAAGTGTGGTGGTATTTGATCGTTGCACGCTTTATCTCGACCCCTTTGCTCTTTAGAAGCTTGCTTACGGCAGACTTGAACTCTGAACCGTTGTCGCATTGGAATATACTCGGATAACGCAGAGTTCCCGCTTTTTAAATGTCCTTGAGCATATCCGCAACCTCACTAGCCTTTTTCGTACGCAAAGGCCTCGCTATGTTATACCTCGAAGCCACATCAATGCACGTGAGTATATATTTATACGTGTTGCTATACACTTTATTGTGGGGCATATAGAGCACGTCAAATTGGTGCATTTCATTGGGCTTTGTAATTGTGAAATGTGGGTAGTTAATGCGCTTCGGCCCTCGAATATGCCTGATCCAGAGCAGTTGGCGAGAAAGCCAGTGAATAACTCTCTTTTTAGAAAGGCCAGAGTGTGCAGCGAGTAATTTGATCGCTTTTCGACCGGTCCTGAGATGTTCTGGAGAGTAGTAGATACTGCTTAGTTTTTCCTCCTCTTCAGGGGTAACGATATGTGCTGTTGCTTTCGACATTTTTATTACAAATCGAAAACGTTCTGCGTTGCATCTAGGCCCACTTATACGCTGCAAACCGAGGAAGTGCGAAAGATCCAAGAATGAACGTCAACTCACCGTCTTGTTGCTGCTTAATGGGGTATAAAAGTCGGATAACTTCGGGGCCTTCTCGATCGTCGCGATGTAATAGTCCCGCATCCCCTCATCAAACTCCTTCAGACTCTTCCCCGCAGCACGCTGTTCTTCCCGTCTCTTGTTATATGCATCGATCTTCGCTTGCCTCTCACGTACCCACTTTGCTTGAGCTTCTTGTAATTGTTCGATCGCTTTATTGTGTCTCTTGCGCTCCTTTTCACCATGCCTCGAGAGCTTGGAGAATAGGAAGTTACTTCCTGAAAATGCCAACGCGTTAATCTCCGCGCCCGCTACGAGTACACCAATAGTTGCCATTGTTTATTATAATATTCCACAGAGTGTAAGCGCCCATCCAAGATGTTCAACTGCGCATCTTGGAGCAAGTACACATAGCAGCGGATATCCCCGCTTGTATCGTCATCTTTCTTGGTATCTTTCTTGGTTATGTGGAGAGTGATGCCATCGCTAAGCTTTGCAAGGGTCTGCCAGAACCATGGATACTGTGATCTGGACTACTGCGGAAATCAATGTACAGGGCGTAGCGCTTCGTGAAGAACTGACCATTGGTCACTTTGCTATCGTGGGATCCGAAGAGTTCAACGATTTGCTCGAGATGATCTTTGGTGAGCATAGCATGCGAGTAGAGTTCATTCAACTCACCTTCCACCGTGATCGCGATTTTCTCTATCTTTGGGTTGTAGAAGACCTCATTGACTTCGCTGTACGCCTTCACTTTTTCTACGAATAATAGTAAAACGCCTTTCAGAGACTTCGCTGGAGTATCGATCTGGAGGTTGTAGGAGGTATCAGCTTTCTTCATTGTTATAACCTTGCTGCGGAGTACACGCTCATAGGGCAGGGCGAGTCTCGAGTATCGAGACATCATAGCACTCGCGAGATCTTCGTTTGTCACTTTATCGAATTCGAACGCGATGTTGGTGATCTTGTGACCAGCATCAACTGGTTTAGCTTCGGTATACCCTGATTTTGGTGTACCAGCATCTTTGATGACTTGATCATACGGAGCGAAGTGCAGTACAAACTGTAACCTATCATATAAGCTCGCTTGATAGAATGGTAGATCCCTCGTCAACTCGAACATTTTGCCGATGGGGATGCAAAAGGTGTTCCCATACGCTGCCACAATCGCATCTTCCTCATTGTTGCTTGCATGGTTACTAGCTTTTACTTGAAGAGCCCTGATGGTACCATCATTGGGGTTAATGCCCTCTAGAATTAGATTGTTCTCACGTTCAAACTTTGGGAGCCACCGCGAACACATTGAAATCGCTGATGTTTTGCACTTCGTGACCGTTCAGGCTGATGCGAAGGTTTTGAACAAGGGCCTTGCCAATGTTGCTGACGATGGTGCGTTTGGTGTTGGTATCAGTAAGCTCCAGGTCGAATAGGAGCTTGAGGGAGCTGGGGAAAATTACATCATCTTTACCCAAATTGGCTACGTCCGCGTACAAATCTTCGTTTTGGTTGATCGTGCTAGGATTGTGTGAGACCTGGACACGCTGTTTCTTGCCTTTCCTGGCAAGCATTGTCTTTAATTCCTTATGCAGATCTAGCTTAGTTCCGTACATTTATTAGTAGCGCTATGAGAGTGGAATAAATGACAGATAATCCAGGATTTGATGAAGATTTCACGGCGGAGGAAGACCTTGACCGTGGGAGAGAGGAGGTACCTTTCAGTAGATCCGAGGATATTCCTGTGTCCACCCCAACACCAGAAGAGCAGGGTCAATCGTCTAGCGGAGATATCACGATCTACGCAAGGGGAGAGTTGCTCAAATCGAAGGTAGACGATCTTTATGAACTCCTAAGTAAGGAGCTACGGCAGCCAATCGCGAAAATGTACGACAAATTTAAAGCACGAGGAAACCAGCTCCTTTTCGATGGTGTGGAGCTTACGAAGGGGGAGAGAGAATTGAGAGCAGTTGCCGAGATACAGAGGAGGTTGGGCGCGAAACGCCTACAGGCTATGGGCCTTACCGACTATAGCACCCCACACAAGGGCAGTAAGACGATAGTTCAGAGGCTCCTTAACGAATTCGATAATGTCAATGAAAAGGGTGATGACATCGAAATGATGCCGCTACTCGAGAACGTGCTCGATGACACGGAGAGCCTGATTGAAGATACTTCCTTTGGCGGTGATATCACAGAGCGTGAAAGAAGAGGGTTAAACCGCGAGCTTCAAACGTTACGTTGTAACCTCTAGCACTTGAAGGGCAAGATGGTTTTTCATGACAGTGAGATCGACAAAGCAGAAGCCAAGGTGAAGAGGCTCGAGAGCAAGAAGGCCACACCTGGAGCATCCGAGGAACAGCTAGCTATCTAGGACGGGAATATTGCCAAGGCCAAGGAAGACCTGGAACGACTACGGGATCAAAAAGAGGCTACGGCAAAAGCGCACGGTTTACTATCATCCGACACTCAGAGCCAGCTGCTGCACATCATGGAGACTCTGATGAAGATCGCAGGGGATGGTAAAACTTTGGCTGAAAAACTCAGGATCCTGTTCGAAGAGAATTACTATAGCCAGTATCGTCTCCGCTTTTGGTCTCCTGATTTCAACCATCGTGCTCGCTGTTACTGGAGGAAGAACAGATGCCGTAGCGGGAAGTACAGGGGGAGGTGCTGGAGCAGGAGTTTTGTAAGGAGTTTTGTAAGGAGTTTGAAAGACTCGGGAGATTCCTGAAATACTTAGCAGGCAAGGCAGGTGAAGCTCTTCCTGGAATCATTGGCAGCGTGGTGTCGTTCTTTTTTAGAGTTGCAGCGAGAGTTGTCGAGTTCGCGGCAAAGCATTTATACATGGCCATGGCTGCTGCTGTGGGTATTGTTGTTGCGTATGTGTGTAACAGGAGGAGTAAGGGTGGAAAGATATCGTAGAAAGTCTATTATGTTGATCAACACATTAGACCTATTTCTTCATCCAGATGAGAGCAAGGATTATCCCTACTCCCAACGTGATAACGGTAGCCTTGGTGTCATAGTGCTGAGTTGCATCAACTCTCGGCGTAGTATGCGACTCCGATTGGGGGAGGGTGGCACCCTCCGCTTTAATTTCTTCCCTTGGTGCTTGATGTTTGGAACTCTGTGGTCTGGCAGCGTTAATCTGCGGGCTAACACCAATAGTGAAATAGTCCTTACTGATTAAGATCTTGTTCGTAGAATTAGCGATCTTACCTATCCTCAGCCCCATATCACTCGGAATCATATACACTCCATGAGCAACACTATAATCGACCTTGCTACGTGCATACCTGAGTACATTCTCAAACTCATCGATCTCCGTACCTGTGTTGGTAGGCCTTTTGATGACATCCTCGAATCTTGTTAAGTATAGACGATGGACATCGATTGCACTCTCTTCACTCCCGATTATACCAGATCGCGCATTAGCCTGACTTTGGAGTATCAAGTACGCATAAAACCTCACGCTTTGCGACAGGCGTTCAACACCGATACGAGTGAGACCCTGAGATGTTTCGATTACCCAACGACTCATGGATCCACCGTCAAAATAGCTGGGGCCTGCACCTGGATAGTCCTTACATTTCGCTTGCCAGGAGCTAAAAATGGTCTTTTTTTTCCACTCTTGTTCACTACCAGATACACCAAAATCACGAGTCAAAGCATGGAGCTTTTGGTTGCTGAAAGGGTTGTTCAAGACTCTAAACCCTTTGGCACCTGGCAAGGGGATCTCAAGCTCTGCAAAGGATCTTGCGGATCTGAAAATACACATGGAACCTATACACAGCACGTGCAAGAGGCAAGGGGGAGTTTAGATGCTGCATGGAATTGCCACATGCGGATGTCGCACAGTAGACCGCAAAGTTCAACTGTGTTGACCACAAATTGAAATGGTGGGCCCTCCACTCCTGCACTGGAGGGTTAGAATGAAATACATACTCGACGAAGATATCACGGAATTTTAACTTAAACTAGGACCCCTTCGCATCTATCACGGTGGTGATTCATCGACAACTGCAGGAGCTCTTGGGTCTACCCTAAGATCCCAGTAAAAAATACTAATGAAGGGTGACTACGATTCATTCTATAGGACTGATGTATACCAGCGGCTGAGACTTGTTTGCGTTCAGTTAGATGAAGATAACTGCCTGCTAGATGGTAAAAAATCCAAGATACTGGCTATGCTCCCCACCAAGGAGCTAACCGTATGGGGAGACATGCTTACGTGGAGTTTTGACACTACTATATACCTTCCCCTGAAAGGCTCCACCGATCGTCTCGAGTTCATGTTGACGGATGAGCATCACCATGATAAGAATGTTTCGTTCGTGGGAATTACTATGCACTTACTGATAGAATAAATGACAGATTTTGCTAAGCTTTACCCGAGCTTACCGAGTGCAACCCCCGGAGGGTATGGAGGAGGACACGTCACAAAAATACAGACTGAGGTAGATCGAAGAAGTGGAACAATATTTGCGAGATGAGATTAAAGAGCGTGACAAGCTCGCTGAAAAGTTCAAAATGCATGGTACGTGGGTTAGGATCTGTGATCATGGCCTTATAGCGGTAAGTGTGATAACTTCCGGCGTTGGCATTGGTAGCATGCTATCTGGGATCGGTGTACCACTGGCCGTGACTATGGGTGGGATCACTATCTCCGTAGGGTGTCAAGAGTAAGAAGAGTAAGAAGCATGAGAGCATCAGACTACTAGCAGATACCAAGCTCAACTCTATCGTTGACTTGATCTCGAAAGCCAAGGAGAATGAACGCGTTGACGACCACGAGTTCAGCTTAATTATGCAGGAAAAACAAAATTATATGGTGCTGAAGGAGCAGATTAGACAGTGTGTCAAGAAGATCATGGACTCGATCAATGAACGGGAACGACAGCAGCTGATCGCGTAAGGGCGTGAACTGTTGAAAAAACTTCAATCTGCACAGTATGTCAGCGGTACTTAAAGGAGCCGCCAGCTTACTCATAATCTAGTGTGTTGTTCAACATACTAGACGATTTAGAGTATCTCTCCGGTATCTCAATCGATGATGTGGTCACCATCATGTACGACACATCGCTGCTTTTCAGAGAGCTGTCTCAAATATTCTTCGAGATTTTTCTGCCAAGCGATCGTAACGCAAGGTTCGCAATAAGGACCGTCTGTTTGTGTAGAAGCGTCCTTGTACTTGACCTTGCGGATGGCTTCGAGAAGAGGACCCCTATTCATAGTTGAGTAGTTACGGATCTTTAATGCTTTCGCTTCCTTTTTCAGTTCCGGAACGTTCATGTTTGTTTCTATGTTGAAGCTCAACATAGAACCTTGATAATCCACTTACAAGACAGTGAAGCCCTCTTCATTATCGGAGTCGGAATCGCTAAGGTAGCGGGAGCCATAAAACTCGACAACCTTATACTTACACTCCTCCAAGTAGGTTTGCATGTAGTAATTTGAGCCTTGCCTATAGATGCCAGATAGCTTGATGATGGCCTTGCACTCGTAGCTTTGTTTTAGTGGTACTTTTTTGGAATGGAAGTCGGTTCTGACTTTGCCCTCCCACTCCTTAACCTTGGTGGTGGTTTATTTACCTTTTTTAACAGGGGGAGTGGTGAAGCAATGACCCTCTAAGGACTCTACCTTGGTCAGGATACTCTCATACTTCTCTAACCACTCGGGGTGGTTATAGATGTCGAATAACATGGTAAGAGAGCAGCCCTCATCGTAACGCAAGGCACCATTGGAATAGAGCTTTTTAGATGTTTTGATTAATAGAGGGGATAGCTTGTTGTCACTATTTTTATAGCCAATGACGAAGCGTTCATCTTTGCCCTTGTTTGCTGGGATAGGATCTCTTAGCACGATATTTTCAATGTTGGAGTCGCTTTGGCATAAAAGTCTCTTGAGTTACCATTCTCGTTATCGAATTTGAACATCCTTTTATTTTTGTGATAAGGAAGTTCAACTAGGGTTTGGTACAGGGACAGATTCCACCATTATACGTAATGTACTCTTGGAAACAGTACCAGCATAGCATCTTACCTTTTATAAAGAACCTCCATCCACAGGAGCATCTGTCATAGATGTCAAGTACCCGTTCACACTCATCGCATTGTTCCATTTATCTTACAACCTGGGGTTGTAAGATAGTCAGTGATCTCCATACCTTATGATAAGTCTCACGAGGACCCCCATGGGGACACGTCCTGGGATCTGAAATGCTCCGGAACATATTTCTCAAGCAACTGGGGTTTCCTCATAACCGCCATATTGCACATTTCTTGTGTCTTGAGCGTGTCTGGCACATTCTCGATTAGATATGGCAGCCATTTAACAGCATCGATACACATGTCTTGTGTCTTGAAATGATCCGGAACAAAATGCAGCGTTTTGGGGCTCTCCCGAACTGCAATGATACACATTTACTGAGTCATGAAATGATCAGGAACAAACTTGAGTAGCCGGGGTCTATGCCAAACAGCCCTATTGCACATGTATTCGGTCTTGTGCCTGTCTGGAACAAACTCAAGCAAAAGGGGAAACCTTCCCACCGCTCTGATACACATTTCTTGCGTTTTGAAAAGGTCTGGAACATACTGGAGCATCCCGAACACCCTTTCGGTGGCCTTGGTACACATTTCTCGCTTTTTGAAATGTTCCGGAACATACTGAAGCGCCCTGGGGTGCTCTTAAACCACTATGGTGCACAAATCATGTGTCATGAAACGATCTGGAATATTTTGAAACCGCTCCATCTTTCTTTTAGGGGATAGAACCTCAACCAGAGTTTTGGGGGACAGCCTTTGAGTATGAGACTTTCCCCCACTCACTTGCGCAATCTCTATTTTTGTTGATGTCAACATTATTCCCGTTAGTCGCTAATGCGCATGCGTTGTATTTTATCGGTATTTCGGGAATTGTCGGATTATATCGGATTCGGGATTTCGGGAATTTGTCTTCGTCGTCCGTCGACTGTCCTAGAACGACTCTGTATTTCTTGGAATAAATGAGCCAAAAAAGCTGCCTTGTTAAGTCATTAAAAAAAGTCTTCATGCTATTAGAAATTATCGTCGATACGTAATATATAATGACACGGAGATTTATTTCCAGCTAGTAATTTGTAGCGCCTCTAATGAGACATGTCAATGACTATTAAAATTCTTTACTTAATTGGTATCAGAACGTACCATCGTCATAATTCACTACTTTAAAAAATCGCATCAATTAGAAGTTTCGTGATGTGTCATGCGTAGTCAAAAATTATTCCCTCTTGTATGTTCGAATGTTTGTACGTCACATGCATTTAAGAAGTACTATCGCGTCACCAATCTCGTTCCCAGGACCCTTTTTCAGTTTTTGATATTGAGTTTACAATATCAAAAAGTGAAAAAAGAGCACTGTTGACAAGGTTTATGCGTTGTTGACGTGAAGGGATACCTGACGCAAGCAAAAACTTCTCCTGTGATAGAATTTCTACTGTGGAGAGCATAGCATATCGTGTAAAATATTATGAAACCTTTTAGCAACAACCGGGACGGTACCTAAATGAGCGAAAACGATAAAAACTGGCATCTAGAAATTAAAAACAACAACTTTAATGCAACAAATAAGCGCACCAACCTTGTCTCCAGGGCCTTTTTATCTTCCTTCTAATTCGTAAGAAAGGGTGACGAGTTTTGAAGAACACAAAAAAATATTTGAAATTTAAATATTTTCACTCTCCTCCTCTTGGGTTCACCTATTCCTACATCAACTCATGCTTTGAATGTTTTGGCAACGAAATGATATGATGACGTTAAATCAACTGATTTTCGTCAACGAGAGAGTATGTTTGCCATGATATCCTCAACGGAGCCGTCTCATCAGGATATTATTACTAGAACTATTTCCAAAAATTTGGTAAAACTCTATCTAAAAAGTATTACTTGATTTTCGCGTCGAGCCTAAGTCAATTTTTTTGACGTTTGATACAACACGAGCCAAATCCCTTAATTGCAACTCTGTTCCCAAGGCTCTACGTCTAATATCCTGTCAGACAACTCCATGGGCAACCTCGATCCCAGGGCCTGTAGCGTTTTTTGAAATGAGGATGAACAAAAAACGCTACAGGCCCTGGGATCGAGGTTGCTCCGTGAGGATATCATAGGCGCAGAATAGCCCTAAAGACGAACTTTTCTTCAAACCTGGCAACTCGTTAAACACATCTGCCCAAGATTCACTTGACTGTATTTTGTCGTGTGGGTGTAACCACAACACGGCATGGCTATTATGAGTCAACCTCGGCCCCAGTGCTTTTCGTCTCTCATCGGCGCTGCGCCAATAGTCGTCCGATATGCAAAAGACAACAGCTCTTGGGATCAAGGTTGGCTATGAGTAACACATTTACAGTTTGGCATAAATTGTTTTTTTGTAGAAATTTCACAAAACGGCCTATTCATTATGACACCTAAAAGTGGGCAGATCCCTCAAATGATTTTCCAATCGAAAAATATAATTGGCTCGAGCTTTCTCAAATAAGAAAGTACCATCAAAAATTAAAGTTAATTTTAATAAGAACCTGGTTTATACTAGAGCGTGGTGATACACTCACTCTCTTCTTTTTGGTCTTGGCAATAAACTAATATACACGAATATTTATAATTTGTTATATAATATATAAATAAAATTAATATATATATATATATATTAAATATATATTAAGAACAACATACATCTGACTTTTGAAAAAAAGCAAAAATTAGAACATTTAAAAGGCTGTGAAAAAATGCACACACATATCCATCCAAGTTTAGTTTTTTTATAGTTATAAGAAAAACAAACGTGTGTGGTGAGAAATTAAACACTTTTAGTAATGTTGAAAGGTTTGTTTATGTTTTATAAACGTTAGCAAACGATGATTATTATCTGAGTCATCATTACGTAATGCCAAAAATGCTGACAAAGCTTTTTGTTGTTCGTTTCACTCAAAAGATCTTTTGACGTCTACACCTTCCGAACAATAACCACTTTACTCATTATGAATTATTAATAAGCCAAACGATCTTTTCAATAAAAGTATTTGATTGGCTTATACTCTGCATGCTTGACTTTGATTGGCTGTTATAATTATCAGCTGATATTTTTAAACTTGCGAAAAAAACTGAGGCCATTCTAGTAATTAAATACAGTTGTCAGGGTTTTCATTCATGAAATATTTTATTAATAAAACATAGATGAGTTGTGCTTGGGAGGAAGAGCCAGTTTTTTTAAAAAAGAAATTACACATTCAAGAAATAAAAATACAAAGTTGTTGTTGTTTTGTAATCTTACTGCAGAAGCTTTGAAACCCAAAGCAAGTTTCATGACTTAAATTCGAGGTAAATAATTTGTTTTTGTGTATTCGCTTTGTTGTGGTTCCAATGCAGCTACCATTTTGAAACAGATCAGAGATCAAAAGGGCGAGGAGAGGCGTGTCAATGCAGTTTCTAATTAATCTTCACAAAACGAGTCTTTTTTTTCCAGAACCTATCTGAAAGTCGAATCGTTGCTCTTTTAAACCAACGTTTTTTTCAACGAGTAAAATATTTTTCAGCCTAAAGTGTTCTTATTTTCTCAATGTTCAGCCTGAATTTTTTTATACTGTTCTTATAATTTAAAGCGTTTTTTTTTTACTATTTCACAGAATATTATAAATTTTCGCCACTTATAAATTTTAAAGTTCTGCAAATATCGTAGCTGGCAGCTAATGTTAGTAAACATTAGCCTCATTTCTTATGGTTTTTGTGTTTTAAGTAAAAACGAAAAAGTCTGAAATACACGAGTTCGGAATTTCGTCTAACCATGTTTAAAAAAATCTTTCTTTTGTTACAACTTTGTGAAATATTTTGAAAAGAAAAGTTACAACTCCTTCGTATATGTTTTAAGTTTGGTAACTCCCAATAACATCCTAAATTCGTCGAGAGACTAATTATTTCTTCTATAAAATAAAATAATTTTACTTCCTTTTTTCAATACAGAAAATGAGCGAACAACTTAAACTCTCATTGTTTTTAGACCATATGCACATTTTACATTTCTGTCCTTCTGACACAACACAATGATATTAAATATAGAAAACAAATTGTGTGAATGATGCTAAAATATTTAGTTGACTGAACAGCAAAAAAAAGGATACACAGGAATGTATAAAATGCAAACTATGTTATTTTATTCCCAGGTACCCCATGTAGTCCGCGTGACATAGTGAGTAGGTCATCACGTTTTCAACAGAACACACAACATGAGATCGCGTATCAAAAACCTTCTTTTTTTATACATGTAAAAGATAGGGAAGTTCTTTCATTTAATCAATTTATGGTAACAGGAACCACATTTTCTCTTACTTCATTCTAGTTCCGTTCTTTTTGGTTTCCTGTTTCCACAGAAGATTTTCTTCTTTAGGGCAAAGCAATTTCCTGTTTTTTTACCGATCTTTGATTCGTATTTATATCTTTTAACTTAATGGCAAGCTTTTTTATGCACATATGCACAGTGATTGCTACATTGATGAGTCGTTATGCTCATGATAGATCAAATTTCAGGTTTTTTGTTAAGGGTAACATTAATTAATTCCAAATATATGTGGCATATGGAATTTTTTTATCTGCAATTAATTATTAGTAGACAATGTTGTAATATAATTTTTGTTATGTGTAATTAAAATACCCCACGTCAGTCTCATATACACGTTTGTGGTACGATATTTCTCCACCGTTGAGCCTTTTATTATCATCAGCGTGCGTTGTGTATATGAGAGAAACCGCTTAGATTTATCAATTTAGAGCTTTATGCGATTTTTTAATCAAAGATCGTACGATATACTAGTTTGTA
Source organism: Hydractinia symbiolongicarpus (assembly GCF_029227915.1). Lineage (NCBI taxonomy): Eukaryota > Metazoa > Cnidaria > Hydrozoa > Anthoathecata > Hydractiniidae > Hydractinia > Hydractinia symbiolongicarpus. Next base: position 12,220,875 of record NC_079887.1, read on the forward strand.
TCAGGTTAAGAACAACTTGGACTAAACTTGATTTGTGTGTAAAAATACCGTACTAACAATTTTATAAGAATCTAGTCTATAAAAACGTTACAGATGAGATTTTGTGAAAATTTAAGAACATATTAAGAACGTGCTCAGAATGTTTTCTTTCAAAGTTTTAGGAACTGGACAATAATATTTTGGGAAGAGAATCTTTTTTGCATCATTTTTTACAAATTAAATCAACACGTATGGCCAGGGTTAACATTTCTCATCATTATCTTTTTTAGATTTTTTATCACTAATGATGTCTCCTCAGCAAAATGCTCCGACGCTGGAAACATTTGCAAGTCAAAAAGACAACGATATAATGACGCACTCGTTTTCACTCGCAGATTATGTTGTTATTCACAATTGTGATCCCATCTGTGCCGAATGTGAGTTTATAAACATCTCAAATAAAGAAGCTCTCAAGTTAGGATTGAAAGAAGAAAAAATGAGAAACCAGAAATACCGTGAACGATTGAACGATGTAATGAAAAAGTACGGACAGTCTCTGAGACAAGTAAAATATTTGAAAAATAAACTAGACACTCTTACAAGACAGTTGATGGATGAAAGAAGAGCGAAAAATGATTTCGAAGTAGTAGATAGTTCCATTGATTCTGATGATGACTTGTTTGAGTTTAAAATCAAACCAAAGCTAGAAATTATTTTAGAATAAAATTTTAAATGGAACTATAGGGTACACTATTTGATTAATGTGAAATGTGAAACGACCGTTGTTGAGTTAGATACTCGTAAAACAACGTTATTTGCAAGCAAAGATGAAATCATTCATGGTCGACGTAGGTTTCTGTATAGACTACGCGCACGCTCGGTAGAATATCGTGTACGCCATTAAATTTTAATTATCGATGGAATGTTTTGTACCTGTTGCAAAGACTTGTTGGTTTCTGTTCTTCAAGCACCTTGGGTCCATGCTGTGAAAGTTTATCGTTTTAAAGTAGCTAAAATTATTTATTTGGAAAACTATTTTGTGAATGGCAGCTGAGAAAAATGAAAATTTAAGGATTATTTTTCGTTTGTATATTTTTTGTTGTGTATATATTTTGGTTTTATTTTGCGTTAAAGTATAGCAACTAGAAAATATTTGTATCATTTATCTCTGAGAATATATACTGTTTATTTTTGGCTAACAATATTTCTTGAGTTAAATATTTAATCGTTGTGAAAGTAACTAATTATATTTTGAATTATATTTTACACTTGTGAATATCTTGTACATATGGAAATATTGACGGCGAAAATATATATATTGTTGTGTGCTCCACACCTTAAACATCAAAAAAAAAAATATTCTTTTTAGGCAAACTACGGACCCAACTAAGCTTTCTTCTTCGAGGTTATAATAAAATGAGTTTTTTTTTTCAAAAGCTTAAGGGGGATTTTCACGAAGCGAATTGAACGGCGAATTCGCTTTTTAATTTTCACGACAAAAAAAAAGGCGCCAAATTCATTGTTTAGATTAGTTAACCGCGTTCTGATTGGTCAAAAACTAGCAGCGGAACCTTTAGCCGCTAAAAAGTAGGAACTGTTTCTACTTTTCAGCGAAGCGAATATTTCGATGCAAAATCAAAAGAAACAAAAATGCGCATGCTCAGATACAATTCGCCGTCGAATTTGCCGTTCAATTCGCTTCGTGAAAATACCCCTTTTGACTCAAACGAAGACTCAGCGAAAACCCCGTGTTTAAATTGACTGCCGTCCCTTTAAAAATAGCAGACTTCAGGAATCAGCTGAAAAATCAAACTTTTTCCTAAGCTCGTTGGTAAAACACACAAGGTATCTGTCCGGAGAAAATGTGGTAAAGTGCCTCCGACTGTGTACGAATTGGCCACATGTTACTCTGGTAAAAACATCAAGGGTTTATAATGTTTGTTAGGGTGAGTAAAACCACTCGCTCGAATTATTCGGGATGAAAAGGGCTTTTTCCATTCTCCACCCCAGAGATCTTTGAGATAAACTCGAAGGTAGTACTTTCAAGGTTTTAATCTCAAAGAGTTCTGGGGACAAGAATGGGCTTTTCCTATCAAAAAGCGCGGTCAGTTTCTGACCGCAAAAATAATCGGTTGAGACCCAGCGTAATTTTTCCCACCTTGCATAGACCCATTAAAAAGACAAAAGTAGCTTAAAACAAAAAAACGTAAAATTCTAACTACATTTTCGCGGGATGAGAAAATGTCCAACATTGAGGAACGTTTGCTAATAGAAATGAGAAGGAACAAAAAGGTACGCTGACAGGTCTCGCCGTCAGATGTACAAAAAGAGAACAGGTCGAGGTATCGAGCGAGGTTGCGAAAAAAATCCTGGGGATACAGTGCACTCTCTATAACTCGAACAGCCACGGAGAATCGGAAACCATCTGAGTTAAAGAGAGGTTCGGGTAATAGAGAGTTGGAACTTTTCCAAGTTTTCGTATAAATTTTGTATAAATGGCCAATTAAGCATGATTGGAATGGGGACAAAATCTTTGAACATCTTTTCGAGCAGTTTCTTTCTTCAACTCCAACAATTTTATTTTGCAGGACTTCTTTTCTGCTTTACGTTTTGTCCCAGCAACAGACACCATGATTGTAAAACTTTAATACCAAAGAATCGTGTTTACGTTTTGTTCGAATGACATTCGAATCAGCTTAAACTCTATTTACGTCTACAGAGCCAAAAAAATGCAAAAAAAACCTGCTTGTGTCATATAAAGTTCTAGATACATGTTGCGACGTTCGAGTTATGGAGAGGAAATACCGAAGAGTCCAAAAAAAAAAAGGTTCAAGTTAGGAAGAGATTGAGTAAAAGGGGTTCGAGTTATAGACCCCACTGTATATTATGATTACGAATTCTTTTTTTTTTTGAAAAAGTTTCTTAAATTTTGAGAGCGTTAATACCTTATCGGGGAAAAGAAGTCGGGGAGAAGTGACTAAATTTTTTGCAAGTGACTCAACTTTTGATTGACCAAAATTTTCCCTGATTATTTTCTTCCCCGATTAGTACTTTTACCCGATTTTCTTATACCCGACTAATTTATCCCTACTTTTGTCATTCATCCTAAAAAATTTTGCGCACCCTGACGGTTTTTTTTAAAAATTTTTAGGTCCCATACCTTTTAGAAACTCCCTAAAAATCTATATGAAACCCTTACATTAGGAAAAATATACGAACTCTTGTTGGGATTATGTTTAGAATTTGAAAATTGCAACACATCTTTGTTTCAACAAGAAGATTTTTTCGATTTTTTCGGTTTTTACCCGAAAATCGAAAAAAAAAAAAATCGTATTAATAATAATAATAACGATAATATATTTTCTTTATCACCGGAAAAAGTAAATCATCATACAAAAACTATTTACAGTGTTTTTTTTGTTTGCTTTTTGTTGCCTTTTTTATCTTATCAGAAATATGGGTTGTTTTAGATTTCTGCTGACGTCAGTAAGACATAAAAAAAATGACAAATTTAGTTTACTGTAATGTATAGAGATTGAAACGCTGATGAGAAAGATGCATAGTATCATGTGGTATTAAAGAACGGTTGATGATATAAAGGTTTAATAATTTTGCTGACGTCAGCAAAGTCCCTACCAAAAGTTCCAAAAACATTTTTTTCACAAATTCGTACACCCGTTGCATTCATCTTATAGATCTTGAAACGCTGATCAAGAAAATGTATAGGAACATGAACTTTAGACAAACGGTTGTAGAGATATGGGGGTTTGAAGGTTTTGTGATGACGTCCATTGCGAAACGGATTTGGGGACCCAGGTTTGGGAAACTTACTCAAATTGGTCCCAGATGGTCCCTAGTTACCCACGCAGTGAAAAATCATTGACGTCACCACCTCGTTTCCAAGTTATTTGGCCTCAAAGTCTTAAGTGCACTGTAATGGCTTCACTAATCTTGATTAACTTTCCTTTGACGTCAATACTATTTTAACATTAAAGTTTAATAAATTACAGAACCGTTTCATAGGCGATGTTTTACAGACTTTATCAAAGAAAATAATAAAGATAATAATCCACTTTGCAAAAGTCACAGACAGACAGACGGAACTGGCGTATTATTATATAGACTAGTCGATAAAGCCCGTGGAGAAATCCACTTAGGCAGAAGGACAATGGAAAAATAGGTTGTTTTAGATTTTTTGCTGACGTCAACAGTGCAGGTACATAAAAAATTGGCCAAGTTTAGTTTATTCGTTGCCTATAACGTGTAAAGGTTAAAACTCTGATCACAATAATGTATAGGATCATATGTATTCGACAAAAGCCTAAGGAGATATAAGGTGTTAAAAATTTTGTTGACGTCAGCAATGGCCTGTCAAACCCAAAAATTTATTTTCAAGAAATTTGTGTACCTATTGCCTTTATCGTATAGATCTTGAAACGCTGATCAAGAAAATGTATAGGATCGCGTGCTTGAGACAAACGGATGCAGAGATATTAGGGTTTGAAGGTTTTTTTATGACGTCATTTACCCGTCCATTCCGAAACGGATTTGGGGACCCAGGTTTGGAAAACTTACCCAACTTAGTCCCAGGTAGTCCCCTAGTTACCCACGCGGTGAAAAAACATTGACGTCACCACCTCGTTTCCAAGTTATTTGGCCTCAAAGTTTTAAGTGTATTGTAATGGCTTCACTAATCTTAATTAACTTTCCTTTGACGTCAATACTATTTTATCGGTAAAGTTTGGTAAATTACAGAACAATTTTATAGGCGATGTTTTATAGAATTTGTTAAAGAAAATTTTGAAGAATGTAATCCACTTTGCAAAAGTGACAGATATACACACGGAACTGGCGTATTATTATAATAGACTAGTCGAGAAAGCCGTGGAAAAATCCACTGAGGCAGGATACAAATGAAAAAGAACCTTCATTTGAGTTTTGATGGCGTCAGCAACGCATCCACAAAAAATAAATTTATAAGCTTGTTTTCACGTTGCTTCTATTGTGTAGAGCTTAAAGCGGTGATCAAGAAAATGTACATAATCATGAAAAAAGTATAAAAAGTATATCAGACATTTAAAAAATCGTTATACAAAAACGTTATTACACAATTTCCACACTGTACAGTTTGTCCCACGTCATACCAAAATCAGATATTCAGTCTATTGCATACAGCAACACTTTCAAGGTTTTACACAAAATATAAGAAATTAACAGTTATCTGAATTCCCGTGAAAGAATCCATTGAATCTCTCATTTAACCGATGTAAGGGATACCAAACAAAAACATACAACACAGTAATTTGAATTTTCAAAACGCCCATTTCATCCTCGACCCCTGGCTCTACGTCTCTTTTATAACGGGATGGCAAAAAGAGAAAAAAGCCCTGGGACCGAGGTTGCTCACAATATGCATTATTCTATGTTTAGAACATGTCCAAAAATATCAAAGGTGTCTAACAACCGTTACGTAAAAACTATATACTTGCTTTGCCATTCCAGAAGTACACCAGGAGAAAAAGGATACCAAACATTAAAAAATCAGCTGTTTAGTCTATTGCAAACCGCAAACCTTTCAAAGTTATACTCCAAGTATAAGAAATTTATAGATGAAAACACATAAAAGAGAAATATAAAAACTTGAATCATTTTGTATGTTGTTGTATATCTACCGAAATATTTCAATCCAAAATATTAAAAGAACAGAACTAAATTTATAATCAAGAAAATCACGCATAAAATCAAAGAAGATAACAATGCAGCGTTTTCGAATTTAAGAATCGAATATACTTCAAACGGCAACGTAACAGATTTAAGCTTACGTTTTAGGTTTAGGTTTTTTAAAACGACATCAACACTGAATCACACAGTCTGTAATCTTAAAAACAGTAACAACAGAAAAATTACTTTTTACAGTTTATGTAAATTCTTTTCTAGGATATACACGCTGTTTTTATAAAAATACCGTGTTTTAGTTTCAGCCTGATGTTCTTAACTTCTTTGACAAATGCTATCCTCATTTTTCTCAATATGTTCTTAACATGAATATGGCCTGAAAATATATAATGTCTTAATAAAAATAAGCATGCTGTAAGTTACTATAGCTAGCTAATGGCAATTCTACTACATGTAACCGCCCATTGGTTGGACAAAAAAAAGTTCACTTCGTTTGATATACAATAAAAAAAAGTAAACTTTTAATCAGTTTTGTGCGTCATACAAATGTTCATATTTAAAACAAACTATCAAGCTTAGACATATTTTAGGATATTCTAAACTTCTGACCCATTTTTCAGAGTATGTACTTACAAAATAAGTGCTTAAAGAAAATAGTTTCCGACTCAAGACACAAAAACAAACTTAATATTTAAGGAAAATTTAGCTCTGAAAGAAACGGCTAGAAACTCGTTATACACCCAAGTTCATTTCTATACTAAATAATCTAAACAACGCACCTGTTTTCTTTTACTTCTCAGTAGGTAGCTTGCTAGCGTTCTCTTATTAAAACTCCAATCAGTTTTTTACTTCGAATACTAAACTTCGTTTCATCCCAAAGAGAATGAATTGAAGATGCATACAAATGCCTGAAACATTTCCAATCAGTTCTCTTTGTGATCATCGTACGTTAGAAATATTTCTAACTAGCACCTTCGTTCTACAACAACATAACATTTTTGTTTTTTACATTTTAGATTCGAATTACATTCATATTCGAATTCGATAGAATTTCTATAAAAGGAACCAACTTCGGTCCCAAAACACAAAAATGGATAATATAGAAAAAACAAATATAAGCTTTAATCTAACCTTATGATGAGTAAACATTATTTAATAATAATAGCACTTAATAACTTTTTCCAGGATTACTTTGAAAAACAGACAACCTTCTTCGCTGCGCTTTTCTTTTTTTAGTTGATAAACAACTTGTTTCCGTTAGATACGACGTGCACATTAATTCGGGTGTAAAATTAAATTATTCTATCTATAACGACCAACGGGGCTTTTAAAACAAAAAAACAAATAGAAACATTTAAAAATAAAAATAAAAATTTAGTGTTAATAAAAAAAAAAAAAAAAGAGTTTTTATTTTCTAAAATAACGAAAAAAAAAGAATTAAAAGTTTAAATAGTAACCCCCTGATTTGTGCTTTTTTACCTTGGTAAATTTTAGCGTAACGCCACCTCGTAAGAAAGTGACCCGTACTTTGCGTGTCGTGGACATGGTTACTCATACAAGCGTATTATTATATAGATATTCTTCAATAACTTCTTTGAAGCAAAGTCTACTGTTTGTAAGACAACATGCAAATTTTAATCACTTCTATGTTTTCAATACTTTCTACAGTTGCTGGATTATCCATAATACTAGTCGATAAGGCCCGTGGAAGAATCCACTCAGACAAAAAATTAGGTTGTTTTGTAGATTTTGCTAACGTCAGCAGTGCGTACAAAAAAATTGGCGAAATGTAGTTTATCTGTTGCCTGTAATGCGTACAGATTGAAACGTTGATAAAAATAGGTGTTCGCAAACGAATAAGGAAATATATAAAGTGTTTTAAAATTTTAAATTTTGCTGACGTCAGTAAACTCCTGTAAAGTACAAATAAAAAATTTCTTTAGAAATTTGCACAAAGTCCACTTAGGCAGAAGTACATTGGAACAAAGAATGGTAACTTGTATTTTGATGACGTCTGCCAGGACCCGTCAATACACAATATTTTTTCCCTGAAGTTTGTTTACACGTTGCTTCCAATGTGTAGAGCTTGAAACGCTGATCAAAATAATGTATAGAATCACGTGCAACACCAACAATAATAATATAGTCAGAAATTACACATCTCAAATATTTGTATTTTATCTATATTAATTACGTTTGATTACGTTGAAAACCTTCAATATTTTAATTAAAAGTGTCAAAAACATCAAATTTATATCTGGAAAATCATTTATTAGGTTACATACTATCCTGTTCCCCAAAAATATACACAAAATGTAAAATTATATAACCAGTTAAGAACACAATTTTTTTTCTTAGTATGATGATCTGTAGTGACCTTTACCAACCATTTTAAACGTAAATGTCAAAAAGAATAAGGAGTAAATTTTGAATGAACAAAGATATTATTTTTGGAATATATATACGGTCCTTCCTCACAAAAGTTTACACAAAATGTAAAACAGATTGGTTTTTGAGGAGCATATCCAAATCAACGAAAATCATTTCATTTAGCATGTCCTATATTGCCATTGCCCATAAATCTTCCACATAAAGGTTATGAAACACATCAAATTATAGAAAAATCAGGCATTTTATCATACAATATAAAAAACAAAAAAGTTTTAGTCAGAACAATTAGTAATTTTTTCAGTATCACCAAACACAGTTATTACTACAATTTTAAAATTCTTAACAAAAACGTAAATTTGTTTCTTCAGTATATATATTGCATATGGTCTTTTTCCTACACAAGTTTACATAAAATTTAAAAGAACAGCAGTTAGCAACATAAAGAAAACACGAACAACCATACCATCCTCTCATAAATTAAAATAAAGTCATAAACCCACTTGTCATATTGGTTGGGTACCCTTGTTAAGTTTATAGGAAATGAGAAAATAATTATACTCTTAAAAAAGTACATCCTACTTTACTATCCTGCAAAAGTTCGAGTCTTTGAAAGATTTTGTAGGCAGCTAGCTAACTTATTGCATCATAATTCGTGCTCAAAAGCAAAGTTTGGAAACTAAGGTAGCTAGACTAGATAATTAAAAAAGAGGAATAACAACATAAGTCATAATAGGTTAGAGCTACCCATGGGGGGTGGGAAGAGTAGGATCTGGAGGCTAACATTAGCTAGCTACCAGTAGCTAAGACACCCCCAGTTAAATATACTTAAACTGAGAACATTTAGTTAAAACTAGCCATAGTTACCACTAATGCGCCTCGAATTGCTAATAACGATTTAAAAAATACGAATTTAGAACGGGATCGAAATTTAAAATGGAAAATGGTGGATGTTTCATGTAACTGCGTGATAACGGGTATGATAACAGAAAGGCAGAGCGGAATCGAATAGAGACTTTTGGATAAGCTTATTGCCCAGAGGAAAAATTATAAATTAGAAGCCCTGCGACTTGAAGATTTCCGTCATTAGCCTGGAAGATTCTGAAATTTGAAGTATAGACTTTGAAAACGGAGAACAATGGGTAAAAAAATCATAAGTATTCTAATTCTCAATTATTATTATCACTAAACCTAAAATACAACATAATAAATAAAAAATAAGAAATAATTTTTTTACATATATATAGTATATATTCTAAAAACTTTAACTGGATATTTTTATAACTGATCTGAAAAATTCTTGAAATTCTAGGATACAGATTGTTATGTATGAACTTGACGATTCGAATATAACAACTTCTGAACAAGTTCAATTTCAATGAATTATTACTCAATAATTTACCAATAAAATCCTTTAAAATTTACTCTCTCGTTGAAGATTTTTCGAAAATGCTGATGGTGCATGGTTTGATAACAGTTGATCTGAAAAAGAAAGTACATTTAAAAATATGAAACAAGAATACAATTTTACTAGGAACTGAATTAATACCAGGTTGTGTAATTATTGTCTCCCTTTTTGATTTGAAGTGAGAACAATCAATGCTATGTGATGCACAAGGTATATTATATATATAAATATATGTATATAAATTTATTCAAACTGGTTTTCGATATCATTGTTAAACAAGTAACATTTTAAGTAGGCGATACATGATTTTGAAACCTGTGGATAATACAGGATTTATTTTGTCGAAATCAATTTATTGAATTAAGCAAATTTGATCGTTTATTATCCTTTTTTGATTTTAAGGAAATTTGTTGGTCATTTTTTGTTTGACAAATTCAAAAAGTTGAACATATCTAACTTTTGAAAAGTTGAAACAAAAAAGGGTAAATGCACAATTAATAAATTTATCAAATTTAATAAATTGATAGTGTTTTCATGAGATTTTTAAAATCAAGTCTTTTCTAAGAAATCTTAGAAAAATATATTGTGATACTTAAAGGTGAGAAAGTTTTTCAAGGAAATTAGGGTCTATTTTTTTCAACAAACTATCCCGGTATTAGGCACTCAAGGAGAACTGATAATTAGCCAGTAACAGAATGGTTAGCCGATGCAGAATAATTATATATAGGGCACGTCCAGTATAATTAGTCGCTCATACAGCTAATTATACGATATAAATTTTTTTGATTTAAATTTCCACACATTTCTTCGTTATCAATCTCCCCATAGCTATCTATATTTTCTATATTTATATAGATCCACATAAAGTTGTACTTCAATTGAAACCAAAAATAGGAACAAGAAACGCTTGTGTCGAGAAGATAATAGTGTTATTTATTTATGTCATGTTATTTAACAAGACACTATTCTGATTTCAAGAAAAAAACATGAAAAGTGAAAAACACAAAGAAGCCTGTAACAACAATTATACTGTGGGTAGCGTTATAGTTATACTGCAACGGCTAACTATCATGTTATTGGCTAATTATTAGTTCACCTTGACTGTTCAGTGCAAGCAACAATAAAATTTTGTCAGGCTTCGGCAACTTTTCTGCAGAAGATATAAAAAATCCTGTGACGAATATCTTTTTACCTGATAGCAATAGCCTCACAAAGGTTCCTTCGGAAGTTATTTTAGTCCCATTTTTCTCAAAAGAACAGGAGTCGGGTATCCAGCCCCCCATGATAAAAGAAGGGTGCCGATAAGCTGCAAACGCTCGCATATAAAAGGGTGAGTTTGGCGGCTTTTTGAATGAAATTATTGGTTGGCCTCGGAAACTCCCTAACTTTTTACAACTTTTTACGGCGTATGCGGCTTATCAGCACTCTTGTTGATAAAATTAAGTAAAGCAGGACAAAGGCTTTTTAAACGTAATTAAGGCACTATTTTGTGTAGCCTAGCTAGCTGGCTGGCTTGATATGTAGCTATTAAAAGTAATTTTAGAGGATTTTAAATATAGTTACATCACTAAAGCTACTACGAAAAGCCAGATCAGGAAGGCAAGACCAGTCGGGGAAAACAGCAATTTAGGTTATGTAACCTAATTAGGCTATCATCTCCTAATTAAGCCATGCTGATAGCCTAACTAGGATATGAAGTCATATATTTAACTTTTGCAAAGAAAATACGCACATTCACAAAGATACGGATAGCACGTTAGTGGTGATTATAGCCTAATTAGAATAGCATAGCCAAGTTAGATTAGGAATCCTTCTCCTAATTTGGCGAATAGCCTTATTAGTTTATGATGTCCTAATTTGCTGTTTTCCCTGACTGAAGACCAACAAAATTTTAGTCATGGCTGTATATACACGAAATCTTTAGGGATAATTGACATCATAATGTACCTTAACATCAGATAACAACCTTAACATGTAACATCCTTCTTCACAAGAAGGCAAGTATTGACATATATACAGCATTACTAAAAAGTTCAAAAAATATATCAACGGTACGAGAAAACTTCCCAGTTATAAATTTCGATGTATCCCTAAATTGCAGCCTTTGGATCGAGCCAGGAACCGTCCTAAGTTTAATAAGACATAAGAGTAATCCTTCTACTTACTTACCGTTAACAGGCTTAGCAACAACGTGGTTCAGACAAAAACAAATCTATTCTTGAAGATAAATTCACGTGGGCTGCAACGACATTTAAGCACGTTAAACGAGACAAACGAAGCCTCGTATTACAAAACTCCATATTAGCATAACAGAAGAATCTCGATTAGCATTTTTTAACGCATTCAAATCTTTAGAGACAAGAAGGACATCGAGACAAAAAGATTTGCCCGAAAAGTGTTTTTTTTGTCTTGGTGGTACCAAACACATAGGTTGTGTTATATCGGGTTGGAAGATCGAGCAGAAATCCCCCGCGAAGTAGAGAGTGGAAAAAAATTTCTGCCATACACAACACAAACACTATGTACTCGCGGTCCACTAAATGTGCGCCCCTTCGGCGGGGCGCAGCTAAAGGTAGCTATTTATCCTTAAAGCACATATAAAGAGGAACAATAGTAAAGTAAAAATAATAACGTTACAGCGAGTTCAACAAACCAAAGTTTTCCGTTTGTTATTCAGCTAACAGCTTTATGTAGAATTTTGAATTTTAGTACAAATACATTAGTTACGCGCCAGGGCACACATTAATTACGCAACATAATGTCAACAAAAATGGCTACTTTACAAATTTAAGGCTTTTAGGCGGGTGGCTTTTGCTAAAAAAAGGGAGCCTTTTTGCTCCAGCGACATAAAAACCAAACGTCTAAAAATATCAAAGTTCTTACTATCTGTGATTTCAAATCGCCTTCAAACCTTCAAGCCTTTATTTTCTACTTCTAATTTTTTTTTACTTCTAGCTTCACTTCTCACTTTTAACTTAACATTTTTGAAATTTTTTCTTTTTTAAATATGCTTTTTAAATATGCTCTTTTCACTTATTTCAAGACGAAGGAACCCGTCAAAACAGAAAAAAAATTTTTTTTTAATAATTTATATAAGTTTGGCCTTCATCGTATAGATCTTGAAACACTATTCAAGAAAATGATAAGATCATGTACTTTTGACAAACGGTTGTAGAGATATTAGGGTTTGAAGGTTTTTTCATGACGTCATCAACCCGTCCATTCCGAAATGTATTTGGTCACCCATGTTTGGGAAACTTACCCAAATTGGTCCTAGGTGGTCCCTAGTTACCCACGCGGTGAAAAAACATTGACGCCACCACCTGGTTTCCAAGTTAATTGGCTTCAAAGTCTTAAGGGCACTATAATGGCTTCATTAATTTAATATAAGATATTGACGATAAAGTAGTAATATTGACGTTGCGTCGCAACGTCAGAAAGTTTACCATATTAGACATTCATTTTTCGGCAACAACAAAGGAAAATAAACACATCCACTTTGCCTGCTACGGACAGACACGCAAAGTTTCCGTATTATTATAGAAGACTAGTCGATAAGGCCGTGGAGAAATCCACTTAGGCAGAAGGACAATGTAAAAATAAGTTGTTTAAGATTATTTGCTGACGTCAGAAGCAAAGAATTACAAAAAAATTTGGTAAAATTTAGTTTAATCGTTGCCCGTACTGTGCAGAGGTTAAAACGCTTATCAAGAAAATGTATATGATCATGTGCTTTTGATGAGCGGTAAATGAGATATAAGGATTTAAAAATTTTGCTGACGTCAGCAATGGCCCGTCAAAACCAACCAAATTTTTTTTAGAAATTTGTATACCTGTTACCTCTATCATATAGATCCTGAAACGCTGATCAAGAAAATGTATAGGATCATGTGCTTTTGACAAACGGTTGCAAAAAAATTATGGCTTGAAGATTTTTGATGACGTCATCAACCCGTCTATTCCGAAACGGATTTGGGGACCCACGTTTGGAAAACTTACCCAAGTGTTTTACAGACTTTATCAAAGAAAATGGTGAAGAATATAATGCACTTTACAAAAGTCACAGACAGACAGAACTGGCGTATTATTATATAGACTAGTCGCTAAAGCCCGTGGAAAAATTAAATTTTGATGACGTCAGCAAAGATTTGTCAAGAGACAAAATATTTTTTTTAAGAAATTTGTTTAATTGTTGCCTCTATTGTGTAGAGCTTGAATAGCTGATTAAACTAATGTATAGGATCATTTGTTTTGTACAAACACCTAAGGATATATAAGGGTTTAAAAATTTTGCTGACGCCAGCAAAAACGAACAAATATGCAAAAAAAATATTTTAAGAAATTTGTATACCCGTTGCCTTCATCGTATAGATCTCAAAACGCTGATCAAGAAATTGTATAGGATCATGTATCTTTTACAAACGGTTGCAGAGATATTGAGGTTTGGAGATTTTCTGATGACGTCATCAACCCGTCCCTTCCGAAACAGATTGGGGGACCCATGTCTGGGAAACTTACTCAAATTGGTTCTAGGTGATCCCTAGTTACCCACGCGGTGAAAAATCATTGACGTCACCACCTCGTTTCCAAGTTATTTGGCCTGAAAATTTTAGGTGCACTGTAATGGCGTCATTAATTTAATATTGGATATTGACGTTAAAGTAGTGTTATTTACGTCGCGCCGTAACGACATAAAATTTAAGATATTAGACATGCATTTTTTGGTTACTTCAAAGAAAATTTCGACAAGATCAGAGGAAAATGAACAGATCCACTTTGCCTGTCACAGAGACACGGAACTGCCGTATTATTATTATACTAGTCGATAAGGCCCGTGGAAAAATCCACTTAGGCAGAAGGACAATGGATAAATAGGTTGTTTTAGATTTTTTGCTGACGTCAGCAGTGCAATTACAAAAATTTTTGGCGAAATTTAATTCATTCGTTGCCTGTACTCTGCAGAGGTTTAAACGCTGACCAAGAAAATGTATATGATCATGTCTTTTTGATAAGCGTTTAATGAGATATAAGGGTTTTAAAATTTTGCTGACGTCAGCAATGGCCAGTCAACCGCCCAAAAATTTTTTTTTAGAAATTTGTATACCTGCTGCCTTCATTGTATAGGTCTTGAAACGCTGATCAAGATAATGTATAGGATCGCGTGTTTTTGACAAACGGTTGCAGAGATATTAGGGTTGAATGTTTTTTGGTGGCGTCATCAACCCGTCTATTCCGAAACGGATTCGGGGACCCAGGTTTGGGAAACTTACCCAAATTGGTCCCAGGTGGTCTCTAGTTACCTACGGAGGAGATGACGTCAGTTATTTCCACCCGTTTCCAAGTTATTTAGCCTCAAATTTAAAAGTGCAATTAAATGGCTTCACTAATTTTAATATAATTTCCATTGACGTCAATATTACTTTAACGTCAAAGTTTGGTAATTTACAGAACAAATTTGTAGACGATGTTTTATAGACTTTATCAAAGAAGGTTTATCCACTTTGCAAAAGTCACAGACAGACAGAACTGGCGTATTATTATATAGACTAGTCGATAAAGCCCGTGGAAAAATCCACTAAGGCAGAAGAACAATGGAAAAATAGGTTGCTTTAGATTTTTTGCTGACATCAGCAGTGCATACACAGAAGGAAAATTAGTGAAATTTAGTCACTCGTTGTCTGTAATGTGTAGAGTTGAAACGCTGGTCAAAATAATGCATAGTACCGTATGTTTTTGACAAACGCCTAAGAAGATATAAGGGCTTAAAAACTTTGCTGACGTCAGCGAAGTCCCTACCAAAAGTTCCAAAAAAACTTTCTTTACAAATTCGTACACTCGTTGCATTCATCGTATAGATCTTGAAATGCTGATCAAGAAAATGTATAGAAACATGAACTTTTGACAAACGGTTGCAGAGATATTGGGGTTTGAAGGTTTTGTGATGACGTCATCAACCCGTTCATTCCGAAACGGATTCAGGGACCAAGGTTTGGGAAACTTACCCAAATTGGTCCCAGGTGGTCCCTAGTTACCCACGCGGTGAAAAATCATTGACGTCACCACCTCGTTTCCAAGTTATTTGGCCTCAAAGTTTTAAGTGCACTGTAACGGCTTCATTAATTTAATATAAGATATTGACGTTAAAGTAGTGTTATTGACGTCGCGCCGTAACGTCAGAAAATATAACATATTAGACATGCATTTTTTGGTTACTTCAAAGAAAATTTCGGTAAGATCAAAGGAAAATGAACACATCCACTTTGCCTGTTACAGACACACGGAACTGGCGTATTATTATATAGATAGACTAGTCGATAATGCCCGTGAAAAAATCCACTTAGGCAAAAGCCCAATGAAAAAATAGGTTGCTTTAGATGTTTTGCTGACGTCAGCAGTGCATATACAAAAAAAATGTTCTTAAAATTTTACACCAAATAACAAATGTCAAATAGCATTAAATCCTCCACACAAATCTTACACAAAATAAAAAAGAACAGCATGCAAGGTGCAACACTCACAACACCATCTAAACCGACAGTGAATAGAGTCACAACACGGATAATAAAAATGTTAGAAATAACGCATCTCAAATATGTACATCTTATAAGTGATTATGTTGAAAACCCTCAGTATTTTATTCTGAAATGTCAAAAAGGAGGCCTGCAAAGAGTTAGCACAAATCAACAAAAATAAGTTCTTTACGCATTTTAAATATTGTCTTTCCCTTAAAAGCTTATACAAAATATGAAAAAGCCATAGTTAGGAAAACATCAAATTTAAATCTAGAAAAATCAGTCACTTCGGTTGCATACCATCCTCTCCCGCAAAGTTCCACAAGTGTAAAAATCAACCAGTTAAGAACACAAAAAATTTCTTTTTTAGTATGATGATCCATACTGCCCTTTACCAAAAACCTAAATGTCAAAAAATCAATAAGCAAAGAATAAACTTGAATCAACAAACATTGTATATATACGGTTCATAAACAAACCTTTACACAAAATGTAAAACAGATCGTTTTTTGAGTAACACATCTAAATCAACAAAAATAAGTTCATTCAGCATGTGGTATATTGCCATTACCCATTAATCTTCCACAAAAAGGTTATGAAACACATCAAAATTTAAAATAATCAGTCATTTCAGTGCACACAGTCCTTGCGTTTAGATTACGCAATATAAAAAAAAAACATTTTCCGTCAGAACATTAAGTATATAATTTTTTTATCATCAGCAAACATTATCCCTACAAAATTTTGTAAAATTCTCAAGAAAAACAAAAACGTGAAACCATGGAATTTTCTTCCAGCAAAAATTACATCACATACAGTTAGTTCTCCCAAACAATAGTTTATAATACGAAGTTTAAAGACAAAGTTGTTTATATAGTCTAAAGATGTACTTACACTGTATATACAAAAGCTTAACCAATAAATACTTTTTAACTTTCAAACTCGTTTTATTTCTTACTTAGTTAGTAAACCATGGCTGTTATTTTTACCGATAAAGACATCAGCTTTGCAACAGCTTACAGTGAAGTCTGATTCTACAAAGATTTGTTCTTTCAGTATATATATTGCATGTGGTCTATTTCCAAAAATATTACACAAAATTTTATAAAACAGCATTTTGCAACACGAACAATATGAACTGACAAATTTTTTTTAATCTACGTATAAACCCACGTATATAAATTTCCAATCAAATGTCAAAATAACTATAAAAAATAACTTAACACACACACTTTAAAATCTATAAAATTCGTTTCACTTGTCATATTGTGGTCTCCTTGTAAGGTTTACAGGAAATCATCATCATTCATCATCATCATTCTCGGCTTAACGTCCGTTTTCCATGCTAGCATGGGTTGGACGGTGTAATGCGGACTGGGTTATTGAGAATTGACTTGTAACTTGTGAATATATTCAAACTAAAATAAATTTTTACAAAATTTTTAAATAAACTAAAAAATTGAACTGACAAATCCTACAGTGACAATAATTGAACTTGTTTGAAGTTGATTTGACAGATGTTACGTACTCTTTGAAATTCATGTTACAACTGATGTGAAGAAAAAGTGTGTCTATTTATACAAAAATATTGAAACAGAATTATTGCCTAGTGAATAATTACATAAAAAATTACAGCAATTATCTAACATGAGCAAAAGGAATAAAATAAAATAATGGCCTAAGGGAATATAAATAACATACATGATTTTTTGATAATAATCAATTGAATATAATCACCTAGGGACCATAATAATAAAAATAAATGTGATTAAAAACGGGTGGAAAAAGATGAGGAGAAATTTTTGTCTTTATAAATGTTCATGTTGCAGCACACTCCCCGCCAAGGCAAAAATTTCTTTGAGGAGTTCATTTGTATTTAATTGTACAACTCTTTGAAAAAATCAGGATCATTGATCGCATGTACCAGAACCAGACTACGTACCGAACGAAAAGTTTCGCGCTTGACGTTTTCATCTTGATTTTTGTATTCGACCAGCACACGTCTTACTTTATTATCATTACCAATCTCGACCGACTTAACCATTCCGTAAGTGTAGGTTTTGTAAATGGCTGAGTCAACCTTTGTTAATAACACAACATCACCGACTTCAAGATTTCTATCTTGTAAAAACCATTTGGCTTGTTGCATCAGTTTTGGAACGTGGCTTAGCAACCAATTTTCGTACCATGCGTCGTAATTTTTTGAGTTGGTCTTCAGGAGCTTGGATGGATTGTCAGAAACAATTAGATTTCCAACAGGGCTTCTATTGTTATTTCTTCCAAGAATGAGCCGGTTAGGGGTGATGAGATCCATGTTCTCGACTTTCACAACGTTGCCAACACCAAGCGGAAGGTTGTTGATTGTGTTTGCTATAGTCGATGCCAGTGTCTCCCACTGTAGGATGGATAACCTCTGGTTGGTGACTGCTTTTTCTAAGGATTGATTGATTTCCTTTATCTTCCTCTCCACCTTTCCATTAACGTTGTGGCCACCGACAGCGCATGTCTCGAACTCCACGCTTCGTTCTCGGAACATTTGTGTTTTTACATCTGTGAAATTCAGCTTTATGGTCTTTGATCCTTTAACGAGTTGAAAACCTTCAACGCAGAACACTTTCTTCGGAAAGCCATATCTGGTAGAAAAGCGGGTGAAGGATTGTATGAATGCTGTCGATGAGTATTCATCCATTACGTTGATCATCACAGCTGAAGTTGAACAGCAACAGTACACAACAAGCCAGATCTAGACTGTGGTCCTCTTGTGAGCTGGTGAGAATGACTGATGAGGACCACTCAAATCCAATTGAGTGTTATAGAACGCAGGTGCAATGGTCATGCTTGATGTAGGAATCGGGCCCATAATGGCTTAAATTTGTCTCTTGTTGATCAGGCGACATTTGATGCACGACTTTTTGAACATCTTCACTAATGGACAACAATCAATGACATAGGCTTTCTTTAAGACCTCCCTAATGGTTGTCTCAATCACAGCATGTTTGCTTGATTTGCTGTTCCAGTGAACATCATAGATGATGCTGAATGCAAGAGGCGAATTTTTGTCAACCAACGGAACACAAAATGTTGATGCAGTCAAGTCCAACACATTTGTTGCATTGTTTTTTGACAGAATACGACCATTGTACATCAGAATCCTTGAGTGTTGAGATGGGTTTATATTTACGTGGTTCGACGAAATGCAGAATCTCCTGAGTTGCCTTTTTGAAGAAATACGATTCTGCTAGGTGAATTTCTGTTTCAGTGAGATGTATTGACTAGACAAAGTTGATGGTTGATGAGCACTTGTTTTTGATTGCATCACAGAATTTAATGACGTAAGCAAGTATTCGAACAATAGTGTGGAAATTCTTGCGATTTGGGTCAATCAGGTATTTTGAAAATGAGTATCGCTCTGAAAATCCTTGATCTTCCTTCCTGGTGACGTAGAAAGTTTAAGGTCTCCTTGCTGATTTCCTTGATTTCCGAATCATTTAAACATAGGTCTCTAGCACTTAGGACAGGGAATTGAGATTGATCTCCCCGCATCCAGTCAAATCTATTGATCCACGTTGTTGATTCAGATATGTCCTTGATGGTTGCCCCTTTCCTGGTACCGATATCTGAATCATGTTGGTGGTGTTTACATAAAACCAATGACTTTTCTCTGTGAATCTTCTAATCTCTACAACTCGGTTTTGTACATACTGCTTAAGAGGCTTCTCTTCATTTTCAATCCAATGTAAAACGATTTGGCTGTCAGTGAACTTTATTGATGACTGATGCCATTTTTTCAAAGCACCTCTTACGGTTTCTCCTGTATGAGTGTTGATAACTGCAGCATACAATTCTGCCCTTGGTTGGGTGAAATCTTTTGGCACAGATCTTGTTCGTCCAAAGAGCAGTTAACAGGAGTATGCCCATTACGTCTGAGAAATCTTCCGTAGATGGAGACACAAACCATTGAGTGGCTGGCATCTGCGAAGTCAAGTGTTTCAATCTTCAAACTGACAGCATCTTCAGGTACCCTGGCATGCTTGAACTTTATGGTACCAAGATCCTTGATAACTTTGAAATTTGATTCCCAGATTGGACGCAAATTGTCTAAAATGGTGTCACCCCAGTCAAGTTTCTGATGAACAAGTTCTTGGAGGTCAATTTTCATCGCTGCCAAAATTGGTGCTGCTTTTCCTGTGTTTTCGAGTGAGTTTGGCAGGAATAAGGTTGATTGTTGCTTCCGGTTTCTTCCCACGGACTTTCTTGTTGAAGTTTAGCTCACCAATGTTGAATGCAAGCTTGACTTCTTTTCCAAACCATACCATGCCCCCAACATGGATTGTTTTTCCATCTTTGCTGAGTGTGCTTGGTGGTTCTTCTCCGGAGAATGCGATTCCTTTGAGTTGAAAACCACCAGTGTTGAGGACAAGTTCTAGTTCATCAACACGTCGGTAGGCGCTTTCTATGTCGTCCTCCCAGATACGCAGTCGTCCACAAAGATGTCATTTTTCACTATTTGGTGAACTTCTGGGTATTGTTCCGTTTGTGCTTCAGATGTCTGACGTAGGGCGTATTATGCTTGCTTGCCTAATGACTTGAACCCATAGATAAGGGTTGTGATGACCTTCTCTTCTGGCTCCACTGTTGGCGTAAGTTTGTTTTCCCACAAGTAGCGTTGGTAGCACCAATGAGTCTTGTCGAGTTTGATTGTGTTATACATTTTTTTAATATCAGTGTGTATTGCAACTAGTCGGGTATACCATCTGATGAGAATTTCTTGTAGTTTATTTAGATTGTTCATACCCTTTGGGTAATGATGTTCATTCAAGCTGAATCCAGATGCAGTTGGCTGCGATGCATCGAAAATGATACCACATGGAGTGGTGAATGAGTTGCATTTCCAAACCGCTCGCCATGGAATGAAGTAATGCATCTTTGCGTTTTGAAGTTGCAGTTGAACATCTTGGAGAAGGTTGCGCACGTAATTGACATAACCAAGCTGATGCAACTTGGCTTCCAATTCAAGCGCATCTTGCTTGTCCTTCTGATTTTTTGATAAATTGAGCTTACGAACTTGTTGTATGTAGACTTTCATTGACTTGTATCTGTTGTTGGCAAGTCTTGTTTCTGGATCTGCTACAAATGGAAGAAGTGCTGTAGCGGTGCTGTTTTTGAATTTTATTGTAATTGAAGAGTGGATGATGCTTTGTTCGACATCCTCTTTGCAGCTGATGATTTCGTTTGACGTATTCTTACACATCTTGCAATCTCTGCAGTTTGGACAGCGGTATACGATTTCACTGCCTGAAGCCTCAACCTCCTCGAAGACCCTCATCGTAGTTGAAATAAAACTGATGCATCTGTGAGGTTTGATGGATGTAGATCTTTCATGTTGTGTGACTGACTGTATCCCAAGAGTGAAACGTTTGGTTGATTCCTCATCATGTTGTATTGACTTGAGAAAACAGTGATGGCCATGGTTGAGTTAAAATGTTGATGCAGAAGCTGTAGTGTGGACCACCAACAACGCCTCTTCCTCCTGATGAGTTTATAAACTTTGATTCATACAATGTAAGTCCAGATGGTAATTGGGTTACCATCTGTAGGTGGTGACGGAGGTACTTTATCCCAATCATCAAGTGTACTTCTCCGCCGATGGTTGGTGGAAGCTTCGGAAGTGGATTTGTTCTTCCTTTTGCTATGTGAAAGTCGACGATGTACCTCTCAACGTCATGCAGCGGATAATTTGGGAATCTGGATGTAATTTGATCAAGGCATGATCCAGAAAATACAACTTCCTGGCCATCATGTGACGGAATTGTGATGCTGTAGACACCATCCGACTCCGCTTGACACTCTCCGACACCTCTGATGGTTACTGGTTCGGATGTTATCATCTTGGCTCTGCTTCCGCGTAGCTAGATGCCTTTCTTGCTAATAACAAAATCACTACAACCGGTGTCGTAGAAGATGAGTAGGTTGCTGCAGTTGATTGTGATTTCTTGCAGAAGATATACCCCACGATCATTGCATTGCTGATTAGTTGCTTTGTAGAGCTTGATGTCTTTTGCAAATGATGGTAAAGCTGGGTTTTTGATGAATCGTTTGACAAAGGTTTGCACGAGTTGTTGGTTCGTCTGTAACATCTTGTGGTCCTCGCATACCAGAACATGCATTTTGACGATGTCCTTCTGGTGTGATGGATGAGTGCATACAAAGTCATGTTGACACTTTCCTTCAGCATGTTTTCCGAAGGATGCGTCTGCTCCAGGGAACAAGCATTGCACACAGAAAGCTTTCTGTTGAAGAAGTTCGAATCGATCAGCAAGTGATGAGGTGAAAACGAATGATTTACATGTGTAGTACTGGATGATCTTGCTTCCTCTTGGACCGTTTGTAGAGATGTGGTCTGATGTTCCGTCAGGTGAATTGCAGATGCGGCATTTTAGTTCACTTGTGTCTTGATCCCAGTAGCATAAGGTGCTTCGTTTGCCTTCATACTGCTTCGCTTCTTCTTTCTTGTGTGCATCAGACTGTTTGAAGATCAGGAGACGTCTCTGCTCATTGACTTTTCTCTCTTTGCTGAGAAAGTCAATCAACTTCTGCCAAGTTTCTTTTGGGCTGAGGTTGTCTTCACAGTTGTGTTCAAGGAAGGTGGTTGAGCGTCGATCACCAATGAGTTGATGGATTCTTGTGATTGTATCGCCGTAGTAGAGGTATTCTTCTATCTTGTGCTTCTCAGCTAGCGTTGCAACTTCTTTCATTAGGCTGATGAGTGTGCTCATGCCAGAAATGAGCCTTACGGGATCCCTTTTTTTGAAGTCAAGATTCTTCAGTTTTTGTAATTTTTGTGTCATCATTACCTTAGCATCACCGAACTACTCTTTGAGACGTTTTCATATGTCATCGATGCTGTCAATGTTTTTGACCATTGTTAGTGCAGGATCTGCCAGGTAGTTGTTTCGTAGCAAGTCTGGCAAAAGTTCGGTTGGTGTTGTTGACAGGTGCATTTTGTCGAAATTGCTTCGGAATGTATAGTAGTCAATGTTTGAATCATATCCGGAAAACTTCTGCAGTTTGATGTTGAGGTTCGTTTTCTTAAAGTCTGCATGTTTGTTAAGCTCTCTTTTACGTATCTCCGAACTTAAGTTGCTGAAAAATGTTTGTTTTAGTTCATTGAGCTGCATGTAGTTTTCACCAGTCTTTTTTATATCGGTTAATAAGCCAGCATTGGTTGATGAGGTTTCAAGGCATTCTTTGTAGTTGTCCTTGATCTTGTCTAGCTTGGTCTTATGTGAAAGAAGATATTTTCTGAACTGCAAGAGTTCATTTAAGTCAACTGTCCTAACGTTTTGGCTAAATATGACTTCTAGCTCTTTGATGGCTGCATTGGTGCATTTAAGTAGAAAGGTGACGGCTTGCTCTTTCTGTCTGGTTTCATTTACGGTGACCATCTGCTGTTGAAGCTTTGCTTTTGTCTTCATATCGTTCACCGTTTTTATAAAATCTTTTATCGAGATGATAGCTTGATTGACTGAGATCTTCGTATCCTCTCTAAGCTGCTCCCTTTGGATGTTGACTTTGACCTCTTTTCTGCGAATGGAGCTTCTGATTTGTTCCAGCTTGGTAACGATGATGTTTAGTTCTTCTGCACCCAGATCCTTGATAGGGCTTTCGTCGATGATGTCTATTGCGTCCTGGGCCAATACCATCATGTCAATAGCATCATCGCTTGGTTCGGCCATGGTTGGTGTGGTTGTTGTAGGTGATAACGAAGGACTGGCTTGCTCGTGAAGTGAAAAATTGTTGAACTGAGCAGTAACTTCCTCCTCAAGGGGAACGACTTGACCTGTACTGTTCAGAAGATTATAATTGATCCTGTTTCTTCGTGATGTCATTGGACGTTGCACATCAACACCTTGATTGGTTGGTATCAACAGCTTGAATAATTTGACTTCTGTTTGAATGTAATGCGGACTGGGTTATTGAGAATTGACTTGTTTGTAACTTGTGAATATGTTCAAACTAAAATAAATTTTTACAAAATTTTTAAATAAACTAAAAAATTGAACTGACAAATCCTAGAGTGACAATAATGTTGAGTTTGAAAAATTAAAATTGACTTAACCTAAGAAGACACACTTAAGAAACAAAAATGGCTGACACTGAAACAAAACAAAACTTACCAGGTAGTCAGTGTAAATGGTATTGAGTGTACCCAGTGCATATTAATTTTAAATTGAACTTGTTTGAAGTTGATTTGACAAATTTTATGTACTCTTTGAAATTAATGTTACAACTGATGTGAAGAAAAAGTGTGTCTATTTATACAAAAATATTGAAACAGAAATAATTGCCTATTGAATAATTACATAAAAAATTACAGCACTTATCTAACATGAGCAAAAGGAATAAAATAAAATAATGGCTTAAGGGAATATAAATAACATACATGATTTTTTGATAATAATCAATTGAATATAATCACCTAGGCACCATAATAATAAAAATAAATGTGACTAAAAAAGGGTGGAAAAAGATGAGGAGAAATGTTTGTCTTTAAAATGTTCATGTTGCAGCACAGACGGGGTATATTAATGACCCTCTTCCAATATGATCTAAACTGTGTTAGATCTAAAATCAACTTCCTCTGTATCAAATCTGTCCAACCTCCTGCCAAATCTTTCTCGGTCTGCCTCTGGCCTTTACTCCAGGAAATATCAAGTCTCTACACTTTCTTACCCAATTATCCTCTATGGGCATAAAAATGTGTCACAGTATCCTAAAAGTTCAAAAAAGATTTTGTAGCTAGCTTGTTACATCATAATTCGTGTTCAAAAAAGAAGAGAAGTTTGACTATTAAGGTAGCTATAAATACCTAAAAAAAGAGGAATAACAACAAAAGTCATAGATTAGAGCTAGCTAGGGGATGGAGCCTTGAAGCTAACATTAGCTAGCTACCTAACAAAACAGTACCTAAGACAACCAGTTAAATATACTTAAGCTGGGGAGACTTAGCTACGTCCATAGCTAGCTATTTATGCCTTAGTCAGTACAGGATCTTTCCCCGATCGGGTGACTGTCCCCCGATCGGGGTAAATCACCCGATCGAGTGAGTGCGCAACCACCCGATCGGGAGAGACTTACCTGAATCGGGTGAGTATTTTTCTTGCTTAAAATTGCTTTTTAAAAGGGCAAGCCGCTGGCCAAAAGTGCAATATAATTTTTGTTTACATTAAGTCATAAGCTTATTTTGTGCCGTTTCACCGATTAAAAAAAATTTCACCGTGCCGTTCCAATGCTATTGATGATTCCTTGATTCCTTGAGTTGGATTGACTAAATGGTGCATATTTTCAGTCTAGGTTGCACGTGTTGTGCCTCTGAAGCTCATTTTATATAAATTTTATATAAAGGAAAAAAATAGCAATGTAAAAATTATGACATTTGCAGTTAGTTCAACAAACCAAAACTTCCCATTTCGCTGGCACATTCGTTTGGTAGCCAGCTAACAGATTTATGCAGCATTTTGAATTTTAGGACATTAATTATGCAAACCATTGTAAACAAATGCTGGCTTTTTTTTATAAAAAACGCGGTAAAATATAAATTTGAAGCTCCAATGCGATTCTTTTTGACAATTTTACATATAAAAACGGAACGTCTAAATATTTAAAAGTTCTTACTTTTTCTCAATTCCAATTCACTTGAAACTCTAGCATTTATTTTGCACTTCTAACTTTACTTTACTACTTCTTAGCTTCACTCTTCACTTCCGAAGTAACTTCTAGTGGCTTTCAACTTTATTTTCCTACTTCATTACTTAGAGTTTACTTCTAACTTTACTTTACTACTTCTTTGCTCCACTCTTCACTTTATTTTTCTACTTCTACTTCTTTACTTAGAGTTTTCTTTCTCTGAATCACTTTTTTCAAGACGAAGAAACCTTTCTTTTGTGTTTTTTCCGTGTTGAGGGAGACCATTTTTGGAAAGTTACCGGTTAAATATATTTCAGCAAATCAAATTGAGTCGTTTTCATCACGTGACGTAAACAAAGTAAACCCGCTAACAAAAGAAACATATTTTTTTCGGTAACATCAAATATTTTTACGGCGAAATCAAAGGAAAATAAACATATCCACTTTGCCTGTTACAGAGACACGGAACTGGCGTATTATTATAAGAGATTAAAACGAGGATTTTTCCGCATTAAAAGAACAGTTTCAAAGTTTATGTTTGAAGCTGACAAATTCTAATCAAATGAGAGATAAAGGAATTTGGTGCATTGTGTTGTAGTTGATATAGATAGTTCCTTTGCTCTCGTATTGTTCATTAATCTGATAAATGCCGCGATTTTGTTTCTGTATAATGTGTATATAATATATGGTATGTTCAAAAGCATCGAAAAGTAAGTTCCTGCTAAACTTTGAAACATTGAATAAACATTTAAGCATCATGTTTGCGTGACGTTCAAATGATGATACAAAGGAATCAGACAATTGACATAGTTCAAGTCCACTAGTAATGGAAAACCAATTTTTCATGATCTCTTTGTTCTGCGAACTGCTCGATTAGACATAAATAATTATGTATGGCAATAGATATAAACTAACCTTAATGTTGTTCCTATTGCCACAATTTCACCCAGTGCAAGTATAAAGGAAATCATATAATTACTAATTACTTTACGTAAATGGTTCATCAACGCTGTAGTTAGTGACTCTAAAAATGCATCTAATCAAGAAATTTTGAAAGGTTTTTGAACGCATATGTGAAAGGAGAAACAGAGTTACGTGAGTTACTATTTGATTTTTTCTTAAAGAAAACCTTTTTTACGTGCGACTGTTGCGCGATATGTCTAAAAATATCTTTGGAATAGCTTCATAATTTTAATATTTTAATAAAATTTTAATATTTATTAGTTTTTGTTTATTATAATATTGGAATGGTAAAAATATTCGAAATAGAAATGCGTTGCAAATGTGGCCTGATGTGGAAAAGTTATTTTAATAGATAGATGGATAGATAAATAGAAGGCATCGAGCCTTATCAACAAGGCCCTAGCTGGTGCTTGATGATAAGGCTAATAAATGCTATTGTACATTCATATTATTATTTAAAATGGCATTAAAATATATGTTTATATAAGTAAGACATCCTAAGTAATTACTATATTCCTACATACACTCTTACATACAAGCGCCAATCTTTTACTTATTACTAAAAATATTTGCTTACGTTAATATTACTGCTACGAATTGCTGACTTAGGCACATGTTTAAACGTATTTTATGTTCCTAACATTTTCATATCTTATATATTTGGTCTTGTCTACTTTGCATTTACATTCTATTTTTCCAAATATAATTTAATTAATGATAATTTAATTCAAATAAAGAAAG
Source organism: Hydractinia symbiolongicarpus (assembly GCF_029227915.1). NCBI lineage: Eukaryota > Metazoa > Cnidaria > Hydrozoa > Anthoathecata > Hydractiniidae > Hydractinia > Hydractinia symbiolongicarpus. The sequence continues at coordinate 12,248,229 of NC_079887.1, forward strand.
AAAGACAAAAAGAGCCCCGTTGACGATGTTGTGTAATGTGTACATTTTTTCATTATAATGTTTTTAAAGATACAACTCATTTTCTTTCATTTGTCAACGCTACATAATTAAAGGGGGAGTTCTATTAAATCTTCTGGTTTCTGCGCCCCACACCTCCCAATCTACAATTTTTACGCCTTCAGCACCCCAATCTACAATTTTTGCGCCCCAAACACCCCAATCTACAATTTTTGCGCCTTATACACCCCAATTAAAAATCTTAATTTTCAAAAGTACAGATATGTAAAGATAAAACTGAGATCAATAAACATGAAAATAACAGGTCAGATAAACGGGACGAAAGACAACAATAATTTTAAATTAAGAATCGTAAAAATCCAATAAAACAAAAAAAATGCAGAAAAAAGAAAACCATAGGTGCGTTTGTATGAGGAGTGTTTTATTTTTTTTATTTTTATTTATCAAAATATTTATACAGGATATGTACATTTCAGTTTTAAAAAACTGCTATAAATATGTGTCCTGTTTAAAATATAAAAATAATGATTAAAAAAATAAATTATATATAAATGCTCTAAAATTACTATAGATATGGTAAAAAGTAGAAAACTATTCAAAAGAAAGATATTTATATAATAGACAGAGAAGATAACAAACATGCCCAAACAGACTATAATCCAAACAAATGTGAGAGAGAAGGGTAAATTTAAACTATAAATGATAAGTCTGCGCACATGTTATATAACATAATATGTTCTTCAAAATAAATAGTTAGATAGATTGAAACGACCTCATTTAAAGCATTGACAGCCAGACATTTCTGTGCATACTCCAGAAGGCATTTGGTTGTGATATCAAGATAGTACACGTATTCAGTCATCCATCCAGTGATTATCTACTCTGGAAAGGGTATTTTGATACATGAAGATACAGGGAGATTAAGCAATTCTACTGCAAGCACTTTCCTAATTAAATTAGCTTTAAGTACCCTCCTTAAAGGACCCCCCCCCCTAGCTAACAAATAACTCCTTAAGTTTTCAACACGCCACTTGTTTAATTTTTCTTGTGAATACACCATTGTGAGACAGTTTCTTACCAATGTTTACAGTAAGTAACATTCGCTGAAACTACATAACATACCCTGATTTCCCCATATTGCATTGCGCAGTCATAAATTTAAAAATGGTAGCACTATCAATAAAAATGTCTATTTAGACTAGCTGGGGGACCCGGTGTCGAAACGCCGGGTTAGGCGACAAGTAACTGTTGATTTCTGACATTTTGCTGTATGCAGTGTATTAAAAGCCGATTTTGGCATGTATTACAAACTGTATGTTCATGATGGAATTTCCCTGGTGTACTGTTGACAAATCAAGTATATAGTTTTGCAATTTAGCCTTGTATTGTAAAACTAGCACTGTTGTGTGTTTACTTTTTGATGGATGTGTATCCGTTACATGCATTAAATGAGAAATAAAGTGGATTCTTCCACGGGCATACAGATAGTAATGATATTAAAAGTTTTAGAGAATATATCACTTAAGCTCTTCAGTTTATCTGTAGACTTTTCACATTAATCCATTAACCCTGTAAGCATTTTATATCATTTAAAAAGATATTTTCCATATGTGACGTAACTGACACGTGGTTTAACATTACCAGACGCTCTAGCCAGTGTCTGACATAAGGCTTGGTATACGGTTTAACATAGCATTGACAGTCTGTGTTTTCTATTTGTACTGAACTTGTGAAGGAATTATTGAAGTGAAACTGTAAGCACTCCACTTGATGATTGACACAGTTTACCTTTAATAAATGCTCAAACAAGGGAGCTATGCCGGGTCTTCTGGCAAAAGATGGGCGTAATTTTTAGAACTTTTTTCTCCATTTCTAACTACATTTTTCATTTTTTCCTATAATTTGCCGTATTTCGAGATAGTTTGATTCACATCTGTTGTTTATTTTAATAATTTATTTACACATGTTTTCAGGTCAGAATATTAATTAAGAATTTACATGTCACTAATTTTCATTTTAAGGTTTCGACGGCTTGGCAAGCTAGCTAAACAAGTCAGTAACTGCATTTTCCACTTGTTTTATTTCTTATTATATATCCCTTTATTGAACACACAACGTGCTTTTTTAATAGAAAAGGACAGTTTATAAATGTTATCTCAGTTAATTAACTACCCAGTTATTTTGTTAGGCTATATAATATAAACAATAATAGTATTGTAGAAACACAATGGCACGTTAATGCATTTTCTCTTACAATCAAAATACGAATCCAATTTAACGAGAATAAAGAAAAATGAGATGTATAATTATAATTTATTAGTAAATGCTTCTTTAAGACGTCAATAAACCATTGCTTAGAAACAAATTGGTGTTGTGATAGTCTATACGAAGTATAAGGTTTTAGATGGTACGAGAGAATGTCTAGCTAAATCTTGTTTTTGAGTTATCAGAAGAAATTGACCGACATGCAGTACTATGAAGTTTTATTTCTTATGTTTGTTAATAATGGCATCTCAGTTAATTAACTACCAAGTTATCTTGTTAGAGTATATAAACAATAATAGTATTGTAGAAACACAATGGAACGTCTTATAACCAAAGTAAGAATACAATTTAACCAGAATAAAAGAATTAGATTAAAAATTATAATTAAATAGTAAATACATTTTTAAGACGTCAACAAGCCATTTTGTAGAAATTAATTGGTGTTGTGATAGTCTATACGAAGTATAAGGTTTTATATGGTACGAGAGAATGTCTAGCTAAATCTCGCTCTTGAATTATTAGAAGAAATTGACTTAGATGCAGTACTACGAGGTTTTATTTCTTATATTTGTGGTTAACTTGTCGTTATTAAGTAAGTTCTATTTTATTTTATGAATAAAGAAATGTCGAGGAATTTAATTTTTATTTTACGATATTATTTTAAACTTTTTTATATAAGCAACACAAAAGCTTGATTGAGATTCTATGTTACTCAAGCTACTGTATTTTTCAAGCTCATCTATTAAGCCTAGTTCCCAGCAACCCGTTTCTTATTAAAAATTATTATTATTACTAAACTCATGCATGAGTTTATTTTTATCTAATTAATTTTGCAGTAAGATGATGCAAGAACACTGCACTTAATATAGATGGAGATACCTACTTCTACTGTAGGGCTGATAACCAAATCTAAGGGTGTTGATACAAGATACAGTTAATGTGTTTGTCACGTTTTACACTTTGATGGTTTCTATCATCTTCCTAGCCGTTGTTCTAGATTCTCTGTAAATGACTTTCTTCTCATCCCAATTAAACTGGTGACCTCTGCTCTGGATGTGATCCGTAATTTCGATTTTCTTCACATCTCCGTTTTTCACTTCGAGTATATGTTCCTAAACTGCATCATCAGTAGTTGCAGAAATACACATACAAACACAGGAGACAACATCCTTAGTCACATCAGACAGACGTCCAAATGTTTCGAAAAGATTTGTATTTGACGTATTCGCCTTATACCTAAAGCGCAGAAAAAGCAGCTCCTAAAAAAGTCAAGTTGCCTAGCCTCTTCAGAAAAAGTATCTTGTATACCATTTCAAAGTCATCTATGCAATGAAATTGTTAATAACACAATTGACTATTCTTATATCTAATTTGGTATCCTCTTCCTATCCTTATCCTTTCACAACAGCGTCACTGATTTTTAAAGAGAATAACAACGAGCGTTAAAAGATGGTCAATTGTCCTAAATTCCAAAGTTCCTTAGACAACTCTTGCTTACATTGTTACGTTTTATTGTTTCGCATTGTGAATTTTTTTAGGTTTAAAATAGTCTGCTTGAAAGTATTTTTCTATTGTGGATTATTTTTAACTCATTTTAGAATGTGACGAAAACTTGACTGCTAGAAAGTAAGTATTATTTTTTAAATAAAATTACCATTTATCTATAAAATCAATGTCATTGAATAATATAACATAATATGACAAGATTTTTTTTTTTTTTTTTTTTTTTTTTATTTATCAAAATATTTATACAGGATGTGTACATTTCAGTTTTAAAAAACTGCTATAAATATGTGTCCTGTTTAAAATATAAAAATAATGATTAAAAAAATAAATTATATATAAAATATGCTCTAAAATTACTATAGATATGGTAAAAAGTAGAAAACTATTCAAAAGAAAGATATTTATATAATAGACAGAGAAGATAACAAACATACCCAAACAGACTATAATCCAAACAAATGTGAGAGAGGGTAAATTTAAACTATAAATGATAAGTCTGCGCACATGTTATATAACATAATATGTTCTTCAAAATAAATAGTTAGATAGATTGAAACGAATGTGAGAAAAAATAAAATGTTGAAAACTAATACGAGACCAAAAATAGAGAGCTGTTGATAAAAAGAAATTAAGAACCACCGTAAAAATATTAGGTAAATAATAATCTAAAATACGAAATCTTTGATCTTTTGATTGAAATCATTCACAGTTGTCGCTTTTCGTATATCTAGTGGCAAACTGTTATATATTTTCGCTCCCATATAACGAAAACTGCCTCGTGTTACTTCCAATTTGATTTTTGGAATCTTCAGCAAACAGTTTTGGTTTCTCGTGCATTTGGAGTGAGAATTTACTTCAAAGTATTCTTTCATGTTACTACATGTTTCACCAGCAATGCATTTCTTAACCGTTTTACAAGCATGTCGCAAAATAACAGTGTAAGTTGATTTGATGTTTGCGTTTTTGGCTGTCCAGAGAATTCAATTTATTTATTTCGGTTCTTGAGAAGTTCAAATTTATGATACTGTTGAAAACTACCAGTGGTATAATCATAGTGTTGTAAATTGATGTGGCAGTATTATTGTCCATGTTCTTTCTCAGATTTTGTAACAGACGTAAACGAGAAGAAGCTCTTTTATATGCTTTGTTGAAGTTATCTGATAGAGTTAGAGTTGGATCAATTGTAGAACCAAGATAGTTGTAGCGCTTCGTTACGTTGATATCAACTGTACCAAATTTAATATTCGGTTTGTGTGGTATAGATGACAATTTTTTCCCACTACCAAATAACATCACCTCTGTTTTACCCTTTTTCAAATTTATAACTAGATCGTTATTTGCGAGATATGTCGATATATTTTTAAGTTCATCATTCAAAGCATTTTCAATATCCTGTACGGACTTGTGTGCAACATACAACACGGTGTCATCAGCAAATTTCACTGTTTTACTCTTACGTAGGGCTGATTTAAAATCGTTGAAGTAAATCAAAAACAACAAGGGTCCTAAAATGGAGCCTTGTGGAACACCGCATGTTATATTTGAAACGTTGGATTTCGAATTTTCATAAAGGACTTGTTGTTTCCGATTAAAAAGGTAGTCGGTGAACCATTTTAACTCATTGTCGTGAATGCCAAAAGATGGTAGCTTTGATAGCAGAATACTGTGGCCCACTGTGTCGAAGGCTTTAGACAAATCTATAAAGGTTGCTCCAACTAAATTTCCACGATCAATTTCAGTACGAATGCTGTCGAGGAATACTGTAGCTGCAATATCAGTTGATCTCTTACGTCGACATCCGAACTGTTGCTCAGAAAGCAAATTATTTTTCTCCAGGTATTCCATCAATTGTGTATGTACAGCTCGTTCAAGGATTTTTGAGGCAATTGGTAGAATCGAAATTGGACGATAGTTGTCAACTTTGGTAGATGGTCCCGACTTGTGTATTGGTGTAACAGTAGCGTGTTTCCATTCTGTAGGTACGTCTGCTGTACTCAGTGACAAGTTGATTATGAAACATAGCGGTTGTGATATTTCATTAGCACTATCTTTCATCAAAGCTGGTGGAAGGTTATCAATACCAGTTGCCTTGTGGCGTTTTAAGTTCTTCAATTCCTTTACTACGAAAGACTTGGAAACATATTTAAAATCAAACCTATGTGTCGTTATTGGTTCGACTTTGTTTGGTTGGCGCCAAATGAAATCTTTCATGAAAATGGATTTCTTTTTTAAAGTCATTGCAACATTTGAAAAAAAATTGCTTAGTAAGTTAGATTTTTGAACAGGAGTGTCAGCTTTAACACAACCGTCTTCAAGAAAATGTGATCTACAGGACGTTCCTTTGGATTTGCAAGGCATGATGTTTTTTATTGTCTGCCAAAACTTCCTTGGTTTATCTGAATTTTCTTCTAAAAGCTTTTTGTTTAAATTAAACTTAGCCATGTTCACAGCATTTGTGCACTTGTTTCGCAGTTTTTTATACGCGGTCCAGTCACAGGCTTTATTGGTTTTCCGAGCGTAACGTAGTGCTTTGTCCCTGTCAGTCATTAATACACGGATATCAGTTGTCATCCAAGTTCATAAACGACCCTTTACACGTTTTTCAATTACTGGTGCATGTTTGTTGAAAATGTTTGTAACCTTGTCTTTAACAAACGACCATGCAGTGTTTACATTTGTACATAAATATAAAGGCTCCCAGTTTATTTTACGCAACTCTTCGCACATTTTAACGTGGTCATAATTTAAATAGTTTCTGCATTTTATATTCTTAGGTTTGAATTTCTCAGAGTTTATTTTTCGTACGTAGCCAACCATATCATGATCTCCTATGCTAGTTGGTATGACGTCATAAGATGGAATGTTTGTTCGATGCGTTGTAAAAATGGTGTCAATTAACGTTCTAGAGTCGTTGGTAATTCTTGTTGCTTTTTTAACAATTTGTTCAAAACCAAAATGAACAAAAACGTCTTTAACTTCTTTATTTTCATCTTTCTTAAGATAATTAACATTTACGTCTCCAAGGATTGTAACTTCTTTTAATTCACAAATTACTATATCAAGCATATCGTTTAATAGCGAGCTAAAGTTTGATGGTAGATATTTGGATCCAACCGGGGGTCTGTATAACGATCCTACAAGAAAACTCTTTCCAATTTTCAAAAAAATTTCAATCCAAATACATTCAACTTTCTCGTTTTCTAGGTCTTCTCTACGTACCCACTTTACTCTTTCAGAAATATACATTCCGACGCCACCACAAGTACCCTTCTTTCTGTTGCGATTTATAAATGTGTACCCCGGCAAACGGTAAAGTTCACAATTTTCGTTGAATGTATTAGTGTTTATGTGTGTTTCTGATAATGTAAGAATATCAATCCCTTTAAAATCGCATAACAAAGTTTTTACTCCATCTATATTTACAAGTAATCCTCTTACATTTTGGTGGAAAACTTTTAGACCTCTCTGACCAAGTAATTTAGATAGCTCTGGCAATCTTCCTTCGGGTCCAGGTTGAGTTTCGACATCTCCAGAAAGTAAAAGAATGATCACCAAAAAGCGATCGTTTGTTCGTAACTTTTTATGTTTACTTGTGTACTGTAAATTCCACATCGTTTTAACATAATCTTGTGTTAGTGATATTCCTACATTATTGTAAACATCTGTGCTACAATGACTCCTTTTCCAAACAATGCAACAAAATATAATCGTCAAAAGCAAACGAACAGACCAAGATACGTCCGATCGGTACGCCATCTTGAACGCTTGAGAACTGCTAAAGAACTTACAAGCTTTTACAAAAATTTACAAGCTTGTTTACATAAAACTAATTTCGATGTTCTGGAATCAAAAGTAAGACAAGAGATACATGTGTTTCTTTTTATATAGAAGTAGAAGGATCCTAGTTTTGGGAAAAATGATATTAAATTTTGTTAAAATTATTGTACTCCTTATTTTACCTCTCCTCTAAAATGTTTTTTGTGCTCCACCACAGATGTTTTGATAAGACATCAGGACTGCGCGAACTTGTAATTATGTCTTTTTTCAACATTATCTGCTCACACGGAATCAATTTCTCCTATGCATGGTCACACGACTTTGAGTGATTTATTCTCATGACGTGACTCTTCCAATACATTTTCGTATTTCAGCTGCAATGACAGAAATGACACTGTAAATTTAATCAGCTGTCATCATCATTTAATTCTATCATTACTTTAGTGTGATATACTTAATGTGTAAAATTGTGGGAAGGATTTAATTAAGCGATGGGTAAAGACGTGGATGAAAGAAAGATAGATATAGTCAACCTTGTGCCCAGGGATCTTTTTCTCTTTTTGAATAGATTGTCAGAAAGAAAAAAAGTCCTGCGGACGAGGTTGAAATGTGGTGTTAAATTAGATTGGCAAAATTCTTTAAAATTTGGCAGGGATTGAACTTGACGGAGGTAAAAAAATGTTTGCGTGAAAACTAAAACTAAAAATGAAAGGTTGTAAAGCAAATAGATAGAAATAAATATATATAGAAGACATAAACAAAAAATAATAAACAAAATTTGGAATCCACGTTTTTTTACACAAGAAATTATTTTATCTACATGAAACTTAGTTCTGTCTACCCAAAGTTTAAGAGACTTTTAGACCCTAAAATTTAATTAAAAAATTTTCACAGGAAAGGGCGAGAAAAGGTTTTGTAATTGACGACTGAAAATTTTTGGTACTTTTTAGAATTTACGCAAAAAGCAATTGTAAAATAGTTAAGATCATTCTCGACCCAAGAGCTTTTTAAGATTAAAACCTCTAAAGTACTACTACGCTTTTTCGCGGGAAAATCACTATCTTAAAAGATAAAAATCCTTTTCTTTTTTAAATCATACATTTATACAACATAAACCGTAGTATTTTTTACATAAACTTTCTGTTTACATATATAGCACAAATAAAATGCTTTGTTGGGCCTTTTTACATTGGCCCTAATTTAATGCCGAAACTTTTAACACCATCCCGTATTCTGCTACCCGAAAATTTTGTTATCCGCCATTTAGTGTCGCATTTAATGCCGGTTTGAAATATAAATACTTCAAAATGAGCGAATCTACTTAATAAAGACTAAAACCCAGCGAATCCGCTCAATAATGCCCAAAACCCAGCGAATCCGCTCAATAATGACTGAAAACGAGCGAATCCTCTCAATAATCACTCAAAACGAAAGAATCCCGAACAATGTTTTAGAAAAACGCAGTTGTATAATGAAAACAAAAAACTAACATTTATGTTAAAGATGGCGTCCTATAGCAGCGTTATAGAGTTCTTAATAAAGAGAGGCTACAGTGATGAAGTAATTAAAATGTTTCGGCGGGAAAGGTAAACTATGATTATTTTTTATCACATGTTTCTTCTATCTTACAACATTTTTCAATTCCAATAGAAAAAGCTTAGCAAAAGTTGAACATGTCCAACTTTTAAAAAAACTTATAAAGCCGAAAAAAGTTTTACATCTTTTCTGTTTACACGGCAATTTTTTTCTTCTTACATTTAAACGGTCCTTTTTAACCTACCGTGTATTTTAGCCTTAAAACCATCTTAAATCTTGGGCACCAATAATATAGCTTTTTTTGTTTACCGTGATACGACAGTTGCTCTTTCAAAGCTAGTACAAATGCCCCCCTTGTTTTCCAAAGCGATACTTAGCCCCAACACCTACCTTGGCCACAAGGCTGGTTTTCTCTTTTCATATTAGGAAACCCTGGGGCCGAGGTTGCACCAACACATGAAGTGCACAATGAAAGGATACGCAGTGGGTTTAATCTGATCACGTGTGCACATTCTACCTCTGCAAGTTTCTATGCCAGGTTTAAATCTGCAAGTTACATGCACGTTCGATTTTGTTTTTAGTATGTTTTTTTTAAGAGCAGCAAACAGTTAATAATTATTAGAATCCGGAACGAATGAAACAAAATATTTCCACTTAAGTTTTTCAAAGAATTATTTTGCACAGTATTATTATATACAGTGGAATATGGTTGAATTTTTGCTACATTTTACCTGGCTATAAATTGGATTATATTTGTACTGTTTACAGAAAAATACACAAAATGCAGTTTGTGACGTAATTAAAATAATATTTTATAAATATTTATTGAAAAAAGGAATTAAAAAATCCCAATCAAAAAAGAAGATTTTAGGATAAATATAATAATTTTTTTCAGGTACACTCATAAAAAATGTGAAAGGCTTGCATAGTATATATCACGCAACATAAAAATATAAGAAATCAGGCAAACGGTTACCATAATGGTAGACCTGCAGCTTTAACATTTTAAAATCAAATCTATACGTTAGAAAACTTAAAGGCATAATCTATAAAATCTGCTAAAAAACTACTAAATCTGCCAGAAAACCTTGTGGCTTCGTGGTCGTAACATAGTAGAAGGAATTTTCCTTTAATCATTTACAAGTACGTCCTTTATTTATCCAGTTAGGATCTCCATCAAATTTTTCCTTTTTTGGCCGTAAAAAAATATATAATTGATCACATAAGCAATGCACATGCCAGTAAAACAGACAAAAATCATTTGTCAACAACTACTATAATGGGTCTATTCAAAAATTGATTACGTACTATAAATCGTCAATCTTGTACTCCCTTGTACGCTTTGCTTTCGACTTACCTCTTTCCCAAGTGCACAGATCACCCCTCCCCCAAAATTGACTTAATAATTATTAATTATAACATGTTACTTGAAAAGCGAACAGTTCGTAACTACGTTAAAGTTGAAATAATCAACAAATTTTTTTGCAGACAAAATGCGTAAAAACGCAGCATTAATTTTCTAAAGCTGAGATATGTAAGCTCTTTAAGGACCCTCTTCCCCTTGTACATTTTGATATGCTTTGACTACTTCCCCGCCTCCTTTTTCTTTGAGCATGCCAGCTACATTACTTTTTATGTTGCAAAGCTAAATTCCTTGCGAAAAATTAACTGGCACAAATGGACGTTGTTTGTCATGGTTGATTGGGTGCATAGATTCATGAAGAACGTTCGGAGCAATTTGGCCATTAAGAGGGAGGGGGGAGGGGGTAAAAAGTTTAACGGTCAAATGCCGCTAATGATACGAAAATCGTTTGACGATGTCCCCTTATTATATAAAAGCTGCAACGCAGATACCCACTATTTACAGAACGAAAACCTTCACAAAAAGAAAAATTATTAAAATACTGAATAGTTTGTAGCTATTTACATTACATAGACATATAGGTAATTACCTCCAGTGTGTGCCTGGCTTTTAGCAGTAGTGTTCAATTTATGAAGCAAGCATAGAAATTGATCTAGCTAGCTATCAACATTTTCAACAAAGTATTTTTCACAGCTAGCTATGTAATGCAAGAATATATAAAGTTGTTGTCAGTAAAAGATTCTTTCAAATCACTGTCATCATCGCATCAGTCTCAGTTACACAGTGATACTCACTGAAACCTTTCTATGTTTTTTATTTTTATTTTTTACAGTTCGAAAAAGTAATTTCTTTCCATATATTGGACTGAAGGCGTTGCGGGTTGAATACAAATTAACATTAAAAACCATGACAGTTTGATATCACAAACCTACTTTTTAAGTACAGGTTCACAATTAATTGTTCTGAAGTTTTATTCGTTTATTTTAAAGTTTGTGCTACTTCGAAGGTGTAATACTTATGTAGTTGTTTACACGAAATCAAGTAGCAGAGCACGAAAAGCAAGATTTCGCTCACCAAAAAATCTTTTTTATTCACGCCTGGTGGACTACAAGCCGCCCCTTATGGGGCGGCAATAAGTTTTTTCTTACAACTAAACGGTCCGTGTATCTTAGCCTTTACAAAAAAATAATGAAATTTATATTTACAAGGACGACACAACTTTCTATTACCTGGTCTAATTGTAGGTCCCTGTTTCTACATTTCAGCAGAAAATTTTGCCAAAATAGTTTTATTCTTAATGACTTTGAAAAATCGGTCTATGCAGAAAGCATCCTCGTCCCCAGATAATTTTGCCTGATGTCAAAGCAGCTAGCACTAAAAACCTCGATGTCAAAAAGGCAAGAACCATAGGGGACGAGGTTGCTCAGACAGCTAAAATCTAGAGTTCTCAGAACGAACGTGTTGTTCTTGATCCAAGAATTTTTTTTGGTGATTTCTATCGCGGAATCCTCACCAAATTTTAACCTGTACCTAATTATGGCTAGGTTAAACGACTCACTGACTGAACAAACAAGACCGGCGAAAAATTGGAATTTATTACAAATGCATTGTTAATCTTGGATACCTATATTTTCAGTTCTCAGCGCATCATGTTTTTTGTCTAATATAAAGTGGGTAATAAATTGCTCAAAAATACATTTTGTACACGTTTATAAGCAACACTTTGGACCAGGTCTCTTTTCGGCCCATAATTTGCGTCGCTAGTTAATTAGCACCTGGTTTTCTATTAGAAATCACATAAGAATCACACATGGAAAATTTTTTCCAAAGCATACATGAATAAACACTGATATACAAAACTCTTAAAAATATTTTTCGTGCACGAAAAGATTTCTAAGTGCGCAATGTGTATTTAACAATATGACAATATAATTTATGTACGCGACTTTTTTATAAAAAAGAGTATTGAAAAGAAAGAAAAAAAAATCCCAGCCAACGCTTTTCCATATAAATTGATCCCGCATACATCCCGCCTCAGCAATTGTCCTGTTCCAGCAATTACCCTGTCCCGCATCTGGTGTAAACAAGGTTTAAATATATAACGAACTTGGTCCGGATTGCAGTTTTATAGGAGAAAACTCCAAGAAAACTCTTATTCACCAGGCGTATTATTATAAAAACAAAATGTTATAATTATTTCTTTGAAAACACATATTAACACATATATACATTAACAAGGTTAATAAAAACTAAAAAAGATGTTTCAGAATTCTTTTAAAAAATGATAAACTACGAACTTCTCTGCCCTCTTGACGACCAGCAAACACCCCACCTGATACAACTTGCTTCATTGTGTTCCATGTTGGGTTTGAAATACAATATTTTGGCTTGTACCTCCAACTAAATATGAATTTCCTCCAGTTAAAAAGTGAGAACTTACACAGCCTCGTATTCTGGATTAAGTCACTTCCATCAGGGTCAAAAGATCTAACCCTTTTCCAGCGCTTCCTCATATTATCAGGGTAACATCCATGCACACCGATGAAGGCGAAGAAAATTGCATTTCATCTGCAGTAGGATGATGATGTAATCTGTCGTCATGACGTAACAACGTGTTCACATGAGGAAACCTACTGATAAACCTACCTAAAAAAACTACTATCATTTGATCAGCCCACGGATAGCAAAGAAATCTATTTGGATCTTGCGCCAAAAATGATTCTACCACATCCTTTGAAAACAAGATCAAACTCTCCTCCGTGCGTGCTCTACCTTCTTTGAGCTAGTGTGTGTACCCCCACTGAAAATGCAGGATGAATGTTTTGGTAGTAGTAGATGGTAGTAAGGGTTACCCGTTGCTTGGTAAAATAGAGGCAAAGTATGACATTTTTCTGCTCGACGACAAACCAAATAACTGATGACCTGCGCTATTTCAAGCGACTTTTTTAACTGCGCATGTTTCTCAAGGGTCACGTGTAGTGACTGAGTGAAACACATTTTTGTAAGGCTGACTCGTCTTCCAGACAACTGATGCGGTATTTTTTGGACGAAAGAAAGACTAAAACAAGGCGAAATTGGAAAAAATAACTGGAAGACTAAACTTTGATTTAAAAATCGGTTTCATTTAAGCACTAGGTAATACTAATGCGTGCATTGACAGAAGAAATTGTAAAGTGTGTGTGTTTCGATCTTGAGAATTCTTGTTTCGCGTGGATTCCGAATTTAAACGGGAAAAACTTGTTTAAAGATTATTTTATAGACATTCTAGACTTGTGGATCGAAAAAAGGTGTACGACAGCACTATAGTATTATATATATTTCGCCATTATAAAAGTATGGATATATATAAATTACAATGCTAGTTGGCATATAGTAACGGCAGGAGCAATTAGAAGACACAAGTTGTCTTATCATGTTGAGCTTCTATAATAATACTTATAAAGTATACTTTCATATATTTACAAGAATAATGTTTTCTCTCACTCTCAGTTTTTTCTATGTGTTACAATATCTATCCTAAAAATACTTTCTTTTGTCGATAACTGTTCCAAGTAACTTATCTTTTGTTACTTTTTTAAAAGAGATAAAAGTATCAATATGCTTCGTATTTTCATTTAAGAAGGAATTCCATATAACAGGACCTCTGTGTCAAATGGAAAAGTAGTAGATTTAAGAATGGTTTTTGGATTAATAAAATTACTTTTTGCATACGTGGTATTTTACCTATGCTCGATATTGGAAAATTGATTTGTGTCAATTTGTGTTGGTGCACGTTCAATTGAAGAATATTCAGTATTTCACGTTTATGGAGAATTGGTTGCGAAGGTGTGTATCTGTTCACTCCGAATATTATTCTACAAGCGTGTTTTTGTTTATTATATAATTTATGTAGTTTAGTTTGGTTAGTGCTACCCCATGCAATGTTACAATAAGTTAAATAGTTATGTATGAACGAAAAATACAAATCATGTAAGCAACGAACATTTAAATATGGTGATCTCTCCATAATAAAGTTTCATCAAGATAGACTCCCAAGAATTTTATTTTAAACGTTGTTTTCACATTAATGTCATTCAGTTTTAAACATGGCAACTTCAGGGGGAGATTATCGATTTTAGATGGCTTAGAAAAAAGACTGTAATTAGTATTTATATTCAGGGAAAGTTTCTTTGCTTTAAACCATTTTTCAATATATTTTAGTTCTTGATTTACTGTATCAAAGACAATTTTTATGTTGCTATGTGAATAAAATAAGTTAGTATCATCAGCGAATAAAATAAAAATGAGAATTTGTGACGAGCGATGTAGATAAATTAAGAAAAGAAGTGGTCCCAGAATAGAGCCTTGCGGAACGCCACATTTTATAAGTTTCAGGTCAGTAGATTCAGTTCCATACGATATACATTGTTTTCTGTTGGTTAAGTAATCTTTAAACCAATCGAGTTCGTTATTTCAAATTTCATAGAATTTAAGTTTTGATAGTAAAATATTATGGTTCACTGTGTCACAAGCCTTAGAAAGATCTATGAATATTCCAAGTGTAAATAAATTTTTATTAAAGCCATTTGTGATCTCATTTACTAATTCCAATACAGCGTGATCTGTGGAATGTTTTTCTTGAAAACCAAAATTGTTTAGCAAATAGAATGTTATTGTCAGTAAAATGTTTGTATATTTTATTATACATAATTTGCTCTAACATTTTTTGAAAAGCATGGCAGAACAGAAATTGGTCTATAGTTAGAAACTTCAGATTCATCACCTGCTTTGAAAATAGGTGTTACTTTGGCACTTTTTAATTCGTCAGGACATCTAACCTTTTTTAGAGATAAATCAAAAATGTGAAAAAGAGGCTCCTCGATAATATCAAAAATACTTTTCACAACATTCACGTTGATTTCATCAATCCCTGCACTTTTATTAACTTTTAAACTGTTAAACGCGTTTCGTAATTTTTGACGGGCTAAGCTACAATGTTCCACAACTGGATATGTGTCGTTTAAGTAGAATTCAAATGACTTGGACCTTGGCGGAATTTTTCCTAACTTTGTGCCGATATTCACAAAGAAATCATTTAACTGATTTGCAACGGCTGCATTTAACAGATTTGCAGCTAAAAAGTCAAATTGATGAGGAGTAAACTTCACTTTCACTTCGGAGGATGCATCGTTAAGACAGCTTTCTGACTGCGTGTGGAACCCCACATTTAATATTCAGAACTGTCATATAGTACGTTAGGAGGCCCTAAAGTATCATCTAGCTATTGCAAAGCATTAAACATCTACGGAGGGGCAAGACAGCTGTCTTAAAATGCGAAAATAGCTTCTATGGGCGTTGCTATGCACTTAAATTTGCGGTTTGTTTGAAAATGTGCAGATTGCGCAATAAAAACCTAAGTTCGTCATAAACCCTACTTGGCACGGTATTCTAAGATGAATTTGCTGTCAGAAAATACGTAAAAGACAATTCTTGAAATTTAGACATTTTTTCTTTCACCTTAATATCTTTCACTCTAAAAACGTGATGAATTCCATAAATCTTAACGTAAAAACACATGCTGTTACGCTTTTGTGAATGAACCTGAATTTTCCCACACCCCTTGCACTTGCACACGCCGCACTTGCGCCTTCCATACAAAAATACACTAAACAAGCTCAAAAATTTTAATGCGAATCACAATGCATTAGCCCAGGGTAGCAAGAATTGGATATTCGAATAAAAGGCATGTACTCCGATTCTCAGTACACATTGCTTCCATCATGTTTGTCACATAGCTTCTACCGGATCACTGCGCCGCGGTCCAGACTATACAATTAGAAGCAAGTCTACTTTCTCCTTCTTAGAGGGGAGGAATTATATTAAAAGCTTGGTATATAAGATTAGTTTCTACTTTATTCATAGCGAATTGTATATGTTGTGCTGATAAGGGCACAGGAGTATAGAGGAGAAAATCTTGCTTTGTGAGTTTATTACTTTCAAAAAGTATGTCATGGAATATGGATGAATGAGAGATCAATAGGATGAGGTTTTAAAAAAACCACAACGAAAAAGATCTGCAGTTTTGTAGGAGAAAACTCCAAGCTTATTATTACGCACCAGGCGTGTTATTATAAAAACAAAATGTAATAATTATTTCTTTGAAAACACATACTAACACATATATACAGTAACAAGGTTAATAAAAACTAAAAAAGGTGTTTCAGAATTCTTTTAAAAAATGATAAACTACGAACTTCTCCGCCCTCTTGACGACCAGCATACACCCCACCTGATACAACTTGCTTCATTGTGTCCCATGTTGGGTTTGAAATACAATATTTTGGCTTGTACCTCCAACTAAATATGAATTTCCTCCAGTTAAAAAGTGAAAACTTAACCAGCCTAGTATTCTGGATTAAGTCACTTCCATCATGGTTAAAAGATCCAGCCCTTTTCCAGAGCTTCCTCATATTATCAGGGTAACATCCATGCACCCCAATGAAAGTGTCGCAAATTGCATCCATGGTCATTAGATCAGGGGTTTCGTCTACAGTAGGATGATGATGTAATCTGTCGTCATGACGTAACAACGTCTTCATATGAGGAAACCTACTGATCCACGAAGCTATCATTTGATCAGCCCACGGATGGCAAAGTAATCTATTCGGATCCTGCGCTAAAAATGATTCTACCACATCCTTTGAAAACAAGACCATGCTCTCCTCAGGGCGTACCATACCTTCTTCGAGATGGTGTGTGTACCCCCAATGAAAATTCGGGGTGAATGTTTTGGGCATCTCATGTAAGAAGCGCTTCAAACAAAATAAGTAGTCATCGTCCACTCTCATGAAATAATCAAAGTCAAAATTCATTTTTGCCCACACTAAGTGGTATAAGAACCTTCGACCAAACTCGATGCCGCCGCTTAACTTTTGAAAGTATATGTCTTTGTGTAATTTCGACTCAGATAATGTAGTATTGTAGAAGGTATCGTTGTGTCTTTGAAAGTCAGTGATGAAAATACATTTTGGTACCAACTAAAAAAAAACAAAAATATGATAAGCATCATCCTGAGAAATTCTAAACTATCCTTTCAATGTGTACACACATTGCAAGAAAAAGTTCTCTAAAGTCTGTTCTTTATAACTTAGGACAGTGCAATATTTTTTTGTGCAGAATGTTGTAAGTGTTTGTAAATAGAATTTCTATAAAGCTAAGTTCTCAATTTTTAAGACCTTAAACACGTCCTAAAAACATTTTGTGGCGTATATCATCATACGCATAGATAAATATTGAATTAGACGTTCGAATAAACGCGTGGTGCTTTAAAGGTGAAAAAAGGTTTGCGATTCTTTCACTTTTTTCTTGAAAGTTTGTTTCGAACATTTCAACAAACCGAAATTTAAAATCGTGAAATTTTTCACTTTCGAAATTATAGATAATTCTTGTTTATCAAAATTCTCTTTTTTTTCGTCACATACTCTAAAACGTGATTAACTCCAGAAATACTCCCTACTCTCCTCTCAGCTAAACGAATCACGATGTTTCAAAATATCGATAAATGGAAAGAAATTACTGAAAGGGACTGTTAGATTGGATTGTTTATGAAAATATGAAAATCTTAAAACACATCAAAATGTGAGTTTCATGTCGTATAGTTTGGAAAAGTTTTTTCGCAAATTTTGTAAATATTAACGGGTTTCTCGCTTTTCGCACAAAATTTCGTGTTTTTTTTTCGTGAAAGTGTTTTCTCTAAATTTTGCCCACATCCGCCTTCCATCGCGCCCGCCTTCCATACAGGAATTCACTAAACACGTCTTAATTTTTTTTATGCGGAATCACCATGCATTAGCACAAGGTTGTAAGAATTGGACATTCTAATAAAAGTATGTAAAACACATACCCCATTAGTCGGTACACACTGCTGCCACCATGTTTGTCGTATAGCATCTCTCCGATCACTGCGCCGTGGACCAGACGATACAATTAGAAGCAAGTCTACTTTCTCCTTCGTAGGGGGAGGAATTATATCAAAAGCTTGATAGATAGGATTAGTTTCTAGTTTCTTCATAGCGGATTGTATATGTTGTGTTGATAAGTTTGCAGGAGTATAGAGGAGGAGATCTTCCTTTGTGAGTTCGTTATTTTCAAAAAGTAAGTCATGCAATATCGACGAATGAGAGATCAATAGGATAAGGTTTATAAAAACTACAACGAAAAAGATTTGCTTCAGCTTACTGCTACGAAAGTAGTGACGTAACATCGCTGGATCGGAATATTCTAGAGATAAATAAAAATATATCAGAAATAAATAATTATTAACGAAATTGGTGAAAAATACTGAACGAGAAAATGCAGAGATGCAAGCCATGTTTTTTTATATAAACCACCGTTTGGCCAAAAGAACTGTGTTAAATATCTTCTTTGTTTTAAATATGTTCATTCTGAGAAAATGGTTTAATATTATTGTTTTAATATGACTTCTGATTGCCAGAACATACTTCGCTGTCAAAGTTAAAATTAATGGATCTATTTGTTTGTATAAGAAAGTAGTTCTCTGAACTTATTAGTAAGTATGATATGAATCTTTATATTCTGCAAAATACATACAATAGGATAAGCCAATAAAAAGGGCGTTCCTGGATATAAAGAATCACATGTCTATAGAAAGTTTTCCCACCCACTTATCCACCCAGTAACGCCCTATAATTTTATTAAAAATCATTCAAAGTTAATTAAGGTGGAAATATCACTTCGGTCTCATATTTGTTTGTCTCAGCTCTACGTGACAAAAGCAACTGGATATTACAAAGATGTTACACGACCCTTAATAATTGACTTAAAGGAAAACGATTACTTTTATTTCTTAAGCCCGTCGATTAATAAATATATTTAATGTATGTATATTTTTATATTATATATTTTAGTGCATTATTTTCATTTTCATATGTTCTGGTCTTAATTCTCCGTCAGAATCTATTAAATCGATGTCTTTCAATCCTTCGCCACTTTGAACTCTGCTAATCTTGTCTACAGTTTACAGTGTTTTTTTTATAGAATAACTTATTTCTTTATTTAATTATTATTATTATTTTAATAGGACGAATATCCATTGTAAAATATGGAAGTGCCTGAAAGACAGTTAATAATAAAATAAAAAAAAATAATAAAAAAAAACGATTTTTGGGAGAATTAAGAAATTCAGAAATTTTTGTTCATTGTTTGATTTTTGACGTCATCAGAAACTTGACTATAAGATTTTCTTTGACATTTTCCGAATCAATAATAAAAGTTTGTCGGGAACAATTTTTGTCAGTGACATGATCAGTTTCAACTGATGTTAAAACAGAGAGTGGCGACTGTTGTATTTGCAAGCCGTCGAACATGTCTGAAAAACATCTAAATCATAAGGTATAGATGGAGTGCCACGACTCTCATTATAACCTATTTTAGTCATTTTCCAATATATAATTCATTACTTATCAAAAACATGAGAAAGCCTGAATAGATTTCGTATAATTACAAAAACTTTAGGACCTATATCTGGAAAAACAGGAATTTTCAAGAACAGAATTAAAAACTTATGAAAAAATTTACACTTCTTTATGGAAAAAAATATATTAAAAATTAACAAACAACAATAAAATTTGATGATACAAATAGTATGAAAGAAAAATAAAAGGAGAGAGAAATAATCTTTACCAAGATAACTAGAACTTATTTTTCCCCGCTTCTTCCGTTCACACGATTTCTTCTCAACAACACTTTTTGAGAAGTTTAAAATGAGCATTGAAAATGTATTTGATGTACATTCTAAAATAATTTTTTTTGCTGTATTGTAAAAAGGAGCTCAATTATACATAAAGTATATATGTTCCTTGTTTTTTATTTTGAAGAAGCGAGATAGCAAAATTAGAAAAACAAAACAAAACAGCTGCATATTCATTTTTACTCTTTTCGTGGATTTCAAAACATATTTCAGATGTCCTGCAATTTGTCTGTTTATCTTTTTAATGTTTAAAATTTATTCAACAGCTCCAAAAAAATTTCAATATTTATAATGGAGTTTATGCTTACATAGCAAACCTTTGTAAAGGGGGATTTTCGCGAAGCGAATTGAACGGCGAATTCGCTTTTTAATTTTCACGACAAAATAAATAAATTATTGTTTACATTAGTTAACCGCTTTCTGATTGGTCAACAAACTAGCAGCGAAACCTTTAGCCGCTAAAAAGTAGGAACTGTTTCTACTTTTCAGCGAAGCAAATATTTCAATGCAAAATCAAAACAAACAAAACTGCGCATGCTCAGATACAATTTGCCGTCCAATTCGCCGTTCAATTCGCTTCGTGAAAATCCTCCCTTAAAAGAACTATTTATAAAAGCAACTAAAACGTATGACAATGTTACCCGATAAATTCTAATATCGTCAATAGTATTGTTCTCCTTATTAGATAAATAACTTGTCAAACTGATGATTTTATGTATATTTCCAATATTTCGCAAAATTCTGATAAAAAAACTGTTAAATTAAGCCTTGCTCGTGCTCTTCTTTTGTTCTGACGTTTTATGTTTTATTTTTTAGTTCCTGTTTATAATTTTTCGGAAAATAGCATTTATTTTTGCATGTCAAATGCTCCGCCGTCGACAGGCAGATGTGCAGGTCGGGTGATAAAAAATTTATAATTTTGTTAAAAATGTTTTGAACTATGTAACAACATAAAAAAGGAAGATTCGCATCAAAAATCAAACTCTCGTGAATCGTCTATCGCTTGATGTTTACTTTGTAACTCCACATAAATATTCTTATGCACTCTCAATTTTTTTGTTTGTCAATCTATTAACTATACAAATAATCATTAGATTCAATATGGCTGCCACATTGATCCTCGTACGCGCTAGTTTCGTTATCACGGGACCGCCAAGGTCAACATAATGGTAAAGTGTCCTGGGGACGAAGTTAGTTTTTGTTATAGCTTTCCGTAGCTGGTAATGTTCGCCCATTTGCGCGAAAAAGCTCGATCTGTCATTTTCATCTTACTCGCACCGGGAAAATTAAAATTTGCGCGATAATTAATATGCGCGAAATACGTTCAAAGTTTCATTGCGCGAAAATTAATATGGACAAAATTTAATTTTTTTTTTGCTGTGCGAATATGTAGAAGCTAAAATTTAACTACTATTTATATTTCTTAGCAAAATTTTACTGATAGTTATGATTTTAATATAATTTCAACATGGATACTGTCTTATACTTTATTTGTGGTGTTAGATTCTCATACTTCTTTATCCTGCCAAAATTATAACGTTAACATCTGCTCTGTTTAGAGACAATCCTCTCATTTTTTCAAAACATATAAATTAAAAGTCATAATTTCCCATGGCTTTAAGTAAAAATAATATAAAAAAAAACGAAATAAAGAGGTGAAAAACATTATAACCCGAATTTTTCGATCTTAAGTAACAAAAGATCATCTGAAGTCTAGATCTGAAGTTGCTGGCTGCTTAAATTTATTTATTCAATTTTTTTTTTAATTTTATTTAAGAAGGGAAAAGTAAAAAAAAGGCATATTTTTGGTAACAAAAAACCCCAGAAGTGAAAAACTTCATCCCCAGTGGTTCTTACCTTTTTGACATCGAGGCTGTTAGCCATAATCGGTAACGGCTTTGACATCAGGCATAAGATGAGGATGCTGAAGTGTGCAAAGTTATTTAAATTATTTAATAAGAGGCTGATTTATTTTGTCTCTCATTTGTATGGAAAAAAGTTTGCTGGGATAGGTTTTTTTCTTTCAATTGAAATAGGCAAAAAGTATCTCGTCTTACCAACTGTATTGTCCGACTACACGCAAATTAATACCTCTATTTCATTTTTATTCTTTAATGCTTTATTAATAATTTATTAATTCCCTTATTTTATTTTAAACAAAATCAACGTCATCTACGCGTTCTGGATGTTGGTTTCATTTTTATCGCCATGTATGAATATGATTTTTTTAAAAATCTGGAAGACACTCTTTTTGTAGTGTTATTTTTTCGTGTATACCCTATGTTTCAAATCTTTTTCTTAAAACGGTAGAAGCTCGGCGGTGGAGTGCTACCTTGCTAAAACAAATAGGTGAATCTGAAATAATTTGCAAAAAATACGCAACTATCCAGGTATACTGTGTCATCAATCTCGTTTCCAGGGCATTTTGATTTTAATGAATTTCAAGTCCGTAAAAACGGCTCAGGGGCTAGAAGATCTTGAGGACAAGGTTGCTGTGTCATATGAAGACGAACATTTAGGCGAGAAATCGGTGCCTTCAATTCTTCTTTAAACAGGTTTGGCAATAGTTTCTGCCATCATAAATACACATAAAGCTTACCTTCCACTTCAAAACACAACTTTTTTTTTTTAATTAATTAATCTTAATCTTTTGGACTGAGTTATTTTTATAAGAGAATTATTAAGATTAAACAAACAAAATTAAAGAGGCTTCTTGCGTACAAATCCAGGATTCATATCTTTATCTTGTTCGTCCATGCAGAACGTTCTTTAAATTTGTGGTAATTAGGTTATTTTTCGTCGCCGATTATTTAGCTACTCAAAGAATCCTTATAGAAATCGTGAAGTAAAAAGTGCCCTCAATGCATAAAGGGAAAGTCTTGTGGAAATATGTTGGACCTAGCAGTCACAGCTACATAAATAGGATGTTCTAAATATAAATAAAAGTGGAATATTTTATAAGTTAATGATAATCGTACTAGATCGGCCATCCATTTTAAAACAGAAAATGGTTGAATTTTTCCAGGATTATTCCAGGATTTTTTTGGAATATTTTCATTTAAAACAAAACAAAAAACAAAACTTTCCACTTGAAAAAAAAAGTTCGACTAAACTTTTCACGGAAGAGAAAAACATGGTGTTAAAAAATGATGTGTGGCTTTCTCCCTAGCCTAGAAATGCTTACAAAAAAGAGCGTAGTGACCTTACTGTATAGTGGATGATCCCAAAAATGTGACTAATAAACATCCGTCATTATTAACCTAGTGCACAGCAAATTGTCTCTTTTGAAATTAATTTGGCGGGGTCCAGACCCTTAATAAAAGAATGGCTACGTGTATGGAAGTTTGAGTACTTTTTGAGTAATTTTTCCTTATAATTGGTTACCTGGTGGAAGTATGTTAGAAACAAGTTTGAACGATGTACGTATCTTAATAAACTCTAATAATAATATCCTACCCACGAAGTAAAACTTTCACCCTAGTCTCTTCACTTTATTTCAGTTAAATTGCTTCTCTTTTCAAAGAGTGCAAATAGTTCTTTATAGTTGAACAATATGTCTTTAAACCTTTATTGTTGTTTTTAACAATTTTGTTTATTCGCATAAAAGAAAACATATATAGATTATACTTGAATGTCGAGTTATGCAATATAAACAATGTGCACAAGAATTTTAAAACGTTGTTGAAATATAGGTAAAACAAGAGAATAAAAATAACAATGAAAATAATAATGATAAAATAAATAATAATAAAATAATTTAGGATATTATGGTAATACAACAGATGCATATAGGAGACTTTTTCGCCTATCAGTTGTTTATGAGTGATAACTAAACAACAATACGCTATTCATTCATTTAGTCATTCGTCTTTTTACTGCAGCACTTTGGTAACCTGGCTTATCTTTTTTAACAAACACTCTATTTTTATTTCGTTTTTTTATCAAACACAAATAATCAAACAAACTCGACTTACCTTTGGCGTGGATGATTAAGGCAAGTTTAAATTTGCCATCTGTGCATGTATAAACGTCTGTTATTTGATGTTTTTAATTTTACCTTATATAAAATCCTAACAGAACAAAAACAAGGATTCGAAATCTTTTTAAGATCTGGGAGAATCATTGCCACGTTCTCGTAGCACATAGCATCAAAACTTAGCAACGTGGTTTGTCCTGGCCTTAGCTTTTTAGGACAATGTTTCTTTCAAAAAAGGAGTTTGCCAGACCCAAAAAACTGCGTGACGATGCCACACTGAACAATTGTATTTTTAAGGTCATGTAGAGCGTTAATTAGTTTAATAGGAGATTAATTTCGTCTAATTTCTCCTACCACGATGATTTCCTAATTAAAACAGTAAAAAAAAAGGACTCCTTTCGTTAAGGAAATTACAAAGTTGTTATAAAAATTCGACTCTTTTTTTCACAACCTTATCTACAGCGACTTTTTCTTCTTTTTTCCATATAAAAATCACATTTAGCACAGCTGCAGAAATAAAAACGAAATTAAATAGTTTTATAATCTCTGAAATAAAACCACTTTAAAACTTAATTGTAAATCCATATGACTGAACTTTTAATTTACACTGGAAATAATACTTGTCGATGTGCGTACAACAGCTTTTTTTTTTTAAAAAAAAATACGACATTTAACGCTCACTCACCGTCTTTGTTTGTTTTAGTTTTAATGTAACATCAGAGATGAAAAGCAACACCTGGTTCACACATGCTATCGTGTATAAAACATTGAATGTTTCACAAAGAACACGGAGCAATACAGTTTAAATTGGAGAAACCTTTTCATATAAAAATGCATGCTATGACATTCTCAAATTGTAAATTTACGCGACGCCTATAACCCAGCATGCGTTTGTAATATAACGCTAATGTTAACCAGCCATAAAATATTAATAATAAAAAAAATATTAATTAGCTGCTATTATACTGAATCTATTTTAAAAACTAAGCCTGTCTTTTTTGCGTTGTCTGGTAAAATAGCCAGTGTGTTAATATGTCTTTTACTAGGTTTCTTTTGATATATATCTCCCTCACCTCGTTCCCAGCGCCTATTGTCTTTTTTTATATCAAGCCAGCGTGACCAACATGTTTGTATCGATGTCAGAAAAGATACTACTAGATACTGTAGATGCCTCGGGGACCAGGTTGAATTCCCCCCTACAAATTATACACAATAATAGGAAATTAACAACTCAAACAACAAACCGCGGTCGGTTTGAATACACGCATTAGGAATAAACATTTCAGACTACACGTTCGTGCAAAAATATGTCGATATAACACTGATCTAGATATTAATGAAAAAAATAATAACCCGCAATTCCAGTTACATTACCTGCATATTCGTAAATTTTGTATTTGAGGAGGGCGGGATAAAACACAAACAAAATTGTTCATAAGCTAATTAGAACATGGTGTTTCAAAAGAGGAAAAAAAAGCCAAGAATAAACCCAGTCTTTGACGTGTTAAGATTAAAGCTTTGGGGGGACAATGCGATTTTTTCATCCGCATGCAATGCGATTTTGTTGCATTGCACGCGGATGAAAAAATCGCATCGTGAAATGATGCGATTTTTTTCGTGTAATGCGACTAAATTCGTCAAAAAAATTGTTGCACGGAATCAAATCGATTTGATTTCTTGCAGGCAACATGCAACAAAGTTTCTGGTTGTTGCTTCGTCTCCCATGGTTTGCAACATTTTTTTTGCTGCATGATGATAATCTACCAATCAGAATACGGTATTTTCTCCAATCATTTTCTGCATAATGCTGAATAATCATAACGAAAAGTTCGTAGGAAAAGAATTGTTGTTGTTGTGTAGTAGAAAAATTAAAAATGAACGAGCAAAAAAAAACGAGAACTCATAAACTTTTATGGAGAAAATCCAATACTGTGGAAAAATGACGATCCAGATCACAACAATAAACAGAAAAGATACAGGTGGCGAGACGAGAGCGACATTTTGACCTTGCAATGCAACAAAATCGCATTGCATGCAGATAAAAAAATCGCATCATCCCCCCAAAGCTTAAGATTGTAGGAGGTCGTCAACCTTCTGCATGCTTTAAAATTTTATCAAACATTCTGATCACTCCGGACAAGAGCTTCTTTTCAAAAATGTTTTTCCAGTGCGCGTGAGAGCTTATTTCAAAAGAATATGCTGAAAGAAAGCAAACCGAATAAGTGTTTTGCTTTCGTGACAGCGCATGTGAAAACATATATACGATGGCTCCTATGGCTCACTTCTCTTCTTAATAAAAAACACTTTTCTTCTTAGTCAAAACACTTCTCTTTACTCCTCCGAAATCTTCTCTTAGGTTCGAAACACTTCTCTTCCAAAGTTTGAAACACTTCTCTTCCAAAGTTTGAAACACTTCTGTTCTATGAACTCAAAAAACTCCCAGACCTAATTCTAGTCTGGAATATTGATTGAGCTGGTTTTAAATAAATGACAACCCTCGTCGTCCTCAGGCATTTTTGCCTTTTCGAAATAAAACGGGTGACAGCTAAAATCCCTAGGGACCAGGATGAATAAATAACATACCGGCTCCTGGCCAAAAAAAAGATCTAGTTTTCTTAGTAATCAATAACTGTCCAGATATTGTGTGTGTGTCCACTACACATACTTTAGATAAAAATATCTTTTTTAATGCACCCACTAAATTCTAACCAGGTTGGTCAGTATTCTTACTTTTCTGTTGTTCTCAACAAAGGAACTATTGTTTTTAACCTAGAATCCTAGCCTAACATTCTTATAAAGCATATTCATTAGGGTCAACGCTTTAGGACTCTGGGCAGCCATTTATTTTGCCATTTATTGTGTCCATTGATAAAATTAATTACTCTGCTACTAATCTGAATTGATCAGTGATATTATTTTATTCATGCACATGCTACGGGGCCTGCTACAATAAGCTGTCCGTAAATTGAGCACGTGTTTGCCTAGTATACTTCTTGCGAAAAGTGAAATAATATACACAAACCATAGGTGTAAAATTACGGACCAGATTTTAAATTTTTGTCGCGAAAAAAAAGTTTAAGGACACATGCGAAGAAGTATTTAGTGCAGAAGAGAAGTGTGAGAATACAGAAGAGAACTGTTTGGATCATAGAAAAGAAGTGTTTTTAAATTTGAAGAGAAGTAAGCCATAGGGGCCATCGTATTTATGTTTTCACATGCGCGTATCGTACATAAAATACATAAATTTTATATTTTTCATAATTTCCCCACATAAAGTTAGAACTTTATATGTTAATACAACATTGTCTAGATAAAACACAATAAATTATACAACACAAATTCTTAGCTTGTTTCCTTGTTCGTTTGTTTCGCTGAAAAGAAGAAAGAAAGATTTTCCCTGCATAAAAGAATATTACGTATTGTAACATAAAAACACTTTAAAACATGCTTCTCTTTAAGTCATAAAAAGTAAAAGTCGAAGTATCGCATGTAGAGAAAGGATGTTGTGTGGGTAAAGGGATGACCTAAGAAACAAAGGGCTTCATCAGACGCACAGGCCTTGTTTCTTTTACCGCTTTCTGCTCGGTTAGTGAAATCGATCCGTGATAGAATCAAAACAACCCGACCTGGCGTAAGCGGTCGGTCATTTTTAAGGCTCTGTTTATAACGAAAGGGTTACCTCTATAAAATTCTTTCTCGATTTGTTTGTTGGCCATGCTTAACAGATTTCAAAACAGATAATATTAAGATCAACATTTTTAGTCACAGTTCTGCCTTTGATAATTATTACTTTCTTCTTTGGCTTCCAAAGAATTTGGGTCAATATTAGGGCGGTGATTTTGCCGAGAAATTCTCACTAATTGGCAAAACCATGAAAAATAATGACGTAATTTATGGCATAAATGTCACACTTAAGGATTTATGGCAGTTATTCATAAGCAAAGCAGATGAGCTCGTGGAAAGAAATGGACTATTTCTTATTGTTAACAGTCTGGATTTTACAAGGGGCAATACGGGTTGGTAGGAATTCTGATTGGTATAGCACTCTTGACGACGGGCCGATATGTATTGCCCGTCGTCAAGAAAGATGGTAGCTTAAAATGTAAACAAGCACGAAAAGGTTTCAAGAAGCATTCGAAATAATTATTATCAAGTCCTACAACACATTTATAAAAAAAAAAACATTTTCATAGTTTAGCCGTCAAGTTTAACTGTTAAAATAACAAAACACAGCAAAATTCTGTCTGGATGCTTCTTCAACATACTAGTTGACTAGCTACTTATAGCTGCTACATTGTCGATAAAAAAACGATGTTTTGATATCCAGTTTTATCAAAAATTTATACTAAATAAGGACGACGAATATGTAACAAATTTCCCGGCATTTTCAGACTCGTTCCTTCGGATTTTTGTTTACTCAGTCAATATAAAAATCGTCGAAGCCCATGTTATTCTTAGCTAGCTAAATTTTAGTTGCACATTTAACTTTTCACATTCTTCTTTAAGTGTCCAACATCGTAATGTTTTGTTTACAAAGATTTATTCTTTAGGGACTTTCGAATTCTGCATAGAATGTTTGTTTTTAGACAGGACTGTTTCGAATTTTGACCTCGAGTGTTAACGAAAGTAGTGCTAGTGGATTAAATTATTAAAATAATACACCTTAAACCAAAATTCTTATTTTTATCTAACTTAGATGGTTAACAAATACAATAATAAACGATTACCTGTTGCTGTACCGAAAATATCGGCCTCAGTCATTGCACCGACCTTAGCTACAACCCGTTCGGAACTTAGACCTCGGGCAATATTTTGTGGTACAGCCTGGGGTAATCGGTTATTATTGTATTAGTACAGTGCGTTAATTGGCTCTTCTCAGAGAATCTGGTTGCAAAATTTGTGCCAACAGTAAGTTATATATACGCTGATGTTTATGTGCGTGACAATGCCTTTCAAATTCATGACTGAAAAAATTTATAACGAACAACATTTCTGTCAAAGGAGCATTTCTTATCTAACTTGAAAAATTGTGGCTTAAGCAGTAAGCCGTAATGAAGAGCGTAAACAGCAATATTTGTCTTTTAAAGATGAAAATATTAATGCTTTAATGGTAGATATTTGGCTCAGGACACTCTCACTGTAAGTATAATTGTAGGACTCCGAAGTAGAGAGTTTTTTAGCAGGAGCACATTGACATTAGGACAAGGATGTTAGAATTTTCATATTTAACTTGTTTGAAAAGAAGCAAAAAATATTTGGAGATTATTTCTAATCAAGAACAATTTACCTTAATCAGTGATGCTGTTAGAGCCGGTTTATCATAGGTAGATAACAGATACAGGGCCAACACTGCAATTTTAGATGACGAATTGCTTAAAAAGAATGCAAATATTGCTGAGGGTGAGTATTTGGTATCCGTTGTGAAAGCTTGGGATGCCAACAATTTTTATGGTTCTGCGGTTCTGTGCAGTTATTTCCAATGAGTAAGAACAGCTTATGTTATCTTAAGCGGTTCTTTTCTTGTGAATAAGTCAAGCAAATTTCAAGCAAAATTGACGATGGCTTAGTTGTGGGTTTTATCATTTAATACTGGATAGTTTACATCATACGTGCATCACATGTCAATCATGTCTAGTAAACATAGCTATCACCAACATGATTAAGCCCATTACAGTTGAAAGCATTGCGACGCAAAAGTGCAAGAAAAGGTGAACATTATCTCCCTTTAAATTTTAATCCAAGCTTTTTTCCACACTTTTTTCACTGTTTGGTTACGTATTGGTTACTTGAATTACTTGTTTGTGGTTATGAGTTAAAACGTGTATATGAAGTTCTCGAGTATTCATGTGTCTGGTTATTTAAAACTTTATGTTACAAAAAATCAAGACATCAGGATGACTACAACGTACCCTGTTGAGCAACAGATGCGAAAAGCCAAAACAATACTGTGTGCGGGCAGCTTGGAATAAATGTTTAAACTCATAAGGAAAAAGGTATAATTTATCATTACCAGGTTTTTTAGACGTAACACCGCCGAACATGGCTTCCAAAAACCTCCAGGACTACACGGAAGATGGTGCAGAAGTTACACCGCAGAAATGTGCTGTAATGACTAATAAAAGGACTGGTAACGTTAAAAAAAGAGAGGATGTACCTGATCTTCAACAGCAGTTACTTAAAGGATGGTGATAAAGTGGCAATGATCAAGAGGAATGATGGTGGTGGTGGTGGTGTGGTAGGTATTAAACAAAAAAAACACGGGTACAAAAACCTTTAAAGCATTGTGCCAAAATTCGTCAATTACATTAGATAACGCAAAAATTGTGATTGCGAAATTTGCTTATGAGGTTACCCGTGTGTTGCACGAACACTTTCCGCCGAAGTACCGCGAGCCTAAAGTATACTTGCAATTAACAGATACAGACTCGGTGTATCTGTTAATTAGTGCGAAAATTAAAAATCCTGAAGAGAGGAAAGATTTTGATGAGGATGTTCATGCTACTTTATAGCTTATATTAAAAATATAGATTATACTAATGTGAATAATGTTAAGTCTTTGTAAATATTACATGATGAATAATTTTTTTACTTTTCACAAGAGTATGCGGAAAACCATGCAGAAATGTTGGCTTCAAATGTCAAAGGATACTATCTCACGCTCATGAAGCCCGATGTATGCATCAATAGTGATAAAGCCTATGTTCAAGATCAAATCAAGTCATCACGTCGACATAAGGGTATATCACATAACCAAACTATGAGAAAAAAAACATTTTGCTGAGAGAATATACGAATATTGTGAAGAAAATGAATATGACAAAGTGGAGGTGAGAAGAATCGAAACAAAAACAGGTACATATTTTTAATTTAAGCTTGAGCCTATTACGAACGGACATTGATAGGTTTTTGCTTGATATATCAAAATTAATGTACAGTAGCAATCCTGTGTTTTCATATGAGAAAGACCTTTTGGAGGACTGTTTGTTTTCTGAATTATAAGGTTTTTTGTTAAACGGTCTTGAATTTATTGCCATTTCATTCTTGGTGCCGGATGGACGCAATAGAAAAACGCAATTTTTAATTTTTTTTAAATTTTTTTCACTTAAATATATATCTATATTATAATACCCGTACATATCTGTCTGTCTGTCAAGCAAAATGGTAGCTTAGCTGCGTAATAGCGAGAAGCACGCAATGCGGTATAAAAAGGACGGGCGAACCCGTGGATTTTCCACGGGCCAACGACTAGTTCTATCAAAACGACTAAAGATTTCGAAATCATTTTTTTTAGTTCAGTATTATTTTGCACCTACTGAAAATATCCAAATTGTTTTTTAATAGCTTTTTAATTGGTATTGCGCCAAAAGTTTCTCTTTTCATAGTTTCGGATAGACATTACCAATTTTATCGATTTTAATTGTCATATTTATATTACAAATTTGACTTACTGTCATTTTTTCTCTTTAAAACCGTTCAATTTTGTCGAACACTATAATGCGTTATCCATAATGGATATACAAGATGTCCATCAGATGAACGTTACTGCTAACACTTCATGTATAAGTATAATATTATATTTATACCTAAAGTCTTATCAGAAACGTTCATCTGTACTTCCTGATTAATTGTGTCTAAATGTTCTATTTATACTTTTAGGTGAAAGACAACCCGCAACCTTCCATAAGAAAGTATTGACACAGCTTGGAACAAAATCAACTTATTTCAAGATGGCGTCATGTCCCTACCTCGTGGACATAAATATTTGCGCCTAATATATGAATCAAATGAAACGCAAGTCGGAGACGGTTTATGTTGATACAAACATTTAGATGTACTTATTCAACTTAAAAACAGAATTATCAATGAGCACCCAGATTTAAAAGAACGCGTTAAACAAGTTTGATTTTAAACAAAATGAAATGGAAGTCCTGACAAGTAAAAACGACAAGTAAGCTGGGAAACAGTTATATAATCATTTACTTTGTCTTCACAAGTAAAACGGCAAGTAAGCTTGACTTCTCCCTCTGCTCTAACTACAACGTGATTGAACCTTGTGTCGTGTTGATTTGTTTGTGATGGATAAAGTGAAGAAACAGCTATTAAAATGAACGTTTAAAAATACAAACATATATTTACTTTTGAATTTATTTATCTATATATTTATTTTTATTCTATTTTATTTTTTTATCATGGCTTATAAAAAAAATATGAAAAAGATTGGGATTGTATTATGAATATATGTTCACGGAAAGAAAGAAAATAATTTACTGTTAAATTTCTGTTTTGGTATGATCACAGTTTATCGAAAATAATAAATAGACGACTTTGTTTTTTAATAAAATGTCCGTAACCAACAGCTGCTTTGAACAACGAGCCAAGCTTTCTTTAGAATGAATATTTTAGAATGCTTTCTAAAATTCCGTCCCCGATCCCGTCCCGTTGGTGCAATGCTCTGTAACTTAGACCTCTGAGCAGGTTCGAATAGCTGTTGCGCAGCTTTACCAATTAGTAGTTGGTTGTACAGCACATGGGCACTTATTGTTCAATAATTTTCCACGCAACGATGGAGTGCGAATTCGTAGTCACGCGTTTAACATGCATGAACAGAAGATTTATTAACGGTCTACGAAAAAACTAATTTTTTCGGTTTCACTGCGAAATCTACAGGAGACGGTTAACTTCAGTACTTAATAAATACAAAGGCAGAGCAAAAAGCTAGTGAACGAGTTCAGAAATAAATTGAATACAAGACTTAACAGTAAATCCATAAACTTTCTTATGAAATAGAAGAATCGAAAGATGACGGAGAATCAGAGCTTTACGAGAAGGTGCAAGCAATATTAAAACAGAAAACCAAGTTATACTTGAATCAAACCAAACTAAAAGACAAAGTGGAAATAAGGATAACGGTATTAGCTATGAAAATGCAAAGAAATCAACCACTGATGCCGCCTGTAGAAGCAAGGGTATGTCGAGAACCTTCTAGAAACCGCGAAAGATGTGATAACGGAACTACAAACATGATTTTACGTCACTAAGGTTCTGTTGTTAAATGTAAATATAATGATATTTTTAAACAAGTTGTTGTTTTTCCTAGTCCTTCGAGTAGACACGATCGTGGCAATGTCACAAGTGAATTTCTGCACGATTTAGATATGCCTGACGAAAATCCACTCTTGTGTTCGTATTCTCGAGAAGGTCAAAAAAGAAATCAACGTAGGAAGTTGCAAGAGGCAATGATTGAGACTCATCTCCTAATTTTGTTTTGTTGATTCCCTATTGTTTTTTGTTTTACGATTCACTGCGCGCCTTTTTCATTCGCCGAATGTACCTTGTAACTGTGAAGATGATGGAGTTGCAGAAATGTTGTTGTCTTGGATATTTGCTTATTTATTCTTGATTGTTTTCATTCTGATCATTTCTTTAGTTGTCTGTTTTCTTGGTATTGACAAAGCCTTTAATCTTCTTAACATGTTTTAAAGTTTACACCTCTAAACTAATGTTCTTATAAACTTTGTTCTTTTGAAAAAACGTGTATGCGTATGCTCTAGTTCTGAATGAAATGGCTTTTTCCATACTATGTTTTTACTTTCAGCAGGATATGTGACCTGAATTCCTTTGAAAATTAAGTTTATAAACAATCTATTTTATGAACTAAGGAAAATGAAGAATATTTTACTAGGACATTTCTTTTTACTTCTTTTATTTCTGCTGTTTGTATCACATTACATACCCTTTTTTATAAGAAACCTAGGTAAAGATATTTCTAATATTTTCTTATTTGTAGTCTTATAAATACCATGATTTTTATTTTTTAGTTTCTTGCTTTTTCTTATAAAAAGATCGTTTCTTATATAAAATTAGTTCTAAAAGTTTCTTGAACTTTTAGCAAATACACGAATAAATTGCCGCGCCTTTTTCTTCTGTAAATAAAGGTCCAAAAAGTTGAACATTATTACCGTGGTGTTTACCATTTTGATAATTCCAAACTTGAAGTTCAAAGATAAACTTAAAAATAAAATTCTGTTTTGTAAATCAGACATGCGATTGTTAAAAACAAACATTCGAACGATCTAAATGGAATGTTTGAAAGTTAGGTATTTGGTATGCACTGTAATGACCTCATAAAATTTTTACTTTAAAAAGTTTCTTATTTTAAAAATAATCATAACTTAATTTACAGGTTTCTTTTAAAAAGTGTAATGTGAGGAGAGATGCACGTTCTTTTTATAAGATCCAGGCGTTTAACGTACACTTTTTGATTTGTGAGTCATTCCTGAGTACACTCTTATAAAAAAGCGTGTAGTTCCCAACCACAACAAACCACGCAATAAATCTAAACAAAACGGGGATAAACAGATAAATAAAAATAGTTACGTTCGTTTTTGTTGAAGGACAGTTGTGGTCGGGTTGTTATGTAGTTGGGACTCATAACAGCCTTGATAGAGGGTTCTGGGTGATGCGGCAAGCTCTCCATGTCGTTAGTTTAGTGTAGCTAGTTCAGAAAGGTTGGAAACTAGTTTTAGAAAAAACCTAAAAACTGGTCCTAGTAAATCAGATGTTTCAATTTTCTTGTGGAAACAATATGTAAAGAAAAATCTTCTGAGGTTACTTCCAGTGATAATAGGTTATGTCATTGGCATACACAATGAACATTGGCTTTTGGTTATTCAGTTGATTAATGTTGTCAAGTCTCTCTGTGCCACTAAATTCAGTAATTTACAATTGATTCAGTTAGAACAAGTCATGAATGAATTCTATCAAAATTATTGACACATTTTCCCGAATTCAGAACTCAAACCCAAGGCTCATTTCTTGACACATTATCCACTTCATATTCGTAAGTTCTGTCCACTTATTAAAACTTTGCGGTTTGAATCAAAGCATAGTTATTTTAAAAATAGTATTGCAGCATTGAGAAATCATGTTAACATATGTAAATCCATGGCAACCCATCATGAAATGTTCATGTATATACTACAAAGAAGATTTATATTTTACTTCGAACGATGTTTCACCGATGAACTGTGTTGAAAAGTCACTTGATGATCTGCTAGATTTATACAGGGAGCTTGTGATTACCACGAACAATCCTCTATCTGGTAGATTTATTGAAGCAAGAGGTGCCACTTTGAGTGATCAAAAGTATTATGCTGGTGACGCTGTTGTTCTGTCTGTTATCGAAAACGAATTAGGTGAAATTTTGGCCATATATTTCACTCAATGAGTTTACATACATATTATGCAACAACTTGACAATACTTGACTTTGACAATTACTATCATTGTTATATTGTGAAAGTAGTGAAAGTAACGTCAAGATAATGGATCTTGATAATTATCATCCATTAGGAATATACCATCTCCGAAAGTGTATGTATGTGCCCCTACATCACAAAATTGACTACATGCACTGTACAGTTGTTTGCCAAGTTAGGTTATGTTGCACTTATGTGAATTAGTTTTAGGTAAAAAAAAGTTAGGTAATAAAAATAGTTATTATTCTGCTTTCAACAAATGTGTATTATCAAGTTGGTTTTGTTTTCTGTATACCACCAAATAAAGTTGAATTTGCCTAAATTCTGTATTTTATATTAATTAAAAAGCCAAATAATAAATTATTTTAGAATATAAGATTAAAATGTCTTTCACTGAAGGTAAAAGATTCATTGTTGCCTACAGAAATATGCATAAAATCGTATCTGTGGCAGCAAGTGAATCTTTAAAAACCAATATATCTGAAGTTTTTTCAAATTGTCCTGCTGGCATGCCCGATAATTTCAGTCTTCAGTTCTTTGATCCTGAATTTGAAGACTACATCGAATTGGAAGATAGTGTTCACCACAATGTAAAGAAGTTGGGGGTTATTGATTGCAGTGAAGGGAAAATCAACAACAAAGCCAGTGATGTTAGTATGAGTGAGCAATCTCTGGAGTTTACAAATATTGATGATAATGTCGAATTGCCAACTACATCTACTCCAAGCAAGTCATGGCCAAGACCATTTGTATTAAAAGATGTGATCATACGACCAAGTATTTTGGAAACACTCAATGGAAAAAATCAAATCAATCGTGCTGAAATGACGGTCATTCACACATCCATATTTGACGAGCGTACTAAGTCTACCTAGTAAGTATATATGACCCATTATGCATATTGTTATAAAATAGAAATATGCTCATTTTATCAGGTTATAAAATAAATGTACCATGGTGCATGTAATGTTGGTTATAAAATGTCAGTGCTATGTGCAAACTCGTACATTACAACATATTTATAGTCATCCAACATATTGGCAGTATGATGGGATGCTACATGCTTTGGTGTTCAAATAACCACATTTGCTGGATTGCTACCCAACTGTGAGAGATGTCAAGGTAGGTTAATTCATATTTTAAACTACTATCGAATGTTAAGGATACTGGCTATGTTTCCTAGACAGCAAAATAAACGTATATAGAAAAATGATTTCAAAAATACAGATAAGTTCCCTATAAAACTGTTATTTGATATTTTTAGTGGAAAATGAGGAAAAGTCTTGTTAACTTTTTCAAGAACATCAGGAAAAGATTGTGTGGTGATATGGCTGAATGTGTTGCTGCAAAGCAAAAATCTTTAAAGAGGGGTGAAAAAAAAGAACGAGGTTGCCACGAAAGAAGCAAATGTGTGGGGCGTGGTTAACTTTTTGCCAGTGGCACCGGATGGGGGAAGACGAATGAACGTTGGAGTTGGATATAAAAAGAATGAAGGAACAACATAATATGCGTCCATATTCCTGGAAATCTGTTATCAAGACGGCATTGGATAAAACGTTTGCAATGAGAAGGAATGCAATAATATCAAAGGGACGAACAGTTGGTATATTGGACGAATATCCTGTTTTGGGAGATCAAATTAAGGTGTGTAGTGTTTGTTACTAAAACTGTCATCCCACAAGTAAACACCTCCCTGATTTAAGCTCTGATTTTTCAAACAACTTTTCTAGAGTTTTTATGAATTTCCAATCATATATTTTTCAGAATGTATGTAATTTCTCGATTCAGGTTATGGATGAATTTAAAAGAGTGCAGAAATTGATTTACCGCTATGTTGAAACGATTACTTCACCTTAAAGAACAAAATAATTCTTGGTTTTCAACCTCCTAAGACTTTTAAATTCGATCTGTTGATGGAGGAAATAAGTAAACAGAGTGAAGAAAGTAGTAAAGGTAAGGTTAATATTTTTTTTCTACAACACTCACCGTAAAATTAAGAATGTGAAAGAGATAAAAAAAGAGAAGATAAAAAGACAAAAATTTTTGTTTTTACTTTTGTTTTTAATTTTTTTGCTAATAAGTCTCAAAAGTAATTTTCTTTTAAAAGTATTAATTATTATTCTCAACATGGTGTGTGAAAACACATTTGTTCTTTAGCACATACACGTTTTTTTATAAGAAACCACTTTATAAGTAACGGACTAGTCGCCGAAAAATAGTAATATACATATTTTAATTATTTTTTCAGAATATTATGATGACTCTCGCTGCAATACTGTTACCCTCTTTATTGCGAGAAAATGTTGACATGTTGTTTAAAAATTTTCACAACGAGAAACATCCACAAATTTTATGTGTAGAAAGTGTTGGGAACATTCTCGAAGCAATTCAAAGCAACGAATTCAGCATTGTAGTAGAGGGCACGGGTTTGCAGAAACTACCGAATTTTTATCCGCTATGAGAATTTGGTTCTCCACATATTATCTATTTAATATTAGCTATCCGAAGTGTTTGGAAGCAACTTTAACTTTCCTACAAAAGGAAGTAATTAATTTACAACACTCGGCACCAAATTTAGCGAAAGTAATATCTTTGATTACCAAAATGAAAAAGTCATTTTATTATTTTCACATATGTTTTTTAAAATGCAACAGAGATTTAAAAACTAACAACTTTTGAATAGATATTCTCGCAGACGGGATGATTGCCTTCCATACTCCCTTCCGTACTCTCCTTTGGGTGACTTTTCTCGGTCAAACCTTCACAGTAGAAGTACTAAATGTTTCTACTTATTTGTATTTCCACCGTCAAGGGAAATGTACTGTTTTCTATTGGATAAATAACTTTCAAACCACCGAATGTTTGAGTTGTGGATACCATAGTTTTTGAGTTTTTTTAGTAGAATTTTGTGATCTACGGTGTCAAATGCTTTGCTTAGATCTATAAAAATTCCTAGCATGTACTTGTTTTCGTCAAACGCTTTTGATATTTCATTAACAAGTTTAACTATTGCATATTCAGTAGAATGACCTGCTTGAAAGCCAAATTGATTGTCGTATAAAACTTATTAGCAGTTAGAAAAGAGTAAAATCTATTGTACATTATGCGTTCTAGTATTTTTGAGAAACATGGAAGAACTGATATTGGTCTAAAATTAGATACATTTCGCCTGTTTTATATACTGGTAGAACTCTTGCAATTTTAAGTTTTTCAAGAAAATATCCTTGCAGTAGGGAAAGGTTAAATATATGCATTAGTGGAATTTTTATAGCATTTTTGCTGCTTAACAACGTCACTATTCACGTCATCAAAACCTGGACTTTTATTTGATTGTAGTGAGTCGATCGCTTTGAATAATTCATTTTCACTTAGTTCGTTATTTTCCATTTGTGTGTTATTAACAGTGAGAAGGGATTTAAAACTCAAATTGCTAGGTTCAATCTGAGATGCCAGATTTGAACCCACTTTTACAAAAAATCATTAAGCTCCTCAGCTATTAGACACTTATTCTCGATTTTATTTCCATCAATATTCAACCCTTTTGGAAGTTCTTCTTTGCTTAATTTTGTTTTACCTATGACTTCATTGATTATACTCCAAGTTTTCTTCGCATCGTTTTTATTTTTATTTATCAGTCCACTATAGTAAAATTTCTTGGAGCGCTCTTCATAATTTTAAACAAATGTTTATAATGTTTATATTTTTTTTCATTCTCAAGAGTTCTACAAATTCCCTTGACGGTGGAAGTACAAATTACAAAACAATCATCTGTGGAGTTCCACAAGGTTCCATATTAGGACCACTCTTATTCCTTATATATGTAAATGATTTGAACAAAGCTATATTTTACATTCAATTTTATTTGCACATGATACAAATCTGTTTTATGCACATAAAGATATAAAAACATTATTTCCTAGAGTCAATAATGAACTCTCTAAGCTGGCAGAATGGTTTAAGGCAAACAGACTGTCCCTAAATATTTCTAAAACAAAGTACACACTTTTTTCACAGGCAAAATAAAAAAGATAATATACTGTAATATAAGTATAAAAAGAGCACAATCCCTGGAATTTTATTAGGACTAATTCTTGATGAAAATTTTACTTGGAGAGAACATATAAATATTTTAGAAGAAAAGGTCCCAAAGAATATTGGCCAACGCTACAAAATTGACAAAATTACAAAATAAACAAAAACATGCAACCAGTTATTTTAAATGTTGACAGATACACTCACTCCAGAGAGTTATTAACAAAGCTCAGTGTACTGAATGTATACCAACTGAACATTTATCAAACTCTTATTTTTATGTTTAAGCTTGAAAACAATATGTTACCAAGAGTATTTAATAATATGTTTCAGAAGATACAACATAAATATCCATCCTGATTTTCAAAACAGTTTTTTTCAACCTAACTAGCAGAGGACCTAAACTGTGGAATACATTTCTTGATAACGACATGAAAACTATTACATCACTTAACGAATTCAAACATAAACTAAAACATAAACTATTGACTACTGACAATTCATATTTATTTTAGAACACACGACAGTTACAACGTACGACATATATAACACAACTCCTCATCATTTTCAATGCTAACCTTATATATAGGTGACTCAAAATTCGTAGGGTTTCTTCAGCGGGAAAGACTCTGCGAGGAGAGTCTTTGATGACTCTTTTAAGAGAGTCAATGACTTGCAAGAATCAATGTATTATGATAAAGTTCAAATTTAAAGCTGATAAGTTAAACAATGACAAAAAGAATATGCTTCTAGAAGAATTGTGCCCGTGTCTTGTTTCATTAACCGATTGATTGAAAAAATAAAGATACATGTTGATGATAAATCTTAACCGATAAATAATTTTGCGAGTGATGGATATTTGATTGATCTACCCTTTGCACAGTTGTATTTACGTTTCAAAGACAGCATAGTACCCATTCTCGTCCCCAGAGCTTTCGAGGTTTTAATCTCAAAGAGCTCTGGGGACAAGAATACATTGTACCACTTCCTGAAAACAATGGAAAAAGACCCAGGAGAGATTTTATTGTAGCAACAGACGGTGATACCGACCGTTATACAAAAAATGGTCTAACAAATTACTTAGATCTGTTTTGAGATGGTTTTGAGCTTCTCTGTACCGTTTGGATGATTGTATGGTACACACTGTTTAATCGTATGATTTGTGACGTAGACAACTTGATATTTCAGCTAGAGCCCACGAACATAAAACAGTGATGTAACATTTTTTTTATCAATTGCATATAGCACTCAGTTCAACACGCTTTGTATAACGATGCCTCGTTCGAGAAGAATTGTATGATTTAGAAAACGCACCGGTTAATTATTAACATTTTCAGCAGCACTATATAACAACAATGATAAAAAGATACTTCGCATTTCCAATACACGTATCATTTTTCGATGGATGACGAAGAAACTAGAGCCAAACG
This sequence comes from Hydractinia symbiolongicarpus, assembly GCF_029227915.1. Taxonomy (NCBI): domain Eukaryota; kingdom Metazoa; phylum Cnidaria; class Hydrozoa; order Anthoathecata; family Hydractiniidae; genus Hydractinia; species Hydractinia symbiolongicarpus. The sequence continues at coordinate 12,289,137 of NC_079887.1, forward strand.
AGGGCTCCGGTTAGTCAACTGTTGGAAGAAGAAATAGAAGACTTGCAATACAGTTGAAGTTTACCAGGAGATATATAATTTTTTTTTAAACATATTGGAAAATTAGAAAAACACTCATTTGTTCATTTAGACTAGTTGAATGCATATTGTAATGACAAAAATACGTTTTCCACCGAAGAAACAGTGTGGAGGTAGGCGACGAAGAACTTAACGTCGAAGGCAGTATTGAAGAAACATTTTAAATAAGATCTCTATAAATGCTTTAACTCCACACGCCTTAAGCCATGCAACAGATTTGCTTGATAAATTGATTAACGCACAACAAAGCAGAGCCGCAAAGTTTGATTACAAAAAGGTGAAATTCTCCCCTTAATTTTTGGTGGACATATGGCTATGCCGTTACTCAGTCAACTGATGAACATTTTTTTTTTGCTAATTTATTTTTGCGAAATGTATATTAATCAGCAAGCTATAACTCTATTTTTAATTAATAGTCTGTCGGTATGGGTGTCAGTAAAAATGTTATAACTAATGAAGAACGTGATCGTAGCAGACATTTAAACGAGCAAAATGTTAGGGAGATACACACATTCGGTACGCTCAAACAACTATTTTTCCTATTTTCTTATCCGTTATTTTTCGGATGGCTTCGAGGCCTTACAGCTTATATGTCAAAAGGGGAATCATTGTGCAAAGATGATTTAACAATGGCTGTCTTGAACTTAGACCCTTTAAATATGGGGGAGTTCACTGAATAGCACTTGGCGTTTTCTGTCAACTGTTATCACACACGGAGACATTAACATTAATTTATTTCGATCCATTTGGTGTGTAAGGATTTCCAATTAATATTAAAGAACAATGTCGACCATGTTTTACACCCAAAGTCAAAACAACTTTAGGTGTAAAAGAGGTTTTTAATTTCGCGATTCAGTGTCCACAACATCTCCAACAACTGCAAAAATAGTTATAAAGAATATTTTAATTTGCAGAATAGATTTGAAAAATATTAGAAAGGTTATGTAGCAAAAACAAAATATAGATTAAAGAAAAAATTATTTAGAAATAAAGAAAAATTAAATAAATTAAAAACAGTGATACAAATTTACATCCAAGTAGTGTTGTTCTAAATTTAAAATTCAAAAAATTCTATAAAATTTTAAAGTTTTTTTAGTCGCTGGCTTTTGAAGGTAAAATAGGTTCCGTTTCATCAGCTTGCCGTTTTAAAAACGCCGACAATTTCGTCGGATAGTCCGTCATAACGCCGGTTGCTCCAAGTTTGTTTAAACAGTATTCGAAATCGTCGTCTGTGTTAAGTACAAATATGTACACCTGAGAAAAGAGAAAGAAAATAATAATTTAATGTAAAAAAAAATTCTCAATATTTCTTAAAAAATGTTAATTAGCAAGCTTGTAATACGATTGACTTGCTCGAAAATTAACCCAAAAAATTCCCTCTGATTAAAGATGAGTCATAGATAATTCTTGGGATACCTGAAAAATAAAAAACCGGCTTGGCGTGTAAAATCTATGACATAACACAGCAGAACTTTGGTCAGATATTTAGACAATTTCTCAGTGAATTAAAGTTGAATCCTGGAATTATGGTTTATGAGTAAACTAAAAACAACTTTACAAAAATAAGATACCACATACCTGCAAGCCACGTCTTTGTAAGTGACGAAACAACACGGGACTCATTAACAGCCTAAATAAGCACTATATAACAACAATGATAAAAAGATACTTCGCATTTCCAATACACGTATCATTTTTCGATGGATGACGAAGAAACTAGAGCCAAACGAGGGCTCCGGTTAGTCAACTGTTGGAAGAAGAAATAGAAGACTTGCAATACAGTTGAAGTTTACCAGGAGATATATAATTTTTTTTTAAACATATTGGAAAATTAGAAAAACACTCATTTGTTCATTTAGACTAGTTGAATGCATATTGTAATGACAAAAATACGTTTTCCACCGAAGAAACAGTGTGGAGGTAGGCGACGAAGAACTTAACGTCGAAGGCAGTATTGAAGAAACATTTTAAATAAGATCTCTATAAATGCTTTAACTCCACACGCCTTAAGCCATGCAACAGATTTGCTTGATAAATTGATTAACGCACAACAAAGCAGAGCCGCAAAGTTTGATTACAAAAAGGTGAAATTCTCCCCTTAATTTTTGGTGGACATATGGCTATGCCGTTACTCAGTCAACTGATGAACATTTTTTTTTTGCTAATTTATTTTTGCGAAATGTATATTAATCAGCAAGCTATAACTCTATTTTTAATTAATAGTCTGTCGGTATGGGTGTCAGTAAAAATGTTATAACTAATGAAGAACGTGATCGTAGCAGACATTTAAACGAGCAAAATGTTAGGGAGATACACACATTCGGTACGCTCAAACAACTATTTTTCCTATTTTCTTATCCGTTATTTTTCGGATGGCTTCGAGGCCTTACAGCTTATATGTCAAAAGGGGAATCATTGTGCAAAGATGATTTAACAATGGCTGTCTTGAACTTAGACCCTTTAAATATGGGGGAGTTCACTGAATAGCACTTGGCGTTTTCTGTCAACTGTTATCACACACGGAGACATTAACATTAATTTATTTCGATCCATTTGGTGTGTAAGGATTTCCAATTAATATTAAAGAACAATGTCGACCATGTTTTACACCCAAAGTCAAAACAACTTTAGGTGTAAAAGAGGTTTTTAATTTCGCGATTCAGTGTCCACAACATCTCCAACAACTGCAAAAATAGTTATAAAGAATATTTTAATTTGCAGAATAGATTTGAAAAATATTAGAAAGGTTATGTACCAAAAACAAAATATAGATTAAAGAAAAAATTATTTAGAAATAAAGAAAAATTAAATAAATTAAAAACAGTGATACAAATTTACATCCAAGTAGTGTTGTTCTAAATTTAAAATTCAAAAAATTCTATAAAATTTTAAAGTTTTTTTAGTCGCTGGCTTTTGAAGGTAAAATAGGTTCCGTTTCATCAGCTTGCCGTTTTAAAAACGCCGACAATTTCGTCGGATAGTCCGTCATAACGCCGGTTGCTCCAAGTTTGTTTAAACAGTATTCGAAATCGTCGTCTGTGTTAAGTACAAATATGTACACCTGAGAAAAGAGAAAGAAAATAATAATTTAATGTAAAAAAAAATTCTCAATATTTCTTAAAAAATGTTAATTAGCAAGCTTGTAATACGATTGACTTGCTCGAAAATTAACCCAAAAAATTCCCTCTGATTAAAGATGAGTCATAGATAATTCTTGGGATACCTGAAAAATAAAAAACCGGCTTGGCGTGTAAAATCTATGACATAACACAGCAGAACTTTGGTCAGATATTTAGACAATTTCTCAGTGAATTAAAGTTGAATCCTGGAATTATGGTTTATGAGTAAACTAAAAACAACTTTACAAAAATAAGATACCACATACCTGCAAGCCACGTCTTTGTAAGTGACGAAACAACACGGGACTCATTAACAGCCTAAATAAGCACTATATAACAACAATGATAAAAAGATACTTCGCATTTCCAATACACGTATCATTTTTCGATGGATGACGAAGAAACTAGAGCCAAACGAGGGCTCCGGTTAGTCAACTGTTGGAAGAAGAAATAGAAGACTTGCAATACAGTTGAAGTTTACCAGGAGATATATAATTTTTTTTTAAACATATTGGAAAATTAGAAAAACACTCATTTGTTCATTTAGACTAGTTGAATGCATATTGTAATGACAAAAATACGTTTTCCACCGAAGAAACAGTGTGGAGGTAGGCGACGAAGAACTTAACGTCGAAGGCAGTATTGAAGAAACATTTTAAATAAGATCTCTATAAATGCTTTAACTCCACACGCCTTAAGCCATGCAACAGATTTGCTTGATAAATTGATTAACGCACAACAAAGCAGAGCCGCAAAGTTTGATTACAAAAAGGTGAAATTCTCCCCTTAATTTTTGGTGGACATATGGCTATGCCGTTACTCAGTCAACTGATGAACATTTTTTTTTTGCTAATTTATTTTTGCGAAATGTATATTAATCAGCAAGCTATAACTCTATTTTTAATTAATAGTCTGTCGGTATGGGTGTCAGTAAAAATGTTATAACTAATGAAGAACGTGATCGTAGCAGACATTTAAACGAGCAAAATGTTAGGGAGATACACACATTCGGTACGCTCAAACAACTATTTTTCCTATTTTCTTATCCGTTATTTTTCGGATGGCTTCGAGGCCTTACAGCTTATATGTCAAAAGGGGAATCATTGTGCAAAGATGATTTAACAATGGCTGTCTTGAACTTAGACCCTTTAAATATGGGGGAGTTCACTGAATAGCACTTGGCGTTTTCTGTCAACTGTTATCACACACGGAGACATTAACATTAATTTATTTCGATCCATTTGGTGTGTAAGGATTTCCAATTAATATTAAAGAACAATGTCGACCATGTTTTACACCCAAAGTCAAAACAACTTTAGGTGTAAAAGAGGTTTTTAATTTCGCGATTCAGTGTCCACAACATCTCCAACAACTGCAAAAATAGTTATAAAGAATATTTTAATTTGCAGAATAGATTTGAAAAATATTAGAAAGGTTATGTAGCAAAAACAAAATATAGATTAAAGAAAAAATTATTTAGAAATAAAGAAAAATTAAATAAATTAAAAACAGTGATACAAATTTACATCCAAGTAGTGTTGTTCTAAATTTAAAATTCAAAAAATTCTATAAAATTTTAAAGTTTTTTTAGTCGCTGGCTTTTGAAGGTAAAATAGGTTCCGTTTCATCAGCTTGCCGTTTTAAAAACGCCGACAATTTCGTCGGATAGTCCGTCATAACGCCGGTTGCTCCAAGTTTGTTTAAACAGTATTCGAAATCGTCGTCTGTGTTAAGTACAAATATGTACACCTGAGAAAAGAGAAAGAAAATAATAATTTAATGTAAAAAAAAATTCTCAATATTTCTTAAAAAATGTTAATTAGCAAGCTTGTAATACGATTGACTTGCTCGAAAATTAACCCAAAAAATTCCCTCTGATTAAAGATGAGTCATAGATAATTCTTGGGATACCTGAAAAATAAAAAACCGGCTTGGCGTGTAAAATCTATGACATAACACAGCAGAACTTTGGTCAGATATTTAGACAATTTCTCAGTGAATTAAAGTTGAATCCTGGAATTATGGTTTATGAGTAAACTAAAAACAACTTTACAAAAATAAGATACCACATACCTGCAAGCCACGTCTTTGTAAGTGACGAAACAACACGGGACTCATTAACAGCCTAAATAATAACAGAGAAAAAAATTAGTAGAAAAAAAGTATATTTGCGAGGTGGCCCAAATTTAAATGATTTTGAAACGTCCAGATTGTAAACGAATTAAAGTTTACTAAAATTGATGCAACGGATCCGTGCTAAAGAGTAGCCTCTTAATAAAGAGGAAAAGAAAATATATACGCTCTGCCCACCCTACCCTCCCACTAATTTAACGTACTTCTTAAACGCTCACATTTTAGAATGTATATTGATAATGACTCACCAATCTGCAATTTTTATTATGGTTCGATAACTTTGAAACGCTGTTGGATGTCTAAAGAAACGCGAAAGTAACAAAAGAAATTAAATACGCGACTATAAAAAACCACCTCGGCTCGTCAGCTTGCCTCAAATAAAAACCTCCTTGAATTCATCCATCCTGTGCATCATATTTAGGTTCAAGTAAGAAATCTGTAGATTACAAGCTGATTTCGTAAACCTCAACAATACCATGAGCTAAGTAATGCACTCACCTTAGTATTAGCCTTGGATATGGTATCTCCAGAAAGTCTTCTTTCAACGGAACGAAGGGCAAAATACCAAGATAAAACATCACTACCAGTGATATCGTTCTCTGGATTGAGAATAAAATAGGGATTTCTGGAGCCTAGTAAATTCGAAGAAGAGTATATAAGAAATAATTATTACTTATAAATCAAAACTTCATGTCACACGTAGATGTCATAGTTGAAAACAGGGGGGGGGGGGTGACTTTCCGGAAAATAGGGGGTTAAAAATTTCCCAGTGAAAAGGGTGGGGTTACTCTATATTCCAGAGTAAATTATTGCTTCTTAAAATTATCTGCTTCAATTAAGACAGATAATTTAATTTAGGCTTAAAACACAATTGTTAATTTCTTAAAACTAAATTTGAAGAAGGCACTAGATCAGAAATAGACCTGGTAACATAGACATTATAAAGCATCTGACGTGCATTTGAATTGAATTTAGTTGAACATTTGCTTGTTCTTACTATAGAACGGAGTGTGCTCTGACTTGTTCATTTTCATATTTAAATTCATGTTTCTCAAGGTTGCGGCAGACTTGTTTATGCATTAGAAATCATGCTACAAATACCAGGTATATTTAACGTTACAAATACCTGGTATTTTTAGTCAAATTTGGTGACTATGAAAGGCAGACAAATAGAATTACCAAGAGCACAATGTAATTTGCTAGGAAATTTTTTCATCATCAATTTGTTGTTACCATTTAAGATCGCTTTTCGGTAGGTTACATATATTTTTTCAACAACAACACAAAAATGCTTTCATATTTAAATTTATATTTAATTCATATTTAAAGACATCAGTCTTTAAATATGAATTCAAATCTTTACGTTACATATCAGTTACAGGATAGAGATAATAGCTTGACCTCAAAATAATAGGGTGGAGGGGGGGGATACTTTAAAAATAAGAAGAGTGGGCTTCCTAATAATAGGGGGTGTTTTAAAAATAAGGAGTTTCTGACCATTCTGCCAATTTGAATGATGTAAAATAATAAGCATTCCAATACACAACTTTCGAATATTCAAGAAGTGACTTGGCGCTTTTATTTCAGCCTAATTGTTTACAAGTGCGTGCAACCAAACTCTTATACTTAAGGATGCCCACTGATTCAGGCCTTCTGCACCCTGCAACCTAGAAACAGCTGGTCAGGAGCTGTCATTAAATCTATTTAAGTATGGTCTACCTTTTTATGCACATAGTTGACTGTCTTTGAACTAAAATTACCAAGTACGACCATATCTTCTCGTTTAAATTCTTTAATCAAATCAATAGTCTAAAACAAACAGAAGACACTGATAGATAATAGGCTCTCACTCTGAAGAGAAAAAAACAAAAAAATCAATAAAAGGCAAAAATATTAACCTTATCAATAAGTTCTTCATTGTACACTTTAAGATCAATGTTCATAGGGATGGTTGGGAATTGTTCAAAGAGAGTTCTCAAGAGTGGAATCTTTCTGTCTTCGTTACAGCATGTCACAGTTTTACCTAAAAAAAATACACGACTATCCTGTTAACATTGAATGCATTCTATTTCTTGGTAACTATAATCCTTCAAAGTTGCCACCTAAAAATATCTCCAATAATAGTAGCTGTATTTTGTATGAGTGTGTAAAGCCAAGATCATGCTAGAATAGGTATAAAATATTTATGGGCCAAATACAAAATGCAATATATTTTAAAACAGAATCTTTTGTATAGAGTGTTAGAAATGCACAGACTAGTGACACCCAAAATATGCAAAACAGCAAATTCCTGTGGTAAATTTAAAGGATGTATAAATTGTACGATTTAACCACACCTTTAAAAATATTGAAGGAAGGTCCTATAAATTGATGTGAAAGGTCTTGACGCATTTTCAAAGAAGTTTGTTGGATTAAAATGTACAAATCCTAAACACTGTAGAAGTTGGCATAAATTAATTGCAATTTCAGGGATTGCCAAGGTAAATGATATATACATATCTATCCCATTTTTTATACATAAAAAATGAGACAGACTTTTCCGATACAAGAATTTACTTAATCACTTACCATAATCGAATGTAACATCTAGACTCTCCAATAAACAAGGTAATTCCTGAGATATAAATATTATATAATTCATAACTTGTCTACTAAAATCCAATATGACAGGTCTTGCCGAACTGTTGTATAAAAAAATCGCCTATGCGCATTTGGTAAAAAAACAAACAGAGAAGTGTAAAAATGTTTCTGCTCCTTTTTATATATAAAAAAAAATTGATTCAATTATTTCTTTTTTACACAGTGGAGATTAAGTGTGACTATAAAAGATAAGTCTTAATTAAGAGTATGATCTATTTTACACAAAACTAACTATTGCATGTTTGTAAAAACGTTTTGTGTATTACCTCATAAGCAAAATCAGATATCATACTACCATGACCGGTTGTTCGCACCAATTCATTGTCATGGGACACAACAACCTGACCATCAGCAGTTAAGTTAACATCAATTTCTAACATTTCTGTACCATGCTCAATAGCACTAAAACACAAGATAACAATGGAGTGAAATGCATAACTATTGGGTGTACCTTTAGAGACAATCTTAACAATCATTTAATGTCATAATACCTATATGCACACCCAAACCAAAGATTTTTTAGTTATTAGCTTTAAGGGACGTTAAAAGTGTGCATTCATTTTGCAAATTGATGCTATCTCTTTCCTATCCTGGCTTACACTACAGGGACTGAATGGTAAAAATCAGTTAAACAAGTGCTTTTGTGTAATAATTAAAAAGTTATCAATTGAAGGGATCATGCAGTGAAAAAACGACATACCATTTAAAGTACATGGTTTTGAACAATGTATTAATTATAATTATATTCCAATTTTATAACTCCTGCACTTTACAAGTTGCACACCTTGTGATATTTTTTTGTCTTATTAAAAATTCTTACTGTTTAAAAGCAGTAATTGTGTTCTCCAAGTTTTCTCCAGCACCTGAAAAAAAGATCTATATTTTGCATCAAATATAAAAAGATCTTAAAATTAGTGCAGATTGACAATTTCGTTAAAATGAATGCCAATTCTATTTCTAAGTTTGCAAAGTTTAAAATTATGAAGAAAATAAATTTGGTCATTTCTCCTTAGTTAAATAAGAATTATAAATTTCCTTAAATTTGTTATTGGTTTTATCCAAAAATACAACAACATTTAGCTTTTTCTTTATTTAAACTTCTCCATAACTTTTTTCTCTAACAACAATAACTTTATTACTGCAATTAATAATTTCAGAATCATTCACATAAAATAAAAATAACTAAACGGATGTCACAACTTATTGGTTCAAAAGGGTAGAGGCATTGTATTTCAGTGAGTCAATCATTACTACACAAAAAAAAGGGCTCGAAATGCCTGTTTTTTGCATGAATGTAATTTCTGTAACAATTCATGCAAGTTTTACATTATGCCATAGATTTCATTACATTACACTCTATTGTACCTCCTCTGTGACTGATGTGTTTGCAAACAAATGCTTGTTTCTTTTTTTTGTGAAGAAGTAATGGGAATCTTGTAAGTAAAACTGATGTTCCAATGTAAGCACCAAGTACTCCAAGGCATACACCAAGTACGATCATTTTTTTAAGTAAACTAAATATTAAATACTAGTTGAAAAAATACACAGATATTCACCTCTCAGGAAAAACCACAGGAATTCCTGCAGCGCTACTCATAGCTATCATCTTTACTCACAGATGGAAAGTCAGACATTTTACGAGGGCACCAATAAGTCACATACGCCATAAAAAGTGCGGGCAAGCTCAAGGTCATTAAATTGATTTTTATATTTTTGAAATCCAATGGTCTTTATATTTTAAAATAAAATAATGCTGCTACTTTTTAAAACTTTAGGTAATATTTCTTTATCATGAAAACATATTTTTTAACATGTAAAACTTTTAAAAGTTCTTCTTATAAAAAGCAACGTATAACAACACAAACGGAAAAACCCTACATTGAGGACTTCATAATAAGATTTTAAAAACAAATTAATTTTTTTTTTCTTAAACTTTTAAAATGAGATATAAAAAAGCTTTTATATCACCGTTGTTCGTTCTTAAATTTTTATAACGCAATCTAAAACAGCATTTATATCACTGCTTTTTGTTCTTAAACCTTTTAAACACGATCAACAAAGCTTTTTCATTGCCACTTTTCGTTTTTAAACTTTTAAAACACGATCTAACAAAGCTTTTCTATCGCTGTTTTTCGATTTAAAATTTTTAAAACTCAATCTAATGAAGCTTTTCTATTGCCGCTTTTTGTTCTTAAACTTTCAAAATGTGATCTAAAAAAGTAGTTTTAGTCGTTCTTCGTTCTTAAACTTTTAAAATGTGATCTAAAAAACCTTTTTTATTGCCGTTCTTTGTTCTTAAATTTTTAATATGCAATCTATCGCTGCTTTTCGTTAACTTTTAAAATGCGATCTAAAAAAGTACTTCTAGCCATTCTTTGTTCAAAATTTTAAAAATGCACTTAACGCTGCGTTTCTATCGTCATTCTTCGTTCTTAAATTTTCAAAAACGCGATCTAAAAAAAGCAATTTCTATTGCGTTTTAAAAGTTTATAAACAAATGGTTTAACATTGTCGTTCGTAAGAAAAAACAATAGATACTTAGATCTTGGTTAAATTTTATTTTATTTTGTTGATCTCTTGACAACTATAGCAATTTAATACAACAATGAGACTCACGCAGTTTAGCGCCTTCTTCCAAATGTTGACCATATGGTAAGCACTGGGCGAGTTGGGGAAAGTGCTCGCGATTTCGGAGGACAATTGCCAAAAAAGTCACCTAAAGTCGCCCTTAACAATGCGGGCGTTTGCGGCTTATCTGAATCCTCTTGTCATTTTATATACTAATTAAAAAATAAAATAAATTTTTAGTTTGCTTATAGATACATACTTTATATATAATTCCCACAAAAACATATTGTTTTCCTGAATCTATACTTTAATATGCAAAAGTGACATATATAAAAAAAAATGACAAATATAAAAACACTGAAGGCCATGGTGGCCTTCGGTGTTTTTATATTTATTTATCCTGAAGACTTTGAAAAATGAATAAATGACAGAAATAAATTTGCTTCCAGGACTAAACAAGTTGTCGTCATTAAAAATTATTGAGGTCCTGGATGCCAGTTTTTAAAATACGATGAGAAATTAACCCATGATATAGCATAGGCTTCAACTTGTAAATCTTATTCAACATTGCCTATCATACAATGGCTATGATGTAAAGATTATCCTTCCACGCAAATGCCAGAGCCAAAAGGCTTACCACTAAAAAATAAACAAATAACGTGTCACGCTGGAATTCACAAAAAAGGGTCGTCCTAACACACCAAATATTTGTAACGTCGGCCATAGCAAATATAGCTAGCTAGCATTATACCATTATTTGTACCATTTGCAACAATGGTATTGTAGCACTGTACGATTAATAATAATGTAGAAAGACAACGTAGCAATACTTCATGGCAACGTAGTAGAAATCGTTTCAACATAATATAGCTATCTGGCCACCATTTCGCTAGTAGTAAAGAGTGTATCCAGCCACCTATTTTGTAAAACTGTTTGCTACATAATATTACCTATAGTTCACGCCAATAGTTTGATACCAATATTGATAACAATATTTAAACAACAAAAAATAAAAGGATAAAAAAAGTTTTAGGAAGAAAAAAGACAGCGCAAATCGGATGCAAAAAAATTATTGAACTTTGTTACCTATTGAAAAAATGCTGATGCTGCATTTAAAGCCCCGGGGAACGAACCTCACGGACTTGGTCCCCGTGAAATCTTAGCCGAAAAAATATATGTCAGGATTTTCCAGTTTCTGCAAGGATTGACTATATGTATGTACGTTTACGTTTGATTATTTTCCTACTATTGTGTGCAGTACCATATTTTCGTGTTAAGATAGACTTCGTTCTGAAACAGATTTTGTGGGACCAGACAGATTTGCTCACACAAAACCAAACTGATCCTATTGCATAAATATCCCCCAATGTTTCGTACTGTTGCTTGTTGACTATACCGACCCTATGAGAAATAAGCGTACCTCTAATTAACAACAACAACAAAAAAGTGATTGCACAGGCAAAACCACAGTCGACTATTTAATAGTTGACAGCTTTCGATTCTATAAAATAAACTTTGCTATGAGAAATTCTTTCTAATTAGTGAAAAGGGATAAATACGACTGTTTTACTTTAAAAACTTCTAAGAACTTTATTCTTTTTCGAGCTAGCAGAAGTTTCAGGGTTATTATTTAACTGAGCTGATGCAAATTACGAAAATGCATCGGGTAGGACGTTTCTTTTCGTTTCGCTTCGTTTATTTCTTAAAGCATACGAAAGTGTCGGGGTTGGTTTGGAATGCGTTAACCCTTGTGGTGCGGCGTGTTTTTGAAAGAAACCTTCTTTTTTTAGTCAACAAAAAAACTTCACAAAGTTTAAGCCCCAGTTGGAGGCTAAGGCCAAGACCTTAACGGTTCATGTTTGGTACCGTTTGCTGTTACAAATTTTCTTCTTTCTAAAACAAGTGGAGACCTTTTTATAGCAACCTAGTCCTTAGGAGTTATAACGGTCAAACGGTACTGCCTTGGCAGATTTCTGCAAGATATTTTCGTAACCTGTACTTTGACGGTTAATTTTCGCTTGAAAAGGGCGGCTTATCGAAATGCGGCTTTACAAAATCCCCACATTTAACCACTGCTCCGGTTGCTCTGCAAATTTTTTTGGATCCGATATTACCGGAAATGTGTTGATGTATATTGTAGTTGATGATTAAAGAAGAAATAAACCATTAACTTTAGGATTTCCCCGTGTTTTTGATTTTTTTTTGTGTGGTAAAAAAAACTTTATTGTCGTGAAAAATATCCATTTATGACTTTGGATGAAAAAAATTTCGCGTTATGCTGATTTATAACGTGTAAACTTTCGCAAAAATGACCAAAAACGCAAAAATTTTATCGTAAATGAATTAAATGTTTTCAAAGGGACCTTATCAGCACGAGTTAAATGTCAAAAACTGTTTTAAGATTTTCTATAATAACAGCTGGATTCTGCTAGCACCGACACATAGCGTGCAAAAAAAGCGCAAGAAAAAGCGATGCGGAAATATACACGACGGATAAAAATCTGAGGACCAGCGGACCTTGTAATTTTTCCACGGGGTTAACGACTGGTATAAAAATACATACTTTTTATTAGCAAAACAACATGAAACCCCAGTCTAATATACTTATGGTGCATATTCTTGTGAAAAGACAAACCCATTAAGAGTGCGAAAAAAGAATAAATAGGATAGAATTTGAGAGCTCTTTGGACTAGAACGGGCGATTTTAACTTACATAGACTAAATGCATTTAAGAAAAGGAATTTGGCTGTGTTTTAAGAAGGATATTAATAAGGGTACTAGAACTGAATAATTTAGATACATATCTTTTTATAAGTAAATATATTAACTAAAAACAGCTAACAGTGTGATCATGCTGGAATAAATAAATAAATAAATAAATAAATACACATGCGTAAAAATATCAAATAAATAAATATAAAAGAGGATGACATCATTGCTACAAAACGTAAATAAGTACAAAAAATAACACACAAAAACGTGTATGCTTTAGCTGTACAACAAATGAGTGGTTTAAAGACTACAAAAATATCCTGGATGCTGATTTGGTGGCGTACATAGAACTATAGTTTTGATGATATTTTGCACCAAAAATTGTTTCTTTATAAAATGGATTCCACTCTATTAAAGCGCTGATGTTAGGCAGATATTCGAGTTTCTTTACCATTTCCTGTATCTACAGTTTGCATGACTGGCATTTTTCCATTTACACCACCCGACGTACTTTCAGGCTTTCCAGGAGCCGCCGGTATGGGTTTTAGTGTTGGAATATCGGTAATAGATGGTATGTCGGTTAAAGAGGGTATCGGTGTCGGTGCCGTCATTTCTTTCGCACGTTGTATATGTTCAATACTGTCGTCGAGTTCTTCGTCATAAAAATCGTCTTTTGTTTGGAATCCTCGTCTATCGCCAGTCACTTCGTCGCCTCTACTTAATGGTCTAATGCGTGGTATTCCTGGAATATTTTCATAATCGTCCATTTTGGGCTCACCAAAGCGCGGGTAATTCATTAATTTTAGATCTGGAACACCGAACCGTGGGTAATGGCCGATAGCTGAATGAAACTCTGGAAATCTCGGGTAAGGTTCTAAGGGTTTAATGGGATCAAAGGATTGTTTAATATCACTTATGGGAGGAATTGCCTGCACATCTTCTTCAATTCCTCTATGATATAAATTTCCAAGCTTTTCATGTTGTTTTATTATCCGTTGAGCTCTTTTTTCGTATTCTCGTTTTAATGTTTCCTCTGGTTGATCAGCATCAAACAGAGGGTCGTCTTCACTGAGCGATCCCATCATGCTTAAAGCACGTCGTAAACGCCCATGCTTCTCATCATGTCTTTTTAGTAGTTTAAAAGAAGAAGTTGGCGCAACTATATCATCAATAATACTTTCATCTTTTAAAACATCTAACACACCTCGGTAGGTGTCTCTCTTATGTTTTGAGTTTTTAGCTGGGTATGTACTTCTTTTTAATACATCTCCACCCTTATTTTCTCCTTGAATAACACTTCTCCACTTATCTCTTTTTCCGTGTCTATATGTTCTCTTTTTATTTAAGCGTGCTGCGTAACTACGTTTCCTATCTCCATTTACTTCTGCAACGACTGCCGATCGTTTCTTTTGATGAACTTGAGGCAAATTCCCAAGTTTTGCTTCTAACTTTTTTTCATGTTCAGCAAAAGAATTTGCTGAATCATTCCCTTTTGTACGTGATCGAACGTGATAGTTAATACTACTGCTAGCTTCTTTCTGCAACAAAATTGATTTTTTAGCCTCGGGTCCGAGATGGTCTCGTTGAGCATGTAACAACATTAAGCCATTATTCATTTTATAGATTTCTGACCTGGAAGAGTCATCTGCCACCCTTATTAATGTTGTAGTTCCTGTGGGTAACAGGCTAGTAACGCTTCTATTCGCCTGGGCGGTATGATTGTTTAAATCTAAGCTAGTGACTTTTAGATTGGATGTGTTGTTAGTGACTGTGTGGTTACTAAAATCCAGGCTAGTGACCAGCAAATCGGAGGTTAAAGCATCTGAAATGAAATAGGGAATTTTATTTCAAATCATAAATTTTACTTTAGCTGCAGGAGATATGCGGAGGAAGCTTAGATTTATTTAAATCAATAACAAATATATGCAATCCTAAGCGATTCTTAACAATCGCTATCGAAGAGAATAATGCCATCTAGTACAAACCCAGTCGTCTTATATTACTACGTAAAAAAAGGAGGAACCAACCACTGCACAGTATACAAGTCATAAATGATCCCCCGGATATTCACACAGGCTAGATATGTTCAAGTAAGAAGCTGCGTCCTAAGTTTTCTTAAGTTTCATCACAAAGGATTCAAGCGATTCTAAATTTATGGATGTATTTCTAGAAAGACAAGTTGATTATATAAGAAACCAAGCTAACCGTCAACTAGTAAAATGTCTTTATAGAGATACTAACGTCATTTTAATAAAAAAAAGTTTCTTTAAAAATTTTGTAGGTTTGACGGGTCTATAAAAGGATGTATGCATATTTTCCGCGGTATTATGTATTAGGTTACGGTTATTATGCATAATATACGGCTAATGTGCATAATTTCCAAATTTATCACAGCCCTTGTAACATATATATGTGTATTAGCTACAAATCAAAACGGGAAATAATTATCTACAAAATATAAAACTCTTCCCTTCAATTATTACATACCTTCCTGAAACAGTACAAGAAGAAAAATACTTCGAAACACAGTCTTCAACATCATTGGAAAGTTATATCTTTCTGGTTGCTAAGAAGTAAGCTAAGGTACCATTTCACCACAGAAGTTTTAACATAATATTCCTCCTCCTATCAAAGAAAAGGGAACTTTTATCTCATTTAAGCGTCTTCCCTTCGTTGACTTTCCTTAGTATAGCATGCACACTAACATTAAGCCGCAAATCTTTCTGTTTCTTGTTCAGTTTCTTTGTTTGTTGCGGGTTAGTGCTCAACTGATCATGGTCTACTGATCGCACATTCATCTTCAATTATATTTCAGAAGAAGAAAGCAGAAGAAGATAGGTTAATTAAACAGCACGTTGTTGCATTCAAATTACGCAAATAAAACGTGTGGAAGCGTTTCATTTAATTAGTCCGAGAAAAAAAATGGTTTCCTTTCAAGCACCACAGTTTAGAAGCAGAAAAACTAGTGATTTATTGATTTATCACCACGGAACTGTAAATCACTTCCGCTTAGCATCGATAAGCCCAACAACAACCAATGCGGTAATTTTTTTTAAAAAAAAAGGTCTGTGGGAAGACAAATCATTCAAAGGTGCAATATGTAGTGTATACCCTTAAGGATCTGAAAATGATACAAAATAGACTGTTAGATTATCAAAAAATGATTTACTTTATGTGATCTAAATCTCAATGTTAGTTTTGGTAATTGAAGAAAATAAATATCAGTACCTTTTCTTACCGCCGCCTAGAAATTAATAATAGATCATACTTTTGATCAGGTGATCTACTGATTTCTATTTCATCCCTGTTTTGAACAGAGCTGCTAAATTTGAACTAACTAAAAATATGCTTTAACTCAAAAGGTTTCAATGTTGGTCTGAATCTTGCTGGAAAATTGCAAGAAATTTATCATTGTTACGATGTTGAACCCTTATTTTTTCTCCTTCTTCAGATACTAACAGCGGTCTTAAGAAATTGTGCATGCAAAAATGTAACTATTGGCGCAACCCAATTCTGTTGTGCTGCTCATTCCGTATTTTTAATTTACACGCAATTTCATTTGTTGGAAAATCTTGTTTCAACAGCGCCTTTATACATACTTGTTCTACTCAACCTCATACCAAGAACTTGTTACGTTCCTTCTATATTTGGACGGTTCTGTTTTAATATAAAAAGCCTAACAAGTCCTAGGGACGGGGTTGTGTTCCAGTACCTCAATACACACACATTATAACGAAGTAACAAAACCCATGAACACGCTTATGAACCCTAGCTAATGAAGTAACATTTGTTAGGTAAAGTCTGGTCACATGACATATCCGATTTCCCGATTTTTTCGGATTTTAACCAAAAAACAGGATAACCGGAAATACGTAAAAAAATGAAAGATGTGTTGTCCTTTATTTTGCTATCTTAACCCTATTCGGCCCGGGGTTTTTCGAACATATTATGACCGGGAGGGGGGAGGGGGGTGCGGAATCTGCCCCCCTCAATAACTTTTCATAGGCTTGATCAAATTGAATCAAACTTGGCACGCTTATAGTACGTCACAAAAGGAACAAAATGACTAAATAAATGCTATATTACATATTTTCCGGTTTTTACATAGATCGTATGAAAAATTGCCAAATATTGCCAAAAAACCGGTTTTTTCCGATTTTCGGATAAAATCCGAAAAAATCGGGAAATCGGATTAACCACGTGACATAAACATGCAAAATGATTCTTCTTGATGAACCAAAGTTGTGTTGTAAGTTTCAAGTTCTAAACATAATCCTAACAAGAGTTATTATATTTTTTCTATTATAAGAGTTTCATAGAGATTTTTAGGGGTAGTTTTGAATAATAGCCAATATCAAAGCCTCTGAAAGGTATGGGACCTAAACATTTTGCATGCAGGTGTCTAATAGATAAATATTGAAACTCAGTAAGTATTGTAGCAATGCAACATAGCATTAAAGAGTTATTATTATTAAAAAAAATTGTCAGGGGGGCGGAATCCGAATAGTGTTAAAGCGGACTTTTTAAATTTCGTTGTAGAACTAAGGTAATTGAATTTTACGCAAATAGTGGTATCAAGTTTTAAACTTGCGAAGATGTCACAAAAACCTTATCGTTGTCATTTTTCTTTCTTTAAGTGTACCAAGTCCGATTCCATTTAGAATATCCAACCAAAAGTTATATGTTCAAAATACCCCGGACTGAGAATGCTAGTTTTCAGTTTTAGGAAGTGCGCCCTCACCCTCCTAATCATATCGAATATGCAAACCCCCCTGGGAACTAGAGTAGCCTTTCATACGTACTGCAGCAGCAAATTTCTTTCTTCACACGAATTAGCGACTGGGGCGCTTCTTAATTTTTTTGATATTTTTGGTCAAATGATGGGCGCTTATAATTGTCTTAAGACATTTAGAGATTTTCTTTTGTACTAGGTATATAAAGAATTTCGGAGCAGTTTCGAACAACAAGAATTTTTGACGAACACTTACACTTTTGTAGAAATAAAGGAGGAAACTTTGAGATGTAAATTTGAACATAGGAGAAATTAAAGCAGCCGTAAAAAAATTTTAATTTCAAAAATATGAACTAGATTTATGTAGCCTTTTGAACTACTACACGCGTTTCTAAAAAGAGTGTATGTAATGTTTTAACGCCCCCTCAAGGTGTGTTTTGAAATGTTTCTATATGCGCTCCTACAAGATGTGCGTGTGTAATGTTTTAATGCCCCTTCAAGACGTGTGTTTGTAATGTTACTATACGCCCTTCAAGGGGTGTGTTGGAATGTTTCTATATGCTCTCCTACAAGATGTGCGTTTGTAATGTTTTTAACACCCCTTCACGGGGTGTGTTGGAATGTTTCTACTTGCGCTCCTACAAGCGGTGCGTTTGTAATGTTTTTAACACCCCTTCACGGGGTGTGTTGGAATGTTTCTACTTGCGCTCCTACAAGATGTGCGTTTGTAATGCTTTTAACGCCCCTTTATGGAGTGTGTTTGTAATGTTACTACACGCCCTTTTAGGGGGTTTGTTAGAATGTTTCTGAAGAATATCAATAACATGTCTATTCAGCATAATAACAAAAATCACTTTGATGGCAATCACTAGGGTACGCATATTTATACAGTACTAGCCTGGAATAACAGACAACAAGAGTATCGGCTATTCCGCATAGGGTTGTCTAATGGAATTTGGGCGCTAATTTACCTAAGTGATTATTTAAAAGGGCACTTACATGGGGTTGGGTGGCAAGTTGAATTTGAAATTTGAAGTTTACAAAGAATGAATGAAAAAGTGATTTCTAAGTAGAAACAAAATGTTTATTCCTGATGTTTTAACTTTCGAGAGGTAAAACGTCTATCTCTGCGTCTCTCAGCAAGAGATTCATTTTGGAAAACAATGAATTGTGTGTTTGTAAACAATTTGATGGCAGTTGAGCATTACTTTCATTGGCTACAAAATTCTATAAGCAATTTCATTGGTCCCCTTGAATGATATTACATGCGGTTTGCAGCATAAGTTAAATTCATGGTTCGCTGCACAAATGTTAACAGCTCGTTCTTGTCGTTTTAAGAAATTTTAAATTCGTTAGATAGAAGTTAAAGTTTTTTGACATGAAAACAGTTCAACATCAGGTAATATTTTTGTTTTTCTGTTTAACTAAAGTAGTAGACGACGACCCCATGTAAGATGGAGCTGAACTCCTTTTGCCACGTGGTAGGCGAGATTCCGCTGGTAAACACTTATGTCTATTCCATCAACAATAAACAAAAGTAAATGGGCAATTGTTTTGGGCATGCTGCATTGGAAAAAACAAAAATGGCAGAAGAACTGCGGAGATTTGTTTTATATGTTTACATACAGATAATAAAAAACGCAAAGGCATTAAGATTTCCGCGTAACTTCAGGCCAAATTTTTTTTCTTATGGTTTTTTCATCATCTCCTAACATCTATACCACAGAAATCATGGGTTGTACATACGTAGCAAAGTGTCTAAAATAATCAAAAAAGTCAGGAAAGTCTCAACGCGTTATGTACCCATTGTTTTTGATATTTGAATAACAGTTAGAACTAGGAATGAAAAATGAAAAAAATGCATATCAAGTTATTCTCCTTCATTCAATTTTAAAGTTACTTTAGGATACAGATAAAAATATTTATAACTATATATTGATTTGTGACTAGCCGTAGATTTTAAATCATTACTTTTCCGTTCAAAACTTCTAATGGCAAGTTATTTAAAAATTAGAGAATTTTGGAGAGAAATCTACACTGGTCCAAAAAGGATCTTGTATTTTACATTGTTTACGTTTGCCTGCATCGAATAGGTTGTAGATTTTTAGATTTTAGACATGTTTAACATTCAGGAATCTTCTCTTCAGGTTGTATGATGATCACTTTAGCGTATGTTGTCATTGCATTCTCATCATTACATTTACCAATCAAAGGTAAGATTTTTCATCTGGAACCTGTTTAGAAAACCTCTTTACAGCATTCTCGTTGCTTTTCTGTGATACTAAAAGCATTTGTTGGGTTGAAACTTCCTTCTTGATCAATGCTATGTCTCAAAATAAAATATGGTAAAATCATCTGCATGACTATCAGTCTACTTCGCATTGGAAGTACAGTTGTCAAAAGATGCCTGATTTAGTCTTAAGTAAGGTAACACAATGGTAATAATGTTTGCAATTAATCGTTGCATGTTACATTACGTTAAACATAAATTTAAATTTATATTTTTGTTTCTTTCTCTAGCATCCAGTAAAAAGTTCAAATTAAGCGACTTACCAGTGTTAAAAAAATGGGAAATACCGTCAAACCACTTTGCAAAACATATTGGCCGAAAATATAAAGATTTAGACCAGGAAAAAAAGAGAAGCACGTACTGGGAATTGAAGCCCGATTTTACAGCAAATGAGCTTGCCTGGGACGAGGACCCAGAAAAAGTAAAGTTAGATTTTAACTATAAGTCTTTCTTTGAAGACGATGATGATGCTGAAATATCTGGAAAAAAAGGAGATATTCCATTACAAGAAGAAACTACCTACCCTAATTTTGCAATTGGAAAAAAGAGCGCCTTCTTCAAGCATGTTGACACTGCTTCAACCGGAGAAAAACCTTTAAAGAAAGCGAAGGAGGTTTCAAAACGTAAGCATGTAGAACATTCTCAAAACAAAAAGAAACATGCAAAAAAGAGTAGATCTCGACGCTCATTGATTGAGGAACATGACGGCGAAGAAGAAGAGTCAGTTAGTTATCTTTCGCCTAGCTTCTTTCTTGAAAATCCTGCCGATAAGGATGAAGTGGATGAAGAAATTAGAAATAAAAGAGCTGCAATATGGAGTGTTGTCAGAAAAATGCAATCATCTCAATATCTGCAGAAAAACAAAAAAACATCCGGATCAGAACCATTAAAAAAGCGACAATTGACGAAGCATGCAGTGCAATATCCAACACCATTCATCTCTGCAAAACAGAATGTAAATATAATTAAAAAGTCTAATATCGTACCCAAACCAAACAAAGAGTTGACATCAAATCGTAGGCAAAAAATAGCCATTATCAATGACATCGAAAACGCTAAGAAAACTGTCAGGAGTGTGCTAGAAAGTAAGAGAAAGTTGAAGGCTGGAGAGCTTGGAGATGAGCAAGGTATCGAAAGTAAAGACATACGAGCAAATGTCCAACCTGTGAAGGCTAGCAAGGATGTCAAAGCCGTCTCTAGACAAAACATTATCAGACCAAAAACTTCACTGAATGTGGACCCTGCAAACGTTGCTAGGGCTGTTAGCATGGCAATGGAACAGTTAAAACGGGATAAGATGTGGGGAAAAGTATTTGTACATGTTCGTCCCAGTGGACAATTGAAAGTTATGGTACAAGAAACAAGAAGGATGGAAGACGAAAAGTAAAACAAAGTCTTTTTCCTTAGGGTAGTTTTCACTGCTACAATTTATTGTGCACAATAAATAGTGGACAATTCTCTATACTAAACATAAACCAATGCAAAAATGTGTATAATATGTATGTACTTCTTGTATAAAATTGTACAGAATGGTTCTGCAATTAATTGTATAATATATCATACAATATATTGTAGGAATGAAAACTACCCTTTATGTACATAATTTTTTTATATATCTTGTTTTGATGTATTTAATTTTTAATATGTTGTTAAAAGAAAAAGTCCATCTTCTTTTGCGTGAATCCGTATTAAAAATGTATTCTTTGAAATGTCACTAAACCGAAAGGGTTTCATGGCACTAAACATTAGAATTTCATGGCGCGATAGACCGTATTATTATATACCTCTAGTTCAAATTTAACCTTTGTTTTGGTTTTATTTGTGATCAATTTCATTTCGGTTTCAATCATTAATATCCTTCAAGCATTGATTTCTTTTGTTTTCACCCTAATTACTATACCTGATTGGTTGAAAGTATTTTAAAGAAATGGAGGCTGGGACTTTATAAACGTCATTTTGATTCATTCTGAAAGAAGTTTAATACAATACTGGAAAAAGATCGGACAGGAATATTTTATACGGAATCCAAAAAGAACAACAACAGTAGGAATTTTTTTACTATTCCCAACAACCGTCTTTTTCATTTTTGTTTGAAAATATTGCAAACTATTTAAAAAGTAAAAATGTTAGTAATATAAAAATCACCCAATAAGCATAATACATATTTTACCGGACAGTACATCATTTTCGTCCCCAGGGGATCTTTCTTGCCTAAACCAGATGTGATAGATTTAGCATAGGGGCAAAATGAGCTGAAAACAAAGTGTGACGCCACCTTCCTATCTAGAAATATAATATTCTGTATATATGTATTTAGCGCTGAAAAAAACTAAAAGCAACTAAAAAAAAAGAAAGAAAAATATAATAGGTATCGATAAAAAAATGATATTGATATACAAGTGAAATTTGTAAGAGCATAATCCCTCAAAGTAAATCAGTTTTTAAACTATAGCCGAGAGTTATAAATGAACAATGCTACCGAAAATTTTAATATTCTATATCATAATAAAATTTTGTATATATGTGGTAAATTTTTTTTACGATCACGTACAGTTAAAATAACCTAAGTGAAATTGCTGCGCCCTCACACCTCACATTTGCTCACACCTCAGATGAATCTATCTTCATGTACTCATTATTATCTTCATCATCATCATTCTCTTCACTCATTGTAAATAAATACTTGTAAGCGAAAACTGCTAACACTGCCCCGACCATTGGCCCAACCCAATAAAGCTGAAATTAAATAAAAACGTTTATAGAAACTGGAATATAAAAAAATATATATCTAAGAAAGGCGACAAAAACACAATAATAAATAATTACCCTGGGCTGTACCACAAAATATCACCCGAGGTGTAAGTACTGACCGAGCTTGGGATGTCGGTACTTACACTTAGGTGAGGTGCAATGTAGCTGCTAGTTAACTAGCTATGTTAAAGAAGCATCCAGACAGAAAGTTGCTAAATTTTAACAGGTAACCTTGACATTGCTTTGTTTCTGTGGTAAAAAAATGTTGTTGTTTTTATTTTTGATAATTTGGATGTTGCTTGAAACTTGTTTACTCGTGCTTGATTACATTTTAAGCTAATATTTTTCTTGACGACGGGCAATACCGCCACATATCGCCCGTCGTCAAGAGCGCTAAGCTAAACATAATGCCTAAAAACCCATGTTAGCCGCTTGTAAAATCCTGACGGTTAACAATAAGAGATAACATACCCATTGGCCATTTAATTGGTTCATGAGTAAACCGGGTGCTAAAGCTCTTGCTGGATTCAGGGCTGCTCCAGTGTAGGGGTACTAAAATAATAGAAAAATAATACGTAATAGAGCAGCTCAAACAAACTGGTAATTCATACACTATATAGCGCCTGAATAGAAGGCGAAGTAACAAAACAATTGTGGACAGAATGAAAGACACAAAGGTAAGTTTTTCGTCATTTTTTAAACACGACTAAAATGGTCAAAACTTTCCAGTACTTTTTTAGCTAGCACATTTTACAAGTATTTAATTGCATAATTTAAAAGCCTAGTCTACTGTAAAAGTTGAACTGCTTTGATAAATTATAAATGGTTACAGACACTTTCTAAGAATAGCGATTTCAACTTTTTGTAGATTTTACATGAAAGAAAATTTCCCCCATTTTACAAGGATCTTTTTAAAAGGTGGCGTATTAAAAATTTTAGGAAAAGTAGGAATTGTTTGATCAAAAACAACAGTATAGAGAGTTTAAAAACCATGTGCAACACTAAGGCGAAAACGCAGCATACTGATATTAAAATACATTTTCACATTTGAAATAATCTTACCGCCATCAACATTCCCACAGCACTCGCGAATCCTATCGCCAAAGGTGACGACATCCCAGTGAACTCATTCTTAGGATCAATCGTTGTGAGTACAGTGACAACGATGAGAAATACTAAAATCATTTCGATGATGCATCCAACATATGCTGGTACATCACGGTGAAGAATGACAGCTCCGAGATTTCCACGAATCTTTTCTTTAGAGAAAGCAAAGAGTAAGGCTGCTCCGGCAATACCTATATAAAATGATTGATATAAAAAATCCTTGACTTCGCTTTTTGGCTGTATTTCTTGCAACAACGAAAAGATAACAATTTTGGCAATTATAAATACTATTTTTTCCTCAATTTGCCGAGTTTGAAATATATTGCGTAATGGTTCCATAAAACTTCCTTCTTCGAAAAATGCCCGTTTCAAGAAATACCACTGGTGAAATAGACATTTATTTGAACTGCTTAATGTATAATTAAGTGACTGACTGACTCTAATAAGGGTTGAACAAAGTAGGTATTGGCATTCAGAATTTAAAACTAACTACATCTGAGTTTAAAATGTTGAATATGAAGTAAGAGACTTCAGCAACAAGCGTTCATGGTATCTTTTTATTACCACATACCACCTTTCGAGAGTAGTATTTAAATAAACACTAACCAATTATCATTTATCTGGCGTTCTTAGAACGCTTTTTCCATTTTGCTTAATACCCACTTAGGGTTAATTAAAACTTTTCGCAGCATTCAATTAAATCGAACGAATGGTAGCTATGATCATGGCTCACGTATGGGACGAAAGCTTAAAAGATCATGTCGTATATGTTGGTGTTGTTTTCAATCCTTGATTTGTCGATATAATAACTGATATTGCGTACGTAGCCTAAAACTTCTCAAGATGTTAGGTGCACCTTTGAAATCCAGGCTACGAAATCAACAAGCGCGACCTTGTAGGAAAATAGAGGATATAAAACTCAAGCTGATAATAATTCTTTTGCAGCAATAAAAAAACTTGGCGCATGTATTTTTATATAACTAACTGATAACGAAAATTCTCTGCTGTATAAATTAAATACTTAAGGAGATCCGGACACATGTCATTTGCAAAATTTCTATAATGTAAATCAGCCTACGTCACTAGGTAGGTAAAGTATCAGGATTTTAAAGCAACGTTGCATGATATTCAGTCAGACTTTTGATTTTATTGACACAAATTAAGTACAACTCCTACTCTCTGAATGTTAAACAATGATTTTGCCCCTTTCCCGGCTATTCATCAATCGTAGGGTGTCTAATGTTCCTGTGAAGGTTTTAAAAAATTTAGCCTAACTTGTGAAGATTTTTCACCAATTTGAGTGAGGATGTGATAGTTGATCATCTTTAAATGTTCCTTTTTTTCTCCCTATTATTTCGTTTTGTTCTGTTGAATGCACTTTGTGGACACATTCTCCTTTGGAGGCAGATTTTTTTTATAAATCGTTTTAAGTTAGGAATGTAATAGGACCTGAGTTATAAATACATTTGGATTGGTCAGGTCCTATAAAGTTGTTAATACTGTATCTCTGTCATACAATAAATAAATTAGTTTTGTTTTAGCGTAGAGAAATAGGAAATATTTTCTATTTTGTATTTAAAAGAAAGGGCAGCTAATTTTCTATTGAAACCCATTGTTGTTATATCACCTTGAAACCATTCTATCTGTTCTATATACAGAGAAATCCAGGTTTAATCCCAGTTTTTTCGCGGGCACGCTAAAAAAAGAATCAATGCGATGCTTAAGAAGTTATGATATAACCAACAACTTATCCGTGAACCCAAAAATCTTTCACCACATTAAAGAGCGACGGAAATAGAAAGGGAAAACTTACGAGGGGTTCTGGTCTATTTTTTAAATCTTATCATGGATAGCTTAGATAGCTTCAAAAAAACTTTTTTTCTTTATTTATAACACAGATAACTTTAGCATGTAAGTCTCGTTGTACTAAATCTAACCACACATTTTAATTAACTTCCTAAAAAAATTTAAATTATTGTCACATTGTTCGATTTCTGAGCACGTGACAATGGTAAATACAGTCAAAAAACCTATATTAATAATGGCGGCGATGCAAACACCGAAACGCTGCTTGTTACCGTAACCTACATAGAGTTTAAAGAAGTGGAGAAATAACACTTTTTGTTCTTTTCTCATTCAGTCTATCTTATTGTATCTATTTCGGTTTTAGTGGAATTCAGTTTAGTGAAATTATTTTCGAAGTTTCCACTTACCTAGCTATGCCACATACTGTATGTTTATTCTCAAGTAAAAAAGTCATATTACGAGAGAAAGGAAAAGCAAAAAGCTGCATTATGGGATACGGTATAATTCTTGGACACAGAAAGCTTACAAAATTTTATGGCACGAATACTATTTTGTAATGAATGATCCTATTCAGATCGGAGTGACAAGGGTTGGGGCGTGGACTTTACTACTGTAACTACTTGGCAGATTTAACACCCATCACAACAAAGATGGCAGCCTTAATTTCATTTCTGATCAGGTAGTAATTGCTGACGTCAGCAAAAATACAAAAATTTGCGTTATTTTAATTTTGGCAATGCACCCTTTTTAAAAAAGGCGTTAAATGTCCGAGGTGTTTCATAGATAATAAAAAATCAGACTTTCAGACTTTTAACTTGTTTCCAAGCTCCTTGTAGCTACAATGGAGCGCCAAAATGAACAAATTTCAAATTAAGTTAGTTGTATGGCTACCCACCATCAAACATCGGAATATGCAACGTAGAGATTTTTTTATGGAAAGAAGCAAATTAATATTGTGTGTTTGGGCGTAAGAAGGGCGTAAGAAAGGAACAAAAAATGAATAATATATAAGCATAGTGGTGAAATAATTGGAATAGTTTCCATTACGGAGTTTCATACCGCGCAGGTCTGGGCGCCAGCGAAGCGCTTTGTAGGGACAAATTTTTGGCTTGTTTTCATTTGTCTCGATAGCCCAGATAATTTTAATGGTCAGTTTTTCACAACTATTCTGGTTAGTGCTGCGAAAAGAGGCAGAAATGCAAAATCCTGCCTGATGTTTCTTCAACTAATTTTTTACTTTAACTGACGTTTTGCTTTTTAATAACACGTTTAAATGGTGTTGCTAACCCTCTTTGTGGTATATTGACATGGGTAAGATGTTGAAATCGAAGAAAACTTAAATTAATGACTTTTATAGAGAGGCAAGAGAAGACATATTGTTGATGTTGGTTTCAGGGGTTAACTTCCTGAAGTTGCAAGCTACATATACCATACATTTTGTGTTGTGAGGAATAAAGTAATGGTTAAAAAGAAACACTATTCTATCATTATCAGTGCACTTTGGCAAGAAGAAATAAAAATTACAGCTAGCTATATAAAGACTTAAAGGAAGTTTTTTTACAGTAAGCTATAGCTAGCTAGCTAGCTATGTATGGATCTGCAAGTTTGACATGGATTAATGTGAAAGAGCATTTAATAAAGGATTTATTTGCAAAGTATAGCTAACTAGTTATATAAAAAAGAGCACAGATGAAATCGACTGAAAAAAAAATACACACTTCAATGATATAATGACTGGCTTTGACTTTTCGTTAGAAATTATTGTATATAAATATTATAACTAGCTAGGAAGGGATATATATAATAGCATGTTGTACTGTATTACTGTATTCTTAATTTTGGTAAAATACAAGAATAAATTTAGGCAAGGTCCACTTTTACAATTTTGTGATAGCTATAGTAATTTTGGTACATTGACATAAGAATTTGGCAACCGAAAATATTTGACGAAAACAGTTAAAGTCACTAAATTTGTTAAAAAGTTATTTTCCATTAAATTTGTTTATTTTAACCACAGTTATTTTACTTTATATTTCGCAGCGGTCGAAACTTTGTACTTTACAGATTAAAATTATTCCAATGCAAAATTGAGGCGTAGCAATTTTTAAGGCTAAGTTGGTGTTTGAACTGCACTGTTAAGTTGAGTGATATTAGAAATGAGTTTTTATGATCCTATTTTTAGCATCTGGGCACTTACCCACCTATATATCTGATTACTGTATGAATAAGGCTACGATATATATGAGTGACCCAGTGTGACAGATACAGCCAGCTTTTTGACAATTTTTAATTTGGTTTATAAAAAATGTAGGTAGCTCCGCCCTGGTTAGTTAAATAAAGTTTCCAGCAAACACAAAATAAGAAATTTTTAAATTGTTTTTTAATATTATGGCTAGCTAGGTATCTGTTTAATAAGCATGAAACTGTTACTTTAGAAAAAAAACCATTGTTTTCTTTACTATGTTAAATGAGCTACATTATTTTGGCTGTACTAGTAGCTATATAAATCTTTAATGACATGCTAGCAATCCCTCTTTGATCAGCACTGTGATATTTTTAAGACAATATTAAAACTTGTGATGTAACTAACTACCAAAATAAGGTTTCTTTCTCTTTTGACTGCCAACTTTTCATGATGAGTGTACCCCACAACTTGAAGCAATTAAATTAATAACCAAGTTTAGGTCTTGAACCTTCATAATATACAATCTTATGTCAATATTGAGTATCCTTCCTTTAAATAATTGTAAAATCAATATATCGCACCAGCTTAAAAAGTAAAAATACAAACGAAAAAGTGAATAATTCTCTTCGAACTGCATGTTTTTCTTAGCAAATGCCTTACGCTCTGTGGGGGATATAAAAATTTTTTGTCCCTACAAGCGCTTCGCTAGTGCCCAGACCTGCGCGGTATGAAACGCCGTAATTGTAGTCAAGAGTAAAGAAAATTCGAGCTTTTTCACTTTTACTGCACTATGGTAAAGGGCGTAATTGGGTACCTGCAATTATAATATTTGCCCTTTTAACTTGTTTCCAAGCTTCTTGTAGCTACAATGGGGCGCCAAAATGAACAAATTTCAAATTAAGTTAGTTGTATGGCTACCCACCATCAAACATCGGAATATGCAACGTAGAGATTTTTTTAATGGAAAGAAGCAAATTAATATTGTGTGTTTGGGCGTAAGAAGGGCGTAAGAAAGGAACAAAAAATGAATAATATATAAGCATAGTGGTGAAATAATTAGAAAAGTTTCCATTGTAGTCAAGAGTAAAGAAAATTCGAGCTTTTTCACTTTTACCGCACTATGATAAAGGGCGTAATTGGGTACCTGCAATTTGGACAACGATCGAAATGCATTTACAATATTTTTAAAAACGTCAGTGCGTGATAATGGATTAAGTCGATATAACACCACAATTATGCGTGTAATAAACAGTTTTAATCTGTTTTAAACAGCTCAAATTTCATCAAGGTTTTAAAAATGGCTGTCCGAAATTTTTACTCTGCAGAGAGGTTGCTAAATTCTTAAATTTGTGTTCAATATTCAAATAAAAACTGAGTAGTTGTTTAAAGGCTTTTCCAAGTATTTATCTATCTAATTTATAAAACTTGCTGTTCGACAGACGGAATAACAATAATTTTAATAATAATAATAACATAAAGGTTTCAGTTTATGTGTCAAAAGAGCGTATAATCATTTAAAGCATTAAAAACAAGAGATGTTGTAAAACGGAACAAAAAGTTTACCTCCAGCCGTCTGTGCTATCATGTAAAGAATACACCTAAGCACAGAGATTTTTCGCGCCACACACAATCCAAATGTAATTGCTGGATTAAAGTATCCCTTTTCATGACGCCCAATTGCTACCAAAACTATAGCTCCCCAACCAGCACAAATTGCCACTGTGATGTGTGAGGGGACTGGGTACAAATCACCAGTTCCAGGCTCGTAGAGACTCAGCGTGCTACCGCATGTGTTCATGACAGACAAAAGGGTTGATAGAAATTCTAAGATAACGCCCTTCCAGAAGTTAATTTTTGTTAGTTCATGTAAAATACTTCTTTGCTTTCGGTTACACTTTTTGGACGAAATCAATGCTGTGTTCTCACTCACATCTCCAGAGTTAACCGAGACAGATAAGCTACCACGTGCCATTCTTAGTATGTGTATCTACCCTGAAATAACAACTCTGTATGGTATTACTTAAATCACAACATTACATAATTCTGCCAATTTGATACAGGCAATGACTCTTTTGTTTATAGGATTTTGCGCCTAACATAACCTTTCAATCTTTTACAAAACTTTGTTTTTAATCACATGAAACAGAAATATGTCCACAAAAGGTCACTATTAACAATATAACCAATTATTTTTTAAGTTTTTAACTGTAATGCAGATAATAAAAATGATAGGGCAATTACACAAAGATAACAACATCATTAACAACACAAATTAAAAAGCAATTTGTAACATCCATTCGTTCTAATAATTGATATCGAGAATAATGCAATCTGAAAGCATAATAGACTTGCATGTTGATAGGTGTTGACGTTTCAACGGACATCACAACTTCTGTTTATATTAGAAACAAAGTAATTATGAAAACAAACACCACAAACAAACAAATAATAAAAAGAATATATTATAAAGGTGATTTCTATTAACACGATCATTATCGGCGCTAAAGATTGACGCAAGTTTTTTTAGGACGTAAGTAAGTAAGTAAGTAAGTAATTAACGGGATGTTTTAATGTCTTTGAGGATTCTATTCTAACGGCTGGCTCATCCTCCCCTCCGACTGTAAATATGTTACATTACAGCCAGAGATACATATAGCATTGTTCTAACTTGCATGCCTGCCACGCAAGCCGGTTAGCGGTCAGTAGATAGCACCAGATGGGCTGACAACACTACATTCAATGTGTGCAGGAGCGGGGACTCGAACTTGAAACCTTGTGATTACAAGCCGAAAGCGCTACCACCACACAATCTCTGCATAAGCGTATGCTTTTACAAATTTCGATTGATTTTAATAAAAAACTAGTCGTTAGCCCGTGGATAAAATATATATATATATATATATATATATATATATTTTTTATCCACGGGCTAACGACTAGCTAGTTATTGTGTGTTTGGGCGTAAGAAGGGCGTAAGAAAGGAACAAAAAATGAATAATATATAAGCATAGTGGTGAAATAATTAGAAAAGTTTCCATTGTAGTCAAGAGTAAAGAAAATTCGAGCTTTTTCACTTTTACCGCACTATGATAAAGGGCGTAATTGGGTACCTGCAATTTGGACAACGATCGAAATGCATTTACAATATTTTTAAAAACGTCAGTGCGTGATAATGGATTAAGTCGATATAACACCACAATTATGCGTGTAATAAACAGTTTTAATCTGTTTTAAACAGCTCAAATTTCATCAAGGTTTTAAAAATGGCTGTCCGAAATTTTTACTCTGCAGAGAGGTTGCTAAATTCTTAAATTTGTGTTCAATATTCAAATAAAAACTGAGTAGTTGTTTAAAGGCTTTTCCAAGTATTTATCTATCTAATTTATAAAACTTGCTGTTCGACAGACGGAATAACAATAATTTTAATAATAATAATAACATAAAGGTTTCAGTTTATGTGTCAAAAGAGCGTATAATCATTTAAAGCATTAAAAACAAGAGATGTTGTAAAACGGAACAAAAAGTTTACCTCCAGCCGTCTGTGCTATCATGTAAAGAATACACCTAAGCACAGAGATTTTTCGCGCCACACACAATCCAAATGTAATTGCTGGATTAAAGTATCCCTTTTCATGACGCCCAATTGCTACCAAAACTATAGCTCCCCAACCAGCACAAATTGCCACTGTGATGTGTGAGGGGACTGGGTACAAATCACCAGTTCCAGGCTCGTAGAGACTCAGCGTGCTACCGCATGTGTTCATGACAGACAAAAGGGTTGATAGAAATTCTAAGATAACGCCCTTCCAGAAGTTAATTTTTGTTAGTTCATGTAAAATACTTCTTTGCTTTCGGTTACACTTTTTGGACGAAATCAATGCTGTGTTCTCACTCACATCTCCAGAGTTAACCGAGACAGATAAGCTACCACGTGCCATTCTTAGTATGTGTATCTACCCTGAAATAACAACTCTGTATGGTATTACTTAAATCACAACATTACATAATTCTGCCAATTTAATACAGGCAATGACTCTTTTGTTTATAGGATTTTGCGCCTAACATAACCTTTCAATCTTTTACAAAACTTTGTTTTTAATCACATGAAACAGAAATATGTCCACAAAAGGTCACTATTAACAATATAACCAATTATTTTTTAAGTTTTTAACTGTAATGCAGATAATAAAAATGATAGGGCAATTACACAAAGATAACAACATCATTAACAACACAAATTAAAAAGCAATTTGTAACATCCATTCGTTCTAATAATTGATATCGAGAATAATGCAATCTGAAAGCATAATAGACTTGCATGTTGATAGGTGTTGACGTTTCAACGGACATCACAACTTCTGTTTATATTAGAAACAAAGTAATTATGAAAACAAACACCACAAACAAACAAATAATAAAAAGAATATATTATAAAGGTGATTTCTATTAACACGATCATTATCGGCGCTAAAGATTGACGCAAGTTTTTTTAGGACGTAAGTAAGTAAGTAAGTAAGTAATTAACGGGATGTTTTAATGTCTTTGAGGATTCTATTCTAACGGCTGGCTCATCCTCCCCTCCGACTGTAAATATGTTACATTACAGCCAGAGATACATATAGCATTGTTCTAACTTGCATGCCTGCCACGCAAGCCGGTTAGCGGTCAGTAGATAGCACCAGATGGGCTGACAACACTACATTCAATGTGTGCAGGAGCGGGGACTCGAACTTGAAACCTTGTGATTACAAGCCGAAAGCGCTACCACCACACAATCTCTGCATAAGCGTATGCTTTTACAAATTTCGATTGATTTTAATAAAAAACTAGTCGTTAGCCCGTGGATAAAATATATATATATATATATATATATATATATATATATTTTTTATCCACGGGCTAACGACTAGTTAATATATATATATATATATATATATATATATATATATATATATATATATATATATATATATATATATATATATATATATATATATATATATATATATATATATATATATATATATATATATATATATATATATATATATATATATATATATATATATATATATATATATATATATATATATATATATATATATATATATATATATATATATATATATATATATATATATATATATATATATATATATATATATATATATATATATATATATATATATATATATATATATATATATATATATATATATATATATATATATATATATATATATATATATACTACTAATAGCATCATTTGGTCGCAAAGTCCAAAAATGAAGCATTTGGTAGACAATACATATTTTTAAAAATTTACGTCACTTATAAGTAAATAATTTCGCGCATCACCTCAAAAACTTTCATTTTGCATGGGGTACGTAAAGGTCTTACCAAGATTAAAAAATACATTGTCATGTCCACCAAATAACGTTGCCTTTCCTAAGAGGCTCATTTGGTAGACACGACCATATATATTATCACTTATAGCATCATTTGGTAGACATGTCTACCAAATGCCTCTATAGTAGTAAATGTATATATTTTGCATAAGTTGTGTCAAATTTAAAAAACAGACTTTTTATGTCAACCAGGCTTTTTATTGCACATGTCAGCACTTTTTGCATTTTGTCGGCTACCTCATTTAACTTAACAAGATTTAGGTGTTTTACTGTCAAAATTTTAAAACCGTTGCAAGGTTACTATTTAATTAATTAATTAATTAACTAACTTTTTTTTGTTTATGTTTTTGTAAATTCATCTATTTTTGTAGAAAGCTCCCTAAATTGAAACACAGGGAACTTATAACAAATATGCGTAATTCAAGTTTGATACGTTTTTGTACATTTATTTTAGTCCAAACATGTTCTTTTATGATGTTTCTTGCTAATAATAACATTCTTCTATAGTAAGAAATTTTTGTTATTTTTAAAATTGTGTTTGTGTTTTACTTTAGAGAGCAAGTTTATTCTTGTAGCTAATGAAAAGAGGCGTGGAAAGGGGGTCAGTTTAAAGACGAATATTAAGGAATTCCATGATAATTCACCGGCTCTTTTACTTATCCATCCAGAAAAATACATTTTTTTGAGTTCTCAAAATTCTCGAGCAAACATAACTAACTGCTTGACCTTTCAGCCTTATCGTGTGAATATGAATCAAATTATCATAATAAAATCCCATTTGAACAGCTTTAAGCCATTTTTAGCATTTTTTGTTACTAAGAAAGAATTGTAATCTGAAGAAGCATATTAATACCATTTTAAAAAAATTGAAACATGAGGAATTACAGCGTGTTTTTTTGTGTTTGCTTGTGGAGTTACTTTTTTTAACTTTTGGAGCAAAAAGAAATTTCAATTTTGCTGGTATAAGTAATAGAATACAAATGTCTCATTATTTTGTATTGTAGCAATAACAAGAGGAATATGCAATTATTCTTTATTAGTGACTAAATTCAAAAACTTACTCGGCAAAAACTGACTAAATTAAAAAATTTAGTCGGCAAAAAGTGACTTTTTATTTTTGCCGACTAATGTTTTTCCAACTTTTTTGTTCCTGATAAAGTACCCTTAGTTGAACCTTTATCGTAATAATGTTCTTAGTGGAAAATATTTCACTATTTCAAAATAAAATGGAAATGTTAAAATGTTTTTCTTTGTGTTTGTAAGCCATCAGCCGAATTAAGCTTGTGGAATCAGCGCCAAAAGATTGTAAAACTTCATAGTAATCCCTAAGATTAGCAAAGATCACTGGTGCAAAAGTTCCACTAATTAGAGGTATCCTCGTTTTAGAAAGTATATTATTTTCAGGACATTTTTTTGTTAAATCATTAAGTTTCCAACTCTACCTCAAACCTCATTTTAAAGTGAATAAAAGGGTAGGCCACGATGAGGGACATAAGCTACAAACTAAGGTATTTGGTATAGTAGCTGTGAAATAACTTCATGCTTGTGTTGAGATGAATTGAAATTTCATCTTTAGTTCCATTGATTAGATAGATTAAAAATTAGTTGGGTATATTATAAATAGATTTAAAAAATGTGTCCGCTAAATAAAAACAAACTTGAAGAAGTCCATTTGGTGAATGAAATGGACGGATAATAGTGTGCTCTTTTACAAAATTTTCTTTGAGACGTTGACCGGAGTTTCGCTGGCGTAACCAAGTCTATCCGTTAAAAAAGCGCCCGGCTTTTGTAGTGTCCGGTAATTAGAAAGAAGCTACAATCAGTAAAGAAAATGCGGTACTTTATTGTCAAAAATCTAAACGGTAAGTTTTTGCGGGGCCAATTTTTAAGGGACTTTATTTTCACGGATAAAATTCACCGGAATGAAAAAATTAACTTTTTGATAATTTCAATATTTGAGTTCGTCATTGTGAGCAATGACCTTAAAAAGGTTGTTCAACTTAATACAAACCGAAAATTTAGAAGTAAACCCATCGACGAGTTTACAAATCGAAATGATCACAGCTTTGTCAGGATAAAAATAGATATGTAACCATGAGCAAGAAAAATAAAAATATAGCTACATATACCTAAAATCGTGTCAAGAATAAGATTATACCATAACTCTGTTGAGAAGAATAACATATTTTTACAATGAAATGTGACTGTTGTGTAACAGGGATATTCTCATAAAATGTTTAGGGAATAATTTTTACTGGGATCCAGAATAGCATTTGAAAAGGGGATTTGCCGGAAACTACATGCGGAAATTAATGCTTATAAGAACAAACTACGAATGCTTGATAGTAGGAAGGCAAAGATGAAGTAAAACTATCTATATAAATAAACTACAATTTATCCTTTAAATTAAGTCACGGTGGTTTTAGAACCACCCTTCCCTATTTGTCACGCTCCATCACGTTTTCATGTAAGACCCCTTTTACGTGACGTCACGCTTGGTTGAGTCCTCACTTCTTTCAAGCTCCTGAAACGCAATGCATATAGCAATTCTCTTTGCCGGCGGGCTGCAACTCTTTGGGGTCGCACTTTTCAAAGCTTTGGCAACTGCACGCGATTCTTTTGTTCGGCGGTATAATAAATAGTTTCGATTTGATACTTTTAAAATATAAATGGCAGTGTCCGCAAACACGGCTTGTGATTTTGTCCTTGTTACTTCATCTAATGCATCAATTTTGCGTTTCCGTTCATTTTAGTACTTTTTTGGCGTTGTCGGTTTAACTTTAGTTCTCCCAGCTTCTTCTTCAAGCTGTCAAGGTTTCCTTTACGTGTTTTTGTTTCACATTATGCATTTTTGGTCAACTGATTGGGTTCTCTCTTCTGATACAATACAACCAACATCTCATTTTCTATGTTAATTTGATTGTTCAGCTTTTTTTGTTTTGTTCGGACGAAGTTTTTTCTGCCAACCTATAACTCTCTCCCTCATCAATTGTGAAAGTTTCCTTAACTTTAGAAGCGGGAGAAGAGGTGGGAGCCGGAACCGGAGTTTTTGATAAATCCGCTGCACCTAAAAAAGCAAAGAAAAGAGGTCCAAATAATATTATTATTCTTATGAAAGATTGTTAATTTAATTCATTGTGAATACAAATGAAATTCGCTTACTTTTCTTTGAAGAGTGTTTCCAAGGCGATAGAATAGTGCCTTTTATAGGCTAAGCAGCATTTCTTTCATGCCTCCATGTTTTAATTAGAGCAATGACTTGAAATATCAGCTCAGGGAAAGATTCCTTTCTCATGTTTTGCCACACACTTTACAATAACAACGTGTTTGTTTTGACAAGCAAATCTGCCTTTATACGCTGTGGAAAATGAAGGCAAATGAAGTCGCCATTTTTACTCCCGAATAAACAGTATGTTCAAAGCCAAAACTATACTGAAATGCATGTTTACAAACGTTCGAATTCTAAACTAAAACACTAATTATTACTATTCCCTATCGACCCCTTATTTACCGTCACGCTACGTCATGAAAAAACGGGAAGATCTATCTACCCGCTAGCATGAAGTAATTATTAAAACAGTATGTTAATGTCCACGATATTGCAATTTTTCTTAAGTTCGTTTTTCTTTTCCTTTTTGGCGCTTCCATTTCGCAGCTGCACATGATACAACAAATAATAAATTTTTTATAAATAGTTGATATGCGAATTTTACAAGTTTCTCCACATGAGAACCTTGTAAAATTTGTTTGTTTTCCTGTTCATTTGTTTCATTTTACGGTTAAAAATAATCTAAGATCAGTTAATTGCACTACTGTAGGCTGTCAAATTCTAACCTCGACCCCAGAGCCTGTTGTCTTCTTTTATATCTGGAAAGCTAGATAAACCATCCCAATAATAATCTTCAGTGAGAAGTTACGCACGATGATAACGATAATTTTGTAAGCTCAGATTAACCAATAAAACATTACATTGTCTTTGTCAGGAAACTTAGACCACGTTTATACGCATACAGGACAAAATCTCTTCCCGGGATGGAACTCGTCCCGGCGTGAAACGAAAAGTGTTTACACGTGAGCCTCAACGAGGGATGAAATCAGCATATTTTCATCTCGGGATGAGTAATCACATCCCGGGATGAAACATTAATTTTGCTAATTTTGCGTATGATAATTTGAAGTGATATTTTTTAATTTGTGAGTAGAAAGGTCAAACGAGAAACCTAGAACGATGGCGCCTGAGAGAAGTAGTGTAATATTGTTGATCACAAATATATCAACAATTTTAACTATAAGATCCCTTCTGTTACAGTTGCATATAGTATTATTAATACAACTAGCAGAGTAATAGAGAAACAATGTAATTCTTCTGAGGGAAGCTGTTTGGTAGAAACAAAGCATTGACTAGATGTCGACGAGCAAGATTGAGGTTGGTGGCTCGCCGTTGGCCGTGTAATCCTCACTATTTTCAATCGGCAAAGTTTCCTCCACTTCATTTTCCTTTGCGTCGCTATCAATCAGTACACTCTTTATTTTTTTTTAACATTTCCTATAAAAAATCAATAATTACCAATTTAAACAGACACCATCATTTTAGCATACAGCAGGCATAACATTAAAATGTCATGCATTTTTAAAACACTTTCTCGTACAAACACATGAGAACCATAATTAATGCTGGAATAATATTTGAACTCGTATAAATTTAGGATGGAATTTCGTTATTTCATATATAAATTAACGAAGAAAGTTACAACCAACCTCTTCATAATTTTTTCCAAATGCTTTTTTTACTTCTTTGCGTCGATTGTCACAAAAAGAATGATCGGATTCATTTTATAGTTCTTATATTTAAAATGATGTTCAAAAAGTGTGAAAAGTGTAAATTTAGCATTCTCATCCCGGAATGAAAAGAATTATTGTGCTTACACTTATTTTTTTTCTTAATCTCATCCCGAGACACGATTTTACCCTGTCTTTAGGATAGGGATGAAATTTAACGTGATGATCTCATCCCGGGATAAAATTTTATTCCGCTTTAAACATGTGAACATTGTGAAAAGAATTATTGTGTTTACACTTGTTTTTTTTCTTAATCTCATCCCGAGACACGATTTTACCCTGTCTTTAGGATAGGGATGAAATTTAACGTGATGATCTCATCCCGGGATAAAATTTTATTCCGATTTAAACATGTAAACATTGTGAGGACTTTCAGTAGTCACAGAGATGAACTCATCCGCGTACGAAACTCATCCTGGGATGAAATTTAACGTGTAAGCGGCCTCTCAGGAAAGTCATAATTGAACACTTAAATGTGATGTAGGTCCAGGGATGAAGCAACATTGCGGCTTAAAGTAGTGATTGCCTTCTCGTGTCCAGTGCTATTATTTCAAAGACCACGAGGCCTAGAGGAGAGAATAACGCAAAATAATTGATACGATGACAAGAATTTAAGATGATGAGAAACTACACGGAATACACACTTTTTTATAAAGACACGAGCCTCAGATGTCAAATTAACCAAAATAAAAAAAGCCTCAATCTTTAAATATTGCTTCTAAAACTGAAACAACCCGAGTCTAAATTTTGCCATGAAATGAGGACATTCCAGGATACGAATTCCTTTACAATGATTTTTAAAACGAAATTCCTCTTCAAATGTAATCCAGGAATAAGAATATATAGAATTATTGCACAAAAATAGTACACATTTTGTATCTCTTACGTACGTACCGTACCGCGTTGTTGTTATTATTAAACATCTACTGTTGATATTGGTGGATCTAAAAAAATAGTTATAATTTCTTCTCCGATTTTTTAATTTGAGAAAGTGAAAAAGATGAAGGTGTTTTTCTTTCGCACCTATTAGGCATATCTTCCGTCTGCGTAGTCGTAACTTGCATTACATTAGCAATTCCGCCATTTTAAAGGCAACGTTTTCAAAAAAGCGTGGACATGTGATGAGAAAATTTATATTTTAATAAAATGTTTTGACTTCTTTCGGAGATACGAGGTCAAACACAAACTAACACATGATGAATTTATTATTCACACTAGATGGAAGGTCCTCTATACGCTCAGGGGACACATTTGCAGTTGCCTTATTTTGATTTCCATTTCCGCGAAAGTTTCTTACATAACACATTCAATATTCTAATGACTTGAAATGCGTGTATTTAATGCAAAAAGGTATTTTATTAATACACAACGTTTGTCTGTTTTTTTTCTTCCAAGTTATGACTGAAAATACCGAACTAGACCAAAATTCGGACTTACAAAAGAGAAGGTTTTCTCAAAATTGTTGAAATTCGAAAGAAAGTACAAAGGTAAAAAAAATGTTTATCTGTCTGTGACAACCAAAGTGAAAATGTTTTTTTTCCTTTGAAGTTTCCAAAAAATACATGTCTCAAATTTTAATCGACAAAGAAAACGTTGCCACGTGAATAACAGTAAGTCAAAGATAAATTTTAGGACTCCACTAGTTTTCCAGAAAATGTTCACAAATTTCTTTCACTAAACAATGCGCGTTACTTGCAACAACAGCAATCCCCGTCAAGAAGAAGCAAATTGGCCGTTACAGGCGAGCAAACCACGAAGCAGACTAGCTCTATTTATAAGGAAAATGCAAATTTAAACTCATTGTAAACTTTTATTTATTCATAAGTAAAGCTATATAATAATAGTTGCATTCTGTTTGTGTCACATAAAAGGGTCATAAAACAGCAATCTCATGATAGGTGAAAATCTGAGCACAGGCTCAGACCGGCGCACCCGTAGGTTCTTCCACAGGCTAACGAATAGTTCTATTTATATTAAACATAACCTTCCGATT
This sequence comes from Hydractinia symbiolongicarpus, assembly GCF_029227915.1. NCBI lineage: Eukaryota > Metazoa > Cnidaria > Hydrozoa > Anthoathecata > Hydractiniidae > Hydractinia > Hydractinia symbiolongicarpus. Next base: position 12,329,498 of record NC_079887.1, read on the forward strand.
CAACAGATAATTTTCCAAAGTAAAACTTGGCACTAACTGGATAGCTACTTAATCAAATAATTCGAAACTTTGAAGTTGGACGATTAACTCTTTGCTTATTGTAAGTATATTTCATATGCATAGATATGTTACATTGATAATGCGTTGCATTAATATTTTAAGTGTCATTGATAATTAAATATAGCTTGGTTTCCAATAAAAGTTATAACTTGTGGTGAACTGCACGCGTTTTCAATTCAGTCGTAACAATGACAGTTGTAAGTATTAGATTATACCGCAACATGCAATTTTCGACTGATTGTCCACCAAATAATGCATTTTTGTGCCTATAGTTTTCAAAATTGTGTTATAACGCCGCAATTATCCACCAAATGCTGCATTTTTGTTCATATTAATTTTAAGTTATTAGATAGTATGGCAAAATGTAATTTTTCTCAGATTGTCTACCAAATGCTTCAATTTTGTGCCTATAATTTTTGATTCTGTAACAAAACCACATTTTTTCACTTATTGACCACCAAATGCTGCATTTTTGTTTATATAAATTTTGCAGTATTAGATTATACCGCAACATGCAATTTTCATCTGATTATCCACCAAATGCTGCATTTTTGGGCCTTTATTTTTTAAAATTGTGTTATAACGTTGTAATTGTCCACCAAATACTGCATTTTTGTTCATAAAAATTTTAAAATATTAGATAGTACCGCAAAGGGTAATTTTCCTCCAATTGTCTACCAAATGCTCCATATTTGAGCCTATCATATTTGATATTGTGCAATAAAAGCGCATTATTTCACTTCTTGCCCACCAAATGCTCAATTTTTGTATATATAGATGTTTTAAATATCAAAAAATCCCGTCAAAATACACTATTCACTTAGTGTCCACTAAATGCTGCATTTTTGTTTACATAAATTTTGGAGTATTAGATTATACCGCAACATGCAATTTTTGTCTGATTGTCCACCAAATGCTGCATTTTTGTGCCTATAATTTTTAAAATTGTTTTATAACGCCACAATCTATTATCCATTGTCCACCAAATGCTGCATTTTTGTTTATATATAATTTTGAAGTATTAGATTATACCGCGACATGCAATTTTTTTCTGATTGTCCACCAAATGCTGCATTTTTGTGCCTATAATTTTTGATTCTATGTAATGAAACCACATTTTTTCACTTAGTGTCCACTAAATGCTGCATTTTTGTTCACATAAATTTTGGAGTATTAGATTATACCGCAACATGCAATTTTTGTCTGATTGTCCACCAAATGCTGCATTTCTGTGCCTATAATTTTTAAAGTTGTCTTATAACGCCACAATCTATTATCCATTGTCCACCAAATGCTGCATTTTTGTTTATATATAATTTTGAAGTATTAGATTATACCGCAACATGCAATTTTTTTCTGATTGTCCACCAAATGTTGCATTTTTGTGCCTATAATTTTTAAAATTGCCTTATAACGCCACAATCTATCATCCATTGTCCACCAAATGCTGCATTTTTGTTCATATTAATGTTATGTTATTAGATAGTACGGCAAAATGTAGTTTTCCTCAGATTGTCTAACAAATGCTTTAATTTTGTGCCTATAATTTTTGATTCTATGTAATGAAACCACATTTTTTCACTTAGTGTCCACCAAATGCTGCATTTTTGTTTATATAAATGTTGAAATGTTAGATTATACCGCAACATGCAACTTTTTTCTGATTGTCCACCAAATGCTGCATTTTTATGCCTATAATTTTTAAAATTGTCTTATAACGCCGCAATGTATCATCCATTGTCCACCAAATGCTTCATTTTTGTTGATATAAATTTTAAGTCATTAAATAGTACGGAAAATGTAATTTTCCTCTGATTGTCTACCAAATGCTCCATTTTTGAGCCTATAATATTTGATATTGTGCAATAAAAGCACATTATTTCACTTATTGACCACCAAATGCTCAATTTTTGTATATATAGATGTTTTAAATATCAAAATATCCCGTCCAAATACACTATTTCACTTAGTGTCCACCAAATGCTGCATTTTTGTTTACGTAAATTTTGGAGTATTAGATTCTACCAAAACAATCAATTTTTTTCTGATTGTCCACCAAATGCTGCATTTTTGGGCCTTTATTTTTTAAAATTGTGTTATGACGTTGCAATTGTCCACCAAATACTGCATTTTTGTTCATAAAAATTTTAAAATATTAGATAGTACCGCAAAGGGTAATTTTCCTCTAATTGCTCCATATTTGAGCCTATCATATTTGATATTGTGCAATAAAAGCGCATTATTTCACTTCTTGCCCACCAAATCCTCAATTTTTGTATATATAGATGTTTTAAATATCAAAAAATCCCGTCAAAATACACTATTTCACTTAGTGTCCACTAAATGCTGCATTTTTGTTTACATATATTTTGGAGTATTAGATTATACCGCAACATGCAATTTTTGTCTGATTGTCCACCAAATGCTGCATTTTTGTGCCTATAATTTTTAAAATTGTCTTAAAACGCCACAATCTATTATCCATTGTCCACCAATGCTGCATTTTTGTTTATATATAATTTTGAAGTATTAGATTATACCGCAACATGCAATTTTTTTCTGATTGTCCACCAAATGCTGCATTTTTGTGCCTATAATTTTTGATTCTATGTAATGAAACCACATATTTTCACTTAGTGTCCACTAAATGCTGCATTTTTGTTCACATAAATTTTGGAGTATTATATTATACCACAACATGCAATTTTTGTCTGATTGTCAACCAAATGCTGCATTTCTGTGCCTATAATTTTTAAAATTGTCTTATAACGCCACAATCTATTATCCATTGTCCACCAAATGCTACATTTTTGTTTATATATAATTTTGAAGTAATAGATTATACCGCAACATGCAACTTTTTTCTGATTGTCCACCAAATGCTGCATTTTTATGCCTACTATTTTTAAAATTGTCTTATAACGCCGCAATGTGTCATCCATTGTCCACCAAATGCTGCATTTTTGTTGATATAAATTTTAAGTTATTAGATAGTACGGCAAAATGTAATTTTCCTCAGATTGTCTACCAAATGCTTCATTTTTTTCCCTATAGTTTTTGATTCTATGTAATAAAACCACATTTTTACTTAGTGTCCACCAAATGCTGCATTTTTGTTTATATATAATTTTGAAGTATTAGATTATACCGCAACATGCAATTTTTTTCTGATTGTCCACCAAATGTTGCATTTTTGTGCCTATAATTTTTAAAATTGCCTTATAACGCCACAATCTATCATCCATTGCCCACCAAATGCTGCATTTTTGTTCATATTAATGTTATGTTATTAGATAGTACGGCAAAATGTAGTTTTCCTCAGATTGTCTAACAAATGCTTTAATTTTGTGCCTATAATTTTTGATTCTATGTAATGAAACCACATTTTTTCACTTAGTGTCCACCAAATGCTGCATTTTTGTTTATATAAATTTTGAAATGTTAGATTATACCGCAACATGCAACTTTTTTCTGATTGTCCACCAAATGCTGCATTTTTATGGCTATAATTTTTAAAATTGTCTTATAACGCCGCAATGTATCATCCATTGTCCACCAAATGCTTCATTTTTGTTGATATAAATTTTAAGTCATTAAATAGTACGGAAAATGTAATTTTCCTCTGATTGTCTACCAAATGCTCCATTTTTGAGCCTATAATATTTGATATTGTGCAATAAAAGCACATTATTTCACTTATTGACCACCAAATGCTCAATTTTTGTATATATAGATGTTTTAAATATCAAAAAATCCCGTCCAAATACACTATTTCACTTAGTGTCCACCAAATGCTGCATTTTTGTTTACGTAAATTTTGGAGTATTAGATTCTACCAAAACAATCAATTTTTATCTGATTGTCCACCAAATGCTGCATTTTTGGGCCTTTATTTTTTAAAATTGTGTTATAACGTTGCAATTGTCTACCAAATACTGCATTTTTGTTCATAAAAATTTTAAAATATTAGATAGTACCGCAAAGGGTAATTTTCCTCTAATTGCTCCATATTTGAGCCTATCATATTTGATATTGTGCAATAAAAGCGCATTATTTCACTTATTGCCCACCAAATCCTCAATTTTTGTATATATAGATGTTTTAAAAATCAAAAAATCCCGTCAAAATACACTATTTCACTTAGTGTCCACTAAATGCTGCATTTTTGTTTACATATATTTTGGAGTATTAGATTATACCGCAACATGCAATTTTTGTCTGATTGTCCACCAAATGCTGCATTTCTGTGCCTATAATTTTTAAAGTTGTCTTATAACGCCACAATCTATTATCCATTGTCCACCAAATGCTGCATTTTTGTTTATATATAATTTTGAAGTATTAGATTATACCGCAACATGCAATTTTTTTCTGATTGTCCACCAAATGTTGCATTTTTGTGCCTATAATTTTTAAAATTGCCTTATAACGCCACAATCTATCATCCATTGTCCACCAAATGCTGCATTTTTGTTCATATTAATGTTATGTTATTAGATAGTACGGCAAAATGTAGTTTTCCTCAGATTGTCTAACAAATGCTTTAATTTTGTGCCTATAATTTTTGATTCTATGTAATGAAACCACATTTTTTCACTTAGTGTCCACCAAATGCTGCATTTTTGTTTATATAAATGTTGAAATGTTAGATTATACCGCAACATGCAACTTTTTTCTGATTGTCCACCAAATGCTGCATTTTTATGCCTATAATTTTTAAAATTGTCTTATAACGCCGCAATGTATCATCCATTGTCCACCAAATGCTTCATTTTTGTTGATATAAATTTTAAGTCATTAAATAGTACGGAAAATGTAATTTTCCTCTGATTGTCTACCAAATGCTCCATTTTTGAGCCTATAATATTTGATATTGTGCAATAAAAGCACATTATTTCACTTATTGACCACCAAATGCTCAATTTTTGTATATATAGATGTTTTAAATATCAAAATATCCCGTCCAAATACACTATTTCACTTAGTGTCCACCAAATGCTGCATTTTTGTTTACGTAAATTTTGGAGTATTAGATTCTACCAAAACAATCAATTTTTTTCTGATTGTCCACCAAATGCTGCATTTTTGGGCCTTTATTTTTTAAAATTGTGTTATGACGTTGCAATTGTCCACCAAATACTGCATTTTTGTTCATAAAAATTTTAAAATATTAGATAGTACCGCAAAGGGTAATTTTCCTCTAATTGCTCCATATTTGAGCCTATCATATTTGATATTGTGCAATAAAAGCGCATTATTTCACTTCTTGCCCACCAAATCCTCAATTTTTGTATATATAGATGTTTTAAATATCAAAAAATCCCGTCAAAATACACTATTTCACTTAGTGTCCACTAAATGCTGCATTTTTGTTTACATATATTTTGGAGTATTAGATTATACCGCAACATGCAATTTTTGTCTGATTGTCCACCAAATGCTGCATTTTTGTGCCTATAATTTTTAAAATTGTCTTAAAACGCCACAATCTATTATCCATTGTCCACCAATGCTGCATTTTTGTTTATATATAATTTTGAAGTATTAGATTATACCGCAACATGCAATTTTTTTCTGATTGTCCACCAAATGCTGCATTTTTGTGCCTATAATTTTTGATTCTATGTAATGAAACCACATATTTTCACTTAGTGTCCACTAAATGCTGCATTTTTGTTCACATAAATTTTGGAGTATTATATTATACCGCAACATGCAATTTTTGTCTGATTGTCAACCAAATGCTGCATTTCTGTGCCTATAATTTTTAAAATTGTCTTATAACGCCACAATCTATTATCCATTGTCCACCAAATGCTGCATTTTTGTTTATATATAATTTTGAAGTAATAGATTATACCGCAACATGCAACTTTTTTCTGATTGTCCACCAAATGCTGCATTTTTATGCCTACTATTTTTAAAATTGTCTTATAACGCCGCAATGTGTCATCCATTGTCCACCAAATGCTGCATTTTTGTTGATATAAATTTTAAGTTATTAGATAGTACGGCAAAATGTAATTTTCCTCAGATTGTCTACCAAATGCTTCATTTTTTTCCCTATAGTTTTTGATTCTATGTAATAAAACCACATTTTTACTTAGTGTCCACCAAATGCTGCATTTTTGTTTATATATAATTTTGAAGTATTAGATTATACCGCAACATGCAATTTTTTTCTGATTGTCCACCAAATGTTGCATTTTTGTGCCTATAATTTTTAAAATTGCCTTATAACGCCACAATCTATCATCCATTGCCCACCAAATGCTGCATTTTTGTTCATATTAATGTTATGTTATTAGATAGTACGGCAAAATGTAGTTTTCCTCAGATTGTCTAACAAATGCTTTAATTTTGTGCCTATAATTTTTGATTCTATGTAATGAAACCACATTTTTTCACTTAGTGTCCACCAAATGCTGCATTTTTGTTTATATAAATTTTGAAATGTTAGATTATACCGCAACATGCAACTTTTTTCTGATTGTCCACCAAATGCTGCATTTTTATGGCTATAATTTTTAAAATTGTCTTATAACGCCGCAATGTATCATCCATTGTCCACCAAATGCTTCATTTTTGTTGATATAAATTTTAAGTCATTAAATAGTACGGAAAATGTAATTTTCCTCTGATTGTCTACCAAATGCTCCATTTTTGAGCCTATAATATTTGATATTGTGCAATAAAAGCACATTATTTCACTTATTGACCACCAAATGCTCAATTTTTGTATATATAGATGTTTTAAATATCAAAAAATCCCGTCCAAATACACTATTTCACTTAGTGTCCACCAAATGCTGCATTTTTGTTTACGTAAATTTTGGAGTATTAGATTCTACCAAAACAATCAATTTTTATCTGATTGTCCACCAAATGCTGCATTTTTGGGCCTTTATTTTTTAAAATTGTGTTATAACGTTGCAATTGTCTACCAAATACTGCATTTTTGTTCATAAAAATTTTAAAATATTAGATAGTACCGCAAAGGGTAATTTTCCTCTAATTGCTCCATATTTGAGCCTATCATATTTGATATTGTGCAATAAAAGCGCATTATTTCACTTATTGCCCACCAAATCCTCAATTTTTGTATATATAGATGTTTTAAAAATCAAAAAATCCCGTCAAAATACACTATTTCACTTAGTGTCCACTAAATGCTGCATTTTTGTTTACATATATTTTGGAGTATTAGATTATACCGCAACATGCAATTTTTTTCTGATTGTCCACCAAATGCTGCATTTTTGTGCCTATAATTTTTGATTCTATGTAATGAAACCACATATTTTCACTTAGTGTCCACTAAATGCTGCATTTTTGTTCACATAAATTTTGGAGTATTATATTATACCGCAACATGCAATTTTTGTCTGATTGTCAACCAAATGCTGCATTTCTGTGCCTATAATTTTTAAAATTGTCTTATAACGCCACAATCTATTATCCATTGTCCACCAAATGCTGCATTTTTGTTTATATATAATTTTGAAGTAATAGATTATACCGCAACATGCAACTTTTTTCTGATTGTCCACCAAATGCTGCATTTTTATGCCTACTATTTTTAAAATTGTCTTATAACGCCGCAATGTGTCATCCATTGTCCACCAAATGCTGCATTTTTGTTGATATAAATTTTAAGTTATTAGATAGTACGGCAAAATGTAATTTTCCTCAGATTGTCTACCAAATGCTTCATTTTTTTCCCTATAGTTTTTGATTCTATGTAATAAAACCACATTTTTACTTAGTGTCCACCAAATGCTGCATTTTTGTTTATATATAATTTTGAAGTATTAGATTATACCGCAACATGCAATTTTTTTCTGATTGTCCACCAAATGTTGCATTTTTGTGCCTATAATTTTTAAAATTGCCTTATAACGCCACAATCTATCATCCATTGCCCACCAAATGCTGCATTTTTGTTCATATTAATGTTATGTTATTAGATAGTACGGCAAAATGTAGTTTTCCTCAGATTGTCTAACAAATGCTTTAATTTTGTGCCTATAATTTTTGATTCTATGTAATGAAACCACATTTTTTCACTTAGTGTCCACCAAATGCTGCATTTTTGTTTATATAAATTTTGAAATGTTAGATTATACCGCAACATGCAACTTTTTTCTGATTGTCCACCAAATGCTGCATTTTTATGGCTATAATTTTTAAAATTGTCTTATAACGCCGCAATGTATCATCCATTGTCCACCAAATGCTTCATTTTTGTTGATATAAATTTTAAGTCATTAAATAGTACGGAAAATGTAATTTTCCTCTGATTGTCTACCAAATGCTCCATTTTTGAGCCTATAATATTTGATATTGTGCAATAAAAGCACATTATTTCACTTATTGACCACCAAATGCTCAATTTTTGTATATATAGATGTTTTAAATATCAAAAAATCCCGTCCAAATACACTATTTCACTTAGTGTCCACCAAATGCTGCATTTTTGTTTATGTAAATTTTGGAGTATTAGATTCTACCAAAACAATCAATTTTTATCTGATTGTCCACCAAATGCTGCATTTTTGGGCCTTTATTTTTTAAAATTGTGTTATAACGTTGCAATTGTCTACCAAATACTGCATTTTTGTTCATAAAAATTTTAAAATATTAGATAGTACCGCAAAGGGTAATTTTCCTCTAATTGCTCCATATTTGAGCCTATCATATTTGATATTGTGCAATAAAAGCGCATTATTTCACTTATTGCCCACCAAATCCTCAATTTTTGTATATATAGATGTTTTAAAAATCAAAAAATCCCGTCAAAATACACTATTTCACTTAGTGTCCACTAAATGCTGCATTTTTGTTTACATATATTTTGGAGTATTAGATTATACCGCAACATGCAATTTTTGTCTGATTGTCCACCAAATGCTGCATTTTTGTGCCTATAATTTTTAAAATTGTGTTAAAACGCCACAATCTATTATCCATTGTCCACCAATGCTGCATTTTTGTTTATATATAATTTTGAAGTATTAGATTATACCGCAACATGCAATTTTTTTCTGATTGTCCACCAAATGCTGCATTTTTGTGCCTATAATTTTTGATTCTATGTAATGAAACCACATATTTTCACTTAGTGTCCACTAAATGCTGCATTTTTGTTCACATAAATTTTGGAGTATTAGATTATACCGCAACATGCAATTTTTGTCTGATTGTCAACCAAATGCTGCATTTCTGTGCCTATAATTTTTAAAATTGTCTTATAACGCCACAATCTATTATCCATTGTCCACCAAATGCTGCATTTTTGTTTATATATAATTTTGAAGTAATAGATTATACCGCAACATGCAACTTTTTTCTGATTCTCCACCAAATGCTGCATTTTTATGCTTATAATTTTTAAAATTGTCTTATAACGCCGCAATGTATCATCCATTGTCCACCAAATGCTGCATTTTTGTTGATATAAATTTTAAGTCATTAAATAGTACGGAAAATGTAATTTTCCTCTGATTGTCTATCAAATGCTCCATTTTTGAGCCTATAATAATTGATATTGTGCAATAAAAGCACATTATTTCACTTATTGACCACCAAATGCTCAATTTTTGTATATACAGATGTTTTAAATATCAAAAAATCCCGTTCAAATACACTATTTCACTTAGTGTCCACCAAATGCTGCATTTTTGTTTACATAAATTTTGGAGTATTAGATTATACCAAAACAATCAATTTTTGTCTGATTGTCCACCAAATGCTGCATTTTTGTGCCTATAATTTTTAAAATTGTCTTAAAACGCCACAATCTATCATCCATTGTCCACCAAATGCTGCATTTTTGTTGATATAAATTTTAAGTTATTAGATAGTACGGCAAAATGTAATTTTCCTCAGATTGTCTACCAAATGCTTCATTTTTGTCCCTATAGTTTTTGATTCTATGTAATAAAACCACATTTTTACTTAGTGTCCACCAAATGCTGCAGTTTTGTTCATATAAATTTTAAAATGTTAGATAATACGGCATAATATAATTTTCCTCTGATTGTCTACCAAAGGCTCCATTTTTGAGTCTATACTTTCTGACACATCTGACAAATTAACCATACTTATAATTTTTGACTTTGTGTAAAAATTATGGTTTTATTACACAATGTCAGAAGATTTAACCAGGAAATGTGCAAAATAAAAACACGTAGAGCTAAAGGACTACAAACCACTCACCACAACTACCATAAGCAGCACAAACTGAAAATACTTCCTATTTTACGACACTAGGCATTAGTTCAATTTGTGAAAAGAGTGGTGTTCTCAGCAAGAAAACAACTTACTATAATAAATCACAACTGGGAAGAGATCCCAAGGCTCACTCCAATGTGTTGCCTACGAACAGCAATAACATTATGGCTTCCTTCGAAATGTCTTCTGTGCATCTAAGGTACATGAACTCCTGCACAGAGTTAATGCATAAAAGTTAAAGAAGACTATTTTTCTTGGTTCGCTGGGGCATTATCCTTCACTAACATCAACAAGTAAAACCAATTTGAAATAGAGTGTTCGTTGCCCAATATAATTTCTCATCATTATAGTTTGTTCAATTATCGTAAGAAAAGATAACATGTACTTCTTCAAATCTCCGATACCAACACAACATCATCAACCTTGAAGGAGCGTTTATAGTTCCGAATATTTTTTCCTTGTTCTAAAATTTGTAAATAGCCGTTTCGCCGTGGAAAACAATAAATGCTGTATGCATGGCTTTTTGAAAAAGTGGAAATTCGACAATAACACGCACTTATTAATCGTCTTTGTGCGCGTTTAAATTTATTTGTTGAGGCAATGGTGAGAAGTTCCAGATTGGCAGATATTTTTTACCTAGGCAACCGATACTTTATTGGGAACACAAATTTGGAGTTCAGCCTAGGTGAAAATATCTGGCAATCTGGAACTTCTCACCATTGCTCGCTTAGTGTCTTGTTTTTTTTTCCATTATGATGTTCTATTTTTCTGTCCATAATATTTAGTTTGAAAAGAGAGAAAACTGTCATTTAGTTAACATTTGTCAAGATCCAGTTTAAGACCGTGCTGAAATATTAATTGTATATTACAAAAATTAGAAAGCAATTCAACGCGACAGCAAGATCTCTGTCATTTGTTACTTGTAGCTTGAAGATTTAGTACGTGGTTTAGTCTAATCCAGTTTTGACCGACAGACGGACAATGACAATTATTATAGAAACTAAACCAGTGAATCGGCGGTATATGCCAGATTGAGCGCTTTAATTAAAATAACTCCAATGATATAAGCAATAGACTGTGGCTACGCCTTTAAACTAAAGCAGTGACAAAACAGTTTTATTAAGTTTAATTTTTAAAAATTAATAGACACTGACCGTATTTTTATATTTATTCTCTTTGTTATATCCCAGTGTTTTTAAAAGTATTTAACAGTAAAATGGATAAAATATTTGGGATCCTCACCAAAATTATAATAAGGTGTGAAATTTTCAAGACAATAATGCATATAAATAATCTGTTATAGCAGTTTGTTTGATAATTTTAAAGTTACGCTCGTAAGCGTTTAAAAGTTATGCTCGTAAGCGGTTTGACTGTGACAATAACGTCGCCAAAGCAGGAAATTTTGAATATCAAACAAGTTACTGCATTTTAATTTACCTATACTGAGTTGTAGATAAGAAAAATATTGGTAAATTAAAGTTTTAAAAACATGAAATTAGGAATTATTTATCGTATATATACAACCTTGTTTTTAATAAAAGCACAGGCTACGCAGCTAGTGTTGTTACTCCGTTTAGATTTATTTCGTGGAAAAGTTTGAATGTTTAAAGCCATGGCCTATTTAAATAAAAATATAGACTAGCTACGTTACAAAATTAACTGTAGAATCTGCATTCAACAAGTTTGGTTAATAAAAAGTGAATGTATTTTAGTAGAGTTTACCATAGATAGCGCGTCATTTAAAAATTATCAAAAAAGAAACAATGAAATTGGTTAGAACAACATAGTACAGTTGGCTTAGTTAGTTGAATATTTTCTGCTTCCGCATGATCAACGTTTTAAACCAAAATCTTATATTTGATTTGATTTGCTTAAGATTTATACATGATTTAAAAAACCGTGATGAAACGCTTAACATGTCAAATTTATCAAAAACAAATATTACAAAAGTAAAGGTCTTGAAACGTAAAAAGGTCAAAACAAGTATATATGTCCTCTTCAAATGGTTCCATAGAAGAGTTGCTTTTTCCGGACGTTTATTTAAGTAACTGAAATGTATTAAGTTCAGTTCAAGTTGCTTAATTTATTTCTGTGACTAAAACAAAAGTGAGATCTTCGAAGCTAGTTGAAAAAATTTAGGTCAGGTTAGGTTTTTATAAAGGCATCTTTCTGAGCTAGAAATATTTGTACTTAAAACATTAACGGCAAATTAAGTATTAAGTAGAGAGCTAAAAATTAAAAGTAGTGACGATGTCCTGACCCATCTTCCACTTTTAATTCATTTATTCAAAAACTCGCATAACGACAATGGTTAACAGTTAAAATTTGTGACCCTTTTTCAAACAACGGGCGCACGCGCTTATAGTTAGGCTGTCCAATCTTTTAATGCTCTGGTCCACCTTTCAAGGCAGCGATCTGTTTACAAACGGGAGGACCAATCGTTAAGCTAGCCTATACAGAGTCTCGGAAGGATCCATATGTGATATTGTATTTAAGCAATTTTATCGATAAATGTCCGAATAAAAAAAATAAAAAAATTACAAACTAACAATAATTCCCTAAAGAATAAAGTAATTTAAATGCAAGTTCGATTTTTGCAGTTAAGGGGGCAATTTAACACTATTCAGTCTGGGAATATTTCAATCATGTTATGACTAGGAAGAGTCCAATTCCCCGTTCCCTCTATACGGCTAATTCGCAATGCATTATGGTAGTTGTATTCTACAGTTTTCCCTCCCAGAAGCGAGAGTTTGTAAATAAATAACAGCATTCTTTTTATTGTGGCGATAATAACAAAAAGCCGTTATTGTTTGTGATAATTTTCAAATCTCCTCAAGAAAATCATTATCTCCCTTATCCAAAACCCGTGTTATTGATGTAAACATTTAAATATTGTTAGTTAGTGAGGTTTTAGGAGTGAAAGAAGTCGAAATGGAAGTAATAAATAAGGATACAGATTTAGATATAATTTTAAGCTCTACAGATCTTGGGCCTAGCTTTTCTCAAAGCTCTTGTGTGGTACCAAGACCTGTTTTTAAAGAATTAACAAATGCCGAGAGGGACGAAGAAGTGGAGGAAAGAACACACGAAGATATAAGTCAATGGTCAACTGATCTTGCAGCTATGCCTTCGATCACCCAGGAGAAAATTCACCAATATTTAGTTCTTGGAAATAGCTGTGATAGCAAGCCGAAGGGTGCTACAAAGCATAAAATTCTTGGATACCAACTATTCAAGGAGAGCTACGTGAAGAAAGTGAGAGTTAAAAGTAATGTTATGGCTGAAAAATTAACTTTTCTTGTGAAATGTTTTGTAGCTGCTTCCATGAAAAGAGAAAAATATTCTGTTTATGTCCACCTGTGTCAAAGAAGTGGTGATATTTTGTATGCGAAATGTTTATGTAAAGCTGGAGCAGGAGGATGCTGTAAGCATGTCGCAGCAGTTCTATTTCAATTGGTTGAATACAAACAGTTGGACTTAAAAATTGTCCCTGATGACAAGACATGCACAGATTTGTTACAAAAATGGCATGTACCTGGAGAAAGTGCAAATTCTGCACCAATAAAATTTTCTGCAATGGCATTCGAGAAAGCAGACCTTACGAAAGACACAAATGAAAGTCGCAAAAGATCGTTGGTCACAGGAAATAGAAAATTTTGTTCTACACCACTGTTTGCACATGAGCCCTCAACCGAAAAAGTCAAAAAATTAGCGACAGACTTATTTGAAATAGGGCAAGGAACTTCAATGGCATATTTATTACAAGGAAATGACTATAAACCATCATCATTTTATGACACATCTATAAAAGAATTTAATTTTGAACAGACAAACAGTGAAACAGTTGAATTACGTCCGACAGTTAATTTATTTTTGCAGGCTCTTGACTTTGAACCAGAAATAGCAGAGTTATCAGATGAGCAAAAGTCATTTGTAAACAATTTCATTCATGTCAATGCCGAACAAGTTCGAGACATAGAAAAATCCACATGTACTCAGTATAAATGTGATATGTGGTACACAGAAAGAAAGAAACGCATAACATCATCCAATTTTGGATCTATTATAAATAGAAGAAAAAATATACATCCAAAAAGCATATTACAAAAATGTCTAAATAAAAATAAAAACTTTACATCAGAGGCCTGCAAATGGGGCTTAGAAAATGAAGTTAATGCTCTAAACTGGTATCAAACCGAGAAAAATATTGAAGTCGAAAAATGTGGTTTCGTTATTAATCCAAAATGGCCGTGGTTAGGTGCAAGTCCTGATGGCGCAACAACTTTGAATGGGAATGCTCGATTGATTGAGGTGAAGTGCCCATATTCAAAAAAGGATTGCTCTATTTCTGACGCATGCAAAGATAAAAATTTTTTTTTACAAATATCGAATGGCAAGCCAAAACTCAAAGAAAGACATAATTATTTTCACCAATGTCAAGGTGTGATGGCAGTAACACAAGTCAATGAAATTGATTTTATTGTTTATACAAAAGTTGACCGACATGTGGAAACAATAGTTTTTCAAAAGGAAAAATGGAACAGAATTACTTTGCCTGAGCTAACACACTTTTATTTCACTTTCATGCACAGCAACATTACAGAACAACAGTGTGAGTAAATAAAATTGTTTCCTCACAATATTGTTTTGTCTTTATATTTCATGATCTAGTATATATATATATATATAGTGTACGAAAGTTTATAATTTTTAGTCATTCGTATTTACATCTGGTACCAACTGTGGTAAAAAATTAACTAAATAACAACAAATAACCCATATCTTATTGAGTTCAGCAGCCATTGATAGTTTGAAAACTGTTTGTAAAATTCGGTAATTTTTTATACGTTCGATTGCTCGTTCGACATGTACACGTACAGATGCTATTCTTCTAGTTTCGTTTTCCTCTAATAAACTTAGCTGAGGTTTTCCATCTAAAAATGGTGGAATATTTAATGTTACTCCATCAGGTAAATCTTCCTCGAGCTCAAATCCTCTATCAGCCATCACAGAATCCCCAGGCTCTAGCAAATCGTATATACCACTATCTTTTGTTATTCGTTTATCCGAAAAGCGTCCACCATACAAATCAGAGACAAATGTCACTGATCCATCAGGAGCTATTCCGACTAATCCTTTTGCTGTATTATGGTGTTTGTAATTTGAAAAGGTACTGGACTGTGTGCGATATGACGTAGGCATTTCCACAAATACTTCTGTACAATCTAATATGACACGGGTATTTGGGTAACTTTTTTGAAAACATTTCGGCATTCTATTTTGTACTGTTTCTTTTGAAGCCCATATTGGAAGCATACGGAATTGTGAATGTAAAAAATCTGTCCATGTAATCAATATTCTGCTTATGTGACTTGTCGACATATTAAATCGAACAGCCATATCTTCTAACAAAAGTCCACATCGAATTCGAACCAGTATCATAAAGAATTCTTCTTCTGCGCTCAATGATCGTGATCGGCCTCGTTTTGTAGAGTTTATATTTTTTGTATTTTCAGTGTTAGTATTTGAACCCCAATATATTAGTTTATTTGCAGCTGGTTGTAAATATTCTAAAACTGCTTTGAATAATTTATAAGATTCGAATCCGGTATAAAACTTAAAGTGTGCTTCATTGTGTTTAAACCGGTCAATTGAAAATGCTATGTCACTTATAGTGGCTTGTTGTTTTTCAATAGTTTGATCAAGTTCCTTTTCATGAATTCTCATACAACTAATTTCGGCTCTCAATTTTTCCAACTCTTGTTTTAACTCTTCCTCCACAGATAATTCTGCAGCAATGTCATTTGTCGTAGCCCTCACAGGAGAAAATAGTTGCAATTTACAGTTTGTACTGTTGAGAGTTTTTCTTGGTTTGCTAGCTGTTGGTTTGATAGTTTTTGGGACTATTGTGGGAACATTGTTCATATATGTCTTCTTTCCACCAGTGAAATGAACAGAGCAAACTCTATGCGATGTAGAAGGTACAAAATCCTTTCTACTGATCATAAAAAGCCATTTCTTTCGAAGCTCTGAGTCTTTAGGAATGACATAAAAAGATAAGTCTGGATTCTTCTTTGAGTTGTTTTGACAGAGAGGTACACAGCAAGTTATCCCTCCTCCTTTACTTTTAGCTTGCAATAAAAAGCTTGAACTTGATGAAAAGTTTGAGCCAATGCTTGCAGGAGAGCCCAAGTTTTGAAAAAAACTGTTGTCTTGATTAGAATTTTGTATATCGCTTTGGTTTTGAGTAGAATTAAGGATGAAGTGTACTTGTTCGGCCATTTTTGTTACTACGAATGGTTTGTTTACGTTTTCGCGGAATACAACTACCATAATGCATTGCGAATTAGCCGTATAGAGGGAACGGGGAATTAAATCCCATTTGGCACATAGTGTACGTCAGGAAAGGAACAAAATAGGAGCAAAACTTGTTTACTTATGTGAGCACATTTTTTGTGAAGCATGAAATACCAAATACAAAATTGCACGAAAATCCGATTTTCCAGGATTTTGGGTTAAATCCAAAAATATTAAAAATTGGATTAAGCACGTCTTCAATATTTTCGGAATATTTTCCCTTGATGAACTAAAGTTGTGATGTAAGTTTCATGTTCTAAGGATTATCCTATCTAAGATTATCAAATTTTCCCGATTATGATCTTAAGGGGTAGTTTTAAGTAATAGACAATATCCAAGGGTTTGAAAGGTCTTAGACCTAACAAAATAGCATGTGATTGCCTAACAGATAAATATAAAAAGACTCAATAAGTATCAGAGCAAAAACGAGTTATTAAAAAAAAACCAACAGGATGGCGTGGAATACGCCCAGCATAAATGTATAAAGTATATATTTTCAAGTGGAAGCCATAAACAAATAACGGGAATGTTAATATTCTTTTTACCATGCTATACCATATATATATATATATATATATATATATTCTGCACAGAATGTAGTGTTGTCAGCCCATCTGGTGCTATCTACTGACCGCTAACCGGCTTGCGTGGCAGGCATGCAAGTAATAATATTTTAAGTATCTAGGCTAGATATATAAATCTTTAAATATTTACAAAGTTATGCCATGCCATCATGATGTATGCTGACTTGGAAAAAATAAAATATAGCTAGCTATATATGTACCACTATTGCTAATTACATACCTTTGAACACTGGAATCCTGTAAAATGGGAAATTGGGTGAACTTATTTTAGGGTTTCTGTGAGGTGCTGCTATAGTTAGTGCCAAGGGAAAACATTTAAGATTTTGAGCCTCACTCTAGATCCTAAGAAAAATTTTGCTGAGTTTAGAAGAGGTTGCCGATGCCGATAAGCCGCAAACGCCCGCATATGTGGAGGCAAGTTTGAGAAATTTCGAATTTAATTGGCCCAAAACCGCCTGCACTTTCACGAACTCGCCCGGAGCATTCCTGAAGTGCAATTTCTTGTAACATGCAGACAAGGTTGCCGACTCGACGAAAACGCTGTGTATGTCAGGGCGGGGGCAGGCGTTTTTTTCGGGGTTTTCGTTTGTAACCGGCCTAAAAAGCCTGGGTCTGTCTGAAACCGCCTGAAATGCTACGCGGGTAAGCTCCTTGGTTCTCATTTAAATTCTTACGAGAAGAAGCGAGGTGCTATTTTGTCGTCGTACTTACAGTTTATTATTTGTGGGATTTTGTTACAGCTATTTACAAAATATATGATATGGAAAACAGTCTTCCACTACCATTCCTCAACATTAAAAGAATAAATTATACATGGTAATAAATGTTTAAAAAATGTTGTTTCGGGTTGATCTCAGGTTTCTCCAGGCAACATTTCAAGTTTTTATTAAATTGCCAGAACTCGACCGACAGGCGGCGTTTCCGGCAAGTCTGCAACCTCGTTCATGCAGTCGATAGTTGAAAGAAGGCACTTGAAGATAAAGAAGTTAATTAAGTTAATATATAAGTTTTTCATCAAGTAAATTTTATTGAAAACTATCGAAAACAGTTCTTTTAAGAACTTCACTACCATTATATTATATAAGTTTATTATTTAATTTTGTGAATACACCAAACTTGCTCGAAAACACCTGCACTTTTTACGGCATATGCAGCTTAATAGCACCCTCTTTGGTTAAGGGGCTGCTGACAAAAATTTTTGGGCCCTGTTTGTGGGATATCGACGTGTATTTCACGGACGGAAATACGCTTAAGAGGGGGAGGGAGGTCGTCTGAATCCTAACTGCAATATACTGCTAACAGGGACAAAAAAAGCCCCTTAACGTATATACCTAACGTAAATGTATGGTTTTTATACAATGAAATGCGATATATAAAGGTAGGGTGACCCTATGGATTTCTCCATGGGTAAACTATTAGTTAGCCATATTTTGTCTGTTTGTCTGCCAAAAGCGTCTTGTGTAAAACCACACAAAATGTAATGCGATACATTATGGGCAACCCTGTGAATTTTTCCATTGGTAAACGATTAGTATATATTAATAATAGCCATATTTTGTCTGTTCGCTGGGCACTCTTTTGTATGTATAGGAGTCTGTACTCTATAATAATAATTGCCATATTTTGTCTTTTTGTCTGCCAAAAGCATCTTGTGTAAAATCACGCACAAAATGTAATGCTATATAAAGGACGGACGACTCCATGAATTTTTTCAGGGTTAAACGATTAGTCTTGATATTGATACTAGACGTATGTTGTCTGTTTGTCGACTAAAAGGGACTTGTGTAAAACCACAAGCGAAATGAAATGTAATATATAAAGGACGGGTGACCCCATGGATTTTTCCACACATAAACGATATAGCATGATATATGCTGTTTTGAAATTATGTGATTAAATAACTATATAAAAATGTAAATATGAAGGTCTCCAGGAATTAAATCCTGTCATACTGAGGCTGGCCATTTCTTAACATTTTTAAGATTTTTAAAAATTTCTTATATTGAAAAAAACCCTGCGTATTTTCAATTACAGGTGAAGAAGCAACACAATTTTTTTACTGAAGTTACATCCTGAAAAATTTATTCTAAAAATAACAGTCTTTTTTTGTCAACGAAAATAGAGTTTTAAAACAAAGAAAAGAGAAGAATAAAAAGTAAGACAGTTTCGGCCTAGAAGCATTTTGCTAGTAAAATTGAAGCAGGTCAAAAATAGGAAAAAAACGTGTATACAACCAGCTAATCTAGCAAACTTGTGGATTACAACGGGTTAACAGCTAGTATTTTATAAACGATTTTCAGGTTATAATTTATTTAGGAGTGGGAGGTAAGCTGTTTTAAGTGCATGTTTCAATTAAAATTATATAGCATCACATACTTTTTAACTTGATTTTGTGAGGTATTGGTATCTTAGCAGACATAAGTTTGTTAATTTTTGCTACTGAAACAAAAAACTACAATGAATTTCTTTTCTTTTTTTAGGTTCGACAACCGTGACTCGGCAGAGTATAAAAGAGAAGAAACTGGACAGAGTATAAAAGCTAGTTATTCAGAACATTCAGATATTCAGAATTAATTGAACTTACTGAACCTTGAACTTGAATTTACTTATCGGTTAACTTAATAGTGAATTAATAGTGAATTAATAGTGAAATTATTGGTGGACTTAATAGTGAACTTATTGGTGAATTTAGTAGTGAATTTATTGGTGAAATTACAAAATGACAGTGATTTCTCTAGCTTTTAAGATTTTTTTTTTCTCGATCACACGTTACCACTGCTAATATGAACCCCGCATATAAAAGCTGTCGCCGTATGGTACTTTTACTTTCTGGTGATGTTGAAACTAATCCCGGGCCTTGCACTATTCTAAAGTCGGTACAGGGATCTTTTCATCAAGGGGATGTTAGGCTTGGAAAATTTACTGGTACACAATGTATGTGTAATTCCCTGTTTGCGATCGTTTGGTCGGCTCTTAAAAAAGTTTCTTTTTGTAATCCAGGTGATCCTTTACGTATCCTTTACGTATCCTTTACGTACATATCCTTTACGAAGGAACAAAGTGGTACACAAAACTAGGATACACAAACCAGTACTTTAGCGCAAGTGAGCTCCCAAATAGTTTGCTTCTTGAAAATGAGGTATACGATAGCACTTCATTACGCACTTTTCATAATTCATCTGAATCCGATAAAGGGCAAGGAATGCTGGGCATTATTAGCGGCGTTAGTTTTGCTATAGTTTGGGACCACCCACAAATTTATTTGATCCTCATAGCCGAACTAGTTTAGGACAAATAACTGAACAGGGTGCGTCAGTCGTTTGTTGAAAACTACATACGCGAAATATACGTCACCCCTGGCGAAGCAATGTGTCTTGAAACTCAATATTTCAAAATACTCACAACTGAACAGATAACTGGTAACATTATGCTTAACATTCGCAGAAAAAGAAAACTAGAACAAAACAGGAAGTACCGTCAATCCGAGAGAGGCCGAGTGAAACAAAGAAATTCAATAGGCAAATATCAGAAAACGGAACACGGCCAAGCTAAGTTGAGCGAGTCGATAAGCAAATATCGGAAAACAGAACAGGGGCAAGCTAAGGTGAAAAAGCCAATAGGCAAATATCAGAAAACAGAAAAGGGACACGCTAAGATAAAAGAGTCGATAGACAAATATCAAAATACAGTAAATGGTCGATCCAAGCTAAGAGAGTCGAAAAGTAAATACAAAAAAACGGAACAGGGCCAAGTGAAGCAAAGGGAGTCCGTAGGTAAATATCGGGAAACTGAGCAGGGCTAACAGGCACAAAAAACTGCAAAGAAACGCCATGTAGGGGAAGGTAAAGCAACAAAACGGAAGGGTGTTAACAATGTGCCTGATTCTGATGAAAAAATAAACCAATTTAAAAAATGTGTTGGGAATAAGCCATTTTATAAATGTGTCATGTATTCGTTCTTTATATAAGCGGTCAATTAAATTTTTTCGCCACATCGATTATCCTGCCATTCCAGGAGCATTTTCGCTTCAGAGTACAAAATTTTGACGGCAAAGAATACATATGTGCAACATGCCATTCAAAACTTGCAAAAGGAAAAATTCCTTCCCTGGCTGTATCTAATAATCTCCAAATGTTTGATCTCCCAGAATCAATGAGCACATTACGACGATTAGAAAAAATCATTATATCTAAAAGAATTTTATTTAAACGAATTGCAATAATGCCAAAAGGTCAGTGTCCTAAAATAAAAGGTGCAATATGTAATGTTCCAATAAAAGCCGATGAAATAAGCAATGTCTTACCAAGAGGAATGGATAATAATGGTGTAGTGCAAGTTGCGTTAAAGAAAAAACTAAATTTCAAATCTAACGTTTATTTAGAATCCGTAAGGCCAGATGTTAGTTGGGAAGTTCTTTGTTATCTGAAACTGGTTAACCCTCTTTATTCAAATAATCTATCTATGTTGCATTAAGTCGAGTCACAAGTTTAGACGGTTTATACCTAACGGGTACATTTGCTAAGTCAACCATTAAGTCAGACACACTAGCAACAGAGCAATACAATTACATGCGAGAACATTCAAAATTGACACAAAAAGAAACTGGTGTAATTAGCGAAAATTCTATTATGGTCACTTTGCTTAATACAAGATCCTACAACAAGCATGAAAACTATATTAAATCCGACCGCGTTCTCATGGAAAGTGATTTATTATGCCTAACGGAAACTCAGATACCATTGAACTCACATTGCGACTCAAAACTAGATTACTTTACTTTAATTCCAAACAACAATGTGGACAAATTTTCTAGTCTATTAGTTGGTCATAACGAAACTATACAATTGTTTGATATTGTAGAAATTCCTGGTGCTATTTTTTAGAATGACAAAAAGAACGTTTCACGAAAACGCTATTAATGTTTTGCTTCTATATCGTAAAAATTCCCTCAATAGAGATGAGTCATTACACCTTATTCAATATTTTTTGGGAAATGAAACTGTTGATATTATACTCGGAGATTTTAATGTGAATGCATTTAGCGATGAAAACTATTTCCTTGTAACCTCGCCAACTCATATATCAGGTTAACTTATTGACCATGTCTATATCCATGAGAATGTTTTAAATACTCTTAATGTCGAGACCTTCGTTAAAACTGTCTATTTCAGTGATCACGATGCAATCAGGCTTAAACTCTCTCTCTCTCTCTGATTTGAAAAAACAACCTTTACAGACGACTTCAAACAACGTTTTTCTTCGTGTTTTTAACCTCCTTTATTTTTTTTGGCATTTTAAACTTTTAAATTAATACTGTCGTCGATCGCAACGCATATAATTGCTTTCCAACATGTTTGCTTAAGGCGGAAATCTTCAAGCCACAGGGCTTCTTGTATAACTTTATTACATCTTTACTACAACTTTTTATAAAAATTTTTTAACGTTGTTTGCTTGGTGATGGGCAAGGCCACCAAATTTCTTTGTAAACTTCATTTTACTGGAAATGCCAATTTAATTAAAAATTAAAAGAAATTTTGCACCATTGATGCAATAAAAATGAAAAAATAATAACATTTTCTTATTTTTCCATAACATTTTATTTATCGATACACAAAAGTTCGAATTAACGAGCATAATGTAGCCTTGGGACTAAAAAAATGTTCGAATTAACGATATGTTCGAATTAGCAGAGTTCGAATTAAGCAAACCAATCAATAGTCATGTGTAAGTATTAAGCATGTCTCCCTTTCATACGTCAGACGTATTAAGTGTGTATATTATACACGAATCATATATGTATACATTATATGTGTATTAATAATTGCAAAATAAAATATGAAAGCAGTTAAAAAAGCAAAATTGATAAAGAAAAATTACAATCCTCTGCGCAGCACTAACTACGTATATATGAAACCAAATTTGTATCTATATTTGTCTCTATTTAAATAATGCACTCTGTGTCTGCGTTAAAAAAATTGTGTCACAGCCACACAAAATTTTCTCTATGTATGTTAAAATGCTCGTATACGTCTGTCAGTCTGTCACGCAAAATACTAGCGGGAGGCACGCAATGCGGTCTAAAAAGAGCGAGTGAACCAAATCTTTTCATGGGCCACTGATTAGTTTGTGCCAAATTTGTTGCTCGCGTGTAATATTTCATTCACTAAGCCCAATATTTGCAAATACCAAATCAAGTATGATTTTTGTGGCCTCGAAGAAGAAACAAGAAACAATCAGAGTGAGAGTAACCAGAGTCTTTGTAAAAAGCTGTTGTGTTAAGATTTGGAAGCCTCTTTTTGCCTTTTTTGTCTTAAAAAATCGTTTTAATTTTATAAATTTGTACCTCATATGTGAAGGAAGCATACCATCAGATTTTTAGCCAGTTTACAGTTGTGCTCAAAATGATAGTTTCTTCAAAAATAGGCGTGGCTGACACCTCTTTATATTTCATTTCAAATATATAAAAATCAGCAGCTGAAGGCTAAGGGAATTCTATTAATATAAAGTTATCATTAAGACATGCAGAGAAGATAAGTATGTTGCGAAATATAATAGAAGAGGAGTTAAGGGACATGTGTTTCGGAAGATAAAGGGCAATCGTCTTAATTCAAAAGGACAAAAATTATGTAAACGCAGTTGGGGAAAATACCTTAACGTCTACACAATATATTTTCCAGCGCATGATCGAACTATGGTTATCTATACTTAGACAAATGATGTGTTTGTACTTCGTCTGGAAGGTAAAATGTTGAAATAGTCCTCTGCCTCCTCCCACCCCTCCCCCACAGCCATATTAGTTGGGAAAAATTCACAACGCGAGTCGGAAATAAAGCTGCGACGCAAATCATTTTAGGCACACAGACAGACGACCGCTATTATTACAGAGGCTAGTCATTAACCCGTGAAAAAAAAGATACACAGTGTCACCCGTCTACACATTGCAGAATACGGTTATGATTAAAGAACGTATTTTTGCTTTGATTAAAAAGCCTGCAAATAATAAACTGAATATCAGAAGAGCGTCTATACGGTATATGAAACAATCGTCAACATTGTCATTTAAAATATATATATATAAATAAAAATTTACACAATGCAGATATATATCGAATATTTATTAATATATATGGCTATCATAACAGACAAGACAGATAAGATGTAAAGTCTGTTCAGAAGTTCCCTACGCAAAAAAAATGGAAGTTATTTGGATTATTTAAAGTAGTGTCTGCTAAAAAATAAAATTTGAGTATCAAACCACATAGTGGAGAAAAAAACAAAGCCTGTCTTTAAAGTTCACCAGCTTCATCTTTTGCCAACATAAACAGAAATATATTCTTGGCCATGTTGAAACACTGTGTTTCTACAAACAAAAAAAGAAAGAGTGTGCAAATGTTAGTCTGTGCGTAGCTGATGTTGTGAAAAGATGTATGTAGTTTTAAAGTAAATCTCACTAAAGCTATACAGATCAAAAGGAATAAATTAGTTTTATGTAAAATAAAAAACATAACATCAAGAAAGAGAAAATGATACATAGTTACAATTGCTACAAAATATATTGGGACATAGTTCGTTACGTCTGTACTACGTTTTTATGCAATTGCAACTTGTCCAGGATTTTTATTGTTTTGTTTCGCCTGATAAAATGTGTTACTGCTGCTGACCGTTTTTCTCAAAAATCTGAAAATGAAACAAGTGCAATTACCCAACTCCGAAAAATATCGACTACTTTGTTAGCATGTGCGTGCTTTGTCAAACCTAGAGATATTGTTTAACTGCGCGCTAAGAAAAACACCCGTTAGCTTTTTCAATTATAGCGGAAAATGCATTAAAATGGAAACGAGCCGTTAGCAGCTTAAGATAAATCCAACCACTGCAACTTTGCTTGTCGATGCAATCTTTATTATTACAGTTGAATTTGTAGGCCAGTGTTTAGTATGATCTTCTTACAAGTGCGCCTTTCATTAATCAAAGTACAATTTCTATTACGTTTTTAACGAAAATGGGAAACAGATTATTAGCGAAAATTTAAACGCCTATATATATCTAATCATGGACGCTCAACTAAACATTCAAAACGGTGAAATTATAGATGTACTTTATTAAGATAGAATGGTGAAAAACACACTTTACATGAAAGAGCCCCACACAGCATTATTTGTTGGTACTACGGGCTGCGGAAAATCCAAACGTGTTGTAAAATTATTAGAGAATGAATACTTTGATCACTTCGATTTCATCGTGATTATATGCCCAACATTAAGATGGAATAAGACATATAGGGACCGAAAATGGTTTTGGAACGACAGTTATGTGATTCTAATTGAGCCGGGAGGTATGTTTTATGATTATATTCGAAAGATGACGGATTTCTGTGCCGGATACAAAACTTTATCCCTGATCGACGATATCATCGCAGATGAGAAACTAGACAAAAAGAGACAGCCATTGCTAGAGTTGGCCATTAGCGGACGACATCGAAACCACACTATGTGGCTACTCCCACAATCATACACCGCTATACCAAAAAATTTACGAAGGCAAGCTAAAATGTTATATCTGTGGTATCCAAAAGACAGACAAGATCTCGCAACTATTCATGAAGAGAATGATGTCATTGAATCACGATCAGAGATCCAGACGGTTAAGGAAAGGCTAAAAGATGGTAAATACACACATTTAGTCATGAGAATGGAACATCCAAGAACTTACGTGATTTGCTAGATTGGACGTTTTTTGTTACAAGACTCTTGTAACAAAAGTATAAGACTCCTATAGATTTCTTGAAATCTCCTATAGATTTCTTGAAATCTTCCATAGATTTCTTGAAATCTCCTATAAGACTACTATAAGACTCTCCTATAAGACTCCTATAGATTTCTTGAAATCTCCTATAAGACTCTACTATAAGACTCCTATAGATTTCTTGAAATCTCCTATAGGACCACAACAAAATGATAGAATATATCAATTTCATAATACTAGTAGTATTACTAGTAGTACTTAGTTTTTGCTATTTTTGTGTTAAAAAATACCTATCGCTATTGAAAATGGCTGAAACGGAAATTGATAACTTAATTGCTCTTCCGGGTCCTCCATCCGAGGATGGTAAGAGGCAAAAATTGCTAGAGTGTGTGTTAACCGGAAATAGCAAGCTATACCTGGGTAAAATGTATACGGACGATCAAATTCAAAAGCTCAAAGATGATGAGGTGAAGAAACTATTTAGTATATATGAAGCTAAACTATCAGGTCAAATGGTAAAGTCCTTAGGACAATCAATCATTCACATGTATTCCATGGGGGCCTGTACAGTCTTGGGAATAAATTCTCAAAATGCATTGAGCAATAATGACCTGGAAAATGACCCCTTCCTAAACTCTGCCCTTCAAAGATTCACATGTGACTTGTATTATAAATTCGGCTCATTGTTAGCACCACTCAGTGTTGGTCTCATTACGGGTAGGCATTATATCGCCGGAAGAAATTTAAACGCAAATAATAATACTACTAGTAGTAGTAATACGACAGATAATAAAGATGTCAGAGGAACAGACTCCCATTCAGGTGACAACGAACAACCCTAAAAAGGTTGAAGCGGGTAAGAGGTTGGCGGAATACAACCGTAAAATGCGGGAAGAATATAAAAAAGCGGTCATGGCACAAACACAGCAGATGCCTCAGACACAGCAGACGCCTCAGACACAGCAGACGCCTCATACACAGCCATCTCAAGAAGACAATGCCGGAGAGGCAGAACCTACCATCGTCCCAAATGAAAAGCCTATGAACTACGCTATAGGGGGAATAATAGCCATCGGTTTGGTTGGTGGATTTGCTTATTTTGTGTATAAACAGAAAGACAATGTACTATTTTAATATCGCGATATAATAATCTCACAGTATAGAAATAACATGGACAAGAAAAGTATCGTCAACGATTTATATCACGCATCGGTCGTCTGCGTTTTCGCTGTCGGCTATTCGATGTTAGGAAAAAAGGTGTTAAAAATGTCACCACCATCAATTCAAAAGTTTGACTTGGAAGATACCGGAAAGCTAGTCGCCATCGTCGCCGCTAGTGAAATGTCAAGGGAATACTTAATTAAGCAAAAGATTATACCTGAAACTATAAATATCTAAACATGGCTTCAATTGCAATGATGTTGGGAGGGGCCTTGGCCAATGCTTTGGCTTTTACAGGCTCAAGCTATCTCTTTTCAAGCTTATCAAAAGACAGAATTGATAAGGAAAGAAAGCGTCATGATCTGGCCATAGAGCAATTACAAAAAGCCCAGGTTTTGTGGCAACGTAAAAGACAAGAGAGAGTAGACTTTATCAATAAGCAGCTCAGACTTGAAAAGAAGGCTGAAGGAAAATTCATAGAGCTAAACGATGCAATGCGTGAATATAAAAAAGTGTTTGGGGATAAACTTGAAGGACTGGATGTCCTACCGCGGGAACCTGTATTGAGCGACTTTTATACACCGAGTCAGGATCAACATGAAAGGGAATTGGCCTTTATCGCGCTAAGTATGATCGGTGTCGGTGGTGCTGTGTGGTATTTCGAAAGATAGTACTCCTAGTACTCCTAGTACTCCTAGTACTACCGGTACTACCGGTACTCTATGTTACATGATGCGTGTAACATATAATCTATACAAGGATCTAACGCTTTGTCACGAGATAGGTGTATATCAGACCTCCGATTCCAACTATCAAAGCCCACAAGTTTTGACTCAACCAACCAACCGCTTCTTTCGCCCGATTGAGTATCCATGATACTATGGATACTAATATACCCGGTAGAGCCGCAGCGGCCGTCCGCACCAACCTTCCCAAGAGAGATCCCAATGCATTCAACTTGTTTTTTATCCAGGACCGGAGGTCCTTTGCACCACCCTTTTCATAATTTTGTGCGTTACCGGTGGATGACACCCCACCCCCAGGTGACAAAGCTTCTACGAGAAGGCCGATAACCATACCAAATGCCGTTAGTACGCTGACAACAGTGATACCCTGCTCACGGAATAGGGTTCGTATCTTTTCAGACAGTGTGGTATCTTTGTCAAATACTTTGGTAATCGTCTCCTTGATGCTTTTTATTTGACTGTTAAGTTTACCTTTGAGAATATCGATAATCTCTTGCCGGCCTTTCAACTCATTTTGCAAACCTTTCAACCTTTCTTTCGCTTCATTTTGTTGTTCCTCGGTCATATTTGGTGTGTTTTCCATCTCTTCCAACTTGTTTTTTTCTCTGTCAATATGCTGTTCAAGCTGAACCTTTTTTGCAACTTCATCCTGAAGACTTCCTCTTATGTTTCTCAACGATCTATCCAATCCTAGCAATTCACGCATAGGATATTTAAATAGATCAACGGTCTGGGTTGCTTCATGGTCTACAGATTGTTTGACCAATGAAATTAAATCTTCCGTACTGTTTACCACATCCCCAGATATAGCTTCTAATTCTACATCACTTGCTGTTGTTATTTTAGATGACGAGGGTAGTTCTTCATGTATTTTGTTTAGCTTAGCAGCTTGTCGGGCTGTAATCTTACCTTTTGGTATGTCAAAGCCTAAATTACGCAGCCTTCTCTTGCCTAATATATCTGATATAGTACCTGTGGCCCTTAGTCTTCCATTGTTTGTCAAAGGTTCGTTTTTACCTCTGTAGTATAATTCACCATCCTTAATTTCAAAAAGGTCTGTATGTAGCACCTCAGGTTTTGACAGGGATCCTTCAGATAATCTATCTTACAACGCATCAACCGTTTCCCGCAAAACTCTGGTACGTTGAGTGGAACCTCCTCCGAATGATGTTTCTTCCTCACCTGGTGTATGTACTCGCGTACGGTCCCCGGTGGGTATGAGTGGAAAAGTTTCATCGGTACCTTCATCCGATCTCCCATGATCTCCAAAAGGGTCAATGTCAATGTCCGCCATTTTTTATTATTTAGAGGATAGTTTTTTCTAAGATAATAACTAAAATGTCCGAGCTTAATATTTATCCAACTCCCGATTATTCGAGTGATCAAGACAAGCTAGTTAATTCTCAACATGGAGATTTGATAAAATTACGAAATAAATTCGACAGCAAGTTGTATAAATACAACAAAGCACTAGACCGATTAGCGATTGCACTCGGCATCTCAGAAAACTTGGTCGTTACCACTGGTATTGGTACGATATTGGTACGTCCGGAGCGCTACCATTATTAGAATTCCCATTTATATGGGATTTTCCGGTATAGGGCCATCCAGCTCTGTTTCCCGTGAAATTATCTCGGAATATATTAATAAATATAGAAAGAAACTCAACAAAGTTGAGAAATTATACGATACTGTAGTATCTTATATTGATGAGATTAGAAACTCTTCCTATTTCTGTGCACCGAATGATGATAATATTAGCAACATGGAATTTCAAACTTTGTGTGGTATATACTATGAAGCTCTTGAAAAGATAAGTAAAATAGATGGAGAGTGGAACATTCTCAAAAGAATCATGAAAGGCGTTTTTTATTATTTAGAGGATAGTTTTTCTTTGTAATAAACTAAAATGGCCGATCTTAAGATTTATCCAAAGTTACCCACCGCTCCCGAGTATTCGAGTGAGCAAGACAAGTTTAACACAAATACAGTTAATTCCCAACTTGAAGAGTTGGTAAAATTACAAAAGAAATTCCGGGACAAGGAGTATAAATACAACAAAGTACTAGACCGATTAGCTATTTCACTCTACATCTCAGAAACCTTGGCCATTTCCAGTGAGTTTGAAGTTTGAAGACTTTTATTAACACCAAACTTCCTAGATGTAAAGTGATTTTTTCGTCCGTGATTAAAAGAACTGATAATGCAAAAGCCGCAGTAACGGTAAGCCATTTGAATAGGCATTTAAAAGAACTGTCTCTGAATGTTATTGATAATGACAATATTTCATCTGAATGTCTTGGGAAAAAAGGGTTACATTTGAATGGGTTGGGGGCAGGGAAATTAGCTGTAAATTTTATTAGAAAAATGAAATCTCGAGATTGATGTCAGGAATATTCTGCAAAAGACAATGTTGAACTACCAGTAAACTGCAGTGTGGAAAATATCTTGGGTAAAAACAATTACGAGAATGCAAAAAAGTTTCTTGACAATTTGAGATCACAAAACATAAATAGACTAATTTTTGGGCATGTTAATATCAATTCACTACGAAATAAGTTTGAGCCTCTTATTGATCAAGTTAATAGAAACCTTGATCTCTTTTTAATTTCAGAGACAAAATTAAATGAATCATTTCCTACTAATCAGTTTTTGATTCAAGGCTATAATGCATACCGTTTCGACAGAAATGGCAATGGGGGAGGAATGATTCTCTATGTACGAAATGATATTCCCTCAAAACTTTTAAAACCCAAATGTGAAAGTAGTGAGCTTGAAACTTTTTATATTGAACTAAATTTAAGAAGCAAAAAATGGTTAGTTGTGTGTTTATATAACCCAAAAACTAATCTTATTGCTCAAAACTTAAACCACATAAGTAAAAACATTGATTCGTTTTCCTGCAAATATGAGAACTATGTAATACTGGGTGATTTTAACGCTGAAATTAGCAATCTACATGTAAATGAATTTTTAACAACATATAAACTTAACTCTTTAATAAAAGAGCCTACATGCTTCAAAAGCATAGATAACCCTACAAACATAGATCTCATCTTAACAAACCACCCAGGATCTTTTTGTCACTCCAGGGCTATTGAAACAGGCTTGTCTGATTTTCATAAATTGACAATGACTGTTTTAAAAGCCAACTTTGCTAAACGAAAACCAAAAATTATAAATTATAGAGCATATCGGAATTTCAATAATGTAAATTTCCGCCATGATATAATGGGTGCTCTAAATGATGACAAAAATCTCGATGATTTTAAAATGTTTGAAAATTTCAAAAACAGTGTTTTAAGCATCTTAGATAATCATGCTCCTCGAAAGAAAAGGTATGTACGTCATAATCAGGCAGCTTTTATGAGTA
This sequence comes from Hydractinia symbiolongicarpus, assembly GCF_029227915.1. NCBI lineage: Eukaryota > Metazoa > Cnidaria > Hydrozoa > Anthoathecata > Hydractiniidae > Hydractinia > Hydractinia symbiolongicarpus. Next base: position 12,360,754 of record NC_079887.1, read on the forward strand.
AAGAAATAAACAAGGCAATTATGAAGAGATCAAAACTTTTAAATAAGCATAGGAAGGATAAAACTCCAGAGAGTAAATTAGCATACAATAAACAAAGGAATTTTTGTGTTTCACTAATAAGAAAAAGTAAATACAAATTCTTCAACAACCTTAATGTTAAAAATATAACTGACAATAGGTTATTCTGGAAAACAGTAAAACCATGTTTCTCTAACAAGACAGTTACAAGTGAAAATATTACCTTAGTTGAAAATGGGACTACAATATCTCATGATAAAGATATTACTGAAATATTCAACAATTATTTTGGCAGTGTTGTTGAAAATTTAGGCATAAAGTCATCAAATATACAACCTTCAAGTAATGAAAACAGACCCAAAGATCAAATAAATTCGATAATATATAAATATAAATCTCATCCTAGTGTAGAAAAGATAAGAAAAAGCGCAAAAAGCAACACAAAATTTTCTTTTAAACAAACTGCATTTGAAGATGTTGAAAAATACATTCGAAAACTTGATCCAAAAAAGGCGCAGCAAAAAGATGATATTCCTACTAACATCATCAAAGAAAACAGTGATATTTTTAGCCAATTCATTACTGAAAATTTTAATCAATCGTTAAAAAGTTCTGAATTTCCAACATCTTTGAAAAACGCAGATATTACTCCTACACACAAAAAAGGACTGCGCATTGAAAAGGCGAACTATAGACCTGTAAGCGTACTATCGAACATCTCAAAAATCTATGAAAGATGCATGTATGACCAAATATACACCTTCTTCGAGCCATTATTTTCGAAACTTCAATTTGGTTTTCGCAAGGGGCACAGTTCACAACAATGCCTCATAAGTATGATTGAAAAATGGAAAAACAGTCTTGACAAAGGTGGCACATTTGGAGCGCTTTTAACTGATTTGTCTAAGGCATTTGACTGCATACCACACGAGCTATTACTAGCAAAACTTCATGCATATGGCTTTGATATGAACTCTTTGCTGTTTATAAAATCGTACCTAATTGACAGGAAACAGCGAGTGCGTATAAATAACAATTATAGTACATGGAAAAAAATAAAATACGGCGTACCGCAAGGATCAATTTTGGGTCCTTTGCTTTTCAATATATTTTTATGCGACCTTTTCCTTTTTGTCCCAGATATGGACATTGTCAACTATGCTGATGATACAACCCCATTTTCAATAGGAAAGAATATCAACGAAGTTATTGAAAAGATTGAATATGCAGCAATTATAATATTTACTTGGTTTGAAAATAACGGTATGAAAGCCAACCCAGAAAAATCACATTTTTTTACTAACAAAACTGATGTACGATTAAAAGTTTGTGATGAACTTCTAAACAATTCTCAAACTGAGAAACTGCTTGGTATAACCATAGACCACAAACTTTCTTTCGATAAACATGTTAATCAGCTCTGTAACAAGGCAGGCCAGAAAGTTAGTGCGCTTGCAAGGTTATCTTCCTTCATGACATTAGACCAGCGAAAGCTGATTATTAATGCTTTTGTCACTAGTCATTTTTCGTACTGTCCATTAGTATGGATGTTTCACAGTCGTAAATTAAACAATAGGATAAACCATATACATGAAAGAGCACTAAGAATTATCTATCAAGACTATCAATCCTCATTTGAAGAGCTTTTATCAAAAAATGGGAGCGTTACAATTCACCAAACCAACTTACGCATCCTTGTTACTGAGCTGTATAAAGCTAAAACAAAAACAGGTCCAGAAATGTTGAATGAAATTTTTATTTTTCCTGAACCAGTGTATAATTTGAGGAAGGACAAACTTAAGAGTAACAAAATATTTTCAGTGAGATATGGGATCGAAACACTGTCTAATGTTGGGTTAAAGCTTTGGAACTCTTTGCCTAACGAGTATCGGAACGCTGGTACTTTAATTGAGTTTAGAAACAAAATAAGAAACTGGATTCCAAACCATTGTCCTTGCAGAATATGCAAAACTTTTATACCTGAATTAGGTTTTCTTTAGTTTCCCCGTTGTCTTCCTTTGCCAGTTGTGGAGCGGGAACTCAGTTAAACATGTCTTGCGGTGCGACGGTTTAGGTGGGGTGGTATCATATGAGAATATTCTAGCCTTATTATCTGGTTGTATATTATTTTCTCTCGACCCCTGCCTGGGAAATTTGACTGAGTTCCTGGAACCACCACTACATAGCCTTGACATATTTTTGACATATTATTTATATTATTTAAAATACTTAAAAAAAAAAAATGGTATATACGGTATTCCTTATAGATTTTTTATATTCAGTTATTTATTGTTTTTAATGTTTTTAAAGTTGACTTTAATTAGCCTCAGAGCTACATTTTCTTGTAAATTTGTCAACTATAAATAAATTAATTAAAAAAAAAAAAAATAGTACATTACACGGTTACCGGCTTGCGCTATTACCTCACGCAATCTATATGTGTTTTTCGACCATATTCTATCGGTTGCCCGTCTCCGCCCATCATCATGCTCTTCACCGGGTTGCAGTAGATATCTATACAAGCCATCCTTAGGTAATTCTACTTCAGGTTGATAACTCTCTTGATTAACCAAAGGCACCTCTTTCATTATAATAGCATCTTTTGGTTTCATACCAATCATCTGCGTCTTTGTATCGTTTAGCCTATCAATCAGTTTATACAGATGCTTAACCCATGTAGATGATACCTTTTCCGAATCATTCAGTTCTTGGGCATCTTGTATTTTGAATAAATTTTCCGCAAGTATCTTGTTCAACGCCTCAACAAAAGCTGTGTGCGTATGCTTATATTTTGTAGTCGCCCTTTTAATTTCAACCTTATGCTTATCCAACAATTTTGATACATCTGCTTTGAATTCTGAACCGTTATCACATTGGAAAGTTTTCGGATAAGTTAATGGTCCTGCCTTGTAGATGTCCTCAATCATGGCGGCAACCTCCTTGGCTTTCTTACTCCTCAAAGGTCGGGCTACTTTGTATCTGGAGGCAGCATCGATTCCTGACAAAATGTACTTATATTTATTACCATACAGTATGTCACCGGGCATGTACAATAAATCGAATTGATGTAAATCATTAGGGATGGTAACTTCATAATGTGGTCTTTCAACATGTTTTGGGGCGGGTAAATGTACTTGCCAAAATGCTTGTTTTGATAGCCATTTCTTAATCTCCTTTGGCTTGAAACCGAATCCTCGTAAATTCTGAACAGCCTTTTGTCCTTTCCATAAATTTTGAGGTTGATAGTAAGTCTCTTGAAGTTTTGACATGTTTTATTTATGCACACCTTTATTTATCTCCTTTTTGTTATTATGTAGCACGATAAAAGTTCTTAAAAGTATTTTTACTGATTATATATAAAGATGTCCGACGTGGCTACTCAAACTGATCTACATTGTGATACCACCGATGGTGGTGTACCCGACTACAAATTAATGAAACTCAAAGAGTTGAGAGAAGTGGCTAAATCCCGTGGGATTAAGTATATTTATGGAATGAATAAAGCTAAATTGCGTGAGGTGATTGCGAGGAATGATATTGATCCATCCTACACCATCGACCTAGAAACCAGACAAGAATGGTATGGATACTGTTCCAACTGGAGGGTAAACAACAGAGAAGCATATCTAAGATCTCAAAAACGTTATAATGATAAGAGATCTTCCAAAAGGTGATTAGATCTAGATCTAGAACGGATTTTGTTACTCGCTCGTGTAACAAATGTTATGAAGGTGATGCTCTCGCGTCCCGATTTTTTTTTCCTGGGGGAGTACCCACCCGCATTTCCCTCGGGAAACGATCCATGGTGGCGCGATGTTGGTATCATAAACCGCGGTTTACCACCAACTACCATGTGGAAAATTCCGGTGACCACCATGGGGCAGCGCAACCTCGGGTGGTGGTTATGCGGACGAAACCCCTCGCGATCCTCGTCCGGTTTCACGATTATAAAACCATCTTAAAGTTTCATAAAATCGTATATCACAACCAGGCATGTCTTCAGGAATCGTTCTCGATTTGATATACAGCAGAGAACACATTGATGACTTTGATCTTTTCACGGTCCCCGATTTAAGAGCCCGAGCGAGGTTCCTTGGCATACGTAGATACTCGCGGCTCGGAAGGTCCGAGCTTATCGAATTATTGCTATCAACCATACCCACTAGAGAATACTTTGATGACTTTGATCTTTTCACGGTTTCCGAATTAAGACATCTCGCTAGAGAACGCGGTCTACGCGGCTACTCAAGGCTCATAAAGGCTGAGCTGATCCAATTATTATTGACAACCACTACCGTGTCAGCACCGGTACCCGTGCCGAGACCAAATGGATCAGCACCGATACCCATGGATCCAATCGATGAGGATAATGTTGAGCTGCATCAGCCGGCTATCCTAGACTATGACATTGATACCTTGGATGAATCGGAAAAATGTATAATTTGCTATTCGAAACGAAAGGAAGCAACTATTGTTCATGGGAACACTGGGCATTTTTGCTGCTGTTTATCGTGCGCATCTATATTGAAATCGGGGGGAGATAAATGCCCAATATGTCGCGCATCCATCGATCTTGTCATTAGACAATATAATTGATTTGTTGGGGGTCAGATTGTTTTTTTGTTACTCACGCGAGTAACAAATGTTATGAATCTTTTTTTGGTTTCACGATTGTATAAAACCATATTAAAGGTCCACATATAGTATATCACAACCCGATATGACTTCGAGAAATACAGTTTCCGAATTAAGGGATCTCGCTAGAGAACGCGGTCTATGCGGCTACTCAAGGCTCACAAAGGCTGAGCTGATCGAATTATTGACAACCACTACCGTGTCAGCACCGGTACCCGTGCCGAGACCCACCAGACCAGTACCAGCGCCGAGATCAAATAGACCAATACCGATGCCTAGACCCGTACCAGCACCGAGACCCTCGAGATCCGGTACTAGCCAACAAGACATGGATTTGTTTGAGCTGCAAGAAATGATTAAAACCAGACCTATTGTGAAAAGTAAGTTGAATGAATGGAGGGAATGGTTGATAAATCATGTACCTAAGGCTATTAAGGATAAAACAACAAAAGCTTTCAAAACCATGAAGGATAAGATCATGAGTTTGTATAAAAAGGGTAGTGGAGAGAAAGAAGAGGAAGAGGTGAAAGAGGAAAACCCTTATACTCCTATTGAAGAAGCGTTTGTAGGTTCATACAAACGCTTCAAGATAAACTCGGATGGTGAGAAGAATGTCAGGGTATTTTTGAAAAAGGTTCATCCTATCGTCAAGAGGTTGATGAAGGACTTGCTCGAACAGAAGAAGTCTTTGAAGACTCAGGCGACCTTGTGGGTGAGGTGGGTAAGGGATGATTTATCCAATGAGGATTTATCTAATCCCGAGTCAATAGTAATGCATGTCGATAAAGCGTTCAATAGCTATATGGAGATACTGCACGCCCACGATGACATTTCCGATGTTTTCGATCGGATGTGTAATAAGATAATCGAGCAGATTGAAAATCCCGCTCTACCCGCCAGCGGGTTCACAATCGAAAGGATCCTACATATGCATGTGGACTTTCATAAACTGAAATTAACCAGAGGTAGTTCTTACTTGCCGCTACCCAAGAATTTCAGTGGAAAGCGATCTGTGATTAACCCTCATAACGAGGATGATGATGAATGTTTCAGATGGGCTATTATCGCTGCGCTTAACCACAATCTAATCAATAATCATCCTAAGCGTATCTCAATTCTTATGAAGCATGACAAGTATAATTGGGATGGTCTAACTTTCCCAATGGCGCTAAATAAAATAGATTTGTTTGAGAGAAGGAACCCCGATGTCGCTGTGAATAATTTGACAAAGGATGGGAGAGAAGGTATCTACATGTGTCGCAAGTCGAAGCATCTTGATCGTAAGGAGACGGTTGTTTTGTTTTTACTGTGTGAGGGGGATAAGAGACATTATATCGCCGTAAAGAACCTTAGCGGTGTTCTGAGCAAGGCCAACTCGAAGCACAAAAATAGGGAGTATTATTGCTTGAATTGTCTAAATGGATTCTTAAGCGAACAGAAAAGGGATGAGCACTTTGAATATTGTAAAGATAACGATGCCGCTAAGATTCAACTCCCTGAGGAGGGTAGCACCTTAACCTTCACTGATGGTAAGTTTCAGCTCAAATCTCCATTTATCATGTATGCCGATTTCGAAGCTTTCACAAAAGAGTTGCCCGAAGAAGAGAGAAAATGTGGATCATCTACCGAGAAAGTTGGTAAACATGTTCCCACGGGTTTCTGTTGTTATAGCAAATATGCTCATGGTGAAGTGCCGGACCCTCTGAAGCTTTACCGCGGTGAGGACTGTGTTCCACGCTTTGTAGATCATGTAGTTTCTGAGGTGAAAAGGTTATATAACATGTTTCCTCAGAAAGCAATGGATCCACTGACGGAGGATGAGCGTGACAGTTTCAAGAGAGCCAAGGTGTGCCACATTTGCATGGAAGAATTTGATGACAAGGATGACATCAAGGTTAGGGATCACTGCCATTTCACCGGTAAGTTTCGCGGGGCTGCCCACCGTGAGTGTAATCTCCGATACAAGGTACCCAATTATATCCCTGTCATCTTCCATAACCTGAGTGGATATGACGCACATCTATTCATCAAAGAGCTTGCTAAACAGCATGGAGAGGAAGGTATAAGCGTCATTGCCAAAAATAAGGAGAAATATATCTCTTTCTCGACGGATGTTAAGGTTGGTGAACACATTGACAAAAATAGAGAGACTAAAGCCAAAAAGATAAAATTAAGATTCATCGATTCGGTTCGTTTCATGGCTAGTAGCCTGGATAAGTTGGTAAACAATCTCTCTGATGATCAGTGTAAAAATCTTCGAAAATTCTTCAATGATGATGAGCAATTCAAAATAATGAGAAGAAAGGGTGTATACCCATATGAATATGTTGATTCATTCGATAGGTTTAATGAAACTAAGCTTCCGTTGAAAGATGACTTTTATAGCAAGTTGAACATGAATGGTATCAGTGATGCCGATTATGCGCATGCCCAGAAGGTGTGGAAGGACATGGAAGTTGAAAATATGGGTGCTTATCATGATATCTATCTCAAGACAGACGTTCTATTGCTTTCTGATGTTTTTGAGACTTTTAGGGAAACATGCTTGACAAACTATAAACTGGATCCTTTACATTTTTACACGGCTCCGGGATTAGCCTGGCAGGCCTGTCTGAAAAAGACAGATGTTGAGCTAGATTTGTTGTCCGATATGGATATGTTACTCTTCATAGAGAGGGGTATTAGGGGCGGCCTCTGTCAGGCTGTTCATAGACACGCCAAGGCCAATAACAAATATATGGGCGCTAGATATAAGGTGGATGAAGAGGACAGCTATCTCCAGTATCTTGATGCAAACAATCTGTATGGATGGGCTATGATTCAGAAGCTGCCGACAGGAGGGTTCAAGTGGATTGATGCTAGTAAATTTACTGCTAAACTCATTTCAAAGTTAGCTGCGGAAAATGGTGAAGAGGGTTACTTCCTTGAGGTTGATGCAAGATATCCACGGGAGCTTCATGATACACATAACGATCTTCCTTTCATGCCTGAAAGAAAGGTGATTAATGGCGTCGAAAAGCTGACACCATGTCTTTCAGACAAGAAGAACTATGTCATTCACATCCGTGCACTTGATCAAGCGTTGAAGCACGGTCTAGTTCTTGAGTGAATTCATAGAGTACTAAGGTTTAAGCAAAGCGCATGGTTGAAACCTTATATCGATTTTAATACCGATCTGCGTACCAAATCAACGAATGACTTCGAAAAGGACTTGATAATATTTTTACGTTTATCTTTCTCAGCAGAACATCGAAAATACTAACAAGTAGTCTACATCTTTCAAGTAGATTATAAATAAATCAAACTATTATTCTTGTTCTTATTTTTGGCTGAACCTCCGTTCCTGTTAAAGAAGGACCGAATATTCTTTGTTTTCGGTACGTTTGTTTGGTCAGTCGCTTTTCTCTTCTTCTTCTTCTTATTTCTCTGTTGATTGATATGTTGATTTGGATCGGCAATAACAACAGGTATTTGTTCAATAAATGATCCCATAATAATTTCTTCCTTCGGCTCACAATAAAGTTTGAGTACGAGTTCCTCATTATCTTTCTAGATAAAGCTTTACAAAGTAAAAACATTCAAATTTTCTACACAATAAACATTGATTGTGTTTCGCTGTGAAAAGTGGAAATAAGGTGTCTCGTTTTGGTTCCAGCTTGAATCATGTCTATCCTTCAAAGGCTTGGTAAGATTAAAGAAATGAGAAACAGTGCTGTGGCTAAAGAAAAGCAAGCTAACTCGGATTTTACTGTTGAAAAATCAAATGAATCTTCAAAGAGGTTGCCATTAACAACCCAACAACAGCCATGTCACTCAGAGACAGGTCTTGGTGTTTTGGATTTCAATGCAGTTTCAACGGCACTAAGTGAAAACAACGTAAAGACTAAAAGACAACGATATTACAAGTACACAGACGAAGAGAGATTCAATATAGGAAAACATACAGCAGAATTCGGTGCAAAGAGCGCATTAAGAAAGTTCAAGGGACGATTCGCAAATTTAAACGAGAATACCACACGTTCAATGAGGGAGAAGTATGAGAAAGAGATAAGATTGGCAAATCTTCAAGGACGTGATCCAGAGATGAAGTTGAAATCCGAGCGGCGTGGACGACCTCTTCTACTTGGACCAATTGATATGTTAGTGCAGAATTATTTACGAGTGAGTACCTATTTGAATTTACATGGTATTTTTCTCAACGGGGACGATTTTTAGGCCATTTTTTTTAAGTTGGAGGAGGTCTGTGACACTTTTTTTTATAAGAATAACTTCTTTCTATATTAATATCAGGGCGAGATTTCGGAGTTAGAACAAAATCAAATTGACTAATAAACCTGATATTTTGTTCTATCTATTACTTTTCTATTGAAGCAAAGTTTAACTATTTTACAGGCTGTTCGAGCACGTGCTGGTGTGGTTTCGTTTACCATTGCAGAATCAGTTGCGATCGCTTTGATCAGAAAGCACCCGGAATATAACTTGGATCACATCAAAGTAACTGGCTCATCTTTTGCAAAAAGCATCCTACGTAGAATGAAGTTCGTGAGGCAGTTTGGAACCACTGGCAAAGTACAAATCTCAGAAGATCTTCGTCAGGAGCTCTCAAAGAGTTTTTTGTATGGTATCGTAAGCAAAATCGAAAAGCATAAAATACCACACTCAATGGTGCTGAACCTAGATCAAACTCCTTCAAAGTATGTTCCAACCTCGAAGAAGACCATGGCTAAACAGGGATCGAAAACCTTACCAATTAAAGGGTCAACAGATAAACGATCTATAACGGCAACATTTACAATCACACTGGAAGGAAATTTCCTTCCTATTCAGCTGATTTACGCTGGCAAAACAATGAAAAGTCTGCGTAGAATTGATTTTCCAAAAAGCTTTAGTTTGAGTGCGAACCCCAAGCATTACAGCAATGAAACAGAATCAATTAAGATCTTGGAGGATATCATAATACCTTACGTCAAAAAAGAAAGGAAGAAATTAGGTTTAAAGGAAGATCATTTCGCCCTTCTTATCATGGATGTATTCAAAGGCCAAATGACACCCAAAGTGTTGAATGTTTTAAAAAACAATCACATCTTACTTCAAAGTGTGCCTGCGAATTTCACTTACCTCTTTCAACCCCTTGACGTCCAAGGTGGTCCTAACGGGTACGTCAAAAGAATGATAAAACAAAAATTATCAGAATGGTACACTGCCAAGATCATGCAAGCTTTAGATGCGGGTAAGCCTCTTACCGAAATAGAGGTGGGTTTGAAGTTGTCGATCGTAAAGCCCCTACATGCTAAATGGATTATAGAGGTCTACAATCAAATGACCTCGGAAGAAGGAAAAAAGGTCTGTTTGAAAGGGAGGCAGGTGTCAGGTATTAAAGATGCAGTCGACCAAGGGTTATCTGAATTCCATCCCTGGATCCATTCGCAGATATAGATCCCATGCTCGAGACTGGAATTGACGAAAGTGAAGCTCAAATCCAGTCAAATTTTCTCTTGGAAGGCTCAAAGTGCATAAGTGAATCTGGAAGAGATGGAAAGGAGGAAAGCGATTGTGAGTATGTTGATGGAGATGAAGTTGATGATGACGAAGGAGACGATCCTTTCGATGACGAGTCGGAGTCGGATGATGATGATGAAAATGAGAAATGAAGATCATAAGATTTTTTTTCATTTACTGTATTTGGGTAGACTTTCTAGAAAACATGTTACAATCAAAAAATATTACGAGTTCAACTCTTCATTTCAATTATAAACTCTAGTAACCTCCTAAAAGTACTTTCTTTAAAGTTTTTTGAAAGCTTTTGAGTGACTTTGTCTGCCTTTGTTCGATTAAAAAACACACATCTCTTTTCTAGTTACAATTTATATAGTCGCGAAATTAAATAAAGAAGGCCTAACTCGCGAAATTTAATCCACGCGAAAATTTTAAAGACCCTTGATTTGCGAAATTTAATCTACGCCAAAATCTTTAAATTCTCGTCTCGCGAAAATTAGTACACGCGAAAATTTATCCACTTAAGGTACCATAAACGAGTTATTTTTTTTTACCTTGAGGGCAGTTCCGATCTTTACATCTTGACTATCAAAGGTCGTGTTTTAGTAATGACTACCTGGACCAAGTCGGAATGACTCAATAAAAAATTTTCAGTGAGCAAATGGCTTTCCTTCTTAACAACAACTTTATTAAAGGCTTTCTCAGTTAACATTCCTTTTCTAGAAGTATACTGGGCCAATCGCCGAAAAAGATCTCATTCCTTTTACAAATAAAAGTAATTGTTGTTTTGATATATATTTTTATGTTCGTTATCTTTTCCTTAGAGAAACCCAATACATAGAGAATGTATGATATCTCTGTTTCTGGCTAATTGCGTTAGTTTGGGTTTGGGTATGTCTTTATTTTGTAAAAGTTTCTAACTTTTTTATTGGTTTATACTTTGACCCCGTTTGGTACATATTCTTCTTTCGAGGACCAGTAGTTACTTATAGTAAACCCACGAGATTTAATTGAGCATTTAATTTAACTACAAAAAGTGCTGACTTTAAAAATAGGTTCTATTGGCAATTCAATACCCTCCAAAATTCATTTTTAATAAAAATTAAAAAAGTATGAACAAATATGATTTAAATTTAATGTTTTAATTAATTTTTTTTAACATAGACATTGGTATGGAAAAGCCTTGTGAGGATGAAGTTTTACGGATAATTGGAATTTGTACAGATGTGCTTTCAGTAATTACAACTTTGTGCTTATGCGCGGTAAGCAAAAATATTTTGTACGTATTGTTTGTTGACAATTGCATCATCGTGCTGTTCGCATGAAACAATTTAAATACAGTTCTTTTTCCCTGCAAAAGAAAAAGTAAATTTATATTTAAATTGCAGAAGTGTTCTGGTGGTTTCATTTGATCTATTCCGATAAAACAAAAAATGTTAACCCTATTCAGGGACAAGAAAAATCATTTTATTATAAAAATTCTATCCATCTGTAACTAACGGCTAGTTAAATTTATTGTATGTAATTATAGTTTTCTTTTCATAGTGTGGAAGAGATCGTGAAAATATTTTACCAATTTAAAGGAATGTGGACAGTATATTAGTGTATCACGGTTCTCTTGGAGGATTCCTCTATTATTCCAAGATAAAGAAAAGTTACTTTATAAGAATGCTTGCTTGATTTAGCATTTGTAAAATTTTAACTAACTCACTAATTCTTTCTCATTGCTCTTTCCTCTTTGCAAATTAAAATTAACCGAAAAAGAAAGAGTGCGCAAACTCTCGTCTACTATGTAAGGGTATTTTCTTTTTAATAAGGACTGTTTTAAACAGGATATACATTCACTAAATAAAAAAAAACACCGTAGAATTTAACCTTTTTTCTACTTTCATCAGACAATTAAATATATGAAAGTATAAAAAATAAAAAACACATGTTAAAATAGTATAATTCAAGCCTTAAGAAGAAAACATGATAAGTGACAGAAAAAGCGAGGGAGAATAGTGAAATACGTCACTGAATAGATATTTGTAAATATCCTGGTTACACATCCTTGTTTTTACTATATATGAATATGTTTTAGTGTTTTCCATAAACTAATTCTGGGTTATAAAGAGTTGGAATATTATCTAGTTGTATTTGTAAATTTAAACTTAACAGTTGAAAACGTTGTCTTCCACATTTTTAGGCAACAATAACACATTGTTGTTGGACATTTTTCTTAGATTTCCGGGCATTTGTAGATCCTGGCGTAGAATATTCCTTAAACCAGACATGTTGGAAAGTGCGATCAGCGCATTATAAATAGTACTAATCTAACCGACGCACCCGAATAAGTAGAACGCCAAATTTGTCAACTGGTGGGAAATCTGCAATTGTCTTAATATCGTGTAAGGGATTGTAGCAATTTATATGGCTGTAGTTTAAAGGTAAAGATCAGTAAAGCTATGCAAGCCAGACTAAAAAGAATAAATTAGTGTTGTGTGAAATAAAAAAACATAACATAAAAAAAGAGAAAATTATAAATAGCTACAATTCCTACAAAACATATCAGGACAAAATTCGCTACGTCTATACTACGTTTTTACACAATTGCAACTTGTCTCGCCTCTTAAAATGTGTTACTGTTGCAGACCGTTTTTCTCAAGGATCGAAAAGAGCGTCCAGTGCAATTTAACAACTGCGGAGAATATTAATTACTTTGTTAGCGCGTGCGAACTTTGACAAAACTAGAGATTTGGTCTAACTGCGCGCTAACAAAAACACTTTTTTTGCCTTTTGAGTTATACCGGAAAATGCAGTAAAATGGAAACGAGCTGTTAGCAGCTTAATCAAACACTGCAACTTTCTTTGTCAGAGCAATCTTTGTATTTCTGATAAATTTGTAGGTCGATATTTAGTATAGTTTTCTTTCAAGTACGCTTCTCATCAAGCCAAAATAAAAATTCTATGTCGTTTTTAACGAAAATGGAAAACAGATTAATATGTGAATGCAATCGACACGAAAGTAGCAAAATACTAAAATGGATTATTAACGAAAACATTTACACATATCTCATACTAAAATTAGATGATCAGATTGGATTTTTCAGACAATAAGTGAAAAATATTTTAGTGTAGTACGTATATCAAAAAGAAATTAACAATGTCCTTTGAATGAATCTTTGATCAAAGATAGTAAGCTGCAGTACTTGATGATATGTTTTATATTGAACTGAAAATCTGACATAATCTTTAAGTTGAAGTTTGTGGCAACTATCTATCTAGAAAAAGATGTCTTCAAAATTCAGTTGTTTTAATAAAAACGTATATGATGTATCCAAGTACATTAATATTGATATTAGTGGAATGGTTTATAAATCACTCTAGGAAATCGCACACCACAGAAAAAATATGCGAGTATGTAAGGTCCTCTTAGGTATTCCCCATCATTATGTGTAATTAACGCTCTTAGAAATTCCCTATGATTCATGTCTGATTGATTAAGCCGCCACAAAGAGAAAGCCGACACATGCACTATTTTGGTAGTTGTGGCGGGAATGTTTCATCCACGAATAGTATTATTATTATTATTATTATTATTATTATTATTATTATTATTATTATTATTATTATTATTATTATTATTATTATTATTATTATTATTATTATTATTATTATTATTATTATTATTATTATTATTATTGTTATTTACCCAGGATAGCCGCTTCAGTTTCTATAGGAATTTTATCAATGAGGGTCTTGCGAAGAAGGTCTTAGCGCATTTAAGGTACGAAGGCGTGCAAGCACAACAACCGCTCAACTAGACAACCGCCAAGATATCAATCCTATTCTCGTGCTGAACGTTAAGCAGAAAAGATCGATTCACATTTTTATAGTCTCTCGCATGATTCAGTCGATGTTTGAACCCAAGACCTTCCGCACTGAAGGCTAACACTCTAGCACAAGGCCACCAGTCGGTTATCGGTCGCCTTGTTAACTTATCGGTTAACCTTTGAAACACAATTTCCGGAAATATTCGGGCTACTGTCGTCAGCATCAGGTTGTCATGAAAATTAGATGTTTTAGAAAGGAAATAAATTTGGCTACTTATAGGTACCAAACATAAACCACCGTTTTAGCCATTCTCAAGTTTAGAAATACGAAATACATAATAACACCAACTTTGGCTGACTTTGTTTTTGTTCTTTTACTTATTAACAAATAGTTGTGGCAATCTTTGCACAAAAACGAGATCCCTTCACTTTTAAATGTGGGGTGTTATAACACAACTTTTCAGGACCTATAATTTGTAATAAGTTATTGGTAAACACGATAACTTCTGATTCGTAGTTATAAAGATATGTAGAGATTTGGAAAGTCGTTAGAAAATTCCTGATATCTACTTCTTTGGAAGAAGTATTAAAGTATTAAGTATTAAAAATATTAATTAAAAACTAGCTGAATTTCCGTGGAAAAAACCACTGAATCTCTCATTAAACCGATAAATTTTCAAAACTCACATTTCAACCTCGACCCCAGGCTCTTTTTGATGTCAAAAGGAGAAAAAAGCCCTGAGTTGAGGTTGCACAGAATCTGAATTATTCTATGCTTATAACCCGCTGAAACAAAACGTCTAAAAATATAAGCATGTGCAACACCAAAAAAAAAATTTAAAAAATAAAAGTGGAAATTTTTTAAATAAATCAAAGGTGCCTAACAACCGTTACGTAATAAGTGAAATACCCTAAAACTATATAGTTGCTTTGCCATTCCAGAAGTACACCAGGGAAAAAAAGATACCAAACATTTAAAAAAAATCTAACATTTTTGTTAAGTCAAACAAAATCAGCCATTCAGTCTATTGTATACGGCAACACTTCTAAAGTTATACTCAAAATATAAGAACTTAATAGTTGGCAACACATAAAAAAAGAAATATAAAAAACTTGAATTATTTGGTATATTATTTATCTACTGAAATATTTTAATCCAAAATATTAAAAGAACATGAATTCTTTATAGGTTTGCCTTTTCATAGTTAATTAGCAAATATTTCTTGGGTTTAAGGCAATAAATAACAAATTAAGTTTGATAAATTTTCTCCCTGATCTTTGTCAGAGCATCTTCAGATCATAACTAAAAACGTCTTTCAACATGCATGTACAAAATGTTAAAAAATTCTCTTGATAAAATAAAATGTATAAAAATCGTTTATTAACAATAAAAGTCGTTAAAAAATTATAGTTTGTTTTCCCAAATTTCAGATAATCGTCTTATTTCATCTTTTTTGTTCAATAAATCCGATTTGTGTTGTTTAATCGCTAATGCCTCTTTAAATTTTCTTTTATTAAACATACTATAATTTTTTAACGACTTTTATTGTTAATAAACGATTTTTATACATTTTATTTTATCAAGAGAATTTTTTAACATTTTGTACATGCATGTTGAAAGACGTTTTTAGTTATGATCTGAAGATGCTCTGACAAAGATCAGGGAGAAAATTTATCAAACTTAATTTGTTATTTATTGCCTTAAACCCAAGAAATATTTGCTAATTAAAAGAACAGTTTGCCTTACAGAACTAAATTTATAATCAAGAAAATCACGCATAAAATCAAAGAAGATAACAATGCCGCGTTTTTGAATTTAAGAATCGAATATATTTCAAACGGCAACGTAACAGATGTAAATATTGATTTAAGTTTAGGTTTTGGGTTTATCACACAATCTGTAGTGTGAAGAACAGTAACAACGGAAAAATTACTTTCTACACTTTATGTACAATTTTTCCTAGGATAGACGCTGTTTTTATAAGAATAGTGTGTTTTAGTTTCAGCCTCAATGTTCTTAACTTTTTTGACAAAAGCTATCCTCGTTATTCTCAATATGCTCTTCGCATGACTATGGCCTGAAAATATATAATGCCTTAATAACATAAAGCGAGTTAATATAGCTAGCTAATGGCAATTTCTACTACATGTAATGGCCCATTGCTTGGAACAAAAAGCTCAGTTCGTTTGATGCACAATAGAAAAAGTAAACTTCTAATCAAATTTGTGCGTCATACAAATGTATTTAAAACAAACTATTAAGCTTAGACAGATTCTTAGGATATTCTAAACTTCTAACCCATTCTTCAGAGTATGTACTTACAAAATAAGTGCTTAAGTAAAATATTTTTCGGCTCAGGACACAACAACAAACTTAAAATTTAAGGAAAAATTTAGCTCTGAAAGAAAGAGCTAAAAAATTGTTCTACACCCAAATTCATTTCTCTATGAAATAATTTAAACAACACATCTACATTTCTTTCGCTTTCTCAGTAGGTCGCTAGCTAGCTAAATTTCGCTTTATCCCAAAGAGAACGAATTTAAAATGTATAGCTACAATTGTCTGATGCATTTCCAATCAATTGTTTTTGTGTTGTTATATCATCGTACGTTTTTCTTCGTTTTAAAAAATATTTCTGAGAACACTTCGTTTGACAACAACATGTTGTTTTTTCACATTTTAGATTTGAATTACATTCATTTTCAAATACGATACAACCTCGGTCCTAGAACACAAAAATGGAAAATATAGAAAACATATAAGCTTTAAGCTAACTTCATGATGAGTAAACATTGGCATGCTTTATTTGAACTAACTTTTTTCAGGATTAATTTGAAAAAGAGACAACCTTCTTCGGTTCGGTTTTCTTTTTTCAGTTGATAAACAGCTTGTTTCCTTGAGATACGGGGCGCATATGGTAAACCGGGGGTAAAATTAAATTATTTTAAGCGTAACGACCGAGAACGGCGCTGTATCATAAATGACAAACCCCTGTTTTCTCATTTGGCGGTTACTTATTTTGATAGTAAATTTTAGCGTACGGCCACGTCATAAAAAAGTGAGCCGTGATTTGCGTGTTGTGGACTCACATGGTTACTCACGCAAGGGTAATTATTATATAAGTCTAGCTGATTTCTAATTTTTTTCTGAGTTCTGAATTTCGGAGAACACTTCGTTTGACAACAACATTTTGTTTTTTCACATTTTAGATTTGAATTACATTCATTTTCGAATGCGATACAACCTTGGTCCCAGAACACAAAAATGGAAAATATAGAAAAACATATAAGCTTTAAGTTAACCTTATGGTAAACAGTGGTATGCTTTGTTTGAAGAAACAAATAAAAACATTTAAAAAATAAATAAATTAGTTTTAATAAAATAAAAAAACAGAGTTTTATTAAATAAAATGTTTAAATAGTAACCCCCTGATTTGCGTTTTTCAACTTAGCAAATTTAAGCGTAACGCCACGTTTTGGGGACACAATGCATGAGAAATAAAAAATAACCTGTACATTTTTGTCCTTGGCCTCACCGTGCGCTCACACAAGGCGTATTAATATATAGATTCATCTTCGCAGACCCGATTATCTTGGTGTTTAAACAAGTTTGTTAGAAATTTTTTCTTGTTTTTTTCTGAAACACAATGTTATTTTTTTATGTTATATGAGACTTACAACCACAACATATATTCAACAGGAAACATTAACAGTGAAAGATAAGAAGCAGTGTCAAGTTGAAGTTGCATAAATGCCGTTGCATTTGCATATGTTTCGAAAGCGACTAAACCTTTTAATATGCTGTGAATTTATGTGTAATAAGTATATCTTAAATGAAATAGTTAAACAAGGTTTTGAGAACGAAGGAATATAATTTTTTTAATTTAGAAACATCTTTTTTAGAATTTTAAAGCAAAAAATTTTTAAATTATAAGGCCCTACACAAATTTTTAATTTTGTGGCAATTTATTAGTTTGTATAATATTTATTGTTACCTTGTTAACACAGGGGAATCAATGTTTACATTTAGAACAACCTTTTTAGATTTCTGCGAAACAGGGAATGCTCTGTTATTCTGTTGTCATTTTTAGTTTTATATATGATGTGTTTATCATTTATTTCTAAAATTTTTCATCAACTTTTTTTTTATCTAATACGGGTTGTTACAAGATTTGATCTTTTTGAGTGTAGGTAATTTTTATGTGTTTAATAATTATTGTAATGTTTTATTGTGCTAATAAACTCCTTTTATATTGGATAAGGATTCCATCACCTTTTGATTTCAACGCCTAAAATTGTGCTACAATCGGGCTAAATGATAGGGACTTTAAAGTTATTCTGTTTGATAATTATTCAATGATTGTTTTTGGCATCCCATTGTAAAGTTGCCATTGAAATAGCGTTCCTTCTATTGACCTTTGAAAAAGTTCTGACCTTTTAGCTTTGTTATCCTTCACTTTCTGTTTTTCCGAAAAGGTAAAATTATAAAGGTAATAACGTTCGATCCACATAGTAAGAAAGATTTACACCATTGGCCACTTATATTGTCACAAAATTATCAGAAATAAATTATAGGGAATAAATTATAGGGAATAAATTATAAGGAATAGATTATAGAGAATAAATTATATGGAATAAATTATAAGGAATAAATTATAGAGAATAAATTATAGGGAATAAATTATAAGTGTAAGGAAGTCCATTTATTTGTAAATTTAACACGGTGTATATTTGTGATTCGGTAGGAAAAAATTATTGTTTCAAGATTTCGACGATGAAAGGCTTTTGGTTAGAACTCTCTCTAACTTTCTATTTCAATAAACTCTACTTCGCTATTTTCAATTGCGCGTATGTGTATATATTTTTAACGTTCATGCATGAAAAGATATTTAACTATTTATTGTAAAGCTCAAAAATTAGAGTGCCCATTGACAAAAGAATATAATTTTTATCCTGATGCTCCGCTAGCTCTAACGATCATCACAATAATAATCACCAGTTTTCAGGCCAACACTACAATCCAGGAATTAATTTTTACAACAATTAAGTAATATCTTTATAAGTAATTATCCTTCTTAACAATAAGCTTTCTCAGTTAACCTCTCTATATCTAGAAGTAAAGTGACGCGGTCTCCGAACAAGATCTCACTTTTTTTTTTTAAAATACAAGTAATTGTTGTTTTGAAATTAGTTTTTATGCTCGATCTGAAAATAGACTAAGCGACATTTTTCTGCATTTTAGAAAAAAATTAATACACGGAAAATGCATGACCATTCTACTTATTGTTAATTGTGTCAATTTGTTTTTTGGTATGCTATTTATTTTTATTCTTTTTGGATAATAGTACGCCGTATTAGGTATAACTGCTTTCGTTCAGAGTCAGTGACCTTAGATGTCAAGATTAGATCCAGGCATTTTTAAAGCTCTTTTTTACTAAAAAACATATCGTTAAACCAATTCTTTTTGTTTTAATAGCGAATGTCAAGATTTTAGTGACAATATTGTCTTTCACATGTTTGACATTAATCTATATTATAATGCCCGTATACGTCCGTCCGTCCGCCCGTCCGTCCGTCTGTCACGCAAAATGGTAGCTTAGCTGCGACGGGCGAACCCGTGGACTTTTCCCCGAGCTAACGACTAGTAAAAAAAAAATTTCAATTGGCAACCGTTATTTTTCTTCACTATAGATATTGCCATTGAAATTTTAAAGAAAATTGGAATAATTAATGATGTGCTTTCGATAATTGCAACCTTGTGCGTTTGTGAAGTAAGCGAATACTTGATACATTTTGTTCTCTGGTACTTTTTTCGGTGAATCGCCTAAGCTATGATAAAGAACATTTTTGATGACGTATGGTACCAACCACAAGTCGCTACTAACAAATACAACAAGAAGTTCTTCGTGTTTAGCGAAATGGTCTCCCTTGTCAACCTTTATAAAATTACCCTTCCCTACCACAGTGTACAATGTAAAAATAAGAAAATGTAGAGATAATCTAATTAATTAAACTAATTTTGATATAGAGGAACTGTTAAGTCTATTCAGGACAGTTTTTCTGAAACACAAAAATAGAAAGGAAATGAGAGGTTGGAGCCTATTTAGGCCGTTTGACTCTCCAAGACAATATCTTCATGCCTTTCAGAACCTGAAAGAAGTGAAAATATATGTGCAAATTGCTTGATAAATACAAAAAAGGCTATAATATGACTTAAACTGTCAATAAAAACATTCGACTTCCTCGTCACTTTTTCATGAAGAGTCATCATGGCAGCATACATGAATATATACTATTTCTTTTATTAACCAATAAAAAATTATTAAAATAGATTGCGAAGGAGAGAAGGAATGCTTCGTTCTGGTTACTTTATAACGTAAATAAAATAACCCATGTCTAATTTGCGCAAACGCATTTTAATGCTACTTAAATATCATTGTTTAAAAACGATCACTTCATTATAGTGATTACATGTAATTATTTTTCCTTTCTACAGCGTAGTGGAGAAGATCATGAATATATTTTACCAAAATAAAAGAATTATCAGTATTATAGTACATAACTCTTGCATAAAATTACTTATTTACGTGGACAATAATTTATATAGTAAAAATATTTTAGAAGAGCGTTAATTTTTCAACACATTTTCTTTTTATAGTCCTGAATGAATGCGCAATGTATGCATGCATGATTCACCTTGTTTTTAATGTATTTAATGTATTTAAATAAACACTAATTCTTTCTCAATTTTTTTCTCTTTTAAAGTTAAAATCAGTAGGAAAAGAAAAAGTGCTCAAATGTTAGTCTACCATTTAAATGTATTTTATTTTAAACTTGAATGATCTTACACATCACGAACATTTAATTAAAAAAAATCTAGCTTAGAGAGACATTCGCAGGAGCAAAACTTTTTTTCTACTTGCAGACGGACTGGTGAGAAGAGCCAAAAGCTAAGATGGTCCAAAGTTTCTGATAAAACAGTTAACCGCGAGGAGGGGGGGGGGGGGGGGGGTGTATTTATTACTTAAAGTGTCAACAGAAGAAAATTGTCTGTACCTGAAAGCAAGGAATTGATGTTTTAAACGAAACAACCAAAACTGTTACACGAAAGTTTTTGAGAGGAAGTAAATGCAGAAAAAAGTTTTTTTATAACGGTATTGAACTTTGAATGCTTTTTTTACGAACGTAAAGATACAAATAATGTATCTTATGTCAAGACAACTTCGTATATTTACTAAATAACGGAGTGAAATTATAGAAAGGATGTTAGCAAGAAAACGACAGCGTCACGCATAGTACTTTCTTGCAAAATTTGCATGACGTTATATCCGAATAACTCATTATTTATCAACACGCCTTTTTTGCAACTAAGCATTTAGAGTGGAGAAATAAAATTCAAAGATCCTAGTATCTTAAGCCGCCAACACTTGATGTTCATTGTGACTTATCAGAGGTTGTAGCGGCAAAACTCTGCAACTACTTTGACCTCTTACACAAAACTTCTTTACCTATTAAAGCGTTTTATGCCGGTTTGTGCCCAAAATGGTACCAGAGTAGGAGTAGTTTCTTGAAGTGTGAAATCATTGAAAAAGCAGGGATTTATTGAATTAAAAGTCGTAAGATTGGACTACGCTGATTGGATTTTTTGATATTCTTATTATTATCAGCATTTATTGTTATTGGTTTTTTTAAACTGAAGAGTTCAATTGATTTTCAGTGAGTGAGACATTATACCAATATTGCGCGACATTCCCAGTTATTTATGTGTGCACCATTGAACGGGGATTTAAAATCATCAACCTTTTTTGATGATGAAATGGATGTAGCGTGTAGGGCAAAGGAGGTTTTCTCCACGGTTGTTCGAACTGATTAGCTCTGACATGTGACCACTTAATTGAGAAAAGGGGAATTAGATCGACATCGTTATTAAAAAAGTTAAAGACTGTTATTCTGGCGAAGTTATTTGAAATTTCGGATTTACTGCAACTTGATTTTTGAGTCTGTAATTATGTAGCTAGCTATGTTTTAACGATTCTCTTGCAATTTTATTTAGCTACCATAACGGTTGCTATGGGGTAAAAAATTACACCGTGCTGTATAAACCCCTTAGTTAAGGCTTTTTGGCCAATCGGTGCTGCGGCTTTCCCGTATAAAGCGGTTGAGAATATCTATCAGTTAATAAACCACTGTGTTAACTTTTCTGCAGTTTCCTTTATCATTATAAATATTATGAAACTTTAAAAATAGGCAGAAGTTTATTCG
The DNA here is from genome assembly GCF_029227915.1 of Hydractinia symbiolongicarpus. NCBI lineage: Eukaryota > Metazoa > Cnidaria > Hydrozoa > Anthoathecata > Hydractiniidae > Hydractinia > Hydractinia symbiolongicarpus. Next base: position 12,382,980 of record NC_079887.1, read on the forward strand.
ATTGGATGCAGTGGTAACTGGTTAGTTAGGAAATTTTAACATCTTGAGTCTCTTAGTCTTGCGATAAATGCGTCAAAACACTAAAGTAACACATTCACTGCACATTCTAAAGGGTCCAGTCACGAGGTAAAACTTTTACGTTTCGTGTATATGATTTGAACTAAGCAAATTTTTCAAGCAAGCTGATCCAAAATTTATGAGCAGAACAGAAAAAAATATGAAGAAATGGTATTTTTTTGCCAATAAAATGAAAGTCAAAATTTCAACAAGAAAATCGACCTGGTCATACTACATAATTGTGATGAAATTAAGCACATTAGCCGGTTTAATGGTATTTGGATAATATCGGGGAGTACTACTAAATTTTATTACACCAACTATATTCTTGTTTATATATTATTTTGTAGACATACGTTTGTTTGAAGGTAAACCCGAACCTCATTAAATTGTAGGGACTGTCCTGGATTGCAGGTAAGTATCCTGAGTTACGATAAGGATTTGATATTAGAATTGGTAAACTAATTCATCAATTTCTCATAAAAAGCAAGGATTTGACGCTATTCAAACCTCGATTTAATTGGGCACTAAAAGATCAAGAAGAAAAAGGGGTCGGGCTAAAGAAACCCATTTTGAAAGTGATGAAGGATAAGTGGTTTTGCCCCAAAAGTTGCTAAAAATGTTTGGGAGCACATCAAAGGACAATAGAGAGTGTTTCAGCCCACACGAAATGCTATAATAAAACTTGGAATTGGTAATAAGGATATGTGAAGAAGAAAAATTGTTTGCTTAGTTTCCTCCCTAAGCACCTGTTATTCCATGATTTATCATGGCAACCAAAGTGACATCATAACAATAATATTTTGATTTTCTAGCGCTGGGCAAATAATAACGAAAGAGTAACGATATTGCAACAGAAGATATAATAGGGCTTCCCTCCGGCTTCAACGAACTTCTTTTAGCCATTTGAAATCGATTAAATTGTGAAGTAGATTCTTTGTTGGAGTGAAAATAAGAGATTATGGAAAATATTATCGTCATAAATAAATTTTTGAGTGCGAAAATTGATGGCGGTTCGTTGATAGGTAGGTACAACATAAAGTCAGCGGCGGATTTAGGATTAGTGATGCAAAAAAGGCCAAATCGCCCGTAAGAGAAATAAGGCACAGCTAAGGGGGTTTTGATTCAAATTTTGATTTTTTAAAAAAATATTCCAATAATGTTAAAAGTTTACTATAAACATTTACGAAGCGTAACGAGTTTTCCTTCTTTATTAAAATAAACAAGTCTTTCCAACGCATGTATGAATCACCTGAATATAAGTCCTTGATAGTTCAGCCGGTTGAATAGAATTTGCACCAGTTAGACTGCATCAGAACTTGCACCAGAAAATATTTTGCACAGAGAGATGCGCGTTTTGCACCAGTTAAGCGGTGCAAAAGGTAAAACCGTTATTAATCTGTTACTTATTGCCTTTGGCATGTCTAGTAACAACAGCAATACTGGTACAAAATAAAGACCACAGCGTTCGCGCAATAGACCGAGAGTTTCCAAAAATGCAAGGACCGCTCCGGAGTCCCGCATCATGCTACACTATCGACACTGCGGTTGATTCAGGGGAAAGGGCCAGAACACGACACACGCTTTACCGTAGACATATGATGAGAGCTACACCTTTTAAATGCACTAGTGCACCACCTCTAAAAGTTTTAGTCAATCACAGTGTGCAACAAAAATTTGACTAGTTAAATCTTTTTTATGTTAAACGTAGTTTCATTGCTGCACATTTAATAACTTAATAACTAGCATAATAATATTCCTAACTATCTTTTTTTATCTAAACCGGATAACTCAAAGCTGAAGCTTGTGTTTTTATCACCGAAGTTACTGTTCAAATTTAGACCTTTTACAAGCGCACATTCGAGTGTACAGGGAAATAATTTCTGACTACATTATTCCAGAAAATTACCGAAGCACAAAATTAACGCAAGTTCTAAGCTTTCACATTATTTAATTGAAAAGTGGGGGACGTTACAAAAGTTACTAGTTATTTTATAACCTGTAATTAAAGTTTAGTTAAAGTCTACTTTTGTTTGATTGCACGAAAAAAAAAACCCTGTCCCAACACGGTCCACCTGGTATGATGAAATAAGACTGCAAGTAGCTACCAGTTAATTCCGTAAATTTTCCACAGAGTTATCACTGTAGCAATATAATAACCATTGCTCCATATATTGGACTTTAGACGCTACGGTAAAAAAAAAAAACGTTTTAAAGAGCGACACGTTTGTAAAAACATCTGCTTTTCTTCAACGAGTTACTCAACGGTTTATTCTTCTCATCAATTTTCTAAAAACATCTGAACATGTGCAAATATTCTCACAAGTGCTTCATATCGTAACGCAATATCTTAAATCTCTTCATCGATTATACAACGCAAATTAAAATATAATTTCGTATTTACAAGTGTTATTAAAATAATAAAACGGATATAATTATCATAAATTAGTATTAATTAGTATGAATAAATAAAAAAATTATTTCGCTTTCCTTGTTTGCGCAAAGTTTTGATATCTACTTAGTAATGCGCTGGCTTCATAAGTTTTATTATATTGCTTATGCAAACTTTTCTTTTATCATTAATAATCATTTTTTTGTGTTTTCTTTTCCATGTTTATAGATTTATAATATTGTTTTAAATAAAAAAAATTATTTGTTTATTTGTATTTTCTTTATTATAAACATTTTATTTTCTGTGAAGTTTCACGATTTGCAATGTGATTATGAGTCACAAAAAAGGAACCAGATAAACGTTTGATTTCTGACTTTCATCACGTTCATTCCATACAGAACATTTTTTTGTCACTTTTAAGATTAATGCTTTATTTACTCAAATTCGGTTCGGGGTTTTCCAAACATGTTATTATTACGCCGTGAAACAACAAATTAGCAGCAGTAAATTTCAAAAATTGCGCCAGGACAGAGGGGCGTAAAATGGAAGAACGCGGAAAAGGATTGCATAGTTACATTACATTACATTACACGAATCCAAGGCAACATTTAGCTGAAGTCTTCTTTTAAAACGATCATTAATCCGCCTTATAAGGTTTTGCATAATGTTTGGAAATATAAAGCTTATTATTAACGCTTACAATGCACAGAGAAAATGTCCGTTCGGACAGAAATTGTAAGTACTAGTCGTTAGCCCGTGGAAAATCCACGGGTTCGCCCGTCCTTTTTATACCGCATTGCGTGCTTCTCGCTATTGCGCAGCTAAGCTACCATTTTGCGTGACAGACAGACAGACGTATACGGGTATTATAATATAGATAATCATCCTCTTTCTGATTGAGTATAAGAAAAATGGCGGTTGGATCTTCTTAACAAGATTCGTTCTGGATTTAGTGATTTCTTCAATTGCATATTCTAAGAATTTATTTTCCGTTTAAAAAGTTTCATTTTGGAGACCTAATTTAAAACACGCCCAGTTTCCATGCAATACCTCGTTAAAAAAATACTTTTATTATTGTTTAGCAGCAATAAAGCCATAATATTACAACTTAAAAAAGGCTTAGAACGAAAAAAAAACAATAAATTAAATTCAACAAGATAAAATTTAGCGTAGATTTATAAAAGAGGTTAACTTGCAGTCGAAAAATTTAGAGAATGGGAAAAAAAAGGGAAACGAGTTTTCATAAAGTAAGTAAGACAGACAAAATATGTTCGTACACATTTTTTGATCAGCGTTTTAAGCTCTACATAATAAAGGCAATGGCCAAACGAATTTCCGAAAAACGATTTTATGCACTTTGATTCTTCCAAGGATATTATCGACTGACTCGGTGAAACAGATAATTTTTATTTATTGATTGTAAATTTTAATTTAGGAAACTAACAATTAGGCAAATTAGAATCAGCAATGAGTAAAAATGACCATAAATTGAATAAGTGCGATCAGTTAATTATTTTTGACTTAAAATGGATATTTGACCAATGTCCCCCAAGCTTACACTAACCAGAAATTTTGAATTTTAAATGCAATAATTTTATCCTTGTGTGAACGTTTTGTGGCTACAGCTGTGTTACGTTTCGGAATTAAACGGACGTGTTTATAAATTCCGATAATGTTTATTAATTTGAGTGAGAAATATTTAAGAAAATATATTGGAGATATTTGCTTCTCATTTCAAGATGTGTTAAAAAAGATTACCGTGCTAATAGATTAAGAAGTGTTATTAATTGCAAAATATAAAAACAATATACTTGAAAAATATGTGCCACCATTTTTTTCGTAAAATTAGTAGTCCATTCACAAAAAAAAAAGAAATTCATATTTCCTGCACTTAATAACACAAGTCAACAAATATTTAACTTTTTATTTCATCTACCTTTTTTATTTTATAATTTTCTAAAACTTTTTTATATTGTCTCAATTACCATCAAGGCCATCTGCTCACTTTGAAGTGTATAAAAGGGAGGAACAATAGGAAAGATTAGTTAGTCTTTAAAAAGAACAGTGCGATCATCAGACATGTTTCAGTTGCCAAGAAGTTCAACCTATTCAACCTGTTGTAAGTTGGTATTCCATTTTTTACTCTTTTTTGATCAAATCAGTGCTTTACTTTCCTCCACGTTAGAAAGTTAAAACCTAAGATTCAATTGGAACATATTTGCTCAAAATATATGCCTTGTTAATACAGTCTTAACCTAGGTGTGGTGTCAATAATTAATTTTCACCTTGGTCCAATCATAAAATATGCCAATGCAATGCATATATTGTAATTCCAATGTGGCTTAAATAAGTAAAAGTCTTAACCTAGGTTTCACCTTGGTCCAATCATAAAATATGCCAATGCAATGCAGATATTGTAATTCCAATGTGGCTTAAAAGATTTGACATGTTTTTCTTCTTAACGCAAACATGTGAGGATGTGTTCTTAATAAAAAAAATTGGATTATATATCGTTGACACTTTCTTTATGTCTAAAGGAAATTGTCAGGTATGAACAGTAAAAGACCTGTATTTTTTCCTTTATGGATTAGGCAGAGGAAGCTGTTGCACCGAGGGTTACTCTAACGAAATGGATGAGGAATATTATTCCATGTGTAGATCAAAACAACGAAGAAATCGAACAACATTCACGAAGCAACAGCTGCAGGAATTGGAAATCACGTTCCAAAAGAAACATTACCCTGATATAAACACACGAGAAGCACTTGCTGAAAAGATAGGGATTACGGAAGCTCGAATACAGGTACGTTGTTTGAATTAAAATTGTTTCGAATACGATTTGATTTGTTGAAATGCTTTAAGGAATGAAATGGTGTTGGATTTAGGTAAAGTTGGGATTAGCAGGAATCGAGAGGCTCTTTGCCCAATTAGAACTTTGAGACTTTAAGTTGTATAGAATTTAACAAAAAATTTTGGTATCAAGTGCTAAAATTAAAGATAAATAGTCTAATACCACGCAAAAACCGAAACATTTTAAATCCAATCTAAAAGTAAAGCAAATTTTGGCGAACTTTTAAAAAACCTACATATCTAAGATTTTTCCCATGACAAGGAACACTTTTTAACTATAGGGAAGCGAAAGCGGCCACCACGCAAAATAGAATTTTTGAATTATTGCAAGAAAAATAAAAACCATGGAAATCGGGAAAAGTATTAAGAACAAACGGATCTTTTCTTCACAATTTATTTGACAATTAAATCAATTTCCAATTGGATTGAAAATGACAAAATTTAGAGTTTAGTTAAAAATTCATTGCAAAGAAAGAAAAAAAGAATTAATGTTTATTCTTATTATATTTTTAAAACTAACCCATAATCTATTTCATTAGCTTAATTAAAATTCCTTTTAATCGTAATTACGAGACATTCCCTGATTAACTCAATTAATTTATATGCTGTCAGAAACTCGAGCGACAAGTGAGGCGGCGGTCTAAAACTGAATTTTTAAATTTTAGGGGCCTATTTTATTACAGAACAAAGTTTGATAAAGAACTTCAAATTTTTTTGGTCTTCGCAGTATACTCGCAAGATCGTAGCTTAGGTCAGGCGTGAATACACAATTTCCGAATTAGGATACTATCCCAGTGGGGGAGATTGGACTGTACACCCCTGTTCTATGTACGAGGCATACAAAACGTGCAAGAAATAGAGGCTCTTTGACAGATGTGAAGCTTTTCTTGAGAAGTTTATGTGTCAACTTTGGAATTTCAGCACACAGTTTTTTAAATGTTTTAAGAAAAGAAACACATAAAAAACCTATATTTTAATACTCTCAGAAAAATTATATGAAGTTCTAAAACATGCCAAATCCAGGGCAATTCGGAAATTTGTGAATTACACAATGCGGCGTTCAGAAGTCCGGGATTTAACATCAGTGCCCAAATGTGAATAAAACATCCTAAGATAATAAAAAAGGTGACGTAATGAATTCGGTAATAGAATATCATTTTATTTTTCAGGTATGGTTTCAGAATAGACGGGCTAAATGGAGAAAACTATCTTCTGCAAAGCAACGTTTACTTCAAAGAAACGCTCAACTTCGGTCAAACCGTGATTACTTACTTGATAATCCATGGACCAACTTACCAAGGAAGGTATCACAGTTAGTGCCTTTTATGGATGAAATAAAACACGACCATGCTGAACAACATTCACAGCTGTTAGAATCTACGTCAGGCGGAAGTTCACTTAAAATTGAGAACTTAGAGGAAGAAAACCATGACAACCATGACAAAATATCAACAAACAGAGTAAAGTCAGAAGAAAAGCATTCTTTTAACAGAAATTTTTTTAGAAATACTGCCGAAAATGATCTGATTCATTGCGAGAAACAAAGAAGATGTTTTGATACTCCTGTACATCATGTAGATTTAGAGTATCCATTTCGAGTGGAGTCTCGACATCAACGCAAAACATATTCTTCACTTGTACCAATGCCTTACTTACCTATACCCTGTCCATGCAAAGCTTGCTATATTCAATCTATTGAAATGATGTATAAAAATCATCGGCGAAATTCTTCATTTTTGATGCCGTCTTCGTCAACGTTAAAAGAAGTCGAGCAAAAAAGTTTCACGAAGGACGTTGACAGACATGATGATTTTACTGATTAAAAAGAAGTTTTTTTCTAATCCAAATTTAACTGTTCTGTATAAAAGTGTAAATATAGTAAAAAAATCTTTATGAGAAAATATTTCAAATATATACATCTGTGATAGCATTATGTTCATCACTCACTTTTTTATCTTGAAAAATCAACTGTTTAAGGTCATTATAGCAAACCAAAGAACAATCAATTACCTCCATTTCTCAGGGCAGATATCATCACTCACTTTTTTATCTTGAAAAATCAACTGTTTAAGGTCATTATAGCAAACCAAAGAACAATCAATCACCTCCATTTCTAGCAAATGGTAAAAACTTTAAAGAAAACATGAAATAACCTGTATAAACAGAAACAAAGTTGTTTTTGAATTATTTTTTACTAGAACTTTCGACCGTTTCCGCGGCTATCATCAGTAAATACATTTTATTAATAAACCAACCAAATATGGTAATAAAAGTCAGCATAAAACAAGTTAACATATTCCCAAACGAATAATTATATTTTGTCCATAAGACTCCCAATGTAAAGATATAGTGTCCTCAAAACTTATTGCTCTGGGAAGTTCAAGAATTGAAAGTGGGTCCATGACATTTTGTTAACTATAAATTCTCAGCGCAACACGTCAATGAGTACTGAAAATGGCAAATGAGCTATTGCACAAGCACAGGCTTCCAGCCAAATTGCCAAACTTGATGTCCCCTTTATTGCAGGATAGTAGAAGAAGGGGATGCTACAAAGTACAGTAAAATTTTAGGGTCAAGTCCGTGCTTCAAAGACCTTCCGCAGCACTCCCCTAAGTATTATCTGTTGGCATCATCAAAATATGACGCACGCGCAAAAAAAGAGAATTCCTTGGAATCTATTGACGTCATCAAAAATTGACGCACGCGCAAAAAAGGTCTCTGTCAAATCCGACGACATTTGACACAACGAGGGTGGACTTAGTACATGAGCACACAAAGATGAAAGTAACTGGCTTGACAAAAAAAAATGGGACATTTTGTGCTCAGTGCAGGGAGCTGAAATTTGACTTTAAGTACCGCATTGTCTACGGGAACCATGTTAGGCATAGCGACAGTTGAATGTGTTGACCCTGGGTTTAGTAGCACATGCCGTGAATATTTAATCAAAAATGGTGAAAAACAACCTCAACGTAAACATCATGCATTTGCTGAAGTTTCGGCATGCAAATCTTCGATTTTCTAAAGTTTTACCTCATATATGGAAATGGAGTGTCCTATATGACACTCAATCGAGAACCCCACCAGCATCAAACAGAGAGATTTATCGCCATCAGAATTAGTCAGTAACTCTAACGGGTTAGCATGATTATGTGCTTTTGATGAGCGGTAACGAGATATAGGGGTTTAAAGGTTTTTTGATGACGTCATCAACCCGTCCATTCCAAAACGGATTTGGGGACCAAGAGTTGGAAAAATTACCCAATCACCCGTGGGTAACTAAGTGGTCCCTACAAACTTCTACAAAATTACGTCAGACAAGTAGGTTTTCAGCGCGAAAATGTCCCTTAGTATCGAAATCTCCTTTTTCCTCCCTCCCCCTTCTGTCAATGTTGCAGACACAGAAGGAGTTCAGCAGATACTGTCTCAGATGCCCTTTCTCCAAAAACGGGGTTACAACACTGAAATAGGGGAAGGGGGCTGTTTGTCTCACTAATTTTGTGGAGGGTTGTAGTTACCCACGCAGTGAAAAATCATTGACGTCACCACCCTGTGTCCAAGTTATTTGGCCTCAAAGTTTTAGATGCTTGTAATGGCTTCATTAATTTAATATAGGATATTGACGTTAAAGTAGTGTTATTGACGTCGCGCCGTAACGTCAGAAAACTTAACATATTAGACTTTTTTGGTTTTCGGCTACATTCGGATAAAAACGATTGTACTTTTCCATTTTTGTTCACTGTAAAAAGATAATTTTTGAACTTATACATATTATTTTTAAAGTTGTTAGAACACATCATGCCTAGCACACAATAAGATATAGCAACCTTATTTTAATGTTTCCTCATGTTCAAAAAATGAGTAAAGCCACAATCATTTCATATCGCAAAAAGGTTTCTAAGTGTTTTTTGTTTGTACTGATATAAAAAGATTTAAAGGTAGTTTGATAAGAAATACTGCACAAAATTTTGCACAGCCTTACAGTGCAATAATTTATGTTGCAAAATGTACGAGAAAGCGGACTTAAGAAATAATTCATGTTGCAAATTTCTTTTCTTAATCTTTACTTCATGATAAATCATTTTTAAATCATTTAACAAAGTGCTCCACGTGAAGGTAAGCCATAGAACTTTGCCCTTCACATAAAAGAAAAAGAGATGCATGTGCAACACAACGTTTAAATAAAATGCGTCACTACTGTACTTTTAGGATTCACAACATAGTTTTGGCATACAATAAGTTTGAAAAAGCCAAAATAAATATCCGCAAAAGAGTAGTACCATCACTTTTCCTAAATTCACTGTTTTTAAATGTAAATACGAAATTACTATCCTGCTTAACATAGTCAAAAGATAATACTATTTTATTTTCCAAGACTTCCCTTATCAGATATAAACCTCCCCCTCTGATTTTAGGATACTGACGAACCCTAATTATTCTGATGCGCCTTATAAATGTATAAGACATGGGTGCAGCGAATAGGAACATTTACCCCCATCAACAGTGCACGCTATTCTCATGTTGGCAGTACATTTCGCACAACACGGCGGATAGATATAAATAGAAAATTATCAATTTTGTTTATTTTAAATTTGCATTATATACTACAACACAATTGTTGAATAAACTATGTAAGAACCTGACGGTAAACCACATTTTGAGTATAACATTCCCTATTAAAAGACCATTGCCTGGATAAGGGAACAACACTTGCTCGAACATCACCAAATGCTCTTGCTCTAGAAAAAGCAACATACAGCTGACTATGAGAAAAACATGGGCTGAACAACAATATCCCAACCTTTTCAAAGGTTTGACCTTGTGCTTTAATTATTGTCATAGCATAAGACAGCCTTAGTGGAAGCTGTCTGCGACGTAAATTGGAATAAGTACCCTATCTCCAATGGCATTTCCAGTGAGTACTTCAGCATGAACACAGTTGTCATGAAGACGTCTTATAACTAGGAGAGTGCCATTACATAAACCATTATTTATGTTTATGTTTCTTAATAACACAACAATGAGACCAGTTTTAAATTTGGAGGCATACCTGAAGGTGGAATACTATTTAAAATTCTACTGCATATTGATTCCGTTCCTCCTCCTCATCACACACATCATCTGCACTAAAATAAACTTTTTCTTCACCAGGCAACAGCGCCAATACCTGATCTCTTTAATAATAGCCGTCGTCTGTCTGTCTGTCTGTGTCCGCGAAAGCCGTGTCCCGTAACGGAAACACGAAATTTTCAAAATGCGCGTCAATACCAAATGCGATATATTACTGTCCACTTTGTTGAAACGGGTTAATTTAAAGGACGGGCGACCCCGTGGATTTTTCCACGGGCTAACGACTAGTCTTTAATAATAAGTGAGTCATCATTTGTGGGTGTTAGTACCACAGATGAGGCCATAATTTCTGGTGAAAGATCCCTAAACAAAGTATAACAATACATTCATTTTGTATCACACATTGGGATGGCATTTCAATTGCACCTTGGAAAGGTTCTTGCTCCCGAACAGGTAATACACCTTTCACAAGTTGCAGAAGCCATGCAGCAAATTGTTGTTCTTCTGGCCTTGTTCTCATGTTTCGACGTAATCAAAATTCTCTAACTAAGTACCATAATGGAGAACGTTTTAAACGCATGTCCATAATTTCAGTTAGTTTTCCTTTTCTGACAACAGGCAGTAACTGTGAAGAATCACCACCTAAAAAAATAACTTTACCTCCAAATAGAAAGTCATTATTGAAAATATCTTGTAGAAGACCATCTATTGCATTGGAAGCATGTTTAGGAATCATGGAAGCTTTGTCAAGTAAAAAGAAACTCTCTTGTCGCAATTCTGCAGCATGAGCAGAAACCGGGGTTATGCTGCATGTACTGTTCTCTAAAGTGGGAACAGGTAACCGGAATAGTCTATGAATGGTGGTAGCCTTTTTTAAAAGTGTTGCTGCTATGCCAGTAAACGCAGTAGTTCCAACTTGGAAACCTCTACTTGTAAGTTCAGTAATAAGATAATTATAAGTAAAGGTTTTACCACTACCACCAGCACCTTCTAAATAAAACAGACAGTTGTTTTGGGCTGCATTGTTAGCAACATTTACAACAGCTTCTATGACTGCATTAGCCAGCGTAGTCTGTTCGTCAGTAAGTTGAGCTCTTAGCTAGGAAGCTCTTTCAGCCTCCATAACTACATCAACGTTTCCAGTTGGGGGTAATTCATCTAAGTGAGGAAGATTATAATTAGTGAGAGATTTAACAAAATGCCTAAGCACAGAATTATTATCTTAAAGCAGCCTGTACTCACCCTGCTCCTCATTCATTTGGCGTATATAATCTACATACATTGCATCCTAGTACCTTGTCCACAAAGTTAGAGGATCAGAAGGTTCACAGTGAGTAACACCGCAAACAATTGCCCTAATTGTCGAGGCATCTGAAGTTAACCACGCAATAAACAGGCATCACAAAATGTTTCAGCAACATTGCCATTGACAGTTCGTAAATCTTCAAAAGAAGTTGCACTGAGTGTATATAATAACAACACACGGAAATAAAAACGCTCACCTGCGCGAGCACTTACATTATACATTCTGGATGCAATTTTACCATGACCACGTTGTCTTGGCTTCCAAACTTTCTTATTGAAAATAAAATGAAGAGGAATATCTGGATACATATATTGGCGAGCATCAGGATTCTCTGCATTTAACACAAAACAAGCTGTTAATTTTGTAGCCTGATCTGCAGCTCTGTCTACAGCCTCTTCAGCGTGTTCTTGCTGAAAATAAACAATATGGTTATTTGGCAAGTGTACTGTTAATCTATGGACAACATGTGATTGTTGGTGCATGTAAAATTCAAAAAGACGCCATACTGCTTCCGGTGCACTGACATACCGCGCATCTAAAAATGTCTGCACCTCATCATGATCAATACGTTCATTGATCTCAATAATGGCACAATCATGACCTGTATAAAAATTTTATGAAGGTATTTAACAGATTTAACCGACATACACGCCCCCAAGCTTATATGCGCATTGTATTTCTTGGAAAGCCATGGATATTATATGGAACAATCCAGCGATTATCTATGTCAACATTATTGACATTGATATGTATACCATTATCACGACGTCTATATAATGGATACCCGTTGACTTCAGCTACCATAGATGCTAAAAGGTTCTTTGGAAAACTTTTAGTGCAAACACCATCTTCCATACATCTGGAATTAGGATTTAGATGTCCACATGGTCTATGAATCATACATGATCGTACCATTTCAAACAGCTCAGTGTGTTCCTGTTGATTTGGAATTTTTGCTGAAATAACACTGTGTATGTCATCTGCATCCCTAAGTTTGTCATTGGGATCTAAATAAATTAACATATGACAATGAGGCAAACCCCTACACATGTGCTATAGTCTTGCCTAGAATTCCCATTTGAGTAACATCTTTAAGAAGTTCATTTAGTTTCAATTTAAAAACTCGAGAAACTAAATCAGGTCTATCGTGTGCACGTTGGCCTGCAAACAAATTTTCTGTTATTTCACGCCATTTTGGATTGCACGTAAAAGTCAGAAAAAAATCAGGTTTTCAAAACTTACCAATGACGGTCATAGCATCTTGATAGCTTTGAGCCATGCCACATGGACTTCCTTGAAAACTCGAAGGAAGAACAACAATACGACCTGGTTGAAAGCCTTGCTTTTCGACTGGTGAATTCAAATGGTCAGCTAAACATTCAGAACTATCAACACGAAGAATGGTTTGATTCGCTCGAATGTAATTTAAATTATTACCTTCAACTTTAACATAAGAATCAACACAATACTGCTGAAACAATTTCTTACCATAATGAATCGGGCTGAAATATTCCAGAGCAGCTAAACGGTAAGTATAATACTGCAATATTGTAGTAGTGTTGCGAGTACCGGTTGCACGTACAGCAACATGAGGTATCCTATTATGCCAACCTGGTTCACCCCTTGGAAAAAAGAGGATACACCATTGGCTCCAAGTTTGCATCCATTGTGGAAATATTCTGCAAATCACCTTCACGCGGATAGATAACAACATCCCTGTTTCCAGGAGGTGCTCCGTCTTGCCCAACAAATACTGCAACAACTTCATCATGATGTGGCAAGTTGTAGCGCCTTCGGTCATTGCCAACCCTCAGGTACATACGTACTTCAGATGGAGCACGATTTTGTGCTGCTACATGTTTTAATTCTCCAGCTTCAACTTCAGCCATGTAATATAGGCATCAGCAAGGGGACTTACTTTGTCCATGACATCTTGAACAGTTTGCATCACATCTTCACGACAGCCATTATTTTCTTGGCGTGCCATTCTTTCGTTATGTGCCCTACCTGCTTCATAAATATAAAGTTGGTTAAAAATAGGGGTTTGACCTTCAGGAGGGTGAAGTCCCCCAACACGATGCCATATTTGACCACGGAAACAAAAGCATGGTGGGAGGTGGGTGGGAGGCGAAGGCCAGGTGGGAGGCGAAGGTTTGGTCCAAAAGAAGCAAATGCAACGGCACTATTATACTTACGTATATTTGCCTGAACGATTTTTGCCTGAACAGTATCTGTATTTGTTAATAAATCCCTAAGCTGCTGAGGGTAAGGAGACAGATTATCTAATGCAACTTTACCAGTGTGACAACATTTAAAACAATTTTCATTTTTAAACATTGAAGCTTGAGAATACACACATTTTTTGTCCATCACACCTAAATAAAAGACATTAGGCAATACATGTTGACGTGCAACTTTATAGTATGGGGTATTTCTGCGAGCACGAACTGCAATATTTCGTTGTGCATTTGCTCGTCTTCTATTTGCAACTTGCTCTACATTTTGCCTTTGTCGAGCAACAGCTTGCCTTTCAGCATCTCAAACACGTTTATTGGTAGCCTGATCAGGATTTTCTAAACGACGTGCAGCAGCTTTCCTCTCAGCAATTTAAGCACGCCTATTGGTAGCTTGCTTACTACTTTCAGCATTACGAATTGCTGCCGGCCTTATAGTCCCCAAGTCCTGGCAGTGACGTATCGTAAACCAGCAAAGGGGCGAAATAATAGTATAAAGTAAATAAAAGTAACAGTAAAAGACAACAAAATTTTGGTATCGAAGAGAGTAAGGTGAAGAAGCACCAACAAGCTAGCTACATAAACAATATTTTAAAAATAATAAAACAATTAGGTGGAAAATAAAAACGTAAGCTTCAATATTGCTTCGAAGTCGCCATTTGGAAATTATGACTTTCACATTCAAACGTGCAATTCTTACCTAGGGCGCAGAACTAAGTTGGTATTCCCATAAATGGTAGCATAGACATTGAAAAACACAACTTCGGACGCTATAAAATACAATGCTTGGGACAGATTCAGTTAGTTAGTTACCGAGCTCATAACAATCTTTTTCTACTGCGCCAGATAGTAAGACACAAACGTCAATAATTTTATAAAAACTACTTTTATTAGTGTTTTTCTAAAAAGGGGTCGCCGGTCTTAATTTTGGCAATGGCCATTTTACAATCAAATAAAACTTTGTTCTATTTCTTTAGGCAGTTATTTCTTATTCTTCATATATGTTTTACCTTAAAATAGGTGCTTACAAATCTACGTATACATCAGGTATATACAAATCCCAGTGTTAGGAATAAAATATACAGTCATAAATTTATATACAGTAGACGTCCGTTAATTCGAACTTTCGAACAAATTTCCAAGTCCCTTAAGTTTGGTTTAATAAAGTCTTTTATTTTGAGCTGCTTAATTCGAACTCCGCTAATTCGAACATTTCGTTAATTCGAACAATATTTTAGTCCGAAGGTTACATTATGCTCGTTAATTCGAACTTTTGTGTATCGATAAATAAAAATTTAAGGAAAAAGAAGAAAACATTATCATTTTTATTCATTTATATTGCATCAATGGTGGCAAAATTTCTTTCAATTTATTAATTTAATTAGCATTTCTAATAAAATAAAGTTTACAAGGAATTTGGAGGCCTTGCCCATTGCCAAGCAAACAACGTTAATTTTTTTTAAAAAAGGTGTAGTAAAGATGTAATAAAGTTATATCAGCAAAAGACCTTTAGCATATTAAAATTCTTGTTTTGTTGGAACTTCCGATAATCCGAACATTCGTTAATTCGAACAAATAATTTAGTCCCTTGAGTGTCCGAATTAACGGACGTCTACTAGTTATAAAGTGTACTTATATAGTTATGACGTTTTCCACTGACGCAGTATCTGATGTCGTCACTCTTTAACCGGGTATCGACAACAAAAACTTTGTAACTCAAATACTTTGTAACTCAATATTTGTATTAGTGTTTTTTGCTGTCTAACAATTGCGGGTTTCCCGGAACAAAGTTTAATTTTTTACTTTCGTTTGTAAAGAGGGTTAAAAAACGAATCTCAAACAAAGTAATTTTTCACCAGAAAAGATTTTATGTTTCTAAAGCACTCTTTATTTTAAGTTATTGTCAGTAAAATTAAGGCAAGAAAACAGAATTTTCTAATGATCCTTAGATCGTGTGCTAGCTAGTTAACTAATGGTAGCTAGTCAACTAATGGGAGCTGGTTAACTAACTATCAAACATCACAGATCACAAGCAAAGTATCTACTTTCTAATTATTTTTAAAAGACAAAATTTTATAATTATTAGGAAATAGATCGAAGGACCAAAAAGAAAAAACACAAGAAACGGCAAAGGAAAATTTTGTACAGTACTACTTAAGAAAAAGTTTAAGCCATGGTTTTTTACCTCAAGTTATTGAATTCGGTTAAAATTGCTAAAAAATTAAGAAACTTTTTAATCTAGAAAACTGTGTAAAACAAGACGTATACCTATGATACTTTAATAATGTGTTATATTTTAGAAATGTATTTCGTCAAGAAAATCAACCTTCTCGTATTTCTATTCTTTAAAATTAGATATTTGTTTTCGCATGCTTTAACAATGCAACTTTAAGAGCCGAAATTTTAGCAAAAATTAAGTTGATTATTTTTGGCAAATTTAGCGAATTTTATCCATATTCGTGAAAATTTGCAGACGCTAAAATTTTCGGAAAGGTAATCTTCGATAAATTACTACAATGAATTTTTCGCTAAAACTAACTTCGCAAAATAATTGAAAAAGCTAGCCTTTTCGTTTTTTTGGTGAATTTTTAAAAAATAATGTCCAAAACAGGGGGAAAATACTAGATTTGTGAAACAATTCTTTGCAACAAACCTTAAAATGTTTATTTGCAAAGAAAAATCTTCGGAAAAAGTCTCGAAATGACTGATTCGCGAAAATTAATCAACTAAAAAAAGTGAAATAAGAGAAAATTTTAAAAAAAAGTATTAAATATTCATAGTAAAAAAAAAGGTTTACGCAAATATAAAAACAAACAAGACGTATGATATACGCAAACAACCTCGCCAAAAAAGTGTATAAAAAGCTGAAGTTAGACACGACATATTTTGCTATTCGGATAGGCAATAATATTGATAGAAAATTTCTCGAAATTTCAATTTTCGTTAGGTCAGTCTGTAAACACGTCCTCACGGGAGAGATAGTAAAAAGAAAAAAAAAGTAAAAATAGTTACCAAGATGAGATTCGAACACACGACTACTCCCGTGTCGGTGCTCAGAGAGGCAAAAATTTCCATTCTTGTAGGACACATTTGCGTTTTAATACAAGCTCACGAGCTTGTAATAAAAAACAAAACAAAAAAATACTGCAAAATAAATAAATAAAAAATGTGTAAAGTAAAAACTACACAATTTGATTGCTACGTTGAAATGTGCAGATTACAAATAGTAACGTTCAGATAAAGAAATATTATGTGATTATTTTCAGGAAGTATTTACTTAATATAGTGTTGCCTTCCTTAAAATTCCTGAATGGTTTCAAAATCGCCAGTTTTGGAATTGAATATACTCACTCTTCTGCGTTCTGTTTTACATATATCACGAATTCCAACGCACACATCCTTCAAATGCTCATAACAGTCATCCAAAAAATTCTGGACAAAACTGTCATGAAACTCTTTATCATTAAACCTATCGCTAAATTTGATTCTCATGATGGATTTAAACTCCTCCTCCTCCAGATCAACCTACGAAAAGAAAAAAAACATTTATAAAAAATGCAAA
This sequence comes from Hydractinia symbiolongicarpus, assembly GCF_029227915.1. Classification (NCBI taxonomy): domain Eukaryota; kingdom Metazoa; phylum Cnidaria; class Hydrozoa; order Anthoathecata; family Hydractiniidae; genus Hydractinia; species Hydractinia symbiolongicarpus. The sequence goes on from NC_079887.1 coordinate 12,400,448, forward strand.
TCCCTTTATTAATACCCGTTGTCTGTATGTTAAAAATACATAAATTTGATTTCTTTAATCATAATTTTATTAAAAACACAATGAGGGTTTTATTGAATCAAAAACCGGAGTTTTTGACTATTTTCACTTTTCGTAATTTGTACTGTGGAAACATTTTTTTATATTTTCACAATTTGAGCCATGTATAAATCTAAAACACACCAATTTGAAGATTGTTTTTAAAAATGCGTGGTTTAATTTTTATGTCGGGAAACATATTTTTTCTTCTTAACATCATATTTTTTAGTTCAAGTAACAACAACAACAACAACTTCGGAATAAAAAAAAAATTATGATAACACATTTTAGCCCAACAATGCTGTGATCTCTTCCTCGCAGCTTTATTACTTTTGGTAAACAAACTTAATATATCCATCAACCCCTGTAAAATCAAGTCCGAAAAAACACGTTTTACTATTTTAAACTATTAGGTTTAGTTAATCTCATCAGTTAGTCAAAAGGAATTTTCTTTTTTTTTTATCTTACCTTTGTTCCCTTCGCTGCTGAAGCAAACCAAAAGGATCGTTTGATTCATGATGTGATACGTGACTAGCTACAGATTAGAATTACTACGACAGCTACTCGAGTGCAAAGAGATCGGTTAGAAGTCATGTGCTGCTTTATATAGTTAAAGGACCGTTTAAACGGGCCGTTATCAACTGCTGTTCGTATTTTTAAAAAAGCGCAGTGAGTATTAGCTGTTGCCATAGCGATATAGGTTATAATCTATATCATAATGCCCGCATACGTCTGTCCGTCCGTCCGTCCGTCCGTCCGTCTGTCTGTCACGCAAAATGGTAGCTTAGCTGCGACGGGCAAACCCGTGGATTTTTCCACGGGCTAACGACTAGTCAATTTCGAATGTTGGTTGCAACTTTGTACTCAGGTTTCTCTTTATAAATAAATTACAAGTTACGCCTAATTTGATAGTTGCACAAGGTTAAAGGTACACATGCGTTACATTTCGTTAAGAGCAGTGCCAACAGACCGTTCTGCGGTGTGTTATAGTCTGAGATTTTTTCAGGTATTGGGTTTTAGGTATATTATAACACCGGTCTGACTGTCGTCTATCTGTCTGTGTGAAAAAAAGTTCACTATAACCTTTTCAAACTGTAACGCATAAAATTTAAGATACTTTACGGTCTTTCTTTAGCAAAATATCGAAAAAACCTTTTTCTCATGATCTCATAAAGAAAAGTCTGAGCTTTTTAATCATACTTGTCCTTAGCCCGTAGAAAATTATACGGTGGATTGTCCGTCGTCTATATTTCCCTCATCGCTTTTTCGTGCATCCTTCTGGCCTGTTTACATGAAGTAACGCAATTTGCTTGGACAGGGGTTATTACTATAACTAACCGTATTCCCGTGGAAGAATCCACTGTAACTCTAATTTTTTCTAAGTTTTGCAAAAACATACAACACAGTAATTTAAATTTTCAAAAGTCACAATCTGCAATATTTCATATTTATACCTGCTGAAACAAAACGTCTAAAAAAATAAGCAGGTGCAACAAAAGAGAAAACCGAAAGTCCAACAACTTTTGCGTGAAAAGCTAAATCTGTTAAAAGTATATACTTAGTCATGCTAGATGTACACAGGGGAAAAAGCATACCAAGTCCAACATATTACGTTAAGTCATAAGAACAAAACAGTCAAGAACATATAGAAAAGAAGTATAAAAACTTTAATCACATCGGTATATTGCGTGCTGCGCTCTCCCGCAATATTTCAATCCAAAATATTAAAACAAACGGTTTACCTTACAGAGTCATATCCAAATAAACAAAAATCAATTATTTTGCCTTTGCACATAAAATTTTACAACAAATGTCAAAATATCTATTTAAGTAAAGCAAAATCAGGCATTTCGGTCATTACCAATCTCTCCTATAAAATGTTTATAGAAAATATAAAAAAACAGTTTGCAGATTGTAAAATCTGAGTATACAAAAGATTTAATTTTGTTTTAGTAATGCAGTAGAGTCTCCATAACTCGAACCTCTATTACTCGAACGTCTCCTTAACTCGAACGAATTCGTTGGCACTGTGAAAATTTCCTACTAAACTCTTACAAAAAAACCTCTACTACTCGAACCTCCATAACTCAAATGTTTCCTTAAGTCGAACAAATTATTTTGTCCCTTGAAGGTTTTTGACTCCATAACTCGAATTTTGTGGCATTTTGAAAAAAATTGATAAGTTTTCCTGATCATTTATCTCTTTATCATTTTCATATTTTAATGTTTACATGTGTTGTGGGCCTTATATTGTTTGAACGCATGATTCCAATGTTTTGTTTGTGTTTCGAACGACAACGCTTTCTCAACCAATTTTCAAAAACAGAGTTTCATAGCAATCTGACAATAGTGTAGTGGCAGGGTCAAAAAGAAGTAGAGCCGATAACAAGTCCTGTAAAAATAAAAGACAGTACCCTCAAAGAGCTTGAAAAAAGGAACTCACCGTCCTTGAGATCCTAAGCGTTTTCTCGAAATTTGGGGAAGAATTGTTGGCTTCCCTAAAGGACTTGAATAAAAACATCAAACGAGATTATGATGATACTTGTAAACAATCAATTATAACTGATTTTTTTTACAAACATTTGAACAAAAAGCAACTAAAACGCTCTGTTTTTGTATTTCACAAACCCAGAACCCCCAATAAGTAAGACTACGTACTTAATATACTGTTTTTATTCATCTGGTAAGCAAATAAGGGAAAAATATTGAAAAAAATTGAAAACCTCTACTACTCGAACGTCTCCTTAACTCGAACGGTTTCCTTCCCCCCCTGGCCGTTCAAGTTATGGAGACTCTACTGTATTGCATATTCTCTTCCCTACCAAAAGTTGATCACAAAATTCCAAATAAAATTATTTCTACCCTTTAATCAAAATTTTATAGGTATACAATACGCTGAATAGCTGATATTGGTATGATGTGTTACAAATTGTAATTTGTGGAAATTTATAATAACCTTTTTTTCCTATAACTTTTCCTATATTTTTTCCTATAACGTACGCTTCTCCCCCTGTGTACTTCTGGCATAAGCAAGTATATACTTTTAGCAGCGTTTTACGCAACAGTTGTTAGACATTCGATTTTGTTAGACATTTTTCATTTTTATTTCTCTTCAGTTTAACCTGCTTATTTTTTTAGACGCGTTGTTTCAGTAAGTATAAATATGGAATATTGCAGATTGTCACAAAATTTAATTTATTGTGTTGTATGATTTTGCAAAACTTAAAAAAATTAGAGTTACAGTGGATTCTTCCACGGGAATACGGATAGTTATAGTAATAACCCCTGTCCAAGGAAATTGCGTTACTTCATGTAAACAGGCGAAACACGAAACAGAGATGCGGGGAATATAGACGAAGTTTAAAAGTTTTTCGATATTTTGCTAAAAAAAGACCGTACAGTATCTTAAATTTTATGCGTTACAGTTTTAAAAGGTTTTAGTAAACTTTTTTTCTGATTTACTTTTCTGATTATCAAAGCAAGTAATGTTAGTAGCTTTTACAGTTGCTTGGACACATTTATTTTTGTTTGACACTTCTGAGTTTTGCATTTTTTAATTCGCATGCTTAGGTTGCAATCATTGAATAATGTAAATCGTAAAATTCGAAACTTGTGTGTTGTTTTTTATGCATGTATACTTGTTACAATACAAATACAGTGGATTCTTCCACGCGGTATAGTTTGGTATCCTCTATTTCTGTAACATTTTGTTTGTACACATTAGCTATGTGCTTTGCAGACATAAACTGAATAAAAAGGTTTATTTAAGTCTTATAAAACCTTTATCTTCGAGTTGAGCAACAAAAAATAAAATACTTACAATACAAACATGTTATATTGTAAATTTTTTATTTCCTAATGAAATGCTTAAATATTTCAGATTATTTTTAAAAAAATAATATGCTGATCGCACAATCACTCATAGTGGGTCTATTGGAAGAAGTATACACGTATTTGGGATAGAAATTTTTTTCTTCAAATTTTTGCTAAATATATATCTATTTTTTTTCGATTAAATAAAGTTCAACAACGAAATAAATAAAATACTTACAATACAAACATGCACCTCTCCAAGAAATTTATCAAGATATGGTCTAACTCTTGATTTATGCTTTTGTTGCTCAGTCAGGTCTAACCGGACAGGTGAAATGAATGTCACGTCATCTTCATGGACCTTGATTATTTTAACAGACTAAATAAAGTGAGGGTAGTAACTTAAACATTTTGTTATCAACAGAATTGTTACTTATATTCATTCAAAACATCTCAGATAAAGAAACACCAAATAAGAAAAAGTATTTGAGGTCAAAATTATTGTAATCTAACATCTTAGTAGGCAACACTTTTCACAATTTTTTTTCTATAAATTTATGTTAAATTTGATATCAGTGTCAATAACTCCCAGAATGTGAACTATTTTAACTATTTCAACTTTTTTTAACTATTTTAACTTTATACTAAGTTTGACATGTTTTGGTAACTAGCCATAACATTTGACAATAAAGTATTCATTAGAATTTTTTACCCTTGAATGGAAATAAGTTTGTATGGATAAAATTTTATTCGATATGCTAAATTAATCAATTTTCGTTTTTGTAGTGGGAGATAATTACACAGTATACCAAAAGAATTAACTTTGAGAGGCTGCGAGGTTTTTTGTGGCATAATGCGTTTAATACGATAGAAGTTGAATAACCATTTTAACTCTCCTGTACCTGGAGAAGGAAAATTATTTTGGAACGAGAGGATGTGGGTTTAAGTTCTACTCGATCCATTAGCTGAGTGTTGTATTTGTTTTAATAATTATTACATGTACGTTGGTCCAAGGGGGTTGCTCAGGCTCAGGCAAATAAAGACGAGATTGTAAGGGAATAATAATCCAGCTGGAATGAGTTCGGTTGATCCCAATGACTTCATTATATTGTTTTCCTTGCCTGGACCAACTATAAATGTAGTATTCTACATATGTACTAAGTTTAATGATATAAGCATCAATATTTCTGATAAAATGGATCTTTATATATATCATTAAAATAGCCAAATTTCGTGCAGACATGAAGTCATTTTGATCCCAACGACAACAATTGACTTTTTTTAAATAAAATTAATGTTTTGGTAAACAGTCCACAAGTCTACCAAGAATTAAGGTTGTATATAACGCATACAGGGTTGCCACACACTTTTGTCCAGACATATCATAAAAATTGATATCATTTTTCTGACTTTTAGTGTGAAATTGATATTAATTTTTCAGACATTTAACAAAAAAGAGAATATTTTTCCAGAGTGAAACCCATATTTTCCTTGTTACTCTTTATGTACAGAACAGCCTAATTGTCAGACATATAAGTTTCTTTTAATGTATATCTTTCCTGATGAAACAACAATATACAGCACAGAAAAAAGAAAGTACAAATAAATGAGAAAAGCTTCTTTCGTTTTTAGTTACACATTGAGGTTGTTCTTCTTCCCAAGTAGTTCTTTCGCCCTTTTTCTTAACACATTTAACTGGCCCTCTTTTTCATTGCACTTTTGTTTTAGAGCATTAATTTCGACTACCACCATTTTGCATTTCAATTCATGCGACGTTGATTTTGCTGCAGACTCGAATTTTTTGAATATCTGTGCCTTGAATGCAGATATTATTTTCTTCAGAGTAGCACACTCACAATTTATAGCATTCAGCTCATTCTTAACATTAATCAATTCTTCATTTTTTTTCTTTCTTCTTGCATTCCTTTCTCTGTTCATCTAGATATGTTTTATATCGCTGCCTAGAGGTTTTCACTGACTTTAAACAATCCCGGCTCATCTGGATACTGCACGGTTCGACATTGTTCACTTGCATGAAATTTTTAAGGAATCGTCTGGCGATGACCGAAACAACACTGATGTTATCTTTCAAAACAACATTGTTGTCATCGAATCCACATTCCGCAGAAGCTTGCCCATGACTCATCGTGAAAATTATTTTTAAAATGGTGGAAAATGCAGGATAGGTTTTGTGTACTTGAAAACTTTTGACATCAAAATCATCAAGGCGTTTCTCGACTCTTTTGAACTGAAGAAATTCCTGTTTGTTGTGTGTTGCCTCGTTGAACAGAAATTCAGCAAACTCTGCTAGGGCATGATCCCTGTCTGAAAATTGATATATTTCAAGGTTACAATCCTTTGAATTAGATTCTTGACTTTTTTTCAGCACTTCATGACTCTTTGCTGACAACACCAGTGGGTCAATCACTTCAGAATCACGCACTATTGATGACATCAAAGAACAGCGTTCTGCCACCTTGTTAACACATGTTCTTATAAACAATGCCTTCGCTTCAGAGCTGTAATACTCCCTCTTCATCAACCTTTTAACTCTTTAAAACTCTCTGCAGCAAAGCCAAGATGTATGTTTTTCGTGGAAACAAGGTTCTGCTCATCCTGTGCAAGTTTTGCCAATGCTGATACTTGGGCCTCCTCAATGGCCTTTAGTTTTAAAATCAAAACAAAGATACGAGTAGGTCTTTGATGTTATTGCTGAGGTAAGATAACATAGGCCCATCACCTTGAAAAGCTGTTAGAAATGGTTGAAGTAAACTAGTGAGGTAGGAGAAGCAGAGTTTATCAACTGTTGAAGGGTCATGAATCCCCTCTTTAACATTGTGGTAGCTGTTAGAGTCGGGACGTTTTTGATTTAGGTAACGTTTCCCAAAATTCAAACAACTTGATATGTTTGGCAACAACTTCACCAATCTTGTAATTTTAAGTCCGAGACAGTGCCAATTATTCAACATATATGTAACACATAACAGAAATACTACAGATATACTATACAATAGAGTATATAGATTCATGTAAACTATACAATACTGTACTGTACATTATACTATACAATAAATGTATATAGATTCATGCAAAAGTAATTTAAGAAATTAAATCTAAAAGATTATTGTAATTTTTTTCTTTAACTTTATTCCAGACATTTTTCAGACTAGTGAGCCAAATCCAGACTATTTCCAGACTTTTCCATTCCACATTACTTTAATTCCAGGCATTACTCTAATTCCAGAAACGTGTCATATTTTGAAATGGGGAAAAATGGTCTGTCTTAGGTGGGTGTGACGTCATTTCCGATCTCCGTGACGTAATTAAATTCAGGATTAAGAAGAACCGCGTCAGTAATGTTACTATCAAAGAAAGGGTGACAACAGAGCACACAAGTGCTTGGACCAAACGCTTTTCCTTAGCAATCGTTTGTTGGTTTTTCATTCGACACACAGGTGCATTGCAAGCTTACTGACCAAATTTCAATTGCTAGCAAATGTTCAGAATAAAATTAATAAAAGAAAATGACGGTACAAGGAAAATTATCGATCCATACCTTTTGCACGCGCTTGGTAATTCGTTTGTCAAGTCGTCTAATGAGTTTAATATGTTTTTTTGTTTCTTCAATTAACACATCTCTCGTAACCGGTTGCGTTTGGTACTTGTAAAACAAATGTAACTAAAAATACAAACAAGCATAAATATTACCCGAAAATAGTTGAATGTGCATAAAATAAACCATGACGACATTATACGTATTTCTAGAAAATTAATTTACTTACCTTGGTTTTTTTTCGAGCTTCAATGCCAATCAGTATACCTTCCTGCTTGCAATGTTCAATAATAACTCTTTTATTGATGTCCTTGTCATACGAATAGGCTTTAGAAGATATGTTATTTTTCCAAAGCTTATTAAGCACTTGTACAGCATTGCAACGATCTCCCCACACAATAACATCACAATCTGAAATTATGTGCAAGGATTTTGGGATTTTGTGAAGATTGCTGGTGATAATTTCACAAAAAGGATTTAAATCTCCTTTAAAACCGATGATATTTGGAGTTGGGCCAGGTAATATGGGCTTCCATATGTCTGAATTAAAACGTCCTCCAGTAGCCACGATGCGAGATTCGTTTTCTTTAGCGGTTTCTAAAAACACTTGAAAACATATGCCATCGAAATTTGATACAGACCCAATTAAAACGCACTGCAGATCCAATGAGAAAGAAATATTTAGATCCGACAAATTTTGTAGAAACATTCCAAATTGTTTTTTTATATCAGCCCAGCCTTCATCCGAAGCAGAACCAGATTTTTTCATCACACTGTTCAGAAATCGTTCCATTAGCAATTTCTTTCCTGAATTGAGTATCACGTGTTCTTTTTGCGTCATAAATTCACAGATAGCGTCCACTTTGTCTAGTGAAATATTTACTAATTGCAGACACTTTCTTATAGTTTCCTCAACACGATTCCCATCCTTCAAATTATTTAAAAGCTTCTGTAGTTTTAACTTGACAGTCTCAGATAAATCAAGAGCATTTAATACAATTTTTAGTATGCTTGAATGACTAATCGCAATCCTCAACTTAGCATGGGGAATTATCAAATCACGTAAAATATCGTGCAGCACACAAAAAACCTCTGCCTCAAGAATATAAGCAACTTCTGGAGTCAATACATAGTATGAAAATTCCATCTCGCCGTTCGTGCATAGATGGTTCGGATTATTGCATGTTCTATGAAAGGAACACAACCTCAATGTGTGTTGAATACTTGTTTGACATAAAAACTTAGTTAGCTCGCTTGGAATTTGTCTACAAGGCAAGTTTAATAGACGTCCATGATTATCCAAAAGCATCAGCTTTTCGTTAAAAGAACCAGTAGCATCTAGATACGGTGATACTAATGGATGGTCCAACAATGTTGCCCCGAACTTTTTAAAAACAAGCTGTATTTCATTTCTGACATAGGTTGCAGTTGAAGCCCTTATTCGAATTGCATTAAACTGTCTCTGATGACATTGCTGCAAGTGGGATATGAAATTTTCTTTTGAAGCTCCCTGGCCGTGAAAACAATCACACTCTTCCCCATGTAGCAATTCATTCAAAGGATTCCCTTTTCTTTCAAACAAAAACCTCATAATCGACTCCCGCGATTTTTGGTCTTCTATTATGCCTTTTAAATCTGCATCACTGTAGGTAGTATTAGCATTTGAGAAATGACCAAGAACAAATTGAGCATTGGGGCGAAAATCAGGGTTTTTTTGGAGACACTTGTATATGATATACTTCAAATTTGTTTTGTCATCTGGATTAAAATGAGATCCAAAATCATCTGGAAATATGCTTTCCTAAAAATGAACAACACAAAATCTTACAGGTTTCTCGTAGTAAGACCAATGTTTATGCTGAATTACATTATGCAATTAGAGCGGGATAAATTGGGATAAAATATTATTGATAAAATAGGGATAAAAACGAACTGATTAATAGATTGATATGTTGGAAACCAGTAGAACAATAAAAAAAAAATTCATAAACATATAACAATAATACTCATTCACACTACTTAGAACTTGTACATTAATTTTCAGTCTGCATGAGCATGATGTATTACAATTTGTATTTCACACATTCGAGCAAAATTAAACCTTGGCATTTGATTATGACAAGACAAAAAGATGTGAAGGCCAAGACCTTTTGGTCGCAATTTGTGGAAGTTACAACCTCTAAAGACAGAAAAGCAGTACGAGGTCTTTATTTCGCAAGGCTCATTTGTGGATTCAAATTAATTTACTAAAACATCTCAACATATTACAATACGTTAAAATTTTAACTGCTACACAATAACATACAACAGGAACAATAGCAAAACCGCCTATGTGCCCAAACCTCTGAAGCTTTCCATGTGTTTTACATATTTCCAACACTTAGCTTTATACAGGTAGTTGTCGCATTGAATTAATTGGTGCTGGTCCACCAGGCGCAGATTGAAATCACTTGAGTGACTTCGCGGGTGTAAAATCAAGAAAACAGAAAAATAAGAACAAAAACGAAACCCTATTCCACTGTTTCATACCTAATATTAAGTAAGGAAGGTAACAGTAGTTTTGTCACACAGCTGGGAAGTAACTGACATAAACAGGTATCTAACAGTCAGACAGAACGATAAAAGACCCAGCAGTAAAATCACAGAAAAAAACAGCCTTAATAGTTACTATTAGAGAAGAAGTGGAGGAAAAGAAGCCCAAACAGAATATATTTTAGAAAATCATGCCCTAAGATTGTTAAACACTTCGTGACCTTAGTCACAAGATCTTTTTTTGGCACTGGGATCGCCAAGAAATGACATTGCCAAGAGGACAGTTATTTTCTTGAAATTAAAACTTTAATTCTAGTGTTTAAACCTGACGATAGTGATTCCTATGACAAGTCGAAGATGAAGTCAGGTTGTCATCTCAAACGTTGAAATAGACTGACTCTCTTAACATTTCCCGGACATCTTTTAGCTAAAACCACACTCATTGTCGAATTTTCTTCCCTACTTCCCCATAGTTATGGCTGCTAAAGGGAAGAAACAAAGGATGAAACAAGTACAAGCTGAAGATTAACACTCACATTGATAATCATGATAATAAAATGCATAGCATATGCATTGCAAATACTTAGTGGAAATTTCCTGTATTTTTTGTGACATTTCATAAAAAGACCAAATTTTCCTGACACTTTTTTGACTATATTTTTAAAATTCCTGACAATTCTTGACGGAGTGTAAACCCTGAAGGTATAAGTACTTGCTGCAACTGAAGATAAATAACATAAGTTTGACGACGAAATGAGAAGAAAACACAAAAGTTAAAAATATGGTAGAATTATGCAAAATGTGGCGCTTGTGGGAGAAAATAGTAACATGCTGACGCTTCGTCCAGACCTCTCACAGGCTCTGCAGATGAGCAGAAAAAACACCCTATGACAAAACATTTAGAAAAATCTCTTTGTCATTTTTATCATTTTCTTGTGATAATAATTTTTCTTTAAAAAATGGGTTAGAGAGAACTATAAAAGAACCAATGATGAAAATAGGATTTCCATGACATGACACTTAATGAGTGTCATGGAATCGGAAATAATTTTGAACTCATTTTTCTGAAGTATTATTTACTCACAATTAACTTGCATTATTTAAGATAAATGAGAGAAAAGTCATATTATAGTGATTTCTATTGAGATGACCTCTATTGCTCTTATTTACATTTATTATATTAATATTAGTATATTTTATTCAGGGAATAAAAATGAAAGTAAATGTTGAGGTGACGGGAATAGACACCAGGAAAACGAGGATAAGATCTTCTAAATTTTCTGTATCTCACAGATTTTTATAATATATTGTTTCATTAATTAGGTAAAGGGTCTCTTTAAGAGACAAGAGAGGAGTTGAACGTCCTCCACCATTCCTTAGTTTAAAGAGGCGATTGTGGAAGTCCCATGAAATGCCACATAGTGATAGTGTCACTTTAAAAAACACCCAGTCCGGTCTGTGAACGGTTGGCGCTAGGAAGGGCATCCAGCTGTAAAACAATGCCAAAACTCTTTATTAATGGCCGTAAGAATAGTTGATCAGACAAACTGCGTAAACGGGGCTAGAACTCTAAGGAGTGAAGGTGTCGCGTACGGTAGGACAGATGTCAGGTGTGAGCATCGTCAGACCGTTACCCAGCTATCACATCACAAGGTAGATAACACTAGTTTGGGGATGGCTAGTGTAAATGTTGGTACTCTGAGAGGTAGAGCAGGTGAAGTAGTTGAAATGTTAGAACGTAGATCTGTTGATATGTGTTGTGTTCAGCAAGTCAGGTGGAGAGGAGCTTCAGTGAGATTTGTGGAAGGTAGGAAGGCAAGGTATAAGCTTTTTTGGATTGGTAATAGTGATGGATGTGGAGGAGTTGGCATATTCGTTGCAGAAAAGTGGGTAGAAAAAGTAATAGATGTTATGCGTGTTAATATTTTGATAGGTAATAGGATTGTCACTTTTCTGTCAGTTTATGCTCCACAGTGTGAACTCAGTGAGGAAGATAAAGATAAGTTTTATGATGAGTTAATAGCAGTCACATCAAAGTTTGGAGACACTGAACTTGTCATGGTGGGCGGCGACTGTAATGGTCATGTTAAGAAGTCATCTGAAGGTTATAGAGGTGTGCATGGAGGCTATGGATTCGGGAGCAGAAATAAGGAAGGGGAGAGATTGCTTGAGTTTGGAATGGCAACGGACATGGTAGTTTGCAACACATCATTCAGTAAGAGACAGAGTAGGCTGATAACATATGAGTCAGGTGGTTGTAAGACACAGATAGATTACTTCCTGGTTAGAAAGTCAGACAAGAAATTGGTGAAGGACGTGAAAGTTATATCGGGGGAAGAGTGTGTTTCCCAGCATAGGTTGCTGGTTTGTGATATTATCTTGAAGAGTGTTAAAGAAGCCAAGGGAAAGTACAGGGCCCGTCGTAAAGTCTGGAAGCTGAAGGAAGAGATTGTAGCAAGACAATTTAGTTCAGTTAGTTCAGCAAAAGTTCAGCAGTTAGCCCACAATGGTCAATTTGATAGTGACAATGTTGAAAGTACTTGGGCTACTTTGAAGAATTGTCTTCTAGAAGCTTCTGATGATACCTGTTGGTGGACGAAAGGACCAGCTAGACATAGACAGACCTGGTGGTGGAATAATGAGGTTGACCAGTGTATAAAGGAAAAGAGGAAACTTTGGAAAGAGTGGAAGTCAGGTGGTAGTAAAAATATTCACATAGAAGCTAAGCGTCGTGCTCGTACAGCAGTGTATAAGGCAAAATCAGAAGCAGAGAGAAACAGATTTGCAGATGTGTTAAGAAGGGAAGACCAGCGCAATGAGGTATTCAAGATAGCAAAGCAAATGAAGAAGACTAACCAAGATGTTGTAGGTGAGAAGTGTATACGTAATTATGAAGGTGTTTTGGCTAGCACAGAGGAGGAGAAAAGGGTAGCTCGGAAGAATCATTATCAGAGGTTGCTTAACACTGAGTTTGATTGGGATGAGGATAATTTGTCTGATGATGATGTTGTAGAAGGGCCAGCTATGCAGATTAAGACAGAATGGGTAGTGGAGGCTATTAGGAAATTGAAGATTGGCAAGGCTGCAGGAGTATCAGGTATTGTTGCAGAGATGGTAAAAGCATCTGGATATATTGGAGTTGAGCTTATTACAAGTCTTGCTAACCAGATTTTAAAGGATGGTGCTATTCCGAGTGAGTGTCAGTCGAGTGTAATAGTGAATTGTTTCAAGGGAAAGGGTGGTGCATTAGAAAGGGGTAACTATAGAGGTTTGAAGTTGGTTGATCAAGTAATGAAAGTTATTGAAAGAGTGATTGATAAGTTACTTAGAGAAAGGATTGATATAGATAAGATGCAATTTGGTTTTGTTCCAGGGCGTGGCACTACAGATGCAATATTTTTACTCAGACAGCTTCAGGTAAAGTATTTAGGAAAGAGAAAGAATCTCTATTTTGCCTTTGTAGATTTAGAGAAAGCTTTTGATAGAGTGCCACGTAAAGTTATTTGGTGGGCTATGAGAAAATTAGGTGTGGATGAGTGGCTAGTTACGATGGTCTATGTACAGCAATGCTAGAAGTCGTGTCAGGATTAACGATTCACTTAGTGATGAATTCAGTGTAAATGAGGGGGTACATCAGGGTTCTGTACTTAGTCCTTTGTTGTTTGTTCTAGTCTTAGAAGCGCTGTGATGGAGTTCAGAACAGGTTGTCCATGGGAGTTATTGTAAAGTTTGAGAAGTGGAAGAAAGGACTAGAAGAGAAAGGGCTAAAGGTAAACACAGCAAAGTCTAAAGTCATGATTAGTAGCATTGCAGCTAAGTGTGACCTTGTAGTTGGAAGTGGCCTTGTGGAGTTTACAGGAAAGGGGTTGGTAGTAACTCAATTTTTTGTCAGACTTGCAAGCATTGGGTACATAAGAAGTGCAGTAGCATTAGTGGAAGGTTAAGAGCTGACATTCAGTTTGTATGCAAGCGTTGCAAAGGTGAGATTATAGAGAATGAAGTATTTCCAGCTTTAATGATGTACAACAGTGGCTTGTTAGAGATAGTTGAGAACTTCTGTTACTTAGGTGATATGTTGGGCAGTGAAGGGGGTGTTGAAAGAAGTGTTACTTGCAGGATAGGTTCTCCTTGGAAATAGTTCAGAGAGTCACTTCCTTTGTTGACTAGCAGAGTCCTGTCAATTGAGGTAAAAGGTAGGTTGTATGAGGCCTGTGTAAGAAGTGTTATGTTGTACGGTAGTGAGACATGGGCAGTAAAGCAGGAAGATCTTGACCGTTTAGAAAGGAATAATGTGAGAATGGTTAGGTGGATGTGTAACGCCAGTCTGAGAGACAGAAAGAGTTCAGATGAGCTAAGAAGCAGGCTAAGTCTCCGTAGAATTAAAGATGTTATCCAGATAAGAAGATTGAATTGGCTGGGGCACTTGGAAAGAATGGAGGAGGATAATTGGGTAAGAAAGTGTAGAGACTTGATAGTTCCTGGGGCAAAGCCCAGAGGCAGACCGAAAAAGACTTGGCAGGAGGTTATAAGGACAGACTTGATACAGAGGAAGTTGAGTTTAGATCTAACACAGTCTAGTTCAGATTGGAAGAGGGTCATTAATATACCCCGTCCAACCCATGCTAGCATGGAAAACGGACGTTAAGCCGAGAATGATGAATGATGAGAATGATGAAAAGCTAAGGTGTAATGGAAGTGCATTTTAGGGAGCAGCTCCTCCTGAAGGCCAAAACAAAATTTCCACTTGATACTACATTTTTATTAAACGTTAAGTTTAGTTTAAAATGAGCTGACCTAGCATAGCATTCATCAAAACACATAGACATTCAATGGCTTTAAGGCGAAAGTCCACTTCGGTTGCATAGCACGACGTACTCGACGCACGGCTCAAAGCGTACATTATTGCGTAACATTTCATGAGCGCTTTTGGTCGTTCCGCCCGCTTTGGATATCAAAACGATTTTCATATTTTGAATGACCGCTCGAGAGCGCTGATAAATTATGACGTAACTTAAGCATTTCCACCAATAAAATTGCTTGAAAACCATTCTTCCTTTAAACAACATGGAGGAACAAGACGCATGCGATGAACAAGCTTATGAAGCTAGAGAAAACAGGGAAGTGGAAAGAAATATGCAATATGTGGCAAACTTAAGACGCAATGCTAACCAATTGAGGTTTCTTGTGCAAAGATAAACTGAATTGAGCCAAGAATATGTTCCACCAAGAGTTATTTCAACCAACAAGAAGTGTTGGCCCCTCCTTCTCCATCACCAGCAGCGAGCCAGAGGTAGCAGTAGTGGAATAATTCGTAGTATGACAAGAGCACCAGTGCCTAGTGAACCATTGCGTGAACTAATGCGTGATAATCTCCTTTTTGTTTTCTCTCGAGAAAAATCCATCGTACCCAGAACTTTTTACGTTCGCGTTGTCTTTGCAATTCATCTTCCCTTTGCCTAAATCTTCTTTGTAAGATAATCAAAAGTAACAGCCTTCTTTTCAAAATTCTTCTTCTATCCCATACCGCCATATTTGTTGACATTTAGTCTTTTTCTGCGCACATTCAATAATTAGTGGACTTTGTACATTGAAGCGCGCACGCACGCCATGAGCGCTGTGGGTCAAATACGTCGTGCTATGCGACCAAAGTGGACTTTCGCCTTTAGATCGCTCACTGCAAGAATGGATAGATGCCTGAGTAAGGTGCAAGAAAACGAAGGGTCAGACGAATGAGCTCCACAATAAAGATTTTATAAGCATTGCTGCGAAGAAGCGTATAGAAAGGTTATGAAGAAATTTAAACCGAACTAAAACGTCTCAAGGAATCGAACAACGAAATTCTAGTTCATCACTGTTGTCGTAGAAGGTTTATTGACAAGAGAAAAACAGAGTTCGGAGACGAAATAAAAAACTTGAGAACATCATAGGATTTCCAGTTTAAATAAAAAAAAATGTAGTTGTTGTTTATTTAAGGACGAAATGCTAAAGAAAAACAGATTCTTTCAAAACAATTATCATGCCAGAGGAAGATTCAGTTACAATAAAAACATTTGCTAAACATGGTGGTATAGTGGGTCATTCCTTCATAGAGTTTGCTGGATGGAAAGGAACCAAATTCAAATCAGTTGCTACGTACAGTATGTTGGCTAAAACCAAGATATATCTTCAGTAGTTTTTTTCATGGTTATGAGAGTATGAGCAATAAAAACCAATATGATTCCAAAGAGCTGTGAAGTGAAGATACGTACTGAAAACCAAACCAAGTGCCCTTTACCCAGATTGCTTCTTGAGTAGCACAGAAAATAAATCTTCTCTAATTGTTTACCTTGAATGTCTATGTAAAGCAGGAATATGTGATGTTAACTGGCTTGATGATGCAGATACTGCAATCGTCAAGACTGCATTTGAAAGATATGTTTTACATCTGCTATTCGTTGTTATTATTCGGATGAGACAGACATAGCAGTTACGCTGATCTCCTATTGGAAACAAGATCTTCCGGATGTCTACTTTGTGCTAGGACGATGGGACAGAGTTTGGAGTGTTAAAGAGTCTAGTACAAGAAAATAATATATATAACTAGTCTAAGGCCTGTGGAAAAATCCACTTAGGCAAAAGGATAATGAAAAAATAGGTTGTTTTAGATTTTTTGCTGACGTCAGCAGTTCAAATACAAAAAAAATTGAGTTAATTCATTGCATGTAATGCGTAGAGGTTGAAACGCTGATCCAAATAATGTATAGGATCATATGTTTTTGACGAACGCCTAAGAAAAAATAAGAGTTTAAAAATTTTGCTGGCGTCAGCAAGGACCGCCAAAACACAGGAAATTTGTGTACCTGTTTCCTTCATGGTGGAGATCTTAAACACTGATCAAGAAAATTTATATCTTTATATCTATAGCAGGCAGGCAGGCAGGCAGGCAGGCAGGCAGGCAGGCAGGCAGGCAGGCAGGCAGGCAGGCAGGCAGGCAGGCAGGCAGGCAGACAGACAGACAGACAGACAGACAGACAGACAGACAGACAGACAGACAGACAGACAGACAGACAGACAGACAGACAGACAGACAGACAGACAGACAGACAGACAGACAGACAGACAGACAGACAGACAGACAGACAGACAGACAGACAGACAGACAGACAGACAGACAGACAGGAATATGTCTTTAGATGAATATAGTTACAGAAATATTGAGGTTTAAATTTGTTTTAAACATATCTTTCAAAATGCAATTTTTTGAAAGGAGCAATTTTTTGTCATATAACAGGTAATACCCAAACATGGATGCCACATGAACTTTGTGTTTAATAGGATAATTTAGGAGGGTCTCAATTTTTCTTTTTTTAGGTCATTTAGGAAATTTTAGGCAGGCAGGCGGACAGGCAACATAGCGTATTATCGTCATCAACATTACATCATCATTGTTTTATTATTATTATTATTATTATTATTATTGTTATTATTATTACTTAAAATTCTTTAACAAGAATAGTAAGAACTGATACCTTTTTTAGGGCGTTTAGCAGCTGTGTTTTCTCCATTTCTGTTTTATCAGGCGAAGACGCCATTTCAAATAAAATGATTCCAAACGAATAAATATCCACTTTATGGGAAAACTTTGCACGTTTATGTCCAAGCAATTCTGGTGCACAATATCGATTTGTTCCAATGTCTGCAGTCATAGAAGATGTTGAGTCAACTGATAGGACTCTCAACAACGAGCCTTGGTTAGGTCGGACACTAAAGCCAGCTTTATGTTTTGCCAAACCAAAATCTGCAAGTTTTAATGTACCATTTGAATGTATCAAAATATTTTCTGGCTTCAGATCACGATGACATATGTCCTAACATATAAAAAGGTAAGTCATATCATAATAGTTATTTTCTGAAACGAATTTACACCTAAATCTATTCTTTAAAAAAAGCATTGTAAAGATAATAGGTAAAGAGTTTACAGTTTCTCATTATATACGGCCCTTAATGAATTCTTTATGCACGAGGTTTATACTTTGTAAACAAATTTGTGTGGCATTTGGAATTTTAAAAATAGGTATGTTTAGCAGACATTTTGTAAAAATGGAATAAAGGCCTGTGGAAAATATGATATTTTGTAAGTATTCATTATATTAAGAACAAAGTCACATAATTTTGCCCGATAAGAATTCATTTTCATCAGTTGAGCAAGTCCTTATACTAAGATTTAATATGTTGGTATGGTTTGAGTATTTAAAATGTCATCACTTGAAAAACAACAAGTGCCAAAACAAATATGAACTGCTTTTTTCATTGAGGTCGACTTGAGGTTTTTTTCAGGCTTTTTGAAGCCATTTTTTAAAAGGAAGAGTTTTGTGCAGTTGATGATGAAGAACAAAAATTAACATCTGAAGAGGCAGCTCAGATGCGATTTGCAGGCTTTGTCAGGAAAGATATGAAAAAGCACAATCACACATCTAACAGCGCAATATAATTGACTAATTACCCATAGAATAGTATGATTATAAGAAGTTGGTTAATGCAAAATATCTAGAACACTTGGTACTTGGTATGTGTTTTTTCCTGACTTTGTCGCCAAAATAAGGTTATGAAATTTATAAGCGAAATTGTACCAGGGTAGCTAGCTAAATTAATGGGAAATCAATTAAGGAGATTCAAGTAGACTTTTTATTAAATTTTAAGCAGGAAAGTAGAGGGCAGCTGCTGATAAGATAACACCTGGAAAGCTGGAAGAATTAACAATAATCTGGATATATTCAGTACATTTAAAAACAGGTAGTGTTCTAAATATTTCTAGACTTGTTTAAAACTATGAGAAACTTTATGCAAAAACTCACAATTCACAATTCATAACACATAGTCCAAATAAACTTAGGGATTCAGGGAAATTTCTTAAATATCTTCCTTAAGGTAATGATCAAATTTACATTTAAATTTGGTGTGTTGAAGAAATGCATAGCAGCTTTTAGAAGAAAATAGGGAAAAAAAACTTGGATATATTGTAGATGAACTAAATCCTAGGAGATTACTAGGCTTGGCTTATACACACTAAGCTTATAAAATGATTAGTATTCATAATTGTATATTTCAGAAAAAAAATTAAAATTATCTAACTGCTTACCATGAGATGAATAGTTTCTAAAGCTCTTAAGATTTCGAGTGCATATCTCCATATGCTTTCCTTGTTAAGATATAACTGCCCTTTCCTAATTTTATCACGCAGGGTTCCCTTGCTGCAGTATTCCATTTCAATACATAAGAATTCGCTGCCTAAGGAGAGGTTCTCACTGTTTAATGACATACTCCCATCACAATCCTAAAATATATATTGGCCAATGACACGCAAAATATAAAATTTTATGTTATTATGCGCACATACATAGTTAGGAAGGGTAAGTAAGGTTCAAATAAGAACCTTCCTGACACTCTTCTCATATTTAATAATTTTAAAAGATTTGGTAACTTTTGCAAAAATCAGTTCCTAGAAACATGCTATTCGGTAAAACAAATCCTTGCCAAATTAGGAATTTTTTCCTCTTTTTTATGATTTTCCTAGCACTTACAAATAGATAAATTTAGTTTTTAGTTATGTCTTAAAACCCCTAAAAATGGTCTAAATTAAGAGAAAAAAATACTGTCCAAATTCTTTTTTAGCAAAACTCATGAGCTATCTAATAAGACTGGCTTATTTTGCAAAAATTAATACAGTTTAGGGATATAAGAATTTCCGTCTCTTTTTAAATGTTTCTCAGTACATTGTTCAAAATGTCTGATAGTTTCACCAATGCATTACTTATGGGCAGAAAGTAATGCGTTGGTAAAACAACCAGGAATTTTCGACAAAATATCAAGGAATATTCCAGAAGAGACAGCAAGTCTCATAAATATGAACATCTACTGAAGAGTAATGACTGTCTACATGAAGTTGGTTTGAAACCTTTTCTAATTTGCATAACACACAGACTAAATGGCAAAAATGTTTGTACATTAGCTCTTGAAGGAAAAAAAACAGGATCTAAGATTAGCTAGAATAATTCTGACTTAAATAAACAAAAGAAACAGGTAAACCATTAAAAAAAGAACTCTAATAGAATGATCTTTTTCGATTTTTATTTCTCTTTTTGGTCATAATGTTGCATTATTAAACAATGTCCTCAAAACATTTGTGACCTTCAAAGTTATAATAATGCCTTGGCTACATCTGTACAAGTATTATGCACAATTGATTTTGTACAATATATTGTTGCAATGGAAACTACCCTTAAAAGACATGCTTTGCATTTATCTACAAAATGATTTTCTAGTAATAGATCCTACCTGGGAATTTGCACTAGCTGACTCAATGCTGCTGACAGCAATACTTCGTGCAACACCTTCTTCACTATCTTGTTCAAATACAATACCTGAAGAACCAGATGAAGGATTTTGTGCAACACCATCTTCACTATCTTCTTCAAATACAACACCAAAAGAGATAAAGATAAAGATAAAGGTGTAGTATTCAACTTATTTTGAGATGAACCTGCACTGTCTATTCCAGATTCTCTAAAAATTAATTATATGAAATTTTAAGCGACATTTTAAGAAGTATGGCTTTGCAATCAACAAGATCAAAATAAAAGATTTAATGTTTCCAGCTTTCTAACGGGGCATTTCTTCAATGCGACTACAAAAAAGTTAATTTTATTCTGTTTTCTTTTTCCTTATAAGTAACGAAATATCATTGAACTCTCACTGAAAATAATTTAAAAATAAATAAAAACTAGTTTTAATGCAGAATTACACTCTCTATTATTCCCATTTGATATTTAACAGAGTATGTTCAAACTTTGACTGCATTTGTGTGCATTCAGGAAAAGTATAGCAAATAGAAACGACATTGAGGCGTACAAAACACAAACAAATCTATGTGAAACAAACAATGCAGATTATCTTTCTCAGAGGATAATTTTAATTTTATTTTTAAAACGTATTTTCACTTTCATGTGAATAGGTTATTTTTCGTGGCATGTGCCTTAGTGGTTATGGAACTCGCTTTGTAATCATGTAATGGGTCCAAGGTACGAGCATGTTTAGCAAGTGCTTTTACCATAACATGTGAGAGAAATTGGGTAGACAATGCCTGAAAACACTGTAGTGGCTATATCCGGTATAAATATTCGGAATTATAATAATAATAGTTTTATCCTGTAAAAACTGCTCTGTAATTAGTTCACCAAACATGTTTTAAGAATGAAATCAGTATTTGCTTGGCAATCTCAAATTTCAAAGCCTTGCCTTATCACAACCAACCAGACAACCATTTTTTACAGGAACTATTATCTGTGGTTTTCACAATTTAAGTTTTATAGGCTCATTTTGTATTTCATTGTAAAAGGTGTATAGACAGATTGCTGGAATGTAACATGAACTGGAACCTTGCAGAGAATTGTTAAAAAATCTGAAATAAAGGTTTTAGTTTAAAACCTGTGTTGACGCAAAACCAAATATATTGATATGTTCACATTAAGGGTTTTTTATTACATGCCTACTGAAATGATCTACTAGAATACGTTTTTTTGTTTCGTTACTATATTATGTCTTTTAAATGGATGCTATAGTTTTCTATGAATTAATTTTCAAAATTTCTGTCAAGCTTTTTTCCAGTAAGTCCAAATTTTAAGGTTAGGTTTTCAGACAAGATGAAACCCACCATAAAAAAGCTTGTGCAAATGAACTTGTGCAAATATTATATTCAACATATTTCGCTATTTCATTATTGCCAAATATTCTTTAAAATATTAGGCTAAGAATAAAACATTGTTGTGAGTGAAATACACAAAATGAAGGTGTAAAGCTTGGTTTTTTGTTATAAATATATAGTTTAGTGATTTAAAACGTAATTTATTTGCCAAGTAAAAAAAAAACAATGACTTCACTTGTGAATTATCAGTGTGGCGAAAGAAAAAAATGTTTTGATATTTAATTCAATGTAACTTTATCAAAAAAGACTTTATAAACTCAAGACATGTCTTGTTATATAAAAAGAAAAACTTTTAAAGTCATAGGAAACACAAAAACCTAAATGTGAAAGAAGATGAGATAGAGGGGACAAAGGCTACAAAAAAAATTAGAGAGGACTGTTAATGCTTGGGAGATATAGACATAGTGTTTGGAAACGGAAATGGTAAAGTTCATTTTCATTTATACAGCAACATGTATGTGTATATTAAAGCAATCAAAGTAAATTAAAATCATTCTACACTTGATAACTAAAAAAAGGCAATCAATCAACCAAAACAAAAAACATTTTAAGGAATTCAGAGAAGTTGTTAAATTGTGAAGAATAGGCAGTTTTGTGCATATATTTCATAATTTTAAAATAAACGTTCTCCGCCTTGCAATTTTTAAATTTGTTTTTTGCCTATATTTTTCAACCAAGATTCAACACAAGCATTGAAAGTAGCTTTCTGATATCTCTCGTTCTAGTGAAAGTGCAGGTGAATCCTGGCATGATAAGAACCGTATATTCGAACGCAAATAACAAAAGCAAATTCATTGGTGGATGGATACAGCGAAAGAAGTTCTACAGCTATCATTATTATTCCGAATATATATACAGCATAGCTACTTCACTGTTGGAATTGGAAACACTATTATCAATTTGGATGCATGTAGCTGTGCTTAAAGCACTCGCAAAACATGTCTAAACCATGGAACTTGTGATTATGATGCGAACTCCATAACCACTAGGCCATGCCACAAACTCCTAAAAATAAAGTAAAAGATGGATATTCATTCAGAAAGTCATCCTGTCATTTGCAATGTAACAAGAATTAATAAAAGATGATGCATCAAAGGTTATAAAGTTTTTTAGGAAGTTAAAATATTTAAAGGTGACTATCTAAGTTATTTTTGTTAGTACTACAACTCATGAATCGTTAAAAGGCTTAAAAATCATATGAGAAAAAAAGCGTTATTTGAATTGGATGACGTCAGCAACCCATCCACAAAAAAAAATTGAGAACCTTGTTTTCACGTTGCCTCTACTGTGCAGACCTTAAAGCGCTCATCAAGAAAACGTATATGATCATGTGAACGGTTAATGAGATATAAGGGATTAAAAATTTTGCTGACGTCAACAATGACCAGTCAAAACCCCCTTAAAATTTTTTAAAAATTTGTATACGTCTTGCCTACATCATATAGATCCTGAAACCCTGATCAAGAAAATGTAACATGTACTTTGCAGAGATATTAGGGTTTGAAGGTTTTATGATGACGTCATTAACTCACCCATTCCGAAATGGATTCGGGGACTCAGGTTTGGGAAAATTACCCAAATTGGCCCTAGCTGGTTCCTAGTTACCCAGGCGGTGAAAAATCATTGACATGACCACCTAGTTTCCAAGTTATTTAGCCTCAAAATTTTAAGTGCACTGTAATGGGTTCATTAAATTAATAAGGATATTGACTTTAAAGTAGTGTTATTGACGTCATGCAGTAACGTCATAAAATTTAACATTTGAGAATTTCGGCAGCATCAAAGGAATATGACGATATCCACTATGACCGTCACAAACACTCTGTATTATTATATAAGATTATTTACCTAGGATAGCCTCTTCGGTTCCTATTGGTACTGCTATATCAACAAGGGTCCTGCGAAGGGGGTCCTAGCACATTTAAAGCTCCCATTTGAGCTACAAAACTCGCTTAACTACTTGAAAGGAAGAAAGTTTCGCTGGAAGAAAGTGACGCGGTTCCGCTGTTTTTATAGGGCCTTTCCGCAAAAGTTTCTTCCGCGAAATCTTCTAAAACGTGTTGCTCGCAAAAGTTTTTTCCCGCAAATTTTTTTAAGACGTGTTGTCCGCGAAAGTTTTTTCCTGCAAATTTTTTGTAAATTTATTTCCCAGTGAAGGCTTTTTATGTTAATTGTATTTAACTACTCAGTAAAAGCAAAAAAACAAGTATCATTGTCTTTTTTTTTAATTAGCTGAGTTTATAAAAATGGCGTTGAGAAAAGAAGCTTAGAAACTATAACAAAGGTGATAAAGAAGCAGAACTATAATTTTTGTAATTTTTGTCAACGAGAAGATTGCGAAAACATTATAATCATAGACTAAGAATATTATATAGTTTTTGTGATAAAATAATTACAACTTTCATATCCTTTATTTTACATTGTTTTTTTAATACTTCATTATCATCGGTCCGCAAAAGTTTTTTTCCCATAAAGAAATTCCAAATTGCTTGTCCGTGAAAGTTTTTTCCCGCAAAATGCAAAATTTTCGCGATTCTTCCGAGCAGCGAAACTTTCTTCCAAAGAAGGTTTCTTCCTTTAAAGTAGACCGCCTAAGATATCAATGCTATTCTCATGCTGAGCGCTAAGCAGAAAGGATAGATTCACACTTTTATAGCCTCTGGCATGACTCTGCCGGGTTTAAACCCAGGACCTCCCGCACTGAAAGCGAATGCTCTACAACAAGGCTATCAGTTGTTATCTTTCCTTCAGATCATGAAAAAGATAAACTTTGTGTTCACCTAGCAAACTGGGTTAACAGTTCCAAATAAAACTTGTTTTTATGAAAGTTTCTTCAAGTAGTATCATGATACATAGAGAAACTTACACTCCATATGTTCCATACGTGTCCTCACTCCATGAAGAAAAAAATCTAAAAGTATGACACAGTTTATAAAGTGTTACCCATAGGTGAACCTATCTCCTACTTGGCAAATTTTGATTTACGTATTCTAAAGAATGAACACAACAAAAGTTCTCTATTGTACATAACAAGTGAATGTTAATTCTAATTTGTCATAAAATACTTTTATTTGATTTTTTGTAGAAGTACTAATTGTTAAGCTAGTGAAAAAAAACCACTTAGAAAACAACCGTCATTTAAAATTTGACATCTTCAGCAATGACCCATCCATACACAAAAATTATTTTTAGAAATCTGTTTAGTAAATGTATAGGATCATGTGCTTTTGACAAACGGTTAAGATGACATAAGCGTTTAATAACTTTCCAGACGCCTGCTTAGCCTGTTACTATAGGCGATATTTACTCTTTTTAAAATATACATAAAGAATTAGCTTTGAGATTTTTTCTGTCTCACTTACCGAACAACATTTGGGTGACTAATTTCAGACAAAAGTTTTGCTTCCCTTTTTACTTCATCATTGTCTGAATGATCCAAGTTCAAATGCATGATTTTTATTGCACGTTCAAAACCATAATCCTTTTGTCTTGCCTAAATAAAACATAATTTCAGGTTTTAGCCTTGACAGTTCAACTAAATTGGGACACAAACACTAAAAGTACATTTCTAAGGTAAAAAACGTTCCTGATAGATCAATACACAACGTAAAACGAATCCCAATTCAGTAGTAGTGGTTGAAATGCAAATAACACTGTGTAGGAAAACTGTTACATTTTTCTTGCAGCTAAAATTGTGTATAATATACATTAAGCATAAGATTTGTTTATCGTAGAACTTCTTGTGTGATGTATATAATGTTTATACCAATATATTTTGTTCCGTTTAGTTTTATCGTTTCATTTCGTTTTATTTCTCATTGCAGAGCAGAGTGAAGCCTCTTTTCTTATTATAATATTCAAATATAAGTAGGGTGGATAAATTTTTTAACATTGGTATTCCTTTTGGACTGCCTAGTAGTTTAATCTGATCATTTGCCCGTAAATTTTGATTAAACAAGCCAAACGATGATGAAGTGCGTTTTTTTTTAAAAAAAAATAACTTATTGAGGACTTCCAGTTAAGACCAAGTCATCCTACAGTTTTAGCCACGTAATTCATAGGTTATTTTTTATTAACATCATGTGGCCTTATCTCAGATACATAGTGCTTCATACAGAACGTGAGTGTTAATCAAGCTATATCGATCCGGTCGCAACTGATGAAAAGGCATTTTAAAAAAAAAAAGAAATGGTTAGTATAGCTAGAATATCCTGTTTTTTACATGTAATGAACCCCTTCTCATTCTCACTTACACCTAAAGCTACCTAACTTGCGAAAAACTACGGACTTACAGCTGAAATAATAATAGAACTTAGATATCATAAAGGTAGCTACTAAAAGACTTACCAAGTACAGAAAAGAGCAAACAGTGCCACATAGCTAGCATAAAATTAACTACTTAGCTACAATAAAACTACTAATTTAGCTAGCATAAAATTAGCTACTTTAGGTAGCATACACTCAGCTACTAGCAAGCATAGAAAGATTCTTTTGATTAGATTTTTATTTATTTATTTATTTATTTAAAAATATTTATACAGGATGAGGACTTCAGTAATTTGCAAATATATACATAAATACAAAAAAACTGCTATCAATGTCCGTCCTGTCTGAAAATAAAAATGGAAAAAAGCAGTAAAAAACAGTAAAAACGATAAAAACAAACAAAATATTGATCAACTAGAAATGCAACAGTATGCAGACAAGGTGTGAAGTGACTTCATGTGAGAGCTAATTAAGACATAGGTATAGTTCAAAATATTAATCCCACTTAGCTAAACTTGAAGCAGACTGAACGGCACAGTGACTAAGATAGCCGCTGAGAGTGCACATCGCCCAATAAGCTGGTATCGTCTATTAAGAGAAGTACCCTCTGAGCGCCTTCATAAAAAGAGACATATTATCGATTTTTCGAATTTCAAGTGGCAGTGAATTATACAGTTTACCACCTGCAAAATAGAAACTCTGCCGAGCGATTTCTAGTTTGACCCGAGGTTACCTGACAATGCAGCCGTTATTTCGTGTGTTATTGTCATGTTGTTGGCTGACAAAATAATTGTCAAAATGTTCAGATGTTAGTTCATTTAGTAGACACTTTTTAACGAGTACACAAATATTACGGTTGACAAGATCTAGCACGGTTCTCAAGAGATTTTAATTTGTTGAGCTGTGTAATTGTGAAAGGTATTCTAAATGCACTACTATAACTGATTAAAAGTACAATCATCATCGAGAAAATATTGTGTGCGGCTTCAGCGGTAAGGTACGGTCGTAATCTTTGCAGTAGGCTTTTATATGATCGATCGAAATTGTCATTAAGCATTAACTTGCTGTCGATTACTGTTCCCAGATACTTATACTGATAAACGAAATTTATCGGATTTTCTTGATCTACAAATTGTAGAGCCTTGCCATGTGTTTTCAAGCGTTTAGACATTCCGAAAAACATGACTTCTGTTTTCCCTTTTTTTAGATTTATAATTAACTCATTTTCACGGAAATACTGATAGTCTCTCAAGATCTTGATTGAGAAGTTGTTCAATTCTAGTAACATCTTTATGAGCAACGTATATGACGGTGTCATCTGCGTACATTATAACTTTAGAATTTGAGATATGGTCTACAAAATCATCATAAAAAATTATAAAAAGCAGTGGTCCCAAAATGGAACCTTGTGGAACACCGCAGTAAATTGGCTCGCAGCTAGATCGAATATTGTTAATGTCTACTAACTGTCTTCGATTAAATAAGTAGTCGCTAAACCATGCTAGCTCCTTGCCTTTAATTCCGTACGTACGTAGCTTGTTTAATAATAATGAGTGTCCGATCGTATCAAAGGATTTCGATAAACCTATATAAACTGCTCCAACTAACTTACCGCCATCAATTTCGCGACGAATAATGTAGAAATAGAAGCAAGTTTCGTGGAGCGTTTACTTCAAAAATCATATTTACAGTCATTCAGTAATTTCTCTTTTTCGAGATAGTTCATGAGTTCGTTAGATAGCACCGGTAAAATTGAAATCGGGCGATAGTTTTCGGGAAGAGAAGAATCTGCAGATTTAAATATAGATGCAACCTTCGCAACTTTCCAGGCCGATGGTACAGTTGATCGAAAGGTTTATTATGTGACTCAGAGGTTTTGAAATTAAAATAGCAGTCTTTTAACATTCCGGGTGGTAACTTGTCAATACCGGTTGCTTTATTTCGTTTGAGTGATCAGAGTTCTTTCTCTACAAAAATCTTAGAAATATAACCTGTCATGAAGATTTTATTTGTGCGTAAAGGAAAAGGTGGTACGTATCTCCATGTAAAATTCATAAATTGAATTGACTTGGATTTAAGGGAGTGAACAGCTGTACTAAAAAGTTGCTGAAGTTGCTTACTTTACTTCTGCTTTCACTATCTTTTGACATTTGACACACTTTTTTCGGTTTGCTTGGGAATACTGATTTTATTGCATTCCAAAACTTTCTTGGATTTGACAGATTTTCGTTAATAAGATCATGCTGGTGGTTAGCCTTTGCTTTTAGCATATTATTGTTGCAATTATTTTTAATTTTTTTATATTTCTCTGCATCTTCTGTTCTACTTGATTTGCGAGCCTTGCGATGAAGTTTGTCACGGTTGTTCATTTGAGATTTTATTTTTGAAGTTAGCCATTTACAAGGTCAAGATTGAACTCTTTTTTTGACTAACCGGCATGTTTATCAAAGCATCTCTTAGCTTTGAGTTAAAATACGTAACTGCAGAATTTACATCACTGGCGTCGTATACAGGGCGCCAGTCAATTTCAGAGACACCATTAAAAAGATTTTCAAGAACGTAGTTAGTGTAATTACGGCACTTCAGAGTTTGATAGGATGCTTGATGTTGTGTATCCTATGTATTCCACCAACCAAATTTATCGGATTTTCTTGATCTACAACTTGTAGAGCCTTGCCATGTATTTTCAAGCGTTTAGCCATTCCGGATTTTCATTTCATCGTGATCTCTCAGCGAAGTAGGGAATACGTCAGTGCAGTGAACATTGTCGGGACAATTAGTGAAAAATAATTTAATTGTTGTTGATGACGTAGCAGACGTTCTCGTGGGTTTATTGATAAGTTGTTTAAAACCATGGACATTAATTGTAAATTTAAAATCTTTATTGACGTTTGTAACATTATAGTCCACATTGAAATCTCCCATGAGTATAGTTTCCTTATTTTCTTGATTGATACAATTTAAATGATCGTCAAATGTTTTGTTATATTTAGATGGTAAGTACTTTGAACCCTCTGGAGGGCGATAGAAACACCCTACTAAAATTGATTTCGATTTTTAATAAAAATTTCAAGCCACAGAGACTCTAAAGTTGAATTTTCTAAATCCAGCCTTCGCTTAAAATTAATATTGTTTTTGACATAACGCCTCCTCCTTTTCCAGATGTTCTGTTTCTTTTAACCAAAGTGTAACCAGACAGTTCATAAAGAGCATCACTAAAGCATCACTAGAGCATCACTAAAATCCTTGTTCAAAATATGTGTTTTAGACAAGGTTATAATGTCAATTTTTATATCATGCTTGTGTACTAACGCTTCCAAATGGGCAAAGTTTGAAAGTAACCCACAAATATTTTGATGAACACATTTCAGACCTTAATCACCACAAAATTCACCAAGGCTTTCCAGTCCAGGACATGCTTCTATGTCACCACACAAGAGTAGTAAAACTATAAACAAACTTTTGCGTCTTGTACAACTTACTGTTGGTCGAGGTTTTTGTGTATAAACATGGATTGAACTGAAAGTAAACGTTTCTCCAATCTCGTCGTAGTAGTCGTGAACATAAAGTGTTAAACTTATTCCATCTGGTTTCACAAATCTTGGTTTGAATACACAAAAACAACAATAAATATCAACAATCAAACCAGCTAGAAAAAACGCGTGCGATCTCTTCGCCGCCATTATTCCATTTCAGCTAGCTAGCTACATACTACACAGTGAGTGAGATTATTCTACTTTGATTAGGAACGTCCAATCACATAGCTTGTTCTAGCTACAACCTCCACAAAATATGTTTACTCTGGCAATTTTAGACCAAAAACCATGATCAATGTTTATATAGAGATTAGCATATAATATTTACACTGCTTCGCCTCAAAGGTTACTCTCCAGTATTAAATGACACTAGGGGGAGTGTAGCGACAATTTTTTTTGTGAACTACTGTATCTATATTGTAGGCACGTCACAAATAACCTGGGTATTACACATTGCCATGTTGTAGGTCAGGAAATCGACTTTGCTAACCCCGTCGATAGGAAATAATTATTGTTTTTATAACTTAACCTGAACCCTATATACACCTATGGATATTATTCTAGTTTGGTTTAACATTTTGCAGCGTTTTAGGATATCTCCGGTTCTAAATAAAATGCGTCACCAAAAATGTGTCAGCTAAACAGAGGTTTAGTTTTTTTAAAAAAATATGTTACATCCCAAACACAATGTTTTTCAAATGAAACACAGCAATTACGTTTTAGGTGGCTGTGTTTTCATTATACCCGAATAAAATAAGGCAACTTCCTTATAAGCATTATACACTGCCTTTTTAAAATCACAAAGAAAATACAATTATCACTACGCATCATATGGCTGGTATCCGTTATTTTAAAAAGACGGTAATGTTTAAGCTTCATATAGTTGTGTTTTTATAATTTTAGAGGGCCATGCAGCAATGCTCAAGTCTCTTTAATAACAGCTGTATTCTGTCTGTCTGTTTGTGAGCAATATGGCTACCAAATTCTCTTTAATCTTTCCGCAACTTTTACAAACCAGGGGGGTTGTTTATTTAAAAACCTCATTATTATTATTATTTAATACAGCCATATGTTCCAGATTAACCTTAAATCAAAAAACACTTTAAAAGATACACATTGTTGTGTGATAAATCAAAAAGAACTTATCCATAAAATGAATAAACTTCAAGAAATAGACAAAAATTTTAAAAGTCTACCTTTAATTTTTTTGTAAGAAAGAAAAAGAGTAAAAATAAAAGACCTGAAAAGCCACAATAAATCCTAAATCTCAAGAAATTACCAAAAAAACTTTTCCTTGTCCACCATCACCAACTTCCTTGCATAATGTAAAACTTTTTAGCAATTTAGATGTTTCCTTGAAGTTCTTCCAAGTCTCTTCATCAGTAATTTTCATTACACGTTTGATCTATAGGTGGAATAAAATATATTTATTTGTTAGAAACAATACACATTTTTTTAGTTACGGCAATGTAACTTGTTAGTGAAAAAATATACCTGTCGTCAATTTTGTTGGTAAAAAATATTTGTCACAGCAAGTTATTTAAATTTATAACTGATAAATTATTTCAGCTGAATATACTTAGAGGGTCAACTTCCTTACTTTAATATTACTCGTAATTCATTTACTATATTTTAATTTACTATGTTTTTCGTCTTCTATTTTGTCCACCATTTTGATGATAATTAGGTCTTTTGAATGAAATTTTAAAAGCAAAAAAATCACAAACTGCCTTGTTTGTTGGGTAAAAATAATCAGCAACCAACAATGTTCTGTCATTAATTTTGTTCGCAAAAAAACTTCATTGGTCAAAATTTTCGCCACCTGCTAATTTTTTACCAATAAGGTAATATATGAATAGTATTGTCAAAAAACACATAAAAGTTCAATAAAATACCAAGTATTCACCAAGTTCTTCTTCGATATCAACAGATTCATTTTTGTTTCCTTCACTATGGGATCTGCAAAAAAATATAAACTTGGATTACAAATTATTTGTTATAAAACATAAAACAATACTAGCACACACAAACTGATACTTTCATACATCATACCTTTTAAGAATTGATGACATGCATCTCTTAAATTACTATGCAAAAACTTTTCTTTCTGATTAATGACTGGAAGGCAAAAATGAAGGTAATGACTTAATACTTTTAGTGCCTTACCAAGCACTAAAAGCATTGTAAGTTTTAAACAGATGCATATTCACTTTTGTTTTATATTATTATTGAGGAGATCTTATGCAAAATTTATTGACAACACTATTTCAGCCTCCCATTTTTGTTTCGCAAAGACCTTATTATTTCTTAATCCAAGAATTTCTCTTAAAAAAGGGTGATAATGTGTGAGAATTGGTTTTTTTTCCTGTTTACCAACATTTACTCAAAAACATTAATTAGCATAAATAGGTAATAACTAATAAATCTGATAAAAAAACTAGAAATTGCTGTCATCAGAGGTAATTTTAACATTAGCGGGTTGTCTTCCAAGATGGAGAAATAGTGGTCAGGTAGCAAAAACGCTGCTTTATAAGTTACAATAGTACTTCTTCAGACATCTTGCCTGCTGTTTCTCCATGTCCTTTGATGTTGTTCAGTAACAGTGGTAAGATTTGAATGTGTATTTGGAATATCCCATTTTTGCAATAAGGAAAATATATGCTCAACCAGCACTTGTAACATTTCCTATAATATAATACAAAATAGAAGAGCACCAAAGTTAGATAATGTCAATCAAAAAATATTGACCCACCTACTGGGGTAAGGTACTGATAGTATGCTGTATGATCCTTAGTAAAAGGTGCGTAATTACTATCTGCAAGGATAGTATTGGTTTGCAACTCATTATTAACTATCAATGTCCCAAATTGCAGTTGCAACGTCATCAACAAGATTTTGTTCACAAATTTTTTATTTTAGAAAAACGTTTCCTAGGGAGATTCAAATCAGTACTGCAGCAGAACATTGCATCTAAGTGCAATGTGCTAACTACACAGGCTATTTGTAAACATTCTATATTTAGCTTAAGTTGCTCTTGATCTTTTTCTGACATGCTCTTTTAGGCTGGTGTGTCAACCAATACTAAACATTATTTTTTATCACTTATGAGGCATTTGCATTTATTTGCATTTTTTGAGCAAAATAGTTTGATCTTATGAGCATAACATTTTTTTCACAACACAACACAATAAACTTTAAAGACGAAAGACATAAAAAGATTACAAAATAAGCTTTTTGGTAAGAAGAATTACACTTTGATAAGAATCTGGTTTGTTTGCTGGTATTTCAGGTTAAAAAATTAGGTCTATTGTTTAGAAAAATAGAGAAATAAGAATAATGACCAGTCCATGTAAATTTTGATATTCTTACAAAAAAAAAAGATTTTTAAAATCGTTTTGTCAAGAAATTATTTTTTTAAATATATCTCTGGTTGGCCATTTAGTTGCCTTAAATTTAGGCAAACTTAGTGCCTACATCTAGGCGTCTTAAGTTTTTAGCAAAGCATACACTACTTTGGTTTTTCCAAGTGTAAATTAAACCACATAATTGAGTGTCAGCATTGTTAATGCATTGTAGTTCCACCTTTAAAATAGCAAGAGCTTCTGCATCTTGTTACCCTTTAAATGATAATGCTTCAACTTCTTGATTTCATTTTATTTTTGTTAAAGTTGTAGGTAAATAGATGGCCTTGCCTTTTATTAGCACTGATACAGAATTTGCTAAATTACTCTTATGGAAATCAAGAAGGAATCGTAGGTAAATTCCATAGCCTCATGACCCATTAATTACAAAAAATCAATGTTAACTACATGCTCTTTCAGCGTTTCAGTGTTATTGCATAACTTTACCAAACGTTTACCAAGGGAGAGGGCAAGTGATAGTTAAAGAGCTATGAAAATAAATGTTTTTGGATCGTAAAAAGGGGAATTCCGAAATCTTACGTATTCTTAAATATACATAAAATACATTTTCCATAAGGAAGTAAATAACTGCTTAAACAAAGGAACACCATGAAAAAGTAAAGCAATAGTGAGGCAAAGTTGTTTTTGAAAACAACACCAGAAAGTAGTTGGTTGTTAAAAGGAAGCCTGATCAAAAAATTATTTTGAGTATTGTGTCAATCGTGCAATGATTACAATGGCAGTGCGATGGTGGTTCCTCGGCAGAAAGAAACTTGAGAAAGTTTTCAATTTCAATAAAATTTTAAGATGTTTTTTTCATTTGTATCTTCCAGTTTTTACAATAAAATAGGGATCAACATTAACATGATTTTGTCAAGCCTTTTGTAGTAAGACCCTGAATTTTGGGAATGATGAACCCCGTGTAGTCACCATGAACTTGTGGCAGCCATGTGTTTTGCAGATATCTATTCCCAGTGCAGTAGATGCAAAGTGTGCTGCAAAATTAACCTTAGCCTGCCAGAACTCCAACGCTTGCCCAGCATCCCATGCAACTAGTATGGGATCGTTAAGGGTGGGCGTGAGGACTATTATAGGATACCTGGTAAACTCTGGAAATCCCACACGTATATGGGCGTTGCCCGTTGATATGTACAGATCTTGATGTTCAAGCTTTGATACCGAGAGGCCACTCTCCCTGATTCGACTACTTAGTCCTTGGATAATACAAATGAATGTTCATTTTTTCTCATATAAAAAAAATGAAGCAACTCCACATCACAGATATCATCAAACAGATCTTTAACAGCTACCTAGGGCAGTTAAAGAGGAATACCTTAAAGTCAATAAGTACTCCACCTACATGGTTGAACATGTTCCTACCTTTCATTACTAGATAGGTGGGGATTGAACCAAACAAGAATGTTACCCAGATCCGGTTGATCAATAGGTTGTCCAGGATCAAGGATCTAGCAGCACATATTAACGAAAAAACCATGGTTTTTGTGCTTAAGAACGGCCTCGGCAAGCTATGTGTACCAGATGAAATGACTGCATCAATCGACCGTAGATAAGAGACTTGATCGGTCTTCAGGAACCTAGTGGTGGTAAGGATTTCACAAAGGGAGATTTTCATGGATGGTACAAAACTGAAACAATCGACTACGACTTGTCTGCCCACAGCTGGGTGAAGACGAATGCTTCCTTAATGGTAAAAAACATGTTCTTGATCTATGAAAAAAGTCCAACTATGCACAATACGTCTCCTACTGACATTCTAAGATTCTATCTTCTATCGTCTGCACGCAAGGCTTGCAGTACGGACCCATGGTCTGCATTATTGCTTTATTATACTTGACTTTTCGGATAGCATTTTCCAGTTTCATCCCTCACATCTTCAATCTTCCTTTGATACCTAAAATCGCCGCTCCAGTCTTCAGGATGTTCATGTTTGTTTTTGTAGCTTTTTATACCTACACAACTAGCATGAAGAGACCTAGATCACTGCATACACAACTGCCTCCATTTTAGATCTAATAGTAGCACCAGCACAAAATTTTACCCTCAACCACAAGTCCTCGCCAACCCACACATCTATCATACAGTTTTCATAATATTGCACGGTCCTGGGTTACTCTCGACATCAACAGCTTGGGCGAGTAAGAGGAATTTGATTGTCGCTACACTTAAATTAAACGATTCAACTGTAAAAATCATAGCAAGGTCTAACAAGCAAACAACATAAAAATAAGCATAAAACCTGGTATTATGTACTAGTACTGTAATATCAGTGTCAGCATTTTATTAACTAGTCGATAAAGCCCGTGGAAAGATCCACTGAGGCAAAATAAAAATGAAAAAGAAGCGTTATTTTAATAACGCTTCTTTTTGAGCAACCCATCCACAACAAAAAATCAGATCCTTGTTTTCACGTTGCCTCTATTTTGTAGAGCTTAAACTGCTAATCAAAAAATGTATATGATCATGTGCTTTTAATGAGCAGGTAATGATTTAAAGATTTTGCTGACGTCAGCAATGGCCTGTCAAAACTGTAAAAAATTTTGCTGTGCGAGTATTGTGTCAATCGTGCAATGATTACAATGGCAGTGCAATGGTGGTTCCTAGGCAGAGAGAAATTTAAGAAAGTTTTCAATTTCAATAAAATTTTTATGATAATGTTTCTTCATTTGTATCTTTCAGTTTTTACAAAAAAATAGGGATCAACATTAAGGTGATTTTCCTTTAAATTTCTGATTCAGGAGAGAAAAAATGCTCAACACTTAGAGGATAGAAAAAATGGAACTGATGCTGTATATATTGTCATTTTGTATTAGGCTGTAATTTAACCATAATAAATAAGGTTTTGATATAAGCTGCATGAATATTCTATTTTGCTAAAGTTTGGCTAAAAACAGTTATGATAATCCATGTTTATTGATATTAAGATTATAAAGTGGTTTTTACCACATAATAGATAAAGGCAAAGATAATACAGAAGAAGGTATATATATAGGTCTATTGAGGATCCCAATTCAAGATCAAATCTTAGTAAAGTTTACAACAATGAAGGCTACGTAGTTGATTTTAAATAAGAGTAACCTTTGTAACAATTTTAAAAAAGTACAGCAATAACCACTAGCAGTCTGGAAGAATTAAGGATAAAACTTGTTCTTGATCTGAACTCTTAACAGGTGGCATACAGCAATTGACTGGAACTTATAATTGATAATTATATGTACCTGAAGTTTTAGAGTGCAACATATTGACAACCAAAAATCAACTTTGTTTAACTAAGCTCTAGGTTGTAGACAATTTTTTACTTTAAAATCTCTTAAAGGATTGAACTTTACCTGGCCATATAATGATTTGGCTTTTTCATGCAGCTCATGTTCCAACTCTCGCAAACGATCTGTAGGCAATCCTATCTTATGTGAAATGTTAAATGCTAAAGGACTAAAAATAAGAAAAAGGAAATGAGATATTTAACAGAAAATTTTTAAAAAAAATTATCTCTTATATTTTTCTCAAATTCACAGAATTCTGGCATGACTTATTTTTGCAATTTTCAGTAAATTCGTAACATCCTGCAACAGATATACATGTATTTAAAGAACATACTTCTCTGGATAATTACTGGCATAATGAAAATGAATTTCAATACACACATCTTTAGAATTTTCTGATGGTGTTAAAACAATCTTTAGTGTATTTTCAGCTCCCTAAAAAAATTTAAGCAATAATAAAAGGCACAATAGATATAGACATTATTGGGCTATATATCTTGTTTGTTGTTATGGCAAATCATTAGTTAACTGCTGTTTCTCAAAAAATAAAATCAGACGTTTTTCTTCTTTTGATATCCTTATCAACAATTCAAAATTCATTTTAACCTTTATGCTTATATCAACAAACTTTGCGCATGTAAAACATTTAAAATAGATTTTTTTATCCAAAAGTTTATGTTTCACCGTTTTTAACATATTTTCTGGTTCCTAAAAAAAAGATGACGTCGTATCACATTGAATGATATTTATCCCAATTGTTCTTCAATGTAGTAACAAGCATTTGTTTCAAATTTTGTTGCAATAAGATGTCTTCTTTCTTTTAGCAATGCCTCTGATAGCAAGCCCGACTGGAGTTAGACCTGAATAAATTTTATAACAAATTTAAAAATATTAGTCAAAAACACAATTGTATCCTTTTCAAGCTTTTTTGTGCGTACAGCAAACAAACACTTTTGTGTAACTGTTACAATGACAGTACCACTTGAAAAACCTGATAATCTGCTATACATCCTGTAATCAATAGTCCTTACACTAATCACTTTGCTTGTTTTTGCATTGCACTAAACATGACTACCAATGCCTTTTTAGTTGTTCCTGCTTCATTTTTGAAAAAAGAAATCGAAACTTTTTTCTCATTATTTAATTGATTCTTTTTTTTGAATATAGTGGATAAAAAAATTTGGTCCTTGGTATTGGCAAGTCAAAAGAAAAACTTCTTTTAATAAATAGGCCTGAAATAAAATTAGGGTAACAAATGTGTCTCAAAATTCAATTATAAGACCATTTAGTGAATTTTACTATTGCAAAAGTAACAATAATTAGGCAAAAAACAATTATCACAGTTATTACAGCTAGAAGATGCTTAGATCTACAAGAGATAATTTTTACAATAAATTGTTTTCAATTTGTATCACCATGTATATCACACCACAACAGAACCTTCATTTTTAAACTAGAATTAACGATTTTGTAGCAACATGTGTTAGTGTTAGCTTTTTACTACTTCTAAGACAAGAGCAACAGACTTAAGACTCAACCAACTGTCACTTCAACTATATAGCAAAAATAACTGACATAAACTAAAATATCCTATTTACAATCTGTGCTTCTCAAATACCATCCAACGAAGCAATGACAAAGCTAAAAGAACAAAACATAATAACTAAATTGATGCGAATATTAACATTTTTTAGCATTCTAATGATTGCATAACAGCCTTCAAGTTTAATGATTGTCGTAAAAAGCATCATTACGTGTTATAAAAATTATAAAAGTTTTAAGTTTGGGTGTGGGACCTTTCCTCTCTGCAACAACATTAGGGTATCAGTATTGCTAACATTATCAGAACCAATCTGTTAAATGTGACAAATTTATTACAACCTATTGAACAACAAATGTTAACATTTGAAACCTCAGATTTATTTTAAAACAAAAATGGTAAAAACAACACTTTGTCCCTTACGTCAATCGGCTCTATCTTCAGAACAGAAGGTTTGAATGTCTTTGTCAATCTCTTTTTTTCTTTTTTGACAGTCTAAACATGTATATAAAATAAATAAATAAAAAAATAAGCCAATTTTAAGGTATTGTCTCAAATATATATACTTGAAATGTCCAAACGTTTTTCCTATGTCTTTGAAAAATACCTTATCGAATATGTGATCTGAAGTGTCGACACATGCAATACAAAAATAACTGGGACATGATATGCTTACGTTTTTCTTCTGTGAGTTAAGACCTTTGTAAAACTAATTTTTAAAAAATAACTTCAAAGTGCAACTAGGACCATAAAATGATATTGTGATTAGGTTGTTTAAAAGGAATATATAACAGTCTTTTAAGAAAAAACTGTGGCAAAGGTGCCTATATCGCAGTTAATACAAGGATCTTGTAAGATAACGTGCCATTGCTCTGGTGCCATATGCAGTGTTTAAATAAATAATTGACCACTATATGTGATTCCTTGGGAACGGTTTCAATCACGAAATTTAAAATTCTTTACACTGACGTTTGAAATTATTCTAATGCTTCTTTTTATTTTTGTGCAGGGACACTATTAACATGAATCACACAATAAGCGTTTTTTCTTTTCTTAGCCATAATAATTCTTAAGTGTTATGCTTGTTCAAGGTTTAAGGCAGATGAAATAGGGAAATTTAGCGTTGTTTTTATAAAAAAAAGTTATTTTTAGATTATTTACATATAATGATATATAATGAATACCCAAGAAAGACTCATTCGTATATTTGAAAGAACACCAATGTGACATTTTTTTCTTCTTCACAAGTTTAACACATGGTGTAGCAATATTTGATCTACCAGGAGTGTCTAGTTTTTTGTGCAGGTTAAAGTTGTTAATGTCCTGCGTGGTTGACCTTGATGAATACTGAAGTCTTTTTATGGCATGTGAGACCTGGTTTAGGAATGGACTCTATACAAAAAAAGTTATATGGCTGCGTTGGGTTGACAAAATAAACGAACAAATAAATTAAGGAAGTTTATTGTTCTTCCGTACCTAAAATAAAAAAAAATAAAAAAACGCAAGATTTTATTATACATATGATATTAATAAAAATACAAGGTTCCATCCATATGTAAGAAAATTAAAAAGCCCTAGGGACGAGGTTCATACTTTTTTCTCTCTCGCAAGGCCTTTCATTTGTAGTCAAAATGGCAGCATTTTTGCTAGCTAGCTACACTAAAAGAAAAGACAAAAAATTGAAAGAGATGTATATAAATCAATGGGAAAATGTGAAGCGAGATATTTAGATTATCTATTCATAATTACGAAGTAAGGAATCGATCGCCGGGCAGTCTGACCACTTGTAACATGATCAATCATAGTCAATCTACCAAATTCCATGGTCAGTGACCGTTGACGGGTGGTTATTTTAAGCACTAATGTCAGAAGATGTCCTAGAGGACTTATGCTCCCTGGCTGTTAAGGAGGAAAACATGATTGTGAGAGTAGCATTTAACAATATGCAACAAGACCGAGATAATTTTGTGGTTTCCATATTAGAGACCAGGCCTGAATATGCAAATTTGCCAGCAAGTGTCATTTTTGTGATGCGAATTTCAACTATATGCACAGAACCCATAATCAGGTGTCATATGCAGAGGTTTTACAGATACTGATATGCAGCCAGGACAAAAGCTTAGAAGAATCCCTTCAATTTGTGGGAGCTAAAGATGCTAACAAACAATCTGACACACTTCTTATGGACAACCAACTTGCCAATTCTATTTGCAGCTTTTAAAAACAAGTTAGGAAGCAAAAACTAATCCATCAACATCCCAAAAATTAGAATGACCCACCAACCAGTTTTGTATTTTTACCAGCCCAGTCATGGCGAAAATCTTGTCGCTTAATTTTTGTAGCTCAACACTGTCAAACAAATGGCCTTTGTTTAACTTGTTGTAGCTACTTTTTGCTATTAAAGTAGAATGGCTAATCTTTGCCACTACTGGAAGGTTGCTGTCTAAATTAATGATGGCTCCTGGTTACAGTATATCGGCAGCTTGACGTTTAGACTACGATGTCGAACTTGGTGTATTAGAACCAGTACTGATTGGAGACCCAGTTACATGGTGCCATACGATAGTGGTTTGTGCCAAAAAGAACGGTAAGCCAAGAAGAACAGTACATTTTCAATCTCTCAATACACTTGCCACATGCAGTTCTTATTCCATCAAGTATTTTCAGTACCACCAAAATATTTCTGATGCATGGAATGGCTACCATATTGTGCCACTATAAAAAGAGGGAAGACATGTTATACCACTTTTATCATGGCCTGGTTGTTACTGCTACACGACAACACTGCAGGATTACTCTCAGGAGATGAATATTCCAGACACTTTATGCAATAACTTTCACATTCCCAGCCAAGGTCAAAGTTGTAAATGACATAGCCCCCTTACCAAAAGAAATTGCCAAATTTATCCTTGAAGTTGGTACCAGTTTTTTTCAGGAAGATTTTAACATACATGCAATAAAAAGCATTAAATATTGGGAGTTATGTACTTACGTAGATGTTGACCCATTTGTGCTAGCCTGTGGAAAATGTATAATAGCCTTTGATCACAAACATTTGCCCGGATTATTCAGTAACTCCTTCAATGTCCGGCCCACTATTTTCCAGAAGGAAGTACTTTTTCACAAATTTTAAACAGTGCTGACATGCATGCATGAATATTGTGAGATGCTGTATTAGTTATAAAATTATTTATTACCTGTATGTTTGTGAGGTTGTAACTAAGAAAATAAATAAATAAGAAAATATTACCTCCATCTATAAATGCCATATTCTGAGCATGTACCAAGTTTAAAGCTTACCTCCCGCCACAAAAAAGTTTACTTTATTCAACCCAAAATACATAACTACTAAGAACTAACAATTTAAACATGATTTTGTTAAATTCGCAACGATATGTAGGATATAGACAAAAGTTTACCTTGTATCCAGCTTTGGCCTCACTTGTCAGCCATCTTTGAAGTATTAAAATATCGGATTTTGCCCGGTTTTGACGTCATCTGATAATACAAGAATAATCGACCCTCTGTAAGAAGAGAGAGAGGAGGAGAAGAGCGAAGCAATGCCCTTGTTAGTCCTGCACATGAATGTCCCATCAAGATTCTTTGCCAAGCACAATTGGTTAAGGATATGCATCAAATGAATGATAATATTTCTACAGCTGGTCTGGAGATATTCCATTCATTGAAGATCTGTTATTTGCCAAAGAGTATCTTCTTTGAAAAAGATAAAATGTTTGCAGCAACAGCTTTGGCCATAATGGGTCACAATCTCAATGTGGATAGAAAACAGGTATATCTAAATGGCCTTAATCAGCCCTAACTTTTAATGAAAATATTTTAGCTGCTTTGTCCGTATTATAGGCCACGTATCGCAAGAAGAACGCTGAAGGTCATTATGTTCCGAAATATCGTTTGTAAGGTATTCAAAGGCCATGAAGCGCTTCACCTAATTGAAAGTAAAGGTCGACAAATCATATAATTTTATACGAAGAATTGCTGAAGCTTTCTATTTCAGAGCTGTAGATTCGGAAAGACGAAATAAAACGGATGGAGATTCCAGAAAGAGAGAGTTGTGTGTGGCACGGGAGGAAAGACCGTCTCGAGAATACATAATTAAAAACTCGACAAAGTATTCCCACTTGAAATGAGTTCAATTATTTTTTTCTACTTTCTACATATCATGCTCACTCACTTGGCACTTGCCATCCAACTCGAGAACATACACGTGTAGTCCTACTGTATATTTGATTTTACCTAGTGGTGGAGATAGACATAACTACTCATTTTCATCATTGATTAATTTCTAGCTCAAGAATTTTTCCAGCTCTTTAAGTTTCGCATAGGGTAAAGAAATACTATTATAATATCGACATAATAATATGACATAATAATAATATGACATAATATCGGGTTTTTACACATTACTAGATGATGTCATTCCGTCCCAGATTGCGAAAGTTATTATAATCGGAACTTAAGATGGCGACTGGCTACACACTTCTTTATATCAAATATTTTTAAACTTTTGATGGCAATATATGGTATATTAGGTAATATATATTTGAGTTAAATAAATATGTTTATCTTAAATACTGTATTAATATAAGTTGATTTGGGCAAACTGTTTTTGTGGCAGGAGTAAGCTTTAATGACATGAAAATCAATATTTTTGGAAAAAAAGATCCATTTTACCTTTATTTTCTTACGTGATATAATTTTTTAACCTAATGTCGGTATCAAATTCATTTTTATATGACATTGATTTATTTATATTCAATGAATATGTCTACCCAAAATTAAATGGAGCTAAATGAATATTTAGCTCATGTTAATTGTGATGATATGATTCATGAAGACATAATCTAGTAAGGGGCAACCAAAAGGAACTTTCTGAGCAATTTGCAATGCAAAATGTCTAACAAAATCAAAGGTGTCTATAACAACCTTTATATGAAAAGCTAAATCTGCCAAAACATCAATAGTTAACAACCTCAGTCCCAGAGCTTTTTTTCTCTTTTATTTTTTTTATCGTTGCACATGCTTAAATTTTTAGACGTTTTGTTTTAGGTGGTGTTATAGATATATAGAATAATGCAAATTGTGACTTTTAAAAATTCAAATTACTGTGTTCTATGTTTTTACTTGGCATCCCTCATATGGATTCAATGAGAGACTTAAGGCCATTGAAAATCTGGGAAATAGCGCAGGCTATGCATGTGTGACGTCATTTTTTATGCCCCATTTTTATTATTTTTAGTTAACATCAGGATAGTTAAAAACATTTGAAAATCACATCTATTGTCATCACAATCATTATTTAACAGTTGTTTTCAAAAAAAACATTGGAAAATGTTTTTCTTCTTTTAAAATCCTTATCAATGCTTCAAAGTCATTTTGACTTTTTACATATGCTTATAAATCAAAAAACTTTGCACATGTAAAACAATTGAAACAGATTTTCTTATCCTAAAGTTTGTGTTTCACTGTTTTAGTCTGTTTTCTGGTTGCTTAAAATATGATGACGCTGTCTTGCATTAAATGATATCATCCAAAGTTTTTTATCCTAATTTTCCTCCAATGTGCTAACAAACATTTGTTTCAAGTTTTGTTGCAATAAGGTGTCTCCTTCATCACTCGATTTTGTTTATGATGTATATATAGTAGAGTAAGCACCATTATTAAATTTCTGGTAAGTGAATGGAATGTTGGAATAAAATAAGAGGTTATAAATTAAAAAGTTACTTACAAATTTGGAAAAAAAGTCATTGTTGTTTTGTTGCATAGGAAGGTATTCTGCTTTGTGTCAAGTATTATTAATTCCAGAGCCTTCCAAAAATTATGAATTTTATTAATAGCCATTTTACCTGTAAATATATATGGTTATTCTTTTTTTACCCACTAATTTCAGAAATCTGAAAACTCCAAAAACTTATGTAAATGTTGTAAGTCATCAGATGCTCTTTTGTAAACGATGCAATCGAACTATATTTATATGTGATAAAGGTACACAACCAATAAAGTCATGACTCAGCTGAAGACAAAAATAAGCACAATCTTTGTCAAAAGTGTTGGAAACTTTTTAAAACTTCAATTATTCACACACTTTGATCCCCACATCCCCTGACACTTAGGTTTTTTGAAGACAGAAGTTTGGTGCTATGGCTCTAACATTGTGAGAAGGGTGATGGAGGAGATAAAAAGAATCGTAATTCTGTATTTATAGCATTTTTAATGCCACTGATGGACAGTTTTTGTATTTCTCTGAACTACTTTTGGCAACGATTGTAGCTAGTTAGCTAGCTAGCTACCTATAATAACGTTTTTTACAAGTTTATTTCCAGCTAATAGCCACGACTCTAATATTCTCTATATGCTTTATAAATTTGAGTTTAGGGTAGCTATATGTTCTTCAACGTAAAATATG
Source organism: Hydractinia symbiolongicarpus (assembly GCF_029227915.1). NCBI lineage: Eukaryota > Metazoa > Cnidaria > Hydrozoa > Anthoathecata > Hydractiniidae > Hydractinia > Hydractinia symbiolongicarpus. Next base: position 12,444,591 of record NC_079887.1, read on the forward strand.
GTAATAAAAGATACGATAAAATGTTTTCAAACGAATATATTCCAATGATACCCACCTGATTTGCTTTTTTTCCAACCATCCTTTTAGACCATATTCACTGACATGTTGCGTATGTCTGCCTGCTTTGGCCTACTTTCGTTTTCTTGCGTTGGTTGTTTTTTACGTCTCGATCCCAGGACTCTATCCTCGGGCAACCTCGGTCTCAGCACCCCTTTCCAATGTTAGAGTGGGCCCTCTCTACATTGGGAGGGGTTAAATATTTATCGGGGTTCTTCGGGTATTTTTTAGGGGAGAAATGCACTACACCCGTCATTGGCATAATGGTAAAAAAATCGGCAAAATGTGACCACATATTTGCAAAGTGACTAATAAGTTTTGTCGAACAACAATTTTACTGATTCTTTTTTAACGACTAACCGTGTTTGGCCGTTTTTTTTACTACGGCCATTTTCATTGTTTTCCTATTTTTCACTTCAGTATCTATGAAAACATAACGATAATAAAAAGAACATGGAAAAAGCCTTGTATGAGTCTAAAAAACGTTTCAAGTGGGCGTAGCAGAGGAAAGAGAAAAAAGAACGAAGCAGAAATTAAGCAAAAAAGCAGAGAAAATAGTTAAATGAAATATGTCAAAGCGACTAATTTCTTGCCGACTTTTATTTTTTGCCGACACTTTTTTATGCCGATTTTTATACCGATCAGGTAGGTTATCCAAAAGTAATACCTCTTGTCTGCAAAATTTTTTAATGTACATTTCATAAAGACTATCCATTTCTACGTACGTACTTTCTGATTTTTGCAAATTTCACCAAATTTTTACAACGAAAGGGCCGAAGAAAAATTTAGTTAAATTAGCTCCTAATATTAAATGTTAAAAACGCCGTGTTTGTCTTCTGAGTCTACTTTGCAATTTCACTTACAGAAAGATTTAAAGTGTTTTTTGATTCGTCAAATGCAACTGACCAGAAAATTTCCATTGTTTGAGTCATAATCGTTCATTAGAACGACATGCTTTCGCGATGAACGAACTCTCCACCTCAATACACCACGATTAAATAATTCACCACAGTAAAAACGAAATAGGTTTTCTTGGTAAACGAATATATGACTGTTGGTTCCACATGCAAGTTCTCTGTATGGTTTCTTTAATCTTCCTGGCCGTTGTTCTGGATTCTCTGTCAATGATTTTCTTCTCATCCCAATTAAACTGATGACTTCTGCTCCAGCTGTGGTCCGCAATTTCGTTTTTCTTCACATCTCCGTTTCTCACTGCGCGCATATGTTCTTGTACTCGTTGCTTAAACTTTCTTTTTGTTTGGCCTATGTACACTGCATCACAATCTTTACACGGGATTTCGTAAACAACACTGCATTGTTCTTCCAGGTTTATTTTGTCTTTTGGCTTAGACAAAGTGCTTCTTAGGGTGTCTTTAGAATTAAAAATGCATTTGATCTTGTGTTGCCTTAAAACTCGACGAAGGATCTCGCTAGTACCTGGTACAAAGGGTAGGAATGCTGATGCGATAAATTCCCCTGATGTTTCCTTGTTGTCTCCGTTGCATCTTCGCTTCATTTTATTTTCTCCTTGTGTGATGACTTTATGACTGTATCCATTTGCGATTAATGCATTTCTTACACGTCGAATTTCTTCTTTCCTCTCCTGTTTGTCACTGACTACGCTGTTGGCACGATTCGGCCTACATCGACAAATCAAATTCACTGTTGAGCTTGAACACAAGATCAAATGCATTCTTAATTCTAAAGACACCCTAAGAAGCACTTTGTCTAAACCAAAAGACAAAATAAACCTGGACGAAAAATGCAATGTTGTTTACGAAATCCCGTGTAAAGATTTTGATGCAGTGTACATAGGCCAAACAAAAAGAAAGTTTAAGCAACGAGTACAAGAACATGTGCGCGCAGTGAGAAACGGAGATGTGAAGAAAAACGAAATTGCGGACCACAGCCGGAGCAGAAGTCATCAGTTTAATTGGGATGAGAAGAAAATCATTGACAGAGAATCCAGAACAACGGCCAGGAAGATTAAAGAAACCATCAACAGTGTAGCACGTAACAAACACATAAGCAGCATCTCGTATCAACTTCCTGAGATTTGGTTACCAGCCCTACAGAAGAAGTAGTTACCTACATCTAGGTCCGTAAATGTTAATTACCGTAATTAACTGTAATTATCAGCTCGTTTCTGATTGGTTAATTTTTATGAATGTCGATCCTCTGCAATTATACAAATACATGCTCAACATTATTTTACTTTGCCCGATGATGGGAGAAGAATCTCCCGAAACATCGCCTGCTAAACTATCATGTTCAAGAAATGATAAACTTTCCACAGTAATATGAATACTGAACAGACAAACCGAAATAATATCTTCAATAAAATCCTTACTGACGACGTAATGATCTATTTAAAGCATGTGTGGTTATCTGTGGAAGTGATACAATAACTGTATGTTAAAATTGTAATGGAAATTGATTCAGCTTTGCTGCCATTATTGTACACGACGCTACACTGTATTTGATTGGTTAGTGAAAACTTTCAGTTGATATTAGGAAGGCTAAAAAATTGTTCCAAAATTTAATAACCCGTTCACCCTTTTAAGAAACTGTTTGAGAAAATGCATAGGATATTTTCTTTTGTCAAACTGTTACAAAGAAACTTGGGTTTTTACAATCTTGTTCGGCATACATTAAGAACTAAAATTTTCGGCAGAAAATGTTTCGGCGGAAAAAACTTTTTTTATTTCAGCGGAAAAATTTTTATAAAGATTTATAAAGTCAAAAAATGCATGGGTAAGTCTTTTGAACGAATTTTAACCAATTTTCAAAAGTAATGATTCAGGAAATGACACAAAAAAACCTAAAGCATATACAGGGAACCATAAATTCAATCAAGATCTAAAAAGGGTCTTTAGGATCCCATTTTATAAATAGAGCCTCAGCCAAATGTGAAAATAACGAAAATAATATATATGTTCAAAAACTGCAGCTTTTATTGATTTTCTGATTACCCTATATATAATTTCTATGCACTGGTCCTTATTAAAAAAAAAAAAATAGAAAAACCAAAATTCGGACCGAAAAATTGTCGGACAAAAAAAATTCGAAAGTTTTTACGTCTGAAACGTGTACGTGTGTTTAGCGTCTTTTCTGTTACTTCAGGAGGTAGCTGAAGATAAAATTAAAAAAGGGTAAAAAAGTACGAGTAACTGTCGTGATAAAGTTTTTTTATTTTTAAAGCAAAATGTTTGATATATTTCATATATATTATAGCCGCATGAGGCGTATATAGCGTTTGGTTCACATATTGTGGTGCATGTCAATTTTACTTTAACTACAATTTTCCTCTTTCACTTGCTAACATTTGATGTCCTTTTTGATGTCCTTTTTACCGTGTGTGACTTTAAAGAGCAACCTCGTTCCCAGGGCATTTTGCCTTGTTGAGAAATTACCTTAGCTACATAACTTACTTTTTCAAGCTACAATCGACGATTTTGGTTTTAGCATTTCGGCGATTTACTTAAAATATAATTTTGAACTTGAATAACCTCTTTTTTTTGTTACATTTTATCTCATCCCCCGAAAATATGCAGCAAGTGGGTCGTTAGCGATAAATCAATAAAATTATTGTTTTCGAATATCTTTTGCTAGCGTGTTGTAGTGGTTTCACTCTCTGGGGAACATTTACAACAAAATGTTTTTAAGAAATATGAGGTGCGATAAACCAATGGTATGTCAACAAAAAGAAGCTTGCAAAACACAGGTGCCATGTTCAAAAACTCGTTTTCTGCATAAAATAACTTTCGGTATATCTTTAAATTTGGAGACGCTTTAGCAAAAATATGCTGCAAATGGAAGTTAACGAAGATGCAGAGGTAGACCTTTTTTATCCTATTTATTTTTACTGTTTTCTTTAAACAAGAATTTAATTTTATGCTTTCCTCTAAACGCAAAACTCTCTAGTTAGTTACTCTAGCTAGCCCTAGCTTTATTTGGACTGCTGTGGGTCTGTCCCCCCAACACACAACGCTTTGAAATTCCTTGTTACTCAACCTTTTCTAGCTACACATATATTATATCATAATGTTATGCTACTTTAAAAAGCAATGACAAGGTAACTAGGTTTTAAAATGCTAGCTAGAATTTTTAAGACAGGCTACAATAAAACACAGACAAGGTAGAGTAATACAGCCTGTTGCTGGAAATTTGGAGTGCTGTGAGACTACCCTTGAGCATGTAGTGCTACAAATAACACGATTTCAACAACTTTAGGAGGTGAGGCAGGTAGAAAATTTAGTTTTTTTTTGTTCAAGTACATTCAATCACTCACATCATCTCGAAAGGCAGTTTTAAATGGCAGTAGATTGTAACGGCCAAGTGGTCTTTGTCCCTAAAGAATTTTTTTTCAGAAACCCAGAAAATTTACTGAATAGTATTAGATTGTTCAAAATTATTGACAACTTGTTGGAATTAGAACAGGATTTTTGCTATTCACGTAAAGTCCACATAAGATGTTAAATTATGTCTAATTTTAAGTTAAAAGACTCTTTTTATGCCACTCTGTTATGCAAATATTATTTTTGTTTCTTGGTTTTAAAGCCCATCAACTTAGAAAGGCTTTAGTGTTTGTACATGCCCTACAAATACTAGCCATATATTTCATTTTTTTACATAGAAATAATTTACATCAGTAAATTTTAAATGCATTATATATATTTTATGCTTGACAAATTATTTCCATTTCTTTGAAGGTTACCAACTATGAAAGTAAAAGTGAATTTCGCAATTTAAACTTATACAACTTTGCATTAAAATATGTGGCGAAAAATCTATTTCTGTTTACAAACACAATACACTTAATTCCAGCTCCAAACTTCAGAGATGTTTTAAATAAGGTATGTATGTATATATAGGGTTTATTTAGTCTCAATTTTAATATTTTTATTAGCTATACATAATTTAAATTTTAATTATATATGACCTAGGCTGTGGAGTTCAAACTTTGTCAAAATTTACAGAGGCAAATATCTAATCTTGATTTGTTGGAAAAAGTTTTACAAAATTCCAGTTATTGGTATGTGTTTTTTGTTTTTTAATTATCATATATCTTCTCCTTTTGTATACCCACAATAAATAATTATGTATTTTATCTTGCAGGGGAACTCTTCACAAATGTATTCAAATAATTCTAACCAAAGAAAAAGACTTTGGTTTTTTTCTTGCCAGTCAAAAAGTAACACAGTATTCATTTTTAAAAAATATGGTATCAAATGGAAAAAGAAACAACCAGGATGTTTATCGATATGTACATCAAGCCATTAAGTTAGGTATGTTATATTTATTAACTTTTTTATGTAATAATATGCTAATGTGTATGATTTTTCCTTTGAAACAACTAAATAAAGTAATGTCTGAATCGTTAATTAACAATGTCACAATGCAGCTATTTTAGTTTGACGTTGTACCTTTAAAGTAAGTACAAGGCTAAATAACTAAAAATCGGGTAGAAAAACTGATGAACTGTATATGAATAACTAGGTGGTACCTACAACAAAACTAAAATAATATGAAGCTGGTATAACCAATTTTTTAGGAACCCAAAGATTGACATCATTTAAAACTTAAAACCATGATATCTCCATAAACATCCTTTTAAGTTGACTGGAGCTAATCATACCTTTTACAAGCGAAAAAAAGCTCCTGAAATTTATACAACAAATAAAATACATAAAGCACAAAGTCTGAGTGGATAAAAAATCAATAGCTACATCAACAAACTTCAAAGAACATTTAAAAAACATTTAATTAATATGCTTTTTTATTTCTTTTTCGCTAATTTTCACGATAACACAATAATTTAAATCTGTTATACAAAAAGTAAAAAAAAAGTAAACATTTATTTACCTAAGAAATGACAATTTACATTACTAAAAGAATAAATTAGCAATTAGGAAGGAGACTTTCCCGATAGCCAAGGCTAAACAAAGGAGAAAGCCAGCATTTACAGCACCAACTTTAATAAATATTCTGTATGTACTTCGATTGTGATTAAAGTTAAACGAAGAACCTGCCATTTCAGGTGTAAAGATTAAGAATGGAAAGAAATGCAACTATATTTAGGCACACACACTTGATCCTGCATAGATGGTTGTGTAATAAAAATGCTGTAATTTAATAAGACTTGCACATTCTTGTTTTTGTTAATTTTATGATAAAACTTGATGATGTTCAGGGTTTTACAGTAGAGCATTGGTGAAATAGTACAAAGTTTCAGCTATAAACTGGTGCATTTTTATGAATTTTGAACCTTTATGTTTTTCACTAATTTATGAATGTGCTTGTGAGTGACACTTTAGATAAAAAAAAATATAGTTGAAACAAGAAACAGAGAAAAAAATCAACTTATATTTACCTTACTGCATTTTTTTTCTACTTTTAATGCAAGGGGATGTGTACTTTTTATATATTTGTTGATATATACATCAATATTTTATCTTTCAGCTTCTTTCTTTTGTGAATGTGGCATGTATAGTTGTGCAGAAATGATATACACCTGCATTGATGTTGTTGATTTAAATGGAAATATGAATAATGAGCAGATGCTGATTGCATTTGAAGTTTCGTTAAGGTGAAATGCGTTATCCTATTTTTCTGTGATATTTGATCTTCCTGTGCAGTTTCTCTCTTTTTTGTTAAACATAAAAAACAGTGCTGTCATATTTCTTTATCATTTGACATAGTGTATTGGTTAAATAAGATGGTACATGGAGTTCCAACTGTTACAAATACTATGCAAAACATCAACAAAATAATGATGACGTTTCTAATAACATTGTTTTTAAATGCAGCTTTATTAAAAAGTATAATGTACATAAATGGTTTTTTTTAACTCAGGAAAGTTTGTTATTTTTATATTTCTTACATTTTAGAATGGCATACACATCTACGCTAGATTGTAAATTTGACGATGCCAACAAATCAATAATAAATGCCTCTGTTTTGTTGACATACCTTCAAAATGCTCAGTTTAAGCCAAATTGTGCATTGTTTTATACCATTTGCAGTATGTATATGTTCTCAATATCACAATATGACAAGGTAATTTTATTGCTTTTTAAAATAACCATTACTTTACATCCTATATGGCAGAGTAACTTTAAAATTTTTGCCTTAATTAATTGCTTCTAACTGGAATTCCCAAGCAATACAATATTTACCTGGACAATGTATACACATAATAAGAACTAAATACTGTTAATTCGACCTTAGTGGCGTATCTCGTGTTTTCAGTAAGATATAGCTAATGTAACATGTATCAATCTACTTTTGAATATGATTAGAATAATTTTTCTGGGTGTTTATTTTTTACAAGGCATGTGTATAGGTGAAATAATGCTAGCCAATTGTAATATATATTATTTGCCTTTCTTATTGTTAATTTTAAAACCTTTCCAAGACTTGTTATGCATTATAGCAACTGTGGGTGCAAAGAAATTTTGAGTCTAGCCTTTTTTTACTTAAACTGAACCACTATTTTGATTACTACAATGTTTACTGCATTAATTTTTAGTGTTTGTAAATATATTGATAATTCTGTTATTTTAGGCATACAATTTAGCTATACAGGCTGTTCAAGAGCTGGACTCCAGACTGTCTCCTAAGGTATAAAGACCACATTATTACAAAAAAGTCAATTGTAATTCTCAAGACAACAGCACATCAATTTTATAATTGTTAATTTCCCGTTATTAAAAGGTATACTTACTCATTTTCCTGTATTGCCAATCATCCCTTTATCATTTTTTTTAATTATATTTTAGGTCATTGTTGATACTCTTAGGCAAGCATGTAAGGTATGAAACATACAAATTACTGCTGTTTTGTCATATAGAAAAGCAATAGTTTTTGTTCTACGATTATTCTGTTATAAACCTGTTGTTTACTGATTCTCTGTTTGTTTTATTGCATCAAAGGTTGCACATTACCCATTTTTTTATGAATACTTTAGTTTAAATGTTTTTATTTTACCTTCAGGCCTGTATTATAAAGCGTTACTTTCCTCAAGCTTGTGTTTATGCGAAAGAGGCTGTCAGACTTGCAAAGTAAGTGACACTGGTATGAACTGTCATACTATTTTTTGTCTAAGTTTTTGTTAAGGGAGATTAATTAATAAAAAAAATGAAATTATGACTGTTAAGAAAATGAATAATGGCCATGAAAATGCATATAAATGCAGTACAGTGCTTGTGTTAGATTGATTGTGGTAAAGAAAATAATTTTTAATATTGTGTTGTATTTATTAAAGAATCTAAAGGCAGATATTTACACTGTGCTCGTGAATCTATTATCGCATATATTAGAACTTTTTGACTTTTTTTTAGAATGATCGAATATTTTGATTTAAGTGCTTACTTTGTGTATTTTAAATTAAATTTAAAAATCCAATTCTGCTTTACCTAAAATATCAGAATAAAAGTTTCTCTGTTTTATTTAGACATTGGTATGGTATAAAACATCCCAAGTATGCTGATACCTTGTCTGATTATGGTTTTTATTTGTTAAGTGTAGACTCTGTCAGTAATGGCGTCAAGTATTACCAAGTAAGTCATGTTTTTTTACCTTGGTGATTTTCCAAAATGGATTTTGACGATTTGTTTTAATGTTGAGTAAACAATATTCAAGTCTAGGTGTGCACTTGTTAATCTTAAGCACATCTTTTATTTACCTGTTTGCTGCTCTGAAAGAAGTTAGCTCTTGATGTGTGGCTTAGTTTAAAAATGCACGAGGCAATATATTCACAATATTTTTATATTTTTTAAATAAATAAAAAGACATTTTAAGTTTTGTCAAAATAAATTTTTTAAAAAACGACCTACTTGAAGAAAACTTTATGAGAATTTACGCTCCACATCCATAACACTGGATGGCTTCTGTTCCAATGCATGAAATTTTATCTCATAGAATGCTTTGGAGATTCGTACAGAACTATTCGGCGAAAACAATATTATTACTGCAATCACACATGAAGACCTAGCATATGCTGTCTATGTTCGAGATTACAGTCAGGGCAATTTTCATGAAGCAAGGTAGTTATGTGTGGATTATCACCCCAAATTTACCAAGAATTCTTTTTTTCATTAGTAGTTACATTTAGAGTGACTTGTTTGAAAAGGTACTGCATGTTTAAGTTTATTGAAATTCTCTCTCAATTTATTTTAGGAGCCATGCAGAGCAAGGACTTCGTGTTCTCACCACGCTCCTACCGAAAGATCATCTTCTACTCTCTTCTTCAAAACGAGTACAAGGTATGCTCATTCTCATTATTGCTGTTACAATCTAGTGCGTCCACACAACCAAAGAAGTGGATATTTCGCACCCTAATGGTTGTACTGTATTTGCTAATTATTGTTTTGTTCAACACTGTCTATTTCCTCTAATTATATGTATACAGATTTACAGTATTTTTATCAAAAGTTTAGTCGAAGGTAACATTTACTTCATAAGCAATGGATTTCGATATTGCGTAAAATAATTGTAAACGTTTTTATTTCTATCAAGTTGAAAACAATTTTTACAGCATGCAGTTAATATCTCATTGACGGTGATAGGTTTAACTCAAGTGATAGGAAACCTTTTTTTCAGACAGGTTTTCTTAAATTATTAATCTTTTATCTTAAGCCCCTGAAGAAAAAAAATAACAAATCACACAAGTTTTTTATCAGCATGCATCTAGTTGTTTCTTGTTTAAGGTGAATAACAATACGGCTTTGCTTGTTTCATTTGGGAACTGTTTTGTGTACATAAGCGCGTAGTACTTATTACTCACACTTTGTAAGAACACATTATGAAAACACTTGCCGTATGCAATATTAAACTGTTATGTTATTCTTTTAGCATTGATCTTAGAAGAAGTTGCCATTGATACTGGAGACGAAGCTGAGGAGAAACGGCTTTTAAATTGCGCTGAAGAATTACATATAGATTCTCTTCGATTAGCCAGGTTTTTATATTTTTATACTATTGTCATTGTAGTAGGTAGAATTCCCTATGGCGAAGTGAAGTTTGTGTTTGTTGGCGAATCAGTAACCAATGTTGGAATACAGCTTGTCTTGTGTAACGTGTGAGGTGTAAGCCTTTAAAATCTACCTTTTTTTATTCTTCAGGAAAACATTTGGTGAAAGCAATGTCCAAACAGCGAAACATTATGGGAATTTGGGACGATTATATCAGAGTATGAAAAAATATAAGGTAAGTGTTTGCATTTGTGCGCTGGGAGAAAAAAACAATTCCTGTTTATGATGCTAGACGAGCATTATCATAGAATCGTGAAAGTATATTGTGGGTGTAAAATCGGATTTTTGAAAAAATATTTGCAAAAAAATCTGTAAGAGTAGGAAATACTGCTTAATATTGCTTAAAAAGAGCTTATAAAGTTTTTCACAATTCTTTGAGAAAAATATACGGCAAACATATTTGGCGTCTGGTTCATCTTTAACAATTTTTATTTTTTATTTCGTATATCAAACACAATATCGTAAAGTTTTGCATATCCAAAATTTTGATATTTAAATTTTAAGTGAAAAAGCTTGAGCATACTCCTAAAATTTTTGAATTTGTTTTTTTTTTGAAATCTGGACAAATTAGATTTTCCTTATGTCTTTAGTCATAAATATCTTTAGTTAAAAATACGGTTTATAAAGGAAGATTCACTTTTGCAATATCTGAAAAAAATGAAAGTTTTCAATTACATTACTAGCCAAATACCAAGTCTAATTTGACTGGGAGAATATGGACAATACAGGTTTTGATAGATCAGCATTCGGCAAATAAAATATTTATCTCGCCTAAATTTTTATTTTAGATTTTAGAATTTTTTTAGTTAATATTTTTGGGTCTGACGTTGTATTGATAGAGGAAGACGTTTTTTAGGACGCAGAAATCAATCATTTGAAAGCCATCGAAATCAAAGAGAATCTTTTAGGCGCAGAGGTACATCTACTTTTTATACATTTTAAATCTCAGTTAGATATATTGGATTGCTAATGATTTTCATCATCATCATCATCATTCTCGGCTTAACGTCCGTTTTCCATGCTAGCATGGGTTGGACGGGGTATATTAATGACCCTCTTGTATCAAGTCTGCCCTTGTAACCTCCTGCCAAGTCTTTCTCGGCCTGCCTCTGGGCTTTGCCCCAGGAACTATCTAGTCTCTACACTTACTTACCCAATTATCCTCCTCCATTCTTTCGAAGTGCCCCAGCCAATTCAATCTTCATATCTGGATAAAATCTTTAACTCTACGGAGACTTAGCCTGCTTCTTAGCTCATCTGAACTCTTTCTGTCTCTTAAACTGGCGTTACACATCCACCTAATCATTCTCATATCATTCCTATCTAAACGGTCAAGATCTTCCTGCTTCACTGCCCATGTCTCACTACCGTACAACATAACACTTCTTACACAGGCCTCATACAACCTACCTTTTACCTCAATTGACAGGACTCTGCTAGTCAACAAAGGAAGTAACTCTCTGAACAGTTTCCAAGCAGAACCTATCCTGCAAGTAACACTTCTACCAACACCCCCTTCACTGCCCAACATATCACCTAAGTAACAGAAGTTCTCAACTATCTCTTACGAGCCACTGTTGTACATCATTGAAGCTGGAAATACTTCATTCTCTATAATCTCACCTTTGCAACGCTTGCATACAAACTGTATGTCAGCTCTTAACCTTCCACTAATACTACTTCTTATGTACCCAATGCTTGCAAGTCTGACAAAAAATATCATTTTCCCTAACTTTATCCCGCCCTTATACATGAAGCGTGGTCATGGTTTGTTGGCATAGGTATTCTCTACTTCTGCAATGTCGAAAAAAACGTCCCTTATTATTGTCGCAAAAAACATTTTTGTATGTCGCAAAAAACTTTAACTTATAACTAAGAACAAGCTGAGGCCTAATTAAACTTTACAGACCTCTGTCAAATGACGAAAGCTTTGTAGTGTATTGAAATGACTGCGGCTGGTGAGTCGAGAATTTATTACGTATAGGAATCTGAGTTGGGCACTTTAATATGTAAATAAATAAATAAACCATGCCCATATTTCCATACCTTAAAGGAGCTACGGAACGGTTGTTGTTTTCGACTTTAGTTACACGAACGTCGAGCTGCTGGCGGTGAAAAACAAAAATGGCTATTTTCCAGCATGTATGTAATTTACAGACTCGAACATATAGATATATCTAGAATTTTTTATCTTCTCCAGCCTTGGTAATGTTTTCATCCAGAATGAGTCTTGCTGAAATATTTCTTTGTAATATACTTTTCAAAAAAAAAATTAAACCAGCAAGCATAGTGGACTGTTCATTGCGCAAAACGCGTTTGCCGGATTTTTAATACGTGCGCGGGATATACGGAATGTGAGCAGTTTAACCGGTTCGTAGCCCCTTTAATACTATTAGAATGTTGTAAAAAAATCATGCCGTTTACATTAAAAGATCTCTTTGCCAAAAAAGAAGCATTGTTGTATTTGATTATCTACTCTGAATAGATATTAAGCTGGCGTTTGGCAACGGTCTTCCTTTACGTAACAACATTCCAAGATTTTGAATCCAATTTTAAAATCTACAATCCCATTTGTCTTTATATAGGATTACGAAGTTGCTTTGTCTATCGGTCATCTTGCATCATTGTACAACTATGATATGGAAAAGTATGACCAAGCTGAGGGACTTTATTTGAGATCTATAGCAATAGGTATGTTGATCAGATTTGTCCTTATTTACCAAAAGGTAAGGATCGTTGAGTCAAAATTTTAGTCACGAATTTTAGTCATTTTCGCCAAGTTAATTAAATATCACAAAAATTTTTAATCGCGAAAATAGAAACCACGAAGTTATGGATTACTTCTTATCATCATTTTCATTTATTTTGAGAAATTAGGTTTTAAATACCAATGCACACGTAATGTCTGAATTTTCAGAAATTTACCTGTAAAGCAAAAAAAAAAAAAAAACACAAAAAAACATCGGTTTATTTTATATTTTCAACCAATTAACTACCAATATTTTTCATTTGCTTTATAAACAAGGGAAATCGAATCCCGCTCACTGCTTGGCAGTAAGTTAGTGATGAACAAAGTAGTTCTTTTTCAATGTGACTTACACGCATTATACTCGCCCGTCATGATCAGAGGTCTGATCGGGGTGAAGCATTCTCTGTTGAGAATGAAATACGAATGTGCTATGATAAATATTCACCTATATGTAAGGCAAAGTTAGTTTGTACAATGTCATGGATACTGTTTTCTTTTTCCTGTTGTTGTTTTAAGTCCCACTCTAACGCACTATTTAAGTGTTGTCAACTTAATTTGAATTATAAGCTGGCCGTCTATTTGTAGGGAAACGAATTAGTTAAATCCCCCTTTTCACAGACTAAGTTACCAGTGAATTATTATGACTTTTTAGGTCGCAAGTTATTTGGTGGATGGTATAGTGGGCTGGAGTATGATTACAGAGGTTTAGTTCATTTGTACGCAAATACTGGTAAGTTGTATTCCAACGTGAATCTTTTTTTATTTTACTTTATTTTTATTGTGAAATGAAATAGGAAGTCAGAGTCAAAACAACTTGAAGTGTCAAGTTTTACAAAAAATTGCTTAAAAATACTCAGTTGTCAACCATCTAGTTATGTTTATGGTATTACTATGAATTTCTAACCATTTTTCAAATTCTTTAATACTTTTTATTTTTACTCAAAAGTGAAGTGTTTGTTCTAACGCATTCCTCTTCATACCAATGTTTTATTTGACATATACCTTGTTATTTCTACTTTTGTGTATCTCGGTATTTTTGTACCTTGAACTTTGCGGATTTCGCGAAAAAGATTTCCGCGAGTTAAAACCGAAAGCTATATTTCGTGGAAGAAAGGTTTGCGAATGGAGGCTATAAAAAATCTTCCGAACAGCAATTGTGGGCATTCTGAAAGTTAGAGAGCATTTTTAGGCTTTAGCAAATTTCTTTCGGAAAATTAATTAATCAATTAATTTCCGCGAACGAGCATTTTTAATCCATTTCGAGAAAGAAATATTTGAATCGGAAAGTATTGGTAAATTTATTTTTGCGAATGAGGGCAAAATTCGTAATAATTTTTTTTTACCAAATTTTCTTCCATACTGGTTTGTGTTGTGAAGATATTTTCCTTTCTTTTAATATTTTATGTCTTATTGCAGGAAATTTCAACCAAATGTCGTCGTTTCAAATGAAGTTAGCCGAATGGAAAGACGAGCGCGAGGACGTCCTATCGTCACGTCACGTCGACGTTGATTTGAACTTTGATTGCGAACCTTCTGTAGAACAAGTGCTAAGTTCAATCAAAGCAAACGCAAACTCCAAACAACCATGTGGAAGCTAATTCAATGTCAAGGTGGTATGCAGTCTAATAACACCCGTTTACTTGCCGACGTTTTGGAAAAAGCCCGATACGCCCTGTGGTGAGAAGCGTTTTTCTGCAATACAATTAATTGCCGTTGAATTTCGCGCCCTTGGCGTAAAATATGAAATATGCGGTATTTTATTATCGCAATAAGTATAAGAGTTTTTTAAACGTAGTCTTGTTTGACCTAACGTTCAAAACTTTTATGAAAGTCAATTTGCAACTATTGGCTCATTCTAAGGCTAATTACCCAAATTTTTGACTGCTTTCAAGAGGACGTGGCGGTAGCGGAATAATTGAGAAGCCTTTTGCCGGTTAAGCCTAGTCTACACCATGAATATACAAAAAGAGCAGAACTATTATAGCACGCTAGTACACTGTCCATTAAATTACTTTCTTCCTAACTAAATTAAAATAATTTACAGATATTGTTGTTAGACATGACTTTCCATCCAAATAAAATAAAATAAATTTTTCTTAGGGTTTTGAGTGTACACGTGACCTTCTCTATATACACACCTTTAGAAAAACGTTCGAAAAAATGTGTCGTCTCCTATAATTTTTAAACAAAGTTAAATACTGCATAGTTCAGGAGGATTAATATTAGCTAAAACAGGAGGAAAATCTGTTTGGAAACCATTTCGATACCTGTGTCAACGAACAATTTTACAGTCAGAATTTTTATTTAAAAATTTATATAATTAAATATTGTATATATTAGCTATTTAGATTTCTTTGTATATACGCATTATTCTCTCTTTAAATTACAATCTATAGCATAAAGTTTATCGTAACATATGTTCTGTTTATATACGTACTATATAAGGTGTTGCATATATTTTGTGTTTTGCAGTACACTTTGATAGTAAACTGTTAAATATATATAGTATAGATAACGTACGGCATATATATACGCTGTGCTTGTAACTATACATATATCGGTTGTGTAAAGATCACGTATACACACTCTGTATAAAATCAGGTATATATAATACTGTATATATATACGGCTTGCGACTATATAGGTGTGTATATTACATGTGCGTCTATCTAGTACATATGTATCATTTAGTTTTGTAAAGATATGTTTATAATAAAACTTGCAGTATCAAAGAACGAACTTTTAAATTGTTCCCTAAAGTTTTTAATTTTGTGATGAATTACCATGACAGACAAAATGACTTTGCCATTTTCAACTTTTAGAAGGACCCTTTTTTAATCAGCAATAGACTTGACACGTTAATATTTATGGCAAAAAGTTATTGATAAAGAAAATCGGAAAGAAATTTGACAAAACATTGACTCAGTAAATTAAATTTTTTTTTCAGGAACCTTTTTGTTTTAAGAAAAATGACGCGAATTTCTTTCTTCGTAAAATAGCAAAATACGTTTACAGGCCATGCTCTGTTTTCGCAATAAAGAATTGGACAGGATGCAACAAAGAATAAACTTTCTAGAAAAAATTTTAGCATGTTCAAAGAGATGCTTAGAAATACAAAAATAGAGACGTTTTTTCAAATATTTATGCACACGATTGTAACTTCGACTAAAATTCGCGACAGTATTTTAGCCATGCAAGGATTTTGTTAAGTTTGTAATCTCCCACCAATTTCTGTCAATTGTTTTATTTCCCAACCACTTCAAAGGAAAAAGCTCTTCAAGTGTAGGAATATACGTTCCATCGCCAGCTAAAAAAAAATGCGTGCATAAATAACACACTCGTTCCAAGCGCCTTTTTTTCATATCGATGTCGGAAAAAATAGAAAATGCCCTAGTAACGAGGTTCTTATACCTATTCTCTTATGCAAGGTGTTGTCGTTGGTAATTTTATAGGGTCCTTATAAAAGTTATCCTTCAGTTGTATCACGTGGTGTTTTCTTAGTGTCCTAGGCTTTATTGAAGATGATAATAATGCTATGCTGTACAAAAACACAAAATGTCAGGGCCATGCTAAAACCCAGACTAGCGTATGATACTATAAAGAATTGTGGCAGGGGCAAGGCTCACAATTTAAAATAGTCATTCGTTTGGCTTTCAAAACTTCAGACCTTTTTAATATTTTTTTCTTCAAAATTCTGGTCTAAAAGCCACAATTATGATCGTAACAGTTCAATGATGCCGCATGTTTTTTGTGCTGCTAATAGTCTAACAATATGTTTGCAAAATTTGGATACATTTCCCTTTTTAGTTGTTTCTCCTAGACGAATCTGCAGGGCGACAAAACTCACGGCATAAATTTCTTTGAGCATATTTGTCTCTTTTATAATCGCTGTCGTCCGTCTGTTTGTCTGTCTGTTACGATAACACGAAAGGAGAAATTTAAAGGACGGTCAACCCCGTGGATTTTTCCACGGGTTGAACACTGTTCTCGATAATAATATCCGTCGTCTGTCTGTTTGTTACGAAAAAACGAATTGCGGTATATAAAGGGCGGGCGACCCTGTGATTTTTTCCACGGGTTGAAGACTGTTCTCGATAATAATATCCGTCGTCTGTCTGTTTGTTACGAAAAAACGAATTGCGATATATAAAGGGCGGGCGACCCTGTGGTTTTTTTTACAGGTTGACGACTATTTTATATAATAATAGCCATCGTCTGTCCGTTTATCTGTCTGTTTCGAAAACACGAAATATGAAATATAAAGGACGCCTGTTTGTCTCTTCGCAAATACCATCGCAAGTAATGAGAAACGCGCAATGTTTTCATAATAATATTCCAAGATCACTTGAAACGACCAATTTGAAAATTTAAACGCAGTCCACATTGAAAAAAATGTAGCACTTACAACAACACGTAGAGTATGGGTAATAGCGCTACCATTTTAGTTTTTACCTTCTGTATGGTAAATAAATAGATATAGAAAAAATATTAATAGCAATAAAAAATTAACGTACGTATGCTTTTTAACTGTGCTCTTACATGCTCTTGAAAATCTCCTCTATTGGGAGGAGGAGAATACCTCGCCACGATGAACGATTGCTTTGTGGAGTCATCAAATGATGTACCAATGCCTATATATTTCACAGTATTCCAAACAAGAGCTGTGAAAGTTCCGGATAGGTAATTTTTCATTTCCTGGTTATGACCAAAGGAGTATTGTTTGATCGTTTCATACCTATATAGTGATTTAATGACTTGTGATGGTTTTATACGTTTTTGCCCGACTATTCTACATGAATGTCTGCTTGTTCCACAAAGACAGCTCTTAAATGTTGAAGCTTTCATTTGGGCTACCTAATCCTCGCATTTAACTTGGTAACTGAACCATTTTTTTTACCTAATTTTTACAAAAGCCGTTTTTGAGACTAGTATTACAAAAATAGTTGTTATTCGTGATTTTATAAAATTCATAATTTGGATTTCAACTCACCATCGAATCACAGCCACGCAGATATCGGTGGCATTAAGCACGCCATAACTTTTGTACAAGTTGTCTGAATAGTTTCTAGATGAATTATCATGGATTAATCTTCTTTGCCTGGCTAGATATATTGACCATCTGCGAGCACCTTCTGCTAAGTCTTCATCCCATTCACATTCAGGTACGCCATGCAAGGCGCGAACGTAATTGTGGGCGTACAAAGCGGCCACTAAAAATAACAGAACAGAACACGGTGATAGCTGAAATCTTATTGGCGGATAAACTATCTTGTCAAATTTAGCAGTTTTTAACGAGGAAGGGGGAGGTGTCGATGAAAGGCAAAAAGTCCCGGAAAGGAGGTTGGTCCCACTTACCAGGGACGGCACGAAATTATCTTAGGACAAACTTTTTTTAAATAAAAACAGAGTTGTTTTTGGTATGATTTTTCATAAGAGCGGAATCTTGGTAAACGTCCCGTCCCGGCAATCGTCCTTTCCCGCCTCTCATATAAACAGCAGCTTACTTTGAAAGAAGAGAGAAACTTCTTTTAAAGCTTTCATATGGCCATTTAAAAATCTTAACTTGAGATTTTTACTTCTGTTTGTTTCCATCCTATTTTATATTTTAATGGTATTTGCGCAATATGCAAAAACCTTTTAAGAAAGGCTAAACTGTTCTTAACGTGACCTTGCAACAAAACGAAATACCAAGCTATTTCCTATGTCACAAAATCAGGTATCGTTCGTATATTACAGGTTTTAATGGCGATGTGAAAATGTATTTAACACGTTTTGTTTTGAAGGCTGTCTCTTTTTTAGAAAATTTTAGATATTCAAAAAGATGTACGCCTGATAGTTATGACAGTGTCTTGCAAAACTGTTAGCAAAATATTATTTACTTGCAATAAATAAAAAATATGTAACCCTAAAAAAAATAGAAAAAACAAACAAATAAAGAAGTGTACAAAAATTATGCACACCCTTGTTTTCGTATGTGATGATATTAGGAAACTCAGTTTTAATATAGATGTCGTCTTCATTAAACACATCGTTCGGCTGATCTGTAGCATTTTGGTCCTTGGTTATATTATCTCTAACGTAGATTGGCCGGTCTGTAAAAGTTCCATAATGGGGTACGTTATCTTTAACGTAGGTTGGCTGGTCCGTAGAATGTACATCCTTGTTTAAGTCATGCGTAGCGTAGATTATCTGGTCTGTTGAATTTTCACCCTGAGCGAAGTTACCACAGCATATTATTTCAACCAAATGCAAAAAGTATTGGAACTGAAAGTACTTCATTTGAATTCACAATAAAAATAAATCTTGGTGCACAAGCAGACGTGCATAGTGTAACAGTTTTACTACTATGCTTAGCCTTTCTTTTGTTAGAGTTATTCATGCTCAAGTGAGTTTTCAGGATTTCTCTTCCTTTTTTAGAAACATATGCTCAATTTTTCTGCCTCTTAAATTCCCTTTTGGTACTGCATGAATGATTTATGTGATAGCCATATAGCACATACATAACATGTTTTAAATGTTCGCCCAAAAGCAAGACAAAGAAGTACATCTTGTGTTAAAATAATTTTATTTGAACTATAGAAATCACGAAAGTTTTGTTTGGTTTGTGAAACGACGAGAAATATCTTTGCAGTTGGTCCGCTGAGTTAGATTGCTTAGTCGAGATCTTGATATAGGTTACAATAGGCAGGTTCTGGCGCACCTCATACTTGTGAGCATCGTTAAATCCACCACTCAAAAACACTCCACCTCTCTTGAATATCTGTACATAGTTACGAACTTCGTGCGTACATCAGTGTCCTTTGTAGGGGTACCACTTACAAATGTGCGCCAGAACCAGCTGGCGCTAACAATCTTTAAGTTTAGTTTATTTAGTAAATGGCAACGTTAAAATGATCAGGAAAAACGTTTTACCCTACTTAGTCTCGCTTCATATAAACATCCCCTAATTTTTTTTTTGCTGAAAATTCCACTTGTTCATTAGAGCAACGCATGCCTTCGACTGTCAAGACACTAAGATAACAAACAGTTATTGGTAGATATTAAAAGCAGAAAAACACACCACATAATGCGGTAGAGTCTTTCTTGGTAAAACAAGAAACAAGATGCAGAAGCTGCATTAACTATATTGTTATTAAAAAGGTGCAACTAAAATACATTCACAATAGTGACACACCCAATTTTGTTGTTTAATTTACATTTGGGAAAACCAAAGTGGTGTAATGCTACTTAGTCTGCGACCGCAAACCATGCTAGGTTTTAAAGCCTCCTAAATGACTCTAGTGAGTTGCTAAAAGAACATTTTGAACACAATTAAAACTTAAGACGTCTAGATGTAGTCACTAAGTTTGCGCAAATTTAAAGCAGCTAAATGGGGCGAGCAGCGATATTTTTAAAAATTTTTTGAGGAAACAATTTTAAAAATGTGATGGTTAATGGTACACACGCTTTTTTATAAGGATATCAAAATTCAAGCCTGGCCTGGTCATTATATTATTTCTCTATTGTTTTTTATTTATCTTTATTTTTCTAAATAATAGGCCAAATTTTTAACCTGAAATACCAGCAAACAAACCAGATTTTTATAAAAGCGTGATACATTATAACCAAAATAAACAAAGCGGCAGCGGTGGTTATCCGCACGACTATTAAGGCTTGCTAAAAAAAGCAAAACGACGAAAAAGGTTGGGTAGGAAAACTTTCAAATAAAGTGAGAGTAGTGTACATCTACTTGCATTTTCTTTTATAAGAACATGCTTTATAAGAATATCAGGCTGGAATTTTTGGTTAATTACAATTGGTCTATTGTTTAAACAACAGAGAAATAAGAATAATGACCAGCCTGGTTAGAATTTTGATATTCTTATACAAAAAGCATGTTATAGATTTCAAATTAAATATATACCGCGAGTTGATTACTTCGTCTATGCCTAACGCAACTGGTATCAATGAGCTGGATGTTGTGTTCAGTATTTTGAAGAAAAAATTAACATTTTCAATCGCCTATTTTTTATGAGCAAAAATTGCATGAGTTTTGCTTTGCTCATAAACTAAAGAAAAGTCCCCGAACCTCCCCACCTCCCACAACCCCCTCCTTTACCTTTGGTAAAAAGCGTATTTTTAATCTTTTCTCATCATACGTCTTTTCCCTTTGAAGTTTACCGCGTTGTGATAAATAATATCATACTACGAAGATCGAAATTATTTGCAACAGTTGTAAAAAAATAATGTTTTGTATTGATTAACACACCAGCCTAGAAGATAAAAGACCGAAAAACATAAAGGTTAGCAACTTCAAGTAATTATTAAATATTCACAAGTTGGTTCTGTCACTATAGCCAAGCTGGTTAGCGCGTTGCATTTAGATGCAATGTTCTACTACAGTGCTGGTTCGATTCTCCCTAGGTGATGTTTTTCTAAAATAAAACTTTGCGCATAAATGCTTTTTGATAACGTTGCAATTGACCATTTAGGACATAGTTGGTTGGTTATTTGGTCATTTGGTTAGTTTGTTAGTTAGAAGTTGGAAACCAATACTATCCTAGCAGGCGGGATAGTAATTAAAATGAGATAATAGTTATACTTCTAAAAAATAAACACAGTTATATGCAAAGATACTCATTGTGGGGTAGGAGAGGTTTGATAGAGGATTCAACGATCATTTCTATTCTTGAATTAAGTTTGGTATAGATGCTTGAGAAAGTATGACGGTGTGATGAATGATTAAAGATTTTGAAATAAGTCACCCCATACATGAAGTTTTATTTCAGAGGTGAAATAAAACTTCAAATTCGGTCTTTAGTCTTGTGTGTAATAAGCGTTCACAAGATTTCGTGTTAGAATTTGCCGCAAAAATAGTGCTACCAACACATCTTCGAAGGTTTGTAAGGAACGACCGTTTGAGCGGAGCAACTGTTTGACTTATCAAGAAATCGATGCCAGGTGCGAACCTATGTAAAAGTGCGGAGGCGCGTGATATTACACTGTTTACGTAAAAAACCCGCGGCGCTTTTGTCCATGAGAACTTAATAAATTTCCGAAGCCTTACTTCTGAAATACTTTGTATAACTTTTTTATATAGAAATTACAAAGATAACTCATCAGGCATCCTCGTCCGCAGGGTTTGTTACCTTTGCCAAAGCTGCTAGCGCTTACTTGTCGCCCGGCCGTCCGCCGCGATGTCAAAAAGGCAAAAAACCCTAGGGACGAGGTTGACTCAGTAGGTCCTGAGCTATCTTTGTAATTGACTCAGTAGCTTCCTGAGCTATCTTTGTAATTCTTACCAAATAAAACAAGGAAAACATAATTTTCTAAAATAATGTTTATCGTTATTAAGGTAAAGCATATACTTACTTGACGATGGAAGACTTTTTACTTAGGGAAAGCCATTTTATTTAGCTATTATATTTTTAATTTTTAACATTTTTAAATTTTCTTGTTTTACTAAAATTGAGCACGGCGAAAAAACAAGTTTTATCGTATTTACACAATTTTTGTCCTCGAAAAAACTTTTACTTTTGGAATAAATTATAAGGAAAAATATAACTGTCAGTTACACTTTTTGAATACCAATATGAGCTTTTTGGCACGTGTTCCACCGGTTAAACAAAAATCTTAAAAAACGCTTTTCTCCTAAAGTAATTCTTCATCGTAATGACTTAAAATCTTTTTGATAACTTCCCTCCATTTTGCCGAACGACGCAATAAACGTCCTTTTGTCGCTGCACGCACATACGCGACTTTGCTTTTTCTAATGCTGAAAATAAGACAGTGTGGGTGAGATATTACGGCAAATACTAGAAAATAAAAACTGTTCAACCTAGAAGAACAACATCATATTCTTTAAATAGAGCGATCTGCATAGGAGGAATTAGATCAATGCTCTTATGCCGATCGGTCTTTGTGGGGAAAAAATGCTAAGAAAAGTTATCAAGTTACGGCGTATTTTTCAGTTTAGACTTTTTCTCGTTCTTGGATATTCCCTGCATTAGATGAGATACATATGTTATATAGGTGGAATTTATTCATCTGCGAAGATGGTGTATCTCTGGCGGTAATGTTACAATCGGGGAGGAGGAGCCAGCGCCGTAGAGACGAATTCCCCGATGATGTGACCAGGTAAATTTCATTGAATATTTTCTTCTTATGTTTACATGATCAATAACTAATCCAGGTAACCTAAGAGGTATTTTATCTTTTTTACTAAGTTTGTGAAAAAAGGTATATCTAGTTTTTGAAGTGTTAAGGGATAATTTATTCGCTTTAAACCAATCAGCCAATTTAGCTAATTCTAGGTTAGTGGTTTCAAAAAGTACGTTTATATCTTTATGAGTAAAGAATAAATTTGTATCATCAGCAAATAAAATTGAATTTAAGACACTAGATGCTCTAAATATATGATTGATTTCTTGGAGTTCTCCTAGACGAAAATTTAACTTGGAGAGAACACATTAAATTAGTGGAAAACAAAGTTTCCAAAAGCTTAGGAATCTTATATAAAGCCAGTTTCGCTTTGAATAAGAACTGCTTAAGAAGCATATATTTTTCCTTTATACACTGCTATTTAAACTATGCAAACATTGCATGGGGTAGCACTAATATAACAAAATTAAAAAAACTGCACATTCAGCAAAAACATGCCAGTAGGATTATATTACGACAGAACAAATGTTCCCATTCTAGACCATTGCTAAAAGAACTGGGTATTCTTAATGTATGTCAGCTAAACATTTTTCAAGTCCTTATTTTCATGTATAAGATTAAAAATTTAATAGCACCAAATATATTCATTACATTATTTAAGAAAGTTCAACATAAATATCCAACTAGATTTTCAGGTAATAATTTCCTTCGGCCAAAAATCATATCTAATGTAACAAAATTTTCAATATCAAACCGAGGCCCAAAGCTCTGGAGCATGCTTCTAAACGATGAGATAAAAAGCATTCCATCTACAAAACAATTTAAAATTGCACTAAGAAATCAGCTGTTACGAAGTAATAACGAACAAGTCTTCTTCTGAAACAACACTACGTGTGATAATTAAACGCTTTCTTTTATTTAACATAACATTTAATATTTTATTAAGTTTTTAATTATCAATTTTTATTTGACGCTCTTTTTAATGCGGCTATGTAAGGTGTGAGATGATAAGACTGCATAGTCTTCTACTTACTCCTGCCATTTTATTCTACGTACGTGATACAGTTATGTATATATATATGTATATATATATATCCTAATGTAGAAATTTATGCCTGTACTTATGTGTATGTAGAACTTGTATCTGTAATTTTGAAATAGTTGTATGTAAATTTCTTTTGGCGAAAAAAAAAAAAAAAAAAAAAAAAAAGGTAGCCCGCGCATGTAACACATTTTATTCTTACTCATTCTATTTAAACAAAGGAAAAGTTTGCTTGCGGTCGCAGTGATGTGTCAACCGTACTAACAAGATAAACAAGCTCTGCTGGGGAGGAGAATGGGTTGTTACGCACCCTCGTCTCCAGGGTTTTTTTGATATTTGACAAAAAGGCAAAAACACTGGGAACGAAAGTGGGGTGTTGTGGTATCCATAAAACCATTTTGGCGCTCCATATGCATTTTAATGCTTTTTCGCACAGCTTTGCATTTTTAAAAAATAAAAATGGCGACCTTGTATCCCAATAATGGGAAGCACTTCATGGAAGGATCCATATAGTCTGTGAATATGTCGTATACTTAAACCTCTAACACAACCTCACCTTTACCCGACATTGTCGTATTCCTTTCCTCACGACAGCTCAACTGCATCCGACACGCGACGTTAAACAATTTATCAACGTCGTGATGTTGTTAATACATACTACTGCCTAATGTAATATCTTTGTAATATACAGTAATACACTGTAGTACTTAGTAATATGCCGTATTGTATACTGTAGTACTTAGTAATATGCCGTATTACTTTGTAGTATCCAGTAATACACTGTAATACCTTGTAGTATTCAGTAATACCCTGTAATACCTTGTAGTATTCAGTAATATACTGTAATGCCTTGTAGTATTCGGTAATACACTGTAATACCTAGTAGTATTCAGTAATATACTGTAATACCTTGTAGTATTCGGTAATACACTGTAATACTTTGTAGTATTCAGTAATACACTGTAATACCTTGTAGTATTCGGTAATACTCTGTAATACTTTGTAGTATTCAGTAGTACACTGTAATACCTTGTAGTATTCAGTAATATACTGTAATGCCTTGTAGCATTCGGTAATACACTGTAATACCTTGTAGTATTCAGTAATAAACTGTAATACCTTGTAGTATTCAGTAATACACTGTAATACCTTGTAGTATTCGGTAATACACTGTAATACTTTGTAGTATTCAGTAGTACACTGTAATACCTTGTAGTATTCAGTAATATACTGTAATGCCTTGTAGTATTCGGTAATACACTGTAATACCTTGTAGCATTCAGTAATATACTGTAATACCTTGTAGTATTCAGTAATATACTGTAATGCCTTGTAGTATTCGGTAATACACTGTAATACCTTGTAGTATTCAGTAATATACTGTAATACCTTGTAGTATTCGGTAATACACTGTAATACCTTGTAGTATTCAGTAATATACTGTAATGCCTTGTAGTATTCGGTAATACACTGTAATACCTTGTAGCATTCAGTAATATACTGTAATACCTTGTAGTATTCAGTAATATACTGTAATGCCTTGTAGTATTCGGTAATACACTGTAATACCTTGTAGTATTCAGTAATATACTGTAATACCTTGTAGTATTCGGTAATACACTGTAATACCTTGTAGTATTCAGTAATACACTGTAATACTTTGTAGTATTCAGTAATACTTTGTAGTATTTAGTAATACACTGTAATACCTTGTAGTATTCGGTAATATACTGTAATGCCTTGTAGTATTCGGTAATACACTGTAATACCTTGTAGTATTCAGTAATACACTGTAATACCTTGTAGTATTCGGTAATACAATAATAGTAATACGTTGTTATATGGATTATTAAAACTTTAAACACGGTTGCTATTGCCCGCTATGACGTAAGTTGTAACCAATGACATGCCGCCCTTTACCTGGGTAATAAAGCTATATATGGGACTTTTCTGTCATTTTTATTTGGATGTTCAGTGTGATATTTAAGATGATTTAAGTTTGTTGTTTTTGTCCTCAGTGATCATACATTTTCCCCCGCCATTAGCTTGACTTTCGTGTAAGTCACTAGTCGAAAACCAACAACCGTTGCAAAGAGGCTACAATAAACACTCGACGACAGCATGTTGAATAAACAGTGGTACTCTGTAGTTTGACAAATCATTAGTATTATCCCTATTGTTTTTGTTTGATTTTTTATATTTTCAAATATCTATACGCCAATAACCAAATAAGGGTATTTGTTTCATTTATTTTAAACCGACTTACCCTTCCAAACATTCCAAGTCAGCGCATCGTCTGATTCAAATGTCTTTTCGCATGTTACGCAGAAGCAAATTGTATATTCAGCAGTGGCTTTTACTTTTACTTTTTGCTCATGAGCAATCAGAGCTCTTGCAGTATTGAAGTTTGTACAATTTTTTTTGCATAGGGTCCTACTCGCATCTTTTAACTGGCCTTCGGGCTGTTTTGAGAGGTCCCCTGCTGGTTGTGATAGTTTGTTAATACTTCCTTGTATTTATTCAGTTCAATTTTTGTAAACTTTCATTCCCAGAAAAGATTATCTGTATCTGTATCTATATCTGTATCTGCAGCCAACGTTCCATGTGATATGTGAACCAGCCCACGCTGGGAAGAAAAAATACCCAGAATGCTTTGTGCAACCGTCAAAGATCTATTACATGTATTACAGTATATTACTAAGTATTACAGTGTATTACCAAATACTACAAAATATTACAGTTAGATGTTACAAGTACTACAGTGTATTACCGAATACTACAAGGTATTACAGTGTATTACTGAATACTACAAAATATTACAGTATATTACTAAGTACTACAGTGTATTACTGAATACTACAAAGTATTACAGTGTATTACCGAATACTACAAGGTATTACAGTATATTACTAAGTATTACAGTGTATTACTAAATACTACAAAATATTACAGTATATTACTAAGTACTACAGTGTATTACTGAATACTACAAAGTATTACAGTGTATTACTGAATACTACAAGGTATTACAGTGTATTACTGAATACTACAAGGTATTACAGTGTATTACTGAATACTACAAAGTATTACAGTGTATTACTGAATACTACAAAGTATTACAGTGTATTACCGAATACTACAAGGTATTACAGTGTATTACTAAATACTACAAGGTATTACAGTATACTACCGAATATTACAAGGTATTACAGTGTACTACAAGGTATTACAGTGTATTACCGAATACTACAAGGTATTACAGTGTATTACTGAATACTACAAGGTATTACAGTGTATTACCGAATACTACAAGGCATTACAGTATATTACCGAATACTACAAGGTATTACAGTGTATTACTGAATACTACAAGGTATTACAGTGTATTACTGAATACTACAAGGCATTACAGTGTATTACCGAATACTACAAGGTATTACAGTGTATTACCGAATACTACAAGGAATTACAGTGCATTACTGAATACTACAAGGCATTACAGTATATTAACGAATACTACAAGGTATTACAGTATATTACCGAATACTACAAAGTATTACAGTATATTACTGAATACTACAAGGCATTACAGTATATTACTGAATACTACAAAGTATTACAGTGTATTACTGAATACTACAAGGTATTACAGTGTATTACCGAATACTACAAGGTGTTACAGTGTATTACTGAATACTACAAGGTATTACAGTGTATTACCGAATACTACAAGGTATTACAGTGTATTACTGAATACTACAAGGTATTACAGTATATTACCGAATACTACAAAGTATTACAGTATATTACTGAATACTACAAGGTATTACAGTGTATTTCTGAATATACTACAAAGTAATACAGTGTAAGATACGGGATATTACTATGTACTACACTGTATTACTGTATATTACAAAGATATTATGCTAGGCACTAGTATGTATACTAGGCAGTATTATGTGTTAACAACATTACGACGTTGATAAATTGCTTAACGTCGTGTGTCGGATGTCGTTGGAAGAATACGACAATGTCGGATACGACATATTCACAGACTAAATGGATCCTTCCATGAAGTGCTTCCCGTAATAATGACTTTTTTGTGTGACAAAAATGTCGGTGAATGTGAATGTTTCACAGTTCTGTAATGTGAGCGCATCCTGACGGGCAAGAAAAGGGCAAGAACCGCATTAAGCAGATTGGCTATTCACTTCAGGTTAACTATATAGATAACTTTCCAATGTGTACAAAAGTTGAAAATTTTGCTGTTTTTTGCACATGTGCACCAGTATTTTTGGTAGCTAGCTAGAAAGTTTAAACAATAGACCACAATAATTGAAGAATTGCTCCAAAGAGAAGAAATATTCGCTTAAAATTAGTGAAATTCTTTAAGAATAATTAGAAGAATATAGCTAAATCTAATTGGAGTTCCTTTTGTATTCTTTTGTAATATTTAATCTTTATTAATACCCATTTTAACCTGCTTTTTTAGTTACACAAAAGTCCAAGCATGCCCATTCTTCTCAAAATGAAATCAAAACATCTATATACGTTGTGCAGAAAGTGATCTATAATTTGTGTTAAAAGCATGTTTTATATAATTATGCCACCATCAAAAATGTTATGTTCGCGTCCTGAAAACCCTGCAAAAATGGGTCAGTCGGTCGGCGATTTTCTTTCCTTCTGTAAACAATGACTGTAAGTAAATCCTGAAAATATATATATTCGTAAAAAATGCAAAATGGTTCACGCTATTTAAGAATTGAGATAACCCAAATTTCGTCACCTTATATTGCCTTTAAATCAGAAAAAAATTCTGTTTTTTTTTCTCGACTTACCAACCCGGGTAACTTTATATAAACTTTAATAACTCCTTTTTCTTCAAGTGCCTTCTTCCAACTATCATCTGCATGGTATGTTACAAGAAATTATATTTCGGTAATGATCCAGGCGAGTTCGGGAAAATTCAAGAAAGTGCGGGCGGTTTCTGGGGACAACCGCCAATTTAATTCAAAAAGTGACCTGAACTCGCCCTTATATTTGCAGGTGTTTGAAGCTTATCACATTCATTCAATGAGAATGAACTCATGTCAATCAATTTAATTCATGCAAAGAGTCGCCAAGTGTTGTGTGCAGATGTTTGTAGCTAATTTAAAAAAAATGCTTCATATATATATATATAAACAAAATATTTTTAATTCCAGATAAAGAAAAATTGTGAGAACGACTGGGTAGCTCACAAAAACTACTAAAGCCAAATTTTTTTTTTTTGCTTTTTAGATATTTAATCACATGGTTTTAAAATGTTAACAAAAATACATATATATTTTGAATTTTCATTGCAACCTCATTTAAGTACATCTTTTACTCTATGTTCACATTAAAAATTTCACATTTATAATCTTATTCTTCTGGGCTAAACTAATATATATATATATATATATTATACATATTAATTTTTGCTTTCTAGAAACCATGCTCTTTTTCTTACAATAGGAGAATTAAATAAACAAATCTTTAGCATACAGAAATGAAACAAAAGAATCATTCTGCAAATCAAATGGCTCTTGCCCGTGTTTTTACAAATATTTTGCCTGAAAGTATGTCATAAATAAAAGTCTATAAACAGTGAAAGCATTAATGTATCGTTTTAAAACTTTCAGGGACGTTTTCTTAAGCATCAAATAAGCTGTGCTCACAACGGCTTTAAAATGGCGCGTTTATTTCGTATGTTCTAAGCCAATTTTTACAACACATATTTTTGTTGTTTTTCCACTTTCTCTCAAGAACACAGAAATTTTCTTGTGCTTTTAATGTTTACATATCCTCTAAATATGATTAGCTAATAAAATTAACAAGCCACATAGACCTCAGCCTTCAGGAAATATGTATTTAAATGGCTTTTAAAAAACGTAAACAACCCAGTAAACTTTTCCTACTGCATAGTTTCAAAGGATACGCCTTTAATAGAAATTTGAATAAAATTTAAATGAACGATTTGTGAGTTGTATCTTCTGTTCTTTTATACCTCCATGGATAAAACAAGGAACACATGTAATTTGTTCGGCATGTCTATTTCTCTAGATGCAAAATCAAAACACATGTCAAATAGTCGAAAACGTAAACTTGGAACTGCCATAGCACCTTCTGAAGATCTTATTAACGAATTTATAAAATCACAGAAAACTACCACAAAGTCAAAGCAGTTTAATAACCCAGGAGCTGATTTGGTAAGATATTCCTATTTCTATAGCGTATCATGCTGCATATTGTTTGTATATATATATATACTTCTTAACCAAGTTTGTTATACCCTGTTACTCCATGTTGCGTTTATTGTACTGAAGATACATTGCTTGCTCACATGTTGTCTATTTGATTTTTAAAAAAGGTATAAAAACAGTATTTCATAGCATAACCACCCTAATATTGCTAATTTTCTAGAGTTTTATAAAATAAACCTGTTATCCTGCGGAACTGCATCAATTGTCTTGGATTCATAAAGTTCTATCTTTTTTTAGTATAATAAATTATCAAATAATGAAAGTAAGGCTTTTAAAGGTGAAAAAAAATCTGCAAACTTTAGTGCTTAGAGCACTTAGTAGGCCCAAGTTTGTTATTTGTATATACATCTTTATTTTATATATCTTTATGTTTCAGGAAAACAAAGCCATAAAAAGATCCAGACATTCAGAAATGGTTAGCCCAAGAAAGTTTGCTGCGATCATATGTGAAGATTCAGAAAAATGGGGAGGACAAGACTATCTTGGAAAAAAAATTATTGAAATTTTTAGACAAAATGATGATGAAGTGTGGGAGTATTTTAAAGCTTGTTCTGATGAGATTCCTGATAAAAATAAGTTAGCAGATTATGAAGCTTTCATTGTCAGCGGCTCGCATTATTCTGCCAATGACGAACATCCCTGGGTTCAACACTTAGAAACTTTTTTTAAAGATTTGTATCAATACCAAGAACTGTCAACAACAACAAGCCCGCCAAAATTAATCGGAGTTTGTTTTGGTCATCAATTAATTGGAAAAGCTCTCGGAGCACGTGTGGTTAAAAACGTTGGAGGGAGGTTTATTTTCAAACCGGTTCATATTAACGTCACTGATACTTTAACTAAATCTGAATATTACAAAGACAATTTTCAGAGTAATCATTCTTTGTCGTTGTTTCAATCCCATAGTGAGGAGATTATTGATTTGCCATGTTTCGCTGAATGCGTTGCGAGTTCAGATAATTGCAGGAATGAAATTGTGAAGTATGGAGACTCTGTTTTAACATTTCAAGGGCACATGGAAATTACAGAAGATGAAATGCTCGAAAAGATTCTACCAGATATTAAAAAAGCGAATATCTTTAATGAAGAGGAAGAACAAGAAATGTTCCAGGCCTTAAAAGAGAAAGGTAGCGATAGAAAGAAGGTTGTTGACTTGATAAAATCATTCATGTATTCTGGACAACACGATACATATACATAATGTCCGTAGCTACCATTTTAAGTATATACATATAGGTTCTATAATTTTATACCTGATAATTTAAATGCACGTTATGTTCGATTATATTTATCTCCTATGCCGTAAATTCTTGATTAAGCACTGTGGCGCTTATTCAAGACTAGTTTTTTTTAGTGCTGCACTTAATAGTGCTCCGCTTAAAGGCATGGCTTGTTCAAAAGAATCATTTTAGATCAATCCAAAATAATCCTTAGAATAATAAAACACTACAAGATTGAGTAGTTTATGGTTCATTCCCTTCTTCAACATCTAAATACATTGTTTGATAAAAGAAGATCTATAACAAAAAGTGTCTTCTTTTTTTGAAATGTCCCATAATTAAAAAAGGCCTTAAAAGCGTCACATCTCAAATTTAAGGTGCGGCACTTATTCCAGGTTGCGCTTATTAAAAATTACTGCGTTTTTACCAGGGCGACGCCTAAAAATGGATTTACGGTATACATATTTTTTTAAACTGATCAGAAAGATATCAGCCTGGATGCAGCCTTATTCTTTTCTAAAAGCCCTATAACTGTTAGTGCTTCTGGTATCTTAACCTTTTTTGAATTTTATGTTTTTGCTTTGACGACTGGGTATTGGGCATCATCGAGTTGGTATTTTTTGTTGGCAGCGAAAGTTGCAGTCAAATCCTTTATTTTGAATCGTGTATATCAACTTGTTTGCATAGCTACTCTCAAACTTTGTAAAAAAAAAACAATCTTAGTGGTTTTTGCTTATCTTAGTGGTTTTTGCTTATTATAAGTTTCAATTATAAAAGAACTAAAATTTATAAAAATGTTTTATCTGTCGTGTACTTTAAATAAATGCGTTTAAAACTTGTGTTTTTTCTCCCTATTTTGAAATCCAGCTCAAGGAAAGTTGAACCACCTTTAACTCCGATTTTATTTATTGTGAAATCCACCAAACCAGTTCTTGTTTTTATCTTGAATGCGGTTTGTTTTTAGGCGAATTAGGACAGCGGTTTTGATGGAGAATTACCTTTCCACATTCATCAGAGGAATTCGGGTTTTTTATAAAAAACGAATTTTAAGAGCCCTCAACGTTTTCTGAGTTCATTGCTTCGTTTACTTAAAGGGACAAAGACCAACTTGTAGTTTTGTGGTAGAGCGTTCGTTTTCAGTGCGGAGGGTCTTGGGTTCATACCCTGGTCGAGTCACGCCAGAGACTACAATGTTGTTTGTCTAGTTGGGCTATTGTTGTTCAATCACAGTATTCGTAGCTCAAATGGCAGCTTGAAATGGAAGCTTGCACTAGGACCTTCGCAGGACTCTCCTTGAAAGCGGTATCAATGGGAACTAAAGAGGTTATACAAAGTAAATAATTTCAAAAATAAGAAGAGGAAAAGAAAGTTTGTCGGCTTTAACGGTTCCATGAAACTACAAGATTAGATTTAATAGGTGAAAAAACAACTGCGATTAAGCTAAGTGAAAGATGTCCACAGTTTTTATTTGTACTCCTGTAATTATATTTTTATATCTGTTTTATACTAATACAAAGGCCATACGGTCTTTGTAGGAGTATTCAGTGTTGACAAGAACATTTCGGGAAGTAAACTTGTGTCTCGAGGGAAACTAGAATGCTTTACAGTTTGACCTTACTTTTTACGAGACTAAACTTTTTCGAATTTTTCAAAAACCGGGAAAAGTTTCTTTTGCAAACACCTCTCTTAAGCCACGTATATAGATAGCAATTCAACTTTGTTACAATCGTTCGAAAGATTTATCGTGTCGCTACACATCTAATGCAACAGGTAACATTCCAGTTACAATAAAGATACATTCAGGATAGGAAGGATTTTTTTGCAACAAGGTTTTATTGTTTGCTGTAACATATTTTGCTACTCGCAACATGTTTTTGTAAAATGGTACAAAATCCAATCGATTTTTTGCTTTAATCTTTTAATTTCATGAATTTTCATTTTTGAAAACTGCAAGTCTCATACTTTCCATTGGCGAAAACTGCATTTAAAAAATCGGTTGGGAAGTTACCTCAAATTCTATAAAAACTTACCATGCTTTCAACTTGTCCGTTATCGCCAAACATATCACACGCAAATCATCATTATTATTTTTGATAGTTTTTTACTTTTTCTTTACCGGTTTGCAATATAGATTTAACTTTATTCTGTCGTTCGTATTCCAGGGTTGTTGTATGTGTTTTAAAGAATACATGAAACACTTATAACACATGTTGAGAATACAGTCGTCGCTCAATATCTCGAGCATCCGTTCTCGAACTTTCACTGTCCCGAACTTTTTCTGTTTCCTTTAGTCATTGCAATCTGTTGTAGACAAAATTACGTTCTATATCTCGAACTTCGTTAACTCCAACCTTTCGCTTTAAAAGAACAAATTTTTGGTCCCTTCAGCCCATTTTATAACACTATTTCGAACTTTTTCCATATTTTTCGCACACAAACATTCAATTTTCCAACAACGATGAGCACTTTAAAGATTTGGCAGAAGACCTGGATTAATTACGGAAAAACAATTCAATCCATTCCCTAAAGAATTAAGAGCATAGGATCTTGCCAATACTAACTCAATCATAATCACAACAGGTAACCCAAAAGCCGACTAAAGGACGAAATTTTTGAAGTGTTTGATGAGCCATTTAAAAAGTCAACGTTGTCGTTGACAACGCTTTGGGAACTTTACAAAACTTATTTCTATTCAACAGAGAAAGCGCAGACATGCGCATCTGCTACAGCGTGTAGAATCTCTGATTGTTAAAGATAATATAGCCTCGAGAAGGCAGAGTAGTATTTTAAACTTCTTTCGAGAGAATTAATTTGACTAATTCCCTTTAAAGCACAAAAACTTAAAATGTTACTATTCTTTTTTTAACAAGTACATACTATTATCTAAATATTCTGTCTTTTTTCTGTTTCTCGTTTTCGGCTAACCAATATAATCAAGAACGTAAACTTTCGTAAACAAGTACGGGTATTTCACCATCTAAAACTTTAAAGGCCTTTAACTCTCGATATCTCGACTATCCTTATTCTAGAACTTTTGACATCTCGAATTTTAAAGTAGAGCGTTCGCCCCCAGTGCGGAAGGTCTTGGTTGCAAACCCCGACCGAGACATGCCAGAGACTATAAAAGCGTGAATCGATCCTTTCTGCTCAACGTTCAGCATGAGAATAGGATTGGTACCTTAGGCGGTTGTCTAGATAAGAGGCTGTTGCGCTTGCACGCCCTCCGTAGCTTAAATGGGAGCTTTAAATGCACTAAGACCCCATTTGTTCACATTGGAGGTTTACTGTTTGGCTTGACGCGTGTGTACTGGTTGGAGCCATCAGATAAGCTGCGAACATACGTTTGTAAGCTTTGCACCGAACACACCCACCACAGCAGAATTATTTTTAGCCTCTTCTCCTGTGATACACAGAATACCAACCTGTAGCAGAGAGTTATATGTTTGTTTTTTGTCTTACCCATTCTCTATTGTTTTTACGTACAGAAAATTGCGCATACGATATATACTTTAAGAGAAAGAAACTTGAAATTTAGTACGGAGATTAAAAAGATAAGTGGCGGTAAATAGATCAAATATCGAACATTGGGAAAAAAAATTCTCCTCAGAATTAAAATGATAGGATGGAAAAAGACGCTTAATAAACTTTCGTTTTTTAAGCACAAAATGCTTAACTAATGCAAAAAAAAACATAGTATAACACTGGATTTCCTATAGTCCACTGGGCTGTTTAAGTATTTACGATATCAAATGTTGTGTTTTTTCGGACACTAATATTTAATTATTACACTGAGATACAAAATTATTCAAATGCTTTTTTTCCTTATCTGTGATCGACATTTCGTGTATTTTAGGGCTCAGTATTTTATACGGAGGAAAAAATTGTATATATGTATTACTGTATAATAGTTTTTTAGTATATTTATTATGCAATATGCATCAATTTATTATTTTACAAAAATTACCAGGGCGACGCCTAAAAATGGATTTACGGTATACATATTTTTTTAAACTGATCAGAAAGATATCAGCCTGGATGCAGCCTTATTCTTTTCTAAAAGCCCTATAACTGTTAGTGCTTCTGGTATCTTAACCTTTTTTGAATTTTATGTTTTTGCTTTGACGACTGGGTATTGGGCATCATCGAGTTGGTATTTTTTGTTGGCAGCGAAAGTTGCAGTCAAATCCTTTATTTTGAATCGTGTATATCAACTTGTTTGCATAGCTACTCTCAAACTTTGTAAAAAAAAAACAATCTTAGTGGTTTTTGCTTATCTTAGTGGTTTTTGCTTATTATAAGTTTCAATTATAAAAGAACTAAAATTTATAAAAATGTTTTATCTGTCGTGTACTTTAAATAAATGCGTTTAAAACTTGTGTTTTTTCTCCCTATTTTGAAATCCAGCTCAAGGAAAGTTGAACCACCTTTAACTCCGATTTTATTTATTGTGAAATCCACCAAACCAGTTCTTGTTTTTATCTTGAATGCGGTTTGTTTTTAGGCGAATTAGGACAGCGGTTTTGATGGAGAATTACCTTTCCAAATTCATCAGAGGAATTCGGGTTTTTTATAAAAAACGAATTTTAAGAGCCCTCAACGTTTTCTGAGTTCATTGCTTCGTTTACTTAAAGGGACAAAGACCAACTTGTAGTTTTGTGGTAGAGCGTTCGTTTTCAGTGCGGAGGGTCTTGGGTTCATACCCTGGTCGAGTCACGCCAGAGACTACAATGTTGTTTGTCTAGTTGGGCTATTGTTGTTCAATCACAGTATTCGTAGCTCAAATGGCAGCTTGAAATGGAAGCTTGCACTAGGACCTTCGCAGGACTCTCCTTGAAAGCGGTATCAATGGGAACTAAAGAGGTTATACAAAGTAAATAATTTCAAAAATAAGAAGAGGAAAAGAAAGTTTGTCGGCTTTAACGGTTCCATGAAACTACAAGATTAGATTTAATAGGTGAAAAAACAACTGCGATTAAGCTAAGTGAAAGATGTCCACAGTTTTTATTTGTACTCCTGTAATTATATTTTTATATCTGTTTTATACTAATACAAAGGCCATACGGTCTTTGTAGGAGTATTCAGTGTTGACAAGAACATTTCGGGAAGTAAACTTGTGTCTCGAGGGAAACTAGAATGCTTTACAGTTTGACCTTACTTTTTACGAGACTAAACTTTTTCGAATTTTTCAAAAACCGGGAAAAGTTTCTTTTGCAAACACCTCTCTTAAGCCACGTATATAGATAGCAATTCAACTTTGTTACAATCGTTCGAAAGATTTATCGTGTCGCTACACATCTAATGCAACAGGTAACATTCCAGTTACAATAAAGATACATTCAGGATAGGAAGGATTTTTTTGCAACAAGGTTTTATTGTTTGCTGTAACATATTTTGCTACTCGCAACATGTTTTTGTAAAATGGTACAAAATCCAATCGATTTTTTGCTTTAATCTTTTAATTTCATGAATTTTCATTTTTGAAAACTGCAAGTCTCATACTTTCCATTGGCGAAAACTGCATTTAAAAAATCGGTTGGGAAGTTACCTCAAATTCTATAAAAACTTACCATGCTTTCAACTTGTCCGTTATCGCCAAACATATCACACGCAAATCATCATTATTATTTTTGATAGTTTTTTACTTTTTCTTTACCGGTTTGCAATATAGATTTAACTTTATTCTGTCGTTCGTATTCCAGGGTTGTTGTATGTGTTTTAAAGAATACATGAAACACTTATAACACATGTTGAGAATACAGTCGTCGCTCAATATCTCGAGCATCCGTTCTCGAACTTTCACTGTCCCGAACTTTTTCTGTTTCCTTTAGTCATTGCAATCTGTTGTAGACAAAATTACGTTCTATATCTCGAACTTCGTTAACTCCAACCTTTCGCTTTAAAAGAACAAATTTTTGGTCCCTTCAGCCCATTTTATAACACTATTTCGAACTTTTTCCATATTTTTCGCACACAAACATTCAATTTTCCAACAACGATGAGCACTTTAAAGATTTGGCAGAAGACCTGGATTAATTACGGAAAAACAATTCAATCCATTCCCTAAAGAATTAAGAGCATAGGATCTTGCCAATACTAACTCAATCATAATCACAACAGGTAACCCAAAAGCCGACTAAAGGACGAAATTTTTGAAGTGTTTGATGAGCCATTTAAAAAGTCAACGTTGTCGTTGACAACGCTTTGGGAACTTTACAAAACTTATTTCTATTCAACAGAGAAAGCGCAGACATGCGCATCTGCTACAGCGTGTAGAATCTCTGATTGTTAAAGATAATATAGCCTCGAGAAGGCAGAGTAGTATTTTAAACTTCTTTCGAGAGAATTAATTTGACTAATTCCCTTTAAAGCACAAAAACTTAAAATGTTACTATTCTTTTTTTAACAAGTACATACTATTATCTAAATATTCTGTCTTTTTTCTGTTTCTCGTTTTCGGCTAACCAATATAATCAAGAACGTAAACTTTCGTAAACAAGTACGGGTATTTCACCATCTAAAACTTTAAAGGCCTTTAACTCTCGATATCTCGACTATCCTTATTCTAGAACTTTTGACATCTCGAATTTTAAAGTAGAGCGTTCGCCCCCAGTGCGGAAGGTCTTGGTTGCAAACCCCGACCGAGACATGCCAGAGACTATAAAAGCGTGAATCGATCCTTTCTGCTCAACGTTCAGCATGAGAATAGGATTGGTACCTTAGGCGGTTGTCTAGATAAGAGGCTGTTGCGCTTGCACGCCCTCCGTAGCTTAAATGGGAGCTTTAAATGCACTAAGACCCCATTTGTTCACATTGGAGGTTTACTGTTTGGCTTGACGCGTGTGTACTGGTTGGAGCCATCAGATAAGCTGCGAACATACGTTTGTAAGCTTTGCACCGAACACACCCACCACAGCAGAATTATTTTTAGCCTCTTCTCCTGTGATACACAGAATACCAACCTGTAGCAGAGAGTTATATGTTTGTTTTTAGTCTTACCCATTCTCTATTGTTTTTACGTACAGAAAATTGCGCATACGATATATACTTTAAGAGAAAGAAACTTGAAATTTAGTACGGAGATTAAAAAGATAAGTGGCGGTAAATAGATCAAATATCGAACATTGGGAAAAAAAATTCTCCTCAGAATTAAAATGATAGGATGGAAAAAGACGCTTAATAAACTTTCGTTTTTTAAGCACAAAATGCTTAACTAATGCAAAAAAAAACATAGTATAACACTGGATTTCCTATAGTCCACTGGGCTGTTTAAGTATTTACGATATCAAATGTTGTGTTTTTTCGGACACTAATATTTAATTATTACACTGAGATACAAAATTATTCAAATGCTTTTTTTCCTTATCTGTGATCGACATTTCGTGTATTTTAGGGCTCAGTATTTTATACGGAGGAAAAAATTGTATATATGTATTACTGTATAATAGTTTTTTAGTATATTTATTATGCAATATGCATCAATTTATTATTTTACAAAAATTACACTACATTATTTTACAAATAAACCCACCAAGATATCTTGAAAATGTGAACATTAAGAAAGAACAAAATACATTCCCGTAAACAACTGAAGATATTAAAAAATCTATTTATCTTGACATAGTCTAAATCTATCCAGATTTAAATAAAAGAAAAGCAACTTGACCCATGTAGAAATAAATGAAGTGTTTCGTTTCATGAGTAACATATGATCCAAAATTTCTGCCAACTATGCAGTGCCATGTGGGGTTATATTTCTTATCGAATTCTTTTTTAATGTATGATGCGATATCTTTTTCGATGGTAAATTTTTCCAAAGCCTGGTTGGCACATTCAATGGCATCTTGCTGCATGTCTTCAGACATGTCTGCGTTTTTTATAACTGCTTTTCTGTCGGTCATCTAAAAAAAATATAAGATGCATGATAAATATGAAAAAGTGGTAGGACTCGCGTAGTATCAAAAAATATAATAAAAGATTTTCAACCTTGAAAAAGAAAACGTTTATGGCAACAACGATTCTAAAACAACATCCTTTGTCAGCTTAACGAACTGATCAATAAACTGAGAATCTTTTTCAAGGTTTAAGTTTGCCTTTATTTCATTTTAAAAAATAGTGTATAAATAAATACTAAAAAACTATGGTTTGATTAGTTAAAACACTACGTCTTCTCAGCAGTTTGTATCAACCCACAATGCATTGTTATTAGTAATTTATAATGAGCATGGTTTGGCGCGACAACATAAAAAGGCTTGGCGAAATATATGACGCACCAATTTACAAAATTATGTTATTATGTTATTACAAAACACCGTAAAATACGCAATGTCATTTTCAAAATATGTATAGCCATTTTTAAAATATACGTTATAGTTTTTAAAAAATAGATGGCCATTTTTAAAATATATATGGCCATTTAAAATAAAATAGGTCATTTTTAAAATATGTATCGTCATTTTTTGAAATTAATGCCCAACTTTGAAAGCAACTTACTATTTTTATGCTTTACGAGTGTATATTGTTGCGGAGCCAGGCAGCTAAATGTTGATGCAGCTCTGACGAGATTGGCATAGTAAGTAATTTCCTCGAAATTTAGATTCTTTTTTATTTTTAATAGATGTAAATTACAACTTTAACGGTATGGTGTTGCAATTAATTTGTTAAAAAACCACTCTCTGGTGGTGCACTGAAATTCGTTAAAAACCC
The DNA here is from genome assembly GCF_029227915.1 of Hydractinia symbiolongicarpus. Classification (NCBI taxonomy): domain Eukaryota; kingdom Metazoa; phylum Cnidaria; class Hydrozoa; order Anthoathecata; family Hydractiniidae; genus Hydractinia; species Hydractinia symbiolongicarpus. Next base: position 12,484,820 of record NC_079887.1, read on the forward strand.
TTTTTCTACACGGAAAAAAGCATACTCTCGTGAGAATGTTTCTTTCTTTTGGCACTTCTGCGTAAAGTGTTATGGACCTATAAGTACAACAATCTATAAAGCTAATGTCCTAAAGTTTACTTGCCGCTTTAAACCAGAATCCAAAAAAAGTACTTATTGTAGTAGTAAAGTAGGTGTCTGGGTTTTTCATGAATATAACAGCTTCTATCGAATTTGTTCCTTCTGAAATTGAAACCTTAGATGTCAAGTATGCCTATTTAGACTCCTATCGAGCATGTTTTTAACTTGAATCACAGTCTCCTTCACTTATGCCTCGCGATTTACACATGATTTGATTGCCTCGACAATTTTCTTCGTAAGGTAATCATCAGGAAACCATACCTAAGTTTAACTGTGATGTGTTGTTGCCGTCGCGTAACAGAAAAGAGAGTGTAAACTATTAATTCCTTTTTAGATCACTAGTTCTGTGGAGAACAAAGAAACTAATTGTATAGCCGTCAGGAAAACTAATACCTTTAGAGGAAGTCTCCAAATATATTTTGTATCTTCAAATAAATTTAGGAGTGTTAACTTTACTCTATGAAAACTTAAGCTTTCGAAAAAAGGCAAGTTCATCGCTCGAGTGAAATGGTTTTTTCCTTGATTTCGAAACTTTTTTTTAAATTTTGACAAATTAAATGTCCACATGACGTCCATTGACCTCTGCTCCAGTGATGATAAATTAAAATATTATAACTGAAGATATAAATATTTATACATATGCTGCGAGAATGAAAAACAAGTTTTGAATAAATGTATTAAATTTGAAAATTTAAAATGATAATATTATAAAAATTTGATGAAAATTAGAATCTGAATTTTGACAAATATATACACAAATATTTTTTAAAAGACCGATGAAGTTTGAGTAAAAGGTAGCGTGACATATTTAATTACATTCGTTTATTTTGGTTTTTCAGTTCTTCTTATATCACTCAAACTTCAAGGACAATTGTTAGTTATACTGCTGGTAACTCGTTTAAGTAATCTTTTATCAATATATCTGTAAACACCAGTCTTACCCCAAAAACATCTCAACACCCCTACTCCCTAATCTCCTTTCTATAAGAAGTCTTCCCATTTTTGTATAAGTTTAATAATTGGATAAGCTAAATAAAACAAAGTGAGCAAGATACTAAGAAATGGAATAAAATAAATAAGTTTTAAATCAATCTTCTACTGACTTCCTTTAATGTTATTCAAGAACAAAATTTTTATATCATTTCTGAGCGCATTATAAAAACTCGTTTAAGCGCGAAATGAACTTAACAACTCCGACATTTAACAAGTTTATGAACACATAAGTTGAAGACAAGTCACAAAATAGATAAATCAATCATTATTTTCACTTATCATTAGCTAAAATGGAAGAGAAATTGCCCACAATTTACGATGAAACTCCAAAGAAAGAAACACAAATCAATGAAGTTTCAATAAAAGAAGAAGTTTCCATTGATGTACAGGATAGATATCACCATGGCTATATGACTGGCTTTCCATATAAGAAAAATATTGATGGATACTTTATTCATAAAAAGAAGCAGAAAGAAATAATATGGGGACAGTTGCTTAGTCCTCAAACTTGCTGTTCAAGCACAAGCAAAGATGAAATCATCTGGAAGGTAAAATGTAATAATGACCTGCACAATTGCTTGGAAAAAAATAGTTTGCTTGATAAATGACAGAAATAATAATAGCCAGAAATTTTGGCTATTTGTTCAATCTTGCCATGATTTTGCTTAGAAAGTATTCACAGCTTCACGCACCATTTTAAATTTTATACCAAATTTTGGACAAGACATAGTAATTGTTGCCGTACTTTACAACAAGTTCTCCTAGAAAGGGCTAAGCCAATTTTTTCAAAAAGTGATGAAATCTAAAATAATGACTTTTAACCTCGTTCCTGTTGGTTAATAAAACAGTTGTCCATCCAGAAAGAATGCTATTTGCTGCTGGTGTTTAAGTGATTTTGACTTGATATAACCAAAAATCAATTTTCCAAATTTGATAAGTAGTGTATGGTGCTTTGTAAAAACCTGGTTAAAATTGTTAATGACTATTTTCCCGAAGGTTCTAGCAAATCCAAACCATTTTCTCTTAAAGAATATTCAATCCCAAAAAATCTGGTCTGTCAAGTCATAGATCACCTCCCAGATGTGTTTTATCTTTCTCCAAAATTAACCATGCATATTTAGTTCCTAAGGCATTAGTAATGCACTTGTTAACCAACTTTTAGGTAATGTTTTGGGCTGGAATCACATTTGCTTTCGGTGCAATAATCGTTGCTTTCGTGAAAGAAGAATTCGAAGACAAGAAGAGTGAAGATGAAGATAAGAAAGAGCATTTACATTTATATTTAAGCGTTGTTGAGCTTGTCCTGGCAGCTATATCAATTTTAATATCACTATCGAAGCATTACATCAAGTACAATTCAATTATCGAGCTGCAGAAAAAAATCAGAACCATTAAACATACAGACAATACCAGCAATGGTTTGAGCAATCGACAAAAGTTGTGTTTCATTCTTGGTTTTATGTGGTTCGGGTTCATACTGGTTATAACAGTTGGTTTCTTGATAATGCATTTATATAATAAGGACAGTCACAAGGAATTGGAGTATACGAAATTTACAACAGTGATCGCTTTATTTATGGTTGTGGTCTTGGATGCTGTTATTAATGATGTGATTAGTGATGCTTACACCCAAGCTCAATCAGATCAATACAAATTAATCATACATCAGTTACGTCTGGAATTAAACACATATCTGATGCAAACAGGTTCTACGAAACGAATCCAGGAGCTTGAGGATTTTTTAAACTCTTCGGAATTGTTTACTCTTCATGAGAAACATCATTTTGTAAAAGCTTCACACGTTGAAGCGTTTAGCACAGATGGAGTAAAGGTCCGTTTTGATAAGACAACAGGATCTGTTGTTTTAACAGCCTGCAACAAGAGTCAAGCTCATTAATTTTGAATGCTGCAGCCTAAAATAAGATGGTGGCTTAAGAGGGACTGTCGATTTTATTTTAACTTTTTTTGTGAAGTATATATTCAATTTAATCTAATGTTTGCAACTTCCTTCAATTTGCGTTAAACTGCCGAAATATGTCTACTTCAAAAGTCCGATATAGAGTTATATTGCTTATTAATATCATGCTTCTGGAATGTAATAATTTTTTTTTCTAGCTCCAGAAAACTTTTATCACTCTACGAGCAAATACGTTTTATAACGGGGTTAAAAGTAGGACCATGCTTATAGTTTACAGCAGAAAATGGAAATAGATCAAATCTTTAAATAATACTCTCGTTCCTAAGTACTTTTGCCTTTCTTTCTTATATCAAAATCTCTGGAAACGAGGGTGTTGTAATCGCACGTTTTTTATTACACACGTAAACGAGTTCTCTGGGTTTTGAAATGCATCTTATCAAAATTCAGTTTGACACGCTGCGGTCTTGACATTGGTATGGTGTTGTATTGCGAAATAGTCAATTCGTTCGCTAAGAATGGCCTGACAAGTTTTTGTAATAATGCATGATGAATATACGTTATTGATTTTTAAAATACAAAATAGCAAAAGGATTTAATAATATCCTTTAGTGACTTATGTAATATACTTTATGCGGAATTTTCAAGGTCTGCGAGTTAACAAGTTAACTAAAACATTAATTCTGTTTCTATCTCAACCTCTGCAACAGTTTCTTTTTCACTTTCTAATATTCGTACAGAGTTTAGCGTTCTTGGTCGTTATCGATCCCAGCAGTTGGATATCCGCACTCAAGATGCCCAATTTTGAATACAGCAACGTTTTCAAAATTAAATTGGTTGTTAAAAAAATGTTTGCTTAAAAATGTCCGCTTAACATCTTCTCATGCTGCCAATGTAAAAGAAAAAACTCACATGCGCATACTTTATTCGGAGAAACTTTCGAAAGTCCAAAATTACGCGAAGTTTATTGGATAAATTTTCGCGAATTTACAAATTTAAAAATTTCCGTGAGATAAACTTTCGCGAAATTTGAAATTGGAAAGTTTTGGCGGGATAAACTTTCGCGATTCCTTTCTTTTATGTGGCTTATATTTCTTATGATAGAAAATTGTTCTTTAACGATGTAATTTTCTTTCTAATGGTATGTAAAATCTTCTATTTGCAAACTGGCTTTATCGTCAAAATCACAAAACAGATCAAACAAATTTCTAGGCTCGTCTTCTTCCGGCTCCCACGCATCGCCGTCATCGCTTTTTTGCCAGTAACTCGGTTATAAGCCAAACATATACATTTAAAACATCATCGCTTTTGTTCCTTTTTTTATCGGGAGGGCGAGCCAAGTGAGGGCGAGTCAAGAAATCACTTTTAAAACCAGCAAATTTCTTTTAAATTTTAGTGGATAAACTTTAGTGAATCGACAATTTAGAAAGTTTCTACTGAATAAACTTTCGCGAATGGCCATTTTTGAAAGTTTTACGAGACAAAGTTTCGCAAAATAGACCCAAAAAACGTTTCTCTCGCAAAAGTTTCTTTGAAAAAAGTGTGCTAAAAGTTGGGAGCTACGGCCAAGAGTGAAAAATAGCTTTTAAACTTACATTTGATATTAGAAAGCTTAGTTCACATTAGACTCACTTGACGCAACACACCGCAGAAATCATCTGTTTTTCTTAAGCCTGGTACTAACTATACCATATGCAGACGTGTACTTTAGCGAGGAATTTGTGGGTAGCAAATGGGTAACATCAAGAATGAAATCAATTTTTATTCTAGACACATTTTTTTAGCGCAGGCATTAGGGATTTGGAACGCATTTCTATCAATTTCGAATGTTCTAAGTTCGATTTTGTAAAAATAGAATGGTTTAAGAAAGTAAAAAAAGCAAAAAAAACAAATGGTTTTTTGTTTTTGAAGCAGATTAGTGGAAGTATCCAGCGCTATATAGGATCAGAAAACAGGATGTACAAAAATGACGAAAGGTTTTTTAAAGAAGTGTGTTGTTTTTAAAACCCTTTAAAAGTATACTTGAACATTTTTGTAATGGAAGAAACTTTTGTGGGCTGAAACTTTCGCGTTTTTGACTCATTTTAGCGAAGGTTTATGCCTTTGGAGATTTTAAAAAAAGCAAAACATAAAAGTTTTTTCACGCGAAATCACAGTTACTTAAAAAACGCGAAAGCTTTTTCACGCGGGGAAAAAAAATTTAAACAAATTGAAGGCCCTTTCTGAACACAGGGTGGATATTATCAATACGTATACAATCTTTTTCTTTTTTCAGTATATCAATCTATTACAATAACTGTTGTCTTATTCTTCTTTTTGCCATGCTAAACATTTCTCTGATATCTTTATTTCGTCCAGTACTTGTCACAGATTCTTTCTTTTTTCTATTTCGCCCTGAAACAGGTGGAGTACCATCGACCAAATGTTGAGTGATAGACATCTACTAGCCGATGGGAAGTTGAAGAACAGTAGATCTAATTTTTTCGTTGCAACAAAGCGAGAGAAGTTAAAAAAAAAGTCACCGAAATGTTGCTAAAGAAAAAATCATCTAAATAACTCAACATTGAAGCAAAGAAAGTCAGATGAATATTTCGCTGAGACGACAAAGATGTTAATCAGTGAATCGACCTCTGCAAAGCAAGAATTGCCGACCTTTCAAGCGTTTGAACAAATGTAACAATGAAATGTTTTGAAAATGATTCATAATTATGAATAAGACGACTCGTGACACACGTCGTGCGGATTAAAATTGTCCAAGCTTCAGGAGGGAACTTAAGGGATACAACCACTGAGTCATTATACGTTCGTTAGTTAGTTTGTGCATTCCTTTTGTTTACATAAACGTGCGTGTAGCTTTTATCATTACGTACATAAATATGCTTAACTGCACCACAATCAAGATGGTTGGATTAGACTGATTAATTGATTGATTAAATTGCTTCTCTCCGAGGAAGGTTTATTTGCATTACGTTACATGTCTACATTCCGTTTCGCAAATTTATATTTTGAAAGACACACGACCTGTATTGCAATGACACCACAAGGCGACGCCTGTCACGTTTCCAATCAGTTTTTTAATGGTCAAAGTCATCAACTCTAGGTGCAAAGTATCAGTTGTCTTCGTCTACTTAAACAAGTAATTAACTAGGAAATATCTACCCTTTTTAGCTGGATGACATGCACTCGCCTTTCTTATACAAACTCCTCTTTTTTCAAAACCTTACCTTCTATAGCTGGCTAATACACCTCTAACCAGCTGGGTAACACATTTACAGCCTATCTGGGCGAGTAACACACATGCCCTCTCTAGTTGGGTAATCCAACTCCTTTATTCTATTCAGCTACATAAAACACCTTTGTCTGATGCTAATATGCCGGCTAAAACAATACTACCTCTTTCAGTGGTGTAACCCACCGGCATTCTCTTCAGTGGGGTGAAACACCATACTTAGTAGTTAATTTTTAGGTACATGACTTAATGGCATGGAGATTTTATAAAAACTACAACATAATGTTGCAACACCATTTCTCTGTTATCAGTTTTGCTTCACTTATTTCATTGCGTGTATAAGGACTTTGCTATGGCAACGTTAGATTTACAAGGATACATAATCGTCTTCGATTATCGAGATGTTATTTGTATTGAAGTACTTTTTTTTAAAGAAAGTTTTATTGAGCTGTTCTTTGTAAGTGGCATTTTAAAACAGAGAAGCCGACATTGTTGAAATTGTAGTGTTGTCATAAAAACCTATAGTTGTCATGGTAACGCTAGGTAGGGTTGTGTGACGTATTTATTGACAGACCAGAGAATGTGAAATGTTTCATAATTGTTAAAAGTTGGTAAAGTAAATACATGTATTATGATGATATTTGAAGCTGTATTTTTGTTTGTAAAAGAAACAGATAGATAAATTATAATTGAGTTTATTTCCACTGAAAGTGAAGCTATATGACCCAGGATTTTTATCGTGTCTTGAACAGGATTGTTTTTTGCGGGCGACATTTTTTGGCCAAAACACGATAAAAAAACTGTGTACTATCATATAAGAATATATATTTTATAATGGAAAAATTATGACATTGTTTTTACAGCAGGTCACTGGAGAGAAGTAAAAAGATGCGACGATAAAGATATTTGTTTACGTTAGATTTCCAGGTAAATTTTCCCATGGAAGCAATAGAAACTCTATGTATAAGGCATTAACATACACGCGTTTTTTCGTTTTAACGTGATTATTCGCAACTCTTTGGAAGAAATCATCCTGATGTGTTATCAGCATATTCTTAGCACATTCAAGATTGAAAGATCTGAGAAAGCAAACCAGTCAAAATCACTTAAGGTGCTGTTGCTTAGGCAACCTAATTCAATAGGAAAACTTATATACCTTATCAGGGAAAATCTCGTCAGGGGAAATATTCGACGGGGAACATTTCCTTCACTTGCGAAAAAAAATCGTCAATTTTCCCCAACGAACTTTTTCAACGATAAGGTATCATATTAATGATGTAAATAATGAGTTCGCTACAAAAGAATAAAAACCAAACATAAAATAAAAAAAAATCATAAATTAACATATTTTTACGATATTCTGATCATTTTGTCTAATTTTTTATTAAATATTTCTATGGAGTAAATTCTTAAAATAAAAAAAGGTGTTATCTCACAGAATATTTTATGCAGTACTACGAAGCTAAAACCATTCAATTCTGTGTTATAAATATCACAATAACTTAAACACTTGAAAATTCTTTTGAATTAAAACCATTGTAAGTACTATACGATCCTCTTGTTGATTTTATAAAAGCTTGTCATAATAAACCGATTAAACTCGGTTGTAAAGTTTTAAGATTATTACAGCGTAGCTGGAAAGTAATGTTGTATATTTAAAACTTGTGTTTGACGATTATAAATATATCTATCTATGATGAAGGTGAAAAGACTAAATAAAAAAACTACAGATCAAGAAAACAAGGGTTTATTAATACCAAGTAGCATGGATAACAATCCAGACGAAGAGAATTCTTTAAAATATTTGACGAAAGTGCAGGATAGTCCTAACCGTGGAGTAGTACCGGTGACACAACAAACTAATTCGGCTCAAGATACAGCCCACCACGCTTTTTTGGATGGATATCCTTACCATGAGCACTCGGATCGGATTCTTATTCATAAGAAGAAACAAAGAGATGCTCTGTGGAAGGAGCCTTTTAATTTTAAACTTCTTTGTAAAGAAATCCGAAAGACTGAAGCAGCCTGGAAGGTTAGATCGATTTATTGTTCAGTTTTTCGTGCAATAATTAATTTTTATGGTATAAAGTAGGGATTGCACGGGCCTCCGACAGCTGTAATAATAAAGAAACGTAAAAACTAGTTTGATCTTAGTAGACTTATTTTACGACGCGTTGCTTTTAAAGTAAAACTACTTAGCTTCAAAGAAAATTTATCAAAACAACATGGAATTTTTTCCTAAGATTTTTTAATGTTATAGTAACGGTGTCTTTAACAAACGTGTTAAACTGTTTAATACCTTTTTAGGAGCAACAATAACAATTAATGAATCATAGAATCTGGACGTTTACCTTCTAATCACATTTTCACAAATATTTATTGGGTTGGGTTCAGGGTTGTAGCTATAATAGCTTTGCTACATGTGGAATCAACGAAGAAGCATAGAGCTTATTATAAATATCCATATATGGAATATATTATTTACGCTTATCTCTATAAAATCTTATAATTAATCTTGCAAAATTGTTCAAGCTGTTTATTCACAAATAATAATCTTCATAGAATTCTTCCATAGGGTCCATTTTGTAAAAATATAAAAACAAACATTTGACCTTACAAAAAAACTTCACATTGTTTTCTCTGAATAAAGTTAAAGTTTGTCATTCGGTAAACAGCTTGAAATTTCACGTTTGTTTGAAACAAGTCAGCCAAGTAGCTAGCAGCTTATATCATCATATCCAAAGACCTAGCTTATTTAACACCAAGAATTATAAACAAACCATTTGAACAGCCCAATGTTTGGTAGATACATGCTATTATTTCATATTATCACCAAATGTTAATAACAATATATATGAAAAATTAATTTTGCAAATATTGCAAGTAAACAAGCCATATCTGCACTACTTTTCTGGAAAAATTTTTTTGCTCTTAACTAATTTCGTTTTCATGCTATTCGGTATTTTGGTACTTATACTTCGCGGCACGATAAAAGAATATGGAAATAGACATCTTGCCTTTGGTTATTCGCACTGAACTTTAATATTGCTAAAACTTGAAAATAATTATATGTCTCGCGTAGTTGCTTATGTGTTAAGGAAATAACTTCCTAAATCAAATATTCATTTTGATTATAGATGTTATTCTGGATTGGCATCATATTTGCTTTTGCCGCCATCATCGTTGCATTTGTAAAAGAAGAATTCGAAGGCAAAGACGAGGAACTCATTTTGCATTTGAGCATATCTGAATTGGGTCTTGCTTCAATATCCATTCTGGTGTCGCTGATAAAGCATTGTCTGAAATACAACTCAGTGATCGAATTACAAAAACGGATCAAAACAAAGGAAAAAAACAAAGACGATCTCGAGCAAACCAACAATAGAAGAAAACTATATCTTGCACTTGCTTTCACCTGGTTCGGTTTTGTATTATTCCTTTTGATTGGTTTTTTAATAATGCATTTTTTAAACAAGGACAGTCACAAGGAATTGCAGTATACCAAATACACGACTGTGATGGCTTTATTTGTTACTGTGATTCTTGACGGAGTAATCAACGACATTGTCAGCAATGCCTATTCGATAGCAAAAGCTGATCAATACAGACTGCTTATACACCAATTAAGTTTGGAATTAAGAATTGACCATAGCGGTTCCAGTGAAAGAATCAAAGACATTGAGAATTTTCTGGCAGCTTCAGAGATATTTTCAGTTCACGATAAATCCCATTTTATTAGAGTGGAAACGGTACTTTTAAATGGTGAAATTAGCAACGAGCATGTTGTTTCTAATAAGAAAAAAGAAGTGATTATTTTGGATCCGCGTGAAAAAAAAGAGAACAGAAGCGATGGATTGCATATGGAAGAGATACAACACTTGGATAAAGGTAATTATTTCCTTACTTCACGTATGGTTCTTATGATGCGAAATCGTGAATTGTGATTACTGGTGGCTGAGTAGCATGCAAATTTCAGGTCAGCCCAATCCATATCTTACGGAAGTTAAACAGTTTTGTCAGTTTCAGTTCAAAAACATAGAAGTATACAAAAGGCAATTAATTACTAAGAAAAAAGTAACTTTTTTCATAACCTCTCTCTGCTTTATGAGAAGAAACTTTGTGGGTAATTTAACCTAATTTTCCACGAAAATTTTCCAAAAGTTGCGATCATCTTTTGAATTTTACTATTTGTTTCTCTCAACTGTATTCAAGCGATTGCCGAAATTACTTTGTGCCAAGGTTCTAGGAATAGGTTCAATGGCAAAAAATTTGTCATGCATAAGAAATCAGTGTTTCGTTTGGATATGAAAGCAGCAGAAAATAACTTAAGAACGTAGAAAAGGATTTTTAATAGCCTTACAACTATCAAATATTTTCCACAAAAGGATCCGTCTACTTCGGAAACTCCAAAATTTCTTCTTGCGAAAATTGGTTTTACGACTTTTTTGTTTTGTGAAAATTTTGTGAGAAATTTCTTAGTCCACGATTTTTCATATTTAAATTTGTCACCTTTAGATTCTGCACCGAACGAAGCTGAAGTTGAAGATGGCGCTGAAGATATACTTTTAAACATGGAAACCAGATCAGAAGCTGGATTTGTTGTTGTCGATATCGATAATTTAAACGAAAGTAAAGAAAATATTGCTTCCGAAGAAGCCTAATGTTTACAACTAAGTGTATAGATATGATGGTCTGTAATAATGTTAATGCTGCTATACGAAAACACTTTCTGGTTACAGGATTCTGTTTCAGTATGAGAGTCATCTGATTCATGCGATTAGAAGGCAGTTTGAGATTTTTATCTCAATATGTGAGATATGCACCTAAATTACATGAGCGTAACGATGGCGTGTCTCTGTGTGTGTTTGTGGAGAAAAACTTTTGTAATTTTTTCAGGTTGTGTGAGACATTCAACGTTTTAGTCCATTTAATTACATAGTAATTATTGTGTAGTTTGCTATACATTTTTTTTAAAAAAAGATGTAATTTTTTTTTAAATTTACATATTATCCAACTGGCAGCATTATTTTTAGTTAATTGCGAAATGGATTTAGCATTTGACATGTAAGAACTGAACATCAGAATCCTGCGAAGGCGAAAAAATAGTTTATCTTCTTCAACACTGCGAAGTAATTTTTTAAGCCTATATTCTACAATTTCTTTCAGTTTATAACTTTTTTTTCACTTTCTCTAAATTTCAAGCATCCATAATCTGGTCGTTATTTCATTAAAAACTTTTTGTGCTAAAGCGTGTTTTGTACTGCTGTTCATTTAAAATCCTTGATTAAGTTAAATTGAAATTCATCTACTACACCAGTTTTTACTTTGTTGTTATAGCATAACTCTTCCAAATATTTTTAACAATATGGATACTAAAAGCAAAAAAATCGCGAAATCAAGGAAAATAATTGTCGCTGTTGTCTCTTTTTTAATTTGTTTTTTGCGAGAAATAACTTTTATAAATGACTATTTCAATTTTTTTTGCCAAAATTAACTTTTAAGATTATTTATGTTTAAAGAGGAATTAAATTATGAATGATTAAAAACTACATGATTTTGAATCGACTCAAAGATTTGTCAACAGTCATTATACGAAACCTGAAGCAATAAGAATAAAAGTGATATCATGAAGATTCCAAACAAATAAAATTTCAATATACACGCTTTTTATTTAAAAGAAACCCGCTTATGAGAAACCTGAGGCTCAAAAGTTGAAAATATTAAGGGCCACACAACTTTCGCGATTTACGCTTAAAATAACGACATCAGCTTTTTTTATTAAAAGTTTCTTTTTTTAAATGTAAAAGTTTTTTCAAATATATGAATCTTTGAAAAGGTTGATGAAATTATTTAAATTTTATTTTACTAGAACAATAAATATTCCTCCTTCGTTGACAAGAAAGATTTTTAAAAATAATCTAGAAATGTATAAAAATATAACTTCTTATTCAAAAACCTAATATCATTTTAAACATTTATATGCTGCTTATTGAAAAATCAGAATGTCCCGGTTACACATCTTGATATGAGGCTAAAAGTAGAACACTTTGGTATCAATATTTAATATAATTTAATAATTTCAAACATTTTAACCATGGAATAGAATGGTTTGTGGAAGTTATAGTGATAACAGAAGCAGATTACTTGACATTTTCGAACTCGTCATGGTTAATATGGTGACAAAGTAGGTTTCTTGTTTTATTTTTGTCTTAAAAACCTAACAAGAAATGTTTACTGCATTTTACAGCTTTTTCTTTTTCCAATCATATATCTTATTAAAACAATCAAATAATCCTTGAAAAGTTATCTTTTTGTCTTGAAGGATATATTCTGTGAAGTAAAGGGTAAATTTAGGGTAGAAATTAAAATTATATTTTTATTTAGAAATGGATATTATTACTGCAATCAAGAATCTAAACTTTAAGGTGGTAGCAGAATTACTTGCCGCTCGATTCCAACAAAATGGAAACCGGAAGCAATCCAAAAAAACTTCGAAGGAAATCATTCCCCTCCATGTAGCTGCTGAGACAGGTTGCGTTGAAATGTTAAAAATACTCTTGCGTTATGGTGAGGACATTGACTCAAAAAACAGCGAAGGTGTAACTGCTTTACAGGTTGCTTGTCAACACGGTCATTACGACGCTGTCAGATTTCTACTACAGCAAGGTGTTAAGGTAAACAATGAAGAGAAAAATATGTTAAAAGTATCATTAAACTTTGTCGGTGGTCAATACACTAAAATTAAAAAATTGATAACCAAAGCCGAGCAGGAAAAAGGCGAAACAGCAACAGAAAGCAGTGGAGCGGCAGGAAATAGTGGTGCGGCAAACACAACTGCAAGTGAAGATACCACAACGGATAAGGTAAAAGCAGCAAAACCTGCTCAAACTAGTAGAGTTAGGTTTGAACGTAGAGAAAGACCAATTCGACAAAGAAGCTTTGATGCAGATGCGTTCACCGATCCACTTGACGAGTTATCAGCCAGAAGAAGAGAAGCATTGCTAATTGACGCAGAAAAGAAAAAGGACCTAATGGGTAAACGAAGAAGATACACGCAACGAAAACATAGTGTTGGAAGAAAGTTATGATTCTCGTAGGTATTGTAAAAGATGGAAATACTTGGCTTAAAAAATGATGGAAAAAGCAATAATCTCGTTTTGCAGTTTATCAACGAAACACTGTCAGGAGAAACCATCGCCTGAGTTCAATTGATGTCAACAAGAATTGATTGCAGCCTACAGTAACTGTATTAAACGCAGTAACAGATGGGATATGAACTGCAATATTGCTGAATTAAAAAATCAGTCGAAATAGAATACTGCAAGTTATTGATAATACGTAATGAAATTATGAAGAACATATTAGAAAGTACTTAATAAGACAGTCTGTACTATTTTAATATTTTACTTGTTACATATTGAAATTATAACCACATTGACTTAGCAACAGAAAGTTGACAGAATTCTTTGTAATTGCTGCCCAGTTACACAGTCTCATAAATAAATCAAAGAAAACAACGTGTTGTCATTCACGATATATTTTCTCTTCAGCAAAGCAAGAAAGTCGCCAAGACGGGAAACTATTATCAAGTTAATGTAACTATTTGAAATTTTTACAAAATTTGATCTCTATTTCTGATAAAACATTAGACAAAAACCGCTCTAGCTTTGTTTTTAAAATGCTGAATTTAAGCAAGGAATTTCGGAAACTTTAATTTCGCAACCTTTTCCACCGCGAAGTCGAATTCTGCCTTTACTTCTTGTCCTAAAACATTCTCATAACATAAACAAAATATATGCAGCCATGTATCTAAACTACGCAATAACTGAAAGTTATGGTAGCACCATGCGTACTCATTTACTGCAGGAGTACAATCAGAGTAAAATAATCAGATTCCCAAATTTCAATAAAAAAAGACTTTGTCAACATGCCTTAAAAATTGCTACAGTGGTTTATTTTGCAAAACTGAAGATTACATCTAATATATGAGAAAGTTAAAGATACCTTTGATTCTTCTACTGAAACAACAATTACATTGTTTGATGTTTGTTTTCAAATATTAAATGTCAAGTGTTAACTTCTTTATTTGAAGTTTTTTTTTTCGACCTGAATAATTATTTTCACCAAGAGCAAACGCGTCACTACATAAGCCGCGCAGTACAGACCATTCGTGTCTGTTTTAACAGCCTGATATGTCTTTCTTCTTCTTTCGATGCCATCTCGTCTCTTGAGGGTCGAAACCACGATGATCGTCACCAAACACAGCCCATTCTGGGGTAGGAGCCATGTAATCGATATCTTTAAACGTTTTCTTGCCGTTTGAATCTGTGAAATCTTGGACCTAAAAAACGGTTATAGACATTGTATTACACAGAAATTACAAAACAATGTACGATTAACTTGCGCACCCAAAAGATTAATTAAAGTCCCGTATTTTTTAACCCTACAAACATTTAAAGCTAGCGTCGAGTGCAACACATGACGTGCTCGAGTAAAACTCTGCTCGAATGCAATCTAAAATCGAAACAAATTTGAACCAATGCAGCAATTTTTGTTTTCATTACACAATGCAACGTCTCCATAAACCTGGCAAATGATCACTGAGAGATATCAGTGGTTCTAACAATTGTTTCATTTTTAGTTCTACTGCATGCTCTATTTTTCATGCTCTATGTTTTTATGATTCGAACTGTTTGATTTTTTGCACTGTTTTGCTTGCGAAACATAATATTAATACCAATGATGCACAAAAATATTGCCGACTTTTTGTAAGTTTAATGCCCTGAGTTCGTTACATGGAGGCTTTCAGAGATCGGAGGACGAAAAGTTTGGTTCGTTGAATCGACCGTTCACTATATCAGGGATTCGTTATATAAAAATAATTTAAAAGAGTTTCTTAAGGTTCACTTTTTAAGGTATCGTTATGCCCATTGTATTTATACTGGACTATACGTCAACAAAGCGAAAAAAACAAGTTATCCTACCAGCTGATGATATTTTGGATAATCAATCCATGTCCACCACTTGCCATCAATCTTGAACTAAACAAATAAATTTTTTAATTAAACAGCTTTACATTCGTTCAAGTCGAAATTGGTTTTCTCTTAGAAAAAACAAAACTGGTTTAAATAAATTGATTGAGTTTTCCAGAGAATTTTACATTTTCAAAGGTAAGATGAAAAATAAATATCTCTAGTTATAAATAAACTAAGAGTTTCACGTAGATGCGTTAATAAACCTCAAAGCTTGAATATCCCCTTTCACGTTTTAAAGACTCGAACTCCACAGAAAATTTGAATAAGCAAAATTTTGTTCTTAATAATTCTCAAATATAACACTTTCTCTAGCAGTGGTAAACCTCTCAAATATAACACTTTCTCTAGCAGTGGTAAACCTATTCATGGAACGAATTACCGCCATTTGTCAAGGGATAAAAGCAAACAACAACAATAACAACAACAACAACAACAACAACAAAAGGGAACAACAACAACAACAACAACAGTTGAAACAAATAACTGAGAAGTTAATTGCGAATATATCAAGGATTAATATATTTAAACAAAAAAAGCTCAAAATCCTCTTACGCGTTTGTGGGCTAACAACACGCAGTTAGAATGCTCATGTTCAGAAGCTAACTCATAATCTGGAAGTGATTCAGCCAGTTGCTTGACAAAACCGATAACCTGTAGTAAAAAATAAATTAAAACAAAATGCAGTAAAGCCAGTTAAAAGAAATCATCAAGAATAGCAAGAACATAAAAACCCCCAAAACAACAACAACAACAACAACAACACAGGAAACAACGACAACAAAGACAAAATATAGAAGAAAAATGAATTATATCAAATTCGTGCAAACCTCTTCGTGCCACGGAACGTTTTCCATCGTCAAACTCGACGCCTTTGATTCCCCACAGTAAGTTACACCCTAAAACATGAAACAAAATATACAAGTTGGTATTTCTGTTCGTTTTTCATACAGAAATCCTGTGTGGTTGTTCCTCTCTTCTTAGTTACACAATTAAAGATGCAAATTACTACGATGAATTTCGCCTAAATAATCCAGATTGTCTTAAAAGTGGTATAAATGAAAAGGCATGATAACATATCGAAAGCGAAAACTTAGAACATGGACAAATTTAAGGGGCGATAAATAATATTAGCAAGAAGTGCTTGAGCTCTTAAGATATATAGCTAGACAAATATACACTCATCCTTTTAAAATAATTGGTAGGTTAGTTTGGATTCCTCGCTCCCTACCTCCCCACCCCCCCACGCCCCACCCTTCCCTAAAACGACGTAGCACATAATCCTGCGGTCGTACTTACCTTGATCTCGATAAATCCTGGTTGCCCTAGCGCAACCAATTTGGCGTAAGATTCAATTTCTTCAACGTTGAAAGCTTTCACCAAAGTCAGTCGATATACCGTTCTCTGACCCTAGTTATATTTAACAATAAATATTTTTTTAGACAAAAAAATTGTTTACAAAGTGTAGATCAAAATAGGACAGTTACTTTGTTCGTTTTCCCTTCCCTAAAATATCGAGGATAGGCTTAAAGTTTGTTTCAATGTATTCGAATTTGTTCTACTTTTTATTGGTGTCACAGATTTGTTTTAGTAACACTCCAATACAACATATAAACACCAATCAGTTGAAAAAAATGTTGGCACATGATCGCACATTATAAATTCTGTTGCCACAAGTAGTAATTTCGGCTGCTTCTATATTAGATCTACACAATTTAAACTTGCGGACATAAGACTCCAAATCTTTGGTTCAATCTAAACACGTAAAACGTGCATATATGTTGATGACGTCAGTACGACTCCCTTTTGCAATTTTTCGTAGTTTCTTGGACCTGACATGGGTTTCATTTCCAGCATGTAAAAAAGTGCGACTAGCGAATTCTAAGCGCTGCTCAGCATATCTACGTATGTATACATATAGATGTTGCACTTTTCGGGTGTGGAGTATTGGCAGGTTAATGCTCTTTGCCAATTTAAAAAAGCCCAAATAACTGCCCCTGTGCCAAATCTTTTATCACCGATTGTAGATCGACATTCTTTTACGTGAAATAGACACAATATAACATATTAAAACACTTTTTAAAAAAGTGTTTCAATAAAAAAGGTGTTTTAAAAAGGTGTTATAAAAAGTGTTTTAATAAAAACATATTAAAACACTTTTTTATAGCACGTACAGCATTTTTTTAATAAGTTGCAAAAACATAAAGGTCAACAATTTAACGTAGGTCACAAATTAGAACTTACTTTATCCGATAAAGCTGTGAGACTATCTAAAAATCTCTGCCAGAAATCTTTAAACAATGGTCGGTCAATTTTCTTCAAGCTGTCTTTCGTACCCGCGTCTACGCTAACATACAGTTGCGTGACTGGTTTTAACGTTCTAAACGAGGGAAAAGTTTAATGGTAGCTGTTTTAAGTTTTTACACGGGCGAGGTTAATGCTAAAAATCATTTTTAAGGAGCAAATTAGGGATCTCATTTGGGAAATTTTAGGAAAAACTCAACCTTACATTATGTTACAAAAAAAAAAGGAAAAATCTTTAATTTTGTTTAACATTTAAATGTTTTTTTTATAACTAAATGAAAGTTCGGAGTTAGGCTGGGGTATGTTTATGCAAAAACACAACCAGGCTAGTAAGTCCATTATGCTTAACGGAGAAAGAAATTAAATACTTAAACGTTGCCTTGTGCGCTATATATAGATAAGATGAAATGGTCCTATTTTATGCTTGGTGAATGTTAAAAAATCCCTCATCCGAGCCTGAATATGCTTATAACCGTGATGTTTATATAAAAAACATGTAATCCTTCATGTTTGTTTACTTTTGACAACCATGCTAAACTTTTACTTTGCATGATCTTGTGCGCGGTTTAAAGACTGATTTAAAAAATATATATATATATATATATATATATATATATATATATATATATATATATATATATATATATATATATATATATATATATATATATATATATATATATATATATATATATATATATATATATGTATATATATATATATATATATATATTTCTTTTTTTTGATTTTATAACAATATTTTAGATTTTAATTTATTCTTCAATTATGTTGTGTAACTATTTGTCAGCATTTTCAAGACAGTTTAAACTCTTACATCAACGGTAAGTTCCACGTTTATGTATCCTTTAGTCATATATTGACATATATACAAAAAAGATCTATTAAAAACCAACCTGATGGCGTCGGGAAACTGAGCATTCGTTACGAGGAAGGTGGATATTTTCTTACTGTGAAGTAAATCTATCAATGTATTGATTTCAGGATACATGATAGGTTCACCTGAAAATAAAATAGATCGAAGATTTTATTCATCATCACTATTTACAATAAATTTACAATCTCAATTTTCATTCGCAGAAGCATATGCGGCCATAAACACTGCGATTTTGCTGCAAATATGTGTGGTATATGATGTAAAAAAAACAAATAACAAACACAAAAAGTATTATTGCAACCAAAAAAACGTCCAAAACATCCACCTACCTACTAAAGATAACGCACAGTGCTGTACATTCATTGCTTCTGCAAAGCGTTCTGGTTTCACACCAGGTACTCCTAAAATAAATGTAAACACCCAAAATATATTTCCCCAATTTTTGAATAAGAATATGATATTAAAATATCATACCATCAGATTGATGTTTAGTGAGTGCAACGTTGGCTGGTTGTAATTATTTAAATATGAGAGATCCTGATGCTACTATTATTCTAAGTGAATTTAAGTCATATGGCTGAGTAAGTGCAGGGAATAGCTAAAGAATAAAGTTCACTTCCATTCAACAGCGTTGCACAGTCGTGCAAAAAATAGAAATGCGCGCACAAACTCAAAATAGCCGCAATTCAATCAGATGCAAAATTCTCGGCACTAATACAACCACTTAAATGATTTTGAAACAAACACTGTAGACAAAAGCGCTATTATTATTGTACAATATACAGCACTTTGTCTTTATTTTGCCAGCATCGTTTAAGTTTCCGAATCTATGCTAGAAGAATTAGTAACCACTATTTACCTCGGAATTGTTTGACCATCTTATAATGATTTTCTAGAGCTCCTTGCACGATTACTTCTGGTGGATCCATTTTCCATTTCCATTCCGTTCCCACTGGATTCGTGTGATGTCTACAAAAAATACAAACTTAAACACGTGAATTGCGTCTGTGCGAGTGCAAAGAGCTGTCACTAAAACCTTGAAGTGTAACTCTTTTTAAAAACGTGTTTGTAATTTTTTCTACAACTCAGCAATGCATCGCAAATGTTGGTAATTTGACCAGAACAATAATAATAAAAATAATAAAAAAAAACACCTCCAGCAAAACACGCATTTGTTTGCACATGCTAAACTTGGTGTCGACTCCATACATCGGTGACTCTCAATCCCATAAAACGTATGTTTGTAACATCCACCACGACCACGCATCATTGACTACGGAACAAAATACACAATCTTTATAGATGAAAAAACCTGAAAAAATGTTATTTTCTAGACAAAACTTTCAAATATAGCTTGTCACCATAGTGAAACTTTTTTAGCCCAGAATATGCCTTTTGCATCATGCAAATAAAATACAGCTGGTTGACAAAACCGTCATAACCAATCCTCACAAATTAGAATACTTGGAAAAATGAGTTGAGTTGTTGGTAAACGTAATAGACACAGTAATTAAAGAGGGAAATAAGGAGTATACCTTCGTCCACCGACAAATTTTAACTCCGGAATGACTTCCAATTAGTTTGTAACCTAAACAAAATATGCATGAAGAAACTTAGTTGACTGATTTTTAGGTTAATATTTCTCCAAATAAAAGCTCCCTCTAATAGCACCCCCTTTCTCCCTTAAGAAATGCTCACTCTGGACTTGACAAATTGTCGACCCTTTAGCTGAATTCAACATCATCCGACAATGACAAAAAGGTGGTTGTAATGTAAATGCCCCCTCTTTTAAACGATTCTTTTTTAATTAAAGCATTATGGTATATGTAATAAATAATATATATGTATTTTCTTAGAATACTAAACATATTAGTCTATATAGATCTAACACATATGACTGTCACTTGATCACACACAACAATTGCCTTTATTGAAAACCGGAATCTCTACAAAATTTGGTACAAACAATCAGGTTAAATTATTTAATCCATTTAACTTAGACCAACACTTTTGGAGTATTGTGGTCTATTGATTCTTTCTTTGTATACTTTTTAATAGCACAGTGTTAAATTACTTTACAAACATAATATTTAGCAGGGTTATTCTTTCTGGCACAAAAGGAGCTTCACAGCAGCTTGTTGGCTAATAATAGCACTACCTGTGTAAAGCAACTGAAAAACAGTACCTTGTTTCTCTAATGATTTTTTCAACAAGGGTGTCACCATTTCTCTACTTGCAGGAACAGTTTTCTCTCCTACAATTTAGCATAAAAACTTAAAGTTAGATAGGTGAATCAAGGTGACAGTATTTTTACATTATATAATAAAATTACGTTGGTCTACAATGTTTCATGCATTATTGAAACATATAAAAAATAAACCATTATGGAAAACACACGCAAAAAGGAAACATTATACCATAACTTCCAGTGAGATAGGTAACATGAAGTTGGTTAGGCTTATTAACAAAATACTTTTGTTACATTTCTTAGAAAATTGGACGCAATAATAACCACAGTTTATGATGATTTTAGACGGTAGTTGACAAGAAAATTGCATTGCGGAAAGATTTGTTTGACAGATATCTTTACAAAAATTATTGTTTTGCATCAAAGCTAAACAATTTGTTTGTATCGAATTTAGTATCTCTTTTTTTGCCAAAGTTACAAATCTTTTAATTATCAAATGCACCCTCAAAAAATAAAACTCAACTTACCTACAAAGCCCTCATCGTAGGTGTCCTAAAAAAGCAAAATAAACATTATAAATCATGAGTTTAAACACAAATCATTGACTAAAGTACTACTGATAAATTACATCTGTTTTTTTAAATTCATTCATCATGTTTCCTATATCTTCAACATCGACAATGCCTTCTTCTGCTTTGTTTGACGATTTACAACTTCCACTATTTTCATCTTCACTTTCTGATTCATATTTTTTCTAAAAGAAAATCAGATACTGTAAATAACAAAAACAAAACACAACCACAAAAAAATGCATGGAGCAAACACTACCTACTGTATTTTCTAAAAGTATATTTTTTTCTTCTCTTTCAGCAACTTTTTCATCCTCATTTACCATGCCATTTCCACTTCCATTCGCAATTCCACTTTCAACTTTTTTAACAATGCAAAGAGAGTTGTCTTGAAACTTCTGAAGCAAGGTACACATCCAAGACTTGAAATCATCACTAAGATTACCTAAATCAACAAACGTTTTATCAGAGCTAGAAAATATCACAACACACGTCTCAAAAAAAAAATAATTTTCTCTTCTGATAAAACAAACAATGATACATGTTTCTTTTTTTTAAAAATATCTTGGAACGATAGACTTGTAAAAGTTCAAAAAATTTATTAAGTCCCCTTTTAAAGCCCTTCCAACATGTTCTTAACCTTAAAGATAAATTCTTGCATATAATCCATCACGCTTATCCATTATCTATGGTTTCATAACACAGAATTTGTATATGTATTTTAAAATAAACCTTATCAATGGTCTAGTTTCCTAGTGCTTATAGCCAACATAAGGTGATTTGAAAAATAACCAGGAAACAAAAAACTCTGCAATATCATTCACAAAAACAAACTGACAACTAATTCTCACTTGTTCCTTTGCGTGATACATTATCATCTCCCAATGCAATTGGAAAGACTTTGCTTGCAGATAATTTATGAAGCCAATTGTCAAGATTAATAGCAACCTGTGAACAAATCATAAGCTAAAATCAATGACAGCATTGTTGTATGGTGAAACGGGACTTGCTTTTCTTGCCTATATGTCCTGATACTTGGCCATAAACAATATGTAGTCCTTTATTTTGCAGTGCACATAAGAACAGAGCTCCTATTGGAATGAGCTGGTACAATCAATTTCTACCACATTATATAAATACATTTTTTCATGGTGAAAACCAACGATCCATCACTTTATGGGTCAGATTTCTGAACTAAGATCACAACGGGTGTGGCATGTTTAGCAAATGTCTTTAACAGAAGAAACCCATACCATGTCACAGAAATTGGTTATGTATACCTAATGTATGCATTTAAACACACAGGACCCAAGTTGACAATAATGTTTCCAAAGTAGCTATCCTATATAATTTTTTTGAAATAAAAAAATAATGTTGAAAACAAAATATAACTTCTCATGTCCTTTTTTAAATTTACATAGAAACAAATGATTAAACAGGTTAACAGTTATCACTTAAATAGTGTATTAGTATTTTTAACTTGATCGAAACGATCAAGATACATCAACACTACTGTGAATAATAACATTTTTTAATTTTTAATTTTAAAGAACTTAGACATACGGTATTGTAATGATCTTCATACACAGAATTTCCCAGACCAAACACAGTGTACCGTAATCCTGACAACATGGATTTCTGCACTCTGAAATCATCACTTGCTTCACGTAGAAACTTGCAAAACCAGGCTGCACCTTCAGGTGGTTCACCTTCTGTATATGTCGACACAATGAACACACATAAGTTCTTACTATCAATCTGTAAAACAAAGGAAAAAGTGTTTGAAACAATGCAAAAACGATAAAACACCAGTGATATTAAACACAACGCATTGTTTGCAACCATGTTCTGTAAAAAATAAAAATAAAAAGTAACACAAACCTCTTCAGTTAATGTATCTTCAGGCTCACAATCTTTCATGTTGAAAATATTAACAGTAACACCCTTTCTTGAAGCATGCTCTTTAAATTGTTCAGCAAAATACTAAGGGAGAACAATCTTTAATTTAACATACCACCTTTCTCAATTTAGCATTAAAAGCACCACTAAATAATTGCTGGTACAATTTTAGAACTTAAACACTGTGACAGTTTTGTAGCTCATGATATGGTAATATTTTGTTAATAACATTTTTAGAGTTAAAAAAATACATAAAGGAACTCACTACTTATATCAGCAATTCTTGCTTTCACACATCTAATAGTAACTTAACATTCCTACTCTATATATAATGCCTTGTTCTTAAAACTTGGTAATTCCTTTTGACACCCACTAATATATATATAATATATATGAAAGAACTTGAAATGGTAAGATAATTTCTTGTTTAAAAATAAAAAAAAATGTTCTGAAACATTATATATATATACAGGATAATCATACAACAACTAAAAAATACGCCTTACGATTTTTTTTTAACAATCAATTTCTGGCTCCATTTTTTCGCAAACAAAAACAAAAAAACACTCCAATACGATATCTTATTATATCATGTTATTAATTTTCTTTGTTTTGATGTATTTACCGCCATATCTCACTAAAAAGATATTTTTATTGTGGAAAAGAAATCTCTAGGCTATAGGTATCAATGATACAACCAGGGTTTTTTCTGTCATGTTTCGATGAAATGGATGTTTTTATATTTTTATAACAAATATTTTGTGAATACACACTGAATAAATACTCCAAAAAGTACAATTACACAAAATATATTAATAATCTTGTGGGACAGGCAAATAAAGCACATAATTCTTAAAATCTAAATATCTTAAAACAGGGTTAGAATAAGGTCTTTAAAAGTTGAGGCCACTTTGTACAACGTTTTTGTCACCTTGGATTTTCTTAACTGCAATAGAGATGTCCCTACTACATTTTAAAGTTTAAAGATTTATATACTAATAATCCCAATATTAAATTGTTTACCAAATTCAATTTTAAAATTTTTATTTATTTTCATCCATTCATTTTTATTTTTAATAGAGGGGAAACAACATTGTTAATACTACAATTCGTAATACGAAAATTCATTTTCAAGTTTTTCGGGTACAAGGTGCCACCTCGAAACATTTTTTTGACCTTTTTAATTTTGTAAATACTATGGGACGACTCTATAGTTTAACCTTGTGATGAATACTTTTTCAATATGCTGATACACATAAGACACACACAAGTATCAAGGCATATCAGTAGGACAAAAAATACAAATTTACCTTTGCATTTCCTGTCTGAGTCCCATAAAATACTTTTATGCATGCCTCCTTTTCCTCTTTTGCATCTTCAATGAGCTATAATATGATACTATATTGTATAGATGAACACAAAAGAGTGAACCTGTTGCTTTGTTTCCTATTGTGAATTCTTAAAAATATTGCACATCGTTATTATATAAAAGGAAAGGTTATTGTTATAAAAGTTTGTTGTTGCTAGTTCCTTCATGTCAAAAGGTTTATTGTTTACTCCACCACCACAACAGTATACCTATGTCGAAAAAGTTTACCTGGAATCTGTGCTTGTTTTGGTAAATAAAAAGCCATGTTAGCATTGAAGAACCAAAAACAAATGCAGCAATAGGAAATTTGGCATAGTTCCACCATACTACAAAGTCCTCACTCCATGATGTTGAATACTGACTTTCTTTGTTCCCACTTGAAGCTACAAAATATTAAACAGATTTTTGGCAACTGTTGGGCCTTAAAAACAATGAAAGAACTATGTATACTTTGTCATGTATATTTTCTTATTTAGTATTAATATGAAATAACTTTTGCTGCTGAAAAAAACAAACAGTTTTAACAGCATTATTAAACAAAATGTTTAAAAACTAGTTTATTTTGCTGTTTTTGCTATAAAATCATTATATATGCACACTGAAACAAAGATATGTGCAAACATGATTTTTACAAGTTTTTGATTTTGTGGAGGGGAAAATACTATTTTTTCTTTCTTTTAGAATTGAAATTGTGGTAAATTTTAACATTGTCAAGGACATTTTGCCACGTTTGTACTTCCAAAACAAAACAATATTGGTAGGACCTGCATTGTTTGCCTCATGGAATAGTCTGATTTTTGCTGGGGAAAAATAATGTTAAATTATTTCACAACATTTTTTCTAATTTTTGTAAAAACATTTCTGAACATTTTTACAAAAGCTTGGCAAGCTGAGCATTTTGCAGACATTATTGCTTTTTGGCACATTAATACCCTTTTTTAGGCAAAATATAGTTTCCTGAATGAAGAAATTTGATTAAAATTGACACATGAGAAAAGCATAGTGATGGTGATACAAAAGTCTGTAATTTTTTCCTCTGTAAAAATACAATTTTGAAAAAAAACTGATTAAGGGTTTCAACATTTTTCACAATTCTTTGCTATTTTGACTTTAATTTTCCTCACTGCATGGTTACTCATAGATAAAGTATTGCAATTCTCCGGTCACTTCTATTTTTTCCCAGGTTAAGCTTGCTCAATATTTAGAAAAATTATAGATATTAAAATACGGCTTAACCTTCAAAGAAAGTTTGTTAACAACTTTATATTTGAATATGACTTCAGAACAAAGCTTTTAACAGTTTTATAACAAAAAGTAGAAAAGGTTTAGGCTAAAAACTATATATATATATAATGACATGATGAATAAGTATATATCTTCTTTTTTGCAAATCCTTCACTTTTAGACGAAAAAGTTGTAGAAATTATTAGTTTTAATTTCCAGATTTTCATAATTTTTTTTTAAAACCCTACACTCTGAATGCTTCCATATTTAGCTTTAATTTTATATTCTGTGTGAATTTGTGTAATTGTTCGAATGTAGTCGTATTAACGATAATTTTTATATCATAGCAGATAAAAGTAAAGAAGCATTTTTTTTCACCATTTGCATGCAGACTGCATTTATGGTGGCAACAAACCAAAGCATTGCTTACAGAATATCCTACATGTGACCCTCTAAGATTAGAATTCATAAGGCATTCTGAAAAGTTATCTTGTGAAGCTACTTTGGTTTCAATTTTGATTCATAAATCTATCAAACTTGCACTTTTACTAACAAGAAGTTTTCTGTAAAAACCCTGTATAAAAAATTTAAAAAGTAAGTTCATAATATACAAAACATACCATACACAACTTGAAGGAATAACAGAGTGAATGTAAATAAAGTCATTCTTTCTAATCTAAAATTAAAAAATATGGTCAGCAGAAACAGAACCACAGATTCTGAATCAATGCCATCTTTACGAATAATTTCACAAAAAAATGTAAAAACTGCAATCTTATATCATTCATCAATTGTCTGTATTACCTGCCGTATAACAGCCGTAGCAACAAAATAACCAATAACAACAGATCAACGGTAAGTGGCCTACAGTATTCTTAGACCACAGCTGCAAAGAGGTTTTTTCCTGCAAGGTTAAAAATTTCTTGCAAACTGAATTTATATTTCTAATTTAAACTCTGAAAACGTTATGTGGATTTTGTGTGGCTTAATTTTCACAAAATGCATATTCACCAAATTCCTTTTGCAGATGACGTATATGTCCCTTAGAGTCTTCGCAGAACATCTCTTCTCACAAAACCGAGGGCAGGGCTGACTTATTGCCTGCTGTGTCGTGTGGGAGACAGAACTTCTGGACTTTTTTTTAATACGATATACAATTTTTTCGATTATTATTACTAAACATATTTGATTTCTCTTTCCCCTTTTAAAAAGATTTTTAAACTCTATTCAACATGTATTTCTTTGGTATTACATCACAAGAACATTCATCCGAAAGCTGTACTAAGGTACAGGACACCTAACCTCTCCCATGTTTTGGTTATATTTAACTTGCATGGGTGCGCACTCTTCTCGCAGTATTCTCTGTGACGACGAAGGTCGGACTGACTTGTGGCATGGTTCCAAATGGTCTTCCGTCTTTCCATCGAGTCTCAGTGTAATGCACCAGCTGAGCATAAGAGTGTCAGCATGAAGGAAAGGGGGCTACTTTAATGTTCTCTATACCCTACGTTCTTCATAACTACGGTATCTTCGTATTTTACGTTGGCAATTACGGCAGTGCCGAATGACGACACTAATTTTAAGGGCTGATCATTGATACGAAGTTTTGCTACGAATTATACGAATTACGTATGGAAATTGTGAGACGGTCCTTTAATAAAAATGCAAATACATTCAATTACTCACTAGGCCTACCAGACGACCACAAATTATGAAAACTGAATAACCACTCTCCTCAATTAAGGCAGGACGCGTGAAATTCATCACGCACCTACGACAATCGAGGCGAGTGAAGTATCACTTGGCTGCTAAAATTCATATGACCAGGTCTGACTTATATAAATATTTTTTTTTTCTTGAAAATACGGGCCTTATTAAAAGGTACAAAAATGATTCTGTATTTTTATCTATATTATACATTGCTGGCACGCCTGCCATAAGGCAAAACAGAGTTACACGCAAAATGTCACAAACTGCCCTAGTTTGAAATCATATTCAAGAGCAAGAGTTATAACCACTAAGCTACAGCACCACATATTTTCTAGCCTTCTAGCTATCCCATTTTCTAACCATGTATAAATCTTAAACAAACCAATTTTAAGATATTGGTGTAACTAAAAACAAATTTTAAAGCAACACCCGGCATACACAAGCTAACTGTAGCTTGCCTTATGTATTTATTTCTATTCTTTTAGGTTTTCATTTAGTTTTGTATATTATTCTATATTTTTTTATGTTGAAGTTAGAAACAGCTTAGGCTAAAAATTGAAAATAGTGATATGCAGTTCGCTAAACCAAAATCCTTAATGCTGAATGCTACACTTTTATTACTGTCATGAGAACTTATGCAAAGTAAAATTGCTGAGTGTTTTTTTTAGCTAGGTCATGGGATGCAGTTTACATCTATACGCATGTGTGACACAGTTTATCTATCCTAAGAAGTGCTGCCTGGTAGAACAATCTTCTTTTCTTCATTTAACCTTTTTTTGAAACAAATATTAGACCAGAAATACTATAATGTTGTGCGTGCTTTACTCGTTTTACAACATATATTACATATCTTTACTAAAACATTCCACCTGGATGTGTGGCACAACAGCTCTTATTAGTCACTCATTTGCTTGTTCAATGCC
This sequence comes from Hydractinia symbiolongicarpus, assembly GCF_029227915.1. Lineage (NCBI taxonomy): Eukaryota > Metazoa > Cnidaria > Hydrozoa > Anthoathecata > Hydractiniidae > Hydractinia > Hydractinia symbiolongicarpus. The sequence continues at coordinate 12,513,190 of NC_079887.1, forward strand.
ATGTCAACAGTTAGTTTTAGCTTAACCCACCATTTTAAAGCTGGGTCCTCTATCTAGTACTTTTAATTTCTTTGCCTTAGATCATTAGCTTAGTCAGATACAGTAGATATGGGACGTCAAAGTACTTTCTTACTTTGTTTGTGCTCTTTTGAACTACTTATCTCAGAATAGAAGCGTTTTATAAAAAGGGGAAAGAGTGTGACTTGCTGACCTAGCTGGTATTGTTTGGGACAGTTGAGAGTTACTACTTTCCTGAGGGTGTGATAAAAAGGGGGAAATAAAATGGATTGACGGAAAATTACATTACCACAAAACAAAACAAGAAAGAAAGAAGTCAGCATGGCGAACACAAACTGTGCATATTTAACAGAACAAAAAAAGTTAGGTGCACTGTTCGCCCGTTCAAAGAAGGTAATTGTTCCGTAAATTACAACTGCATGCTTTAGTTTGTTTACCTTCTCTTCAATGATGGCACCAATAAAATAAGCAAAAGAGCACTATCAAAAAACATAACAATTAAAAAATAGGAAGGTTAAACAAAGCTATAGATCAACAAAAGTATTAATATTGCGTGTTAAATATATATATATATCCTAGGGAGCATCTTATCTGCAGGAATTTCTCTGTATCGTATCATCAAGATTTTAATATGGCATAGGATTTTTGGATCCATAGCGCTAAATAAGCTAGCAAGTCAGCTGCCAGAATGGACAAAGACAGTAAAAAAATTGAAGAACAAGATGATGATGACGATGATGATAGTGGATGGGATACTGATTTAGATACTGATGGTATGATTTAATAAGTAATAGCTCTATAGCTACGTTGAAGGTATTGACTTGCTCAATACAATGGAAAAACTGCTAAACTGACTGCTTGATTCTAACCTAGGATGGAAGTCCCAGATTAATTCAGTTGCAACGAAACTGAAAAAAGTTAATGGAATTATTGCAAATAAGACATTATTGATGGATGTTCTTCTGTCAGTTTATAATGCTCTTTTCCACTCAAATCAATTATTGAAAACAATTATTGTATGCAGATGATTTGGTTCTCATAGCAGAGTCGATGGAAGAATTAGTTGAAAAGTTTGAGAAGTGGAAGAAAGGACTAGAAGAGAAAGGGCTGAAGGTAAACACAGCAAAGTCTAAAGTCATGATAAGTAGCATTGCAGCCAAGTGTGACCTTGTAGTTGGAAAGTGGCCTTGTGGAGTTTGCAGGAAAGGGGTTGGTAGTAACTCAATTTTTTGTCAGACTTGCAAGCATTGGGTACATAAGAAGTGCAGTAGTATTAGTGGAAGGTTAAGAGCTGGCATACAGTTTGTATGCAAGCATTGCAAAGGTGAGATTATAGAGAATGAAGTATTTCCAGCTTTAATGATGTACAACAGTGGCTCGTTAGAGATAGTTAAGAACTTCTGTTACTTAGGTGATATGTTGGGCAGTGAAGGGGGTGTTGGAAGAAGTGTTACTTGCAGGATAGGTTCTGCTTGGAAAAATTTTAGAGAGTTACTTCCTTTATTGACTAGCAGAGTCCTGTCAATTGAGGTAAAAGGTAGGTTGTATGAGGCCTGTGTAAGAAGTGTTATGTTGTACGGTAGTGAGACATGGGCAGTGAAGCAGGAAGATCTTGACCGTTTAGAAAGGAATGATATGAGAATGGTTAGGTGGATGTGTAATGCCAGTCTGAGAGACAGAAAGAGTTCAGATGAGCTAAGAAGCAGGCTAAGTCTCTGTAGAATTAAAGATGTTATCCAGATAAGAAGATTGAATTGGCTGGGGCACTTGGAAAGAATGGAGGAGGATAATTGGGTAAGAAAGTGTAGAGACTTGATAGTTCCTGGGGCAAAGCCCAGAGGCAGACCGAGAAAGACTTGGCAGGAGGTTATAAGGACAGACGTGATAGAGAGGAAGTTGAGTTTAGATCTAACACAGTCTAGATCAGATTGGAAGAGGGTCATTAATATACCCCGTCCAACCCATGCTAGCATGGAAAACGGACGTTAAGCCGAGAATGATGATGATGATGATGAATTATTGCTACCAAGTCTGGGGTCAGTCCATAAGTTTACAAGTGAACCGAATCACTGTCCTTCAAAATTGTGATATATGTATTATAAATTTTGCCAACAATAGAACAAATGCAAACCAATATTATAAAGATTTAGGCATCTTAAATTCACAGATACTGGGAAATTGCAAAATGTATTATTTATTTATAATTTATTTCACAACAATCTACCTGTTCCTCTGATTGGTACCTTTTCAATTCAAAAACGCAAAAAATAATAGGAAAAGAATTACATGGCCTATGGATAAATTATGGAGTACCTATCCTGGAATACCAACACTGTTAGCAAGCTATTGGGTCATATTGGTAACCAGGAACAATACCAACATTAAACAACACATGACTTCACATGACATTACAGGACAGGACAAACAAAAACTAGCTGTTCGTAATAATAAAATGTCAATATATCAGCATGTTTAAATAGCTGGTTAAGTTAGAGAAAAATAAATAAATAATAAATAAAAAAGCAAACATAATCAATATATAATGTATGAACCACGGAGACAAACCCTAACTAGTTAATCAGTGCTTTCTTCAGGGTTTTTTTGAGGTGAATTGACTTCTTGAGGTGAATTGACTTCTCTCACTCTCACAATACTCATGCTAACAGCCTAGGCCTTATAAATTTGCATGCTGTTCGTACTTCTGCATTTGGTTTGAAATCCATTACGCATCAAAGTGTCCTATCATGGTCTAGTTGTCCGAATGCCTTGCCTTATATGTCTAATAAATCATACATTCTTGTCTAATTATGTTTAATTTATTTATGCCTAAATTTACTATTGTTCACAATCACTTTCACACCACTTTTTTTCTTGGGATTTGCAATTGCAATATTTTCACATTTTTTGCTTGTCTGTCTTGTTTTGTCTGTCTGTGTAAGTTGTGTGTTTTTATTGTCCAAGGTGGCTGTCATACTTCGAGCTCTGCTAACTTTTGCAGTTTCCGGGGTTTACTAGAGCATAATTTTTAATCAAAAATGTATTTATCTCCTAGTAAACCGAAATATATATTTATTTCATTCATTCATTCATAGTTATCTAACTGATTTCTAAATTATAAGTATTTTGGAAGAGTAATTAAGCGTCATACCACCTGTACTTAGGTTGAAACAATTCTAAGGAGACCAGTTTAATATCTATTTTTGTAACCTAATTTTTCTACTGATGGACTATGTATAATTCCAATTTGATTTTAGTCCATATAAAAAAAATAAATTAAAAAAATGAGTAAACAAAGCTTCTAGGGTCTCAAGACTTTATGACTCTACAGCTACAGCAAAAGTGAAGTCCATAAATTTCACCACAAAGCCATAAGGCAAGCTGTTATTTTCAGTGAAAAGATATATATGGATGTTATTTTAAAGTTTTCATCTTTTTCATGCTTTATGCAATTTTTTGGCAAGGAAAATGGAGTGTTATTTGGTGACATCTGGTTTATAGGAAAAAAAAGAAATGGCAACTATATTGAATTTGCAGTACCATAAATGATTCAGCAAAATCTTGTAGTATCGAGAATGAATCCAAGCAGCAAATAAGTAAATTTTAAGATATATAATAATCTTCTTGAATTTGAACCATCAAACTAATACAATTAAAATGAAAAAACTGTCTTTTCACCAATACCCTTATTTGCACATTTTTTTGTGGCCATTAAAAATAAAAAATTCTGGACCCAACAAAATTTTTGACATTTTTCTAGCTATAAAACAAACACAGGAAATGTTTAAAAATGTCTTCATATGAACGATCTTCATTTGATACAAGTGACAATAAAAACATTCCTTTTTTTCAAGCTATGTAAGGACAATACCAGGTAATTGAGTTATCCTGAGCATCCTCTGTTAAATTTAATTTAATTTGCATGGTAAAATAAATTAAATTTAACAGAGGATGCTAAGGATAACTCCACTGACACTAGAAAAACCACCCCCCCCCCCCCCCAAAAAAAAAAAAAAAATGGCATGCTTATATGGTAAAGGTTACCCTATCCATTATACCTGTAATCTATATGTTGTTGTAGTTTTTGATAAAATATATTTAGGCATAAGTTAGCGCAAAAGAAGTAAAAAAGTTTATCCTATTTAATGAGTGATGAGAAAAATACTTATATAGTTCCATACTCCATTACCTTATTGAATAAGCTGTGGGTAAATCATTATTATCGTCATCCGTATAATGTAGCCTGTATGTATACTTTAAAAACAATTACCAAACTTTTATAACCTTTTCCGTACTGAAATACTGCAAATTCTACAACTGTATTTTTCTCCATTATTTATTTTATAGAGGTGGAAGAGGTGTCACACAGTTTGCATAGAACAAACAAAGAAATATACATTGCAGCTTGTAAAGAATATGGAGTCATTCCAGCCTCTTATTTTTTGAGAAATATGGAGAATGTCAGATTAAACATGGCACATCATGGGTTTAGCATAAAGGGCATTAAGGCATTGTCGGTGGCATTGATAGTAAGTTATCTCATTTAATACACACCTACACGCACGTTTGATCATCCTTTTTGTAGGATACCCACTAATGTTTGCTAAACAGCCTCACTGGTATGCATGGAGGAATTTTCTTTTCTCCCTTTATTTAATAAAATAATAATATTCAAAACTTTAGATACTGCATAAAATCCAAACAAAAAAATTGAAATGTTTAAAGCATGTCATTTGGTCACTCTCTTCAAAAGTTTATTTCATGGCTTGTGTTCATTTTGTCATATATAGGATCATCTAATTTTTAATAATTAAAAACCAATTTAAAAGTGTGCATATTTTTTTCCAAAATGAAGCAAACTTTGGCAATGTCTAAATAAAACAGAATTTTAGTTTAGATTGAGTTGAATTCCAAGGATAAGCTTTCAGCAACTTTTGTCATTTTCTCTCTAAACGTGATGTGAGCATTTATAGTGTACACTAATGTTGTGATTCTTGAGTGGCCTCATAGGTTCTTTTACAAGTTCCGATTTTTGGTCCAATGCTTTCTATTTTCTGAATTTCAGAACTTTGTTAATATATTGTAACAGGTTTTTTAGCATTTAACTCAACAGAGTAATACGTTTAGACAAACACTCATTTAACAGCCTTGGACTTGTCTGACAATGGGTTGGGTTCTGAAGGTGTTTACGATTTATGTCAAATGTTGCTGGAGAATTGTTACATTACCGAGTTAGTAAGTGCATGCTTTTCATTTGTATTTCCTTGTTTTTTTTACATTTCCTAGTATATAAAAACTTCATTGCAGTACCAATATTACTCATTTTTTGAGCATGAAATGAAATTCAGTTTCTATGTTTAAATTATGCACTTACTTTTACACGTTTTTGCAGGATATATCAGAAAACAATATTGGAATTGAAGGTGTTGAATACATATGTGGAATTCTTGACCAGACTGATACATTAAAAAGACTTTCGCTACAGGGTAAGCTTGTCTTCTTATAAAATTATCTTGAATGTTGGTGAAATTACATATCTTAATGGTAAATGCTTAGTTCAAATTTATAGTTTGCAGACTTTCCTGTTGCGGTTTATTTTCGAGGCAATCATTTGCGTTTATTTTTTTTCCAAAGTCAGAACAATATTGTATACATAAGTGATAATGAGTAAAAAAGTCTATAAAAATGTTTTGTTGAGTGGCATTTTTGTGTGTAGGAAGTAAATCAGGAAAGTAAATCTCAAAAGAGTTACCTTCCACAAGTAACAGAGATTATATACACAGTAGGCAAATACTATAAAAATATGTTGTTGTGTTTTTTTTATTGAAACCTTTGCTTCGTTTTCATGTGTAGGAATCTTGTAATGGTTGTTGTTTCATCTATACTGGTTTTTTTAACTTCATCGTTTCATAGTTTGATAGTTTGATTTCAGTTTAAAATCTTATTTTAGGTAATTCCCTTGACACAAAAAGTTCTATTATTATTTGTGAAGTTTTGGAGGTAAAAAATATTATCTTCTATGTTTTATATACACCTTTTTAATTTTTAAAAGCTCTGCAGATATAGCAAAATACACCATCGCTCTCTGTTACTTCACTTTTTAACTATAAAGACCGGTACGCACTATGTGATCTTTTTTTATTTTTGTTGCATACAATGCTTAGCATGCAAAGAAAACCAACATACTGCATAATGTAACCTATACAATACAGCAATAATGATGGAAATGCGCTGTATTTAACACTGCTGCAAAATCAAATCGATTTGATTTCGCAGGAATGTTGTATGCAATTATTATAGGTTGCAACAACATTCTTGTACGATTGCACGGTACGTTAGTTATTTAAACGTGCTTTGTGCTAAAGTATTTCCATGGACCGAATACAACATCGTAAAAAAAACCATAAACTCTCAGAATGGCAATAGTTAGGTTAAAAGTTGTATTATGGGAAGTTGTTATTCGTCTGAATTTCGCTAACGGGCAATACAGATATTCAGGCATTTTGAAAATCCGTATTAAGAAACCAAACCCTCTGACGAAGATGTAAGCTTACTATGCAAATTTATTTCTAAACCGCCAAAAATTGCAGGCAACGGTAATATAATGCGTACCGGCCGTAAGATTTGATTCACAAATCGAAAAATGTACGATTAGCGTTCAGCCGAGGTTAGTGAGGAAAAAAGTGAAATCCATTGACGTCTAAGTATTTCGTAATTTTAAATACCGATTTTTTTTTGGATAGAAAGTATTTAAAGTGGCTACATATTACACAGTAGCGTTTGTGTGAGTGCAGTATCCTCTATCTCTGATTTCAGAGATAGAGGATACTGAAAAAGTTTGGATATTTTTAACTTAGACGGTTTAACAATAATATAATAACCGATGATCCCCGCCCCCGATCTGTACTTAGACCTTGGGCGATATTTTGCGGTACAGCCCGGCGGTAATCGGTTGTTATTGTATTAAAATTCTTGTGGTAACAAAATCACCCGAAATTTTCGGAATTTGTTTTTCGTACAATTAGAGGAAGTCAATTCTCACAGTTTGAGAATTTAAGACAGGATTTGAGGAAGGAAAAACAAATGTTGAATTGACGTTTACGGTTCACGTTATGATTTGTTAGATCTCCTGGGTAACAAAAGGTATTTTTAAGAAATAAAATGAACTCTTTTTTTTTCTTAGCATAATACAAGCCTGCGCTATCTTAATGTCAGTCATAACTTATTTGGAGAGGAAGCTGGATTGCATTTTAGAACTGCAATAGGTACGGACATTATTACCATTGAGCATAGAGGCAGTGCATTTTGCTAAAAGTTTACAGTACTGTCGTGATTTTCTAACCCTATTCCTTCTGTGCTATTGGCCTATTTAGTGCTTGGGAGAGTGATTCATCCCCCAAACCTCCCTCCCCCTCCACTGAAATTTCTAAAGTTGTTCAAAATTAAACATAAAACTTACCGAAAGAGCTCACCAGGTTCTAAGTAACAATTTGGTCAAAAAATTGCTGTTGTCAGCAATTCTGCTAATGACGTCATCAAATTTACAAAAATGGGTAAAAGTCGGTGTAAATTTGAGATTAATAGAATATTTGTATAATTGCTTAGTATTTATTATTCCCTTTTAAGTCGTGTTTTAACAAATTTTAATTTAAAACAAATTGCAGTAACTTCAAGTTAATGTATTTATGTTAAAACTTTGTTTCTTTTTTGTTTCTTGGTGTTTAAGCAATGAACGAATATCTTGAAGAGATTGATTTGAGTTGGAATCATCTGCGTCAAAAAGGTGCTTGTGCGATTGCAAAGTCATTGAAAGTATGATGTTCTTCTTTTCGTAATAATATATTATGGCTCCTTATTACAGCTGTGCCGTGAAGTTGTTGATATAGCGTGCTTAGCTAACTAAATAATTCGAATTCCAGGGTTAGATTTTTTGTTTCATGTTAGTAGTTTTCTGACATTGAGTATGACTGATTAATAACGCATTTCTTTTGAGTTTGGTAAATTGTATTAACCATTCTTAACTTCGCCGTCGTAAAAAGTTTAGAAAGATCTTAGTCAGTCATTGATCACTACTTCATTTAGAAGAATGAAATTTGCTTAATTTCTACGAGGAAATTCCCCTCTGAAAGTGCCATTTTTTCCATGCTTTTAAAAGTTGATGTTTTTTAAAAATTCCGTGTACGAAATTTGCATTAACCTGTTATCAAAAAAATCTGAAACGCAAAGTCACTTTAATTTCTTTTCACCTCAAGCCTCCTCGAATATTATTTTTTTTATTAACTAATTTCGTTTTATTTAGGAAAATACCACTTTGAAGAATCTTAACTTATCCTGGAATGGTTTCGGAGACGATGGTATATATGTACTTTCGGAATCGTTGAAACATAATACTTCACTCCAACAGCTTAATATTAGGTAAAAAACCTGCATACCTCTCATGGTATATATGTTAAGCTATGCAAGTTTTTTAAAAGAACCTTATCATTCACTGTCACAAGATCAATGTTCCTCTAATCGAAAATTCCTAAACAATTCTACTAAAACAGAAACTACCTAACTATGTAATTTCGTGCAGTTTTCTTTTTAAAGTTTACCTTTCAAAGTTCAATTCCATTCAAATCCGTAATTGTTTTACAACAGTGTTTTGTGCAACATCTTTTACGTCCCTTTGTTTACGATACAGTGGTAATGGCGACCAGCTACCTTACCGAAAAATATTTTGGTGACTTCGCTAAATTTTGTGATTTAGTAATGCGATTTGTCAAAAACTTCTTTTCGTTGAACATGCCACATACAGCCATTTGTAAAAATTAATTTTTCGCGTAAAAGATTGTAAGGCCGTTTTATTAATTTAAACTTTTAGATAGGATAGGGAAGGGAAGATAGATGGCTTATAGGGATGTAAGAAGATTATTCTCTTAAATATCTATAATCATCCTCATCAAACCATTTACACTATCAGTTTTTATATATATTTTTCTAATGTCTGTTCAATTTACTTTCGCTTTCTCCTCGCTCTCTACCAGTTTCGCATCGTTACTCATTTCTCTTTTCTTTTCTCACAAAATTAGTTCTTGGGACAGAATTGTGGACACTTGACATTTTCTTCTCGAGAAACGAAGAATTACAGTTTAAAGTAATTTCCACAAATTTCTGCTTGTAAAAATTACCTATATTATAATTATATATATAATTAACCATGTACCATATCCAAACTATCTACCAGATCTAAACTATCTACCAGATCTATCTCTAAATCATCTACCTTATCTAAACTATCGACCATATCTAGACTATCTACCATGTTTAAGGTATGTACCATATCCAAGCTATCTACCAGTTCTAAACTATCTACCAGATCTAAACTATCTCTAAATCATCTACCTTATCTAAACTATCGACCATATCTAGACTATCTACCATGTTGAAGCTATGTACCATATCTAAACTATCTACCATATCTAAAACATCTACTGTATTTAAACTATCTACCATATCTACCATATCTAACCTATTTACCATATCTAAACCATATCTAATACTTAATTTTCTTGAAATTTACGAACTAATAACCATTGTGTAATTGTTCTTCATTTTTTTAAGATTTTCCTAAGTAATAACTTTAAAAATAATCTGACTTTGCTTTCTAAAAACTGGTACTTTAATACATTTAGTTCGAATCGCATCACACACCTTGGTGCATTGCACTTACAGAAATGTTTAGCTGTTAATGAGGGACTTATTGTATTAAAGGTGGGTGCGTCTATTAATTTTACCCGGCGTATCGTATTAATTATTTTGATGCTACTCGCTAGTGTCGCGTGGGCTATTGCTTCGCAATCCGAAACTTAATCCGTGATTAAGTTCATGAACATTTCAACTATTTTTGGCGATTGTTTGAATTTGAGATTATTTAATTCAAAAAAATTGTCGTTAGCTATATAAGAAATGTCCAACATTTGACACATTTTTGTTTGCTTTTACAATTTAAGGTTGGTCAAAATCCACTTCAACATGGAGCAATTTGCGTATTACAAGGTGTTAAAGCCAATGCCAATACATTGTTGGCTGAAGTTGACCTGTCGGTAAGTCATACTTATCTCAATACTTTATTCCATGATATCTGTAGATGCCGCCTATAGGATTTGAGCATGGAATTCATGGTCTACCTACACTGCACTTCACTTTGTGCCTAATTTCGCTTGAACATGATATTTGTAACGTAGTGGAAAATAAAATTCAGTAATTCTCTTCACTTCGATAAAACATATTTGTTTCTATTTCAAAATGAATACAATGTTTCTAGGATCTTTATATTCGCTGTCATTTTTCACCCTAAGCCCTGTAAAAAATGTCAGCGTATAATTTCGACAAGACAAACAATATCATCAGGCACAATTTTTTTTATAATAATGACGAAAACATTGCCCCTTAACACGGTAATGAATGTGAATTGTATAGTTGTCTCTTTCCTCATCTTTCTAAACTCCACTAAGACCTTGTGTGATAAAACACCCGCTAATTATAAACAGTAATTTCGTTTGCTTTGTAATCTCAGGAGTATATAACTAACCTAAAAAAAGATATTGATTTCACATTCTGTTCTTTCACAGGATGTACAAGTTACAAGGGAATTCATGGACTTATCAAAAAAGTTATGCGAAGGAAACGAAGAGCTTCGCATTTATCACGGCGGTTTGGGTGGTTCTCCACAAAAAGCATCAGAGCGTCCAAAACCCATGAAAGTTCTTCGGGACTACATCAAAGGAAACCAAATGCGTGTGTTTGACTTGTTTAAAAAGTTAGACAAGGACAAGAGTATGAGTATTTCCATACCAGAATTTGTTCAAGGCTTAAGAGACACTGGTGTTCCCTTGAGACATGATGAATTGTTTCAATTGGTAAAGTCCTTAGACTTAGATGGTGATGGTGAAATCAATTACAAGTAGGTAGTTTTATTTTAAGTGTTACTTCCGGCAACAGAGATTAGAATATGAAGCATGAACTCTTGCGATCTTAAATGTCATTATATCCAGGATACTATATTTTAACAGGCCGAGATACAGATTGAATCAATTGGTAGTCTAATTTAGCAATTTTTTTAGAGACATTACAATACTGCATAGCAAGAAAAATGTATGATTGGATGTTGTTGTAAATTTACCGAAAAAATTGTCCTGACAGTCTAAAGTTATAGTTGTTTCACGACCTTACAGTGTTTCGAGGATAGCGTCTTATTTATGTTTAAATAATAGGACTGTATAATGATATGTCTCTACCTTGTGGTAAGAAAACACTCTGACGCAGAGTGCGGCATATTTATACACGCCTAAGTCGAAAAGCACGAGAGTGCAGACTAATCCGCAGAATTAACATTCTCCGAAAGTGCAATTTTTGAATTCCGCATTTCGCTTTGTTTTTGTATAGAGAATTCCTAACTGGTCATCAGGAGGTACAGAAAGAAGAAAGAGATACATTCTTGAAAGATAAAGCTGATAAAGAAAGAAGGAAAAAGCTCTCCATGAACCTGCAACCGTCAACACCGAGTTCGGGCAGTAGAAGCCAGCGAATATCAGTGGTTAGTCGAGAAAACTCAAGACCTAATTCGAGAAGTAGTTCCCGTCCAGTTTCACCTGGGCAGCACTTCAAAAACGAGGGTAGAAGAAGTAGGTCCAATACTTCTGGAGTTGATGAAAGCAGTTACTTAAGTATGAACAGAATTCCACCTTCTACAGCGCCTGCTAAGAAAATTAGTGTAGTTGTTCGGGAAGAAAAAGCTCCTGGCACGGCTCCAAATAAAACTGATCGCTTGGTTTTGGAATAGCGATAACAGCAGAATACCAAACATAGGGAATGCATGGTTGATGAATTTTCGTTGCGGAGATTTAACCATTGAAAGAATTAAATGATTATTGTAAAGTTATCAATATAACTTTTTAAACTGGCTTCCACTTGAACAAAATTCCTCAATTCGATTGATGTCAACCTGCTATGGGCAAAAGTACGATTGCTTTCTACTTCGAAACTCGTCTTTTCACTGTGTGATTAACAGTATCAGTTTTATAGTGTTTTTAACCGTGAATATTTTCGTACGACCTTCATATAAATGAATTTGCATTTGAATTTGTGTAAATAGGTTTATGGTGAAATTCATTTAAAGATGCATTTTTTACTGTAACATTGATACAAAAAATGAGGGGTTATTTCAAGTGCAAAATTTCCTTTCTCTTTTTAAGCCTTTAACCCTTTTTTTTAACCCTTTTAACGCAAGATTTTTTCGAAGAACCCAAAATTTCCTTTGCTTTCGCCGAAAATCTTTCGACTTTGAACCGGATTTCTGGACACCTGCTACTTCAAAGATAGTAAACGTAAGCACTGGGGGTTGGGAAATTATATTCTTTTTCACATGGTCCTGTATCTGGATATCTCATAGTTGTGCGTTAAGAAACTACGACCGACGGACAGCATGCTGCTATTTCGCTTTAATAGACGCCAATTCGCATCCTACTTTGTCTAGGGGTTAAGGAGAGAAAGTGCATGTACCGCGGTTTAGTGTAATTACCTAAAGTTTTTTTGGCCAATCAAATTTAAAAAAATAAAAAAATAGAAGAATTGCAATTTATATTATATAAAGGATTTTTCCAAAATTTTTCCCCAACGTTTTAATCTTTGTTTGCAGAAAAATAAGTAATATATTATAAATATTAATTTTATATGTCAATGTTTATATGTTTTTTATGTTTTTTTGTATACATGAAATTTCTAAAGTTTTTATGTTGCAGGGAAACGACACGGGAAAGTTTTTTAGTTTGAGAAAAGCAAATTACCTTATGTTGAATATTTCAATGCGCATTTATTTTATTTATCAGTTTTACAAAAACCAATCACATTAATGTTATTGACAGATCAAAACAAAATGTTTTTGTGTCACGTGTAAGAATATCCCAACAAATAGTTTTACTAAATGCCACAAACGCTTCTCGTAAAATGCTCGCCATTATGGATACCCTGCCATATTCTGTACCGACGCGTTTAAATCTCTAGGGTAATAATAGAAAAAAGCCGTTCTACGGAAACACGAAATGCGATATATAAATGACGGATTACCGTAAATCCACAGGCTACCGACTAGTTTGTTATATACGCCTGTTTAGCTAGCTAATAAACCGTGGTCCAATATCACTACATTGCTGAAGGTATTTAAGATTTTCTTACTATGCTCTGTTTAAGTTTATTATACCATTTCTGTAATATATAATTTTATATTTTTTAATATTTTTCACATAACTGTACATAATTTCTGTATTTTTTATCAATAGAAACAGAACCTTAAAAAAAAACTTAAATAGTATTCTCTTACCACTTTTTTATAAACATATCAAATCTACACAATCCCCCGAAAAATTGCCAAAATTTTAAACAATTCTTAAAAAATTTGTTGGGGTAATGTGATAAATATTAGTATAAATGAAATAAATATTTTAAAAATAAACAATTTGCCTAATAAACTTATCTAGATAAACAATAAATAACATTTAAGATGTGTTTCCTAAGCAGCTAAATAATGTTTGGAGCGAAGTGTAAAAAATCAATTGTTTATGAAAAGAGTGTTATATAGGAAAGTGAGCCTTAACTATAAGTTGAGTAAAACCTCAATTTTTTTCCCAAAATTATTGAGTGGGGAAGGTATCTTGTACTTAAAATCTCCACTATACCAATTACTTGCACATATTTACCAAAAGATACTATGTTTTTCTCTTCTTTAGAAAAATAAGAAATAGTCAAGTGGTTGCTAACCAACGCAAGTTCTCAAAGAAATGATGGTGCGGGTGATAAAGTTGTTGCACCTGCGATGGGGTCATTTTTGATGTACTCAAAAAGATACATGTTCAATATCTGTCAGAAAGCAAAAATGAAGTATTAAACTCGTGACTAAAGGCCCAAACATATAATTTTTCTGTCTGGAATTTTTTAACAAAAAAGCTGTATTGATATTATCTTGCGACGCGTTAATACAACATGTTAAATTCACACTTTGATCGCAGTATTAGAATTTGATATTTTCAGAACTCTTCAAGATAAACCTTAAAAATACTGCTCGCCGGTTGATCGATTTTAATTTCTGGTTAACGTTTTGATTTAATTTCTGAAGTGGATTCAATTTAGGTGAATTTTAGTCTTGTCGTATGGTTAAAAGTAAAATTAGCTAGCTACCTAACAAATTGCAGAATTCCTAGAAGGTTTTTATTGTTATAAAGCCTTTTTAAAGCGCTTGGGCAAAATATGTACCAATTTTATTATAGGCGTTTGGAATATAATGGTCTCTGATCTGAATTTTTTATGATGTAGAATAACAATTTATGCAATTAGGCTAACAAATTTACGAAATATTTGCACCAATTGGATCGAAGCAATTTCTGTTATTATCATTATATTAAAAGTAACTTAACTAAATTAAACTAACGAGATTCTAAATTATAGATGGCCATAGAACATCGATTTGCAAAAGGGAGACAAAAGGTAAAAACAACTAACTTCATCATGATTTTTGTCACATTATTGCAAAAAATTCTGTTGCAAAATAGCTTCTTTCATATTTTTGGGCAACAATGGTGGTAGCCATTTGTTGATGTCAGAAGTAACCAACAGATTACATTAATCAACAGTCAGTACATCAGCTATTATATTTAATTTTTCATAACCTATTAAAAATTTAAAAACATTAACTGCGAATACAGCTTAGCACTATCAATTCACTGAGTATTCAAAATGCTGTAAAACCTTGACGCTATCTGTTGCTAGTTCATCTACATCGTTAACATACTCGTCGAGTTAGTATAGCCTGATATTGTTTCCAACCACGTGCGGTGTAGCTCAGCGTAGTATTTCGTCGTGTATCCACGAACAGCGAGTTCAAAGTTTAGTTGATCTAAGAGATTAAAGAAATTGTTTCGTTCATCAGTTTTCCAAAACTGAAGGTAATCATTTAAAGCCTCGAAGTCTTCTGTGGAGAAATAAGATGTGGAATGTGATAGTGAAAAACATTTAGGTTGGTTTGATTTAAACTTCAAAAACTTTAAAACAAAGTGATACCACATTTTAACCACAGTAAAATCAGTAAAGGGTACCCAAGCGTACCAAAAGTTTGTACTATTAAACGTTATCTCACTCCAACCAACAATGTGGGGCAATACATGTGTAAACTTGGCCACTTTACAAAGTTCAAGATTGTCATAAAATAATTTCGTTACAGATGTTGCTTTAAGTTGAATTGCATGAATCAGAATTATCAAATCTTGCACAACTCTATCAGACGTCCACAAGGGAAACTTTTTTATTATTCCAGCAACAATAGAATGCGATTGCAGGTCTTGCAGTCTTAAAAAAGTACAATTCACATTAGTATACGAAGCCTCGAGAGTAACACTATAAAATATAATTCCATATGCAACGGCGTGTGCACATGACGGCTTTAATTTAAAAACGTTAACATATTCGTCATAGTTGATTATCACGATATCCTTTTTCGCAGTGTAGTGGTCATGGTTAAAATCAAATTTAGGTGGGTTCAGTTTTTCTTGCCAAAGTTTCATCCCCTCCGAGAACGTCTTTGGGATATAAGTATTTGTTTCATGTTCTCCATCGAAGAAATACTTTTCTATAGCTTTCAAATTATTTATATTTTTATCTCGATTTTGTTTTCTATCTTTGAGCATTGCTGCACTCATCGCTTGAAGATCGGAATTCTCCAATTTTTCGAATAGTTCTTCATAACTGTCAAACTGCTGGACGCCGCCGTAATAATAATAATCCGAATATTTCACCCATTCTAAGATTGCTTTTTCATCGAAATCATCATTCGGGTTATATCTGAAAACAAATATGACAAAATAAATGTGGTTAATTTTCACAACAACGTACAATATATTCGATGTTAAGGAGAATATATGTTTCTTTTATAAGCATAACGCCTATAAGAAAATTCAGGTACATTTAGGAGAATTTCTAATCATATTGCTTAGCGTTGGTGCATTCTTCTCATTAAGTAAGTAAGTAACGGGAAGATTTTAAAGAATTTGGGGATTCCATCCTAATGTTTGGTTCTTCCTCACCTCTAACTGTAACTTTTTTACATTACCGCCTAAGATACGTATAGCATATTTAACTTGCTTGTCTGCCACACAATTAGTGGTGAGTAGATGGCACCAAATAGGCTGCCAACACTACATTTAAAGTGCGCCAGGGTGGGGACTCGAACCTGGAACCTTAGGGGTACAAGTCGAATGAGCTACCACTATAACATCTGCTCTCATGGATGGTTCTTCTTGTATTATGGTTGTTTTAATACTACAGTAGACGTCCGTTAATTCGAACAAGCAAGGGACTAAATTATTTGTTCGAATTAACGAATGTTCGAATTATCGAAAGTTCAGAAAAAACAACAATTTTAATAAATGTTAAAAGGTTTTATGCTAGCATAACTTTATTATAACTTTAGTACAACTTTTATAAAAATTTTTTAACGTTGTTTGCTTGGAGTTGGGAAAGGCCTCCAAATTCCTTGTAAACTTCATTTTATTGGAAATGCCAATTTAATTGATAAATTGAAAGAAATTTTACCACCATTGATGCAATAAAAATGAATAAAAATGAAAATATTTTTTATTTTTCCATAAGATTTTATTAATCGATACACAAAATTTCGAAATAACGAGCATAATGCATCCTTGGGAATTAAAAAATTGTTCGAATTAGGGAAATGTTCGAATTAGCGAAGTTCGAATTAAGCAGCTCAAAATATAAGACTTTATTAAACCAAACTCAAGGAACTTTGAAATTTGTTCGAAATAACGGAAAGTTCGAATTAAGCTGCATTCGAATTAACGGACGTCTACTGTATATTAATACCACTATTTTATTTGTTTAATTTAAAACATGAAGTTTCTAACAAAATGGCGTAAATTATTTTTACTTGATTGGCATAAGTTTCCGACAGCTATTTAAAATGCAGAAAACTATTGCATTTTTTTGCATGGAATGTTTTGTCTTAGACATCAAAATAAGTTTAATTTACTCTCTCATTTACATACACCGGCAAGATATTACATTTTCTCAAATCCTTATGATTCCTGTTGCGCTATGAATTATTAATTAGACGAAACAATGCCTCATTGTAATTTTTAAGATTAAAGCTTACCTTCCGCGCAAAAACTAATTAATTTTATATAAAAAAGCTTAAAAATTTGTCTCTCTTAAAGGTACACATTTTCGAGGAGAAACAATGTCACGGATTTGGCCTCAATTCATAAAGTGTAAATACCCGCAAAAATTATTTAAAAACGTCATCCGCAAAATAAAATACGCGAGAAAATACACCAGTTATAGTTTTACTGTATAATATTTTATAACTTGAATACAACTGGTTGTTAATAGTGATAGCCTCAATCTCGTAAAATGCAGCTGTTTCTATAGGTGCAGCTTGGTTAATTGTGAGAAAGTTTCTCATGTCAGCTTGTGACCTTTACCTCTCTTAAAAAGTGATAACCCTTTTCTTTTTCTTCCCTTCCTTAGCCTTGTTTCTGGCATTATTATATCATTATCTCGATGACAGGTTCGGGAAATGACCCAAGCGTTTCTTCATTTTTTGGTTCTGCATATAATTCATGAACAAGTTAGTTATACTTCTTCAAATCAAGGAAATTGTATCAGGTTCCAGGTAAACTTCCCGAGACTTTACATGGAATTTCCAGTCCATCCTGACCTAGAGGTGATCGTCTATAATGACTGCTAGACAATTCGTTACGTACATCCGCACCATTGTTATGAAAAACGTATAGTTTCAACTCACCACGCTAAAACATTTACCTGCAAAATGGGTGGTTGAATTTTATAACCATATCACACGCGAAGAAGGGAGAGCGGTCGTTATCAATGGATGGAAAGCAGCTGGACATCTTGATGGAATCAAGTTGGCAGTTAGAGAAATAGCCTTTTTAGATCCATTTCTGGAAACATCTTGCTGACGACATCACCCAACAAAGCTGATGCTTCGAACTTCGAAGTGTCAAACGGTCTGATTTAATTAACAATAGGGAATACGATTCTGTATCTGAATTGGGAGACGATTATAATTTGTGCTTTTGCATGTTGTCATAATGAAGTGATTAGATAAACAAATATAATACGAATATTCTTATTTTCTTCTGTTCAATCCACCCCTTCATCAAAGAGTAAAAATATAATAAAACACCTAATTTAAAACCTCGATCCACGAAGTCAAATCCTCGCAAAATACACCATTTCGTCCATTCGCGGAACTAAATACCCGCGAAAAGTTTTACCTTTAAGGTAGTATTTTACATATCTTGATTGGTTCTTAAGTTTCTGTACTTAAAGTTAAAGGTAATTATGCATGACGTAAACAAGCTTACAGTGTTAGCAAGCCTTATACCTTATAGGACTAAAAAATATTTTTTAGCCATTCAGTTTGGCGCTTGGAACCATTTCCACTAATTTCGATATTTAAGTACAATAATTATGGTTAGTAACAACAATTGCATGTTTTAGAGATGACGTTGTGATTGCACATAATAAGCGAAACCTTGAAAGACACATCTAGAGCCCCAATAAGGATTTGTCAAAAAAAATAAATAAAATGATAATAGATATCTTTCAAGATCTTTCATATGAGCTCGACTTTTCACAGATATCCTAGTGCATTTAAAGCTCCTATTTGAGCTACGAAAGTCAAGCATGTTGCAAGCACAGCAATCGCTCAAATAGGCAACCGCGGTTAGTTTTCAAATAGGTTCTTTAGCGAATTGCTGGTTCCTGTTTAGAAGCAATTTCACTGACAATTTACTGACAAATAACATATCATTTCGGGAATATTTTTGCGCACGTGAAATAATTTGAATTTGAAAGGCTGACTTGCAGCAAAATATTACTTGTTTTGTCACAGTACTTAGAACATATGTACGTAAAGAATTATCCCTTTCACATAAATTTAAATGCGCGCAAACACTATTAAAAAGTTGACCCTTGCCATTATAAAAACCCTCACAAATTTCAGATGTTCGATATTGCTGAAGTAAGCGGCGAAATTGACTAAAATACCATCAGTAATAAATGAAATACATATCCGAACATACCCCATGTTTATCGACCGCGAACTTTCTTTCATGTCGTCCAGACGAGCTTGTTCTAAACTACTCTTTCTTTCCAGAATGAGATGGTATTTTCTCTCCCATTCAGCATACAGACGAGGTGTAGGCACAAACAAGGGAATGCCCAAACTTGCCACTTCAGATGTGAAGTAAGACATGACAGAATAGCCCAGAACAATTCCAGCCTGATATGCTCCTAGGAAAAACAAATTATACTGTACTAAAGTGTTCGATGATGATGAAAATAAGAAAAGTATATCGCATACGGTAGTAGTCGATGATAAATGCACGGTTTCACCAGTCCTTTATTTACGGCATTTCGTCTTTTGGATGACCGACAGACGTATATGTGTATTATAATAGAGACTAGTCGTTAACGCGTGGGAAAATCCAAGGGTTGCCTGTCTTAAAGTTACACGCTATTTCGTATGTCCGTAACATGGCGTGTTTCTTGCTGACAGACAGCATACAGCTCTTTTTAATGAGACTAGCCGTTACCCACGGGGTCTCCCGTCTTTAAATAGCACGATATTTCGTTAGCATGTAGCACGACGTGTTTCTTGTGGGCAGACAGAATACAGCTGTTATCAAAGAGACTAGTTAGTGGCCTGTGTAGTATTCCACAGGTTCGCCTGTCTTTTTATAACGCATTTTGTGTATGTTCGCTATTTTCGGCAACATTTTGCGCTGAGTCAAAAAAAAAAAAAAAAGCGTCTATTATTATAGAGATTATTATGGACATAACTCGTAATCAGTATTTGTAGGTAAAATTTATTTATGAGCCTTAGCGAAAATATACCAAATGTACAAGCAACAGTGTATTATAATGCTTGGTAAAACAGAAAATAAAATTATACCTATCTGGCAGTAGTTATATCGACCTTTAAATGCCTCTTCAAAGAGTTTGACTTCGTATTTTTTTTTAGCTTTTCCTTTGTAGTTTTTGATTTCTTCTGCAACAATGTATCCACCTTTAGACAGCCGTTTGGGCATGATCAACACCTCCATTTTGCTCGGATGATAGCCACTAGTCTTTATAGGTACACCCTGGCATTTATGTTGTTGAAGTTCTTGTTCTAATCTTTCGCGCACATAGTAACCAGTTGCAGGGAGTGGAATGATTTTGTGAGAACCTAAAAAGTGCTGCTCGTACAATATGTCATAAATAATATGTCCTGCCATTATCACATCAGGGTTGTATCGAACTGCATTATAAAGTACACTTTGCAAGTGCTTAGCTTGCTCACCATTAGTTGGTAAGTGGCCTTCAAATCTATAACCAGGATTTAGGATCATTTTCTTATTAAACGGTGCAAATATGAGACAATGCCATACGTCGAAACCACATATTATAATGTCTGCTTTGACTAATTGCGGGTGATTGCGTAGTTTTTCCCAAAATATTTTTTGAGTTTTATGGAGATGATTTTGGTCGTAGGAATGAACTAAAAAACTTTTGATAATTGTTGGTGCGTCTTTACTCCTCATTTCCCAACTAATATACTCTATTCCAGATTTCCTGCAAGAGAACTCTTGATCAGCATCGTGCCCTAAATGAACGCCCATGCCAAGTACAACTGTTTTTCGTTTTCTTTTAAATATTTTGTTGGTTAGTGGTTGAAACGCACATAGTACTGTCGAAGGACTCGCATTGCTTTTCAGCATTAAATTCTTCCACCAACCTTTCCGCGTTTTATTTTGGAAATCTTTAAGCTTTATAGGAGATATTGTATCACCTTTACTGCGATACAGTGCTGAAAGATCTAAAATATTTCCCCTTTCGTTGTATATACCAAGCATAATCATTAACAGGACAATGAGAACAAGAAAGCCAAACCATAAAGTTCTAAAGGAAAGGTTAAGAATATGATATACTTTGCCTTTTTCATGTTTAAAAAATTATTTGGAATATGTGCTTAATTTTGAAGATAATACCCACAAGCAATGATTTACGGCGTTTTAATATTATATTATATATTATAAACTGTATATTATATATTGTATATTATATATTAACATTCATGCACTTTGAACTACGGACTTAGAACCTTAGCTTATTTGGTTAGATTTAATGCGTCAAACAGTGAAAATTTTTGCTAACGTCAGCATGGCATATTTTTTCGGTCCCTTGAACTTTCTAGGGCAAGCACGGTAATCGTCCACGTTAAAGCTCTATGTTACCCACCCTATTTA
This sequence comes from Hydractinia symbiolongicarpus, assembly GCF_029227915.1. Lineage (NCBI taxonomy): Eukaryota > Metazoa > Cnidaria > Hydrozoa > Anthoathecata > Hydractiniidae > Hydractinia > Hydractinia symbiolongicarpus. The sequence goes on from NC_079887.1 coordinate 12,534,564, forward strand.
TCTGCCAACACAAAAAACCCTCAGCATTTCTGCTGCGAAATAAATTTTGACAAGAGATGCTGTTTTTTATTTTCAGAAATTTCCCAAAAATTTTCTTAAAAAAATTATGACCAAAATTGTAAATACTTCATAAAAGTAAAAATAGGAAATTTTTTTGACGTAACAAACTTTCTAATAGCAAGAAATAATATTTAGTTCAAAAAATTATCATGCTTAAATATTCTCCATTGACACTGTTTAACACAGAAGTGCAATTTTAAAAAAGAAATTAAAACTTGTAGCATATTGTATCTTTTAATTCTATTTATTCGCATTTTTTCTATTTTACTTGCTATTCGTGTACGTAAAACCAAAATCTCTACAGGATTACAATAGTATAAATAGTGCGATTGTAATATTCAGGATGATTAAAGAGAATATACTTTTTCCCTTTGTACAGATGACAAGTTTTTTTTGCTATGGCGAGTAGCTCACCTTGGTATAATTCACAAGAAGAAAGTTTCACCTATCGGAACAAAAATTTGCGAAGTTTCGCAAACATTTCTTTTCATGAAAGTTACCTCCCTTAAGGTAGTCCGTCCTGCGAACTCTCGTAATTTCTAAATCAACTATATTATGTTAAGTAAAACACCTCCTTGGTAGAACTCACTTTCCACGCATGGTACAATACAACTTTGAAACGACGCCTTCTGATGCATCAAAACTGACCATTATCACCAGTGCGTCTATAAAAGGAAATAATGATATGTTAACGATTTCTTGTTGACCTTTGCGGTTGACTTCGCCAATTCCTGGCAAGAACTTGGAGGAGAGTCAAGCAAAGTTTTAAAAAACTATGAAAAATCCTAACAATACATTTATTTGCACACGAGTTTTTACTTCATCACCTGAATTGAAAAGGCATAACCATATTTTGGTGAATGGACATTATTCAAATCAAGAAAACTCTAGCGGTTTTAGCTAAACTTCTCTTCACGATGTTTTTTACATCGACTTTTGCTGAAGCACGACTCATATTCGGTTCTGTTGTCCTTCTGCATAATCTTTTCAAGTTCTTTCTTACAACTGGATGTTGAACAATATAATTGCGTACAAAGAACACGTATATTTGAATTTCCGCGCCCAAAGGCGTAGGAAATTCTTTAAAACCGTCCTTTTTTTCTTTCGGAGCATTTTTTGAGAAAAAATCGACCCTGGGAGTTCACGTTGGTCCGTCACAGATGTAAACTTCGTACCCAAGCTCCTTAACTACTGGGAAATCTAGTATTGACGCTTCAGCCCAAAATTGGTATTTGTTTTCTACAAAATTTGGCACAGTTAACAAAAAAAGTATGCTGAACATAATGGTGACATAATAATTTTGATTTTTGTCACCTAAATGTCATTTTAGGCCAAAATTGGTCCAAAAATTAAAACTACTTCATTTTCAACAAAAATTGGCAAAGTTAACAAAAAAAGTATGCTGAACACAATGGAGACATCAAAATTTTGATTTTTGTCACCTAAATGCCATTTTAGGCTAAAATTGGTCCAAAAATTAAAACCACTTCATTTTCGGCTAAATCTGGCACAGTTAACAAATAAAGTATGCTGAAAATGATGATGGTACAAAAGTTTGATTTTTTGTCACCTAAATGTCATTTCAGCCCAAAAATTATCCAAAAATTAAAACTGCTTTATTTTCGACAAAATTTACACAGTTAATAAAAAAAGTATGCTGAAAATGATGGTCACATCAAAATTATGATTTTTTGTTAACTAATGCCGTTTAAGACCATAAACGTTTCAATCGCAAGACTTAACCATGAATGATAGGCTGTATTTTTTGTTAGCAATTTCTTTTAAAATGTGACTTTATTATGACACGTTTCGTTTTGTTTGCGTTTGTTGTAAGATATAATGTCACTGGTGTGCTTTATCTTCAGAGGTTTATGCACCAAACCCCTTCGAATGTTTGGCACAATAACACAACGAATTAGCAGGTTTTCATCAAATATTTTGGTAGCGCGCGGAAATTCTTAGAGCCCCCAGGGCTTCTTGTTGTTTTTTAAAAAAATCCTGACCGAAGTGATAATAGACATACGCGTTCTTTTTTCATGAATTTTTATCATGTTTGTGTGACTTCTAACCGAGCGCGGTTTCTTGTTCATATTTGTGATAAATGTTATGTGAATTTCTTTTTTTAATTTTATACCTAATAATGTATTCGTCTCATTTGATCTCGCATTTTGTCTTTTTTTCCGAACGGTGGAAAATCATGACTTTATTTTTAACATAGTTTTTTTAGAGCACACAATTTGCTGTGATTTCATTCTCTAACAAAAAAGACATGAACTTTAAAATGACGAAACACGAAAATCTTACTCATATTCTAACCACTAATCAAGGATCAGGTATACGAACTACATGGAACAAAATGTATAAATAACAGGCCGCAACTTTAAACCAACAAGAAACACTTACTAAACATTATTATACTTTGTGAAGCAAGAGTGTCTGTAAGTATTTCCAAGTTTTTGTGGATAAATGCAAAGATTCTCTGATTAATAACAGAGCCGAATTTCCGAATCATTTAAAATAAAATACACGCTTTTTTATAAGAATATTTTATAAGAAAATCAGGCTAGAATTTTAGTTTAAAAACATTAGGTTTATTAGCTATTAGGTTTATTATTTAGAACAAAAGGGAAATGAGAATAATAACCAACCTGGTTTGAATTTTGACATTTTTACAAAAAATCACGCGTGCTTTTAAAATCAATCCAATATTGTAATTATTGGACGCTTTGTAATTAAATATGCGAATTGTGAGCATGTGTTTATAAACAAACACACGTGCAGAAAAACAGAAGAAATAAAGCTCTTTTTTTGTTACAGCACGTTCACAATTAATAGCGGTGGTTCAAAAAATAGCGCTACATGAAAATTCGCTATAAAGCATTTCAAATTGTGGTAGGAAAGGTCACATAATACAGCTGAGAAGTTTATATATTTTTTGTTGTTGTGGCTGCATCTGATTTCCCAGAATTTTTACCTAAAAGGAAAACAGTGCAATTTTTGGAAGACTGAGGAGGTTTGGTGCGTGTTTGCAAGATTTAAAAGTATAGGTACCTACTAGAGGAGAATACATTAGACATAAAAGTTGACCTTGCCAGCAATTATAAAAAATGGTTCTTTAGTTACTACATTTTGCGCGGCTACCTCCTTTTACAGAATCTCGTTCACGCTTTACTTGAATGATTGTTTCCTTAATGCTTTATTGTTCAACCCCAAAATTATATATTCTGATTGAATTATTATGTTGGACACCAACAATAACTGTTATAAAAAATTACCCGCTTATTACAGGCAGTTGATAGTACTTAATCTCCAAATCGTCAGTTTGTGATTCGAGTCACAAATCTGATTTAGTCCATCAATTAACTGGCTGAGAACACTTTCTAGTTAGGAAGACAAACCCAGAAAAGCGATCAGTTTGTAAAAAGTTTGTAAAAACATTCAGTGTTAAATTTCTTATAAAAACTATATAATGCTAATACTTGAACAGGAATACAAAGGGCTGAACAAGCTTTACCGGACTAAAAATTTAGAAGACAAAGACACATAAGTGAGAACTTAATGACTAGTATTCAGGTAGATATCCAGTTAACTGATTTAGCTGGACATGCGTTTATAATACAAATCTTGCTCACGCGTTTTAATAAATATTAGAAAGATCCTCATGATTATACTTTAACACTAGTTTTGTGAAGACTTAACGTTCTACTCACAACCTAGAAGTGTTTATGTACGAAGCGAAGGGAAAACGGTAACTTTTGTTTTTAAAAGGTTTACCCTGATCTGCACATGTACATTAAAAAATATTAATATTTTCTCCACCGTAATAACCCCGTCCTTATTTCATAAGATCGCTAATAACAAAGAATCTGTCAATAAAAATTTCTATCCAATATTGTTAAACATTAACTTACATATTCATTGTCTTCAGTTCTTCTCCTTGAACATTTATTTTTTTTCCTCCACAGATGTATAGTTCTAAAACAACAATTCGCTCGGGTTTAATGTATAGAGCTAGAGTGAAAAGCTAATAAAAAGCAAGCATTCTATAAATTATTTAACAACCCAAAACATCATTAACATTTTTCAGCAAGAATAAAATTCATAAAACGATTGATAAACGTTAAATTTGCCAACATAAAAAGACGGTTTTATTAAAAGCGAATGTGAAAGTCTTGAAACCGCAGAGTCATTTAATGTTATCGATCTTGAAGAGACTCTTTTAGCTGATTGATTTAGAAAGACTTTAGGGAGTGTTTGAAAAAGCCATGAGCGGAAGAAACAGTGCGGGAATAACAGTTGTGTTAAATCTATGGTCTACCAGGGTACATGAGAGACCCTTGACTCTGAGGTCTGTGGATTTGAGTCCGCCTCTGGGTTGATATTAGGCTATTAGAGCGTCACCAACAGCTGTCTGGCCATATTAGTTTTTAAATTTTTACGATAGACTTGACTTTTGAGAAGAGGACTAAACTTTTACATTTTTTGTTGAAAAGATTCACTGCGTTTCTATATTGGTGCCGGGTGAGGGACGAGTTTACAGGCTAGAGAGTTTATCGTTGTTTTGGATTACACTCTGTCCGAAAATTTAGTTAACATTTTGGATGAAGCACAAATTGATATTCAACAGTAGTTCCACTTCAACCTACAACACTTTATCAACAACATTAAGTTTTTTGTTGTTGTTATTGTACAAAACGTTTTGAATTGAGAAAACTTAATTGATCTTGATATTTGTTGATTTTGCTGCAAACGGTAAAAGACATATATTCAGAAAAGTAGCACAGATCATCGCCGGCATTTGAAAGCTGGTGATGATCTACCCTTTGATGACTAAATTTTACCATGGGTTAACGACATCCCACTGCGCCTTATTGCCATTACCAACCATCACAGGGAAGGATATAGGAATTTAGCTAACGTAACCAACCCTACTGCTTCCTCATTATCACCACCATACGGAAGTCTTTCACCACCACCAGCTTCCACTTCCGATTCTACAACAACCGAAACCACTGTTTACCAAAAAGCTCACAGAAAATTTAATTCAGAAGTATTTTTTACATAGTGAAACACAAAATATTGATTTGAGATACGAGTTAGGCAAATTTTTGAATGTGCAATCTTTAAAGTAAAAGTGATTGTGTTGTGAAAAGTTTTATGAAGGATATCTGTTTTAATGATGGCCGATTTGTGACCAGACAATTATAACGTCAGTAAAAGCGAAGGTCTAGACAAATCGTTTACCACACAAGGCAGAAGTTGTGATAGGATGTAAAGAAATGTTTAAATCATACAAAAAATCTAAAGTTAACGAAAGATTTGCTTCGAAGGAAATTGTAAAAGAACCAGGCCTGTACAATATTTATCACATTGACCAGTTACATGTCATGATAAGGTCACCGCAACTATCAGATCAGTGTTTGACTGGAGCAGTTTTACAAATAGTCTATTATATGTCTCTTTATACGCCGGACCGAATCTGTTGAGTGAGGTTATATATTTCCCTGCTGGTTGCTGGATATCAAACAAGCTTTCTTAAATGTTGAAATTGAACCTGAGATTGAAGATTTTCTGGATTTCTTTGGCACGAGAATCCTACTGAAGAAAAACCTAGAAACTTGATAACCGCTTTTCTCGTATCGTATTCGATATCACATCCGGCCACCATCTAGAAAAATATCCAGCGGAACAAGAATTTATTATTAAAAGTATCGAAAGCAGAGTTCTACAAGGTAAAAGTAAAATTGCAGCCGGAAATAGCTCATACAGTGACGCTAATTCAATTACTCACGATAATGGCACCTTCGCTCACTCGCCGTTGCAAATGGGCAATCAGGTAATCCGAAAGTGTTAGAAATAGAATGAAACATCTAAACTGATGAATTTGTTTGTTGCTTCAGTACTTCTTTTTAAAAATCGTTAAAGCTACTTTTCACAAGGCGGAACATCTCGAAAATTATTTCAGCATCACCCGTCACTCTCAAGATGAAAATGTAAGGACAAAAAGGACTGGGGAATAATTTATTAATAAAGCTATATGTGTAGAATGATTTTTAAACAACCTTTCCACTTTGAATATTTTGCAATTTGATTGCCTTTTGTTTGTACCCATTCTTGCGGTCGGAATGTTCTCCTTCGTGCTCTCCTTGGGGTACAAAGTGGACTTTTCACGGTCAAACCTTCACAGTAGAAACCTTAATAAACAGAATTTACAAGCAAAACGGCGTTAAAAAAAATTCCTTGAAAAATCCACTCTTGTGTTTATGAAGGTTTAACCACAAAAACATTATGATTACGGCATGTGTACACCATTTCATAATGGCTGCTTAATCTAAATACTGGCCCGTGATTGGTTCAAACAGTATTATGACGCGAAATCGACCGCAAGAATGGTTTGTTATACAGTTCTTAACAATTCGGTGTGGTCTATTTTCATGCAAAATCGCAAAAGGACCTACATTAGTTGCAAAGTCCGTCACATCTGCTCAAGGCTAGAACTCGTAGTATTCGATGAGTTATTACGTTAATATCGGACGTAAATGTGCCATATACACCATTTCACAGTTTTGCTAATATGACGTAATCTGATTACGTTATGTTGATGCGCGCGCAGAAAGCGAAGAAAAAATGTAAACAAACGTTGCAAAGAAACAGTAAAAATCAAAACAAGATTACATTTCTCGCTGTTAAAGTTGGATAAAAGAAGTTTGTAATAATCATGTTATGAAGACGAGCTCACTACAAAAGAAATTACTTTATCTTAAACCAAATTTCTGGTCTAAATATATTTAAGCAGACAGCCAATGTTCTAACCACCAAGAGCAAAACTTCATTGCTACAGGAACACACCATATTTGTTTTGCTTTATCGAGGATATTAAGCAAAACCAACAAACGCAAAGACGATAGATCACCGAATTGTTATAACAACAAATGTTAAGCTAAAAAGCGCGTCTGCCGTGTAAACATGATATCTTCTGAAACAAGAGAAAATACGTCATTAATGCGAATTAATTATTTTGACAAAATTGAAAGAATTTTGAGAAAAATTATTTAACTTTTCTTTATGGTCAGAGCCTTCTTAATTCATAACAATTTGCTACTTTTTCAATATATATGTTAAATATGTTTGTTTATTATATAAACATATTTTAAGTAGATTTAGTGTTCAGACATTGTTACAAACTTAAACTCGTGTGCATGAAATTATTCCTGCCATTACTGTTACAATATTTAATTATTTATAATGTAAACATTTTCTGTACAAATAAAATTAAACAAAAAGAAATTTTAATCTGACTGTTTCTGGAACAAAAAAATATAGAACTTTATGTACGCATAAGGCGAAGCATAAAGATGGGTTTCCACTCAAAAGCAAAACGAATCGGAACGAAACAAGAAAAAAAATTAAATTTAATTGGCTATCTCGTAATCATTGTTGTTTTTTTCAGTTCTTTCCGTTACTGTCCGAAAGAAAAGTTGAAATGATTTAACTTTTAGTTTTGATCGAAGCGGATTGGAACGGAAAAAATTATTAATCAATCAGACTCCAGAAATCACGATTGTCCGTTCTGGACCTGTTCCAAAGTGGTTGATAATCAGAACTTTTGTTATCCTCGGTTTCAAAAGTGGAAAGTTCAATGTTATTCATTTTAAAAGGATATTTATGTGTTTTGCAGCTAAAATGGGAAAATGTTCAGGGATGGTGAGAAAAAAATATAAATTTGTCTAAGAGATAAATTCAACGAATTAACGTTTAGTTATCACGTCTTTAAACCGGCTTTAAAGAGAGAAAGACATTTTCCTTTCAGTTTTAACCCTATTCGGTCCAGGGTTTTTCGAACATAATAACTTTTCATAGGCTTGTCTAAATTGAATCAAACTTGGCACACTTATAGTTCGTCACAAAAGGAGAAAAATGACACGTTAGCACATTTTTTATGACGTCGTCAAAAGCTGAAAATTTCTTCAAAATACCACCATCTGCTTAAAATTTAATTACTTAATCCTAGAGCGAGCTTTTACATTCTATTTCAAGTTTTCGAAAGCTAAATAAAAGTTTTTTTAAGAACAGTTGCCCGAAAGTCCGGCGATTTCCCGATTTTCGGATAAAATCCGAAAAACTCGGGAAATCGGACTAATCACGTGTCCAAAACAAGCAAAGGAATCCTACCTGATGGAAACCAAGGTTGTGTTGTAAGTTTCAAGTTATATGGATAATCCTAACAAGCGCTATTATATTTTCTCCATTAACGAATTCATGGAGATTTTTAAGGGTAGTTTCGAGTAATAGCCATTACCAAAGCCTTTGAAAGGTATGAGACCTAAACATTTGGCATGTAGGTGTCTAATAAATAAATATTGAAACTCAGCAGTTTGTATCATAGCCATGTAACATAACATGTAACAAAAATTTGTAGAAATTCCGAACGAAAACAAAATAATTTACTAGTCCTCATATAATCTCATAATATCACTGATAAAGAAATTTGTGGTAAATCAGTGACGTGTTTATTTCTTTTTGTAGAGAGAAATACATCAAGAGTATATACTTACAAAATAGAGCTCATACGCAGTGGGCGAAAAGAAAGGAAACAAAAACGAGTGAAATAGGCTAAACTTTGATAACAAAACAGACAGAATAAATTGTAATGCTTTTAAAAAGTATTATAAGAATGATACAGGATAATAAATGATAAAAAATAGACGAAATATTTTACATACCTATTTTAAGTGAATGTTTGAAACCTTTTAAAAAAGAAACTGCATATTTTTATACAGTTTGGTCGTTTTAAAATTCAACTTTAATAATTAATTAAAAGAAAGGCAGCAAAAGAAACCTAATAGCTATACTGAAGGACCACCTGCTCAACGAGATAAAACAATAAATTATTTAAATAGATGTAAAAGTTCTAATGATAGATGTAAAAGTTCTAAACCTAAACACGGTTGACCCGGGAAGCCCCATTTTTGTGCTAAGAAGTTATTTGTAATAATTGATTTACCCTATTTTGTGTGGTTTTCTTGGATCCTTGAATGTATGAATGAAGGTATTACCTTATCAGTAAAAATAGGTCGGCAAAAAGTGACTTAATTTTAGCTAGGCGACTAATCTTTTTGCCAACTTTTTTGTTACCACCGACCAAACTATTTTTCCTACATTTTCTTTTCCGACGTAAGTTTTTTCCGACTTTTTTTCCAACCACCTTTTTGCCGTTTTTTCTTTCTTGTTGCTAATTTCTATCAGTTTTATGCAATTATTCTTTATTAGTGACTAAATTCAAAATTTTAGTTGGCAAAAAGTGACTAAATTTGTCCATCAAGCGACTAATATTTTTGCCGGTTGATATTTTGCCGACTTTAACGCACGCTGAAGAAATTAAGCCAGCTTTATTAAACTGCATTTGACGGATTTTAAACGGCACCAGTCGGTTTGTGTTACAACAGTTCCGTCACATATCCGTACCAACATGAATTTAGCGATAAACTCCCGATATTATTAAGTTCCACCGCTTTTAATGGTGAAACGATTGACTGTGGTACACGAGTAATACGATTGTGAACTTTGGCGTAGTAGTTGTAATAAATAAGACCTTTCAACTGCGACAAATAACATAACTCGCAGCGGAATTCAAACAGTCATTCCAAGTGTGGAAAAGAATGTTATTTTTGGCAGTCCAAAGGTCTCATTCATTACTGTTATTATGGCAAATTCAAGAATCATTTCACTTGCGTGAAACAGTCAATTGTTTCACCGTTAAAAGCGATGGAACCTAGTAAGTACAGAAGAATATCGCTTAATTTATGTTGGTACGAATATGATACGCCACTGTTGTAACTCAACCGGACCGTTAGAAAGTCAAATAAATACAGTTTACATCTTAAACCCGCGGTTAGAGCTACGATTTGTAACACAGTGAAATATGCCTTATTTACTCTAATTTTTGAACAACGCGCTAACACAGCACCCTGTCTCATTGCCGAGTTTAGGTAGACATTCCAAGCTGGGAAGAATGTTTTTTTTTCTCGGAGTGCAAAGGTTTCATTCATCACAGTTAATACGCCAAATTACAATGTCATTTCACTCGCACCCGACAGTAATTAGTTTCGTCGCTAAAAGCGATGGAACCTAGTAACATGACAAGATTATTTCTAAATTCATGTTGGTGGAAATATGTAACGCAACCCTTGTAACACAAACAGACTGGTACCGTTAGAAATCCGATGAAAATTAGTTTTGAAACTATCTTCAGGTTTTTAGCGGCCACTATTGTTAGGATTGTTACCGCATTGTAAACTGACTTATCATTCTTAAATTATGAATAAAGCACTAGCAGGGCGCAATATCAGGACTTTAAGTATTGATTTCAAGCTTGGAAGAATGTTGTTTCTTGCAAGTCTCATCATTTTTACTTTTTCAGTGCGCTTAACCTGGCTGATTTCACCCTCCTTGTGTAATTTCCACAATTGTTCTCTGTTGTAGTTGACACTTACCACAAGTGTTGTCCAGGTATTAATAAACAAGTTGGTAAAAAGAAATTTGATAACGTCAGCATTTTTTGGGATAGCGTTATCAAGTTCGGTGACATATAGAAAAAACAAGCAGTAAATTGGAATTTTGTTGATGATTTTGAATGTTGTTTGATTGCAACAACAAAAATAGAAACACAAAACAATATAACAATATAAGCTAAAAAGTCACATAAAGGTTTCAAAAACCTGTAAAAACATTTTTTAGTAATGGCAGCACTTTGGCATAATTCCAAAAATCTTTCCAGGAAATAAAGGTAAATAAAAGTTACAAAAAGTCACACAATTTGAAGGTGAAGCTATAAACACATATTATAGTATATAAAACAAGTCTAAGAGTGGGGGCTGAATCAGCCCCCCCCCATCCCGCTCTTCCCCACCACGAATAGGGTTAAGGCAAGCTATAGCTGCCTTTAGGATGCTGGCTCAAAATTTATGTTTGTTGTCAATATCTTAAAATTTGTTTGTTTGAGATTCCTATATGCCTTGAAAATGCCTTTATATTTAAGCTACGTCTCGTGACAAAAAGATTTATCTTGCAGGAGTTTTACCGCCAATTAATGTGCTGGCTTGCAGAATATAAGTTCGTGGCAAATGACGTTGCAAAGCATTTGCTAGAAGTTTGAAGCAGTGTTGATCAAAAGGTGATAGGATTTTTCAAAGCCCCTATCGAAGGGGTTATAAAACGATTCAATAAGCTCCATACCTGCATATTCTGAAGAATGGCATGTAAATTATACACACTTTAGAAGCACATAGACGTCTAGACAACCTGTTATAAAAAAATAATCTTTCATGATGAAGTTTCTACTTTTTATTTTTATTTTCTAAAACAGAAACAAATTTTCCTTCAGTATTTCTTTTTTGCGGTAAATTTGGTTCCGTCTGTAAAATCATTAGATCGATATTTTGTTTTGACGAGGGAATAGAGACAACACTAGGAGCTGTATGTATTAAAAAATGCTATGTTCCAGCTTTAAGCAGTAATGAGTACCTCCAAATGGATTTAAAAGTCATTGTTGTTGATTCGACTGGCTTTATGTGCAATAAACTTGCATGTATCTATGCAAAATTTTTAATGATATAGCCACCTAGTTCAAAAAGTTTTTTTATTAAAAGTTAAAAGCAAGGTAAGTGCTTATACTGAATAAGTTATGGATATCCAATATACGTAGGAAGCTTTTCTGTCATTTTCAGTTATATTTAGATAGCCAATATTATAATTAAGATGATTGAAGATTTTGCTTTTACGACTCCACTTCCTCCCCGGCTTTTATTCTAACCCTTCATTTTTATTTCTTTATTTCTTTATTTTTCTTTTGATATGTATTTAACTTTAGAGTCCGTTACTTCCTTCTACTTATTTCATTGTAAGTGGTTAGTTGTTTCTTCATTCGAACGCTTTTGACAAATGGTCCAGGTATTTCATATTCTTCTTCGCCAAACCTGATCAGGCTATATGTTTGAGTTCAAATATTTGTTACCGCAACTTAGCAGTAGCTGGAATGGACGGTAACGACTACGTAGTGAGCATTAGCGACTACGGGGTGGGCGGTGTTATTGACAAGAAGGGCGACATTAGTTTTTCTTTTACAAATCGCGACACAACAAACAAACAGAAATTAAGTTACATACTTGCAATAAAACAACATAGACATGTATATAAATAAAAATGACAAAAAAAACTAATTCTGCAAACCTGATGCCGAACGGCCAGTACATTCTACATAAGTAACAAACGCAAGAAAAAACATATACTGACTAAAACACAAAATTCCCTAGACTTCATCTATGAGTACAAACACGATACAGATACTTTACACACTGACAAACAGAAGTTGTACCCGCGAAACATGACAAATACACTATACTGAAGAGACAAAAACACACTAAAGCATAGCACACAATAAACAAAGAGGAACTGAACATTTAAAAGTATTTACAAAACACGCAAAGAGAAAGAACCAGATGCATCCACGAAGAGTTTGAGGCCTACAATGCTGTTTTCTGGACTTAATGTTTTAATGCAAAACTTTATAACATTGGTTCTCCCCTTATAACTTGATTACTAGGAGATCATATTGAAATGAAAGTGCAAATACAAGCAGGTGGCATGCCACGTCCATTTTCAAAAACTTCAACTCATATTTTTTCAATTGCGTTATGTATTAGGCGTTTTCATTATTTTAGGTTTGCGAAGAATAGAAGCAGTGATATCTCAAAGGAAGAATCTACTGATCGCCATAACTATAAACACAATTATGGAACCTTACCGCAAACAAACAATCCTATATAAGTTTGTGACCATTCTCACATGGCGACTGATTAACCTTTCCGTAGAATGGGGAAAATTTTAACTAGTGATTATAAAAAGTTACAATACGAAATTTTAGTCAATGTTTTTAGGCAATACAGATAAAGATAATCTTAAAACAGGCGTTGTTGTGTTTAAACATATCAGATTGTTGTTTCATCTCAGCCTGTGTCAATACATCTGTATAATCTTGTGTTGGCAAACAATTTCTAATTTTTTCGTAATGAGAAACTTAAGTTTTAGACCGTTAACTGTTAATCAATAAGGAGGAGTTAAAAAAGAAATACTGGAAACTAATTTGATTCTATTTTTCCATAAAGGGAAATGCATATCTGTTTCAAATTATTATTGTCCTTTTTTTTTCTTTCAACACGAATCTTTTGAAATGTTTTTTTTGCTGTGGTTGCTTTATGCTTGATGTGCAGAACCTCCGGTTTGCAGTTTGGAAGTAACACAAAGAGAAGTAACGAGGTATATTTAGTTTACTGTCAAAATTGACACGTTATGTTTAATATTAAATACTTTTGTGTACTTCATATACGCCTTTACCCTTTATAAGCTTTTATCGTGTTCTTTTTATTTTATCTCTATCCTCACTCTCATGCTTGTAAGTTTCACTTGATAAAAAGTTTTTCGACTGCTTTATGGCTGGCCTATGTGTATACAAAAGTGTTCTTAGCTTGAAATGAAATCACGATGAAACATTCGTAAACAACTACTGTCACAAACCATTACTGAAAAGAAAAATTGGGAATTGTGAGATGGGAATAAACAGTGGCGGTTACACCTTTGTTTCTAATACTTTACTCGCTAAAATGTTACAGGAAACTTAAAGCATTTTTTTCGCAACCAGCGAGATGTAATTCAGCGAATATCAAAGCCTGATGGCACTCAGCCCTACACTCTCGTTTGTCAGTACAAAAACACTGGAGTTCTGCGCACGTATTTAAACAGGAACAATGGAAAGCCACCCTGGAATATCGATATGGGTAATTATATTCTTATGGACGTGATCTTAAGCTGGATTCAGGATAAAAAAGTGACTGGTTTCTTTTCCAACACGAGTATATTGAAGTTTACAAACTACAATTATAAACCATTTTTTCGCTCCAACGTCATTTCATGCAAAAAACCTACTATATGAACAACAAGGAGTGGCTGTTGACTGGAGAGCTATAGTGCGACGACCATACTCCGGATGAATGGATGAGGTCAATGTATCCAGCTCTTGGAACCGCAGTTGGATTGAGATTAGATTCTGTAGTATGAATATTGAACAATTAAATTTACCTTACTTGCATTTCAGTTTATTAATAATACCTTTCCCCTGAACTATATTTTTGATTAGTTATTAGCGGCTAAATTTTGGCAACAAAACTTTTACAGCATACGCATTGGACATTCCGATTTGCGTCCAGATCTTTTCTCCTTCTGGTTGTTTATGAATAGTTATATTCAACTCGTATTTAAAAATAAAAAAAGAAAATATTAGTCATCTTAGTACTGATCATCTCAGGTGAAAATTTCGTAGCAAAAAGTTGATGTTTTGTGATGTGTCAGAAACCTTTTATGGTAAGTTTACACATTGTGACAGACAGAATGTCAAGACATTGAAATAAGAATATTCTACTACCGGGATCTCCGGCATCGAACGCCGGGGTAAGCAACAAGTAAATACGTCGAAGGTAAACCGCGTCTCACATTGAGGTGCGGCTTGTAGCACAGGTACACAGTGTGTTACTCTAGTAAAGCGGTTACAGCGACTAAGCTTTTCTGATGTAATGCGTTCTTAAAATAACTTTTCTGTAAATGCAGATGAAATAAAAAAGCACATTACCCAGTCTAGATAAAACATTCATCCAGCAAATTTATTTTGCGGAATAAGTTTTTATTAGTCAGTTTGAAAAAGAATACAGACTACAGCATGTCGCTACAAAATCGTAAACAAAAATAAACCTTGAATTGTGTGCACAACGCCTGTCGTTGGTTCAATAAACTTTATGACTTTTCCCAAGTTTACATTGCAGTAAAAGGTGTAGCTTTCGATTTTACTGTAATGTATTAAATTTTGCAGACCGTAGTTTTAAAAAAAAAAACATGTGGTTAGAGTTTTTCTCGTACGTAGAAGAACTAATGTTAAAACTCCATCCAACAACAACCATGTCAATGTGCAAAATGGCCCCACCATCGCCATCTCACGAATGCCCCCATGCGATCGTGTCCCTTATTTATAACAACAAGCTCATTTACCGCACCTCTAAATTTGGAAATATTTTGACGAAAACCGCAACAAGACGTCATTTTGTTTTTTTGTGCTGGACAGGGATTTGCTGTCAAAATCGTGATCCGGCTTTTGTTATCCCTTTATTATCTCAATTTTTGTAAAATATCGTTAAAAATTTGAGCAAGCACAATGTATTACCTGTGTAGATGGTTTATTAAACTATTTTATTTTAATTTCAGACAGAAATAAATGACAGAACACATAGTTTTACCCAAAATGGGACAACAATTTAGCTAATAATACTTATAATAATATGACGTATATATGTCTTTCCGAATGTAGCTGTCAATAACCTACAAAGTAGTTTTTCTCTTGACGGGCTATATAACTCTTAGCAACATGGAAACATGAATAAACATGTTTTACCTCAAAGGACTTTGACCCACATTTTTTAAAATACCAATATTATGTGCAGACAATACACCATCAATACGTTCATAGCCAAGTCATAATTTTGTTTACAGGTATTTTAAAAAGCACACGAAATACAATGCTGGATACAACACATGTATAATAAAAATTAACAAACAACGAATTTAAAAATATCCAACTAACTGGCTAGATAGTAACCAATGTTAGTGGCATGTTAATTTGAGCAAGGTAAACAAACCATATGTGTATCATTTAGCTGGAAATTTGTCTCTGAACTAACTTCATTTTAACGTCAGTACGTATATTTTAGCTGTGCGTTTTGCCAATACGTGTTATGAATGTTCCAAATAAAATGATTCTTGGAAAGTTTATCTAAATTCAACTCTGACTGCCTAAGATTGCCTAAGAAATGGCAGATAGATCATTTGAAGTAACTAGATCTGAATTTCGTGTAACAAAGAAATAGCTTCTAAGTGCGTCATTTAACTTATGAAAGCCGTATGATTACCGCAACCGAGTAACAACACAATCATTGAAACTATCAGTCATTCAAAATACAGGAACCTAATTGCATATAGTTTTTCTCATAAATTTTCTCCCACATGTTTGTCCTTGAAAAACTAGGAAAACTATATACAGTTCATCAACTCTCCTATCAAACGGAATGCGGAATAAACAATGGTTTTTTACTTTTACTATTAAATTAATAGGGGTAAAAAAGATAGGGGTGTGGTATGAGCAAAAGCAAAATTTGTTTTAAATGATTTCATCCTGTTGTTAAATTAGATTATGGTGTGTCAATACAGTGCTATGAATTGAATATGGCGGAATATGCTAAAGAAATTAAAAGACGGAAAATAGTTATTAGCTACGTCAGGCCTCTTTAGTAAAGTCATTGCTGTTCCGCCTTCGAAAAATTAAACACCAAATATTGCTGTTTTAAATGCCAAAAATTGAACGATCTGAAATCAATAAATCACACATACGCAGTAGTTTGATATGTTTGTTTACCCTTTCGATGCGTCTTTAAAAATATTTGATCACACTGGATTCTAAAAATTATCTACTATTCTCTCGCGTATAAACGGAAAGCTGATGTTGCGCTTTCTTGATATAAAGTGAAGGAAAAAGATCTTTATCTTTAGTTGTTTTTATTGAAGCATAGGCCTTAATTAAGATGAAGAAAGAAGTTGTTGTTGCTGAAATTTTTCAAGAGAAAATGAAGTGAAAGTAAAAAATAATTTTAAAACCAACAATTTTATGATGACTTGAAGCATGTTTTAAAGTATTTTTATGTTACAATAGGTAACATTTCTTTCTGCTTGCAAAGTTCCTTATAGCTAAACAAAGACCCTATACAGGAGAAATTTTTCTTTCTTTCTTTCTTTCTTTCAGCGAAACAAACGAACAAGCAAACAAACAAACAAACAAACAATTTTCATGATCTGTATTTCGCCATGTATCAAAAAATTGTAGCTAGCTTAGAATTTGTGTGTCGTATAATTTATTGCGTTTTATCTAGACAATGTTGTATTAACATATAAAGTTCTAACTTTATGTAGGGAAATTATGAAAAATATAAAGTTTATGTTTTTTATTTTATTTTTCACATGCGCTCTCACGAAAGCAAAACACATATTCGGTTTTGCTTTCTTTCTGTATATTCTTTTGAAATAAGCTCTCACGGGCAGAGGAAAAAACATTTTTGAAAAGAAGCTTTTGTCCGGAGTGATCAGAATGTTTGATAAAATTATAAACCATGCAGAAAGTTTGACGACTTCCTTCACAGGGCGCTTTAGAAAATCTTTATTTTACCACGTCAAGGCTCGGTTTATTTTTAAGTAGTTTTTTTCCTCTTTTGACACACCATGCTCTAATTAGGTTTATGAACAATTTGGTTTGAGTTTTATCCCGCCCTCCTCAAATACAAAATTTACGAATATGCAAGTGATGCAACTGGAATTGCGGGTTATTATTTTTTAATTAATATTTGGATTGGTACTATATCGACATATTCTTTGCACGAACGCGTAGACTGAAATAATTATTCGTTATGTTCGATTTTAAACCGACAGCGGTTTCTTGTCCAGTATCGTAAGCAGAAAGTTAACTTTTTCTTTAACCCTATTCGGTCCGGGGGGGGGGGGGCGGATCCCGCCCCTCCTGACGGTTTTTTTTTAATAACTCCTGATTGCTTTCTTATATGGCTATGATACTTACTGAGTTTCAACATTTATCTATTAGACACCTGCATGCTAAATTTTTAGGTCCCATACCTTTCAGAGGCTTTAATATTGGCCATTACTCGAAACTACCCCTAAAATCTCTATGAAATCCTTATAATGGGGAGAATATAATAACTCCTGTTAGGAATATCCTTAGAACTTGAAACTTGCAACACAACTTTGTTTCATCAAGAAGAATCATTTTGAATAATTTTGACACGTGACTAATCCGATTTCCCGACTTTTTCGGATTTTACCCGAAAATCGGGAAAAACGGATTCTCGGGCAATTTTTGGCAACTTTTTATCCGATCCATGTAAAAACCGGAAGATATGTTAAAAAAAATTTATTTAGCTTTCAGAAACTTCAAACAGAATGTGAAAATTCGCTGTAGAACAAAAGTAATTATATTTTAAGCAGATAGTGGCATTTTTAACAATTTTCAAGCTTCTGATGACGTCACAGAAAATGTGCTGACGCAAGCAAAAATTTATTGCCGCCATTTTGTTCCTTTTATGACCTACTATAAGTGTGCCAAGTTTGATTCAATTTGAACAATCCTATGAAAAGTTACTGAGGGGGGGGGCGGAATCCGCCCCCCCCCCCCGGTCATAGTATGTTCGAAAAACCCCGGACCGAATAGGGTTAATACGAAGTCACTCTATAAACATGATATGATTGACTTTTCTAAATTTGACAGTAAGTGCTAATTATTTTTATAAGTGAATAGTAATATGCCCAAAAGAAACCTAATAACGGAACAACTTTTGTTGTCTCGTCCTTTTCTAAAGTCTTCAATACACAGTGTCATTTTATAAAAGCAACTTAGCTAGTAATCTACCTAAAAAAATCTCTTAAAGTTCTTCTATAATTTCCTTTATCGTTTTTTAGCTAGCTGATTTGATTTCAGTGCAGGAAAAAGGGGATGTGTCCGAGTTTTTTTACAATCTACGGCAGATGATTAAAAAATGGGTCCTTACAATATTGTTCTTTTAACTTTAACGAAGGAGGTTTGCTTTAACTGTAGTTTTTTTTACCAACGTTATTGCGAATATAATTATAGAGGATAGCAATTTCGGTGTTGAGAAATGTTTGATCAATCTGGCTGCCATGTTCTGATTATACACATTGGAATTAAACTGGCATTGTCTACACAATTTCCCTAATATGCCAGGTTCCCATAGCTCCCATAAAAGCACTTGCTAAACAAACCAGCGTTGTAGAATAAACCACGGACCTCGAGAAGGTGAAGCTACAACCACTAGGTCACGTGCCATTGCGTTCCTGTTATTTTTTTCAGTCTACAACTTTTACTTCGGCGAATCGCCACTTTTTACTTTGAAATTGTGTAAATGTGAAAGAAAAGTTAAAAATTACTTGTAATTGACAAAGTTATTTAGTCATTAATTCATCTAAAGTCTTTCTAATTCCAATTTTTTTGCGCGCACGAATCATGATCGGCCTGGTTAGAAATGGAGGTCACTGAAGATGCCATGCATGTCTGAAAGTATCAGCTATTGTAGACGATGATAATAGCAAAATATTTTCCGCGTTGCTAGACGTCATTCAATTAAAGAAGTAATTAAAGTTGGCAGGAAAATACGTCTCCAGCATTACTGTAAGATGGTTCTTTATCACGATAGGACCTAAAAAAATTGCAATCAACCTTCAGTAAACTAATTTTAATACCCTTAGCAAATAGTTGTAATTGCTAAGGAACAACACTTTCAAGATGTTGTACACTTCAAAAATAGCGGTAATCGTCATCACCTATATTCTTGCTATAAAGCAGGTTTTGGTTTCTCCTGTGCATAACATTGCAACAACTTCACCATCCCCGGTTGAACGAATTACAACGTCTTGTGATGCTAAAGAAACTGCAAATATCGCAAAAATGCCGGAAAAGCGAATAAAAAGCACAGAAGATGTCATCTGTGGACAAGCATGTCAAAATAAACTGTGTGAAAGATTTTCAGAGATGGCACATTCACCACGACATTTTTAATAGACTTTTACTAAAAGCACCCAATAGAAAGCACAATGCATGATAATTCTCAAAACCACGTTTAGTAAAATCAAAGTAATTATTATCACGAAATGTTAAACATTCAAGCAAAAGCACTTCATTCTACTAATTAAAATTCTGGAGGTTATGTAAAGTTGGGTATCGAATGAAATATTTCTAGCATAACTTAATTATGAACGGCAAAATGACCTATGTCTTCTGTCTATGATTTTTTGTTTATATTCAGTTGCGGCGCAACAAATTGTAACTTTTAATTCAGCGTATATAAATTATATAAGGTTATAATTACATTACACTGCATCACACTTTTTGTAACATCATCCTTTCATGGTAGATACTGTTTTCTTGTAATTGTAAATTTGATTTCTATTTACCCTTCGTTTAAACAAGCTTTAAAAAAAAAACGCTAATTAATTTTAAAACAGGTACAATTTTTTCTGAATTTAATTGGGAATTGTAAAAAAGGTTGTTTAGAATTGCAAGATATATTTAGCCATTATTTTTGTTTTTACAAGACAGGCCCTTTGTTGGAAAAAATATATAATAATATTGATGAGGGAAGATTAGGGAAGGAAAAAATATAAATATTGCTCTAAATCTCCTGTGTACACACTGTTTGTCAATTTCTTTTCGTCTGTTGCCTTGCTAGTTTCACAGGACTTGCAGTTTTAAAAACAACAATATTTTTGTAAGGGGTAAAGCGTTCAGTTCAATCGTTTATCATACAAAGAAGCTCACGCTCCCTGCCTATATTCCTGAAGTATGTTTTCAAAAACATTTTCCACAATTATTAATATTCGAAGGTCCTATTTACAAGCAATTGAGCAACTCTTAAAGGGGCAACGAAACAGCTGTTTGTTTTCGACTTAAGTGACATACATGAAAATCAAGCTAATGGCAGTGGAAAAGTTTCTGATCACTGAGGACAAAACAACAACTTAAATCATCTTAAATATTATATTAGGCATCCAAATATAACAGAAAATGACAGAAAATCTTCCTACATATAAACATCATATGGTGTATATTAACTTAAAATATCCATCACATAAAGCAAGTTTAAGCAATAAAAACAATTTTAAAATATGAATTACCTTCTTAAAGCTACTAACGCAGCATTTTTTAACAAATAAAGCTTCTCGTGCTGTCGCTGATCCCTGTTTAAAACAAACTTTCAATTTACGGATACTTATTATATTTTATACCGCTAAAAAGAATGATGGAAGAACTGTTTTCTTTTTCATACAAACTTAAAATTAAAAAGTAGCAAATTCATCATAAAAAATATTTATTTATCAACAGGTTGTCTGGACGTGCATGTGGTTCTAAAGCGTGTATAATTCTTGACCTGGTCCGTTTATTACAGGGCATTTTTCAGAAATTACGTAGCCCCTTTCAGCGATGCTCAATATTCGATTAAGGACCCCTTTCCTCTTTTCAATCACTAGCCCTACTTAAATCAGCGCCTATTCTGCTGTTAAAATAATTTTATAAACGCCTGATTGAATAATTGCCCACCCACTTCGCCTTGAGAAATATAGGGCTTTTCCGAACTTTTGGTCAAAAATGATTTGTAATCTTAATTCAATGTCTCGTTTTTATACGATGTACGTTGATAACTAAACCAGTAAAAATATGGAACAAACTCTGTTCTACCTCTTATCTGCATTGTTTATTTGTTCTTTACTTTAATTAAATAAATTATTTTAAATCGTACCTAAGAAATAATTTTTCTCAAAATCTATTTCCTGTATAAATATTCGGAATAATAATAATAATGATAATCTTTCGCAATATAAAAGCGCCCTACTCACACTCACTGCTTTGACGGAGTAAGCGTTCTATTTTCCAAACTCAGAAACTAAATAAGCGCCAAGGCGCTCAATTAAGGATTTACTGTTTGATAATAAATGAGTCCGTTGGCAAAAGCGTGGATGTGAATTGCTCCGTAGTACTAACAATTTGGAATCTGCTATTTTTATGTAGCTTATACGTAGTTTAGTTTTAACTTATTGTCCTTGTTAAATAATTATCATAATTTATGTTGTATTTTACGTTTCGTATTTAGGAGAATTGCACATTTTTCACGTGTACTACATTTTACTATTTTGGTATTACAACCAAGCTTCTGTATTAACGGTTATGCTATGCTGCCTGTTAGCGAATTGATGCCGTTTTGGACTTTCGAGAAATGCATTTATTACAGCCAATGTTCTATGACAAAGGATGGGACTGCACAGAATATCTTAAATTGACACAATACACGAATTTCGTGTACAATATTTTGCTCTCAGTAAACTTATTATACAGAGCTTAACATTGCTCAATATATAGTAATAGGAAATGTCACTTAACAATTGTCTATTATATTACTTGCGCTATACGTATTGCTTCTTCTTGTACAACTAATTCTAATACCAGTTATCTCTAACTTTGCAATTATCTTGTCCATAGGTATGCTTCAAATTTAAGTATTATTATTTCAAATAAAATAAGTCTTTTTCCATTTCTCTATTAAAGTTGCAGTTCTGACTCTGAATCTTAATCTCCTTGACCGTATTTTGCGTAACTGACGGTAATTGTAAAATAGGGTTTAAAGAAACACGGTATATTTTTGCACGAAATAGCTTGGCGTAAGGACCAATGCTAAATTATTTATTTCTACTGAGAAGAGCTGCCAGCGTCGGCAACGTTTCGAATTTATTTTCCGAATCAGAAAGTTTCACCTGATCATCTGGAATGAAAGTTTTTTTAAAAGTTGTTAGGTCTTTCAGTTTTATTTTGATTTCTTGGGTATATTTAATTAGGATAGTTTGCTTTGCGAGAGTTCTGCTTTGGCTGATATGTCAGGCTGGTGAGGCGCGTTAAAATTCCGCTTTTTGCAGTTGCTGCGATGTCTGCATTGTGGAACATTTAACGCCCTTGTCTGCAAGAGTTTAGGAAACCGAGAATATAGGCCATGGTGAAGTCACCAACCATTGTGCTAGTTTGAAGTATTTCAACTAATCAAAAACCATGAGATCCTAAGTGTTAAGGTCTTTGTGAATAAATGAACTTTGACAAAGTGCGTAGGTATAATATTGAAACACCTTTAATTATGACTTACGGTTATGATCTTCGAAATTAAGCATCTATTCCAATGATTTTTTGAACATGATTGTGGGCACCTAGCAAACCTTGCAATGTTTCTTAAGCTCGTGGAGTGGTGTAGTCTTACTTCTGTCCTTACGTTTTTTAGTTATTCCTAAGATTAAATAGCTACAACTCCCACAAAATATCTTGACATAGGTTGGCAAATTACCAAGTTTGTCCCCACAAGTGCTAATACAGGGTATTACTATATTAAATTCACGCAATAACAAATTAACAATGTTTACAGCAGACTTAGAATTTACGTTATTATCTCAAATTTTATTACATATCGTTAAAGAAGTTGACCAACCACAATGCGTTGTTTGTACATACAGTTCATTAAACTATTCAATTTTTAAGTGGAAAAAATAATACTGGATAGAGCACATATATACTTAAAATTACTAAGCACCGACTTTAAATAAATCTAATTAACTAACTAGATAGTAGCCAATGTTAGTGACATGTTAATTTGAGCAAGGTAAACAAACCATATGCGTATCATTTAGCTGAAAATTTGTCTCTAAACTAGCTTCGTTTCACGTCACCTGATATATTTTACTGTGCGTTTTGCGAATACGTTTTTTAAATGTTCCAAATGAAAAGATTCTTAAAAAAATTCATTCAGATTAAACTTTGACTGCTCCAGAGTACAAGAGAAATGGAAGATAGATCATTATCCAGATCTGAATTTTGAGTAACAAAGAAATAGCTCCTAAGTGAATCATTTAACT
Source organism: Hydractinia symbiolongicarpus (assembly GCF_029227915.1). NCBI lineage: Eukaryota > Metazoa > Cnidaria > Hydrozoa > Anthoathecata > Hydractiniidae > Hydractinia > Hydractinia symbiolongicarpus. The sequence continues at coordinate 12,558,240 of NC_079887.1, forward strand.
TATGAAAGCCATAAGGTCACAGCGAGCCACCAAGCACACAATCGTTGAAATTATTAGTCATTCAAAATACGGAAACCTAACTACATATACTTTTTTCTTTATGAATACTATATACAGTTAATTAACTTTCCTATCAAACGGAATGCGGAATAGATACGCCGTTTTTTCCTGTTATTACTTAATTAATGGAGGTAAAAAAGATAGGGGTTCGATATAAGAAAAAGCAGATTTTGTTTTAATTGATTTCATCCTGTTGTTAAATTAGATTGTGGTGTGTCAATACAGTGCAATGAATTTGATCGAATGGAAATCGAATTAAAGGAATATGCTAAAGATATTAAAAGGCGGGAAATAGTTTATACATCTGGCCTTTCTACTTAAGTTATTGCTGTTTTGCATTCAAAAAATTAAACACCCCAAATTAATGCAGTTTCAAATGCCAAAAATTTAACGATCTGAAATTATTGCAGTTTTCGCATGCAGAAAGTTTATTTCTTACTGTTTTGCTTTAAAACATTTACTTTCTTTTTCTTTAATGCAAAGTCACTCTATAAACATGATATAATTGACCTTTGAAAATTTGACAACAAGTGCTAATCATTGAAACAGTTTTTATATGCGAAAAGGAATATGTCCAAAAGAAACAACTTTTGCTGTTTTATATTTTTCTTCAGTCGTCAATATACGTTGTCATTTATATAAAAACCTAGCTTGGAGTCTATTTCCAAAGGTTTCTTAAATTTTCCCTCAAAATCCCTTTATCTTTTTTTACCTAACTGATTTAATTTCAGTTGGTCCTATGTTCTGAATATATACATTAAATATACATCAGCATTGTCTATCCAACTTCCCTATGATAAAAACATTTGCTAAACAAACTAGCACTGTGGATTAAACGACGGACCAAAGGAATGGTAAATTAGTTTTATAACCACCAGGCCACGCGCCATTGAATTCCTGTTAAAAATTACTTATGATAGAGATATTTATTCAGTAATTAAGAAATACTTTTCATCCACCTAAAACTTTCTAATCCCAATTTTCTTGCGCGCCCGAATTATGTTCGGCCTGGTTAAAATTGCCCATTGTACATATAACAATGAAATAATCAACTGTTGAGGTCACTGAAGATGCTATTCATGGCTAAAAGTATCGGCTATTGTAGACGATGATAATAACAAACTATTTTCATCGTTATTTTAAGACGTCATTCAGTTAAATAAGTAATTGAAGTTAACAAGAAAATACGTCTCCGGCATCACTGTTAGGTGGTTATATCTTCTCACGATAGGACCAAAAAACAAAAGGTCATAAAATCTGTCGTGTGTCATATCCTCTATAAAAAGAAATTACGATTAACCTTCATAGTAGTAGTTTTAACAGTCTTAGCACATAGTCATCATTGATAAAGAACATCACTTTCGAGATGTTTTACACTTCAAAAATTGCAGTAATCGTTGTCACCTATATTCTTGCTATACAGCAGGTTTCGGTTTCTCCTGTGCATAACATTGCAACAACTTCACCATCGCCGGTTGAACGAATTACGACGTCTTTTGATGCTAAAGAAATTGCAAGTATCGCAAAAATGCTGGAAAAGAGAATAAAAAGCACAGAAGATGTCATCTGTGGAAGAGCATGTCAAAATAAATTGCGTAAAATGTTTAAAGAAATGGACACACTTACTACGACAATTCCAAAGAACTTTTACTAAAAGCACCCAATAGATAACTCAATGCATGATAATTCTCAAATCCACGTTTGGTATAATTAGAATAATTGTTCTCACTAAATGTTAAACATTCAAGCAAAAGCACTTCACTTGCCCAAGTGAAATTCTGAAGATTATTTAAAGTTTGGTATCGACTGAAATATTTGTAGCATAACCGCAAAAGCTTATTTATGTACGGTAAAATGACGTATATTTACTGTCTATGATAATTTTTGTTCATATTCAGTTGCGGCGGCACAAAACGTCACTTTGCTGAGTTCTAATTAAGTTTATATAAATTATAAAAAGTTATATTTATATTATATTGTAATTTATATCTTGCAATATCTTCCTTTTGCTGTAGCTACTGTTGTTTTCTAATCGTAAGTTTGTTTTCTATTCACACGTCTAAGCAATCGTAAAAAATAAATGGTAATTAATTTTTTAACACGTAAAATTTATTTCTAAATTTCATTAGGAATTGAAAAGGTTTGTTTATAATTTTGTCAGATATATGTAGCTCTTCTTTAGGTTATCACAAGACAGAGCCTTTGACGGAGAAAATATATAATAATATTGATGATAAAAGATTACGGAAAAAAAGAATGTAAATATTGTCCAAATCTCATGTGCACACACTTTCTGTCCTTTCTTTTTGTCAGTTGTCTTGTCAATTTCCTTGTGAATTTCGCAAGAGTTGCAGTTTTAAAAATAACAATACGTGTGAAAGGGGTCAAGCGTTCAGTACAATTGTTTATCATACAAAAAACTCAAGTTCCCTACCGATATTCCTGGAGTATGATTTGAAAAACATTTTCAACAATTAGTAACATTTCAAGATCCTATTTACCTGCAATTAAGCAGATCTTAAAGTAGTTACGAAACAGTCTTTAATTTTTGACTGTAGTGACCTACATGAAAGTCAAGCTAATGGCAGTGGAAACATTTGTGATCACTGAGGACAAAAACAACAACTTAAATCATTTTTTAATATTATATTGGCAATCCAAATGTAACAGAAAATGACAGAAACTTTTCCTATATAAAAATATCATATAGTGTATATTAACCTAAAAGATTTATCACAATGACTTCAAAGCATGTCTAAGAAACAACAATGACTTTAAAGTTTGTTAGAGATATGAATTACTTTATTAAAGCTACTAACATAGAATTTTTTAACAAATTAAACTTCTCGTGTTGTCTCTGTTCCCTAGTCAAAACAAACTTTCGATTTACGGATACTTATTATATTTTATACCGCTAAAAAGAATAATGAAAGAACTGTTTTCTTTTTTATACAAATTTAAAATTAAAAAGTAGCAAATTCCTTATTAAAAAAATATTTATTTATCAACAGGTTGTCTAGACGTGCATGTGGTTCTAAAGCGTGTATATATTCTTGAGCTGGTTCGTATATTACATGTTATTTTTCGGAATTGCGTAGCCCCTTTAAAGATAATAAATCTTAGATTAAGCACCCTTTAATCTTTTTACTTACTAGCCCGGGCTAAATCAGCGCTTGGTGTTTAATCGAGGATTTGCTGTTAGCAAGCCTGTATCGTAAATTCTCAGTCGTTTTTTGGCGGTAGTGTGGATGGTAACTGCTCAGCAATGCAAACCATCTGGAACATGCAATTTTTATGTAGCTTATGCGTAGTTTAGTTTTAACTTATTGCCCTTGTTAAATAATTATCATAATTTCTGCTAATTCACACTGTGCTTTTATGTTTGGTATTTAAAAAAATCGCGCAGTTTTCGAATGTATTTTAGTATTAAAACCAAGCTTAAGTAATGCCGTTTTGGACTTTCGAGGAATGGAACTACAGTAAATATTCCATGTGAATTGATAGGACAGTCAGTAACATTTTCAAAAAACGAATGGTAGCAAGAAACTAAAAAAAATATACCAGGTTATTACCTTTCTATTAAAATTAAAAGATTCTTGACAAAATCACAAAGCACAGAATGTCTTAAATTCAACCAATACACGAATTTCGTGTACAATATTTTGCTCTCAGTAAACTTATTATACAGAGTTTAACATTGCTCAATATAGTAAAATATCACTTAACAATTCTCTATTATATTACTTACGCTATACGTCTTGCTTCCCTTTATTCAATTAATACTTTTAACAGTTATCTCTAACTTTGCAATTATCTTGTCTATAGGTATGTTTTAAAAAAATATAAGTCTTCTTACATTTCTCAATTAGAGTTGCAGTTCTGATTGTGAGTGTTAATCTCTTTAACAGCCGTATTTGGTCTAACTGACTAAAGGAACACGGTATATTTTTGCACGAAATAGCTTGGCACTGCAGAATGATTTATTTCAACTGAGAGTAGCTGTCAGCGTCAACAACGTTCGAAATAATTTACGGAATCAGAAAGTTCCACCTAGTCATGAGAACGAATATTATTTTGAAAGTTCTTATGTCCTTTAGTAATATTTGGTTTTCTTAGGAGTATTTTATTATGACAGTGTGCTTGGCAAAATACATTAAATTGCCTTAATTATTGTATTCTTAGTGGCAACGTAGCTATGTTTAACTACAATCCTGTCATAAATATCAGTTTTTTGGTCATGTTTCCAAATGATTAAACAACATCTCCTTTTGAATGTTTCGCTGCAGAACAGCTACGACAGTTTTGTTTTGGAAATTTCTAGGGTTAGTGAGGCGCGTTAAAAATCCGCTTGTTGCAGTTTCTGCAATGTCTGCATTGGGAAACAATTAAGCCAATTAGGCCATGCTGAAGTCACAACAACTATGGAAGCTTGAAGTATCAGATCGAACCAAATAACCTAAGATCCTAAGTCATAAGTTTGTTGTGAAGAGCGAACTTTGGATAGGTACAATATTGAAACGCCTTAACGCATGACTTGCGGGTATCATCTGCGAAATTAAGCATTTATTCAATTAATATTTTGAACACGTTTGTAGGTACTATGCAAAAAATTCATGTTTTCTCAAGCTTATTTATTCCTAAGATTGGATAACAACAACTCTCCACACAATATATTGATATAAGTTGGCAAATGTGCTAAGAGTTGTTGACCTTTGTATGCCATAACGGGGATTATTTCACAATTCCATAATGCTAGAAAATAAAAATACGACTATCGCGTTCGAAACGATTTTAAGTGTACCTAAGAATATAGAGAAGTTGATTTTCATATTCCCAACTGCAGAGTATTAGCAGGTTGATGATTTTTGCAAACTATAAAAAACTGCTGTCGTGCTTAATTTGCCGATTGTAGCTAGTTACGGCTAACTGGCTAGAAGTTAGTTATTGTTATTATTATGGACAATCCATAATATAAAGCAATGCGTGGAAAATTAACAAGTCGTTCAATAATATGTCTCTAGTACACTAGCCAGGAGGCCAAATGACAGTGCATACGCCAGGTGTAGGACAAAAAGTAAACACTGTAGTGATTTTTGGTGTGTCATTGTTTCTGCAACATCACAAGTTATTTGCTGACATGCCTTAATACAATATAACTCGTATTGTAATACATTTCATACTAAGCTGTGATTTTCTATTGCATTGAGACTTCTTTAAGTTGCCATATTTGTTACTTTGGATGCGTCATCAATTAGATTAACCGTGCTAACCATTTGGACATCATTGCCAAGCCGATTGACTTACCTAACTTTCATCATTTTGATATTACACGGAAAAGCCTTGTGCTTCCCATGAAGTTAAACAAAAACAAGTTTAGATCTTCGATGGGGCGTTACTGAATTTGTTACATGTACGCCGAATTAATTTCGAATGATCATTGACGTAATAAAAACTTCCTCATGCTGAACAAGTTATTAATGTTTTTTATCTCGCACCTAATCCAATTTTACTCGTGCCATATCTTAATATATAGCAATTAAATGACACACCAAGAGTTCATTTAATAACAACCGGATTAAAAAAATCTATTTTTTTCTACAACGTGGCATTACGTTTTTTGTGATAAACAGCACCGCCCGAGACAGAAAATACAAGTATAATTAAACAAGCTATATGTCATTATGTCCAGCCCCATTCTCAGATATTGCAGGTTCATGTTTGTACCGAGTTATTGCTGGCAAGATAAGACTCAATATTCAAAATTTTTAATTCTTAACCTCTTTTTTATAATCATGCAAGTAACTTTTTAACTTCAATCGATTTGACGTTATGAAAACCGTTATTTTGGTACGTTGGGCAAAAAGTTTTTTGGGAAATGTTATAATATACGAAGGTAATTGCTTTTTGAAGATTTAGATTTTTGGTTGGTATAGAGAAGTTGCGGTCTTAAAAAAACGAAACGTAGCCACAATGTTTCAAAAAAAAAATGATGTATACATTGTAAAGCACTATGAATGTTTTAAAGCACTTTTTTTGACATTCCAATGTCGATAATTTATTTATTACTTATTATTTATTACTTATTTTTTAAATGCACGTGCTAAAAAATGTGAAGTCATGGTATAAATGTTTACAATAGACCATTTTTTCGTTGTTGTTTTGTGCGTGTTAATTTTCAAAGAATTTCAAACAGCATTAAACAAAGGCAGTTTAAAACTACCTTATTTCACATTAACTTTAGTTAGATAATTTTTCTTTAAAAGTCTCTTTAAATTCGTTTATTTTCAGTTACACTTGTCCTTTGTTTTTTTTATCCTTTTTAATATGCTAATTATTGTTTTCTAATAGTGTCCTATCCTATATTTTTAATGATCCAGTAATTTTTTTAAATATGTATATATTTTACAGAGTATTTACATTTTAAGTTAACCAATCTTTTTATATTAGAATTTGCTGACAAAGTATTAATTAATCTTGTAGAATTAACTTTGTAAAATAAGCGTTCATAACTATAGAGTTTCTGGCAATTTTTCTTGCCAGTTATCTCCTCTCTTTTCTTACCTTTCTAAATATAACAGCGACAACAAAAAGAATATCAAAAAAGAAATTTAAAAAGTTATTTTGCTTGCTAAACGATGATTGATAACACATGGGCACACTTTTTTAAATGCGTTTTTGTTGCTTTCTGTATTATGTTGTGGCTGTTTTCGTAATTTTATCCTCTCCAACAGACAGCTATATATCAGTATCACAGAGTGATACTATTTATGTTAGAGCACTGATTGAGTTTCTTGTTTCTCCCTAGCTGTTTATTTTAGCGGTGAATAAAGTTACCTTTTTTAAAGCGAGTATGTGCACTGCCTTGACATGCTTAAAATCCATAAACCTGATATAGGAATAAACTACGAAAATTGATTGTAGCGGAGAACTAACACTATTGTTTCAGTATATTTTGTCTATAATTGTTAATAATTAAAATGTCGCCACATCAATGTGTTACTCGTGCTTGCAGCAATGACTGGAATTTTTATCCCTTTTTCCTCCTGCCGTAAATAAATATTTTACAGGTTTATCTACTTTTTTAATAATTTGTATTGTCTTATCTATATTTCTAATGAAATTTGGAAGCTTTCTCCTTCTCTCTAAATCAGTACATTAGGTAAGAATGCACAAAAACTCGATGTAGTCAAAAACATCGTCTTCTATATATTGATCAAGTTTACTATTACGGTTGGAAATATTATTATATTATGATAAAATCGATACTTTCCTAATGGGTGCATAATAAGGAAGAATAAAACAAGATTAAACTTCTCTTTTCACGTTTCACTCCGACAGTATGTATCTTGCATTTTCCTCTGGAAACCATGCCTACTCATGCCGATCTAACAAGTGGCCATAGCTCTTCCACCTTTGTCTTAGAGAAAACGCTATTTCTATTCTAACACAGTACAACTTGGCAAACAAAACACTCTTCTAGTTTATCTTTTGTATCCCAATAACCCTGTTTAATTGGCCAACTTACGCCATTTCTGAAGTATATTTCCGTTTTTAACTATTTTATCTTGGCAACAAGATGGATTGCCTAATCCTGTAATTGCTTTCAAATAAATTAGCGGTTACACAAACGTGTTTTCAATTTTAAAAATCTATATTGCAAACATAGCATTGACAAAAACACTCGAGATCAAGACAGTACGTTTTTACTCATAATCCGACAAATCTATTGAATTATTATTTGTAAGTAAACTTTTACGCAGCAGAGGTACCAAAAAAGAAACAGTTCGAGCAAAAACTTTGTACTTTGGAGAATACTATTCAGTATAAATAAAAACATCCTTTGGAGCACCCGTTAATCTTCCTGCAACTTTTGATTTGAAGTAAAAACCTGTTCTTACCCCTTAAATTATTATGCACATCCATGTGAAGCGCTTACAATCATGTATCCTGCCAGGAGTTATGTACTTTTTAAAGCATGCAAGTTTGGTTTAAATAAAAACATCAAAGCTGTAAACTGTGCCACACATTCAGGTGAAGCGCTTTAGTACAGCATGCGATGAATCAAGTGAAGCGCACACAGCAAAAAAGTGTTTCAGACGAAGTATACTTTTCATATAACGAACACAGAAAACAACCCGTCGTTATCCATTCCAGCTAAACCGATAACTCAGCCATTTTATCCTAATGAATAAATTTCGCTGACATTAGCAAATCTCATTCTCAGTTGAACCATATATATCCTAAAGGCTGTCCTTAAAAACATCAAGACTGCTGTCTCATCAATACCCTTCAACCCTTGCGAAACGTTTTGTTACAATCAAAGGTGTTTTGAATCAGAAGGAGTACAAAATTTTTTTCGCCGACAAATGTATATATTTTGTTACTTTCACTTTTTAGCTAGATGTAGCTAACAGCTTTGTAACTACAGCTAACAGATGGAGCTAGAGCTTAAGAAGGATTTGTGAAAATAACTGTTAAAACAGAAATAATGCTGGCTACGATAACCAGCTTTGTAGATATACATGTTTTACACTTAGTAAAACTTTAGCAAAAATTCTTTTTTTCAATTTAAGCGAATTCCTAGCAGTGCCAAAATAATTTGAAATTTTATTGCTTGATAAAACCTTTACAGTTGATACTGTTGTTTTGTCTCAACGAAATAATGTATTTTGTGTAACTCTTAAAGAAAATTGAGTAGCGTTAGGCGGGTACATCAGAATAGGTTCAGTAACCTATTAAAATCAAGAGTGGAAAAAACAGGGTACCTACATATGCTCTTACCATATCCTTCCTTGAAATCGACTGGAGTTGATTTAAAAACAATATGCACCACCCAACCCTTCGCCTCCTCCTCACTCTCTCCCCAAATAATGGCTTGCTAAAATTATTTATTGCTCTAAAATGCTTTTAAAGTTAGTATCAGTTTGCATTTTACTCTGTCTCATGCACGGATTAAAAACAAAATAGCTTGCTAGATAGGTAAAGAAAGTACCGATGCCATTATGTATAACGAATATATGTGCGAAACTCTTTCGGGATTTCTTTTGTATTAGGATACAAATATGTTACGTTTTGTCCTCAGTGCTCACGTTTATGCCGCCAAAAGCTTTATCTACAAGCTGTATTCGTACTATTTATCTCTGGCTCGGATTTTGCACAATATCGAAACCGATCAATGTCCGTTTAATAGTTAGTAAGAAACAAAACAACAATAAGCAAACAGAGTAGGGTAAAAACTGTTGTTTCTAATTAACATGTAGCTTTATATTTTCTACTCTCTTATGAGAAGGCCATCTTAAAAAAAAATTGGAAAAAAGGAGCAAAAACATATAAATAAAATAGGGTCATAATCACAAGATCGTAAAGTTAAATATTATTTCACAGCTGTTGCAGTAGTGCTCATGCGCCTGTTGAATAATATAAATAGTTGTGTGCAGAAATAGTATCCGTTCAACAGAAGAATAAATATGAACATTTTATCGTGATTGGCTCTCGCAGGTGAATAAATGACGTCTGAGCCAATATGGAGAGAGACTTTAACCATCGACGATGATCCGTAGAATTTTTGCGTCTTATTTAGTGTAATAGCTTTTTGGTATACATAGGAATTTCAGTTCTATGTTCGATTTTCTTAAAATGCTGCACCAAGAGTTTGTGTCTGCATCCAGGATTGCATAATGTTGTATCCGTATTCCTCATGCGTTGCAGGAACTTCCAGATTATACCATCTAAAGCTTTTAGATTTGATGTTGTAGGACTTGAGGTGGCCATTGTTGTACGTACAGCATGTGCAGGCATTACCTCCACTTGATCCAATAAAATAGTAAACGCAAAGATAACCAAAGCAACTCTGTTGCCTTCCATTAAAGTGCAAATGCACGTATTTATCTTCAAAGCATGTAATCTTATATGTTTGTTTGCTTACAAACTATTTTTTGCAACTATTGACAAGCTGGAATTCGCAGTTCCCTTTTATAGCCGCCTTTATGGCTGTTTCCATAGAGATAATTTACGTCACACAAAATGGCTGTTAGACCGATACGGGTTGTAAATTAAACAAGAATTTGAACCAATCAAAGAAACAAAGGTTAAATAATTGGAATATCATTTCATCATTACATTACTTAGATGTTTTTCTCTGTCATAATGGCCGCATTCTATCTGTGTTTGTGCGAAGCCAAATTCCTGTGAAGGTACACACGAAAGATTTAAACACGAAACAAAAACTACACCGCTTCTTAACTAACCACGGAGTAAAGTATTACTTTGTGTCAGACATGCACGATATGACGATACCAAAAATGCGTGCGACAGACAAATGAATTTCCGTATTTTTTTCATGGTTTAGCGACTAGTATTAACCTTAAATAACTGTGTATGAGGGAAATACCGGAGAATATTGACTGAAGTATTACGTGACATAGGTCAATGTTCGAAGGTATTGTACAAAATAAACAGTTATTATATGGATTATTATCCGGGTACTGCATTTTACGACAAAAAAATATAACAAAGCAGCATGTAGAAACCATGTCTTCATATAAATTATTTCCATATGGAACGTACATTCGAACTAAAAATATATATTTTTAAAATCGAATATCGTGTAACCATTACAGTTTTTTATTGTAGCTACAACATATAAATCTTTAAAAGATAAAAGTAAGTTTCACTTTTGCTTCACGTTTTGTTTACTTTTTTCCGTGTTTATTTACATTTAATGCTACTATATTGAAACTTTAACCACGGTTGCTATGGTAGCGGGCAATACCGTGGAATAACGCTATGCCGTAAGTTCTAACCAATCACATTGCGCGATTTTCGAAAATATCGATGCCGCCCTTTTACCCGGCTAATAAAAACATATACTATGCATGAAGATTTCTTTTGTTAAAGTCAAATTACTGCTGATGCAGTGAATAATTTTTATTACTTCCTAACTCTGATGTTTTTTTGTGATCAAGGCTCGCCAAGGATGACTGAATAAATAAAGTGAGTTAGAAAAAAATGTATTGATTTTGTCTTAAACATTACCGTTACAATTATAATTATTACCTTACTATAAGAAGCCACAGGATGTTCTGGGAAACTACTTCAAATTTCGCAACTATGTATGCACGGGTCTTTAAATTTCTTCAGTTTTATAACAACAACCTCTAAAACCTCAGTCTTTTTGTTCAGAAAAAAAAACAACGGCCACACGAACAGAGCAACAAGATGTTTACTCCTTGGTTTATTATTTATACTTTCAATTTCTCTTGGATGACGAAATTGAAAGGGTGCTACAAAAAGTTAATTAATATTTTCTTTATGTATTTTTCCAATATACAATTTCTTATTAGCACCAACAGACGCCATGGTTGTAAAATTTTAAATCGTAGATAAAGGCAATGTGCTTGATAAAACGAAGTGTAGGACAATTTCGGCATTCGAATTACATTTGAATCATGTACGGCCGACGATACAAGCTAAAATTTTCAGTCGAAGATGAACCGTATTTACAAACAATACGCAAATGTAAAGCTGTCAAAATGTTTGCGAGTTACACGGAGAAAATACTTCTTGGAATAAAAAAATAGTTAGAACTGAAGGAGTTATTGTAGTTACGGTCTAGTTTTTATGAGCTTATATATAGGTATATCCTCAAATGTTGTTGCTTTTTCTAACTTTTTTTTAGCCTAAGTTTTCCAGAATTTTCTTTTGGAAAAATGCAAAAGTGTTGGCATGACGACCAATTCCTCAAGTTGCGTAAAATCTTGAAGAAATTTGTATTAAGAAACTCTTTATAATGTTTTTATAAACTTCAGAGGTTATTTGAAAAACTATAGTATTATGGTTGTGTTTAAAATGGTTGCGCACAGCTAAACACTTTGATCATTTTGGTATGCTATTTTAAAGTTTTATTTTTATTTTTTATTTTGCGTAGTTTTGCAAAAGCTTTCTTATGCAATTTTCTTATTTTTTTATTTTTATTTTTTAAAGTATATAAAAGTCATGCGTAGCTTTTATTGTTCCCCTGATGTAGTTTCTTTGATTGCAAATACGTGCACGGACAAAGTTACGGACAATTAACATTGCGTTGTCTATTTCGTAAAAAAAAAAACGTTTGATTATTCGCGCCTTTTCAAAGAAATTAACAAGATCAAATGTTATGATAAGAAGAACAATAAATTTTAAAAAGATTTTGTAAGTGGAGTTTTTGTTTTCGTTATCTCAAACTTTAGCCCAATGTCAGCCTACTTAATTTTCCGATGACCAAAAAGAAAAATGTATGGTTTTTTAATACTTTACTGTTTTTATGGGGACGTCAATAGCAGTGTATCTTTAAAAAGTTGCGCAAATTACCCACGCGTGAGATATGGGGAAATTTCATGAATTGTCTCACAGGCTAACGACTAGTCGTGGTATATGTTGCTAAATTATGTTTTTCTTTGTCGCATTAGTGTTGCTAAATACCAAGGAATTGTACAAATATTTTGCGAAACTCAACTTTAAGCTAATTTTTACCCGTTGCGGGAAGTGCAATGAAGTCGTTAACATAAATGCTAAAATCAGTAAGTTTATTTGACCAAGTTGTTACGCGTGGTCTGCACAAAACTTGTGGCAAGATTCATGTCTATTGCACATCAACTTTAAAAATTAAAGATGACAGACCGTTAACTCCCCACCCCACCCCCCAGTGGCATAATCATAGAATATACAATCACGGAGAACCCACGAGTGTAGCACTGGTAACAGAAATGTCGATCTATTTCCGACAAACTGAACTAGAAATCATGAACTAACAAGGATTGACTTCGCATGAAAAAAAGTCCACCTGCATTATAGGATCTAAAATAACGTCAGAGTTGCAAGAAAAAATCTTATTTCACCTACCCCTATGGATACAAGCTAATTTAACACTCTAAAATTGTTTTACTATCATTTACCCATAACCCGCAAACGTTCAAGAGTTTTCAAAACAGGTTATTTAACTTTGCAAATATTATCCTGATTAGATTTTATAAAGTCTACTGATTTTCGTAGATAGAATTGCCTAGGGTGTTTATATCCTAAATCCTTAAAAACGGTATTTTTTTAAAAACTCCATTTGACCCTATGATTTGACGAATTAAGACAAAACCTGTCAACTTTCTCATTATTTAATGCACCATACCTTACCATAAAAAAGAAAAGTCAACATGAAGGGTTGGTAAGAATTCGTAGTCGAAACAATGTCCTTCACCGCTTGCTTAGTTTGTACGGGATTAAATATATGCAATCTCTGCCTAAAAATAAGCAGAATTTTTCAAAGTTCGCATACTCATATTATATGCATACATTACGGAAAAGTGAAAACAACAAAAATACTATAATCGCAAATCTTTTCACTCATTTTTTGCTTTTTTTGGGGAAACTTTGTCTTGCAAAGGTTAATCCACTAAAAAAGTTTAAACTCGAAACTAGAAGATACATTTACATTTTCACAAAATAATAAAACATTAAAATAATAACAAAAGCGACTTTTTTACTTTTCTATCATCAACAGTAATGTTGATTTGTAAGAACACAAAACAGAAGTCTTGCATTGCTTCTTTATGTAAAAGCGAAAGAGTCTTTTTGTTAATTTTTTTTCTCTCAGCCAGAAATTTAAAAACTTGTAAATCATAAAAGCGCAAGTTTTTATCTAAAATCTAAAAAAATTTCTCTCTCGACATTTACTGTAGTTAAAATAAGCAAAAAACGTCATCAAACATAAGAGCAGTAAAAATGGGTATTAATAATTTAGTCAGTACAGAACATTAGTCATTGTGCCAATATTTCTCTCCGGCCTTTATTTTACGGATAAGGTATTATTAGGATAACAGAGACTAAGTGAAAAAACTTTTGTGAAAAAATTTAAACAAACCAGCAATCTTCTTTAATATCCTGACAATAAAATTATTTCTTATCAACTTCTTTGGTTAATAAACGCTCATATAAAGTTTTGAGAAAACAAAAATTTGTTTATGACTTTATGACGAAATTCGTAAAAGTATATAATTTGATGTATGTAGCGCATATGGATTTGTGATAAAATATGTATTCGTAAACATATTTTATCACAAATTCATATGTTCATTCATATCAATTCATTTTTGACAAAATAACGCTTAAGAAAGATGAGAATAAAAAAATAAGTTAGATTTAAGGAAGATTTCTTGACATTTGGAATCAGAAACAAGGCGCCAATTTCTTTATCAAAAACTTGATATCACATGGTACCTAAATATAAGATTTTGTTAAAATTTGTAACTTTTAAAGGTTTTAGTACAATTTTTAATTAAGCTATAATAGCGTTTTCATTTGCATATTCGATTTATTTGTAAAATTGCGTCGAAGTGATTTGACTAGTTTGAATGTAAACACGCAGAGTACAGAAGGCAAATTCTTCCTAAACTTTTTTTCTTATTCTGAGGTAGCGTACAAACATAAGTATTGTTTTATTGCGCCATTGTTGTTTAAATCCTGTTATTGTGGATCAAATTCATACATATGTCGAGAACCTAACATTATTCCAAATATATATTGAGTTCATACAAACGATTCCAAAATTAACAGAGTAATCTTTAAATATCTGCGTATTTTATTAACTTCTACTGTTTGCCGTCAGGATTTTTGGGAAAAAAATAAAGATTCATACATATTAATACCACATAAATTATTCTTCTGTTGCCAAGAAGCTAGAGGATTTTTCTGTAGCTATAACTTCTTATCAAAATAATACAAATCTTGATGCATCATGGGCAGTTCATTGTATTATTATACTTCCTTATAAACGAAATTAACACAACAAAATGTGCAAAAAAATTAACGTTCTTTCATTCAGTCATATCCACAAAATTATCAGTAGTGCAAACTGATATTATAAATCAACTGGAATTGACTAGAAAGTTGAAACAATTATAAAAAGATTAATTGTATATAAATTACAATGATGATTGCCACACTTGCCAAAAGAGAGGTTTGATTTTGCAATAAACGAACATCTAGACAAACTGAACGGTCCAATTAAAGAATGTCGCCAAACAAACAATGTAACATAATTTACTCATTTCATGTTTTACCAACCTGAACGTCCATTCAATACGCAGTCACGTACACATTGACGTACTCGATTTAAACATCCTTGCTGAAGTGATGCAAAATTTTCAGAACCTTTTTTGTTATATTATGGCCCATGCCTTGTTTGATTTAATTTTACAATTTGTAGGTACGCCGTTATAATCTTTAATTATTTGCAGGCTGAATGTAGACCTCCAATTGGCATGATAAAGTACGTGAGTTACATTAAAAAACTTATGAATTCTAATTTAACTCTATTCGACAGGAACAACATGCGCATGTGCATGCAGAATTTGACAGAATTAACACAGGCTGAGAGATTTATTTGTGCTTAAGTGTAGCTGATGGTCCCAGCGTCAAATGAAAATCTATTTTACTTTTGGCGATGTTGTTCTTTTCTCTAGCAGCTAATAGTCAATGATATTTGAGTTTCGCGACCTATTACGTAATTTCATCAATCCTTAACAATAATCACCAAAAAAATTGGTACTTTATTAACATTTTTTTACCGAACAATATAATTTTAAATTCATGAGCAAATTATTCTTTCTTACCGAACAGCACGAGATATTTTATTCAAAAGTTGACAGCACTGTCTGCCTTTAAACAACTTTTAAATTATTTCAACATTTTCTTGCATACAAATTTTACTTTTTTATACAGTGAGATTAAAATTAAAAACAATATATTTACATTATTTATAATTTTGCTGGAATGCTGGAAACTCTTAGCTTGTTGCCGTATAGCACAATTTCTGACACACTAAAACTAGTGTTTAATATCAGAATCAAATATGAAGCTCTAAAAATGCAGGGGGCAGTAGTATACGCCTAATTTCAGTTTGTGTTAACGTTGTTATGTTTGTGTGAAGAGGATTGTTCATAACTTTACCTTGACGTTTTTTTGACATTGCGGTAATAAAAACAATTAAACTAAACTAATACTTATTTAACTGTTGATCTAATTAATTGTGAAAATCCTTAAAAGAAAATTAAATGTATAATTGCGGTAAGTAAGTTGCTTTCAATATTATTTTTACGGTTTTTCTGTATGTGTTTTATCAGCGACAAAATAAACAAGCATGCGATTACACAAAAAGCAAATAACAAAGCTCTATTTATATGTCAAAAAGAGCTCGCATTGTTTCGTTTATTTCCATAAAAATATAAAGGCTCACTTTCCACATAAACTAACTGGTTCCATTACTATTAGAAATGACTTTTTAGGCTTAAAGGTAATGTAGAATAAGAATGTCCTATGAGTAATTTGAGCATGGCGTGAATAATCTTTTACTTTGTTATAAAAACAAACTGTGAAAAATGCCTTCTGCTATAAGTTCGTGTCTAAAAGTTTAGAGATTTGTTTTACATGCAGGTTTGAAGTATCTACCCTCAAAATGTTTAATTCTATAGCTTGCAACTGATACAGTTTACCAAAGTTGCAATCAAAGTTGAACGTCGAAAGAACAATTTTGTTGATCTAGAACTTACACGTTGCAAGCCATTGTTTTTTTGACATGTTGATTCAGATATTGCGGAGAAGAAACTTTTTTAACGATTACCTTTTTTTTTCAGAACAGATAAAGGTACCTAGGTACGGCTATATAAATTATGCCTATAAACAACATGTTTAAATATATGTGCTTATAAAATACATAAATTTTGTGGATTTGAGTAAACAGTTTCATTCCTTTCAAATAGTTATTTGTTGATTTTTTATTGAGATTGAAGTTCTTGAAATACCAAAATATTTGGATTTCGTATATTTTTGTTCTCTGTTATTAACCGGTAATTTTTTACAATTTGTATAAATTGTTGGGAGGGAAACAATTGCTACAACGAATTTAATGCGTCTTAAACTGTTTCGTGTAAGTTTTTGGGGGCAAAAGATGATATGTAATATACCCGAAGAGATTTGGTTTTACTTTACAGAAACTGTTCTTTCCTTATAGGAAGGAAGGACCTCACACAATAGGAAAAAATACCCATTTTTGTTGATTTAGAATTTACTGATTGCTAACTGCCCTTTTTGATATTTCTATTGAGAATGTTTGGTAAAATGTAGTATAGATAGTAACGAAAGAATTAAACTTTGCCTATTTTTCAATCTGTGTCATGAACTGAAAGTGTTTTTACTTTTTGTGAAAACTTTTGCAGGAGAGGATAATACGCAGACTCAAAGCATTCTTTTTATACATTGCATGTTCAACTTTCCTAAAGAAGGAAATGTTTTGTAGAAACAGGCTTTACTATAAGCTGTTGTAAGTTGATGTCTTTTTCATTTCATGTAATGTTTTGTGGTCAGGACTTAAATGCGATTTTACATTTCACATTTTGTGTAAAAATTTTAAGAACTCCTTTGTTAAATTAGGACTTACTCTTTACAAACGTTCTTTTACCATTTCCAGATTATTTTTTTTTTGTAACGGTTGGTATGCAATATACTAAAATATTTGCTGACGTCTTTTCTGATTTTCAGATCCACCCATTCCGTGCATTTTCAAGCGGTCGATTGATGACATAAAGTGGAATAAAGAAATTTACCATAGACAGCGGCAAGTATAAGGAGAAGTCACTTCTTTGTAGTTCAACCGTAGCATCATTGTTAATGTAAAATTGAACCAGAAGATCGGTTGCTCTCTCTAGTTTCAGTTGACAATTTAAAAAAAATATATTTTTTTGGAAACTAGTTTTTGGACCCATATAGAAATCTGCTTGTTCATACTGGCAAATGAAACAAAATTATCTATGTAAGCCGTAGATTGTATTTTTCTTTTCGTCAAAATTTATTGGTAATTCTATTAAAGCGGGAATGAATAATACGTAATACCAACACCAACAAGAACAAAAACAATGAAAATAAGTCACATTTGTTCAAACTTCAAGCGTGAAAAATCCATCACAAGCAAAAAATAGAAAAACGCAGGATACCAAGAGTTCATTGTTATTGGCATCACCACCAACGGCGAAAGTCGTGTTGTAGCCGATGCTGACGTGAACGTCCTACTCAATTTATTTAAAGAGTCAATAAAGTGATGGGTGAAATCTTTCTTGACACAAGAAGGAGCGAGCAATGCACAATTTCAAGATGGAATTCAATGCTCTTACTTCTATTTTTTTTTTACCCTTTTCGTTGTTTGGAAAACAAAGAATGTACTTAATCTGTTCGTAATAAAGGATCGTGATCTCTATCCTTCGTGCATGATTTGAAAAATAAAATGCAAATCGTGTTGCATTGTGTACATTGGTGAAACCGAAAAGAACGTTTAAACGATATGTATGGAGCAAAAATATCCAAAGAAAATGAGGTAACCATAAGCAGCTGGCCTACGTATTTATTTGAAAAAAGAGTATTGTGGATGACACCACAAAATTTGAGAAAACAAAAACACTTTCTCAATGGAGCGAAATAGATGACACGTGTGGCCTAATACATCGTTAGGAAATTGGTTACATTTTTATTCCATGTAATACTTCCGTTTCCAACTTTTTGGCTTCAAAATTTAAAGAACAATGTAATGACATCGCTAATTTGAAAACGCTATTGACCACAATATAAAACATTTACAATAATTTTTATATTTCTTTTCAAAACCTGCAAAACTATAATACCCAGAGCAAAAACTAAAAATTAGTTACCAGATAGCGCCGTCGTAGCATATTTGCCTATAATTTGAAATAAAAAAATTGAAATAAAACATATACGTGTTCGAAAGGGGAGTTTTCTAAAACAATATAAAATACAGCCAAAGCTTTTTTATTCCTTTCTACCTTGTTGGGTTGACCTATTCGATGCTATAGGTTGATTTTATTGATGTATAGACAAATACAAGCCGCATAATTATCTGAAATCTGTGTCACACAAAATCCACAAAAATCGAATTTCCATTTGATAAAATCAAGGTAGCTGTGTTGTGAGTTTCAAATTCTGTAGATAATGATGAATAAAGTCATTATTAAATTTGCCAAAGTGTAATAAAAAAGTATACGTAACAAAGTGGTCATGCATATACCTTCTGCATAAGTATAAAAATTCATTTAGTACAATAGCCGTGCAGTATACCACAAAAGAGTTATTTAAAAAAAAGCAGTATACTTAAGTTTAAAGAAGATCTACAATCGGTGAAAGTCAGTCGACCTTTACATATAGCTAAAAATCAAAACACACATTCAAGATAGACTATTGTATCTCGCTAGGACAATATTATACTATCATTTCCTTTATTCTTGTAAAACACTTGAAAACTGAACACAATGGTAAAAAAATTATAACATAGTTACCAGGTTTTGCGTCCGTTTTTAATCTACCAGAATGGATAAAAGAAAGAAAACAATGTACTGTAACATGTACTTATTTTCTCAGATTAATGACATCAAAAGTATTTTATTTCGTTATTCTATTTCTTTCATGCCATTTGACTTAAGATCTTCTACAAATAAGTTATTGGTTTCTTTGGAGCACATTAGAAATGAACACTTGAAAAAGACTTTGTTTGAAAATAGGCGCAAATCGATTACCCATATTTCCACTAAGCCTTTTGGGTTTTTTTAGGAAATTAAGGTTTGGGAGGAAAGTTGTCAACCTTAAAATAAGTCAAAAAAGGAAAAATTAATAACACGTCACGACGCCATGATGTGACTAATAACGTCATTTGCTTGCCATCGGGTGGCTAAATGTTAGGTTACTTTCTATTTAACAAAAATTGAACTAGCGTGCGGATTTTGGCGTAAAAAAAATGTTAATTAAATTGACTGTTATTGACAAAGGTTTCTACGTAATATAAAACAAATGTCAGTTCCTCAGTATCTTTAAGATAGAGAAACATCGAATTTTAACATCTCAATCAAAGATCAATTTTTTTCGAAAATGCTAATGAGTATTTCTTTAAAAAACTCTTGATGTCCCCACTTCAATTGAGGACAAACTGTAATTTTCTTTCAAATTTTGTTATTCCATTTTTTTTTTAAACCTTCAAAGTAGATGTAAAGTCCATCGTGCTGGCCATATTGCTGGTCATCTTAATTGTTAACTTTGATAAAAATTTGTAATATCAACAAAAAATAAATGAAGATTTTTGGTCAATTCTTATCAATGTTCATATGGCTCGGAAAGCAAGTTCAAAAATTTTTGGTAGAGCTTTGTCTGCAATGTGAAACATCTCGGATTCAAAACCGCGGTTGAGTCATTCCAGAGACAATAAAAGTGTAAATTAATCCTTTCTTCTTAAAGTTTAGCATGAGAATAGGATTGATATTTTAGGTGCAATCGTGGGCATAATGTATCGAGACATTTTTGGATAAAAATTTCTTCAAAAATCCCCTTCCCCTTTCTCAATGTTGTGGACAGCCTAGACTTGCATTTGACAGATATTTGACTTCACAACATTGAGATTGGGGGAGGGGGGAGTGACAAACTCCAATTTTATATGAATTTCTGATTTGTCTCATAATTTATGTTCACGATTGTAGCTGATGTCTTACCCTAAGTGGATAAATTTTGGCGAGTATTTAATTTGCCGAATGATAAATTTTATAAAATTTGGCGAGGATTCATTTTGGCGAGTACAACAAATGTTTGTTTTGCCAGGGATTTATTTTGCCGAATGACACAAAGAAATGAATTTTATTTATAAAACTTGTTGTGAATATAAAATAAGTTGGTTTTATGGGAAAAAAACATTTTTCTTTTTTTTATTTAAACAAAAAACCGCGGTCGGATTACAACCACACATGACGAAAAAACATTTCAGTCGACGCGTTCCTTAAAAGAATATGTTGTATTATAATACTGATCCAGATATTAGTAAAAAAATAATAACCTGCAATTCCAGTTGCATCACTTGCATATTCGTAAATTTTGTTTTTGAGAAGGGCTAAAATTTAAACGAAATTGTTCAAAAAGCTAATTAGAACATGGTGTGTCAAAGGAGGTAAAAGAAACTAGCCAAGAATAAACCCAGCTTTTGACGTGTGAAATAAAATTCTCAAAATCACCGTGTAGGAGGTCGTCACACTTTTTGCATGCTTTAAAATTTTATCAAACATTCTGATCACTCCGGACAAAAGCTTCTTTTCAAAAATGTTTTTTCCTCTGCACGTGAGAACTTATTTCAAAAGAATATGCAAAAGGAAAGCAAAACAACCGAATATAAGTTTTGCTTTTGTGAGACCACATGTGAAAAAATAGAAAAAATTATATTTTTCCAGAAGTTAGAACTTTATATGTTAATACAACATTGTCCAGAAAAACCCCAATAAATTATACGACACTCAAATTCTTAGCTACGATTCTTTTATACATGGCAGAATACACATAATAAAAATTGGTTTGTTTGTTTGCTTGTTCATTTGTTTCGCTGAAAAGAAGAAAAGAAAATCCCTGCTTAATTCTTTAAGTCTTTAATCCTGGCTAGCTATGAGAAACTCTACAAGCAGAAAGAAATGTTACGTATTGTAACATAAAAACACTTTAAAACATCAGCGTCCTTTCAAATCAATCTAAAATTGTTGGTTTTTAAATTATATTTACTTCATTTCATTTTTGCTTGAAAAATTTCAGCAACAACAGCTTTTTTCTTCATCTTAACTTAGCGCCATGTTTTAATAAAAACAGCTAAAGATAAAGATAACTTCTTCATTAACTTTGTACCTTGGAGGAAAGAATACGGAAGGAGAAACAACTCTTTTAATTCTATTGAAACACTGCGTGAGGTTCTAGCAGGTGTCTGTATAGAAACTTAATTTGAAATTTTGGTGGTTGTGTGACTAAATTATTCGTGAATATCAATTCGCAACTATGATTGGTTATAAAAACAATTAGATAATTTGATGATGAATTTGATAATATTATCAAAACAAGAAGCCATATTAAAGTCGGTAAAATTTCTTTTGTTCTTATGTTAACATAATTAGCGAAGAAGCACATGCTCGACACTTTTGTAAACAAAAAGAAAAAGTTTATATCTCGTTTTAAAACGACGTTTTGTTATAAGAAGTTATTTCTTTAGTTAGAATAAACATTAATCCAGCACACATTTTGTCGGCACTCGTCCGGCGCATATCTATCTATATTGTTTTTCATGATCAAAGTGGTATACTCAAGCCTGCAAAAATAGGTTATTATCATGGTTAAACGCTTTTTTCCAAACGTATTGTTGACGTTTTTAACAGCAATGTTTACCGACTTATATTAGGCACACTTTCCATACAAATATCACGTGCCTGCAGCGTGTTACACTCAGATTTCAATAGAAAAAAGTTAATATGGAATTTAATCATTTTTTTTGCGAAAAAGACTCGGTCGAGCACCTCACGCACTGATTCTTTTGAAATTAAAAACAATAGAAAATTCAATACATTTAAAGCGTACAGAAATGAAGTTGTTTCTCCTTCCGTATTCTTTCCTCCAAGTTTGTATCAAGCACAACAACACGAGCTTTCCGTTTATGCGAGAAAATAGTAGAGAATTTTTCATCTAGTGAAATGAGCAATAACAATGACTTGAAACCAGTGTGTTGAAACTTTCCTGAAGACAGCTGCCGCCGCCGCCGCCGCGACGAAAGGGTAAACCAACATATCACACTACTCCGCATGTGTGATTTAAAAAAAAACGTATTTTTTTTAAATTTGGCTGGGATTTAATTTGCCGAACGGTAAATTATGTTAAATTTGGTAAGTATTTAATTTGGCGAATAGGTCAGTTATCAAAACTTTGGCAGGTATTTAATTTGGCGAATTTCGCCGAAATTCGTCAAATTTAATCCTCCCCAAAATTTATCCACTTCAGGTAATTTAGAATCGTATTTAAAGTGTTTAATTTTAGTTAAAATGTATGTCCGACATCATTCTTGTTACTTTACACATAACATCTACATTATCTGTAAAAAGTGCTTTCCAATTTTCTTCATTTTTCCAAAGTTGACCAGCTCTCATTTTTTTCGCAATCTCCTGGCACCAGTCGTCAAATCCATATAACGTCATCAATTCGATTGCTTCGTAATAATGCTGGGCGTCGTTTGTTGCTTGAATCAACTTGTTGCCAATTTCGTAACATGTCTGAATAACAGCAACAGCTTGGTAAAAATGACTGACTTCTAGTAACTTGACCATGTCTGACCAATCTAGTTCCCAAATTTCCTCTTGGAAACAATTTACCAGCAATTTAACGCAATCTTCATCAAACTTCTGAACCCTAATGATCCTCAAATTTCTTTTCTCTTTTTCATTATCCACTTCCTGTATTCCTCCTTCTGCTTCTTGTATGCCATTTTCTTCATCTTGTATGTTATTTTTAGCTCCTTGTATATCATTTTCAGCTTCTTTTTTGTCATTTTCTTCTTCTTGTGTGTCATTTTTTTCTTCTTGAACTGGTACTTCCGTGCAATCTTTACTTTCATTGACTTTTGTTTCTAGACAGGTTTTCATCACGGGTATGAAAGTATTAATGACGCCAAGGGTAATTGGAATGTTATACCCATCACCACAAAGCAAAATTTTTTCATCATTTTCCACATAGTATTGCAAGAGATATCGTGTTACCATATTGTTAAATGTTTCTAGAACAGGTCAATACAAGTTAAAAAAAGAAATTTAGAGATTCATTTAGAAATAAGTAAGTGTTTCAATTGTACAACAGAATCGTCACAGACCAATATACTCCAATGACAAAAATGTAGAGAAAGTTAGTTTTTAACTTTAAACAATGCATGCTTTTCTGGCAATAGTAGTAGTAATTAAATAAATTATTATTATTAGACAAATATTGCGTATCTAACAGAGCTCGCTACACTTAAAATTGCACTTTTTAATCAATTACCTAAAGACGAAGTTACCGTACCAAGTAAGGCATTATTGTCCTATGCGAAAATGCAGAACAACATGAAAACGAGATTAGTTATGAGCAAATATCGGGATGCTGGTTGTTTACATGCAAGTTTAAAGAATGTATCAACAAAATGTTGACTTTTATAGCTTCTAACTGACAGTTTCAAATAATCGTAGTTAACACAGTTATAAAGAGGGTGTTGGTAGTGGTAGTATGACAAAAAAAATTAAAATATTGCAGATTTTAAGGGCGTATCTTCTGGTAAATGTTAGCTAGCTAAACTTCTCTAAAACCTAGCCACGTTTTTAAAATGATGTAAATACATTTTATTTTACTGTTTTCAAGTAAATTTAGAACTACAGCTCAATATAAAGGTCAACTAACGCTCAGTGTTACTTCGTATTACACTGATCATTAAAAAAATTAAAATAAGCTTGCTGGTATCCAAAGCAGCCAGCAGCTAAAAGCTACAACCCTGGAAAAACATATTGTGAATATCATTTTGAGCTCCCCATTCCCCAAAAATCAATATTGAATATGCTTGACAGATGCTAACAGAAGTACTCCAGAAACCTGGAGTAGCTACTAAACAAAAGTAACATCGACTTTGGGGGAAAGGGGAGGGAACAGTAAAAGAGATTTCAACATCAAGAAAAATGGAAAGGCTGGATTTTCTTATAGCATTTTCACAAGTATTTTTTCCAGAGTTGTTGCTTATAGCTTAGCTGCATGAGTAATTAACAAATCATTTTTCAACATTTGTTGCGTAAAATGGTATTTAAAATTAATATTTTCAAACTATTGGCTGTTGTGATTATGAAACTGTCACACTCCCTCTGTCACTACTCTCTCTCTTACTGACTGTCAATAATCGTACATTTGTATTAAGCATTTTGATGGTTAACTTTTTGTAAGTTATATGAATGAATTGATAGAGCATAGAGCTTATCAAAAATCTTCATGTTTAGAAACAAGAAAGACTTTTTTTAAATGACACCATATTTTTTTTAGGTGTTTATCCAAAACAAGGAAAATGAAATAACATACTTTTTCTTATAAGAATCTCTGGATTTCAGCTGTAAACCTGCTTAATATTTGTCAAAATCTCAGTCTTAATGTTCTTAAAAACCAGGTCTTTATGTATTTTGTTTTCTTGCTTACATGAATGCAGAATTGTTCAAATTGTTTCTTTACAGAAAATAAACTGGATGAAATTTGATTTGTAAAAATATAAAACTCACTTCACATTGTTTTCACCATAGTCATAAGAAAAAGAGATAGTCTGGAAAAGAGAGCGCTATAACAATAGAAGCATTGTTTTGATCCTTTTGTGGCCGTAATTAAACTAGAACCCAGTTTTCTACAGGCACAGTAAATTAGAAATGGCGGTTTTTCTGGTTCAGATTACTCTTTTTTGTTGTAAACAAAGAATTTAATTTGATTTTTTTATTGATATGCCTGGAGATAATTGTTCAATATTTGGCTGTACAGTATCACGAAGAGCTAAGTACAAGGGAATAGCTATTTTTAAAGTCCCAACTAGTGATAATACGTTCGATTCCCAGTGGAGGAAAAAATTGATAGCTATTGTCACCAAAGATCGTGTGGTTGATAAAGCACTTCGTGACAGAATAGCAAATAAAAGGATCTTCATTTGTCAACGGCACTTTAATGAAAATCAATATTATCGTCATGAGAGCAGAGTTACATTGAATCCTGGTGAATTGCCTTGCCTCAATTTACCCATCAAAAGCATTCCTTCTTCTTCAACCATAACAAAACCAAGGGAATCATCACAGTCAACTTTATTAAAGAGAGCTCAACATCCACCTCCAGAAATTAATACACCTGAATATTTTGAATGTTATCAATCATTTTCTGAATTTTCTTCCCGTATTCAAAATCTCAGACTTGCCGAGTGGCAATATAATTATTCAGAGAACAGTGTTCAATTTTATTGCAATAATGATATTCATATGGTACCAAAGTATGAGATTTATGTTGATACAAGTCTTCAGTTTAATGTCCGTGTGCTACTATGGAGTCTTCCTAAACAACATCAAATTTATAATATCTATGACCACTCAGTTAAAAATATCACAATTTCTAATTTGATTAGATACATTTCGGGTTTCTTTGTTTGTCCTGGTTTGCCAAGATCATTTTCTGGTAGTTGCATTGAACATACTCCACCTAAAAAATTTAACCCAACAATAGACATATTACCAAATCCTCTTTCTCAAACGAAATGGCATCAACCACCTTCCTGCCAATTATTAATTAACACTGAAGACAAATGTGAACCGTGTTTGAAAGCTGAATCTAGGGAAAAACTTAGTCTTCAAAGAAAACAAGACAATTTATCCACACCGGCTCATGATAAAGCTCCTGTTTCCTTAACATCTCCTGATCGTATAAAATTGAAACTTCAAAGTTATAGAATTGAGAACAAACAGTTAAAAGCTGACAAATTAAAGATGATGGAAAAAATCGTACAAAAGGCAGTACCTGTTGATGATAGTTTGAGCAAAGATATGATGAATATCATGTCAAATGCAGATTACGAAAAGATGCCTGAATTTATGCAATTCTTTTGGAGTGAACAACACAAATATCTTTCTTCATCAAAGACAGCTGTTAGATACCATCCTATGATTATCCGGTATTGTTTGGGTTTAGCTGCAAAATCGCCTTCGTTTTATGATGAAATTCGTTATGACGAGAATGGTTTCGTTATTTTGCCCAGTCGTCGCCGATTAAGGGACTACAAAAACTATATACGACCACAACAAGGATTTAATAAAGATGTCATCTTAGAATTAAAAAAAATAGTGGAGAATTTTTCAGACATAGAACGATATGGTATTGTGTTAATGGATGAAATAAAAATACAAGAGAAATTAGTTTGGGATAAGCACACCGGTGACTTAATTGGATATGTGGACTTAGGTGATATGGAACTTAATTTGGCATCCCTTCAAAAATCTGATGACATTGCATCACACATGCTGGTCTTTTTAATTTGAAGTATTGTTAACCCCTTAAAATTCTCCCTTGCCAACTTTGCAACCACAAATGCTACGTCTGTTCAGTTATTTACATTATTTTGGAAAGCTGTTGGCATATAGGAGGATAATTGTGGAATTAAAGTGGTCGGTGTTACAAGTTATGGCGCTTCTCCAAACCGCAGTATGTATCGGATGCATTTTAATATGACAAGAGTGGAAGATGTTAATGGAGACGTTGATGTAACCTATCGTACACTTAATGTGATGGCAACTGAAAAGAGATATATTTACTTCATATCCGACCCACCACATCTGATTAAAACTGCCAGAAACTGCTTAGCTAATTCAATGGCTGGAAGGTGCACAAGAAGTATGTGGAACAATGGTAAATATCTGACATGGAATCACATATCAAAGCTTTTTTTTGATGATTTGGACTGTGGTCTCCACCTTGTTCCCAAAATCACAAATAACCATATTAAACTCACACCCTTTTCTGTGATGAATGTCCGACTAGCTGCACAGGTGTTAAGTGAATCAGTTTTTCATGCACTCCAAACATATGGACCACCAGAAGCAGAAGCTACTGCCACGTTTTGTATGATGATGGACAAGTTCTTTGATTGTTTGAACATCAGAAATACAAAAGAAGGCATCACTAAAGCAAAATCGTTTCTAAAACCATTCGAATCACAAGATGACGAGCGCTTTACATGGCTACTTAAAACATTTCTAAAATATTTTTCTGATTGGAAGGACTCAATTGCCACAAGACCTGGAAATTTCACTGATAATGCCAAATCTAACATGTTCATCTCATGGCAAACATATGAAGGTATTAAAATCACAACATATTCATCGATCGAGCTCATTAAATATCTATTGTCACATGGTGTACCATATGTTCTTACAGAGCGCTTTTGCCAAGATCCAATGGAAAATTATTTCGGAAGACAACGATCAATGGGGCATAGAAAAGACAATCCTACTGTTAGAGATTTTGGATACAACGATAACACGATTCGTACACAAAAAATATTCAGACCAATAGCTGGTAATTGTATTGACAACGAAGCATTTGCCAAAATTGATGGTGAGTCTATGCCATGTCGTAAAAAAAAGAAATAATGAAGAAAATGATTAAGGCGCCGAGTCATCAACAAATCAAAGAAGAAGCAGCACACAAAAAACGGTTATTTTTATAGCCACACATCTTAAAAAACATTATTACTGGCTTCACCTTACTCTGTTTTTATGGTTCTGATGGTGAGTATGATTAGAAAATTCTGTGGGCCAGTATTCACAAATATAAGTTCCACATAAATTTTCGAGTCCCAATGGGCAAATATTTATCCAGCATTATTCTGAAGGTAGTATTTTGCAGCACACAATAAACTGAATGTGTATGAAATCATTTTCTGTAAGTTCCATACAAAAATACTTACTTTTAAAGGTTGAATATTTCCGTGTACTTCTCATTCTTTCCAAAATAATGTTTTTTATAAGTTTGTAGCTATAAAAATATTTGTGAGTTTTTATCAGTTTTCAAATGTTCTTTAACTCTACTACAATTTGTTTAAGACAATTAAATATTTCCCAAAAGTACAATTTTTTAATTTTATTAATTGAATTTACACATGCTAAATCAATATCTAAGTAACAAAAACGATATTGAACAAGCGGCTAATACAAAACATAAAATTAAACGGATAAATTGATGATGCAATGCTTAACTTGTTTATTGAGGTCTGGTTTCAACCAAGAAATATGCATACCCTCTTTGAGTTTTCTCTGCCAATCAGTGTCTGCATGATCCAAAATAGAAAAACAATTTTCGTTACATAGTAATTTACAGTTAAGATTTGACTGCATATGCTTAAATATTTGTGAGTTTTTATCAGTTTTCAAATGTTCTTTAACTCTACTACAATTATACAAAAATATGTTTTAACAAGTTTATAGTCTGTTGTTCAAGACTAATGTCCATGATCCAAAGTGCTTGATGCTTTTTTTACTTCAGTTCGCAACGATCGTGATTTTTTAGCCTTTGATTTAACATTGTGCCGTTGACATTTATCCTTCACAAGTGAAAATACACGAACACGAATATACAACATGATAAGATGTTCCAGTAAATTCAAAGCTATCTCTTTACTAACTTCTTCAGTTGAAGCATTTTTTAATTTGTTGTAATTGCATAAAATTCTTGCATTATTCATGAGATATGATACCATTTTTTTACTGTCAATACTTCTATGCGTGGTGCTAGACTCTTGGCGGAAATGGGATTCAACTATGAAAAAAATTTCAAAAACTTCTGATGTTACTGTCCATAAGCCGCCTCGGTCTTTAATGCGAACTAGTGTATTGATTTCGGTATCGTGTTCCTGGTCAGTTGATTTACCAGCAATAAGTAGATGTATGCTTTGCAGATTCAAGATACTACGACTTTGTTTCGATCTACGTATACGTCTGTAAAGTGTTCCAAAAACATATCCTGCAAGATATTTAATAATTTGCTTTTCCTTTGGTGAAAAATTTGTACCTGGAGATACATTTGCAATATCACCATTAACAACTAAACCTGTTAGGTGGGCAAGTACATAGTTCGCTAACTCAAATCCTAGGATAACTGATGCTCTTTTTGATAAGTTTTTGAAAACAATATTCTCGGAAACACATTTGTAAAAAGAGGCACAAAATTTTTCGCTATTGTTTTTAAAACTGGCTACAACATCTTTAATAAATTCAAAGGTGTATCTAGCATCATCTAGTGTTGGCTTTTGAAACATCAAAAACCCCTTTCTCGTTTCTTCACTATAGCACTCATCTAGAGCTAGCTTGGAAGCACATTCTCCGATGTATTCCTTCAAGTATAGAGGGTTAATTTATTTTCAGGATTTTGGTGATGAGGTTCAGCCACAGAAGTAGGGCCATGCTTGCTATTTTTATGTCTGGTTAAACCTCTTGATGTCTTGCATATTTTTTCGCACTGATCACATTTAAAACCCTCTTCTATGGAATCAGCAACAACCTCATCAACAATATCTGTTACAGGAACAGATAATTCTTTATCTTCCTCTAAAAGGTTGTCTTCGATAGCTGCAAGAATAGCATCGAAGTCATCACCATAAATAAAAGCGTCCGCTTCAGCCATCTTGTTCAAAATACGTCCCTGGTTGCTCCGGCCACCCCAATAATTTCATCATTGCGCCGTAAAACAAAACAAACGTAAATAAACGGCCCGGGTACCCAGACTATCTCTTTTTCTTATGACTATGTTTTCACATATTAAAGTTAAAGTTCAACATGACAAGCATTTTGTGGACAAAATTTTACGGAAAATTTATTTTCTAGCCAGTTACCTCAGTAACCATTTTGTGTTTTTTTCAAACAATTTTTAAATTGTTTTCTGAAGTGATCCTCTCAAGGAAAAATTTGAATTTCCTTTTGTTAAGTTTAACCTTATTTTTGGAATTTTAAATAATTTTTTTACCAAATACAATTTACGATAGAGGCTCAAAATGTGACACAAATAAGCAAGAACATTCCAAGAAAGTTTAAAGTCCCACTTTTCCCACCAAGGCAAAGTAGTATCTAAATTCTGAAATCACAAATGTGTAAAATGTGAGTTATAAATACTTCCATAACTACCCTCCCTTGGTAAAAAATAAATGAGGTAAGACACCCACAAGGTCAACTCAACTACTATTTTAAAACCACAGTTTTTTGTAAGCCTGGCTAATGTTATTTTCACAGATGTTATATAAAAAATAAGGTACACTCAATAACTTGAGACACAGGATATATACAAGCAAAATACTAATTTTGGTAAACAGCTTGAAATTTCATGTTTGTTTGAAACAAGTCAGCCAGCCAACTAGCTAGCTACTCAAATCATATTCAAAGCTAGCTAATACCTAGCTCATTTACCACCAAGAATAATAAACGAAAGCATTGGAACGGCCCAATGATACATGCTATTACCCCATATTATCACCAAATGTTAATAACAATCTGTATGACAAATAAATTTTGCAAATATTGCAAGTAAACAAACCATATCTGCACTACTTTGCTGCAAACTAAAAAATAGCTCATAACGAATCTCGTTTTCATGTTATTCGTTAGTTTGGTATGTATATTCCGCGGAACGAAAATGCATATGGAAAAAGGTCTATTGACTTCTTGCAAACTTGTTATAATTATAATTGTAGCATTCCCAAATTTAAGATCTTTTCACTTATCTTGATTACATACACTTTCTTCAATTTTAAATACGCAATATTTTTTTTCCAAACGTACTATTTGAAAGATAACCAATTGTAAAATACAAATTTTTGGTTTTTACAGTCTTAACCACTACACTTTCGCCAATTAATCAACTCTCACTTCTTTTTGTGTAGCTAAGTATTGCTCATTCAAGTAAAAAAATACAATCTCTAATTAATAGTACACACTGCTTGTACACGAGGGAAAGTGGTGCAATGGCCACACGAAATCCGATATAGAACCAACATGCTACGGACTATACTATGTTAAAAAATAGTAAAATAGTAATTTAGAAATCTTACCAAACCGTTCAGGACTAGGTGTACCTAAAATGAAATAAAATCATTATTACGGTCAACTAGAACACCGAAAGTCTTAGATATGCCTTATATTGATGTCCTAGTTCTCTTTACTTTAAACCTTTTTTTTTCATTGGGGTAGAAAGGAAGGATATTGTACCGTCTCCATTATTTACTTTTATAAAAAACCACCCATCTCCCAGTTGTGGAGCACGCCCTTTTTCGCGACATCTTCAATTGTAGTTTATGAGAACTAGTTTCAATGGAATTGTCAAAACAAGGTAATATTTTGATTTCCATACTTTTAGATCGACCTGAAAGCAAGCTATGTTTTAAAATTTTTTTATGTTACAATACGTAATATCTCTTTCTCTTTGTGGAATTCCTATAGGGAGCTAAAATTTAGAGAGTTTATGCACGGTTAGTGTATGTCACAGGTCACGCAAGGCACAGATCACAGTATATATACAATTTATTTTTGACTTGCTTTCGATATTTTTCAACGTTTAACATGCGCAATCATTTTGGTAGCCCTTTTTGGTGATGCAGCGCCAGAAACACATAAATGTGACCTGCGCTTACGTTAGACTAAGAAAACCTTGGACGAGGTTAGTATTTCATTTCCAAAATATCCAGAAGCACGTGATGATATGAGAAAATGAATTAAAAACAAATGCCAGATTGTTAGTTACTCTTCACACCTATGTGATACTTAAAAAACTATTATATAAAGTTGTTGATAGTATAATCCATAAACAACAACACCTGCTAATCCAGCATGGTCGAACATTCTGATATTCGAAATTTTAATTTACAGCTTAAATTAAAAATTTAGGATAGGAGGGTAGCTATAGTAGCAAAGAAGGAGTACGTCCAGGAAATTGGTAACAGTGAACTACTTGCTGCAAATGCAAGAAAAATTTCGAATGTGTGAGAAAGATCCTGCTCTGCCAGTATTATTTGATATCCTTTTGGCTCGTAGAGAATATCAAGTTTTTTAACCTGCAGGTAGTACTGCCATAAAACACCTATTTCCACATTCAAAAAAGTTGTGCAAAAAAGTGCTACAATAACGTGATATCTTCAAAAATATTTGTAGGCAATGAAGTGAAAAGAAATCTCGGTGACTCTCACAATATAAAATTAAAAACACGGTTCGGACATCAGTTGTAAATTTTATTAGTATTTTACATCTTTAGTATTTTTTGTGGTTTAAGAAAACGGGGTTTTCTTAAAAATCTTATTTAGAATGTAAGTCAGAGTTTTATTATTCTTCACCTATTTTCTCACTAATTATTTTTATGAACAATTTGATTTGACTTAAATGATTTAATTTATTTTATCCGTCCCTAATACAGAACTTACATGCACATGCAACCATGTAACTGGATAGAGCTAATTATTTTTTTTCATTAATATCCAGATCGGTAGCATAGCCACACATTTTTCAATTTTTGGCCGGAACGCGTACGATTAAATATTTTTTTAAGGGTGTTATTTCAAATCGATCGCTGTTTCTTATTAAAAAATTTTGAACAACTAATAAAGATGGCCAAAAGATGTAAAAAAGAAAATGAAAGGCATTATAAATAAAGCCAAAAAAAGTACTAAGAACTAGGTACTTACTATTCCCAAATAAGATCCTTGTGATCTTACACATAACTTCATTATTTCCATTGAAAAAGGAATCCCAAATCGTTTCTTTTTTCCAGGTATTATCACGCTTTATAATTGATGCAACTGCGTTGCACCAATTATCAAATTTGTACAACGTCATTAACTGAATTGCTTCATAGCAATGGTCATTGTCAATTGACAACAATTTTTCCCCTGTCATGTAACAGTGTTGAATAATGAGGTCAGCTTCGAAAAAGTGACTGATTTTCAATAAAACAACTACGTCACTCCAACGCTGTGGCATTTCTTTCTTTACCAAGCAATTAACAAGCAAACTAGAGGCCGCAGCATCAAAATCGAACATTCTTATACTTCTTTGAATCTTAGTAGCACATTCATTTCTTTCCTTTTTAATTTCTTGATGTTTCGTGTTGCTTTCTATAGGTATATTATTTTCTTCTAGATCACCAACCGAAATTAAGGGTTTTTGAAAATGCCAGTTTTCTCGCTGTTGAACAATTGGAATTTTATTTTCTTTCAGATACTTCTGCATTGCTGGCATAAATGCACCGATAATACCAAGTTTAACAGGGACTGAAAAATCATTCCCACATAACAATATTGTTTCATCATTCATGTCATAGTAGGTCAAAAGATCCTTAGTTAAAATGTTGCGAGACGACGAACTTGCTAAATGAAACAGACAAAGCAATTTAATAATTTTTATACAGATAAACAGACTGCAAGGGTCAATTTACACATACACAATATAATTTATATGGGTTTAGAAACGGATAAAAATTATATGAAAGAGAAATAAAACTTAACGTACTTGGTTGAGTAGCTGCATCTAAACATAATATCACATAAATATCAAAAAATAATGCTATGACTGTGTCTGTCTGTCTCTAACAAGCAAAGTGGATGTGTTTATTTGGCTTTGGTGAGAGGAAAAAGTTATGACGTTAAATTTTCTGACGCTATGACACGATGTTAATAAAATCAATCAACGTCAATATCTTAATTAAAAGCCATTACAATGCACTTAACACTTTAAGCTAAAAAACTTAGAAACGAGGGGCTGACTTCAGTCATTTTGCACCGAATGGGTAACTAGGGACAACCTGGGACCAAATTGGATGAGTTTTTCAAACCTGGGTCCCAAATCTGTTTCAAAAAGGACGGGTTGATAATGTCATCAAAATACCTTTAAACTCCAATATCTCTGTAACAGCCGTCACACTACACTTTCGCCACTTAATCGACTTACAGTTCTTTTTTGTATAACAAAGTATTCCACATTTAAGCGAAAAATACAATCCCTAAATAATAGTACACGCTGCTTGTACGCAAGGTAAGTGGTGCCATTGACACACGAAATCCGATATAGAAACCTAGTGGTGTTGTGGTAGAGCGTTCGCTTTTAATTTATTCTACTCGCTCGCTTTATTATTACTATTATTATTATAATTATTATTTATTTACCCAAGATAGCCTATTCAGTTCCTCAATCGCTGAATTTAGAAGCTATTGGAAGTAGAAGTTGAAGGCAAGAGTTTGAAGGGGGTTAGAATTCAGAAAAGGTGAGAACTTTGATACTTCTTAAACGTTCAGTTTTTATGTAAGCTAGAACTACGTGCTACGTTTTTATGTACCACACTTCAAAGTGTCACGCAGACTGGCATTTCCATAAAAAGCCAGTTCTTAAATTGCTAAGTTTTAAAAGCCGGCTAGCATATTTGTTTACATTTTTTGCATAACTATTGTCTCCCCTTGTACATAACTTATGTTTTCATAAAAATTAAAATGCTACACTAAGCTGTTAGATACTAAACAAATTTGCTAGCCAAATGGAAAACTCTGATTTGGTAAACATATCTTACAATTGCTACATTCATATTCTTTGGTATCAGACAAGTTATAATCTTAATTTATATAGCCATAGCTAATATATCTTTATTGTGTTTAACTACGCATAAATATCTAGCTAAGCCTCTCCAATTTAACTATATTTAACTGAACCTAACCTTTTTCACATTTCGTGTAAACTTTCATGGAAGGGGGCAACATTATGTGTGTGTGTGTGTGTTTATGTTAAGTGTATTTTTATTGCTTTGTTTTTGACATTCCTGTTAAACGTGATCCATTTTGGGGGGAAAATTTAAGTTTTTTTTTCTGTTGGGTTAAAGTTTCGCTGAAGAGGGTGGTATGGTTGTCCATTTATATTGTCCGTCATGCAAACTGCTGTTTTTGAAATAATTTGTGTAAACTGTTGTGGAAATAAAACACATGCAATATACTAGAACACATGCAATATACTAAAAAACTATACTTCACTACAAGCTATTATTAATGCTTTTTATGTATATATAATTATATATTTATTTTGTGAATATAAAGTTTTGTCGCAGAACTGCATGTGATGTCAGTTTTGCTGGAAGAAAATTCCACGGTTTAGCGTTTTTGTTTTTGTTGAGTATTTACAATATTTTCATCTAAAATTTCAAAGGAGAACAACATGCAAGGAGCAAATTAAAAACAACAAAAATCATTTCTGTCGCATTATTTTTGATATAATGTCAAAGTTTGGAACACAATTTATATCTAAACAAATAAGTCATTTCGGTGCTTTATTGTCACATTTTTTTATAAAAATAAAATATAATGGTTTGACAAAGTTTTACTAGAATTAATATTGCAATGACTAAGACTGTTTTGTTTGTTTTTCTTGCACTTTATGTTCAACTTTTGTAAGGGAGTACTATATCTCAATATCTCTATAATAATAGCCGTATTCTGTGTGTTCAAAATGGTTGTGCACAGTTTTTTGCGCAAAATCCCGGAAAAACCCTATCCCCGCAGTATTTCTTAGATTTCGGTCCAGTTTCCTTATTAAATTTTTTAACCAATGAGAATCCACGAATGTTAATATAAACCAATCACTGACCCGAAAATCTTTCGCGGTAATTGTTGACATTTTTTACGGTCCACTTCAACAAGAAACAAAAACAGGAGACAGATGAGCAAGAAGTTGAAAGCAAGTGAATGCCAGAAAAGTTTCTGAATTAAAAAAGTTTCTGATTTAGTTCCAAATTTTACTTTTTGTTCATTTCTACTTGTAAGAAGAAAATTTTCTTCTGTTCTTCGTAGATTTACTTCTGTTTCTTCTTTGATGTAGCTGGCTAGCTAGCTAGGCTAATTATTTTGAGAACACTTTCGCTGTTTTAGCCAAATCACTTATTCTCTTTTTTTTTTGTTTTGATTTTTGTTACTTATTTACAAAGGAACTACGCGTAGCTATAATCATGAATGTTCCTCCTCCAAACAATTTTCTAATTAAACATGACTATGCATATCCCCCGCCTGAAATTGCAAATGATAATGTTGATGCTGAGCATAATTATGCACATCGTCTTCCACGCCTAAAAATCATGTAGATGTTAGTGGTGCTCGAAAAAGTGACCATGTTGAAAGACAAAGGCAACATCATGTTCAGCAGGTAATGGAAAGGAGAGCCAAGAGACTGTTGAAGAGGCTGACCAACGTAGGCAAGACAATGCAAAATGTAAGGCCTTCCAATTGGAATTTTGTACAGGCAAATGCACGGCGTAGAGCAGACTTTTTGCGTCATCTAGCTAGGGCTCCGCCATTTTTAAATTTAGCTAGGACTAACACTGAGTTTACTGTGGTGTGTAAACATTGGGCAGCTATTAAATTTAATAATGAAAATCATTTTAAGTGTTGTTATAATGGCAAAGTGGCCCTGCCTGCTACAATATCCTGCTGAAATACGTGAATTGTTAAGGAACAACTCTGCCCAGGCTAAACAGTTTCGTAAGTATATCAGAGTATACAATAATGCATTTAGTTTTGCTTCTTTGTCAGCAAACATTCGACCACCGCCAGGTCATAGACCACCCTGCTTTAGAATATGTGGTCAATTATTTCATAGGTATGGTGCTTTATTACCTGCTCGAAATGAAATACTTGCATAATTGCAGCTACCTTAAACATACGCATTGAGAATCCAACACATGCTCATTGTAATCGTGAAACAATGCAGATAATTCAAGATGTTCTTAACATGGATTCTCCATATGCTGCAGTTTATAGATATATGGCGGAAGGAGAACGTAAAGAAACAGCTAGAGCAGTAGCTGAAAACAGACAGCCTTTTGTTGTATGGTAATGCGCAAGGGTAATGATCGCAGAAGGTAAAATGCACTCTTGCATCAGGAAGTTGCTGCCATCTTTGTTGGTAATGTTGAAGCACCTCCTGCTGCAAAAGATATTGTTGTTTATCCACGTAATCAACCTTTGCGGCAAATTTCTTATATATCATGCAATATTGATCCTATGATGTATCCCATTTTATTTTCACGTGGTGAGCCTGGTTAGGACCCAAACATGGCCCATGTTAGGGAGTACGCAACTGCAGTTAGAAATAGGGTAACCCAGTTGGAATGCTATATTTACCACATTGCTATTAGGCAAGAATTTTCTGCCCTTCATCTAGCAGGCAAATTGTTTTAGCAATTTTTAGTAGATGCATATGTTAAAGCCAAAGGCCAACGGCTTGCATTTATTCGGCGAAATCAAAATCAGCTTCGAGCAGAGTCCTACCAAGGACTTTTGGATCACCTCCAAAATGCTACAGATCAACGTAACTTACATGCAATCCAAAATGGCCAGAAATTGTTACTAATTTGTTACCTGGTCAATCTGCTTCTGATAGACCAGATTTTGTTGCAAGGGTCTTTAAATTAAAATTACTCGCCTTGAAAAAATATTTAAAAGACGGTGTATTAGGTGTTTTATGTGCACATGTAGATGTTATTGAATTTCAGAAAAGAGGTTTACGGCATATTCATATGCTTTTACATTTACACAATGAGTTTAAATTACGAAATGCCGATGATATAGACCCATTAATTTGAGCACAGATTCCGGATCAAAACCAAGATCCTAAACTGTATGATATAATAAAATCATATATAATCCATGGGCCATGTGGTCAACTTAATAATACATCTCCGTGCATGAAAGAGGTGAGTGTACTAAGCATTTTCCTAAGCAATTTAATGATGGAACCGATATCAATGTAGATGGTTATCCCATGTACCATCGCCCTGATATTGAAAGAACGGTAAGAATTCGAAACTTGGATGTTGATAACAGGTGGGTTGTGCCTTATGACCCTTTCCTATGTAAAAAATATATGACACATATCAATTTGGAAGCATGTGTCAATTAAAAGTGTTAAGTATTTGTATAAACATATTTACAAAAGTTATGATACTGCACATATAGAAATGAGCATGATGAAGTAACAACATTCTTAGATGCTAGATATGTATCTGCACATGAAACAACTTGGCGTCTCTATGAATTTCCAATACATACTCAAAGTCATTCTATCATAAGACTTCCTGTTCGTCTTCCAAATCACCAATAAGTGTTTTTCAGGGAAGGCAACAATGCTGTTGCTGCTGACAGGGCTAAAAACTCTAGGACAATGTTTAACAGCCTGGTTTCAATTAAATCAGGAGGACCAGCATAGACAACGATTTTTGTACACTGAAATACCTTACCAATCTGTTTTTCGGAATACACAACAACAAAAACGTTGGGTAGTTGGGCAACGTGGTGCTGAAAAGATAATAAGTAGAATGTATAATGCCAGTATCAACGAAGATGAAAGGTATTTTTTGCGCGTCCTTTTATTGCATGTCCCTGGTGCTACGTCTTTTGACGAGTTAAAACATTTTAAAGAAAAATTTTATGCTTCTTTTAGGGATGCATGCTTAGCACGAGGATTGTTAGCTGATGACAATCTTTGGATTCGCACCATGAATGAGTTGGTGGAATATGCTTTTCCATCTAAAATAAGAAAAGCTTTTTCTTTTATATTGATTCACGGTGAACCGAACAACCGACATGAATTGTGGAAAACATTCCGTGCTGCAATGATGGAGAATTACTTACGTCACCACCCTTACGTCACCAGTACAGGCAGAACAAATGGTGCTAGGTAAAATTAAAGGTTTTATCTAGCAATTTGGTAAGCGTCTTACTGATTATAGTCTTCCTGATTTGCCAAATGCTAAAGAAATGAGGCAGGATGCTCTAAATATCAGGCCTTTGATTAATGCTGAGCAACTCCATGTAGCTGATTCTATTCTAAATGCCGTCACCAATAATACATTAACGTTGCCAATACTTTCTTCCTAGATGGACCAGGTGACACAGGTGAAACTTTTACATATAATTACATTATTAGGGAAGTTATTGCGAGAAATCTGTGTGTTGCTACTTGTGCCTGGACAAGTATCGCTGCTGCATTATTGCAGAATGGTAAGAGAGTGGACAGCACTCTTTTTTTCAAGTTACCTGTCCCTGTTTTAGACGACTGTACATGTAGTATAAAACCCAATAGTCGCCATGCAGCATTTTTAAAAAGACAAGACATCATTATAGTTGATGAAGCCAGCATGATACCTAGATATGCTTTGGAAGCTATTGACAGAATGTTAGAGATATATGTAATAGTGAAATTATCTTTGCAGGTAAAGTTATTCTTTTGGGAGAAGATTTCCGTCAAGTACTCCCTGTCGTCAGAAGAGCTGGACCTGCACAAATTGTAGAAGTTTGTTTAAGAAGCTCGGAACTCTGGTCCTTGTCTCGAATTTTCCACATCCACACGAACATGAGAATAGGAGGAGAGCAAGTCTTTGCTGAATTTCTTTTAAACCTTGGTAGTGGTCAGGTGCCACAAAAAAACAGATGATCCAAATCAAGGTTGTATTGAAATTCCCCATAAATATGTTCTGCAACCTAATGAAAATATTGTTAATTCTATCTTTAGTAAATTAGATGTTGTGTCATCTTAACTCCAACAAACGAAAAAGCGTTGAAAATAAATGAACAAATTTTGAATCAGATTCCTGGCGATACCCGTACATGTTACAGTATTGACTCTTTTGTTTTGGATGATCAAGAAGAAATTGATTTATATCCTATGAAGTTTATTATTTCCTTAATTCCAAGTGGTATGCCACCACACCAATTAAATTTCATGTCGCTTATGAGTCTCCGTTCTGATATGTCTATCGTTATCAAACCAGCTAATAAAGGATCTGGGGTAGTCGTGTGGGATAGGGAAGATTATCTTAAGGAGGCGGGGAGGCAATTATCCAATGAGAACGTGTACAAAAAGTGTAGCCAAGATCCTTTACCAGGCCTGCGGAAACTGATTTCTAATGCACTTTGATAATAAATTGATAATAATACACCTCAGTATCTTATGGTCAATGAACCCCGGTTAGGTAGGTTTTATTTATTACCAAAAATACACAAACTTATCTTCTGTCCCAGGTCAGGCCAGTTATCTCAAACTGTGAATATTTGACAGAGAGAAGTTCTTCTTTTCTTGACTTTCACCTACAGCCTCTTTCTAGGAAAATTAAATCTTACATCTAAAATACGAATACCTTTTTATGTAAATTGAGAGAGTTGCCACCTCTGGCTCACAATGACAATTTCTGTACTATTGATGTTGTGGGACTTAATCCCAGTAGGGATCCCAGTAGGGATACATGAGGACAGTTTAAAGGCCATAAGGAAGGCATTATACGGTAGAGATGAGAAATCTGTCAGTACTGACTCTTTAGTTAATCTAGCTGATATTGTTTTATAAAAAAAATTTTTTGAACACAATAATAAGACATTTAGACAAAAAGAAGGAACAGCTACTGGCACTAAATTTGCTCCTCCATATGCTATTCTTTTTATGGGAAATTTAGAAGAAGAAGTTTTAAAAAATTACCATCTTAAGCCGTGGGTTTGGTGGAGTTATATTGATAATATCTTTTTAATCTGGGAACATGGCGAAGAGCAACTGGAGGAGTTTATTCAATATCTCAATAGCTTACACCCTACAATTAAACTCACCCATAAATTTTCCAGGGATTCGATACAGTTTTTAGATGTTTTAGTTATTGGAGATAAACAAAACCTCCAAACTGATGGGAACACCTTACAGTCAGGCTCTTAGGTTAAGGCGAATTTGTTCCACGGATGAGTTTTTTAAAAATCGTGTTTTCAGCTTCTTTATTGTAGAGGGTATGAAAAGAAACTTGTAGATTCGCAAGTTAGTAGAGCGTTTACATTATGTCGAAACGACAGACAGGGGTTTAGGGAAGGAGGTTTTCTACACTAATTTTCATCCTGCTTTAAGTAAGAATATTTATAACATCTTCAGGAAGACCCACGTTATTTTAGAATATGACGAGGAACACAAACTCTGTTGCCCCCTCCCCCCTAATTTCGTTTCGTCGGGCAAAGACTTTAAAGGAAATTTTAGTAAGATCTAAGCTACCGAGTGGGGGAGAAATAGGTTTTTGCCAAAGCTGCAAGAAGACTAGGTGCCAAGTTTGCAGTGTTTTAATTAAGAGTGGAAATTTTTCTAATTCAGATAACAGTAGGGATTTTAATATCCGTCGGGGTCATTTCAATTGTGGCTCAAACTTGGTTATTTACAGCCTTGTCTGCAAAACATGTAAAATGCAATATGTAGGCAGTACAAAAACAGCGTTTAGACTTAGGTTTAATAATTATAAGAATCACTTTAAATCTTTCTGTGCGCGGCATGATGCTGGTACACTTCATGAAGGAAAAGACAAACAAATGATCGAAACGTTGTTATAAATACTTGCTTTTTTGACTCCATATATATAAAACCGAAGTATATCACTGTCTTGTCGCCATACGTTACGCTAGCTTTATAAACGATACTGTTACTAAGCAGTTGCCACTTAATGGGCAATTGCTTTTGTTTCGACAATTACAAGGTTGCTGTGTAGGAGTTTCTTTGTTTAAAACTTTCCTATTGTGTCGTTTTATAATGCTTTGCATGTTCGTCTGTCAAGCAAGTTTTCCATCTTGTCGTATAACGTAATAATTGCCATTTTGAATTTTTAAACACGCCGGCAGACAAAATTTGTATTTCGAACCGAGAACTTTAAGGAACGAATAAGCTCCTTTGCACATATGTAAAGAGTGCAATGAACTTGATATAAAAAAATGATGGTTAAACATTCTCGCCATTTGCAAGCAAATACTCGATGTACTTTGCGGAACAGATGGAACAGATATAGACATTTGTGACAGCTGAAAATACGGACGCCTTAACAGGGACGGCGCGTACCGAGGTAAAAAAGTATACAGTGAGGGATATGACCTGTGACGCTGATTTCACAACGTGTTCGTTCACAGCATATTCGTTCGCAACATTTCCGTTCAAAACATGTTCCTCCACAACATAATATGTTCGGTCACAGAGGATTCGAGACTTAGAATTTTTGGCTATTGGGTTAAATCCAACCTCTTAAGCT
Source organism: Hydractinia symbiolongicarpus (assembly GCF_029227915.1). Lineage (NCBI taxonomy): Eukaryota > Metazoa > Cnidaria > Hydrozoa > Anthoathecata > Hydractiniidae > Hydractinia > Hydractinia symbiolongicarpus. The sequence continues at coordinate 12,600,795 of NC_079887.1, forward strand.
GCGCTAATTGTTGCTAATGTGAGTATAGCCCCTTTTTTCTAAATTTTAGTACTTTGTTGCACCTGACGTGGGTTTATCCGCAATTATTGTGTCGTTTTATAATGCTTTGCATGTTCGGCATACAAGAATAGCTAAGTTATAACGTTTTTTTGTTACGGATCTTGTAGCACTTGTGTGTTTCTTTGAAGTGTTTTTTAACGATTTTTAAAAACTCCTTGCCAACATATGTTTTTACGTTCATGCTATAGGGTGGATTGAACCAGATGACTTTCCTATTCCTGTTACGTCGTTCTGTCTGTTCGTTGTTGTGCATCACTGTGTGTTTAAAACCGCTAGCAGAAAGTGCATCTTCATATTGCAGTTTCACATTATTACAGGTTGTTTCGTCACAAGATGTTTCACGGATTCGCGTTGTAATCATTTCCGGAATCGCTCGAAGAATTGAACTTGGGTGGTTTGACTTTATGTTGACATATAAAGGGTTGTTTCCAGGTTTATATACAGGTATATACTAAAAATATTTTATTCTTTACGAAGCCTTTCGTTACATAGTAACATTTTGAGGAATAGAATATGAAAATGTGCTCAACTTTTAGCAATTCGTACTGGTATACTATTTTTAATTCTTTTTTGTGTAGCTAAGTATTGCACATTCAAGCAACTTGTACGCGAGGGCAAAGTGGTGCCCTGGCCACACGAATTTCGATATAGAAAGAACAGGCTACGGACTATATTATGTTAAAACATATAAATAAATAAATAAATAAGAAAAAGTAGAATAAAAAGTTGTAAACCTTACCAAAATGTTTAGGGCTAGTTGCACCTAAAATGAAATAAAATCATTAGCACCGTGAACAAGAACATGAAAAGTCATCGATGTGCCTTACATTGATTTTATAGTTCTCTTATCTTTTTTCCGTCAAAGCATTAGTTCACCTTCAATGAGTTTTAATTAGTGAAGCCATTACGCACTGACATTGAAGGTGGGATAACTTGGAAACAATTAGAAAAAACTGACGTTATCTCGTGCACTTGTAACTCAGGACCACTTGGGAACAAAAGGCGACTAATTACTTACAGTTAGGTCAATTCACCCGATTTGTAACACACGGGTTAAGGATGTCATCAAATAAGATGATCATTTAGACATAATTTCCTTTGAAACTGTTCATGAAAAGCACACGTTCTTATATATTTTCTTGATCAGCGTGTCAAGCTCTACACAATAGCACCCTATATTTTTTTAAAGCTTCATTGCTAGTGAGCCACAAAAGAAAGTGACCCAGCAAGTTTTTACAGCATTTACCACTGCACTTTCGCCACTTTATCAACTCACAGTTCTTTCTTGTGTAGTTTAGTTTTACAGTCTTTGTCAAAAACACGTAATGTTATGCTGCTACAGCTTTTAAAAACCCGTCACGAAGTTTAAATAATAAAATTAACCCTATTGTATCTTGTTGATACGTAATTTATTTCTAATTTAACTTTACCCTTTGATAAAATTATTCAGCTTGAAGTACTCGTGTCTTTTGGATTTTATTTATTACTTTTGCGAATTAAACTGGCTATGTACATACTAAATTTGATTTCTCAACAGCCAAAAGCAAATAATAATATAAAACAGGTATATAATAAAAATATTTTATTTTTTACGAAGCTTTTCTTTACATAGTAACATTTTGAGGTTAGAATATGATACTTAATTTTCTTCGCAAGAAATCAAATTTTTATGGAAAATCTGTCCAACTTTTAGCAATTCGTACCGGTATATTATTTCTAATTGCTTCGAGCTGTTTTACCATTTTATTTTTAATTTCGAAGACGGAAATTAAGAGTTTAGGTAATTCTACAAACACGAATTTTGACTTACAATGCTATTTTAAGGGCTGGGTCAACCTGTTAGTCACCCTAGAAATTATATGCCTAATTTACTTTAGCATAATTATTTTAGTGTTTTTGTGTAGATTAGAAACAAATTAAAAGCTATGAATTGATAATAAAATAGTGTTTGCAGTTATGATAAAAGTTGTCTGATGATTCTACAGAGAGTGTGTATGAAAATATAAAAAATTCCTTTTTACCAGCATTTAAAAATGTACTAACAATTAAACACGACTAGTAAACAGTGGCATAACAAAACAACAAGGTAATTCAAACTGTATCAATAGGCACACATAAAATAAATTTATCACAACGTAAAAGTTCTAAAAAATATTTTAACAATAAGCAGGCAGAGATCTCCATCTCTGGCAGTAGTCTGACACGTGCTAACGGGGCTCAACACTGAGCCTGAAACAGATTATTGCTGCTGTGGACCAGCCTTTTTCATATCAACACTCACTCACAAAAATATTGAGACAATGGCTCTTTTTTTTTGTAAAAGGTGGCAAATAGCATCAACTCGCGTATTCTGAAAAATGTATAAAAACAATTACATATTTTGGAGATTTTTTCATGGCATAAAAAATACCATCTTGTAGGTTTAATAAAACGACTTTTTCCTCCATTTCTACACTCCCTCAAAAAAGTATTGAGTCAATAGCTCTTTTTCGGCCATTTTGAAAAGTTGACAAACAGTATCAACTCGCGAATTTTGAAAAATTTATAAAAAACATTACATATAATGTAATGGGTTTGAAGCAAAATAAAGAAGTACTAAAAAGCCAAAGCCTTTTTTATTCTGAAGAACGGGTGTTGTTCTTTATAAAAAATATTGTGTAAATATAATCCACCAGCTCTGTTGCAAGATAAACATGTGCTCAATTTGTTCTCACTTAGAGCGCAATAGCAAAATGTGCCATCGTAAAAAAATTTACAAGGAATCAATATTCCAATTTTAAATTCATTAGAATTGAAGGGGGGATTCATTTTCCAGGTTATTCAGTAGATTTTACGAGAAGTGGCCACCCTGTTCTATTGAACATCGTTTGTAATCTATGGTATATATTACAAGGTTGCTGTGTAGGAGTTTCTTTGTTTAAAACTTTCCTATTGTGTCGTTTTATAATGCTTTGCATGTTCGTCTGTCAAGCAAGTTTTCCATCTTGTCGTATAACGTAATAATTGCCATTTTGAATTTTTAAACACGGCGGCAGACAAAATTTGTATTTCGAACCGAGAACTTTAAGGAACGAATAAACTCCTTTGCACATATGTAAAGAGTGCAATGAACTTGATATAAAAAAATGATGGTTAAACATTCTCGCCATTTGCAAGCAAATACTCGATGTACTTTGCGGAACAGATGGAACAGATATAGACATTTGTGACAGCTGAAAATACGGACGCCTTAACAGGGACGGCGCGTACCGAGGTAAAAAAGTATACAGTGAGGGATATGACCTGTGACGCTGATTTCACAACGTGTTCGTTCACAGCATATTCGTTCGCAACATTTCCGTTCAAAACATGTTCCTCCACAACATAATATGTTCGGTCACAGAGGATTCGAGACTTAGAATTTTTGGCTATTGGGTTAAATCCAACCTCTTAAGCTGCGCTAATTGTTGCTAATGTGAGTATAGCTCCTTTTTTCTAAATTTTAGTACTTTGTTGCACCTGACGTGGGTTTATCCGCAATTATTGTGTCGTTTTATAATGCTTTGCATGTTCGGCATACAAGAATAGCTAAGTTATAACGTTTTTTTGTTACGGATCTTGTAGCACTTGTGTGTTTCTTTGAAGTGTTTTTTAACGATTTTTAAAAACTCCTTGCCAACATATGTTTTTACGTTCATGCTATAGGGTGGATTGAACCAGATGACTTTCCTATTCCTGTTACGTCGTTCTGTCTGTTCGTTGTTGTGCATCACTGTGTGTTTAAAACCGCTAGCAGAAAGTGCATCTTCATATTGCAGTTTCACATTATTACAGGTTGTTTCGTCACAAGATGTTTCACGGATTCGCGTTGTAATCATTTCCGGAATCGCTCGAAGAATTGAACTTGGGTGGTTTGACTTTATGTTGACATATAAAGGGTTGTTTCCAGGTTTATATACAGGTATATACTAAAAATATTTTATTCTTTACGAAGCCTTTCGTTACATAGTAACATTTTGAGGAATAGAATATGAAAATGTGCTCAACTTTTAGCAATTCGTACTGGTATACTATTTTTAATTCTTTTTTGTGTAGCTAAGTATTGCACATTCAAGCAACTTGTACGCGAGGGCAAAGTGGTGCCCTGGCCACACGAATTTCGATATAGAAAGAACAGGCTACGGACTATATTATGTTAAAACATATAAATAAATAAATAAATAAGAAAAAGTAGAATAAAAAGTTGTAAACCTTACCAAAATGTTTAGGGCTAGTTGCACCTAAAATGAAATAAAATCATTAGCACCGTGAACAAGAACATGAAAAGTCATCGATGTGCCTTACATTGATTTTATAGTTCTCTTATCTTTTTTCCGTCAAAGCATTAGTTCACCTTCAATGAGTTTTAATTAGTGAAGCCATTACGCACTGACATTGAAGGTGGGATAACTTGGAAACAATTAGAAAAAACTGACGTTATCTCGTGCACTGGTAACTCAGGACCACTTGGGAACAAAAGGCGACTAATTACTTACAGTTAGGTCAATTCACCCGATTTGTAACACACGGGTTAAGGATGTCATCAAATAAGATGATCATTTAGACATAATTTCCTTTGAAACTGTTCATGAAAAGCACACGTTCTTATATATTTTCTTGATCAGCGTGTCAAGCTCTACACAATAGCACCCTATATTTTTTTAAAGCTTCATTGCTAGTGAGCCACAAAAGAAAGTGACCCAGCAAGTTTTTACAGCATTTACCACTGCACTTTCGCCACTTTATCAACTCACAGTTCTTTCTTGTGTAGTTTAGTTTTACAGTCTTTGTCAAAAACACGTAATGTTATGCTGCTACAGCTTTTAAAAACCCGTCACGAAGTTTAAATAATAAAATTAACCCTATTGTATCTTGTTGATACGTAATTTATTTCTAATTTAACTTTACCCTTTGATAAAATTATTCAGCTTGAAGTACTCGTGTCTTTTGGATTTTATTTATTACTTTTGCGAATTAAACTGGCTATGTACATACTAAATTTGATTTCTCAACAGCCAAAAGCAAATAATAATATAAAACAGGTATATAATAAAAATATTTTATTTTTTACGAAGCTTTTCTTTACATAGTAACATTTTGAGGTTAGAATATGATACTTAATTTTCTTCGCAAGAAATCAAATTTTTATGGAAAATCTGTCCAACTTTTAGCAATTCGTACCGGTATATTATTTCTAATTGCTTCGAGCTGTTTTACCATTTTATTTTTAATTTCGAAGACGGAAATTAAGAGTTTAGGTAATTCTACAAACACGAATTTTGACTTACAATGCTATTTTAAGGGCTGGGTCAACCTGTTAGTCACCCTAGAAATTATATGCCTAATTTACTTTAGCATAATTATTTTAGTGTTTTTGTGTAGATTAGAAACAAATTAAAAGCTATGAATTGATAATAAAATAGTGTTTGCAGTTATGATAAAAGTTGTCTGATGATTCTACAGAGAGTGTGTATGAAAATATAAAAAATTCCTTTTTACCAGCATTTAAAAATGTACTAACAATTAAACACGACTAGTAAACAGTGGCATAACAAAACAACAAGGTAATTCAAACTGTATCAATAGGCACACATAAAATAAATTTATCACAACGTAAAAGTTCTAAAAAATATTTTAACAATAAGCAGGCAGAGATCTCCATCTCTGGCAGTAGTCTGACACGTGCTAACGGGGCTCAACACTGAGCCTGAAACAGATTATTGCTGCTGTGGACCAGCCTTTTTCATATCAACACTCACTCACAAAAATATTGAGACAATGGCTCTTTTTTTTTGTAAAAGGTGGCAAATAGCATCAACTCGCGTATTCTGAAAAATGTATAAAAACAATTACATATTTTGGAGATTTTTTCATGGCATAAAAAATACCATCTTGTAGGTTTAATAAAACGACTTTTTCCTCCATTTCTACACTCCCTCAAAAAAGTATTGAGTCAATAGCTCTTTTTCGGCCATTTTGAAAAGTTGACAAACAGTATCAACTCGCGAATTTTGAAAAATTTATAAAAAACATTACATATAATGTAATGGGTTTGAAGCAAAATAAAGAAGTACTAAAAAGCCAAAGCCTTTTTTATTCTGAAGAACGGGTGTTGTTCTTTATAAAAAATATTGTGTAAATATAATCCACCAGCTCTGTTGCAAGATAAACATGTGCTCAATTTGTTCTCACTTAGAGCGCAATAGCAAAATGTGCCATCGTAAAAAAATTTACAAGGAATCAATATTCCAATTTTAAATTCATTAGAATTGAAGGGGGGATTCATTTTCCAGGTTATTCAGTAGATTTTACGAGAAGTGGCCACCCTGTTCTATTGAACATCGTTTGTAATCTATGGTATATATTACAAGGTTGCTGTGTAGGAGTTTCTTTGTTTAAAACTTTCCTATTGTGTCGTTTTATAATGCTTTGCATGTTCGTCTGTCAAGCAAGTTTTCCATCTTGTCGTATAACGTAATAATTGCCATTTTGAATTTTTAAACACGCCGGCAGACAAAATTTGTATTTCGAACCGAGAACTTTAAGGAACGAATAAGCTCCTTTGCACATATGTAAAGAGTGCAATGAACTTGATATAAAAAAATGATGGTTAAACATTCTCGCCATTTGCAAGCAAATACTCGATGTACTTTGCGGAACAGATGGAACAGATATAGACATTTGTGACAGCTGAAAATACGGACGCCTTAACAGGGACGGCGCGTACCGAGGTAAAAAAGTATACAGTGAGGGATATGACCTGTGACGCTGATTTCACAACGTGTTCGTTCACAGCATATTCGTTCGCAACATTTCCGTTCAAAACATGTTCCTCCACAACATATTATGTTCGGTCACAGAGGATTCGAGACTTAGAATTTTTGGCTATTGGGTTAAATCCAACCTCTTAAGCTGCGCTAATTGTTGCTAATGTGAGTATAGCCCCTTTTTTCTAAATTTTAGTACTTTGTTGCACCTGACGTGGGTTTATCCGCAATTATTGTGTCGTTTTATAATGCTTTGCATGTTCGGCATACAAGAATAGCTAAGTTATAACGTTTTTTTGTTACGGATCTTGTAGCACTTGTGTGTTTCTTTGAAGTGTTTTTTAACGATTTTTAAAAACTCCTTGCCAACATATGTTTTTACGTTCATGCTATAGGGTGGATTGAACCAGATGACTTTCCTATTCCTGTTACGTCGTTCTGTCTGTTCGTTGTTGTGCATCACTGTGTGTTTAAAACCGCTAGCAGAAAGTGCATCTTCATATTGCAGTTTCACATTATTACAGGTTGTTTCGTCACAAGATGTTTCACGGATTCGCGTTGTAATCATTTCCGGAATCGCTCGAAGAATTGAACTTGGGTGGTTTGACTTTATGTTGACATATAAAGGGTTGTTTCCAGGTTTATATACAGGTATATACTAAAAATATTTTATTCTTTACGAAGCCTTTCGTTACATAGTAACATTTTGAGGAATAGAATATGAAAATGTGCTCAACTTTTAGCAATTCGTACTGGTATACTATTTTTAATTCTTTTTTGTGTAGCTAAGTATTGCACATTCAAGCAACTTGTACGCGAGGGCAAAGTGGTGCCCTGGCCACACGAATTTCGATATAGAAAGAACAGGCTACGGACTATATTATGTTAAAACATATAAATAAATAAATAAATAAGAAAAAGTAGAATAAAAAGTTGTAAACCTTACCAAAATGTTTAGGGCTAGTTGCACCTAAAATGAAATAAAATCATTAGCACCGTGAACAAGAACATGAAAAGTCATCGATGTGCCTTACATTGATTTTATAGTTCTCTTATCTTTTTTCCGTCAAAGCATTAGTTCACCTTCAATGAGTTTTAATTAGTGAAGCCATTACGCACTGACATTGAAGGTGGGATAACTTGGAAACAATTAGAAAAAACTGACGTTATCTCGTGCACTGGTAACTCAGGACCACTTGGGAACAAAAGGCGACTAATTACTTACAGTTAGGTCAATTCACCCGATTTGTAACACACGGGTTAAGGATGTCATCAAATAAGATGATCATTTAGACATAATTTCCTTTGAAACTGTTCATGAAAAGCACACGTTCTTATATATTTTCTTGATCAGCGTGTCAAGCTCTACACAATAGCACCCTATATTTTTTTAAAGCTTCATTGCTAGTGAGCCACAAAAGAAAGTGACCCAGCAAGGTGTTTACAGCATTTACCACTGCACTTTCGCCACTTTATCAACTCACAGTTCTTTCTTGTGTAGTTTAGTTTTACAGTCTTTGTCAAAAACACGTAATGTTATGCTGCTACAGCTTTTAAAAACCCGTCACGAAGTTTAAATAATAAAATTAACCCTATTGTATCTTGTTGATACGTAATTTATTTCTAATTTAACTTTACCCTTTGATAAAATTATTCAGCTTGAAGTACTCGTGTCTTTTGGATTTTATTTATTACTTTTGCGAATTAAACTGGCTATGTACATACTAAATTTGATTTCTCAACAAGCAAAAGCAAATAATAATATAAAACAGGTATATAATAAAAATATTTTATTTTTTACGAAGCTTTTCTTTACATAGTAACATTTTGAGGTTAGAATATGATACTTAATTTTCTTCGCAAGAAATCAAATTTTTATGGAAAATCTGTCCAACTTTTAGCAATTCGTACCGGTATATTATTTCTAATTGCTTCGAGCTGTTTTACCATTTTATTTTTAATTTCGAAGACGGAAATTAAGAGTTTAGGTATTTCTACAAACACGAATTTTGACTTACAATGCTATTTTAAGGGCTGGGTCAACCTGTTAGTCACCCTAGAAATTATATGCCTAATTTACTTTAGCATAATTATTTTAGTGTTTTTGTGTAGATTAGAAACAAATTAAAAGCGATGAATTAATAATAAAATAGTGTTTGCAGTTATGATAAAAGTTGTCTGATGATTCTACAGAGAGTGTGTATGAAAATATAAAAAATTCCTTTTTACCAGCATTTAAAAATGTACTAACAATTAAACACGACTAGTAAACAGTGGCATAACAAAACAACAAGGTAATTCAAACTGTATCAACAGGCACACATAAAATAAATTTATCACAACGTAAAAGTTCTAAAAAATATTTTAACAATAAGCAAGCAATGATCTCCATCTCTGGCAGTAGTCTGACACGTGCTAACGGGGCTCAACACTGAGCCTGAAACAGATTATTGCTGCTGTGGACCAGCCTTTTTCATATCAACACTCACTCACAAAAATATTGAGACAATGGCTCTTTTTTTTTGTAAAAGGTGGCAAATAGCATCAACTCGCGTATTCTGAAAAATGTATAAAAACAATTACATATTTTGGAGATTTTTTCATGGCATAAAAAATACCATCTTGTAGTTTTAATAAAACGACGTTTTTCTCCATTTCTACACTCCCTCAAAAAAGTATTGAGTCAATAGCTCTTTTTCGGCCATTTTGAAAAGTTGACAAACAGTATCAACTCGCGAATTTTGAAAAATTTATAAAAAACATTACATATAATGTAATGGGTTTGAAGCAAAATAAAGAAGTACTAAAAAGCCAAAGCCTTTTTTATTCTGAAGAACGGGTGTTGTTCTTTATAAAAAATATTGTGTAAATATAATCCACCAGCTCTGTTGCAAGATAAACATGTGCTCAATTTGTTCTCACTTAGAGCGCAATAGCAAAATGTGCCATCGTAAAAAAATTTACAAGGAATCAATATTCCAATTTTAAATTCATTAGAATTGAAGGAGGGATTCATTTTCCAGGTTATTCAGTAGATTTTACGAGAAGTGGCCACCCTGTTCTATTGAACATCGTTTGTAATCTATGGTATATATTACAAGGTTGCTGTGTAGGAGTTTCTTTGTTTAAAACTTTCCTATTGTGTCGTTTTATAATGCTTTGCATGTTCGTCTGTCAAGCAAGTTTTCCATCTTGTCGTATAACGTAATAATTGCCATTTTGAATTTTGAAACACGCCGGCAGACAAAATTTGTATTTCGAACCGAGAACTTTAAGGAACGAATAAGCTCCTTTGCACATATGTAAAGAGTGCAATGAACTTGATATAAAAAAATGATGGTTAAACATTCTCGCCATTTGCAAGCAAATACTCGATGTACTTTGCGGAACAGATGGAACAGATATAGACATTTGTGACAGCTGAAAATACGGACGCCTTAACAGGGACGACGCGTACCGAGGTAAAAAAGTATACAGTGAGGGATATGACCTGTGACGCTGATTTCACAACGTGTTCGTTCACAGCATATTCGTTCGCAACATTTCCGTTCAAAACATGTTCCTCCACAACATATTATGTTCGGTCACAGAGGATTCGAGACTTAGAATTTTTGGCTATTGGGTTAAATCCAACCTCTTAAGCTGCGCTAATTGTTGCTAATGTGAGTATAGCCCCTTTTTTCTAAATTTTAGTACTTTGTTGCACCTGACGTGGGTTTATCCGCAATTATTGTGTCGTTTTATAATGCTTTGCATGTTCGGCATACAAGAATAGCTAAGTAATAACGTTTTTTTGTTACGGATCTTGTAGCACTTGTGTGTTTCTTTGAAGTGTTTTTTAACGATTTTTAAAAACTCCTTGCCAACATATGTTTTTACGTTCATGCTATAGGGTGGATTGAACCAGATGACTTTCCTATTCCTGTTACGTCGTTCTGTCTGTTCGTTGTTGTGCATCACTGTGTGTTTAAAACCGCTAGCAGAAAGTGCATCTTCATATTGCAGTTTCACATTATTACAGGTTGTTTCGTCACAAGATGTTTCACGGATTCGCGTTGTAATCATTTCCGGAATCGCTCGAAGAATTGAACTTGGGTGGTTTGACTTTATGTTGACATATAAAGGGTTGTTTCCAGGTTTATATACAGGTATATACTAAAAATATTTTATTCTTTACGAAGCCTTTCGTTACATAGTAACATTTTGAGGAATAGAATATGAAAATGTGCTCAACTTTTAGCAATTCGTACTGGTATACTATTTTTAATTCTTTTTTGTGTAGCTAAGTATTGCACATTCAAGCAACTTGTACGCGAGGGCAAAGTGGTGCCCTGGCCACACGAATTTCGATATAGAAAGAACAGGCTACGGACTATATTATGTTAAAACATATAAATAAATAAATAAATAAGAAAAAGTAGAATAAAAAGTTGTAAACCTTACCAAAATGTTTAGGGCTAGTTGCACCTAAAATGAAATAAAATCATTAGCACCGTGAACAAGAACATGAAAAGTCATCGATGTGCCTTACATTGATTTTATAGTTCTCTTATCTTTTTTCCGTCAAAGCATTAGTTCACCTTCAATGAGTTTTAATTAGTGAAGCCATTATGCAGTGACATTGAAGGTGGGATAACTTGGAAACAATTAGAAAAAACTGACGTTATCTCGTGCACTGGTAACTCAGGACCACTTGGGAACAAAAGGCGACTAATTACTTACAGTTAGGTCAATTCACCCGATTTGTAACACACGGGTTAAGGATGTCATCAAATAAGATGATCATTTAGACATAATTTCCTTTGAAACTGTTCATGAGAAGCACACGTTCTTATATATTTTCTTGATCAGCGTGTCAAGCTCTACACAATAGCACCCTATATTTTTTTAAAGCTTCATTGCTAGTGAGCCACAAAAGAAAGTGACCCAGCAAGTTTTTACAGCATTTACCACTGCACTTTCGCCACTTTATCAACTCACAGTTCTTTCTTGTGTAGTTTAGTTTTACAGTCTTTGTCAAAAACACGTAATGTTATGCTGCTACAGCTTTTAAAAACCCGTCACGAAGTTTAAATAATAAAATTAACCCTATTGTATCTTGTTGATACGTAATTTATTTCTAATTTAACTTTACCCTTTGATAAAATTATTCAGCTTGAAGTACTCGTGTCTTTTGGATTTTATTTATTACTTTTGCGAATTAAACTGGCTATGTACATACTAAATTTGATTTCTCAACAAGCAAAAGCAAATAATAATATAAAACAGGTATATAATAAAAATATTTTATTTTTTACGAAGCTTTTCTTTACATAGTAACATTTTGAGGTTAGAATATGATACTTAATTTTCTTCGCAAGAAATCAAATTTTTATGGAAAATCTGTCCAACTTTTAGCAATTCGTACCGGTATATTATTTCTAATTGCTTCGAGCTGTTTTACCATTTTATTTTTAATTTCGAAGACGGAAATTAAGAGTTTAGGTATTTCTACAAACACGAATTTTGACTTACAATGCTATTTTAAGGGCTGGGTCAACCTGTTAGTCACCCTAGAAATTATATGCCTAATTTACTTTAGCATAATTATTTTAGTGTTTTTGTGTAGATTAGAAACAAATTAAAAGCGATGAATTGATAATAAAATAGTGTTTGCAGTTATGATAAAAGTTGTCTGATGATTCTACAGAGAGTGTGTATGAAAATATAAAAAATTCCTTTTTACCAGCATTTAAAAATGTACTAACAATTAAACACGACTAGTAAACAGTGGCATAACAAAACAACAAGGTAATTCAAACTGTATCAATAGGCACACATAAAATAAATTTATCACAACGTAAAAGTTCTAAAAAATATTTTAACAATAAGCAAGCAATGATCTCCATCTCTGGCAGTAGTCTGACACGTGCTAACGGGGCTCAACACTGAGCCTGAAACAGATTATTGCTGCTGTGGACCAGCCTTTTTCATATCAACACTCACTCACAAAAATATTGAGACAATGGCTCTTTTTTTTTGTAAAAGGTGGCAAATAGCATCAACTCGCGTATTCTGAAAAATGTATAAAAACAATTACATATTTTGGAGATTTTTTCATGGCATAAAAAATACCATCTTGTAGTTTTAATAAAACGACGTTTTTCTCCATTTCTACACTCCCTCAAAAAAGTATTGAGTCAATAGCTCTTTTTCGGCCATTTTGAAAAGTTGACAAACAGTATCAACTCGCGAATTTTGAAAAATTTATAAAAAACATTACATATAATGTAATGGGTTTGAAGCAAAATAAAGAAGTACTAAAAAGCCAAAGCCTTTTTTATTCTGAAGAACGGGTGTTGTTCTTTACAAAAAATATTGTGTAAATATAATCCACCAGCTCTGTTGCAAGATAAACATGTGCTCAATTTGTTCTCACTTAGAGCGCAATAGCAAAATGTGCCATCGTAAAAAAATTTACAAGGAATCAATATTCCAATTTTAAATTCATTAGAATTGAAGGGGGGATTCATTTTCCAGGTTATTCAGTAGATTTTACGAGAAGTGGCCACCCTGTTCTATTGAACATCGTTTGTAATCTATGGTATATATTACAAGGTTGCTGTGTAGGAGTTTCTTTGTTTAAAACTTTCCTATTGTGTCGTTTTATAATGCTTTGCATGTTCGTCTGTCAAGCAAGTTTTCCATCTTGTCGTATAACGTAATAATTGCCATTTTGAATTTTTAAACACGCCGGCAGACAAAATTTGTATTTCGAACCGAGAACTTTAAGGAACGAATAAGCTCCTTTACACATGTGTAAAGAGTGCAATGAACTTGATATAAAAAAATGATGGTTAAACATTCTCGCCATTTGCAAGCAAATACTCGATGTACTTTGCGGAACAGATGGAACAGATATAGACATTTGTGACAGCTGAAAATACGGACGCCTTAACAGGGACGGCGCGTACCGAGGTAAAAAAGTATACAGTGAGGGATATGACCTGTGACGCTGATTTCACAACGTGTTCGTTCACAGCATATTCGTTCGCAACATTTCCGTTCAAAACATGTTCCTCCACAACATATTATGTTCGGTCACAGAGGATTCGAGACTTAGAATTTTTGGCTATTGGGTTAAATCCAACCTCTTAAGCTGCGCTAATTGTTGCTAATGTGAGTATAGCCCCTTTTTTCTAAATTTTAGTACTTTGTTGCACCTGACGTGGGTTTATCCGCAATTATTGTGTCGTTTTATAATGCTTTGCATGTTCGGCATACAAGAATAGCTAAGTTATAACGTTTTTTTGTTACGGATCTTGTAGCACTTGTGTGTTTCTTTGAAGTGTTTTTTAACGATTTTTAAAAACTCCTTGCCAACATATGTTTTTACGTTCATGCTATAGGGTGGATTGAACCAGATGACTTTCCTATTCCTGTTACGTCGTTCTGTCTGTTCGTTGTTGTGCATCACTGTGTGTTTAAAACCGCTAGCAGAAAGTGCATCTTCATATTGCAGTTTCACATTATTACAGGTTGTTTCGTCACAAGATGTTTCACGGATTCGCGTTGTAATCATTTCCGGAATCGCTCGAAGAATTGAACTTGGGTGGTTTGACTTTATGTTGACATATAAAGGGTTGTTTCCAGGTTTATATACAGGTATATACTAAAAATATTTTATTCTTTACGAAGCCTTTCGTTACATAGTAACATTTTGAGGAATAGAATATGAAAATGTGCTCAACTTTTAGCAATTCGTACTGGTATACTATTTTTAATTCTTTTTTGTGTAGCTAAGTATTGCACATTCAAGCAAAAAATACAATCTCTAATTAATAGTACACGCTACTTGTACGCGAGGGCAAAGTGGTGCCCTGGCCACACGAATTTCGATATAGAAAGAACAGGCTACGGACTATATTATGTTAAAACATATAAATAAATAAATAAGAAAAAGTAGAATAAAAAGTTGTAAACCTTACCAAAATGTTTAGGGCTAGTTGCACCTAAAATGAAATAAAATCATTAGCACCGTGAACAAGAACATGAAAAGTCATCGATGTGCCTTACATTGATTTTATAGTTCTCTTATCTTTTTTCTGTCAAAGCATTAGTTCACCTTCAATGAGTTTTAATTAGTGAAGCCATTACGCACTGACATTGAAGGTGGGATAACTTGGAAACAATTAGAAAAAACTGACGTTATCTCGTGCACTGGTAACTCAGGACCACTTGGGAACAAAAGGCGACTAATTACTTACAGTTAGGTCAATTCACCCGATTTGTAACACACGGGTTAAGGATGTCATCAAATAAGATGATCATTTAGACATAATTTCCTTTGAAACTGTTCATGAAAAGCACACGTTCTTATATATTTTCTTGATCAGCGTGTCAAGCTCTACACAATAGCACCCTATATTTTTTTAAAGCTTCATTGCTAGTGAGCCACAAAAGAAAGTGACCCAGCAAGTTTTTACAGCAGTTACCACTGCACTTTCGCCACTTTATCAACTCACAGTTCTTTCTTGTGTAGTTTAGTTTTACAGTCTTTGTCAAAAACACGTAATGTTATGCTGCTACAGCTTTTAAAAACCCGTCACGAAGTTTAAATAATAAAATTAACCCTATTGTATCTTGTTGATACGTAATTTATTTCTAATTTAACTTTACCCTTTGATAAAATTATTCAGCTTGAAGTATTCGTGTGTTTTGGATTTTATTTATTACTTTTGCGAATTAAACTGCCTATGTACATACTAAATTTGATTTCTCAACAGCCAAAAGCAAATAATAATATAAAACAGGTATATAATAAAAATATTTTATTTTTTACGAAGCTTTTCTTTACATAGTAACATTTTGAGGTTAGAATATGATACTTAATTTTCTTCGCAAGAAATCAAATTTTTATGGAAAATCTGTCCAACTTTTAGCAATTCGTACCGGTATATTATTTCTAATTGCTTCGAGCTGTTTTACCATTTTATTTTTAATTTCGAAGACGGAAATTAAGAGTTTAGGTATTTCTACAAACACGAATTTTGACTTACAATGCTATTTTAAGGGCTGGGTCAACCTGTTAGTCACCCTAGAAATTATATGCCTAATTTACTTTAGCATAATTATTTTAGTGTTTTTGTGTAGATTAGAAACAAATTAAAAGCTATGAATTGATAATAAAATAGTGTTTGCAGTTATGATAAAAGTTGTCTGATGATTCTACAGAGAGTGTGTATGAAAATATAAAAAATTCCTTTTTACCAGCATTTAAAAATGTACTAACAATTAAACACGACTAGTAAACAGTGGCATAACAAAACAACAAGGTAATTCAAACTGTATCAATAGGCACACATAAAATAAATTTATCACAACGTAAAAGTTCTAAAAAATATTTTAACAATAAGCAGGCAATGATCTCCATCTCTGGCAGTAGTCTGACACGTGCTAACGGGGCTCAACACTGAGCCTGAAACAGATTATTGCTGCTGTGGACCAGCCTTTTTCATATCAACACTCACTCACAAAAATATTGAGACAATGGCTCTTTTTTTTTGTAAAAGGTGGCAAATAGCATCAACTCGCGTATTCTGAAAAATGTATAAAAACAATTACATATTTTGGAGATTTTTTTCATGGCATAAAAAATACCATCTTGTAGTTTTAATAAAACGACGTTTTTCTCCATTTCTACACTCCCTCAAAAAAGTATCGAGTCAATAGCTCTTTTTCGGCCATTTTGAAAAGTTGACAAACAGTATCAACTCGCGAATTTTGAAAAATTTATAAAAAACATTACATATAATGTAATGGGTTTGAAGCAAAATAAAGAAGTACTAAAAAGCCAAAGCCTTTTTTATTCTGAAGAACGGGTGTTGTTCTTTATAAAAAATATTGTGTAAATATAATCCACCAGCTCTGTTGCAAGATAAACATGTGCTCAATTTGTTCTCACTTAGAGCGCAATAGCAAAATGTGCCATCGTAAAAAAATTTACAAGGAATCAATATTCCAATTTTAAATTCATTAGAATTGAAGGGGGGATTCATTTTCCAGGTTATTCAGTAGATTTTACGAGAAGTGGCCACCCTGTTCTATTGAACATCGTTTGTAATCTATGGTATATATTACAAGGTTGCTGTGTAGGAGTTTCTTTGTTTAAAACTTTCCTATTGTGTCGTTTTATAATGCTTTGCATGTTCGTCTGTCAAGCAAGTTTTCCATCTTGTCGTATAACGTAATAATTGCCATTTTGAATTTTTAAACACGCCGGCAGACAAAATTTGTATTTCGAACGGAGAACTTTAAGGAACGAATAAGCTCCTTTGCACATATGTAAAGAGTGCAATGAACTTGATATAAAAAAATGATGGTTAAACATTCTCGCCATTTGCAAGCAAATACTCGATGTACTTTGCGGAACAGATGGAACAGATATAGACATTTGTGACAGCTGAAAATACGGACGCCTTAACAGGGACGGCGCGTACCGAGGTAAAAAAGTATACAGTGAGGGATATGACCTGTGACGCTGATTTCACAACGTGTTCGTTCACAGCATATTCGTTCGCAACATTTCCGTTCAAAACATGTTCCTCCACAACATATTATGTTCGGTCACAGAGGATTCGAGACTTAGAATTTTTGGCTATTGGGTTAAATCCAACCTCTTAAGCTGCGCTAATTGTTGCTAATGTGAGTATAGCCCCTTTTTTCTAAATTTTAGTACTTTGTTGCACCTGACGTGGGTTTATCCGCAATTATTGTGTCGTTTTATAATGCTTTGCATGTTCGGCATACAAGAATAGCTAAGTTATAACGTTTTTTTGTTACGGATCTTGTAGCACTTGTGTGTTTCTTTGAAGTGTTTTTTAACGATTTTTAAAAACTCCTTGCCAACATATGTTTTTACGTTCATGCTATAGGGTGGATTGAGCCAGATGACTTTCCTATTCCTGTTACGTCGTTCTGTCTGTTCGTTGTTGTGCATCACTGTGTGTTTAAAACCGCTAGCAGAAAGTGCATCTTCATATTGCAGTTTCACATTATTACAGGTTGTTTCGTCACAAGATGTTTCACGGATTCGCGTTGTAATCATTTCCGGAATCGCTCGAAGAATTGAACTTGGGTGGTTTGACTTTATGTTGACATATAAAGGGTTGTTTCCAGGTTTATATACAGGTATATACTAAAAATATTTTATTCTTTACGAAGCCTTTCGTTACATAGTAACATTTTGAGGAATAGAATATGAAAATGTGCTCAACTTTTAGCAATTCGTACTGGTATACTATTTTTAATTCTTTTTTGTGTAGCTAAGTATTGCACATTCAAGCAAAAAATACAATCTCTAATTAATAGTACACGCTACTTGTACGCGAGGGCAAAGTGGTGCCCTGGCCACACGAATTTCGATATAGAAAGAACAGGCTACGGACTATATTATGTTAAAACATATAAATAAATAAATAAGAA
The DNA here is from genome assembly GCF_029227915.1 of Hydractinia symbiolongicarpus. NCBI lineage: Eukaryota > Metazoa > Cnidaria > Hydrozoa > Anthoathecata > Hydractiniidae > Hydractinia > Hydractinia symbiolongicarpus. The sequence goes on from NC_079887.1 coordinate 12,619,103, forward strand.
AAAGTAGAATAAAAAGTTGTAAACCTTACCAAAATGTCTAGGGCGAGTTGCACCTAAAATGAAATAAAATCATTAGCACCGTGAACAAGAACATGAAAAGTCATCGATGTGCCTTACATTGATTTTATAGTCCTCTTATCTTTTTTCCGTCAAAGCATTAGTTCACCTTCAATGAGTTTTAATTAGTGAAGCCATTACGCACTGACATTGAAGGTGGGATAACTTGGAAACAATTAGAAAAAACTGACGTTATCTCGTGCACTGGTAACTCAGGACCACTTGGGAACAAAAGGCGACTAATTACTTACAGTTAGGTCAATTCACCCGATTTGTAACACACGGGTTAAGGATGTCATCAAATAAGATGATCATTTAGACATAATTTCCTTTGAAACTGTTCATGAAAAGCACACGTTCTTATATATTTTCTTGATCAGCGTGTCAAGCTCTACACAATAGCACCCTATATTTTTTTAAAGCTTCATTGCTAGTGAGCCACAAAAGAAAGTGACCCAGCAAGTTTTTACAGCATTTACCACTGCACTTTAGCCACTTTATCAACTTACAGTTCTTTCTTGTGTAGTTTAGTTTTACAGTCTTTGTCAAAAACACGTAATGTTATGCTGCTACAGCTTTTAAAAACCCGTCACGAAGTTTAAATAATAAAATTAACCCTATTGTATCTTGTTGATACGTAATTTATTTCTAATTTAACTTTACCCTTTGATAAAATTATTCAGCTTGAAGTACTCGTGTCTTTTGGATTTTATTTATTACTTTTGCGAATTAAACTGGCTATGTACATACTAAATTTGATTTCTCAACAGCCAAAAGCAAATAATAATATAAACAGGTATATAATAAAAATATTTTATTTTTTACGAAGCTTTTCTTTACATAGTAACATTTTGAGGTTAGAATATGATACTTAATTTTCTTCGCAAGAAATCAAATTTTTATGGAAAATCTGTCCAACTTTTAGCAATTCGTACCGGTATATTATTTCTAATTGCTTCGAGCTGTTTTACCATTTTATTTTTAATTTCGAAGACGGAAATTAAGAGTTTAGGTATTTCTACAAACACGAATTTTGACTTACAATGCTATTTTAAGGGCTGGGTCAACCTGTTAGTCACCCTAGAAATTATATGCCTAATTTACTTTAGCATAATTATTTTAGTGTTTTTGTGTAGATTAGAAACAAATTAAAAGCGATGAATTGATAATAAAATAGTGTTTGCAGTTATGATAAAAGTTGTCTGATGATTCTACAGAGAGTGTGTATGAAAATATAAAAAATTCCTTTTTACCAGCATTTAAAAATGTACTAACAATTAAACACGACTAGTAAACAGTGGCATAACAAAACAACAAGGTAATTCAAACTGTATCAATAGGCACACATAAAATAAATTTATCACAACGTAAAAGTTCTAAAAAATATTTTAACAATAAGCAAGCAATGATCTCCATCTCTGGCAGTAGTCTGACACGTGCTAACGGGGCTCAACACTGAGCCTGAAACAGATTATTGCTGCTGTGGACCAGCCTTTTTCATATCAACACTCACTCACAAAAATATTGAGACAATGGCTCTTTTTTTTTGTAAAAGGTGGCAAATAGCATCAACTCGCGTATTCTGAAAAATGTATAAAAACAATTACATATTTTGGAGATTTTTTCATGGCATAAAAAATACCATCTTGTAGTTTTAATAAAACGACGTTTTCCTCCATTTCTACACTCCCTCAAAAAAGTATTGAGTCAATAGCTCTTTTTCGGCCATTTTGAAAAGTTGACAAACAGTATCAACTCGCGAATTTTGAAAAATTTATAAAAAACATTACATATAATGTAATGGGTTTGAAGCAAAATAAAGAAGTACTAAAAAGCCAAAGCCTTTTTTATTCTGAAGAACGGGTGTTGTTCTTTATAAAAAATATTGTGTAAATATAATCCACCAGCTCTGTTGCAAGATTAACATGTGCTCAATTTGTTCTCACTTAGAGCGCAATAGCAAAATGTGCCATCGTAAAAAAATTTACAAGGAATCAATATTCCAATTTTAAATTCATTAGAATTGAAGGGGGGATTCATTTTCCAGGTTATTCAGTAGATTTTACGAGAAGTGGCCACCCTGTTCTATTGAACATCGTTTGTAATCTATGGTATATATTACAAGGTTGCTGTGTAGGAGTTTCTTTGTTTAAAACTTTCCTATTGTGTCGTTTTATAATACTTTGCATGTTCGTCTGTCAAGCAAGTTTTCCATCTTGTCGTATAACGTAATAATTGCCATTTTGAATTTTTAAACACGCCGGCAGACAAAATTTGTATTTCGAACGGAGAACTCTAAGGAACGAATAAGCTCCTTTGCACATATGTAAAGAGTGCAATGAACTTGATATAAAAAAATGATGGTTAAACATTCTCGCCATTTGCAAGCAAATACTCGATGTACTTTGCGGAACAGATGGAACAGATATAGACATTTGTGACAGCTGAAAATACGGACGCCTTAACAGGGACGGCGCGTACCGAGGTAAAAAAGTATACAGTGAGGGATATGACCTGTGACGCTGATTTCACAACGTGTTCGTTCACAGCATATTCGTTCGCAACATTTCCGTTCAAAACATGTTCCTCCACAACATATTATGTTCGGTCACAGAGGATTCGAGACTTAGAATTTTTGGCTATTGGGTTAAATCCAACCTCTTAAGCTGCCCTAATTGTTGCTAATGTGAGTATAGCCCCTTTTTTCTAAATTTTAGTACTTTGTTGCACCTGACGTGGGTTTATCCGCAATTATTGTGTCGTTTTATAATGCTTTGCATGTTCGGCATACAAGAATAGCTAAGTTATAACGTTTTTTTGTTACGGATCTTGTAGCACTTGTGTGTTTCTTTGAAGTGTTTTTTAACGATTTTTAAAAACTCCTTGCCAACATATGTTTTTACGTTCATGCTATAGGGTGGATTGAGCCAGATGACTTTCCTATTCCTGTTACGTCGTTCTGTCTGTTCGTTGTTGTGCATCACTGTGTGTTTAAAACCGCTAGCAGAAAGTGCATCTTCATATTGCAGTTTCACATATTACAGGTTGTTTCGTCACAAGATGTTTCACGGATTCGCGTTGTAATCATTTCCGGAATCTCTCGAAGAATTGAACTTGGGTGGTTTGACTTTATGTTGACATATAAAGGGTTGTTTCCAGGTTTATATACAGGTATATACTAAAAATATTTTATTCTTTACGAAGCCTTTCGTTACATAGTAACATTTTGAGGAATAGAATATGAAAATGTGCTCAACTTTTAGCAATTCGTACTGGTATACTATTTTTAATTCTTTTTTGTGTAGCTAAGTATTGCACATTCAAGCAAAAAATACAATCTCTAATTAATAGTACACGCTACTTGTACGCGAGGGCAAAGTGGTGCCCTGGCCACACGAATTTCGATATAGAAAGAACAGGCTACGGACTATATTATGTTAAAACATATAAATAAATAAATAAGAAAAAGTAGAATAAAAAGTTGTAAACCTTACCAAAATGTCTAGGGCGAGTTGCACCTAAAATGAAATAAAATCATTAGCACCGTGAACAAGAACATGAAAAGTCATCGATGTGCCTTACATTGATTTTATAGTCCTCTTATCTTTTTTCCGTCAAAGCATTAGTTCACCTTCAATGAGTTTTAATTAGTGAAGCCATTACGCACTGACATTGAAGGTGGGATAACTTGGAAACAATTAGAAAAAACTGACGTTATCTCGTGCACTGGTAACTCAGGACCACTTGGGAACAAAAGGCGACTAATTACTTACAGTTAGGTCAATTCACCCGATTTGTAACACACGGGTTAAGGATGTCATCAAATAAGATGATCATTTAGACATAATTTCCTTTGAAACTGTTCATGAAAAGCACACGTTCTTATATATTTTCTTGATCAGCGTGTCAAGCTCTACACAATAGCACCCTATATTTTTTTAAAGCTTCATTGCTAGTGAGCCACAAAAGAAAGTGACCCAGCAAGTTTTTACAGCATTTACCACTGCACTTTCGCCACTTTATCAACTTACAGTTCTTTCTTGTGTAGTTTAGTTTTACAGTCTTTGTCAAAAACACGTAATGTTATGCTGCTACAGCTTTTAAAAACCCGTCACGAAGTTTAAATAATAAAATTAACCCTATTGTATCTTGTTGATACGTAATTTATTTCTAATTTAACTTTACCCTTTGATAAAATTATTCAGCTTGAAGTACTCGTGTCTTTTGGATTTTATTTATTACTTTTGCGAATTAAACTGGCTATGTACATACTAAATTTGATTTCTCAACAGCCAAAAGCAAATAATAATATAAAACAGGTATATAATAAAAATATTTTATTTTTTACGAAGCTTTTCTTTACATAGTAACATTTTGAGGTTAGAATATGATACTTAATTTTCTTCGCAAGAAATCAAATTTTTATGGAAAATCTGTCCAACTTTTAGCAATTCGTACCGGTATATTATTTCTAATTGCTTCGAGCTGTTTTACCATTTTATTTTTAATTTCGAAGACGGAAATTAAGAGTTTAGGTATTTCTACAAACACGAATTTTGACTTACAATGCTATTTTAAGGGCTGGGTCAACCTGTTAGTCACCCTAGAAATTATATGCCTAATTTACTTTAGCATAATTATTTTAGTGTTTTTGTGTAGATTAGAAACAAATTAAAAGCGATGAATTGATAATAAAATAGTGTTTGCAGTTATGATAAAAGTTGTCTGATGATTCTACAGAGAGTGTGTATGAAAATATAAAAAATTCCTTTTTACCAGCATTTAAAAATGTACTAACAATTAAACACGACTAGTAAACAGTGGCATAACAAAACAACAAGGTAATTCAAACTGTATCAACAGGCACACATAAAATAAATTTATCACAACGTAAAAGTTCTAAAAAATATTTTAACAATAAGCAAGCAATGATCTCCATCTCTGGCAGTAGTCTGACACGTGCTAACGGGGCTCAACACTGAGCCTGAAACAGATTATTGCTGCTGTGGACCAGCCTTTTTCATATCAACACTCACTCACAAAAATATTGAGACAATGGCTCTTTTTTTTTGTAAAAGGTGGCAAATAGCATCAACTCGCGTATTCTGAAAAATGTATAAAAACAATTACATATTTTGGAGATTTTTTCATGGCATAAAAAATACCATCTTGTAGTTTTAATAAAACGACGTTTTTCTCCATTTCTACACTCCCTCAAAAAAGTATCGAGTCAATAGCTCTTTTTCGGCCATTTTGAAAAGTTGACAAACAGTATCAACTCGCGAATTTTGAAAAATTTATAAAAAACATTACATATAATGTAATGGGTTTGAAGCAAAATAAAGAAGTACTAAAAAGCCAAAGCCTTTTTTATTCTGAAGAACGGGTGTTGTTCTTTATAAAAAATATTGTGTAAATATAATCCACCAGCTCTGTTGCAAGATAAACATGTGCTCAATTTGTTCTCACTTAGAGCGCAATAGCAAAATGTGCCATCGTAAAAAAATTTACAAGGAATCAATATTCCAATTTTAAATTCATTAGAATTGAAGGGGGGATTCATTTTCCAGGTTATTCAGTAGATTTTACGAGAAGTGGCCACCCTGTTCTATTGAACATCGTTTGTAATCTATGGTATATATTACAAGGTTGCTGTGTAGGAGTTTCTTTGTTTAAAACTTTCCTATTGTGTCGTTTTATAATGCTTTGCATGTTCGTCTGTCAAGCAAGTTTTCCATCTTGTCGTATAACGTAATAATTGCCATTTTGAATTTTTAAACACGCCGGCAGACAAAATTTGTATTTCGAACCGAGAACTTTAAGGAACGAATAAGCTCCTTTGCACATATGTAAAGAGTGCAATGAACTTGATATAAAAAAATGATGGTTAAACATTCTCGCCATTTGCAAGCAAATACTCGATGTACTTTGCGGAACAGATGGAACAGATATAGACATTTGTGACAGCTGAAAATACGGACGCCTTAACAGGGACGGCGCGTACCGAGGTAAAAAAGTATACAGTGAGGGATATGACCTGTGACGCTGATTTCACAACGTGTTCGTTCACAGCATATTCGTTCGCAACATTTCCGTTCAAAACATGTTCCTCCACAACATATTATGTTCGGTCACAGAGGATTCGAGACTTAGAATTTTTGGCTATTGGGTTAAATCCAACCTCTTAAGCTGCGCTAATTGTTGCTAATGTGAGTATAGCCCCTTTTTTCTAAATTTTAGTACTTTGTTGCACCTGACGTGGGTTTATCCGCAATTATTGTGTCGTTTTATAATGCTTTGCATGTTCGGCATACAAGAATAGCTAAGTTATAACGTTTTTTTGTTACGGATCTTGTAGCACTTGTGTGTTTCTTTGAAGTGTTTTTTAACGATTTTTAAAAACTCCTTGCCAACATATGTTTTTACGTTCATGCTATAGGGTGGATTGAACCAGATGACTTTCCTATTCCTGTTACGTCGTTCTGTCTGTTCGTTGTTGTGCATCACTGTGTGTTTAAAACCGCTAGCAGAAAGTGCATCTTCATATTGCAGTTTCACATTATTACAGGTTGTTTCGTCACAAGATGTTTCACGGATTCGCGTTGTAATCATTTCCGGAATCGCTCGAAGAATTGAACTTGGGTGGTTTGACTTTATGTTGACATATAAAGGGTTGTTTCCAGGTTTATATACAGGTATATACTAAAAATATTTTATTCTTTACGAAGCCTTTCGTTACATAGTAACATTTTGAGGAATAGAATATGAAAATGTGCTCAACTTTTAGCAATTCGTACTGGTATACTATTTTTAATTCTTTTTTGTGTAGCTAAGTATTGCACATTCAAGCAAAAAATACAATCTCTAATTAATAGTACACGCTACTTGTACGCGAGGGCAAAGTGGTGCCCTGGCCACACGAATTTCGATATAGAAAGAACAGGCTACGGACTATATTATGTTAAAACATATAAATAAATAAATAGGAAAAAGTAGAATAAAAAGTTGTAAACCTTACCAAAATGTTTAGGGCTAGTTGCACCTAAAATGAAATAAAATCATTAGCACCGTGAACAAGAACATGAAAAGTCATCGATGTGCCTTACATTGATTTTATAGTTCTCTTATCTTTTTTCTGTCAAAGCATTAGTTCACCTTCAATGAGTTTTAATTAGTGAAGCCATTACGCACTGACATTGAAGGTGGGATAACTTGGAAACAATTAGAAAAAACTGACGTTATCTCGTGCACTGGTAACTCAGGACCACTTGGGAACAAAAGGCGACTAATTACTTACAGTTAGGTCAATTCACCCGATTTGTAACACACGGGTTAAGGATGTCATCAAATAAGATGATCATTTAGACATAATTTCCTTTGAAACTGTTCATGAAAAGCACACGTTCTTATATATTTTCTTGATCAGCGTGTCAAGCTCTACACAATAGCACCCTATATTTTTTTAAAGCTTCATTGCTAGTGAGCCACAAAAGAAAGTGACCCAGCAAGTTTTTACAGCATTTACCACTGCACTTTCGCCACTTTATCAACTCACAGTTCTTTCTTGTGTAGTTTAGTTTTACAGTCTTTGTCAAAAACACGTAATGTTATGCTGCTACAGCTTTTAAAAACCCGTCACGAAGTTTAAATAATAAAATTAACCCTATTGTATCTTGTTGATACGTAATTTATTTCTAATTTAACTTTACCCTTTGATAAAATTATTCAGCTTGAAGTACTCGTGTCTTTTGGATTTTATTTATTACTTTTGCGAATTAAACTGGCTATGTACATACTAAATTTGATTTCTCAACAGCCAAAAGCAAATAATAATATAAAACAGGTATATAATAAAAATATTTTATTTTTTACGAAGCTTTTTTTTACATAGTAACATTTTGAGGTTAGAATATGATACTTAATTTTCTTCGCAAGAAATCAAATTTTTATGGAAAATCTGTCCAACTTTTAGCAATTCGTACCGGTATATTATTTCTAATTGCTTCGAGCTGTTTTACCATTTTATTTTTAATTTCAAAGACGGAAATTAAGAGTTTAGGTATTTCTACAAACACGAATTTTGACTTACAATGCTATTTTAAGGGCTGGGTCAACCTGTTAGTCACCCTAGAAATTATATGCCTAATTTACTTTAGCATAATTATTTTAGTGTTTTTGTGTAGATTAGAAACAAATTAAAAGCTATGAATTGATAATAAAATAGTGTTTGCAGTTATGATAAAAGTTGTCTGATGATTCTACAGAGAGTGTGTATGAAAATATAAAAAATTCCTTTTTACCAGCATTTAAAAATGTACTAACAATTAAACACGACTAGTAAACAGTGGCATAACAAAACAACAAGGTAATTCAAACTGTATCAATAGGCACACATAAAATAAATTTATCACAACGTAAAAGTTCTAAAAAATATTTTAACAATAAGCAGGCAATGATCTCCATCTCTGGCAGTAGTCTGACACGTGCTAACGGGGCTCAACACTGAGCCTGAAACAGATTATTGCTGCTGTGGACCAGCCTTTTTCATATCAACACTCACTCACAAAAATATTGAGACAATGGCTCTTTTTTTTTTGTAAAAGGTGGCAAATAGCATCAACTCGCGTATTCTGAAAAATGTATAAAAACAATTACATATTTTGGAGATTTTTTCATGGCATAAAAAACACCATCTTGTAGTTTTAATAAAACGACGTTTTTCTCCATTTCTACACTCCCTCAAAAAAGTATTGAGTCAATAGCTCTTTTTCGGCCATTTTGAAAAGTTGACAAACAGTATCAACTCGCGAATTTTGAAAAATTTATAAAAAACATTACATATAATGTAATGGGTTTGAAGCAAAATAAAGAAGTACTAAAAAGCCAAAGCCTTTTTTATTCTGAAGAACGGGTGTTGTTCTTTATAAAAAATATTGTGTAAATATAATCCACCAGCTCTGTTGCAAGATAAACATGTGCTCAATTTGTTCTCACTTAGAGCGCAATAGCAAAATGTGCCATCGTAAAAAAATTTACAAGGAATCAATATTCCAATTTTAAATTCATTAGAATTGAAGGGGGGGATTCATTTTCCAGGTTATTCAGTAGATTTTACGAGAAGTGGCCACCCTGTTCTATTGAACATCGTTTGTAATCTATGGTATATATGACGCTAAACAGAAGTTGACCCAAATCCTCAAAAATAAATTCAGAAGTTCTTTCACCATGGAAAAACCTGAAACTTTGCCTTACTTTAACTTTGCTGCTGTAAATGCAAAGTTAATCAAAATGCTCGATTAACTCTAGGAAGAAGGGGGTATTTGACCGTCCCTATTGATTTTTTTTATAAAAAAAAAACAAAATCTTCCAGCTTGAGCAAAATGCCCTTTTTTACATAAATTCTCTCTACAAATCTTAAGAGAAGAGAAAATAAGGGAATCAAGTAAATAAACATAAAGGTGCTGGTATTATGTTCTATTTAAACATGTTTCTCTTTATTTATTAACAGATGCATTTTAATCTCAAAAGTCTAATTAATCGGTTCAGACGTAGGAACTACAAAATTGTCAAAAGATGCAGTGTGAACGGACTCAAGCGAATGATCCCCGATGTCACTATGATGATAAGCAGCAACGCTCTTGTCTGTAAGTTGGAAAAATCCAAGAGGTTCCCTTACTTTCAGGTACCACCTGGTGGAAGTTCAACCATACAGAAGATATAAAATTAATTATCAAATGGCAGCATAAAAGTAATTTATGAAATAATTTTAAACATAAAATGATGACGTAAAGAAAACACAGACTGTACTTATACGGAAACGATCTAAAGCTAACAACATTTTTTGTAAATACCACTAAAAGTAACCTTTCAATAAATACGAAGAAAACAGAGAACCAATTTCTTTCTCGAAAGTGAAATTGGTACTTGTTGTTTATATTCTTAATATGCAACTGCACGGAAGATAACTGCCGCAAAAGTCAGATGGAGAGTGAAATACATTTCGCAGAATATTATCAAACGCTTGCCTCAAGCGAATGTTTGCTTTTGTTTATACACTGCTGACGTCATTACAACACCTAAAGGAAGCTATAGTCTTTCCATTATTTTTCTGCCTAGGTGAATTTTTCTACAGGCTTATTTACTAGTCACATTTTATTTAGTATACGTTTTTATTTCTAATTTCCAAAAAGATCTTAATAATGTCACTTGTCGGGAAAAATGATGCTGTCACACTTTCGCTGCTATTCAACGCGCAATTCTGATACACTTTTGTTTTATTTCTTTAGTACTAATATTCTCTTTGATTATCCACTAGAAAAAAGTGGTTCTATGGACACCGATGTTACATTAAGAAAAAAAACAAAAATATAGTAAAATATCAAGTTGGAAACCTTACCAAACAATCCACAACTAGGTGCAGCTAAAATAAAAGTAAAGTCATTAGTATGATGAACAAAAACATCGAAAGCCACGGACGTGTCTTAAATTGACAAAAAGGCTACAATAACAGTTTTAATCTTTCTTTGCCTAATACCAATGCGTTTATTGGAGGAGCGAGGGAGGTGCTTTCACTGCCCTGATTAGTCTTTTGTCAACAACTCAGTTATTCCTGGCTGTGAAACATCCCTTTTTTCGCGACACCTCTAATTTAAAGAATTGAGAAATTTTTTTGATTGAACCGTATGGACAAGGTAATATTTTTATTTTCAATATAGGTGGCATTGCAGCAACCCGCAAGGAGTGAAGTGAAGATTTGCTATTATTTGCATTAAGGTTTTAAAAGACATCTGTTCATTATTATCGAGTCTTACGGCGGCCGAATCGGGCTAATACAGAACAAAATACACGGCAGAATATTTCAAATACACAGCAAAATATTTCAAATACATAACATGATATTTGAAATACATAACACAATATCTAAAATACATATCATAATATTTAAAATTAAAACAAGTGGTGAAAAATAGTTTATAGCATGAAACACCATTTATTAAATAGTTTTGTAAGAGCAAGGGATGGATACATGCTTTGTCATATTTGTGGAACTTAACAGAGAAGAGAATCTCTATTTTGCTCAAAATGTGATATGAAACTAATCCGGCTGATTAAACAGTTCAATCTTTTACCGATCAACGAAAAGAAACAAGAATTCAACATAATATTATATTATTTTGAGCTTAACATTCAATAAGAAACGATCGCGGCATTTCTAGAGAGATACCAAGGCCTAAATATTAGTGTCCGCACTCTTAAACGCATGTTAAAAGTACATAACACAAAACGATAAGGTGACTATACCAGCGATGCATTGGATAAAAGCATTATCTCTCGTGACTTTTCATCGATGTCATCTTTACTTTGATAGAACCATGTAGTAAAAACTGTTAAAGTCGCAATATGTGTATGACTAACATGTAGGTTATCTTCACAGTTCTTCGTATAACGCAACACCAAATGAATCCAATTAAATAATATACAACACAATAGAACACCAGTATATTAAACACAACGACTTTACCAGCAAGATTGGTTCAACACAATTAAACCCCACCACCAATTGATTTTTATTTGTAATCGCCTAGAATGGAAGATTAACAATCTCCCTCTATTTTCTTTTCTGCACGTTGTTTAGTTTATTCGAATATGGGTGGAATTTATAGCGACTCCTACTCGCTTAGTATAGTGTTCCTTGGGAGAAATTGGCTTTTTACCAATGGCCTCTACTATACAAGTCTTGATCAAACAGTTACCGAAGACTATTCTTTCTTGGGTCCTTAGTTGTTTGATGCGAAGTGCTGTTTGGTATTTCAGCAATAAATTCTGAAAAATAATAACTCCAAAAAAAATTATAATAATTTTTTTGAAAACACAAAATTTAATTGGTCACTAATATTTTTCATGACAAGTTTGTAGCACATTCAGTAACAGTGTGCTATTTGCTCCTTGCTTTGTTAACACATCTGCTAACTGAATTTTGATGGGAGTCCAATTTAACTTCCTTTTGATTGATGCTCTGTCTGAGAGAAGCCATGTAAACTCTTAATCACTTGTCTTCTAAAGCTTTTGTTGAATGTGCAGCTTCATACAAAGATTTGTTATCCGTGTAGCACAAGATACCTTCTAGATCTGTCTTCAAAATTTCTATTATTACATTTATACTCTCATTGCGTTTGCTTCCTTTGGGGGCTTTATCATTACTTCTCTATCAATCTGTTTGCCTTGAAAAAATGCTGTTTTGACATCTAAGGTGTGGCATTTCCTTTCATTTGTGACGTATCAATGGTTGCAGCCTCTACTGTTACTGGTACATCCGTAGTATTACTTTCAAGATCATCTACATCAGAAATTTCGTCTTCCGGTGAAACACAGTTGTCCAACTGCATAGTTGTTACTTCTGGACTCTTTTCAGAGTCTTGTGATGGCTTCTGTGAATGTACTACTTGATCTACCTCTTTCAACCGACAAATGTGGACAATCACATAACTTCCATCATATTTGAAAAGTACTTGTTTATTTTCTTGTTTAAATACAGTGATTGGTCCATGCCATTTTTCACTGCCTTCTCTTTTATAAAAGACTTTATCTCCAGTTACATACCGCACATCATTGTAACACTGAACATTATGCCGCAATGCTTTACGTATTCTTTCAAAAGATTCTGCCGCTATGAATGCTCTTCGTGACGCATGCATCACAGCAAGGTTGTGGACCACAGTTTTACTTGAAACTGTATCATTCATGGCTGGTAACTGATCCAGGGATAATCATAGTTTTTACCAAAAACAAGCTGGTTTACTGAAAATCCATTGTTGGTTGATAACGAATTCTTAACACTATAAGTCCAGAAAAGTGCTTGATTAGGTGCACATTTCGTATCCTCTATAATTTTACTTAGCATTTCCTTAATGATACCATTATGCCACCGACATAGCCCATTCGACCAAGGATTTTCAGCTGCTGTTTTGGAAAACTCTCTATTAAATTGCTGACACATTTCTTCCTACACTTAATTGAAAAATTCTCCTCCAATGTTAGCCAGAAACTTCCTTGGTCGACCAAATTATGCTAATCAAATTTCAAAGATATTGTCTGTTATCACATCTTTATTTTTTGTCCTTGTTAACTTTGAAGATGAAAATATTGTGAAGGTATCTACGATATGAATAAACCACAATGATTGTGAAAGTTGCACTAAATCTAAAGCCACACACTTAAATTCCGAGGGCATTGGTAAGCCAACAATAGGATGTGGTCTTGGATTTCTTTACTTAACGCATACTTTACAAGGGTGTGAGACGAAAAAGAATTTGATTCCCTAATAAGATATTTTAATTTTTCAGCACTTGGATGACAGAACTGACGATGAGGTTTGGCGATGTTGTTTCCTTTGGATTTTCCACTTGCATATACAAAGGCAAACTTGAGGAAGCAGATGGTCATAATTCTTTTCATCTAATTCTATTCTGTTGTTGTTCAAAGGGATGCAGCAGTGGCCTGTGGTGGTAAATTTTAGAGGATGCCATTCTCTGAACATTTTAACAGGATCATTGCTACTCCTCCGATTTTAGGTGACGATACACAAGTAGAAAAGAACACACACAATGGCTAGAAAACGTGACGTTTTAGAAACAAATAAAAGAAACACCAAAGTCAGAAAAAAAAACGACCTTCTGCATTATTTCAATATGTCATATTGAATATCGAATCCTCTATTTTATGGCAATTCCGTTCAGGAGTACAAAATAAAGTCACGCAATTTTTAGATAACCATGCGTGTAGCGGTAGCCATTTTGAAGTTCTGTTTTAACCTTTTTTTTCCAAAAAAAGTTGGTGTTGGAATATAATTTTTTTTATATATTTTACATGTTAAAATTAATATTTTTTTAAAACATGTAGTCACCTCCGAATAGAAATTTTTTTGTTATTTTAAGAAGAATGACTAAAACGTTAATTATTTAACACAATACCTTAAGAATACACTTAAATATAGTTTTGGTTTAGCGAATACTACTACTATACTAGACTACAATTCGTAACTTAGTACAAAGTGGTAAAACAGGGTAACAATTCGTAAAGCATAACAAACAAAAATTTAAAAACTTTACGTATGGTGGTATGATCTAGTAAGCATGAATTACTTCTTTCATAATTGCACGTTTTTACAACTATATTGTCCGTACGTACGTCTGTATGTCCCTATGTGGAATGACAAATGTCTGGTTGGGAATACTAATATTACCTACCGAAGTTTTCAAGATATAAGTTCCATAACTTTTTTACGAATTGCAATGACTTAGAAATCGATAGTGTAGGGTTTTAGACTGCTTGGTTAAAATGGGCCACAGTTTGGGCATATCATCACACTGTCTGAGTTTCTGCATATAGGCATTTTAGGAAACGATAAAAATTTTTTGACACTATATAAAAATCAAAAGTATCCAGGTGCAGAAATTTTAAAAGCCAATCCTGTGATTAAAATAAGCAAAATAGGTTTGTTAATAAAATATTTCCTCGATTTAAAATTATGTAACCGCAATATCTAAGATAAAAAATACGATGGTAAAAATAGCAAATAATTAATACAAAGTCTTTCTAGACTAAAAGTTAAATTCGCTTCAGAAAATATGTTAATGAGTTAGTGTATAATATATAGTCCTATCTCACCTGTAAAAGTGAACCCATGTGGATTCTGATTTCGTCTAGACATCACCAAGTTTTTTGTTTATACAGCTAAAAATTTAGACAAATTGCTGAAAAGTAAAACTTTTTAGTACTAGTGCTCCATGCATATAAGTGCAATCAAACAAACAAATACAATTTTAAACATGTCTAAAATAGATATAATAAAACAATAATAAGATATAATAAAACAATTTAACTTCCAATACATTGTTTACCTTACAAATAAACAGTGGCTTTTAATGATACGGAGATATAAATAGGCAATATCTTGAAATAAATGAAAAAAGCAGGGCATGATATTTTGTTAACAACTGAATCTCTCCAGTAAACATGAAAGGTTAATTAAGGGTAGCAAAATTGACCTACAATGAGATGTAAGCGAAGTAACAGTACTTCGGTGAGTGGCAGGATGGCAATAAGGCATTATTACCAGTGAAAAAACCCTTTAACAATAGCCCTGAGGTATACAGCAACAGATGACCCAGCATAAAACCTTATCAACACACAGTGGAAACAAAAGAAACTGGCAAGGTATTTTTAGGAGAATAGGGATTGGGATGAAAAATATTTTTACAGTGAAATCTTTGAAAGTTGTTTGGAAACTGGAAAGTGAGCAAGAGTTGGTAAAATATGTCTCCTTTATTTTTAATTGTCTGGAAAGATGATTACGATGGATGGAAAAATGCTGGACAATTACTTTTTATTGTAAATCAAATATGCTTTCCATGACAAAATAAAGTATGGCAATTGATGTTTCGCATGATTAAACTTGTGTTGGTAAAGATATATTACAGTTAAAAAACATTTCTATTATGAAGCTTTCGCATGTGAATGGGCAAAAAAAAAGCTGCAAAGTAATGTATCATATAATAATTTTGCCTTAAACAATCTGTTCCGCCATCATTATTGATAATAGATATCATCATGTCACGTACAGCCAGTTTATTCTAGGCTACGTTTCGACAGCCACAGCTGTCATCGAAGGGAATGATGGTAATCATCTTTGGCTATTTATTAGTTGAGAAGATAATTAGAGAATCGAAATCAACCAATCAGATCACAGCAATTAAAGTAATTAACTTTTTTTTACGGACCCAGATGAAAGCATAGATTGATTAAAATCTTTCCTTTTTCTAAATGTTGCTTTATGGTACGTTCCTTTTTCTAAAAGTTCGGTTTTTGTTACGTTTGTCTCGTAGTTTGTCAAGTATTCGATTTCTAAGTATTCGCTTTTCGAAGTGCTGGTAACAATATTTCTGGAAGTTGATAGGAAAAACTATTGCTATGAGTATTTCTGTCTATACAATTATGGTTTTTTTTACGTTTCCTGATATCCAGAACCGTGGTAATATTTTTAAAGTTATTAAACAGTAATATGGAGCCCCATGTGGTTAGAAAAAAATAGATTGAAAATCACAGGTTATTTAAATCATCTAAGATTTTCTTTACGTTGTCCTCACAACGACGTTATTCCGAAAGACCTGCGTCTACACTGCAAAGTGAAAACGGATCTTGTGGTGAGACATGATCCGCCGAATAAAATGGGGCACCGTCAGGTGATCATTACGACCAAAAGATAAAATTTCACAAAGGTAGTTGTGACAAAGAAATGAGATTGTGCAAAACCAGACACCTAAAAAATATCAATAGACCAGTGGTTATTGAAATTACAGTGGAATCTCTCTATCTCGAACTCGCAAGGGACCAAAATTTTGTTCGAGATAGAGAAACTTCGAGATAAAGAAAGGAAAATACCTTAGGCGGACCACAAAAGGACCGAGACTTTAGTTCGAGATAGAGAGAAGTTCGAGATAGAGAGTAGTCGAGATAGAGAGATTCCACTGTACTTCCATTGATACATCGAAGTAGGTCACGATCTTTTCTTCTAAACAACTTTCGGAGAAAGAGAGTAGTGTTTTATTATTGTCTAACTTTAACAAGTTTACTAACTAAAGAAATTGTTGCAAGTGCAGAACAGGCAGTTAAAGTATTGTCAAAGAAGGAAGCAGACACTGTTCGTGCGAAAATTAGCCTGACTCAACAAAATTTAAAAGTTACAAACATGACAAAAGAGGAGTGCATTACACTGTCTAAATTAAGAAAGGATAACGATATGATGATCTTGTCAGCAAATAGAGGCCTAACGACGGTCATTTAGACAAGAAGAGTTATCTTGATAAATGTTATGACCACATTAACAACGGTCCATACGCACACCTCAAGAAAGATCCAACAGAAACTAACACGCGTGACATAAGGATTATTTTGATGGGTTTAAATAATGATGATAGCATCGATAATAGATGGTATTATAAACTAAGATATTCAGACACTCAAAAGCCTAGATTCTATGCTTATTAGCTTATGTGAACGCTTCCTGACTTCAAACAGCAGTGACACATTCAGCTAACCATCATCATATCTTTTTTCTTTTAAACAATCAAAAACTTCCTGCTTCACTGTGCAATCTCGTTTAACATAATAACTGTATACACGTCTCATACGAAGCCCCTTATCTCTGAAACAACAAAACTCTGCTTGTTATCAAAGGAAGTACCTCTCTAAATGTTTTCCAAGCAGAACGTTTCCTGCAAGTAACACTTTTTCCAACACCCATTACCCAACATATCGCCTAAGTAACAGAAGTTCTACACATCTCTCACAATGAGCTGAAATCATTTTGTTGCCTATATACTACAAGTCAATGCTTAGACTTTACTATACTTTTTTCAAAGCTTTCTGAGTTAGAATATTGTAGCTTTAGCGCCACGCACTTGAACGAAATCAAATTGCATCCTGCCTATATCAATTCAAAGTAACTCATAAATCTCTTTCAATGATTTTTTTACACAATCAACCAACTTCAACAATCTACAATTACCTCTCTTGCCCTTGAAACAATTGAATATTACACTGTACTGCCAGTCAGTCAGGGTAACACTTTATAATCTTTATTTAAGGCACTTGTTTTAATCAGAATATTTCAAATTTGGATTGCCTACTTAAGGATGCGTAATGAATGAATTCGTAAAACGCATGAAGAGGTTAACATTAAGACATGAAAAACTTCTGATGAGACACTATTGTAATAAAGGAATGGTTGAACGGAACCATCCTGTCCTTTATGAATAGATGACGAGAACTAAAAAGATAACAAATGTAACTTTAAAATGTTCATAGCATAGGCTATATTTGCCAAGATTATCTACATCAAATCAAATGGTTTTTAGCAATAATTTCAACCTACAATCGGTTGCAACTTCACAACTAGAAAATTTTGTAAAAGCAGAGACAACAAAGGCCGATGAAATCAATCAGATAAGTTTGAACATACTTTGAAGTTGAATTTACAAATGGAAAGAAAAATTTTTAATTTACCCAGACAAGGGAGTAAAGGGTGAAGAATTCCCTAAAAGTAATTTGAAAAGATAATGCAGACCATGATAGTAACACATACTATCGGTGCCGTCCCTATCAGATGATGAAGGTTACCTCTATTAGATGAAGAAATACTAAGTCACAGTGGCATTTAGCAGAGATGACAAAAATTGATGAAAATGTTGACAGAACAAGGGATGAAAAAAAAATTCAGAAAAAATGTATTACCTTAAAGGACTAAATTTTCGACGAAATTAATATTTGCAATTTCGCGAATAATTTCCAGAATGATAACTGCTTAGATATTTTGTGAGAACTAATTCTAGCGAATAATCTAATAAATGACCAATCAGTTATCTTTACTGATTAAATTAAATCGAACGACTTAATTAATGATTAAATGAAAGTGGATCTCTGGAGAACTGATATTCGAATTATCCATTTCTTCAGACTTTACTTTAACAATAGGAACAGTGGCAAACCAGGAAATTGAAGCTTTAATTTTAAGATATAAATCGTAACATAAAATTGTTTGCACAAAGTTCATAGCGTAATAAGATTTAATAACATTGAACTGTATTTGAAAGAAATTTACTAAAAAAACAATATAAAAAATTTCAGCTACTTCAAGAAAAGAATATTAATGCACGTCGCCGAATATCACAAGCTCGACAAAATAATTACAGATATCCGATTTAACCTTGCTAAATATCTGCTTAATATTCTGTCGGACGCTCCCACCTGAGGTTCATGTAATAGGCGATATTAGGCCTATTCGCAAATTTAGGTTCCCCAAGCAATTTAAAATCTTAAAAGGGAATAGAGAAAATAAGTTGCGCAAAAATAAGCAAAAGTTAATCAATTGCACAAACAAAGTGCACATATTTTTTAAGAAAACTATAAAATCGCAAAAATAAGGAAACGAGTAAATGATGATTAAAGAATGCAATTTTGATTTGGATGCTATTTGCACATTTAACAAAGCAACCATGATGTAATCTAAAACACATAAAAGTACTAATTTATTACATTTTATCATGTTATTTTGTGAGTAAACAGAGTACAAATGATATTGCAAATGGTCACGGCTTAGAGTACAAACAAATGGTATAATGAAAATGGCCATTTCAAGATTCTTATAATTTCGATAAAGTTCTCTATGATATTTTTGTACAGTAAAATTAGATAGAATTGATATAAATATTAAATATAACATTTACAAATAGTTTACACAATAGTAACAATATAGCTGACAAGTTGTTAAAACTATGCTGGATAGTCTTTAACTATGCAACAAGTTACTGCATAGTTAAAGATTATCCAGCATAATGATAAAATAAATCAAATGCTTAGGTCCTCGTTGCATTAGGAATTGCTCAATGAAACGATAAAAACAAATGTATAAAACAATGCAGAATACAACATCAACATCTTGAGTTAACTATAAGTTTGTACCAAATTCGTGCAATTAATTTGCGAGACGAAGACTGCAGATACAGTCAGCATTTCGAAAATAAAGCCGCCATACAGGAATAAGGAGCCAAAAAATGGTATTTATGTAGCTTACGGATGGTACTCTAACAGAGATCGGCCTTCATGCACATGTTAACTATTTTTTAAGAATGTCTTAAGTGTAGAAATTTTAGAATATTTAATGATTCAGTATAAAAGGGTTATTTTAAGCTTGCGGTTCGCCCTTGCAAGTTCTTGTCCATGGATGTTGCCTATGAAAAAGTTTAACAAGTTAATTAACGTAAATTCAATTGAATAAAGCTTAATAACTTCATAAGATTATTAAAAACATGATGCAGTGAAGTAATATAAAGTATTGTGTAGGTACATCCAACATCTGAAACATCTTCCAACTATTGACAAAAAGAATGTGAACTAATCACTACAATCTAAAAACAGCGAAAAACTCAATAGCATTTGGAAACTAAAATACTGCTTTGGAACTTATTTAAACCACCAGGTATATACTGTTACATCGCTGCCTCCGAGTGTTCTTTCCACGCAATATAACCACCAGATAAATGTCTTGCCCTACAAGTTAAATAAAAACACGACCATTCACAACTTTATTTAGAACTTTATTAACGACAGACGCACAGGATGATAGATCAATGGAATACAATTACAAATTTACTGCCCAAAAATTCCGAAACATTGAAATATGGGAAATTGTCGTTCAGCAAATGAAATAACGTAGACCAACTTCCCTCAGATAGAAAATGTTTCCAGTGTAAATAAAAAAATATTTACGTTTTTGTACGTTCATTCAAATACCTAACGAAAAATTGCCAAAAGAG
The DNA here is from genome assembly GCF_029227915.1 of Hydractinia symbiolongicarpus. Taxonomy (NCBI): domain Eukaryota; kingdom Metazoa; phylum Cnidaria; class Hydrozoa; order Anthoathecata; family Hydractiniidae; genus Hydractinia; species Hydractinia symbiolongicarpus. The sequence continues at coordinate 12,639,532 of NC_079887.1, forward strand.
AAAAGAAACTAGGACTAACTTTTCCATGCCAAGGCTTTGCGCCATCACTAATGTATGCAAACTTCTTACGCCTGCTTGACAATAAAATATAACATTAGTACCATCATCTGGTGGTTTTGGAAAACCATATTTCTTCTCAAAAACATCTTCGGATAGATTTAAAGCAAATTCCATTTCATCCACTGAAAAAGAGATTTTAACATTATAAAAATGAAACTAAAAGAAGCCTAACACTCTCACACTAAATTTCAAGTAAATTAAGTTTGGAAGTGTATATAATAATACACATTGTAATGACTTTTGAAATTGTCAATTTACCTAAAAAATTATGCTTTGCGTTCATCCGAATTGACATTAAATGATTACTCTGAATATACCTTTTTGCGTCGTCAACTTTTTGCCGCGCGAACTTCTATTATACTGTTTCGCGTCGGCATTTACCCATTTCATGTCTGTAAAAAATGTCGACGTGAATTTTTGTTTTTATGATTCGCCTTGGCAATCCGCGATTTCACGTCGGCAAAAACAGTGATATGAACTTTTATTTTAGTGTCTGATGTCAGCATATTGCATTTTAAATTCAAGCTTTTCTTTTCCAAGCCAGCTTGTTTACATTTAAACTACTTTAATTCTATTTAGGGTAAATAAGCAATATGCTCAGAAATCACTTTTAAGATCTTCAAAAATTCGTGCATGCAAGGACTACTTTTTACCGCTTTTCTATTTATACTTTCTATATATTTACAATATATTCAAGAAAATTAAAGGATTCTATAAATTACGAAGAAAAAATTCGCCTTGGCAAAATATTTATGACTTGAACTTTTTCTTTCCAAATCACCTAAGCATTCACCTCGGCATCTGCCATGTGCCGACGTGAATTAGAAAGGTTGTGGTGTAACTAAAAATATCTACACTAAATTTTTGAATTTATTTCAATAACTGCCTATACCCATGCAATCAATGCCTGCCTTATTTTTAACCTTATTTGTGACAAATACCTGTTATAAAATAGTTGCTGATGTATATAAAAGGCGTATCTTTTGGTCAAAGCAAGTTTTTTATATTCGTTTTGTAAGTATTTTGCAAATGTCTAATAAATCGATTTAATAAACCTTTTTTAATTGTAATTTATTGCAGAGTTGTCTTATATCCTTGCAAAATTGCCACAATCAAAAACTGCATTTTTTCATCAGGAACTGCTGTATATGGGCAAAAATAAACAAACATAATTAGCACAAGGTTGTGGTCATGTATCATGGAAAGCGGCACCAATAATGACATCCTAGTACGTTGCCATACAAGTCATTACAAATCATACTTATTCAATGATATGAATTCGGTTAGAAATAACTAAGCCTAAAACTCAAAAATTACAAAGATAAATGAAATTATAAACAAGTAGGAAAATACATACTTGGAATATGTTTTGCTTCAGGAATCATACCGAATGCTGCCACTTCATCACTACTTCTGACATCAAACAATGTTATATCTTCAGTGTTTAAAATTTTACTCAGAGAACCACTAGTAACTTCAATGTCACTATAAAAGTCATTTGTGTATTTTCTATTGAACTTGCACTCGCTTATTTTCTGGATAAATATATTTCTTTTTGTTTCCAACGGAAACCAATTCATGAAATGCCAATGTAAGCTCCTTTTATTAATAACACGTGACAATGTGTTTTTAATAGATATGGATGTTAACTGTCTTGAAACAATGTTCATCTTTTACAGTGTTTTTTATAACTATTATAACTATTGAGGAAAGAAAATGTGATAATGCAAAAATTAGCAGCATATATTAATACAAAAAAGCAACATATAGCCCATATTTTCACTGCTACTACTTCGTCTTTGTATAATTAAAATGGAAATAATCACAAATGAACATCTTGTAGCTGTAACATACATTAAAGCCAGAGACATCTACACTGGAATTAATTTTGTCTTCATCACTGGAAATCTCGGGTAATAATTTTTGGTGTATTTCACATTGATGTAAGAGCCATCCATGAAGGATCTACGCTATTGGGGGAGATGGGTCAAACTAAAAACACAAAGGTGCATACAAACGGGAAAGGAGGGCTTTACAAGTGCGACGTATTTGACCATCTATGCGCGTCGCTACATTTCAAGGTGTCAGAGTCATCTAAAACGTCTTTAATAGAAATATAATTAACAGGATGATATGTCATAATAAGAACTTCTACCTTTATAAAGAAAATCTAGACCATTTTTTGAAACCTTTTTTTAATAAAAATATTTAGAGTCGTGGGCGGAAGGGGGCAGCAAAGTAAAGAGGCAACCCCTATAAAACTTTGTTTATGCCGACATCATATTAATCGCGCAAAATAAAATGAAGCGAAGCAGTAGCGGCATATGACCATGCAAACATGCATCCAAAATTCATTTAGCTATTATACTTTCTGAAGAATTATTTCAGTAACACACAAATGTGTAAATTAATATATGAATTTTAAAACACCTTAAATTATGTAAGGGATAAAAAAAAAACGTATGGTGGAGGAAAAAAATCCGAATTGTTTCTTCCAAATTTCCTTACATACTTACATACTGCAATTTTTATTTGGTATGACACCTTATTTCTCACTCGCTTGCAATTTTTTCTGTAAAATCAGTACAAATTTACATTAGACTAAGTAAACAATAGTTCAATCTCCAAACTTCAAAAAATGATGGTCATTCACAATTACTTATGCCACACTTTACAAGGTTCTATTAGCACACTTTAATTCTGCAATATTCTGCAAATATTTCTTTCATGAAAGTAGTCTACACAGACCAATTCAAACTTATGCTGCAAAAGATACATTATTATGTTTGCAGTGAGATCATACTTTTTCAAACCTATTAGCTATTATAATACGTAAATACTTTAAGGGAACAAAAAATTCTGGGTACTTTAGTTCAAGATTGGCAAAAACAGTTTTTTTCGTGGAGGGAAACGAGTTCGTCTTCCCATAAATATTTCTGATTCCAAAAAATTAATGATTTTTTTTGGTTAAACATTTTGTTAATTATTGCGAAAATTTAGCAAAATATAAATCCTGGAAAAAATATTTAACCTACACACAAAAAACTCAAGCAAACTTCTTCCAGCATCACAATTATAAGCAATTGTAGGCAGATATTTCCTATAAAGCCTTCACAAAACACTAGACATGTAAATTTATCTGAAGTATATGAAAAAAGTGATTTTAACACACAAACACATATATACAAAAAATGTGTTAAGCTAACACAAACTCGTTTTTCAGAGAGAACGATGGGGCTAGAATTAAACAATGTTTACTAATTACAAACTTTAACCCTATTGGGTTCTTTCCAAATATTCATTTTATTAAACTAATAAAAATATACCGTTTTAACTGTTGCAATATATTGTACGAAACATGGTACAATCAATTGAAGTAACTAGTGTAAAATTCTGTACACTTATAAATAAGGATATAAGTAATTCACCAATTTTCTCAATAATGCTTAAAGTGCAAGAAAACAAAAGAGGCATTCTTGTAAAATTGATTCAGTAGGAACTTGCCACTAGTTTCTGCAAATCAAACTGATTTGATTCAAAAAAACTTGTGAGCTTTAAAGCCACAATATTGTATAATATATTGTACGTTGTGGTTACATCTTTACAATCTATTTTAAAGAATATACCGTTATGTGTAATATATTTTAGCAGTGCAGGATATCCTTAAACTTTAGTGAAGAAAAACACGACATCCTTGAACACATTTTTCACTCACAACAACTTGAAATGAAACTGGACAAAAACTTAACTCACCTGGGGTCAAATCTTTACGTGTAAACAATATCAGTGATTATTTTAGTTTTCAAGTTAAAAAGCTTTCCTAACAATTTAAATAGATAAGAATTATAAATCAATGAAATTATCAAAGCAGTTTACCAACAACATACATGTTATGTGAATATTTTACTTCCATCATAAGAACAAAATGTTTATTACCTGCGTTTCATTAAATTAGATTAAAAGATAATGTCAATAGCATTGTTCTGTTCATTATACTCATTCACAATGAACAAAGATTTACCTCATTTCCGAGAATTGACACAATGATTTCAACATACAAAAATAAAGTATTTTGTTCTATTCCAGCTGAAAGACAACAAAACATTTTTGTGATGTGTAAAATCAATAAAGTCATTGAAAAGAAAATTTTGTGGTTTATAGATTTTTTTTTATGAAACAACAATTTTCAACAATAAAATTTAGTTCTACAAATCTCTATTTTTTAAAAATTATTTTAAAATTGATATTGCAGCTTATTATTGATCCTAACAAACTTATAAAAACAAAAAAATGTTATTACCACAAATGTGTAAACAAATCTCCACAGAGTTTGACTTAACCACTTTTTTTCTCCACAAATTACATTACATTAGTCAAAGAAGTCAGGTATTTCGCAGTGGATACGCGTACAATTTTACATAGCAAATAGAATCTAATAAAACTGGAAGTTACAATAAGGTTTTTAATACAAATAAATTAGTGTTAAAAGCCTGGAGGTCAGCTACTAAAATAATAGCGTAGAAATTTATATCACTTTTTTGATAAAAGGTTGATGTAAAATTATATACTTGTTGTAATAGTTGGAACAAAATATAAATAAATAAAGATTTGTATACTTGTATAAAAATAATTGACTAAAATGGTGAACAGTTGTAAACAAAAAGTTAGTCTAGTTACTTATCGCAGGACAAAGTATAAATGGGACAAAATTTTGGGGTTCTCTTTACAAAATGAACGGGCCAAATACGGCAAACGATTTTGCTAATAAAAGTAAATGTAATGGGACGTTTTTCTTTTTTTAATTTAATACCCAATAGGTAAAAAATAAACATTTTTAAGTTCTCTAACAAAACGTTTATAGTTCACTAGAAAACCTTTAATGTGAGAAATAATAGTAAAGATAAGCAAACTATGTGTGCACAACTTGGCTGGAAATTTAAATTGTCCGTAAACTAACCTTGTTTTCATTTCAGTATGTGTATTCCTGTCACTGTATTTTGCGTAGTAAAAATGGATATTGAAATATTATGAATACTGTATTACGTTAAAAATTTCTTGAGAAGCAAAATTCCAGCAACAAAATATCTTTGCGCAACCAACCAAAAAGCTATTATTTGTTGGAATGCAATTTTTCTAAATATAAAATAAAGAAAAGAAAAATATCACAATAAAATAAACAAGCCAGTGATTTCGTGCTCTTTAGCAAAACATGAAACTTGGCATGAACGATCAACATATTGAAACAAAACTTTTAAATTATTTTAGAACATACTTGAAAAAGAAATGTGACTATCTACGACCTCCAAATTTGTAAATATAAGAGAACATACCTTCCTTGGTCGATTAAGAGCCTCTGGACTTACTTATTCCGGTAATCAATGAATTTTCACAAATATAAGAGATCATATACTTTTCTTGGCAGCTACACTGTGATATGCTGGGCAGTCAAGAGTGCTGCTACCTTTAACTAGTAGCACACAGGTGAAGGAGTTGTTTTACATATTTTACACTCTCACATGATTTTCTTTCTTGCTATATTGTAACTGCTTAAACTTCTACCTTTAATTGTAGTCCAGAAAAATAATAGATTTCCTCATAACAAATAAATGCCAGTAATATTCATCGCTACAAAATGGTCTTTTACATTTTTGATTCCTGAAAAGGTTTTCCGAAAGCAGAATAAGAGGTTGTATCAACATACAATAAAATGTGCAACCTTGGTTCGAAGATTACCATATTTTCTCCATATATCGCTGCCATTTTATTAGCGTCCTCTAATAAACGCTGATATTGGTAGCAGCATCTATAATTTTGAATACGAAGTAAGCTGTTATTAGCGCTGCATCTTAAAACATGAAAATTTAATTAGCGCCGTGCTTACTTGAGGTAAGACAGTACGTTAGTTTTAAAATAAAAAAATACACAAAAAAGAATTTTATGGAAGAGTCAGGTTGTTGTTGATGATACGAAAAGGTCTATTTATAAGAATTCTAGAAATACAAACACATTCAAAACGCACAATTTAAATGGTAGTTTTCCTGCTGAAAAGATTTTCAGGCTACTTCAGCAGGATTAATCAAGCTCTTGTACCCAAAAAGGTATTTCTAATAAAAGGTGTACGTATCGTTGCAGTAGTATGGTTCTCAAAAATCATACAAAAACAAGTTTACATCAACATTTTCGGAAAATCATCAGAGAAATTCTTTCACCCTATTCGTCTTATTCTGTGAAATCAATTGATTGTTTAAATTTTTTGGACGGAAGAGTATTTAGAAGAACTTATCAAATGATATAGTTTTTTTTGTATCACTCTTTAGCATGACATAAGTAACACAATTTTAAAACATCTTGTAAAGTGTTGCATCCAAATTCCCATGCATCTCCCGGATTTGATAGTACTCCTACTATTTAACCAATGGTTTAAGAAATTGAACTCTTGAAATCGAAAATATCTGCATATTTCGAAAGAAAATGAAAATACCTCTGGTACGAAATGTCTACTAGAAGTAGAAGGTGCGATTACTGCACACCATAGAGATAGTCTTACAGACAATAACTAAATCTTTACAAAGAATACTTACAAATAATTTTTTTCTTTCAAAAATCATGTTAAAACCTAATAACGATATTATGCTAAAATAATGTGATGCATTTTCGTTTAAAATGAAAATACCATAAGAGTATTTTACATTCCCTTACAAATTTTATAAAAAATAAATTGTATATGATATATTAAGAATAAAAAAACCATTACTTACTATAACAATGAGTAATTAATTTCTATTGTCTGTATGTTACAAAGAACTTACCCATATGTAAATCTATTCAGGTAAATCATTTTTATCAAAATGTCATTGCTGGAAATGGCTTAGATAGTCAATCAATTAAAAGCTCAAAAGTAAAAAATTAGACAGCAAGAAAAATGGCTCCTGTTTGTGCAAATGAGTAGCACAAATATTTCACTTGAATTTAGTCATTGGTCAATACTGGATTTTTTAGAGAACAAATTTTTACAAAATCAAGATTGCGAAAAGTAGTTTTACATAAAATTAATTACTTTAAATTATTAATCCTTTCGTGCCAACACCATTACAAAATTTATTAATTTATCTTCTTCATAATGAGAATAACAATGTTTATTCTTCTCTTTAAACTTCAGTTTCAGCCTTTGTTGAAAGATACATGCTTTCGTATCCAATGTTAGCATATCGAATTGAGGACACTTTTCCATACACACCCAGCAAAAATAACATTCGTCTGCGAAAAGCTTCTTCTTCAAATCAAGCAGGTCATGAACCTCAGACAGGTAAAGAAAATAAACAGCCTCCTCTTATCATTTATCTCTTCGCTGAGCAAGAATTTTTCAATGTGGTGTTTAATCCAGGTTACATCATACTCGTCACAAAGCATGAGAACTTCTTCCCAATTTTTTTTATTGCTTTCAATGTAAATTTCGATGTACATACTCAAACAAATGAAGTGATAAAATTTAACAAGTGCATTTTTTAACAAACTCCTTATTATACACTGAATCTTCATCAGGCAGAGCTTTTGCACATCCATGCAAAAATATTTGGTTGTTTGTGACAAATCAAGGTAAATAGATTTTTATCTTTAAAATGTGTACATTTTTACTTGAAGCATTACCTATCAAAACGCAATTTTATCTCTAATTTCATTGGCATGTATCCTGAATAAAAGATAACAATGTTACGTTATAACTTTCATATTCAATATTGACACATTAAAAATGTTTATCACACTAAAATAATATCTCTTTTTTACTTTTTTGCTTCTTTTACTCATCTAGGCGAATATTATTTTCAGCTACAGTAGACGTCCGTTAATTCGAACACGCAAGGGACTAAATTATTTATTCGAATTAACGAATGTTCGGATTATCGAAAGTTCAGAAAAAACAAGAATTTTAATAAACGTTTAAAGGTTTTATGCTTTAATTACAATTTTACTACAGATTTTTATGAAAATCTTTTAACGTTGTTTGCCTGCCGATGGGCAAGGCCTCCAAATTCCTTGTAAACTTCATTTTATTGGAATTGCCAATTTAATTGATAAATTGAAAACTTTTGTTCATTTTCCCTAAAATTTTATTTATCGATGCACAAAAGTTCGAATTAACGAGCATAATGTAGCCTTGGGACTAAAAAATTGTTCGAATTAGCGAAATGTTCGAATTATCGGAGTTCGAATTAAGCAGCTCAAAATATAAGACTTTATTAAACCAAACTCAAGGGGCATGGCAATTTGTTCGAAATAATGGAATGTTGGAATTAAGCGGCATTCGAAGTAACGGACGTCTACTGTATATATATAAACAAAAAATGCACTGTCGAATCAACTGGTAATGAAGTAACAAAGTTACTTTTTTATTATTTTTTCACAATAAATTTTGACATTCTTTTTTCCTTTTAATTCTCTCTGTTTCTCTGTGACATATAAATGCGATTATATTGTCATCAATTTTCTACGACGACGGCTAATAAACATCTTTACGAAAATGTTTCATATTTTCATTTCTTTAAAAAAGCAACTTACGCAACTAAAGTAATTACATTATATTCACATTAAATTAACTTTTATTTTTCTTTTTCCTGTGTTTTTTTTGCGTTTCTGGGTAATTCGACTGTTGTCTATATGATTGGAAAAAGTTTTTCGTATTTCATCTTGGAATCACGCGATAACTAGTACTTATACTTAAATATTTACATGCTTTTTATGGGATAAGCCTGTCGGATTTTTTTTTAATAATTAGTGTTCTTATTAATAAGGATTCATTGTTAGGACAGACATGACATGACTTTTTTTTAATTCCAAAAATAAGCTATACCAAAATGTGTAAAATTATTTCTCCTTTAGTGTATAAAAATTAAAAACCCATTTAAAATTCAACCGATATAGGTGATATTTCGTGACATATTTGTTATTTATACCTTACAGTTGTTTGTCTCACTTATGTAAAAGCAACTTCTCGTCATTCCTCGAATAAACAATAATTCCCATATTTTTTTGTTATTCGCCAAATGGAAATTTAATAATTCAACTAAATTTTTCCCATGGTAAAGCTCATAAAAGGCAAGTCCGATGTACTAACAAATAACTCAATTCTACATACCGTTAACAGTCGCACCAAGTGATGGGTAAAAGAATTTCAAAAATTCAATAACATATCTAGCTTTCTTATTCTTCAATTCAACTCTTTTGCTTATTCCTTCAACAAAATTTACATCCAACATTGTTTTAAAGACTGGTGAGCCATCACTTAATATCTGTGAATGCAAATGTAACTCCCATTCTTCTACGATCATAATAACATCAGCATTACTGCGTACTCCTGCTGCAAAGGGATTAATAAAAACATCTACATCTTCTGTCATTTTCACTGATAACTATAGAAAAACATATAAAAGGTCTTTCTTTATGCAGTCTTAAAGTAAAAAAGTTTTCTAAATGTGATAACCATATTTCCAACTCAATTACTCAGGTTTTATAAAAAAAACTACAGGCATATTTATAATTTCTAAAAAGCATACCTACCAAGTAAATATTCCTAACATCAAACATATATGCTAATCACCATCCACAAAAATCTTATCTGTTGCAAGAACGCACTACTAACGCCCTTTCTTAAAGAACCTTATTTATATTATAGTAAAAGCACTGGAATCTCTTCCAAACAGGCTATATTGATATTATTTATATTGCTTTAAACGTCTGTTGCTGCAAATATTTTGTAAATCTCCTACATATATTTATTAAAGGAGTAGTGTCATAAAGCTTTTAAAAAAAGTTTAGCAGATTCCAAGTATAAAAAAAAGTTTAGAAATATAGTTATACTAGCCGGGTAAACCCGGCGTCGAAACGCCGGGGTAAGCCATCAGTGACGAAGAAACGTAGAAAGAAAAACATACCTTACATAATTCCGGCCTTAAATTTCTAAAGCAGAAATTCATTTTTGATGTTATCTACAAAAAAAAGGAAAAAATCAACACTTATGCAGATACAAAATTGATAGGTTCAGGGAAGAATACAATGGCCGGGTAATAGTAAATAAAAAACTCTCTATATTATCAATTATTAAAACAACTATAACTGTACTATAACTGTACTATAATAACAACTTAACGGTATGAAGAAAAAACAAAAATACGCTAATAGGCAGCAAACATAGTTTCTTAATTTTTGACAAAAGTTTTTTAAGTATCAAATTTTTGGAAATAAGATATAAATATTAAAAATATTGATACTAACTATGCATCAGACTATACAAACACTATTACTTTATCTGCAAAATATTGATGATCAAAAATTGACTTTAATGCGAAACTATGAAAAAGTAAGCAAACTTTGAGAGAAGACTTATAAAGAGATGAAATTTAATGCAAACTACATGTCAAAACTGGAAAAATTATGGAACAATATTAAAGAGATAATAAAAAATAAATACAATTGAAACGCAAGTAATATCGATCACTGACACACAGGGGAGTGAAATATTTCAAAATCAATTAAAGTATTTTAAAGTATATATGAAAGTGGTTACCGATCAACGGTATTCCACCTTAATAGAACACATCCCCTGTTGTATCAGGATCGATTTCGCCCCTTCTTCGCGAGTAGGATGCCCAGGCTGCTCCCGCCAGCGGAAGCCCTCGCGGTCCCTGCCCCCGAGGCGACGCCACACAAGGTATGACGCCCTTGACCTGGGTCCTGGGTTGCCTCTGCGACACCGCAGGTATGCTTTGTAAGATAGATCCTAAAATACGAAAAAGATTATACTATATAAAAATGAACTTAAATATATAAATATAAGACTCAATTTTTTCAATGCAACAATGTGATGAGAATATGTGAGAGAATTAGAACTTATGGTATGGTAATAAAAGGGTGCCTTATCGTGCTAAGGTTTTTCTGACTTGATGCAGGTGTTGTTGTCGTTGTCGCTGTGGTTGTTGTTGTTGCAGCTGTAGTTGTTGTGGCAACTGATGTTGCAAGTGACGCTGTTACTGCTGTTGTTGTGGATGTTTCGCTTCCAGACGATAGTCGTGGTGAAGCAGCAGTGTTTTCACTGCCAAACTTTTTATAAAGTGACATTTTTAGGTAGCCTAAAAATAAATTATTATTTAAATAAAGTTGCATGAATATAAGGAAGACATAATTTGCACAACTGAATATACATATACAGTTACATAAATATTGATTGCCTTAAGTAAAGGGAGACGATATATAATTCCTGCAAACAGAATACCTCTAAGGCAACCCTGGCTTTCAGTTTGTGAACTTTAACTGGACTTTAAAAAAGTGAATTTAGTAGAATAAAGTTCTTTAAGTTAGAAAGGGCTACAAAGTTTTAAATTTAATCACCCTTAAATTAAATTATGTTTATATAATTGCGAGCTCGAAAAATTTGTTTATTTATAAATCCAGCTAAAATTGACGTAACGGGGTGCACCTCGAGAAGGTAAGCCATTGGATTTCGCACCCCACCTATGAGAGAAGAAAAACATACATTTGCACAATAAAATATGACGCAAATTCTCACAGGCAGTGGACAACAATATTTTACAGTGTAGGAGATAGAGGTTCTTCTAAGAGGATATACAATTTAGTTTAGCAACACCGCGTGCGACAACTGTGTGCCACAAAGATCAAGTAGACGCGGCACTTGTTCAGGCGTAAACACACACTTTAATCATTGAAGTTGAGAAACTATCTCCGATTAAAGCTAGAGACAGAACATGCTAACACTGTCAACACACCTATTAAGGCATGAGAACACCTGAAACCCATCATATAATGGTCACGTAGGCAATACACAACTTTGATAAGCACCAAATCAAAATTGTAAGTTGCTTATTAAAATTATGTGATTGCAGGGTAATGTTACAGGCAACATAACACTAACCAATACTTGAAAACTTAGTGTTGCATCAAAGCAAAACATGAAAAATTATAATACTTGTGGAAAAACAATATTTTTTGTAAAACACCTATCTCCTACATAACCTTGCTTAAAAGTATTAACAATCTGTACCTTTACTGCTTGGAATGACCGAGCACGTGAAAATGCAACATAAAGTTGGCCATGACTAAAGCAAGGTCTACGTAAAAATTTCTCAAAAGTTTGGCCCTGACTCTTATTTATAGTCAATGCGTAAGACAGTCTTAAAGGAAATTGGGTGCGTTTAATTTGAAAGGGTAGATTTGTATCATTTGGACAGAGGGACACTCTCGGAATTATGACACGATCACCTCTACGAATACCAGTACGAATTTCACAATCGATAACATTTGCACGCAGATTACGAACCATTAACCTTGTACCATTACAAAGACCGTCTTTAAGGGACAGATTTCTCAACAACATTACAACACATCCAGCTTTGACATTCAATTGATGTGGTGGCATACCACTTGGAGTTAAGGAATTAATAAACTCTATTGGATATAAATCAATTTCTTCTTGATCATCCGAAACAGCAGAGTCGATACTGTAATACGTACGGGTATCGCCAGGAATCTGATTCAAAATCTGTTCATTCATTTCCAACGCTTCTTCGTTGGTTGGAGTTAATATGACACAACGTGAAAATTCCATATGATCAAATTCACTAAAAATAAAAGTAACAATATTTTCATTAGGTTGCAGCACACATTTATGTGGAATTTCAATGCAACCTTGATTTGGATCATCTGGTTTTTGTGGCACCTGACCACTACCAAGGTTTAAAAGAAATTCAGCAAAGACTTGCTCTCCATCTCCAGCTCTCATGTTCGTGTGGAGGTGAAAAATTCGAGTCAAGGGCCAAAGTACTGAGCTTTTTAAACAAACTTCTACAATTTGTGCAGGTCCAGCTCTTCTGACAACAGGCAGTACTTGACGGAAATCTCCTCCCAAAAGAAAAACTTTACCTGCAAAGGGAATTTCACTATTACATATATCCCTAAACATTCTGTCAATTGCTTCCAAAGCATATTTAGGTATCATGCTGGCTTCATCAAATATAATGATGTCCTGTCTTCTTAAAAATGCTGCATGGTCACTATTGGGTTTTATATTACATGTACAACCGTCTAAAACAGGGACTATTAACTTGAAAAGAGAATGCAGTCTTACCATTCTGCAATAATGTAGCAGCAATACCTGTCCAGGCACAAGTAGCAACACACAGATTTCTCGCAATAACTTCCTTAATAATGTAATTATATGTAAAAGTTTTACCTGTGCCACCTGGCCCATCTAGGAAGAAAATATTGGCAACATTAATGTTATTATTGATGACAGCATTTAGAATAGAATCGGCTACATGAAGTTGCTCAGCATTTAACAAAGGCCTGATATTTAGAGCCTCCTGCCTCATTTCTTCAGCATTTGGCAAATCATCAAGAAAGGCTTCCTGTAAAGCAGGAAGACCAAAATCAGTAAGACGCTTACCAAATTGCTGAATAACACCTTTAATTTTACCTAGCACCATTTGTTCTGCCTGTACTTCAGGGTGGTGACGTAAGTATTCCTCCATCATTGCAGCACGGAAGGTTTCCCACAATTCATGTGGGTTATTCGGTTCACCGTGAATCAATATAAAAGAAAAGGCTTTTCTTATTTTAGATGGAGAAGCATATTCCACCAACTCATTCATGGTGCCAATCCAAAGATTGTCATCAGCTAACAATCCTCGTGCTAAGCATGCATCCCTAAAAGAAGCATAAAAATTTTCTTCGAAATGTCTTAAGTCGTCAAAAGACGTAGCACCAGGGACATGCAATAAAAGGACACGCAAAAAATATCTTTCACCTTCGCGGATACTGGCATTATACATTCTACTTACTATCTTTTCAGCACCGCGTTGCCTAACTACCCACCGTTTTTGTTGTTGCGTATTTCGAAAAACAAAGTGGTAAGGTACTTCAGTGTACAAAAATCGTTGTGCATGCTGGTCCTGCTGATTTAATTGAAACCAGGCTGTTAACATCGTCTTAGAATTTTCAGCCCTGTCAGCAGCAACAGCCTCGTTGCCTTCCCTAAAAAACACTTGTTGGTGATTTGGAAGGTGAACAGGAAGTCTTATGATGGAATGACTCTGAGTATGCATAGGAAATTCACAGTGGCACCAAGTTGCTTCAGGTGCAGATACATATCTAGCATCTAAGAATGTTGTTACTTCATCATGATCGATGCGCTCATTGATTTCTATATGTGCAGTATCATAACCTTTGTAAACATATTTATACAAATACTTAACACTTTTAATTGACACACATGCTTCCAAGTTAATATGTGTCATATATTTTTTACATAGAAAAGGGTTATAAGGCACAACCCACCTATTATCAACATCCAAGTTTCGAATTCTTACCGTTCTTCCATTATCAGGACGATGGTACATGGGATAACCGTCTACATTGATAACAGTTCCATCATTAAATTGCTTAGGAAAATGCTTAGTACACTCACCCTCTTTCATGCACGGAGATGTATTATTAAGGTGGCCACATGGCCCATGGATCATGCATGACTTTATTATATCATACAGTTCGGCATCTTGGTTTTGATCCGGAATCTGTGCACAAATTAATGAGTCAATATCATCAGCATTTCGTAATTTAAACTCATTGTGTAGATGTAAAAGCATATGAACATGCGGTAAACCTCTCTTCTGAAATTCAATAACATCTACATGTGCACACAGAACACCTAATACAAAGCAAGTAAATTTAATTTAAAGACCCTTGCAACCAAATCTGGTCTATCAGAAGCAGATTGACCAGGTAACAAATTAGTAACAATTTCTGGCCATTTTGGATTGCATGTAAAAGTCAAGAACAAATCTGGCTTACCTTTTTTTGAAACCAATGCCATTGCATCAAGATACAACTGATGCATGTTGCGGGGTGAGCCGGAAAAGGTAGAAGGCAAGACAACAACATTACCTGTCTGTAAGTTACGTTGATCTGCAGCATTTTGGAGGTAATCCAGAAGTCCTTGGTAGGACTCTGCTCGAAGCTGATTTTGATTTCGTCTAATAAATGCATGCCGTTGGCCTTCAACTTTAACATATGCATCTACTAAAAATTGCTGAATCAATTTGCCTGCTAGATGAAGGGCAGAAAATTCTCGCCTAATAGCAATGCGGTAAATATAATATTCCAACTGGGTTAGCCTATTTCTTACTCCAGTTGCATGCTCCCTGACGTGGGCCATGTTTTGGTCCCAACCAGGGTCACCACGTGGAAATAAAATAGGATACATCATAGGATCAATATTGCATGATATATGAGGGATTTGCCGCAAAGGTTGATTACGTAAATAAACAACAATATCTCTTGCAGCAGGAGGTGCTCCATCATTACCAACAAAGATGGCAGCAACTTCCTGATGCAGAGGTGCATTATACCTTCTGCGATCATTACCCTCGCGCATTACCATACTTACAACGGAAGGCTGTCTGTTTTCTGCTGCTGCTCTGGCTGTTTCTTCACGTTCCACTTCAGCCATATTTCTATAAGCTGCAGCATATGGAGAATCCCTGTTAAGAACATCTTGAATTATCTGCATTGTTTCACGATTACAATGAGCATGTGTCGGATTCTCAATACGCATGTTTAAGCCAGCTGCAGCCTCTACAATATACAATTGGCTAAAATTAGGTACTTCATTCTGAGCAGGTAATAAAGCACCATACCTGTGAAATAATTGACCACATATTCTAAAACAGGGGGGTCCATGACCTGGTGGTGGTCGAATGTTTGCTGTCAAAGAAGCAAAACTAAATGCATTATTGTATACTCTGATATACTTACGAAACTGTTTAGCTTGGGCAGAGTCGTTGCTTAACAATTCACGTATTTCAGCAGGAAATTGTAATATAGCAGGCAGGGCCACTTTGCCATTGTGACAACACTTAAAATGATTTTCATTATTAAATTTAATAGCTCGACAATGCTCACACACAATAGTAAACTCACCTGCAGAATGTGTGGGAGGTAAAACATTGTTAATCCTAGCTAAATTTAGTAAACGCGGAGCCCTAACTCGATGACGCAAAACATCCGCTCTACGCCTTACTGCAGCTTGTTGGGGTAATTCATTTTCTCTATTCAGAGCCCTAGCTACTCGATGACGCAAAACATCTGCTCTACGTCTTACTGCAGCTTGTTGGGGTAATTCATTTTCTCTATTCACACGATGACGTTGTACATCTACCTGTTGGCGAGCGTTTGCGTCTTCTACATTTTCTGCTGCTCGTCTTGCATTTTGGCGTAGAGCATTTGCCGCTCTACGCTGTTGGGCCTGTTCTAAAGTTTCATTGGCCCTTTGTACCCTGTGACGTTTAACATCAAGACTTCTGCGCGCGTCAACAACATCCAAATCATTATGTAGGCGGGGAATTGCATAATTATGATCAACATTCACAACAGCGTTTTCATGGGGAACATTATTTGCATAGTTATGTTCCAATAAAATAAATTCTGGAGGAACATTCATGTTAACCCTGGCAACTTAAAACGAAATAATAAAAATTTATGTGGCAAAGAAATTCTCCTCCTAGCTGGCTAGCTAGCCAGCTAAGGTAATGTAATAGAAATGCAAAGTAACAAAAAAGACCGAAAAGTATATCCTAAGTATATAAAAAGTCTTCCCAGAGGTACAAAAAAGCAAGAAACGATGCAAATTATAGTAAAGAAACTTTCCTTGACACCTTGCTCAGTCTTCTTGCTATCTTCGGTCCGTTGAATTCTCTTTCGCCAGAGCGCGATATGTTCCCAACGTTGCAAACGGACAGAAACCCGGGGCAAAGCTCAAGGGAACAATAACGTCTGTGAAATAAGGCTCGTTGATTGGTTTGTTTTGAAACTGTATAATACGCCAATAGCGGGAAAATAATATGGAGTTTTCTCCACAGTGCGGAACAGCGCGTATTTTTCGTGCTTATTTTGAAAATTTCGTGTTTCCGTTACTGGACACTATTATTAATATTATTAATATTACTATTATTAAAGAGACAATTAAATGACGTCATCAGAAGGTTTATATAATACTATTGCTGTGAAGTTTACTTGTATTAGACAAATTTTATTACAATGTCCAAACTACGTTTTCTGTTTAAATTGTCTAGATTTAAAAAGAAATAAGCAACATCCTACTGGCATGTTAAACATTTCTGTCATGGTAAGTTGCATTATTCCTATATTTTTATCCTTTTATTAGTTTTAGTTTTCTGTCCTAAAACAAAACAGTACGTAGCACATAATCTCATTTAAAAGAATAATTATATCACTAGACAATAAAAATGTTAATCCCTTCCCACAGAATGAGTCTGTTTTGGACGGTCTACACGCAAAAGCTCTTCGGCTACAACGAAATAACCTTCATATTCAACTGCCGATGGTGTTGTGTCATGATGGTAATGACCGCCTTCACCATGATGGCTAAAGCAATGTGTGTGATCTATTCGTAAGTCCATGCCCTAAAAATACACAATATAATGTTTAAAACAGTCAAAAAAATTATGCGCAATTTAAAATTTAAGTAGTTTAGACAAAAATGTACGTGAATTTCGTCCTTCATTGATATTGGTAAAATAGTGAGCTATCTTGTGGATGTAACACAAGTCCAGCTTTAATTCAAATTGATTTGTTTCCGTAGAGTCAGTTTTCAGATGCTTTTTTATTTTTTAGTGGCTAGCAAAGAATAGTTTCCTAGGATTCGTTCAAACAGCACTTTTTAAATTGTGTTATTTGCTATCTTATGAAGTCTGTTAAAGTTTTTTTCCATGATCGTGTAGGAATGCATGTTTGAACTAAAAGTTATTCTTATTGAATTTAATTTAGAAAGCTGGTTGTTATTTATTCTAACATAGTACAACGCAAATTAACAAAACACCCAGATCAAACACCAAGAAAGAAAAATGATAAATTTAAACTTATTTACACATTTGAACCTGTCAAAGTTCACTTTGACAGGTTCACAGCAGTTAAAAGCTAGGACGACACAAGGGACTCATTCTCTGCGCCTAAAAAAGTTACGCATTTCGCCACCACAAAATTCAATGGATTTGTCGGTTAAAAAGATCAACCTTGAAAGGTGATAGAAGGCTCTTGCTGGAAAAACATACTATCCAAACGTTTGCTGCCCTTAAATATCTTCCTCTACAAGTAACAATATTGCTACTACTATAAGAAAAGAGTTCACAGCTTATATTATAAATGAAGGTAAAAGATGAATTTTTTTTCAGTCTCTTTACAGAAAGAAATCAAAAATCACATGCTGAATGTAAACATTTTATATTGGTCTGATGGGTGATTTAATTGGTTGATAGAAAATAAGCAACAACCTGCAGAGTGTGGCGAGACAATGAAACATTTCACAGCAAAATAGAGTATTCTATTTTGTCCGCATGTTGCAGCATCAATTTTTTTTGACGTGTTGCAACACATTTTTGGTTAGGGCATACGATGGAACTTTTACATGCACGTGCAATGCATCATGTTGCACTCCATGCACATGAAAAAAGTTCCTTAGCTTTATAGGACTTAGGATCTTAAGTTATTTGTTAAAGTCAAAACTGATGTGGATTATTCTGTAATTACAGCTTGTTGGGGAGTGCGATTAAAGTATTCTAAATGCTGTTTAGCATACCAATGCATATACAGAAGTTGGTCTTCTTAGAATACCAGCTTTAGAGTTAGGCAAGTTGATGTTTTTTCCAACTTTCAAAACTCCAAAAAAAAACCTTTTATGCCAGATTTTTTGTTACTCATTGTAAATACTGGTTCAAAAAAAAAATATCATACCTCATCATAATTGTAAAATACACTAAGACAAATAAGAGGTGAGGACATTTCATAAAATTTCAACCAATTTTCTACATCTTCGTCTGTTATTAATGGACTTTCAGAAAAGCATGGCTAAAAAAATTGATGCATATGCAACATTATGAAAGTATAAAGTAAAAGTGGAGTAAAAACAAAATAATTCTCAGAATGTTATTATTCATTTTTCACCTGGCTGTTTAAAGAAAATTAAATATTGACAACAAAAAAAGCTACATTATTTGCGACGTTTACACACCCATTTTCAAGCAATCAATAGTCCCCAGTTACATAACAAAATCAGATCAGCCCCATTGTATTTATACAATTAGATATTTAATCTGCAACTATGGTTACTGTTAAACTTGTATATATTTAGGAGAAAATTTTATGTTATTGATTGCTTCAAAAAATGTAGTGTTTTTGTTTTTATCATTGTATTTGTTAAAATTAAATATTTAATACTAATGATGTTCCGCTTTTGTTAACAAATTCAGCGGTGTAAAAGCTTTGTAAAGATTGTAACTTTTGTAAGAAAGTTTTTTATTATTTCTTCACAATATATAGCAATGTTTAAGATTTGTCTGAAAAATTTTTCTGACAAATCTGAAACAATGTAAAAGATTTTATTAAACTATATACAGCATGACCTTTTATATTTTTATATGCAATATTGAGAATATTTCTAATTACAGCGTAAAATTACTGTTTTAAGCATCAATATGGTAGAATACATAGCGCATTGCAGAATTTTTAGCAAACCTCATTGAATTAGAACTAAGCAAAAAGATTACAAACCATGACGTGAAGTCTTGCTTTTCCAGATTTTATCATAAAAACGCCACCCAGGCCAATCATATTATTGGGAAAAGCCTCCTTCGACACATTTCTAATAGACTGAATAAAATTATCTTCACCAATACGCGTTTTTGCACAGATCTTTATTACCTAAGTCCAAGAAAAAACTTTCAGAAAGTGATAACATCTCTGTCATTACTGAATGTATAGTTGTTTCTACTATAGTAACTTAAACTAGAAGCCTTAGACAAAATTACATGCCAACCTTACACGAATGAGTATTTTATCAAGTTTAATAGCTGTTTTCAGAAAGCTTTAGAATCCAGTTGCTTACTGACTTAGCTGGTAATTTTAATTTTTTTTCGAATCACTTTGTAATTCTTAAATGGAAATGTTGAGAATACAACCATGTGTCACTAAACTTATTTAGTTATTCATTCACTAATTCATTGATTCATTGATTTCTTTTTATATATGTGATCAAAAAACAATTATGTCAGATCTCAACAATAGAATAAAATTAATAAAATGAAACGTACAAATATAACAGTCTAAAAACTTTTTTTCGTCTAGAAACAGGTGTGTGGAGAATCAAAACAAAGTAAGAATGAGAATAATTGGAGGGGTGGGAACATAATGTGATCTCAGTTAAGAAAAAGAATAAAGTAACCAGACAAATAACTACTTGTAACTGTGCAATAACGCTTCTTACGCTAATTAAAAAAATATCAGGGTGAACTTGTGTACAAACTTACCTTACCTTGTAAACCTTCAGATGCCAGAAAATTTCCCAACAAACCGAATTCCTTTTCAGGGAACTTTTTTAGGTCACATTCTCCCTAAAATGAATAATATTAAGTTATTCTAAATAGAAACTCTTCTAGAAAGATAGACAGAGAACAAATCAGTTTTTTATCCAATGAACATTTAATTTATATTTCCCCGTCTTTAAACAGAACTACTCACCTCTTTATTTACACTTGCAACGTACGTTTCAATACATTCTTCTTTACCTAAACGTAAATTAGCCATCATCTAAAATAACAAATAGTAAAGTGTTAATTTTGTTTTGCGTGTTTTTTCTTTTGTTTTTTTAACAATGATGGTTATAGGTGAGCTACTTTTATATTTTTTGTGTGCTATGAAAATGTTTTTATTTGTTTACATTTTTATGTTACCATTATAATAATGGCTTCACAAACCGCTTAGTATGGCTCCATACAAAGCCCTGTTTTAATAAGCCTTAAACCAATCAAATCATCTGAGTTTTTCATGCTAACCGGTTTTGTGTATCAGTCAGGTAATAAACTGTAATTAATAACGACTCAATTTTGTCATTACCATACACCTGCGTTTTAAAATTAAGGCAGTCTAATTATTTCATTGTTCTAAAAAATGGTAAGGACAAAAAACTGAAAAACCTAAGAACGAAGTACATAAGACTTTAGATATAAACTTTAAAGCTACATTAACAAGTATATACATATTCTTTTGGTAAAAACGTACATTTAAAAGGAATGTTTATTATCTCTTTTACATTGCCTAAAAATTTAACGTAACATGTGACACAACTTATGTCACTTTTCTTACGAGCAACACTACATTAAGTTACGCAAGTCAAAAAAAACAGAAAAAATGTTTGATCTAGGATTCGAGTTTGATTATACAACTTAAATTGCATACAACATACACAATATGTCAAATTAAAATTAATTAAAATTACTGGAAAAGTTCTATTCCATCAGAACTCATGGCTGTGATAAAAGTTAAGACAAAATCACCAAAAATCTGTCTAAAGCCTGGTTCAGACTGGCTTGCGGTTGTATTGCGACTGCGCTGCGGTTGCGCAATGTTGTGCACAGTTTGTACAGCTTTGAAAATAGCGCCTCAGGAGTGCCCAAAGGTTGGCGCAAGTGTGCAAGAATATCAAACGTTTTCGGATATCTTGCGTTGTCGTGTCTATCATGCAACACACTTGCAGCACTATTTCAAAATGTGAGTATACTTGCGCAACATGCGCAAGTATAATGCCAAAAATTAAAAGGACTAGAAGAGTTTTTTTTTATTTTCACTTGGAGAGTATAACGATGTCAACAGAAAACGAACAAAACTTGCTGAGTCTGTGTTAAAATATCCTGTTTTATATGATAAGCAGGATAAGTATTTTAAAGACAAAAAATAAAAAGAAACTTGCTTGGAAAGGTGTTCCTATTCACCTAAATCCACACAACAGCAACTCTTTAAATTTTAATGATTTAATGTTGTGATTTCCATGTCGCTAAAACTTTAAAAAAATCCTTGCGCCAATGTGAATGGTTAGCGGCATTCTTGCGCCACCTTTGGAACTTGAACAAGTGCGCATGCGTACTCCACTACAGCAAGCTCACGCAAGTCAATCTGAACAAGGCTTAAGTTTGTATTTCAGGTCTATAGGCTCCTTCATACTTAATCAACAATGTTGTTGCTGCATTTCTAGGATTGCGATGGCGCCCTTTTGAGTTAGTGTTACAGACAAAAGGTAACGATTAAAATACGCATGCAGCCACATTGAAAAAATATTTCAACTGGTTGATATACCTTACCAATTAACATATGTCAACAAAACCATACATACATTTGAACAAAATTGCATGTAACATAAAAATGGTTACATTCCTTACATTAAAATTTTACATACAAGCAAATGTAGGAGATGCTGGGTAAGTTTTGCTTAGAAAAAAACAGGGAAAAATATGGAATTACTTGATGTGTACCTCCGCATTTCCACCTAAGATATGAAAGCCAGCTGCCCCTGCACCAAGAAAATATGCATCCTGATTGCCTGCCATTTCAGCTAATTCGTCAAAGCGATAGATCTAAAAAATTAACATGCTATAAATAACCATTTTCAAGTGAAGCTATCTATCAAGCCAAGAAATAGTTGTTCACAATACAAAACTGTACTTTTTCTTTTCTAGGCGTTGGAATTAAATTGGGAACTCCACCAACATCCAATAACTTTGGTGAGCCACAAATTCCTGAAATTAAAAGAAATAAAAATAAAAAAATTGTCCTACAAACAGTAACTTAGTTGCGAGAAGAAGAAAATGACTAATTTGATTACAGGTGAAAAAATATAGTATTATCTTGAATTATAATCAATAATAAGGGATCTCCAATCTTCTTATTGTGGCATAGCCATAAAAATGCCCATGAATGCACATTTTTTACTTTCCCTGTTTAAGCACTTTATGATCAAAATTGCATTCCTTTAAGAATACAAATTTTAGAATCGGCACACTTCTGGAGTAAAATTACGAATTGGTTTATAAATAACTGATTATATTGACATATTATCCATAAAAAAAAGAAAAATATTTTTTCTCACAAGTGGTAACAAAGTTTCATTTTGAAGACTCTATTTGTTCACACAAGTTATAATCTTGCCTGTGCACATTGCTGAAACTTGCACAATGTTTGTTCCCTATTTGCAGAAGAAAAGCACGTGATTGTGTTTGTTTAAACTTTAAATATTCTTTTACGTCAGTGACTTATATAAGGAGCCATTTGTTGATTATATCTAATATACATATATATTTATAACTGTTTAGAAAAAATCTTTCAATTTCACTAGGGAAATCCTTTTCTTGTATATATATCATAACATTATAATTTGTGATTGTTAAAAATACACAAATCCCAAATAAAAGCTTTTACACTGTGCAACTACGCAACATAAAGATTACGGATTTTGACAATGAGAAGCTGTTGTAATTGAAAATCCTCTAGACACATCACTGATCCTGTCAATCAATGGACCTGCTGCAGATGCAGTTGGGGCTCTAGACACATCACTGATTCCTGCACTAACTTCAACCTGTTTGCCAAGTTGCTATACTTTCCCTATACCTAAGCACTATAGTAAAGGAATTTTTTACCTCATCTTATCTCTGTAAAATTTCAAAATTCCAAGCCCACCCTTTATGCAGAATTATGACAGAATTATGAGAGAAAACAGTGCTGCATCTTTTTATTTATTTTTTGTTGATTGTTTTTTCCAATACTGCTGTTCTTCAATTGAATGTGAAGTGGAAGCAAAATAAAGTTAGTAAGCATGAAACCTACTATTCTATACTATTTTACTTTAATGTGTCAAATGCACCCGGCGACAAGGTACTGTTAAACACAATGTAGTAAAACTTGGTAAAGTATTATTTACATCAAGGAAAGGGCAGTATTTCTAAGGGAACACTACAAAAAATCTGCAAATTTGTTTCTTGTGATAAAATTTTTTTTTAAATCACGAAAACAACAACAAATAAAATTTTCAAGTTCATATTTCTATGACCAAATTTCGCCCCCCAAAAAGCCCCATAATCAAATCTTGTTACTTCACCTTAACTTTACAAGTATCAATTCGTACTTATAAAACAATACCTTTCTGTAACTTATTCCTAAAAATGGGAAGTTCCTATTTACAGAAAATGCGTTATAAGAGATTTTTTAGAGATCCTATACACTTCATTAAAACTATGGACAATTTTTAAGATGCGCTTAATGCATTTATTTTTAAAAATATGTGAATTTTTATACATTTCATTTAACATTATTTTAAATATTGTTAACAACATTCAACGTAGGAAAACTTTAACACTTAAAACTGAAGACTTTTTAACATTCTTAATCTTTGATATTTTTAATTTCCCTTTTGCTGAATCACAAGTTCTTATCAGTATTTTCTGATAAAACTAGTCATAACAAAATTAATTTGTTTACGATTTGTTTTTATCTTGCTATTATAAGTACATCCTGCAAATCGATGTATTTCGTGCCAAATTGACGAAAAAAAGCTGTAAGGAAATCGCCATAAATAAATTTTATAAGCAACTACTATAAGCTAAAATCTGCTAAAGTTCAAAGTAACTTTACTATAAAGAATATTGGACACAAGCAACGAATTGTGAGTGGCAGTCGAGTGTAATAGTGAATTGTTTCAAGGGCAAGGGTGGTGCATTAGAAAGGGGTAACTATAGAGTAATGAAATGAAAGTAAGCAAGTAATGAAAGTTATTGAAAGAGTGATTGATAAGTTACTTAGAGAAAGAATTGATATAGATAAGATGCAATTTGGTTTTGTTCCAGGGAGTGGCACTACAGATGCAATATTTTTACTCAGACAACTTCAGGAAAAGTATTTAGAAAAGAGAAAGAATCTCTATTTTGCCTTTGTAGATTTAGAGAAAGCTTTTGATAGAGTGCCACGTAAAGTTATTTGAGAAAATTAGGTGTGGATGAGTGGCTAGTTACGACAGTCTATGTACAGCAATGCTAGAAGTCGTGTCAGGATTAACGATTCACTTAGTGATGAATTTAGTGTAAATGTTGGTGTACATCAGGGTTCTGTACTTAGTCCTTTGTTGTTTATTCTAGTCTTAGAAGCGCTGTCGATGGAGTTCAAAACAGGTTGTCCATGGAAGTTATTGTATGCAGATGATTTGGTTCTCATAGCAGAGTCGATGGAAGAATTAGTTGAAAAGTTTGAGAAGTGGAAGAAAGGACTAGAAGAGAAAGGGCTAAAGGTAAACAAAGCAAAGTCTAAAGTCATGATTAGTAGCATTGCAGCTAAGTGTGACCTTGTAGTTGGAAAGTGGCCTTGTGGAGTTTGCAGGAAAGGGGTTGGTAGTAACTCAATTTTTTGTCAGACTTGCAAGCATTGGGTACATAAGAAGTGCAGTAGTATTAGTGGAAGGTTAAGAGCTGACATTCAGTTTGTATGCAAGCGTTGCAAAGGTGAGATTATAGAGAATGAAGTATTTCCAGCTTTAATGATGTACAACAGTGGCTCGTTAGAGATAGTTGAGAACTTCTGTTACTTAGGTGATATGTTGGGCAGTGAAGGGGGTGTTGGAAGAAGTGTTACTTGCAGGATAGGTTCTGCTTGGAAAAAGTTCAGAGAGTTACTTCCTTTGTTGATTAGCAGAGCCCTGTCAATTGAGGTAAAAGGTAGGTTGTATGAGGCCTGTGTAAGAAGTGTTATGTTGTACGGTAGTGAGATATGGGCAGTGAAGCAGGAAGATCTTTACAGTTTAGAAAGGAATGATATGAGAATGGTTAGGTGGATGTGTAACGCCAGTCTAAGAGACAGAAAGAGTTCAGATGAGCTAAGAAGCAGGCTAAGTCTCTTCGTAGAATTAAAGATGTTATCCAGATAGGAAAATTGAATTGGCTGGGGCACTTGGAAAGAATGGAGGAGGATAATTGGGTAAGAAAGTGTAGAGACTTGATAGTTCCTAGGGCAAAGCCCAGAGGCAGACCGAGAAAGACTTGGCAGGAGGTTATAAGGACAGACTTGATACAGAGGAAGTTGAGTTTAGATCTAACACAGTCTAGATCAGATTGGAAGAGGGTCATTAATATACCCCGTCCAACCCATGCTAGCATGGAAAACGGACGTAAGCCGAGAATGATGCTGATGACGATGAAATATCTCCAACCATTCATTGTAACTATATTATCACACAAATAAAGATTTTTTTTTTTTATTTTCTAAGCACATTGTTCAATCACTAAACCGCTTCAACTTACTTGCATAATAATATATAAGATTTTGTAAATTATAACATATTTTTAATAAAATATAACTACATTTACTTACCTTTGGCAGCAAGACACCAAGGTGATTCTGTCAGGTCTGGACAATCAACTTCTGCAACCACAACATGCTGGAAGTTCTTTTTCAAACCATCGTTTAATACTAAAAACAATGTAAGATCAGTCAAACACTTTTTTAAGCAGTTACATCTTAAATATGAATATTTAAAGCTCCTGTCATATGCGTAATCGTTATAAATCCCATTGTCTTTCTTTGAAATTAACATAACTAATCATATGCATTTCGTAACACATAAACATGATACATCTGAAAGAGAAAAAAATATCAAGCAACTATAACAGTAGGACCGGGTAGCACTTATGGATAGTCAATGTTATGTGTTACAGTCAAACCTGTCTACACAGTCACTGTGAAGAAACAAATCAGCGATTGTCTTGGCCAAGTCTTAGAAAAAACCTTTATTATTACTGGCTTTCTATTAGGAATTGCATTTTCTACAATCTAACAATAATTCCCATACATTGCATGAGGCTTTGCAAAGAAAAATATGGATCGATAAGCGTTCGGAACCAACTTGAACCTTTTCATGGAACCACAAGCTCAGTTAATTATAAATATATAATAATATTTACTCAACCCCTTGTTGCAAGTATTATGATCAAGACCAGAATGATGTTGAAAGCAAATGTGTAACATGGGTAAAAGTTAAGCCAAAAAGTTTTAGGTGACTTATTTGGCGACCCCATAAAGTTTGTGTAGAAAATAATGTCATTGCTACATTAGGTGCTTATCTACTCAGGCTTTTGTTAAAAAATTGCATGATGCCAAAAAATAGCACTTGCGAATTTGCGCAATAGAATTTGCGAAAATGCGCTCTTCCTACACTGTTATAAACCAAGTGGTGCGTACTATGGGTACTACTAACTGGCTGTAGATAAAAATGTGTCTTGGGTTTCACTTTGACCATGTTCTTTTATTTTGCTTTTTTATTTTTGCTACTTTAAAACAACAGGTGACCACTTAAAAAATAAAAAAATAATATAAAAATACAATACAATTTTGACATACAGTACAGTCCAAATGTAAGCGTACGCGTACGCTCAACTTGCAAAAATAATTGCTTTCATTAAAAAAAACAATAGGATAGCGAGTTCCTTTCAAATTGCGCGAATATAATTGCTCCGTGTTAAAAACAAAAGCATAGCAAGAAACATTGTTTAAAAACAATACTCTGCGCGAGAAAAAATTAAACGCGAAGGCCATTGAATTTTAATTTTTTTTTAACAACGAAACTAATTATAGTAGCGCGATTTTAATCTGATATATTTAAAAAACACAAGCTCTTTTAAAAAACAAGAAATCCAATGATCTAAATATTTAAAAAAAAACTAATGCTACTTTTAAAACTTTTAGTAATATTTCTTTATCGTCGAAACATATTTCTTAACATGCGAAACTTTAAAGTTCTTTTTATAAAAAGCAACGTTTAGCAACGCAAACGGGAAAACCCTACGTTCGGGACTTTTCCCTTCGCGACAACAAATTAAATTTTAATACCGAAGAAAGAAAAAATCTAAAAATATAACTTTTGACGTTTTATAGTATCACCTACATTTTATTGTTAAAAACATTGTCTTTGTTTTTTTTCAGCGCAACAGCTCTATCTCTTAAAAGATTTAAACGATGCATCTCGCTGTCTATTTAGTTTTCGCGCAAATCTTTTATTTTATAAAACTATCAAACAATGGATCGCCATGTCACATTGATAGAGTTGATAACATTTTAAATACTTAAAACACTATCTAACGAAGCTTTCCTATCGCCGTTCTTCGTTCTGTAACTTTCTAAAAAATCATTTCTATCGCCGCTCTTCGTTATTAAACTTTTAAAATACGATCTAAAAAAAACATTTCTATCGCCGTTTTCCGTTTTAAAACTTTAAAAATGCGATCTAAAAAAACAATTCTATCGCCGTTTTTCGTTTTTAAACTTTTAAAATGCGATCTAAAAAAAACATTTCTATCGTCGTTTTTCGTTTTTATACTTTTAAAATGCGATCTAAAAAAAACAATTCTATCGCCGTTTTTCGTTTTTAAACTTTTAAAATGCGATCTAAAAAAAACATTTCTATCGCCGTTTTTAGTTTTTAAACTTTAAAAATGCGATCTAAAAAAACATTTCTATCGCCGTTTTTCGTTTTTAAACTTTTAAAATGCGATCTAAAAAAACATTTCTATAGCCGTTTTTCGTTTTTAAACTTTTAAAATGCGATCTAAAAAAAACATTTCTATCGCCGTTTTTCGTTTTTATACTATTAAAATGCAATCTAAAAAAACATTTCTATCGCCGTTTTTAGTTTTTAAACTTTAAAAATGCGATCTAAAAAAACATTTCTATAGCCGTTTTTCGTTTTTAAACTTTTAAAATGCGATCTAAAAAAACATTTCTATCGCCGTTTTTCGTTTTAAACTTTTAAAATGCGATCTAAAAACATTTCTATCGCCGTTTTTCGTTTTTAAAATTTTAAAATGCGATCTAAAAAAACATTTCTATCGCCGTTTTCCGTTTTTTAAACTTTTAAAATGCGATCTAAAAAAACAATTCTATCGCCGTTTTTCGTTTTTAAACTTTTAAAATGCGATCTAAAAAAAACATTTCTATCGTCGTTTTTCGTTTTTATACTTTTAAAATGCGATCTAAAAAAAACAATTCTATCGCCGTTTTTCGTTTTTAAACTTTTAAAATGCGATCTAAAAAAAACATTTCTATCGCCGTTTTTAGTTTTTAAACTTTAAAAATGCGATCTAAAAAAACATTTCTATCGCCGTTTTTCGTTTTTAAACTTTTAAAATGCGATCTAAAAAAACATTTCTATAGCCGTTTTTCGTTTTTAAACTTTTAAAATGCGATCTAAAAAAAACATTTCTATCGCCGTTTTTCGTTTTTATACTATTAAAATGCAATCTAAAAAAACATTTCTATCGCCGTTTTTAGTTTTTAAACTTTAAAAATGCGATCTAAAAAAACATTTCTATCGCCGATTTTCGTTTTTAAACTTTTAAAATGCGATCTAAAAAAACATTTCTATCGCCGTTTTTCGTTTTAAACTTTTAAAATGCGATCTAAAAACATTTCTATCGCCGTTTTTCGTTTTTAAAATTTTAAAATGCGATCTAAAAAAACATTTCTATCGCCGTTTTCCGTTTTTTAAACTTTTAAAATGCGATCTAAAAAAACATTTCTATCGCCGTTTTTCGTTTTTAAAGTTTTAAAATGCAATCTAAAAAAACATTTCTATTAAAATTAAAGTTTCAATCTTTGTTAAAATATAATAATTTCTATCCCTTAAAAGCTTTATTTAACCCGCGCAACCAACAATGCCTTCTCGCTAGTTTATTTAGTTTCCACGCAAAACTTTTGTTTAATAAAAATATTAAACAATGACTCTTCGTGTCACATTGATTGAGTTGATAACATTTGCAATTATGCTATTGGGAATAGTTATGTTAACACTATTTAACAATAGCTACGCGCAGTTATAATAAGCTATTTTTTCTTCGATAATCTTTTGTTTATTACGCGCAAGTTAATGACTTACAAGACTCGCAAGATAATTAATAAGAACAAAAGACAAACAACTACCGCCTCCGAGAAAAAGGTGTGAAACTTGAGCGTACGCGTACGCTTACATCTGGACTGTACTGTACACATGATTGCCCAGATAAAAACTAATAAAAAATTAGAACAACATCTTCCTTACTTCATTTTTACAGATGATCTGTAATTAAAATTGTTGTTTATTTGTTGTTTATTTTTATGCCAAGATAATAAGATAATAATCATAGCGAAGTGATCCTTTTATTCTAACCTTTCTTTGTTAAAATAACTATTGATAGTTCATGTTCTGAAAACTAATTTAAAGTCCCACAAATTAAAAGAATTAGCATGTTGACATTATATGTGTTTATGGAGAAAACTTGTATATGCAAGAAATAGAAAAGTAGTTATAAGAACAATTTTTACAAAATGAGAAACTTTTTCTTTCCACAAATTTCATGGCTGCTAAAAAGTGCATTGGTCTTTTGTATGCTGCCATTTAATAAAGATTAAAAGAGATGTTTAGTCACATTTGACACATCACATCGCATTGGTATTGTCCATCAAGGACACCATAGTGAGCTTAACCTCAACCCTTGATGCTATAATACCTTTTTACAGTAATTTAAACAATCAAAACACATCAACATCTGAGGCTGCAATGATTATCTCTTTATTTTCTATGCAAACTTTATGCAGTCACACAAAAGTCACCTGATATCGAGTTACACACTTTAAGGTTTGATTAAAAACATTCTGGTAAGAAATACAATCCACAGAGAATGAAGTTAGCATCTACTAAATACGGTGGATCTCATTTTATAAGCTAAGCATTTCCTTTAAAAATGTCAACCTTTTGTATGCACATGGAGCCATCCCCTCACATCAGCAGGTGCTTTTTTCATGAAAGAATTGTCAGTTTATTGCACCACAAGTAAATATCATGTAGAAATCTAATACTGTGGCCGACTGTGATAAAAAAATACACTGAAATGTCTCGCCTCTCAAAAAATAAATATTAGTGCAAAGATCCCAGAAGAAGCAATAAAAAAGATATTATTGTATGGAAAAAATCACAACTTTGTAAAAAACATTAGTGGTAAACTGTCAGGACAAATTTTGCAAAAATATTCATGTGGTTATTATTTTTTATTATTATTCAAATCCTCATTTGACTTGAGGTAAATTAACACTTAGGCATCAGTGATCACAATTTAGTTTATGTGATCAAAAAATTTAAAGGGCCTAAACTTGAACCTAAAAGTTCTTGTGACTACGAATCAAAGTTTGTAGTCACAAGAACTTCAGTGAAGAGGCTTTTCTGAAGAAAGCAAGGAAGTTAGTCTGGTCATATTTTTTTAATAATTGTCATGACATTGATGAAGCATGTCAAAAACTGAATAAAAATGTTAAAACACTGGTTGACTAACATTACCCTTTCAAAACACATAGATTTTCTGGGCATGTTGAGGCATGGGTCACTGATAAATTAATAATAGCCACCAAAGAAAGAGACTTCTTAAAACAGAAAGCATTATTACTAAAATGTAAGCTACAGGATTGAACAGAATTGGTTCACGACAGCTAAAAACCGGTTTGTCAGTTTCAAGTATCTACTTATTAAGTCTTTTCAACAAATCTTTACTTAGGTTATGTACCTAAATGTTGAAAGACTAAAAGGGTCCTACCTATTTATAAAAGTGGCAATTAAACAGATTCTACAAATTCGGCCAATTTCCATTTATTCAATTCTTATGAAATTTTAGTGCAAAGTTAGTGCATGGGCAAATTTCTCATTTTCTTTCTTAGCACAACTTCCTAAATGACAGGAAGTCAGGATTTGGAAAACTCTTTTCCACAGAAACTGCAGTAGTCGTTGTCTCTTACTAAATTTGACCAACAAAACTTTGTTTGTGCTGTGCTCATTGACCTTAAAATAGCCTTTGACACTGTTGATCATAAAATTTTGTTAAAAGAGTTGTGGTGTTTTGCTGCTTGAGATGCTGCCTTTGACTTGTTTGAGCCCAACTTAATGGGTCAAATGCACCTGACATGAGATCAGATCTGCTTTATAAAGACGCTTTCAGGGGTACAGGTATCCTGCTTTTCCTTTCGTAATTGATGTCTTAAAATCTGTCATTAATTCAAATTACCATCATCATATGCAAATGATACAATAAAAAAAGTTTAGAAAAAGTTA
This sequence comes from Hydractinia symbiolongicarpus, assembly GCF_029227915.1. Classification (NCBI taxonomy): domain Eukaryota; kingdom Metazoa; phylum Cnidaria; class Hydrozoa; order Anthoathecata; family Hydractiniidae; genus Hydractinia; species Hydractinia symbiolongicarpus. Next base: position 12,671,609 of record NC_079887.1, read on the forward strand.
AATATCTTGGAGTAATATTTGATCAAAAAATGCAATAGGAATAGCACGAAACACGCAGCGTTGATATTTGAGCTATACATATTGGAAAACTATCATAAGAAAAGAAACTTTAATAAGACAGTATATATCGTTAAATGCATTAAAGCAGTCTTGAATATTTTTAACCCGTATATTATCTACTGATTAGCTTGGGAGACCTTGACAAATGACACTCGCTTGCTCCTCCCAGGCCTCTTATTTTTTTGCTGATGACTCAATAACTTGGGATCTGCTACTTGGTTTGCAATCAAATTTTGTGGGTAAGCTTGTATAAGTCTGATATGTTTACTCACAAAATTTGATTGCAAACCAACATGCAGATCCAAAGTTATAAGTGCCATTTTAAAAAAAAAAATTATGTTAATGCATTAACCTTTATAACATCTATGCATTGATAAAGTTTGAATGCATACCCCTTCACATGTATAAAATCACTGATGAAAGAAAATGTCTAAAATTGCTATTACTGAAATAAGACATCACAATTCATGCAGCATACTTAAATCTGAAATTCTTTAAATGTGAATATCTTGAGAACGAAAAGAGCTTTTTAAAAAATTTAAAAAGACTTGTTAACCAACTTTTTAAGCTCTATAATATAAGCCCAAAAACATTTTATACCTCAGGTTCCCTTTAATGGTCATGATGGGAAGTCATCTGAAGGTTATAGAGGTGTGCATGGAGGCTATGGATTTGGGAGCAGAAATAAGGGAGAGGTTGCATGAGTTTGGAATGGCAAAGGACATGGTGGTTTGCAACACATCATTCAGTAAGAGACAGAGTAGGCTGATAACATATGAGTCAGGTGGCTGTAAGACACAGATTTCTTCCTGGTTAGAAAGTCAGACAAGAAAGTGGTGAACGACGTGAAAGTTATATTGGGGGAAGAGTGTGTTTCCCAGCATAGGTTGGTGGTTTGTAATATTATCTTGAAGAGTGTGAAAGAAACCAAGGGAAAGTACAGGCCCCGTCGTAAAGTCTGGAAGCTGAAGGAAGGGATTGTAGCAAGAAAATTTAGTGCAAAAGTTCAGCAGTTAGCCCACAATGGTCAATTTGTTCACAGGGATGTTTCTTGGCATGTATGCTATGAAAGTAGTCTTTAAACAAGAATAGAAATTGAGAATAAAAATGAACTATGTACTGGTGGCCTTGTGGTAGAGCGTTTGCTTCAAGTGCAAAAGGTCTTGGGTTCAGATCCTAATCGAGTCATGCCAAAGACTATGAAAGTGCGAATCAATCCTTTCTGCTTACCTTAACCAATTGTTAAAGCTAAAAGGGCTTACTGCAGAAAATGTAAACATTCAAAAAGGTCTATAGGATTAATCATATAGGCAGTTGTCTAGAGCGGTTGTTGTGCCTTGCACCACTTCCATAGCTCAAATGGGAGTTTTAAATGCACTAGGACCTCCTTCGCAGGACTCTCATTGACAACAGTCCCCCATATAGAGACTGAAGAGGCTATCCTGGGTAAATAATAATAATAATAATAATAAGCGAATAAGGGAAGCATAGAATATTGGATCAGCTTACATAAGTAATACTTAGACTTTAATTTTACTTAAACTGTTCTTAAAACTCAAAATGCCATTAAAGTAATGTCAAACTTGAAAACTCACCCATCCACAAACATCAAACGTTTCTTTTAAAGAGTTTGCTAAAGACGAAAGCGAGCTAGCTAGCTATAAATAGTGGGTAACTATGGGGTATAACGTACTTGTGCACAAGGCTGTACTTTCAGGTTGATATAAAACTTTGCTTTCTACAGAATATTTCTTCTTTTCAGTAGTCATGTTACCAACTCATTCAAAAGAAATATATTGTTTGTGTGTTGCCTCCAAGCTTTCGCTTTCGCACCCATGAAATCTAGCTAGCTACCATTTTACCTAAATTTAGGAATTTTGATTTTTAGGAGGGGGTGGGTGTATTCAAAATTATGTGCATAAAACAAATAGTAAACACTATAAAACTGATTTTGTATTCAGATATCATTTTTTTTAGTTTCTTTTGTATTTTACAGTAAAAAAAGTTAAAAATAGTATTTATATATTAAGTAAAAGGGGTAAAGAAAAGCCAACCCATAACACCCTTTAAAGATTACAGGGCATTGTGGGCACGCATGCTTGTCGGAATTTCTATAGACTGGTGAAAACATAGATACTGACACAGGAGCGGCAAAAAAGATTGAGCTGCTACGAACTGTTACACATCAGGGTGTCCTACTACTATTATCATAAAGATGTCTGAACAATGTAAGTTTAACTTCAGGGAGATCAAACAGACAATTTGCTGTTGGTGTTCTATCTTATTTTCTTGTAATGTAGCTAGCTGAAAAGAAGAATTTAAAGCCCTTTTTCCTCTAATGAAAGTTTAGCTAATTGTCTGTTAAAGCAAAACAATACATATAGCTACATGATCTATATTTATAAAAAGAATAGGAATTACAAGGTGTAAATCCTTCCTTATTATCAGAAAAGAAAATCCAAAAAAATCCAATTTGGCCGGGACGAAAAGCAATGTGAAAAATATTATTTTTGTTTTTTAGTTCTTTTTTGCACGTGTGATCACATAACTCTTATGGATTCCTTTTAAAGTCAAACCATGAAAAAAAATATAGTGCTGCAATGCTATGTGTTTAAATTTAAACTTTCTGTTTCTTTTAAGTATTTGACTGCATGTTTTAAATTTGACCTCTGTCCTGTATTTTGTAGCGCTCCCTTTCGAGTTTTCTGTGTGTCCATATCTCTTTCCAATCAGACAATCAAGTGTAGTATTCTCTAAAAAATAGTTATTTTTTAAAATAACTATGTTTGGGGGAATATAAAAAAACAAATTGGATTCATGGTTTTATATACTACTAGCCGAATTCACGTGGAAGAATCCACTAAATCTTTCTTTGAATGCATGTAAAGGAATACAAAACAAAATATAAAACATAGTGATTTGAATTTTTTAAAACCAACAATGCAGTTGGGCTTTGTCTCTTTTTTATTACGGGACAACAAAAGGGGAAAAACCTGGGATTGAGGTTGCTCAAACTCTGCATTGCTTTATATTTTTACCTGTTATAATAAATTGTTTAAAATATAAGCAGGTGCAAAAAAAAAAAAAAAGTAAAACAAAACTGTTGAACAAAATCAAAAGCATCTGGCAACTGTTACGTAAAAAGCGAAATCTATAAAACTATATTGCTGGTGCCATACCAGAAGTACACCAGGGGAATATTAGACATTAAAAAATCCAACATATTTCGCAAAGTTATACAAAAAAGTTTATTACAAAATTTCCACACTGTGCAGTTTGTAACACGTCATACCAAAATCAGATATAATGTATTGCATACAGCATTTCTATCAAAGTTTTACATAAAATAAAAGAAATCAACAGTTCTGAACTTATAAAATAGAAGTATAAAAACTTCAATCATTTCGGTATATTGTATATCTACCATCTACCACAATATTTCAATCCAAAATATTAAAAGAACAGTTTCCCTAACAGACTCAAACTCATAATCAAGAAAATCAATTATTTTAAAACAGCGCAAATGTGCTGTGCAGTCTTTTCGAATTTAAGAATCGAATAATGACAACAACAGTGAATCACCCACTTCTTACTGTTAAAAATAGTAACAACGGAAAAAAATACTTTTTACAGTTTATAAGATTCTTATCTAGGATATAGCACTGTATTTTATAAGAATTGTGTTTCTTCCATTTCAGACTTTAAATTTTCTTAACTTTCTTGACAAATACTATTCTAATTGTAAATTTCTAATTAAATTTGTACATCATACAAATTTTTATATTAGAACAAACAATCAAGCTTAGACATATTCTTAGGATATTCTGACTCATTGCTTAGAGTATGTTCTTGCAAAAAAAGGTTCTTAAATTTCTTGAGAAATACAATCCTTGTGGCCTAAAAATATATAATGCGTCAATGAAATAAAGCTTGCTACATGTTGCTATAACTACTGGCATTTTTTTGTATATATATTGGGAACAAACAATCAAGGATGAACACATTTTTAGAATATTCTGAACTTCTGATCCATTGTTTAAAGTATATATATTCTTACAAAAAACGAGTATATATATTCTTACAAAAAACGTTCTTAACTTTTTTGACATAGTTATGTCCTGAAAATATATAATAAATTATAAAATAAAGTTGCTATAAGTTGCTGTAGCTATTGGAAAATTCTTTTTATATTTAGAACAAACAATCAAAGTTGGACGTATTCTTACGATATTCTTAATTGACCCTGATACGAAAAGAATATGTTCAGGCTCAAGACAAAACATTTAACTTTATATTTAAAGCAAAGTTCTAATTGTGTGAAGGGCTTAAAAATTGTTATACACCCAAATTCATTTCTCTATCAAATAATTTAAACAACACACCTGCTAGCGTTCTCTGGATAAAAGTCCAATCAGTTTTACGTGATTACTAAACTTCGCTTCATCCCAAAGAAAAAGAAAAATAAATTTGTTTTAATAAAATAAAAAAGAGTTTCTTTTTGTTAAAATAATGAAAAACAGAATTAAATGTTCAAATAGTAACCCCCTGCTTTGCGTTCTTTTTAACTTGGTAAATTTTAGCGTAACGCCACGTCGTAAGAAAGTGACTTGACTCTGCATGTTGTGGACTCACACAGTCACTCACACAAGCGTATTCCTAAAATAGGCTTAAGTTTAAATTAGGTACAATTTTTTATTTGATCCTTTGCTCTAAGGTATACTTATGATAAAGCATGGCACGTTTGTATTAAACTGCCCTATTATTACCCATATCGTTGACAGAACATAAAAAAATTAATTTTACCCAATAGGTTATTGTTGATAGGTATGGCTATAATTTCTTTCATGAAAAGTCATTAATAGGAGCATTTGGACATTTAAATAATATGATAAACATACTTTTTCTGCCATTGTGGTTTATCAACATTTGTAAATATTTGGGTTTTTTTTTTACAGATTCATATGGACAACAGCAGCAGCCACCACCTGGTAGCCACCAGTAAGCCCTATTTTCTCATTTGTTCCTTTTTTCATGTTTGATGCTCATTTTTATTGATTTAACATGCAGGTACCAGATTTATTTGCATTTAATTTTTTCCTGATTGTTTTGTTAATTTAGGAGTTATGGCTCCACTCAACAAGGAGGATATGGTCAGCAACCTGGCTACAACGCTTATGCTGGTCAGGGGGGCTACGCTGGTGAGATTAAGAGCTCTGATTTCCACATATCTACTAGATATATTAAATACTATTTTAACAATGTCACTTTTATAGGGCAACAATCTTATGGTGCTCCACCACAATCTACAGGTGCCCCACCACAATCTGCAGTAGCTCAACAATCAACAGCATATCAACAAGTGAGAAATTGTTACCATGTCTACTTGTTTTGCAAGGTAATTTCTTATGTTTGTTAAATTATTATTTACTTCCAAAGGGTGGTTACCAACAAAAGAGCGGTGGCTATAGCCAGCAGCAATCTTATGGAGGATATAATCAAGGTGCTTCAAGTGGTGGGTACAGTCAAGGGAGTGGTGGTGGCAGCAGTTACGGTCAGCCAGGAGGATATAGTCGTGGTGGGGGTGGAAATTACAACCAAGGAGATAGTGGAGGAAGGGGTGGCAGTTATAATAGTGGTTCTTATGGTCAAGGTGGTGGTGGTGGTGGTGGCTACAATAAAGGTGGTTACGACTCAGGTGGTAGTGGTGGTAGTGGTGGTGGTTATGGGAGTAGAGGAAGTGGTTCAGGGTAAGTTGTCTTAGTAGCATAATTAATACAAAGAATGTTATTTAATCTTCATTTTGATAAGAAGCACAAAGAATTATTTTCTGCATCATAATCATCTAAACATTTTCACAATAAGTTTGTTTAGATGTAAAAATATTTATTTTGTTCTAAAACATGTCTAGATATTTTTTGTATTTTTTTCTGGTATATTTGCTTCCTTATATTCAATATATATGCAATACATGTTTTGTGCTAATTACAAAATACGAAAAATGACGTAAAATTGAAATAATAGCACTGCCCTTAAAATTTTCTGTTATTTGTTGTGACAACAAGGTGCTCCAGTAGAAAATTCAGAGAAATTTTAATTGAAAACCTATTACCTACAATCTACCATCATCTCTTTGACTTCTAAATTTTCCTAGAATTTAAAAATTTCACGGTGAATTAAACATTTTTATGAAGTCAATCTTCAATGTGTTAACGCCTTGCCACCTTCTGTTGAATGGACTAATGAAGCTAAAGTTATGTGAAAAAGGGTCAACACTTTTCTGCTTTGATATTTTTGGTCTTTTAATGTTCAGCTTTTTATTACTCAATAATAAGTAAGTTTATAATTTTACTAGCACCAATGGTGCTGCATTATACAGTAAAATATACTATGTGTAGCATATCACTCTTCCTAATTATTGATGGTGTGCGGCTAAGTTATTGTACGAAGTTATGCAAAAAAGCATGTGCAGTTTTTCTCCTTCCATTTATGTTGAATTTAAATTACTTAAAATAAAGCAACGTGAATTTAAAGGGCCAACGAAACAATACAGTAAGCTCAATCCCAACAATCTCTCAATTTCTGAAGAATGGCGTGACTACTCAAACTCAAATGATCAAGATGCAAGAAATCGTACACACTTAGAACCTTGTAGATGTCTATTGCTCACATATTTTAAATAAAAGTCACTTGGCAATTCCATGCTAATGGTAAAATCTCACAAAAATACATTATTATAGTTTTTTTTTTATTATAAAAATATTTTTCTTTATAGTGAAATAAATTGAAAAGCTATTTCACTTTTTTTAAATTTATGGGGTAGAGCTAAAACATCTCAAATTTTATGAACTAAACATTGGCACTAAAATTAAAATTCTATACATTGAGAACAAAAAAAAAGTGAGAACGTTAAGACACATATTGCTATGTTGATAAAAGTAGGAGTTTGTTTACGTGTTGTTTAAGTTTAAGAACTATGTGGACGAAATCTTCCCAACATAGCTTTAAAAATTCCCGCAGATTTAAAAATTGCACCTTTTATATCATGTTGTGATAAAATACACCTAAAATGAGTTCAGGCGTGTGCATGCAATCACACACAGTTTCTGACCAAGGCCTGTCATAAAGTTGCACATGTCCCTAAAATACAAATGTCATGCAATTATTAAACTATAATTTTTACATTTCACTGGCACGATTACTAAGCAAACTGTTCTGGTAAGTTAATTTGAGTGAGTATTTTGCAGCTTAACAAATGTCTGTGCCTTTCGCAATTGTTGTGTGGTACATGGTGTCCATTTGCCTAGGATAATGAAAAAAAAATTTTAGCTGTGTAAACCAAGCTATTTAGACAATAGAAATATGAGCAATGTAAATCTTTCAAAAGCGGACATCCCATGAGTTTCTGATTAGGTGTCTTTGAAAGTTTACTTAAGAAAATACTGCATAAAATTTTGGAGAAGATATAAGAACTGTTAACTGTAACTTGCTGAGTTTTAGTGTCACAGGATCTACAGATCCTTTAAAGGTACTTATGGTTGTCAAAGTATTAAAACATGGTATACGGGTGTAACGAAGTAAAACTGTCTGCTATCAAATCTAACCTTGAGTGTAAGAAAAAGATCACAATAATAACAGAAATTCACTTTACCTCAATACAGCGGTTATGGTGGTCGAGGAGGTTCTTCCAGTGGTAATCAAGGTGGTAAGTGTATGCCGCAGTGCCGGTTTGGTATATTTAGTTTAATACAATGTCTCTTGCCATTGGGATATGTTTAAGTTTTTTGGTTTTCAAAAGATGTACTAAGAAATATTTTTTTTCATGCACATGAGAACTTACCGCCAGAAAACCCAACTTACAAGCTTGCAAACTGCCCTTGCTACAGCATGATATTTTAAAATGCTTGTGTTTAATTATGCTTGTGTGTTTAATTATACTATAATCAGGACAAGAAAGGTATGAAATGCGGACCTGAATTCCTGATTCGGTGCTTGCTCAAGAGGCAGAAGGTATTAGGAGTTTAAGATCAGAGTAATATCAATAAAAATCGGGGCAGTCCAAAGCAAATGCCACTTTTCAATAATCTGTTTTTGGTTCAAGCTCTCATCATTATGTATTTTGGTTGTACACTATACAAACTGTTATGTTAGTAAGAGCGTTTTAATGTGTAAATTTTACTATCGTAAAAAAAATCTTTTAATTCTTTTTAAAATAATAGCATCTTTTCACACCTTGCCATTTTTATGGTTGATGGTGTCCCTTTATGTATAGTACATAAACAGAAAAAGCCAAAATCTTGCCTAGTGACAATCATTCACATTTCAACTAATCTCCTTAACAAAATAGAATGCCATTCCTTTTTTTGAAACAACATTATACTATTTAAAATCTGAGCATTTAGTTTTAAAACTTAACATAGAAATGCTGACAACAGCATAAAATGTCTAATTTAGGCTTTTTAGAATTTAACAGACAATATCTCAATAATGCGGCATTGACATACCATGTTTTTTATCCTTTAACCAGTGATACAAATATTGGATGACCAAAATTTAAGTGCAGGGGGAGTACATTGTATTCTGGTCTACAAAATATTAACCCCCTTCCCCAATTAATTTAACAAGCATCTTAAAACGTGGTAACCAGTAGCTAGCTCTTAGAAAAACACTAAATTATAAATATCGATGAAGTTAAACTCTTTTTTAGCGGGGTAAATTACTAGTTATCATAAACGCCAATAGCCATTCCAACTATCAAAGTGACTGCAAGTTATACGTTTCGATTTTAGGCCAAAATCTGTTCAACAGAAATAAGTATTCGCCTTGGTAAACCTTAAATCATTGCAGTAACACAAGATTATCTGCATATGTGCTTGCAAATTTTTTGTTCAATATTGAAATTAAGAACCCATAAAAGGAACATTGAAGTGCAAAACAGTGAAATAACTTGGTATTACCCAGGTTTTAAAATAAGTCAATGCATTCCGTTGAAACTAAGAAATAAGCTTTATGAAGCAAAATGTTAAAGTTCAGGGATAAACTGTAAAAAAATTAGTAGGAACAGTGACTAAAATATTACGTACAGTCTTTTAATGTGCCATTATTGCAACAAATTACACACTTCTTCTGAAATCAATCAAGAACTTACAACAACTCCCACCAGATATGTCATAGTATTAACATTTTGTTTACGTTTTTCTAATTTTCTGACTTATTTTTCAATTGCTTTTTTAGATAGCATGGCTAAAGAAGGTAGGTTGTTTACTTTTCATTATGATAAACTCAGTTAAACCAGTTATAGCTTTGTTATTTATTACGATTGCTTTTAGATCAGTGATATTGTTTTAATATCACTGATCGTTTAATATCAGGATTTTGTAGTTTTTCTATTTTATGTTTACCTTAACATGTCTTGTGTTTCTTTAGGTATGATTATACAAGAAGACACAGTATTTGTCGCTGGTCTTCCACCTGCTGCAACACCAACAGAGATAGCTGATTACTTTGGCAAAATTGGCATTATTAAGGTGATATGATCAGATATCTTTTCTTCATTTTTTTATAAACAAGCACCAGTATTTTCAATACAACTTGTCCTGGCCTTTAAAATTGGAATAACCTTGTAGAACCAACAGTCTTGTATTAGCTGTTCCGTATTAGCAGGAAATCTTTTGCTTTTATCTCTAAATTTTTTACACAATTTAATGGAAATCAAATTTATTCGTTGGTGTGCGCAATATGCCCTGGTGCTTCCTCCACTGTCATACTTGGTCTGGCAAAATCTTGTATGGATAAGATCATCTGATGATTAAATTGTTTGCCAACCACAATATATTTAAAAAAACAGTTTTTATTTTAGATGGATAAAAGAACTAGAGAACCAAAGATCTGGATCTACAAAAACCGTGATGGAACAGGAAAAGTAATTTTATACTTTTATATATGTCTTTCTCAACATGTAAAGATGGTAGAATTTGATCAAAAAAATCTCTTGCCAAAGTGCTTGTCAATTCTCTTATATGAATAGGGTGTCCACTCTATTTGGAATGTCAGACTTGTAATTAAATATAAATTTCCAGTGAGTGTAGAATTTCACTAACAAGTGTTGATATTTAGTGGGCACCTTATTTATAATTTAATCAAAATTTAATCATTTCTTTTCGTATGCAGGGTGAATGTACAGTAACATATGAAGACGCACAAGCCAGTCAAGCAGCTGTAGATTGGTTTAATGGAAAAGAATTTAATGGTAATACAATAAAGGTATCAATTGCTCAAAGAAAAGCGCCAGAAGGTGGTTTCGGACGTGGACGTGGCAGAGGTGGAGGTGGAGGACGTGGAAGAGGAAGGGGAGGTTTGTAATAATCATTTTTATTTGTTTTTGTTTTTTCTTGCGTTCTTTTTTTGTTTTGTTTATGTTTTGTTGTTATTTTTCTTGTTATTGTTTAGATTTTGGTGGACGCGGTGGAGGTGGACGAGGTGGAGGTGGTAGAGGAGGAGGTAAATTTGTGCATTAATTACTTTTAACTAAACAGTCCAATGGGTATTGGTCTTACAGGTGAAAGTGGGACTCCAGAGTTGCATGGCATCGTGCATAAAACTACCAAGGGAGAGGTATTTTTTTATTTTCGGTTTCTACAAATACCACGGCAAAAACAACTCTATAGTTATACCGCAATTATTCCTACAGAATAGACTATCAGGATGTTTTCGAAATCGGATGATATCCAAACTAAGCATGAACTAACTTTCAAAAAGCCGATTATTTATTAACTAAAAATGAAGGCTTTAAAACAGGATGTTCTAAAAGGGTTAAAAATAGGTCGTCGGTCGGCAAAGTTTATGAGCAAAAAAGGTATGTCCGGTCAATTAACAAATTACATTGACAAAAACCTTCAATGAAAATGACTATCGCGCTTTTTATGAAGATTTTGTAGGATTGTAACTCACCAAAAAACTCAAGAAATGTTGTTACTTTTGAAGAATACAATGTAGTGATTTTCAAATGTTTTCTATTGTATACCTAACGTTTACCACATAAATGCTCCTCCATTTAAAGCCACTTCTGCATATATAGTGTTCCACCTTGTTATTAGTACATACATATAAAAGTAAATTGTGACATCTTAAAAAACAACAAAAAAAGGAATCCAAAAATTAGGCGAGAAAAAAATTCGGTGGGCAATTTTTTTAGTGTGCTTTTTTATGAACTTACTTTTTCGTGTCAGAAATTGATCAGATTTTATGATTTTTTTCAAGCTGGGAAACCTGGCTCTAAAAAGTTCCTCTCAGTTGTGAATTTTAATAATATTCAGGAAAATGCATTTTTATTAAGTTAGTTTTATTACTTGCAGGTGATCAACGAGACGGAGACTGGAACTGTCCAAGGTAAGCAGCCTTCTCTATGCATTATCAAGTTGCATAATCTGTCGTGGAAGAAATTACTTATTGTTCTCTTATTTAGCTGCAATAATAACAATTTTGCCCGTCGATCAGAGTGTAACCGGTGCGGAGAAAGTCGTGCAGGAGGTGGTGGTGGTGGTGGTCGTGGTGGTGGTGGACGAGGCCGTGGTGGCGGTTACGGTGGTGGTGGCTACGGTAAGAGCGTAAGATTGTTGATTGCAACAAATTCAATTGAGTAGTAGTCAACAGCCTTTTTTTTTATCTTGATTATAAAAACAAATTTCTCGTTTGTATTTTACGTTAATTCTGTTCTCTCAATTTTTAGGACGCGACAGGGGAGGTTCAGACAGGTAAAAAGCATTTTGCTATATCCTATTTAAATCCTTTAATGTAGTTTTTATCAAAGAAAAAAGATCGAAAACTTTTTGTAAATTTTTATTTATAGATCTGACAGAAGAAATCGTGATTACTAATTGTAACATGCATGTGCAATGCCACTGGACACGAAAACCATTCAACAAAGCTGTGTAAAGAAGATTGCGAAGCATTTTATGCTACAGAAAGCGAGTAATTTTGCACGATAAACTTTGTGATTGATTGATGTATTGTTTTTATAACGGTTGTACAGTATATGTCGGTGTTTAATAAATACCATAAATAATTTTAACCAACTTTCTTCAAAGACGATGACACATCGGCCATCATCGGCTTGTACCAGTTTCCATATAAAAAAAATTAATTAAAACGAAGTTTCCACCGTTTCCACTTTGTGTTTGGATGATTTTATTTACGCAATAGCGTTTTGGCATCGGAACAAAATCATTTCACGTTTTGCATTGAAACGGATTCATTCCGTTTTGCATATTGGATAAGCTCAGTTTTGCGTGGGCAGACCAATCATGTACCAAATTAGATCTTTATCGTCAACGTGTGAACATGCCCTATGCTTTATTACAATTAACCAAGATTATGATCTGTTAAATGTATACTGTATAAAAAAAATACCACGGTACGCATTAACAATTTTATTTATTTCAAGAGTAATTTACTAAAGAAATTTCTCTCAGATTATCCAACATTTTTTTTAAGAGCGTATAAAAATAGGTATCCAATAACCCCAGTTTTCAATTCTCCTCGGATTCGAATGACGAAACTTGCGAACTTGTGTTGCCGTGCGTAAAATCATGAAGCTTTTGAACAGACAGGTTGTAAAAACCTTTCGGTGTGACGAGCTTTGCAAACTCTAAGGAAGAAAACTAAAAATTAATTATCAAGTAGGCCCTTTCTCAATTTTTTAACATTTCTTAAATCTTTTGATTTTTGCTTTACCTTTAAAATCTCAGACTTATCAAGTGAAACACGGTGCGACTCCAGATTTTAGTGACTCACTAGAAATTTGATAGATTGGGTGGATTATATCTGCCTGAAATTAAAGGCCTTAAATTTCACAAATACAGAAGAAAATATGGCCTTTCCTGCACAAGCTTTTATCGTTGAAAATAATAATGGCTTAAAAATATGACCTTTCTTTATTTCGCAATAATAAATTTATGCGAAACGGTTATTGACTATATTTTTGCGGCAATTTTTCGAATGCAAATAAAAAAACGACGAAAGTAAAACACTGTAAGTAGTGTGAATGTCCTATTTAACCAATGCACAAAAGGTTATTGAACGCCGGGCCCACTTTTTAAACGCTCCCTCTTGTAAAAAGCGTTGATTTAAAGTATTACGGTAACAAGGAATGGTATACTTTCTAACTTCGTGAGCTCTGCAGTCAATATTAAGATGATTAACCCCTTGTCTCGTTTGCGGAGGGAGAGTAAAAAAACAAGCAGGAAGCATTCGACACAAAAGATATTGTTTCCTCACCATCGTAATATATATTTCTATCTTGTAATAATCCTGAACAATCGAGCAAATCATTAATCTCGCTTACTGGTACTTGATCCAGTGATTTTATAATGATCTCCCTAATAATTTTACTTTGAATGTGACCAGCTCCTTCTCCATCAAACACTCGATAAGCTTCAATAGTGCTAGCATGTTCCTCTGTAGGTTTGGCCATCTTCTCCATTAGGTTTATAAATTCAGGAAGATCAATCTTTCCATTTCCTGTAAAAGACTTTTTTACTAGGGATCTTTTAAAAAAAAGCCCTGGGATAAAGGTTGACCGATAGGCAGCACGAAACACGTTGTTGTGTAGGAATGTTTGACGCCTTAATCTCTCACAGATCCTCTTACGAATTATATAAAACATTTTTAATAAGGCAACAAGCCTAATGTGATGTTTATAGACATTTAGGCAAACAAATGCTTGCTGAGTTGACAAAATACTGAGAGAAAAAACAATGCCCACCGTCAGCATCCACTTCATTAACAATTTGTTGAAGTTCTGAATCAGTGGGATTACAACCAAGACATCTCATTAGCGATTTCAATTCTCTTGTTGTGATATAACCATTTCCATCTTTATCAAACATCTGAAACGCATCTTGGTATTCTGCAAAATATATATGGCGTAAGCTATGTCTGCTTTGAACTAGCAAAGCATTTTGTGGCTATATACAGAAGTACTTATTATCGGACGTGACAATACCCACAAGGTGTGACTTTGAAACGGACTCCTTCAGGTAGAATAAGACCTGTGTGATCTCGCTCTTAATTATACGCCTTGTTTGCACGAGTGTCGTTTTATTGATTTTGCTAATTTATTACCATTCTCTATTGAGCCACGCTGTTAAAAAAGGGATCCTGATAAGAGAATCCCGCTATATAGAGCTCTTGAATGAACGGAAATACACAACCGTGGTCCAAATAATTTAACTACGCACACACTCACCTTGAACTTGTTCTTCAGTTAGTTTTTCCTAAAAAAAGAAAAAGAAAAGTTTATAATTTCCAGGGTTTTTTTCTCATTGTATTCCCAGAAGAAAAATTTAAGACAATTTTCCTTGTATTATTATTTCGCTTCTTAAAAGGTGAAGGAGAGACGTAGAAGTTATTCGCGCCAAACTTGATACGACGCTCCTCCTTTCACGAAAACAAAGTGTATTTTAAAATCATTGCTCCACCCATAACTGATACATCGATTACATTTTAAAAGTCAGGGGCGGAGTGTTTTAATTTTAAAACGCACATAAATAGTAATTCTTCGTTATATATTACTGTGAATAGTAATTTATTTATCTTTTTTTCACTTTAATCTATCACATATTACTTTATTTGTAATGGTAATATTTATTGTGTACTTTCATTGTCATACCTTCCATATATTTATTTAATGCATATATTTCTTTATTCTTTTATTTTTATACTTTCTTATAACTTTTTTTGAGCAAATAAGCTTTCGTATAGAACTCAAACATTCTCACATGTGACGGCTTTTTATGTAATTTTTACTCAACTCCCTTTTGGCTTAACCAAACACAAAAAAGAACAACGATGGAATGAGAATACTTCAGGTAGTTCACATCGGACTGTCAAACCTATGTTCAAATTGATGCCGCAATTACACATATCGGTAACTTTTGAACATTTTTAAACGGACTCACCCCAAGTTTTACAGCAAAACACAAGTAAGGCTATTATAGAAACTAGTAGTTTAACATATTTTATTCTTGAAGCAGTCGCTAAAAAAAAGATGTACACTTGAACATGTTTGTGGATTAAGTTTCAAATTCTGAATTACAATTTTCATTATTTTTTTTGTAAATGTTAAAGTAGATTAACCCATGTCCACCTCTCACCCCTCCATCTGCTAGTGGGACCCTCTCAGCCCACACCACTCAACCAGAGAAGTGCATATGTGTCTCCTTACACTTGTGCATGATGAAGATTTAGCAACACTCTTCTTCTATTTATGACTATTTTAGACGATTACGTGCGCGCCTAGAGAATTCGTTTCTCTCTGTATTGAAAAAACAAACAAACAATCAAGACGCACATAATAAATATACGTCTACATAAACAATCAAGTAAATAGATGAAAAGAAAAATAAGAATTAGAACATTTTAGTTAAATATGAACTTCAATGAGAATAAAAAAATACAAATTAGACGAATTTTCTAAGTTTTATTAACATGTGTACATGCGACATTAGCCTGTTCTTTTTTGTCTGTCTTTTTTGTCCGATTTTTACTTTTATTTGATGCATAACTTTTAGTACAGCTTGTAGTTGCAAATGAGGAAAAATATTTTTTTTTAAGCATTTAGTAATAATATTGTAAAAAGATCAATGCTAGTCAAGTAATATTGCTGATTGTTTTCATTGAAGATATTATTTCTGTTTGTCTGTTCAGTATTCGAACCCGATGATGGGGAAAGGATGTTCAAGGGATGATAAACTTTCTACAATATTATGATTACTTTCTTTATAAAAATTTACTCCACTACAGGGGAAAGGCCATATTCAATTTTTCTCCTACACAATATCCTTATAACAAGACAATTTCTATCATTTAAAGAAATATCGTAATAAATTATTCTCCAACCCCATTAATTGCACAAGCCACAAATTGACCACAAATGTCCAAATTTATCATGGCCAGCCTTCAACTAATTTAACATTTAGCAATAATTTCTCACTCACCTAAATGGCTTATTTGCTCTAATTTTTTGGTTTATTAATTTTCGCGCAGTGAAAAAAATTTTTTTGCGGTGTTAATTTTTACGCCATAGCAAACGTATTTCGTGCGTGTTAATTTTTTGATCTCCCAAAAAAGAACAAGAAATAAATTTATTTTTAAACTTTGAACAAAATGTGGATGCACTTAAAAAGTCGCTGCACAACTAAAAAAAAATATGTCATGCGTTTTACTGTTTCCCTATTAAATTTCGTGCACTAATAAGAGGAGAGAAGGACAGCATTCCTTAATTTGCTATTACAGAGATTATACTTGCCCCTCACTGAATGCAAGTCAATAGGAGAAGTAAGCTGTAAGAATATAATTGGTACAGTAAATTGATTAAAAAGCTAGTCGACTTGCCGCAAGGCGTGGTTAAATTAGTTCATTTTACACTGACGTTAACCACAGAAAGGGTTTATAAAAGCATCTATTGGAATAATCATTTATACCATAAAACACTACACGTGGTTACACAGGCGTTACTTACAATAGCAGTAGGCTTTCTGGCGGGACGTTCAAGCTTGTGCGGCCTGCGTCTGGTCGATACCCTTCTCATTATGAAATACAGATACGTTGAGTGATAAATAAGTCTTAAATGTCCCTACACTACATGTGATTTCCAACTCGGTTCCAACGTGGTGTTCAAACTTAATTCATAATTAATTTTTCTTCAAATCTTCAAGTTAATTTTTTTTAAAATATTTATTGTAACTAAGACTTCTTTAGGAATTTCTCTAACTGATTTCGTGCGCATTTGCTGTCAAATATAAGTAAAACAAACTGACCAACATTAAATGGCAAAGTGGTTGAGGAGGCAGGTGTGAAAATTTGAATGCAGGTGTAGCTAAGCTGAGATAAACTTCTTTATTAAGAAAAAAAACACAGACGGGATTTAAAAAAGAAATATTAACAGTAATAATGTGCAAACAAAACATCGAAATGATTATGTAATTTTGCGACCAAGTTCGTTCGAAAATATATTGCAGGAGATAATAAGAACGACCTGTTAACCTGGTAATTTTGATTGTAATGACTTACACGAAAGTCGATCTTAACAGAGATAAAAGTTTATAAGTAACTGAGGAGGAAAAACGCATTTTAAAATCATCGCAGGCATCCATTGATAATAGCTGAAGATTACAGAAAGATTTTTAACACAATAAATATTTCGTATTTTTTTTGGAAAACCTCTTTTTCGGCAGACATCAATTTTTCCTAATATTATTCCAGAAAAGAGGCTGAGATTTTCTTGCTAGGTTTTGTTCAACATTGTGACCATTTTAGTCTCATGAAATTATTTCTATTATATTTACCTTGCTTGTAAAACAATCTTTCTGTAACAATGAAATAATCCAGGTAATAGCTTTTGACATCAATCACTTTCGAAATGTTAAGTAAATTTTCGGATTTTCTAGGACTGATTTTCTAGGACTGGCGGCCAGTCCTAGAAACTCTGACCTAGATTTATCTAACTTCTTAACTGGATAATTTACATAACGAAAATTTAGTAAGAATTTCTAAAGTAGCACACGTCGATGGTCAGCAGAAGTTCAACTCCGACCTTTAACACTTTATTAACAAGAAATAACTTCGTTTTTCTGCAACTATTGGGTAAAGCCTACAAGTTCATATTGCACATAACATATTGTTGTGTGCAATATGAACTTGTAGGCTAGTATACACCTAAGATAGCTATTACACACCAAAGCTGGAAACTATACACCAAAGTTATAAATTCAACACCAAAGATATAGAAGCTTTTCATACGAAATAACTTCTCATGTTTTCTTTGTTCTTTCATCAAATAAACATCCGTTCATTTGATATGTACAGAACTCCAGCTTATTTTTACTCTTGTTTATTTTATCTAGTAGCTAGTAAAATAAATACATACTTTATTGTCAGAGAAAGTCAAGTCATTTTGCTAGCCGTTAAATTTTATTCCCCGAATATTGTTTAAACTAAAATCAAAACAGAGAGAACCTACCTCCATTAACTTTCAATTGCCTGTCTCTCAAAAACACTTTCGCAAGACTCAAAGCCTAGTGTATAACCTAATCCAATCTATTATTTATACGATCTTATATAGCTTGACACCAACTTATCCCATGAAATTCTTTTAAAATCATGCATAGTATATGAATAAAATAACAAAGTAGGATTTGCCTTGAATTTTGAATTAGTATATGTTTAGAATGTTATCTTGATACTTAAGGTCCTCCCGCAAAACAAAAGTTAATATTATATGAAAGAGCTTGAAAGGTTGTCTAGAAATTTAGCTATTCTTTTTAAAATTCTTGATTGGTTCTTTAGAATTTGGACTAAGAAGATCATTAATTATGCATGATGTCATGAGTATCCTCTGCCGAGGGTGTTATTTCACAAATTTTGACAAGACATGCAGACTTAAAAATGTTTTCTGGCCGTTCACTTTGACGCGTTTTGAACATTTTACATAAATTTCAATATTTAGTTACCACGATTATGCTCAAAGCTAACTCCTGACGTTATAATTTTGCATAATAAGGGCAACTTAAGACAAATATCTCGAAAATCGATAAAGATTTTTCAAAAAATAAAAAGATTTTTAGAGAACTTTCAAAGATATTTCATATGAGCTCAACTTGATTTTTCAAAGGAGGTAACCTTTAATTCATATTTTCCATGCAAGTTTAACCTATTCCTGATTTGACATTTATTTCGTCTTTATAATTTTAATCTAAAGTCATGTGCTTGAAGATTCTGCTTGTTTTTCTTCAGTTTAAGAAAGTCTCAAAAAGATGATTTTCCTACGCGCTTAAAGTCATTCACGATTAATCTTCTATTATTGCATGATAATTTATTATTTAAAGAAATTCTAGGAAAAGTAAAAAAAAACAAAGTCCTTGTGACTATGTAGGAAGTACTTTGAATTATTACTGTTGTAATCGAACATATTTCCCCAAGGAAGCAACCCACGCAAGGTGATGCAAAGGACCATACACTATTAATGTTTCTAAGATTGTACCCTTACAGTGACTGCCCCGTTGTAACGTAAGGGTAAGGGGCAAGGGTGTTACCCCCCGAAATAATTTTAAAAATGCTTTAAAAATATTGCTTCTGTTAAATGATGTTTCTATGTTAGTCAAGTTACTCACATGTTCAAGTTTTATTTTATTTTTTTCGTGTGCTTTTTTTCAGTTCATCAGTGACCATCGTTTTATAATTTTCATTACTTAGTCTAAACTCAACGTTACAAATTGCAGCAGGACATTTCACCGAAGTTTTTAGAGCAGTCACGTTTTGAGTTTTAAAATATCGTCGCCAGTGTGTACGGAGTGTGCCGTGTAGAAGAGGAAACTTCCTCAGTTGACTGTGGCTGAAAGTACTTCCTACTTCTGAAGAATAAGTTTGTGCTTTAGAATCATCATTTTCCTCCGTACTAGAATCTTCTTTCTTGTTGATGTCAAACGTAGAACTGAACACAATCAAAATGGCCTTTATGGCTCTGCTTTTCGTGTTCCTTCGTGGGCGCTGTGATTCGTTCCTACAGGTGGGCGATCAAAACAAAGCCGGTAAAAATATATCGCATTTAGTGTTTTGTGCAGATTTAAAATTTAGTGTGGCCGTGACACGGGGCTTCTCTTGCGGACAGACAGACAAAATATTATTAAAGAGATTTACAAAATAGTAATTTTAAAATTTTCTGGTAAAAATTTTGTATGAGGCAATGGTATCAAATTTCGAATCAAACTTCAACTTATCTAGGGGCTCACTTAGCGTAATATCTTCTACAATAAAGTTGTTTTTACCTTTGTCAATGCGCCTGCGTATATTTCTAGACAAAGGTTATAATTTGAAGTAATCCAGATAATGACTTTTTCAAAATGAAACTAGTGCAATTTTTGCTTTTGCTGCACATTACATTATTTAGTTCAATATCCTTAAATAAGAAATACCGTGTATTTTTACACGGGTACACAGCCATTGCATTGCAGCATTATTTATTATATTTATAGTATAAAGTTGCGGAAATAGTGCCTGTAGGTAAACGAGTTATTGCGTTTCTTTTCGTCCAGCAACCCGTTTGTTCAAAAAAACAAATTATCAACGTTTGGAAATTGTAAAAATTAGCGCGCCTTAACGTTATGCAATTAAAGTAAAAGTATTTTAACTCAAAATTAAATGAAACAGAACGAAAGACAAACGATAGGTTTAAACTGTCAAAACAACGAGAATGATCGGTTTGCCAAAACGGCCGTCATCAGGAGCAGGTACCGTTTCTTCCCTGTTTCTGTGAAACATGTTTCACCTGCCCGACAGGGAAGTATCCGATCAAACTCCTTGCAATTGCAAAAGACCCCTCTCGTTTTCTTTAGAAAATATGAAGTGTGTAATAGAACGAAAGTGACAATGAGCGCTCGCGAGTTGCTTGTGTGCGAATATTTAAATACTCCCCTAAAATTTAGGACGTAAATAATTTCGTGAGTAAAACTATGTCGTTGACAACTTGGGAAGCGGAAATACCTAACCCTGAATTCCTGTAAGTTGTTGTCAGTGAATAATTGTCGGACGCAAAAGAAGCATAAAAAAGGAGGGAATTTTCGATCCTAATTCTTTAATCGAATTTCAGGAAATGTAAAAGTGCTTGCGGACTTTGATGTAAACAACGATGTTCGAATCTGGGGGCGGGAGAATTCAGATAATGACAAATTGGAACTGGTGTAATTTTTGTTTTTGCTGCACATTGCTATTATTTACTTCAGTATCCTTGAGTAAGAATAACCGTGTATTTTTACACGGGTACACAGCCATTGGTTGCAGCATTATTTATTAAATGTTAACTACTAGGTGATTACCAAGGTGTTAGTAAATATATAGTGTGGTAGAGATTAAAGACGGACCGGATTAAAAGGAGATATCGATAAAACTAAAGTAAAGTCGTTTGTGATCTCAAGGCGTCATTACGTTTCCCTAACTCACGTTTAAATGCTCTGAACATGTACCACATGACATAAGCATCAATATTTACAGAAAACGGATTTCTTACCTTATTGATGACGCTAGTCGTTAGCCGTGGAAAATCCACGGGTTCGCCTATCTTTTTTATACCGCATTGCGTGCTTCTCGCTAATTGCACAGCTAAGCTACCATTTTGCGTGACGGACGGACAGACGCATACGGGAATTATAATATAGATAATGAATTTTTCTGCTGATATGCCGTTATTATTGAGCCAAATATTAAAAGTTGTTTTATATAAAATCTACTTTTTGCAATTCATTTAGCAAGTCTACAAAAGTCAAGGTCGTAGCAGCAGTGACTCATTGAAAACTCGCGTATATAAAATTGGAAAGTGGCCTAATGCAGGTAAAATTGATGTCCGTTCTCATCCCTATGACAACATTAAATTATATTTTTGATCTAAAATCTGTTTGCATAACGACCTTTTACATGTGTGGCAAGTGTTATCACCAACGGAAAAACCTTTGAGATTTTTACACTAGTTTGACATGAATGATTTAATAAGTTTAATGAAGTCCTGACATTTTATTTAACAACTTTAAGGCTAAATACCTTAATAAGGGCCAGAAATAACGGGCGTCGACTAGCGACTACATGAGTCCAGAGTGGGTCCGATTTTTTGCTTTGGATTAACCCACACGTTATGAAATCGATGGGTTGATGACTTCATAAACAGACGTTAAATCGTATTAGCTCTGCAACCGTTTGACACACACAATCTTTTTATCAGCATTTCAACATCTACAGGACAAAGTAATGGGTTAACAAACTGCTGAATTTGTTTTCATATACGGAGGCGTCATTCACGATGGCATAAAATATTTTCCCGTGAATTTTCGCCTCCCTAATGAAGTGGTTTTTAAACGGGCAAATAAGCTAGTCTAATATACTAATACTCCACTTCTGTTTGAATATAGCGTATATTTTAATTCTTGTTTAAAGACGCCGTAAAATGCTATGTCTAATTTGTTAAGTTTTATTAATGTTACGACGTCAATGCGTAAGTTTGACGGCAATGCATGAATTAGTGAAGCCAAGGCGGTGCATTTACAACTATGACACATTTCATGAAATAATTGGCAGCTAAAAAATTAATCTTTGTAAAAAATAGGCAAGGAATGTTACAGATAACTGTGTTAATTTACTCTTAGCGAGTCATCACAACTGTTCCTGAAGAGAATTGTTTATAATGTGACCTTCATTTGGTAGTTACTCTCTATATGTTAGAACTCGTTTTTCAGACATTTTTCGTAACAAGCTTTCACTCCTGTACACTTCGTAGTTTTTTTTCAGTATAAATATCGTATCCCTGCGTTCATACACTTTGGCCTTGTTTACCAGTTTAAGTGTGGTGGCTGCACTACACCTTATTTCAGCAACGCTGTCTTGTTCTGTCTGTTGTTTTTTTATTTAAACTTAATCGTTTTTAATTAAATGACATTTTCATTACCCATTTCATTTAAAAAAATCGTTTACATACTAGTTATTCCAAAAATAAACGACTGTAAATACTTTTAATGACCTAAAAATTGTTTAGCTGGGCTCTACGGGAAAGTAACGACCACGGTTGTGACGACATGGACTGAACGGAGTAAGTACCTGGTAGCCTGATAAAACATAGGAATTGAAGTAACTGGAGTCAAAGCAGGTCTAAGTCTTTCACAAAAACATTTATTTTAAAACTTAGATTTTCTATGAACAATTTTACAGCGTTCAATTTTCACGAGAGTTTGTTTACTTTTTTTGTTTACATTTTAGCCGGTCGCTACAGAAAAATAGCGCCCGCTCACGTGACCGAAATAATTCAATGAAAACGCCAGGTATAAAATAGGCATTACATTGCCAGATACTAAACATTCATTACAGACTATCCGGTCCGGTCTATAAAATTACCTTTCACATTTTTTTTGAATTTTCAATCAGCAACAGTGTCCGCGACTGTTCACTCCTCCTTTAAAATATTTCCAAATAACAATGTTTCACTGCACCCGTATAGCTTTAAATTTACTTAAAATCTTTTTCCTTGGGCGGTAATTAAAAACGAATAAGCAAAGAAGATTGATAGAACGAAAATAACATAAAACAAAATTTACTTACATTGATTTTTCCCTTCATGTAATTTCGTCGCATCATGGCTGCTGTTATTGCCATCTTCAAAGTGATTCACCTGAATTGTTTGTGTAAGAATATAAAAATATAAACTAACATTTTGTCGTATTCTGTATCTATTAGATATTGAGCCATGGAAAATTTACGGAAATTCGCCCTTCGCTACTCACAGCTATAATTTCTGTTTACAGACAGATAGACATACAGACAGACAGACAGACAGACATACGACTAACTTTATAACATAGATTTCTCCTGTAACTTTAACAAAAACAAGGACTTTTTAAGCCCTCGTCCAGAGTAGAGTCTGGAAATATGGAAGTAAATAAAATACATATGTTCAACGCTATAAAGAACTATTAAGTAACTATTTTAAAGTCATTACTATACAATCTGTTCAAGCAAAGACAAAACTATAAGAAAAAACGACTTTCATAAGGAAAGGGAACTAAAAACTCATTTGCAGGTCAAACTTCTAAATTTTTAATAAAACACAAGCATTTAATTCATGTGCTCGAAAGAATTACATCGCAAAGACATTATTGAACAAATTTGTAGAGAGAATACACAATTTCTTTTCTTTACAAAAAATATTTGAAAATTATATACGAAAGAACTTATAGCTTAGAAGATGGATCCAAAGCCATCCTCGCTCACAAAAAGCCTCCTTGTCCAATCGCCAGTTTTAGTTTTAAGTTACACTGGTACAGGAAAATTTATTTGTTCCACCACGATGAAGGGTACGGGAAAAATGTTACCCAGGACTAGTTTATATGGTGAAATGAATTTAAAAATACATTTAAAAAGCTTTGTCTTGTATTTTATATTTGTCGCATAATCCGAATGAAAAAGCCGGTCTCACTTTTTCGTTATGTGAGATATTATTTTAGGCTTGCTAATGTGTACAATAAAAAAATTTAATCAGCTTCCCGGGCTCTGGGTCCAATCCTCTCGGGTCCCTTGATCGCAGGTCCATCTTTCCCGTATGCCTGAAGAAGAACACAAATGACGGCCATCGATACACTTCTATGGAAACGTTTGTATACAGAATAGAATTCAAACTTAAAATTAGAAAGGCAAGGAAAAAATAAATCAAAACAAACAAATTTACTCTTACCAGACACCGACAAACATTTGTACAAAACTAACTATTCAAGTAGCTACGACTAAACACTTACTTTTTAGTAACGTTCTACTGTTAAATTATATCTCTTTTTTAATTTGCTTTAGGTTATGATTGAATTATAACAATTATTCAAAGAATTAAGAAATATCCACAACCCAAATCTTTTATAAATCTTCCATTCCCATTGTTCTCAATGCAATTTTTTTTGACAAGCTATTCTTGATAATAATTTTTATCTTATTGTAGGCGGTTTATTAAAAGCACTTCCTCGTGGGAATTTTAATAAACTATATTGTAAAATAAATGTGTAAAACTTTAAGCACAACGGATGAGTGTGGCGGGAAACTTTATTTTTGATAAACATGTATTTTCAAAGATCTCTTTATCCGATATTACATTTGAAAAATGGGAAAAGCAGGTGTTGCTATAGTAGATGCATAGCTGAACCTTATAAAGTATTTTATCACTTCGCTCGTGTTAACATTTCTCTATAAAAATAAGAATGGTTTTTACTGTTTTTGTGATGTATTCTATAGAATATTCGCCCTGATAGAGTTCTCGGTATGGTTAGACAAATTGGTTTTGGCTTACTCTCATCGTTAAATTTTTTTTTTTTTTTTTTACGTAGAAACAAGACTATTTCGCTATTTCCCGATTTTGAAAATGACAAAACTTTTTGTCAATTTTCAAATTCTATTTACAATTGTCAGTAAAATTTGTCCATTTTATTGACGATTGAATATACATGTTTCGTGCTTATAGATTTACCATCGTGGTGCAGAAAAGTCGAAGAGTTCGAAATTTTAGTATATTTAAAAATGTTTTTCTACATGAAAAACACCATGAATGGGAATACCCGTACTTGACATCAGACTGAACTTTTTTCATGTGATAGAGGCACGATTTCATTAATTTTAGTAATGCGCTATTTCTTTCAAAAGAGGGAGCTGGTGTTGTGAAAAAAATTATTGAGATTTTAATTCTATTAATCGTCAGCCGGCAAACTCTATTCTCATTGAATATCTTCAGAGCATTGAAACTAAACAAAAATTTATAATCATTTTTTAAACTATATCTTTTATGTATTTATCTCTAAAGTTTTCGTGCAGCTCGTAATTTTCAAAATATATCCTCAACTGAGCCCTAGGTTAGGCACGAATATATAGATAGCCTATTAACCTAATGCACCTTTAGTAAAATTCGATAGCAGTTTTGTTCCTAAAAAATCCTAACACGAAATTAAACAATTTAAATTGTTAAAAAAGTAACAAAGCCTAAAAACTTATATGAAAGATAACTTTAAGTGCAGAAACGGCCACGGACGAAAACTTTTGTGAATGAGAAAACCCAGGATTTCTCCATTTCGTAGACACAAAATTTCGCGAAAGTAACGTATTAAAGGATTTTACGAAAAATAACATTTTGCCAGTATTAACTTCAACACCCGTGTTAGGAACCTTTGTGTTTTTGATAAGAGAGAAGCGGTGGGAAATGCCCTGATATCGTTGTTCAATATTGTGCGAACGCGTCATAAGTAATACATTATTTAATGCCATCAAAACATAAAACACAATGTTATCTTGGTAACAATAATACAAGTATTTAAAATGTTTAGAAGGATGTTGTTTTATCAGCAGGTTATAAAAATGCTGAGTTTTCTAGACACTTTATCTAGCTAATAGAGTATTTTAAAGATTTAAGAATTTTCAAAAAACAATATGTGCGTACAGCTTATAATCAATAAATTTAATTAAATGATACATCATATTTCTCCTCAGTCTTGAAAATAGAAGATTTAAAATGTTAAAACCAAATAAAAGCCCCTTTCGTCGTCTTATAATAGCCGTACCTCGTCTGTCTGTTTGTGCGCGAGAAAAGCTTGTGCTATGGAAACACAAAATATGCGATATACATGGGACAGCCAACGGCTAAGATATAATAATGCAAAAACTGTGTCTGTCTGTCCGTAACAGTATATTCTAGTTAAGTGGGACACTCAAGGGACGGAGGGAAAATGTACTACTTAGCGGGCGCCTGACTTAAGAGAATCTCCTCCTAAGTAGGATTTTCATCAAATAGCTCAATTTGTGCCAGTTATTGATGGAATTTTGGGGGGGGCTTAGAGAGATCTTAGAGGGACTCGTAAATTCATAAACAAAATATAGTGACAATATTTGGTGACTTGATAATGTAACACTTTTACTAAAAGCTTCGTGCATTTTTTAATTTTTTAAATAAAGTGTTTTTTACTCCATTGTATTGTATTGTACAATTCGACAGTCTTTGGTTTAATCACTTATTCATTAACTGGAATACTTATTTTTATCCTCTGTTTCTTTTAGCATTGTGTGAAGCAGGGTACGAGTACGTTAAAGGTAGTTGCCATAAACAATTGGAGGGTTGCTCTCTGCACGGGAGTGCGTTGAATCAGTGCTCCAACTTGAACGCAACGTTACCAACTGTTACATTCCAAGCTGGATCCTACTTCCTGGAGCAATCTGCAGGCCCTGGCCAAATATGGATTGGTTTATCTGATCAACTTTCAGAGAGGCAATGGATGTGGGAAAGTGGCTCTACATCTTCTTTCCGAAGATGGCTACCGAATAAACCAGATGGTGGCCGCACTGGAAATTGTGTTGTTGCTGATGGTAGCTATAACGTATCAGGATGGAATGATGTCCCCTGCTCAACATGTGCAGGAGTAGCATGTCAAAAGGGTAAGCAAAGTAATCTACGCAATGTTATCTCATTCTACTTCTTACAGCGCACCGTTTTACCTATAAATTTTATATTGCTTCTGATACATATACAAAGCTATATACGAGTTTCTATACACTCTTTTGAGAACTCTTATGGGTTTCTCAAAAACTTTTTTTTTTAGTTACTGTGACAATTAAAAATTTATATGATATAAGTTTTATGATACATATATTACATACATTACATACTGGGGATTAGTAGCTTAGCCGTGAAGCGTTGACTCACGTTAAAGAGGTCGTGCCCTCGATCATCACATAACGGCGTTCTCTAAATTAGCAGAAATGAGAGCTCTAAACACTCTAAAATCGCTTTTGTAATCCCTTATCTCTAAAATAAAAAGTTAATCACACTCACACTATAGATGCTGGTCTTCTACAGCGATCATGTAATTTTTACTGCTTGAATGGAGGAAGTTGCGAGGAATTAAACGGAACTAATCAAACAACTACACGGATTGATTGCAAGTGTCAGGAACGATTTGTTGGAAAGAGATATAACATCAGCAGTAAGTTTGTCTTTTCTAAGAAACTTATTCGTTTGAGCGTAACTGTAGTGACGCTATGAATTTACTAACAGTTTCAAGGGGGAAAATGTCCCAAGTGCCTTTAACTCAAGTAGGGGTAGTCGGTGGGAAATTTAAACGTGAAATTAAAAGGATTTCGAGTTTAGGTAAACTGTGACTTATTTTCATAACCTAGACAGTATTTTAATTTTATTGTTACCCCAAATAAACTAATGATGTTAATTACTCAAGCATTTCTATTATCTTTAACTGGAATGGACTACAATTTAGTACACCATTAAGTATTTCAACTCGTTTGTATGTCCAGGGCTTCTGTTTTGTAAATTCTGTACAAAAACAACATGTAGTTAAGACTTGAGTAAATTTCATAGTTTAAAGCATATGTAATGAATAAGAAATAAAATTCCCCACCTGTGTAAAAATACGCTAAAAGACCCAGTCGCCAGAGTATAAAGAGGGTACATGTAAAAAGTTAAATCTTTATTATAGTAAATAGAATAAATATAAAATGTACATGAACATATACAATAATTTCAGTATTATTCTTGGTGGAATGTACAAATTACACCACACATACAGAAGCATGGAGAAGCACTACCGATTCAACG
The DNA here is from genome assembly GCF_029227915.1 of Hydractinia symbiolongicarpus. Taxonomy (NCBI): domain Eukaryota; kingdom Metazoa; phylum Cnidaria; class Hydrozoa; order Anthoathecata; family Hydractiniidae; genus Hydractinia; species Hydractinia symbiolongicarpus. Next base: position 12,699,828 of record NC_079887.1, read on the forward strand.
CAACTTACACACGTAACACCACTCTTCCTCCCTTTACAACAAGGTCTGACCACTGGACCATTCAACAATACCTACTGTGATCCAAGAGGGTTGAAAAATGGTTGGCATAGGTTTAGTGGGGCAGCAAGTACACGTCTGTTGGATTATTGCACAGGGTCCCGCTATCGTTGTGGTACACAAAGCCCTGGATGGGTGTATGGCAGTCACCCGAGAATAGAGGAAAAAGTCGTGAAGAGACCGTTGGGTTTCTTTACTCATTACTGTGCGGACGATCACGTTGAAGTCCTCATTCGAAATTGTGGTAACTTTTATTCCTATCGCTTTACTCGATTACTAAACTGGTCCTGTAATTACGAAGTATGCACAACGGAGTAGGATGTATGTAACAAACACAAGCAAAATAAATGAACAATCACATGAAAATAAAAATTATTTAAAAAAATAAAATAAATGACGGACAGACGGGTATGTTATTTTTTATTATTTTAGACGATTATTTTGCGTTCTGCTTGGCAAATTCTAAATTTTTGTATCGGAATATGTTAATTAAATGTGGATGTTCAAATAATCTGAATGATACAGTAGCCCTTGGAGGAAGTAGCCGTAAAGACGTGGGTGCTTTACTTAAGGAAACATAAAACACCCAAATCGTTATATTTGTCAATTTTTTATTTTAATATCATCGGAAAGTTTAAATCAGAAAGATAACTTTTAACAGAAAAAAAATGAAATAGTTAAGCACTTTTTTTCTCAGTTCTTTTTGATCAAGTTTAATTTCTTTTTACAAAGTTTAAATCTTGATATCTCGAAAATAAAGTGTGCTCCATATACCCCTACGTTTTGGGATAAAAGATACAAACATGTTTTAACATGGAGACAAAATACAATCATTGTGTTCTTGGCATACTGAGCTATCAAACATTGTCTGTTTTTTTCGAGCCTGATATTCTTATAAAGCGTAATTTTATAAACTTTTGATTATATTTTTTTGCCTATAATTCACCACATCACTTGAAATACGCCTAATAAATTTTTACGCATGCACAATAGCGCCATTCTGGGTGAATCAGGTTTGCATGAAAATTTTACACCGGTACAGAAACTCATGTCCGTTTAAACGAGTATGAGATTTATACCTGTATGGGTTTCATTTCGCCTGAATCCGTGTAACGACAAAAGAAAACTTCAGAATGGATAGGTGCGAGTTTAACACCGGCATCCACTTGCGTCAGTGTAAGTTCATTCATGCGAAAGCTGCTTCAAATATGCTATTGTGAAATTCAACTATTATTACAGCTCCTATCAAAGTAAGTTACGAAAACTTTTCTTCAAATCCAAAGGCCTTGTCTTATCATTTCTGTCATACATGTTCAAAAAAGGCTTTTGATAATTTTTGTAAATAAATAAAAACACTGTTTGGGAGAAAAATTATAATGACTCATTTTAGGAAACTTACTGACAGTTTATTAAATCACAATTACTAAGATAAAAAAATATATATACTATATTTTTTGCTAAGCTGCTTTTTTCTTTCCTAATAGAGTGAGTACGCTGTAAACACTATATTATGAATGGTTGTTTCATCGAAACATTTTTTTATCATGTTACAAAAATGCATACAACAATACTGGAAATTAAGACGAAACTTTTTAAAGTTTTTGACATTACCTGTTCTCAAGCTAAATACTTTGTATCTATGGCAATTTTTATTTTCTGTATCTTTCACATGTTAACGTAAATATATTGTCACGTTTTTAGGCACGTACAAATCTCAAACGCAGTAATTTTAGGGTTTTAGCTACGAACGAAGATTTTGAGAAAGCATCCTAAAGTCAGATAGCTAGCTAGCCTTCTTTGTTGCTCTTCTTCAAGGTTTTTTTCAGTTTTATAACTTTTACTCTAGCCAACGTTATTTATTGTTATGCTAAAGTTGTGGCTATCTATCTAGCTAGCTCTTTACTTACCTCTAGCTAAAAGCGAGCAGCCAAACGCATTCTTAATCAATAGTTCTTATGCTAAATTTAGTTATAACTGTCATGAAAACGTATTCCACAAAATAAAATTGCTGCGATTTTTTAAACGGAAACTAATTCTGCAAAACAAATAAAAAATGTTTGCCGATTGTTTTTTGCTATGACGGGGTAGCAACAGATTGTAAACTGTGTTGTTATTTCACCTAAAGTTGCGGGAAAGTTATTGTTTCCAAAATAAATTACACTCGAAACTCTATAATGTTGTGTGCGCTCCAATCTATTTACGACATAGTGGATACCTGTACTGAAGCGCTCCACCTGGACGTCTAGCACAGATTAAGGTTTTTATTAGGCGGTCCACTGGGTCAAAGAGTTACTTATGGCTTAACCCGTCGTTTCGATGCCGTGTCCTCGGACATCTCTATAATAATAGCCGTCGTCTGTCTGTCTCTGTTCTAAGTGGTACGACAATAGCGAGATAAACGAAATCCGGTACATAAAGGAAGGGCAAGCCCGTGGTCTTATCTCCGGCCACAACTAGTATGGTATATTTCTTAAGCAACTCTGGCAGCCTTAAAAACGCATTTTGTCCCAAGCTTTTTAGCGTTTTCATGGCTTACAGACATTGAGAAATTTCTCGTTTGATCACCCATGCTAAATATATAATCGAAGACAGGTGCAATCTACGGGGAGGATGTCTGTTGGATGATTTATTGCGTGTGTGATATCCTAAAACTGTAACTGTCTTTACTATCGATATTTTCAAGTTTACAGCCGCAAAAAATTTAATTCGTGAGATTTTACTCCTCGGAGAACGAGAAAAGCACTATTTTTTGCTCTGCCTTCATATATTGGCACATTATGCTTATTTGAAACTAGTCTTCGGCCGAATGTCTCGCTACTACGGTTACCAGTTTGCATTACAGACAGACGAATTCAGGCAATATAATATAAAATAACCGGGGGCCACAATTAATTGTGCGGCCTGGCGTTAAAAGCCAAGTGAAGCGCTTTATAAAAACTGCAAACGGTGTCACACATTCAGATGGAGCGTGTATAACTTTACTTAGCCGGAAGTTTCACTGAACGTTAAAAAATTAATCATAACACCGGACCGGGAATTTAGTACAGATAAACGGTGTCACAGATGCGCATAGGCGTATTAGCCTTTTTCCAAAAAAACTGATAACAACTTTAATTTAAATAAAAAACAACACACAAAACTACCCGTTTTTAATACCGGGTTGAACGTTTGTTACAGGTAAGCCGTGCCGCGCATGTCACATGTTTAGGCTTATTGCGCTTTTTAAAAAAAATGCATACTAGCTTTGGGTTGCAAAACACAGGATAAACTGTGTTAAACGCCGCATCAACCCACAACTAACTGTGTTACCCAGCGTTTAATGCTCGGATGAGTTTTAGTCAGAATCGTCAACTGTGCCAACTGTACACAATGTTACACATCGATATAACTGTAATACTATTTTCCGGAAAAAAACTTTATCGCAAACTTCGGTTAAACAGAAACACAGGAAACAATTTGTTGTTAAAACTGGAGTGAGCGCTTACAGGTAAATCGTGTCACACATAAGTATAGACGTAACACCATTTTCATAAAAGCTTATAGCGGTTTCGGTTAAAAAAACTTCAGTTTTTAACTTTCGGCTAAAAAAAACCATGCTGGCGTTATTCTGTTCAGTTAAAAAAATACTCAGCAATTTTATTTGGCAGCGGAAATTTTTATTACAGTAATAAAAGTGGTGCTGCCTAACTGCGTTAAAAATTGTGTAGCCAAGAAGCTGGCTAGATAGATACAACTTCAACATAAAAATAAATAATATTGACCAGGATAATAAACTGAAAAGTAGTAACTAAGGCTAGCTAGCTAGTTGGCTGTAGAAAGTTCCTTAAAAATCTTTGTTCCTAGCCAAAAATCCTAAAAATGGTGCGTTTAAGATCTGTGCATGGCTGATAAACGTAACAATTTATTCATCTTAACATGTGAAACCAAGGAGAAAATAATTATTACAAAATATAAAGTTTTCAGTTGACAAAAAGGTCATATACACCTACAAACCTGACACCAACCACACGACTATTTTCAAAAACACAATGGCCTTTGCCATCATTTTCCTTCGGCAGGTCCACTGCGCGAAAATCTTATATTGGTTTTTAAAGAATCAGGCTTTCTAATTGGTATACTACGTACAAGCGGTCAATACAACGTTAAAAAATCGATGAAAATGTCGCATTTGATTTTTGTGGCTCTTGAGCGAAAGTGGCGATTGAGATCAAGAGGGGGGAGGGGGCTGATATTGAAAATGGCGTATTAAAATACAAATGCATTTAATTTAAAGTCCTAATTTCATTAATTTGCAACTTGAAAAAATAAAAATAACTATCTAAATTAATTCAAAAAATAAATTAATTTAATAAATTCTATTGATTAATGAGTAAGAGTTTCGATTAAACAACCCCCTGATTTCTAAAAATCGCAGTAAAAGTACAGGGATACCGAGACAGACGTAATACAGCTATTATTAAAGAGATAACATGAGCTATTGCACAGATAAAAGAGAATGACGTACGAGGTATAACTAAGTATCAATAACTACATATGATTACATGTTAATTAACTCCTACGTTATCATATAAATTAACTTTTATAACTGTACGAAACAAGCACACGCAGCAATTTCTAAGGGCGTCCGTTGGTGGAGGAATGTCTTTGTTTAGCTTATTAGTTTTAATGTTGCATAGAAAAACATAAAGCTCTTGATGAACCAACATGCATTGCAAGCTCGACCTATACTTTCAAGGTCTGACTTTTTTTCACAAAACCAACTAGTATCTGTTAATTATGAATACTTAGAATATTTTAAAGGATTTTTTTAGCTACTTTTAACTTCAACTTTACGCTATATTTGTTTGCTTTGCCAAAAACAAATGCAATACCTTATCTTGTTTCTGCAGCGAAAATATTTTGATGCTTTTACGCATTTTTGCTAAAGTTGAATTAACATTAAGTAAAAAAAGATCATATTTTTTTCTTAATTGGTTCAACTCTTACCCCCAAAGATTGTGTGATAACAATTATTTATAGGCAAGCTTGGGTTAACCCTAAATCTACTGAAAAGGGAGCACAAAAATCCAAAAGTCAGTTTGGACGTGTCACGAGAAATTTTTTTAGCCCTGTTTGCCGGAATCTAACTTTGACAAAGCAAAATGCAAAGTTTGGACACGTGATTAACCTAATTTTCCAATTTCCAAGAATCAGAAAAAAAATATTTTTTGCGCAGTTTTTGGCCATTTACATGCGAATTATGTAAAAGCCGGAAAATATGTTAAATGACTTTTATTTGGCTACCAAAAATTTTAACAGAACGGTAAAGTTTGTTCTACGTAATTAAATTTTAAGCAGTTATATTCTGGGCAAATTTCTACCCTTCAAAGACGTCACAGGAAAAGTGCTGACATAGGCAAGATTTAATGCAGCTTTGTTCCTTTGATGACATAGTGTGTCAGGTTTTATGTCATCGGAAAAAACGTAATTGATTTCTATTAATACTTTCATACTTAGCAAGACCGTCTATTGAATAATTCATTTCCCATACCGATTTTTCAATGGATGTAACTTTTCACCAATTTAACTTCGTTTTTTCTTTTATTAGTGAGCAATTTCCTGTTAATTTTGATCGTTGAAGTCAGTTGTAAAGTAATAACATGGTTTTGAGGGTTTTTTAGGATTAACGAGCCTGGATTCCTTTCCAACTATAACAAAATTGCCTGCAAGTAGTGCCTCTCCAATGTTCGGGCAAATTTGCCAATATTATAAATGATACGAGGGCTTTATACGAGGGATTTTTTATGGGCTCCTTATGAGGAAAATTGCAGACTTATAAAGTTTATTATCGTCAAACATCTAATGTTCCAAAGATGCAAAAAAAAAAAGAAATATTCATAACACAAAATATAAACAACGCAGTAAATTTCTTATCTAATGTTTAAAAATGTAAGCCAATCACAATATAAATCATAATGTTGTAAACATTAAAATGAAATCGACATTTATCGTATAACATTCCAAAATCGCGGGCTTCTTTGTGATAAAAACAAATAAAGTAAAATAAAACTGTTTAATTACAACCCGGTCTGTTTCAAATTTTTAATAAACCGGTTTGATATTTAAAATTGACCACTTACGGATGAATGAAACGTTAATAAAATATATATCATTACGCTGTCTGTACGAAACCATCAATAACCAAGACTTAACCACACAAACATACTTCCGTTTTATTAATTTTTTTCCATACTTAAAGTTCAGTTTCCGGTACTAATTTAAAGTAATTATTTTCTTGCCATTCCTAGTGTATGACGTTTTCGTGTTGTTTTTAAACATAATCACCTATTTTAAATTACTAACACTGCCATAGATTTCTTCCGCTCCTCCAGTCCTAAAAAAAAGCAATCCGCAGTGTCTCTTGTGTAAAAGTTGATGTTGCCTAAAAAGTGAAATTTTAGTGAAACGTTTGACTAATTTTTAAAGAATAGACCTTTAAACACTTCCATTTAACGTAAGCTGTCAAACACCTGCATTTTTTACTTAATTTACTATGTACGCAAATTCTCTTATCAGGTCTTGTAACTTACATTGTAAGTTAGCAGAAGGCTCCACATAAAAGTGAATACAAAAAGAACGCCTCTCATGGGTCTCAACGTTTCACTATCTCTTGACTTCCAACAACTTCTGTTCGTAAATAAAGACAGATTTTTCTTGTTCATTTGAATTCCTCCAGGAAAACGTTTTTTTGTGTGAAGAGCTCTTGGGTTACATTTCTTGTAGCATCGACCACTGTTAAATGAAAAGTATTTCTGCAGATTATATCGTAGCAGACTGCTTCTCCAAACATGTCTAAAAGTTTTAAAGACCAACGAAAATGCTATTGAAAGTTGGGGCTAATGCGGTGTAGATGAAGATGATTGTAACTTTCTGTGTTCGTTGTTTTTATTAACTTTTTTTCTAAAGTTATTACGTCTCATTTCTCGACGCAATTTTAGTGGATATATTTATGTTTGTTTCAAAAAGATCATGGTTTATTTTTGAACCAATCGCCCAAGGCTTCTCATTTTTCAGGAAAACAATAACTTCACATTTAAGGAAATACATAAATACATATAAGCTTTTGCAGGCTTTTTAAGCCAATCGGAATCAAAATATAGGCTTTAAAATTATCCAAATAAGTAAAAATCTCGCTCGTTTCTAGTTAGAAAATAAAAAATATAGCATACATTAAGTGTAAATGAGCCAATCAAAATGCAAAAAAGAATTAACCATATGATATCAAGTAATAAAAATATCTAGTCTAGGAACAACCTTCTGCAAGTGACTATGTTGGTTTTAAACGATTACTGAAATCATACTTTAATACGACCAATGAAAGAATTTGTAGTTTTTCCTTACTTTAGTGAGAAATCAAAAGCCAAAAAGCACTCGTAACCACAGAAGAATTGTTTACAAAATATCGTGTTTAAAGTGGGCTCATGTAACTACATTTCTGATAAATGACATCACCATTTTTTCAGTTTCTATTTAACAATGTCTAATTAGGATAAGAAGCGATTATGATGTAACAAATACTTTTAAAAAAACATAAGTGACATAATTATAATTAATTAATGCCCACATTGTGATAAAGGTATAAATATGCACTGGTATAATTTAAATCAAATTCAAGTGCGCCAAAGATATATCGTGCACACACTACATTAAAACATGAATTTTTTTCAACTTGCTCTATGCTTGTCGCTATTAACCTCGTTTGAAGCAAGGGTTATTCCAAAGGAGAGTGAAATGCTGGTTGACATTCCAGAGTTAGTGAAATCTTTTCATCAGAAGATTGATGACGACGTTAAAGCCATTGTTGGTCTACAGGAAATTGATGTCAATTGTGACGAGGTTTGTGAGAACAGGAAGAAACTTTTCAAAAAATTGAAAGAAATGGAAGGCTTTACACTACTTTTGTGATAGATCTTTTATGAAATGAAGTTGGTTTTAAGTTTATTGAATTTACATAAATATATAATATTTAAAAGTAGAATTTATATACTATTTATAGTTGAGCTTGCGTTATCTATTTTTTTCATAAAATAGTGTGGCATAGAAATGTATAATAAGAATTTAATATATTTTATTAGAAAATAAACAAGTTATTAAAATAATACCCGAGTTTTTCATGTTTGTACCTGCCATTTTAAACTAACTGGCATTTTAAAATATTTCTGCTCCATTTCCTTTTATATTAAAGTACTTAGCTTATGTGCGTTGATTAAATATATCGGCATTTTCAGTAGGAGTTTCCGTGCAAGGTGGCAAAATATGTTCACGTAATTACGTTGTGTGTGGGCGAAATGGCAGAAATTTTATTAAGAGATTTATAGAGAAGGTTATTGTATAATATTATTGCTGAGTTTTAATGTCGAATTTGTTCCTCTATCTGATAATAAATAGAAGGCTTTATATTCGGGGGTGCAGTGTTTCTCATATAGCCCCGGTCTGTTTCATGTAAATAGAACACTCCCGGTTATGTCAATTATGGCGGAGTAGAAGGGACCCCAGGATAGATGAGGGTAAATTTTCAATTTTTGCAATACGCATTTGCAATACGAATCCTTTTTTTTGTAAAACTAGCAAGTCTCTTTAAGACTCTTTACGGGGAAAAAGTCGGATTCTGGTTAGCATTTAAGGGCTTTATTTTCAGACTGTTTTTTTTCTTAAATGGTAGACACGTATTTTTAATAAAATGTTGTATTTACTGATGATAGCACGGAAAACGATCGAAAGCGCTAATAAAAAATAATTCAAAACGACTTGGTCTTTTATGCAAATAAAATTGTATTGTTTCCTTTAAAATTCGACATTCGTATCAATTCTAAAGTCTATATTATAATGCTCGCAGACGTCTGTCTGTCACGCAAAATGATAACTGCAGTAGAAATACACGCGAAATGCGGTAGATAAAAGACGGATGAAATGCACAGGCCACCGACTAGTGTTTTATTTTATTCTCTAATCAGAGATGTTTCTCTAGTATTGTCTCTCTATATGAAATTAATCTGCAGCCTCTTGGTCGGCCAAAAGCAGGTCGTTCTAACCAAGCTTAGGATCTTGAAGCTACAAAAAACGAATGTAATATATTTTTTCTGGCTTTGTTTTGATCGCCCGCGTGTAGTATACTAGTCACAACTACCGATTTTTATGAATAAGCAATCCAAGTTTTTTCACGGCCAAGACATGCAATGAAAAAACATTAGAGATGAGGAAGCAAGCTTGGTGTTGTGTTGCGGGTTCATGTTTTAAGATTGCATTTGACACATGCACATGACATTTTCCTGTTATAAACAACTAGTCGATAAAGCCCGTGGAAAAATCCACCGAGGCAGGATAAATATGAAAAAGAAGCGTCATTCGAATTTTGATGACGTCAGCAACCCATCCAAAAAAAAAGAACCTTGTTTTCACGTTGCCTCTATTGTGTAGAGCTTAAACTGCTGATCAAGAAAATGTATATGATCATGTGCTATTGACGAACGGTTAAGAAGATATAAAGGTTTAAAAATTTTGCTGACGCCAGCAATGGCCCGTCAAAACCTTAAAAATTTTTTTTAGAAATTTGTATACCTGTTACTTTGATCTTATAGATCTTGAAACGCTGAGCAAATAATGTATAGGATTATGTACTTTTGACAAACGGTGGCAGAGATACTAGGGCTTAAAGGTTTTTTGATGACGTTATCAACCTGTCCATTCCAAAACGGATTCGAGGACCCAAGCCTGTGAAAATTACCCAAATTGGTCCTAGGTGGTCCCTAGTTACCCACGCGATGAAAAATCTTTGACGTCACTTGTTTCCAAGTTATTTGGCTTCTAAGTTTTAGGTGCACAGGATATTGACGTTAAAGTAGTGTTATTGACGTCACGCCGTAACGTCAGAAAATTTAACATATTAGACATAACTTTTTCGGCGACAGCAAAGGAAAATGGCGATATCCAATTTGCCTGTTACAAACAGAGATCTGTATTTATAAGAATAATATTTTTTTATATTTTTTTACAGGTTTTAGCCATGTACAAACCTTAAAAATGATATGCGAACATATATAGCGATGAAGGTTATAGCATGCTGATGTAAACAGCGGGAATCACATGAAAATATGAAATATTAGTCGTTAGCCCGTGGAAAAATCCACGGGTTCGCCCGTCCTTTTTATACCGCATTGCGTGCGTCTCGCTACCTGCGCAGCTAAGCTACCATTTTGCGTGACAGACGGACGGACGGACAAACGTATACGGGTATTATATAGATGTTGGTGTAGCTAGGTGATACAACATTTTTTTGCTAGAGAATTTAAGTTTGTAAAAACATAACTGACTCAGCTTTGATGTTGCGTTGTACATTAAGAAAGAATAGTAGACTCCTGAAAAAATAAAAGAACAACCCTATCTTTGAGCAACTTTTTGTACGTTGTAGCTATAGCTAAGCTAGCTAAAGCAAGGTTGGTAATAGGTTTAGCACGTGATAGATGATGAAAAACCTACTGCAGACGTGCTGATAACAGCTATCTTTATGTATTGGGACTGTTTTTACATTTAGCTAGCTAATAGCTAGCTGAACTTTTCAACGTTTGCAAATTACGATAGGATTAGAGACTTTTTTCCTCCATAAAATGCAATAGCAACATGTTTGTTTGAAATCAGATGCACAAGGAGAAATTCTACAAATATGTATATTTCTGGGCTCCCTATTTTCAAAAGAAATATTTACTTAAATTAATGAATTTATTCAAGAAGAAGAAGAAGGGGTATCTTAGCGTCTCTGAGAAATCTATGAATTTCACAAATAAATTAACCGTATTCATGCAGAGGCAGGTAAAATCAAGCCATCAACCTTCCACTCATTTTTGCCATCACGGATAACACGTTCACCACCATGACCGCATAAGGCATGATGGATATGCCTTCCGGTTTGCTTTGACTTGTATTCTACCCATTTTGATGCGTCAAAGCTATACCCTTCATCATAAAGGCCCTTTTCAGCATACGTTTGACCTTCCCCCCTTTGTAGATAATCGTCGTCTTGACACCCCCGCATTCGTTCCTTTTATGCCGCGTGAGGTGATTGCTTTTGTAAACAGTTGCTTGCATACCTCACATTCCCATTTCTGTTGGCCCAGCACGTCTAAATCCTTGATATAGAAACAGTGCCCGTCCAGCATATCAAGATTGATAGTGTCTAAACCCTTTTTGTACTGCCTTTGACCATAGACGAGTCACCATGGTGCTTTCTCAGAGTTTGTCCTGGGTTTGAAGACTCTGACGTTGATTTTGAATTGTTTGGCAACGCCTTCCAGATCCACCAGCCTCGTAGGCCTAACGTCCTTACGCTTAAGCTTAAGGGGCCCGTAGTACTTTCGAGCTAATACAAGAGCTGTTTTCGTTAGACTTTCTGTTCCCCGTGCCACGTTGGCCCTCTCCATCACACCTAAGCATCTCCAGGACCTTAGGTTGTCAGTTCGTTCTTTTTCCCCGTCCATGGCGTAGATGCACTACTTTTTTCTCAGCCAGCCCGGAAGAGGGTCGCATCCCAAGAGGTGTTCACGTGTGCTAATCACCTTAATCTGTACGTGATCGGAGATAATTTTGCTTTCATACGTTCCCCGGGTCTCCGTGGTTCTATTGGGGAGTAAATAAGCCTTATTCCAGAACCCGTGATCCTCCAGATCGAGGCGCTTCATTTCGCATTCTTCTACGAACGCTTCAATTTCCGCTATACTTGACAATGATCCGGAACTCTTAGTTTTGTGGTAATCAGACACATCGCCCCCACCCTTGTAAATATGACAGCCAAAACTGTACACAACTTTAACGTGCATGTCTATGCGTGGTGTAATTTTTTGGATAATCGCATCCTTTAGAGGTTGGTTTATCTGGATATCTTCCTCGGGGCCTTAAATATCCCCCACGTAGTCCTCCCTTGCCTCCTGTTCAATCTCGTCGTGAAGCGTTGTACCTCCCGAAATTTGTTCCTTTGCCTTGTTGTAATAGAATGCAACGGTATCCCGCACATTCTGTAGTCGATCAGCAAGTGCGTCGCGAGTTGCTGCCAATGCTGCAGACACAGTGCTATATAGTTTGCTAATTGCATTCCTGAACCAACTCATCTCCTTTCTGATATACACATTTCAACAACGTCCGAGGATTTCTTCGATGTTTGTCACGCTAATGCGCCTGCGTTGATTTTTAATGAGGGAATTCCCTCATTTTTTGTATGATATCCTTGATATGCATGACTAAGCACCGCATAATAGGGATTTTTCATGCATATCAATAGATTTTTGTGCAATGAGGCGTGACGAAAAGTTGTGACGTCACAAGTAAAACTGTGTATGATATTTTATATAAGAGTTTGACCGTGTTTTTTGGAAAAATGTGTACATCATGACCCCCTAAACTAGCTCGAGTACTGGATAAAAAATTTTGTCGTTGAAGTTTAAAGGTATAGTTTACTTGTTTAAGCTTGTGCTTAAACAATACGTATTCTGTTTTACTTGCATTCAACAATACCTTTTTGGCACTAAGCCATTGCAAAAGAAATTTAAGGTCAGTATTGGGTTTTTCTAAAGGGATTTTAATGATTTATTAAAGCAAACCAAGTTGGTGTCATCAGCAAAGTGATGAACCAGGGAGTAGTTCATTGCCACATGTAAATCATTGATGTAAATGAGAAACAAAAGGGGCCTAGCACATCTCCTTGAGGGACACAATGCCTGATAAATTTGTACGCAGAATTGAATCCATTAATTAAAACGAACTGTAGCCTATTACTTAGATAAGAATGTCACAAGTTATGGGGAATTCCAGGTATACCATAATGAAACATTTTTTTCAAAAGATTTTCATCATCAACAGTATCGAAAGCCTTCTGTAGATCAATAAAAACACCACAAGCAAACTGACCAGTATCTAGAACATCCATGATATTTTGGCAAATGTTGTGAAGAGTTTGAAAAGTGAAGTGTTTATTACAAAATCCAAACTGATGAGAATATAGAATTTTGTGTTGGGTTGGAAACTGATACACACGCTTGTATATCAATTTTTCAAAAATTTTCTCAATACTCGATAACAAGGAAAATAGTCTGTAGTTAGTGCAATCAAGTTTGGATACTTTTTGTGTGCAGGAATAACCTTTGCAATTTCCAGTTGAAATGGAAAAACACCAGAGGAAAAAAAGAAGTTGATAAGTAAATCCAGGGGTTCAGAAAATTCAAATTTAGGAAGAGATAAAATAGAACCAGGAATACTAAATGGGCCAGATGTCTTTTTAAGGTCGCGAGTAGAGATACAGGATGTCACGTCATTAAGATCAGTTGGAGACGACAGGAAAGAAGAAACAGGATTTCTATTTGAAAGAAATTGCGAAAAACGTTTATGTGAAGGAGGAATTTTAGATTTAATAGAGTCAACTATAGACGAAAAATAATCATTTAAAATATTGGAGACGCCACGAGGATCAGAGATTTTATTACCATTCATATTAAAAAAGGAAGGATAAAAAACGTTTGCAGACCCCACGAGGATCAGAGATTTTATTACCATTCATACTAAAAGAGGGAGGATAAAAAACGTTTGCAGACTTGACAGAAATATTAGAGTTAATGCCTTTCCAAACCTTGCGAATATTTTTCAGGTTATTGCTGAAGAAACTAGAATAAAACAGTTTTTTGCGCCTCCTGCACGAAGTCACAATAAGGTTGCGGTATAGTTTATACCTCTCATGAAGGGAGAATTTAGACAGAGCATCCTTAGCCTTTACGAAACACTTGTAAATGCAGTCACGTTTGTGGAAGGATTTAATGATGCCATTCCTAGTCCATGGAGTAGAATTACGTTTAATTTGCTTTTTGGTCAATTTCCTTGAGGGGAGATATTGATCCAGAAGACCTTCCACTCTGCTGAAAAAGTTATTAACAAGGAAGATTCACATCACTAGATTAAATTTGTAAAATATTTACCAAGTTCGTTTCCATTACATCACGAGAAAAGCGTTTTTGGTTAATGTTTTTTCAATCGCAGACCATTGCATTACATAAATTGGGGAAGAAACAGGATTCTCTTAAAATATCAAAAACTGTGGTAGGTGGCCAAAGATTGCGGTACAAATATTGCGGAGATAATGTCAAGGTTTGAAGAGTTTGAAAAAATATTGTCAATAATAATATACAAGTTAATTCAACCTCAAGCTGTAGGGAGGAAACACACCAGATATCATATAGAATTAATAAAAAAATGTAGCATTTGTTTCAGTTCTGGATAGCTAGCTAAATAAGCTAGGAAGACAGAAAGGCAGCTTCTTGTCACTCGAGGAGACATTTAAAAGCTAACAATGTTGATTACAAATAAGGATACTCGCTACGTACATATCCAGAACTGGTCTTCCTAAGTTTCTTTTACATATATAAACTTGGCTAGCATGAATTCTCTTCTCTGGGAAGTCATCAACAACAGGATGGTTCGTAATAATATTTAAAAATTCTCTTCTCCATTTATCCAAAGTCATTGTTAGGAGATGGAATCTTCTATATACTAAATTCTTTATTTCTTCCAGAAAAAAAACAACGATAAATTGAGCAATTTGCGCAAGACATGTTGTAAGTATATTCAAAATATTACACAAGAACTTCAAACGATGGGGGAAACCCACTAATAATCGGCCATTGTAAAGTTCTTGTGTAATTTTAAAGGTCTGATCGTAAGCCATATAATTAGCTAAAGGATAAAAAAAATGGGCCATCGGTGGCCATCTTTTTTTCTTATGACCTGCTTACGTTAGCAAACTTCATATGACGAATGTGCTTTATTACCAACTCGCCTGCGAGGCAAGTATTGGTTTCCAACTTGTAACTATGTCCCAAATGGTCAATTGCGACGTCATCAACGAGCTTTTTTTGTAGAAAAACTGCCATTAAATGGGTCCACATCCACAACCTTTGGGTTTACCCTACGATGCATTAGCCAACTTAGCCATTACGCCTTGAATAAAAATATTTCACATGACGATTTAACAGTTGGTGAATTAACACAAAATGATTTATTGATGCGAAATACAAGAGTTTTTTAGAATTTTTGTTTGCGAAATGATTTCTCTCAACGAAATAAAGTTGAGTTGTGACTTTTAAAAATATAACCCTTATAAATTCCTCCATTATAAGGTAATTTCGTCTAATAGATAAATATAAATAATCAGTAAGTATCATAGCCAAGCATCATATCCCTCACGTCGTGAACAACGGTAAATCAATTTTTTGGGTTTTGTGAAATGACCCCATAAATAAATTAGAAACATATTGTTGCAGTGATGTGTGATTGACATTGACATGCGAGATCTTGTTTAATTTGATTTTATTGTTCTTCTGCCGAAGTGAATTTTTTCCACGTGCTTTATCGACTATTATATTGCTTTTCCGTCAATAACTAGCTATATAATATTATTTCTCTAAAGCATTGCCAGAGTGTTATTCCACGTCGGGTATTGTTAACTATCGGTATTGTCATTTATTTGTACCTAAAAGTAAAGGTTAAAAAAAGCTATGTAAAAATAATTTTTTACAGAGTGCTCTTGTTGGATAAATAAATTAAAATGGAATTAAAAAATTTCCGAATTCCGAGTTTCCGAATTTAAGCATTTTGGGGCATGATGGTAAAAGATTTTTTAAAAGAAAAACTATGTACCTTCACCTTGTTCTTGTTTCTTGTTGTTCCAAAACATTCGCGTTTCAATTATTTTCAGCTCTCCATGTGATTGCTTATCTTTTGCTGACTTCTATGGAGAATGACAAGAGATGGAGTGCGATAAAATACATTTCTTGTTTGATAACTTTTTAACTCTGATTGACTTGTATGTAATTTTATAAAGGAATTATAAATATAAACGAAATGTAAGTGCCGCAGAAACTGTCGAATATCTCGAGCAGATATTCGATATTCATTATCTGCTGAGACATTTGACTTGCGGATAACGACTGCACGAATACCCCAAAATATTCCGTCAGACGCTGCCGCCTGGGATGCGTGATAATAATGAATACGCATTTTGGGGGGGGAACTGATTCCTTTAAAAGCGGAGAGAATTGTAGATAAATAAACCGGTCATGCTTTGTTGCAAGCCACATGTTTTTTTAATACAATAACATATTTGGCCAGTTAAGCTAGTAGTAGGTGAGAGTCAAAATACCCGGATTTTTTATTTATGATCGACGACTCATTTTCGAACGGAAAATTTACGACAGAATCAACCATAAATTGTGACGCGATTGCGAGAACACACAGGTCCTTTAAATCGCCTAAAATCTAAAATGTGTCTCCTAGTATAAAGTATCTGTATGAATACCACCAGCCACCACTATTCGTTTGTCGTAATAAGCACTTAATCCTAACTTGATTTGTGTGTAAGTTACAATTGTGTTGTTATTAACTCTGAAGCCTGTATTTTTAGCTTTGTCTTTATGACCGTCTAAAGCATTTTTATATCTATCCCATGACATGTCATTTTGCTTCTTTGAAAGACCTTTAAAACTAAATTTAGCTTTCATTGGTTACACTTCGATTTAAGGCAATCATTTTTGCTCCTTTGAATTCATCTTTGAATAGTCCTGGGAGACGATCATGGTATGTTGATGTCGATAAGAATTCCCTTTTAGCTTGAAAGTATCTCCTAGTTGTTTTGTACCTACATACTTTGAATGTAGTATTTTAATTAAAACGTGAAGTTTTTTAGCAGCCTCAGACATTCGGGTGTTGTTTTCAATAATAGCATTTGCATAGGAAACTCTTTTAGTTTTTGGATAGTAGCATTAACTAGAGCTGAATCGTTTTCTTTAAAAGCTTTGCGTAGCTTGGTTACAACACCTTCGATATCTCCATCTCTTCCTGCGTTACTTACCTCTTTTGGAAACCATTTGAAAGGTCTTCCTGATACGTATTTTAAAAGCTTGTGTACAATCTTCACTATTAGACTGTGGTTGAGATACCACTTCAGCATGGGTGTGTAAAACAAAATTTTTTCAGCCTTGCAAACTCCCAACAATTTTTTGGTACATTGTTTCATATGTTCGGAAAAAAGCTCTTGGGGGATAGTGTCAACAACGAACAGAGGTGAAAACTCTTCACATTTTTCTTTAAGATAGTCTGGAACCTGGATATCAACTTGACAGAAACCAAACAGCTCATCGGACAGAACACTTTTACATACATTATCGATATACTCTTGGTTGGTAGGTTCTTCTACTTCAACATACTCTTCTTTCCTGCAAGGTATTTCTTGTCCAGAACAATATAGACACAAGTTGTTTGCATCAAAAACAATAACAGACTGTGACGTTTTTGCATCTTTGTATTTATGAGGTCGAATCTTTGAGATATCCTTTTCAGCATATCAGGTAAACACAATACTAGGACCTCCAACCATACCCGTTTTCAACAGGTCATAGGCTTTGCTTTTAGGACCTAAAGTACACTCTTTCCTCACCAAGGAGCACTTTTTACAAGACATTTTATAGCAAGTCTCATCACATTTGTGAAAGCAAGGTTGTCCCGGAGCGTACAAGTCAGACTCGTCTTTCGTCTTCATTTTCAAAACTTTGTTCAGGACATACGTCATCGAGATACCAGGGATGGACACAGCATCTTTTAACATATCAATTTTAACTGGGTAATATTGCTCCCGGGTCTTTTCCAAAGCTTCTAGAAAAGGCACAACGTCAGCTATGCTATACTCACTCAACCAATCCATCATTGTAACACAACCTCGATTTTTAAACTCAGTCTTAAATTCTTTATATTCTTAAGGAGACACTGTGATCTTCTTCTGTAGACTCGAGTAAAAGTCTTTATATTCTACAAGACCTACACGAAAGAGCTTTACATAGCTATATAGCCATTTGTAAGGAAAGACAAGTTTTTGTACTTCACAGTTGTTTGCTTCACACCACCCATCGAAAGAGAGACCTTAAGCTAGGTAAAACATAACATCTATAAACTTGAAATATTTTGTTGTAAGGAACATGTAACTATTCTCCTTTTTGGCAACTGAAATTTCTCCCGCTTTCTTGGTCATGTGTTTAAAAAAATATTCCTTAATCATATTTATATCATATTTGCCGCTATTAAATCCTAAAACCGGTACTTGATTACACCACTTCTCATATTGTTCATAAATTTTTTTGGGTATAGAATCTTCGTCAGGCAACGGGGGTATTCTTCGGATACTTTTTCAACAATGTCCTTCTCCAGTATTCTAAATCTCCAATAAAGTCTTTGATTAGCTCTTCTGGGTTTGGGTTTACAAGAGAGGTAGGTTTGTTTGAAAGATTATCAGTGATAGCAACGCTAACTGTGAATGTTTTGCATTGAAACTCAGGTCGTCAGTCATCTGGCAGGAGAGACTGTGAAGTAACGCCTCGAAATCAAACACAATAAAGTAGGGGTAGAGGATAAGCTTATTTTCAAGCTTTAGTTTACATAATTTATGTTTTTCACACTCCCACGCCGACACAACCTCAAAACCTAAACTTTTAATCTGTTCTTTTATAGCTAGTGTTTCTTGATATCTTTGTTTATCTCTCTCTGTTGTCTTAGAACCTAGACAAGAACATCCATGCCATTTACAACCATAAAATTAATACACAGTTTTGCTTTCAGACTCATAACCATCAACATGAATCTCTTTCTTACGTATTTTTACAAAAAGCTCGCCACCATCCCACAAAAAGCGTGATGAATGTGATTCCCCATATCCTCAGTCCATCTACAGCCAACATAGCTGAATTGCGCATTTCCTCCATAGAATACCTTTGCAGTGCTATTCATAATGTGTTTGAACTTTTCCCCTTTGCATATCAATTTAGTTTTTCCTCCTGAACAGACGTTTTCTGTCATGTGTCTATTGTAATTATTATGGCGATTGAATCTCTGTTTACATCCAGCACATTCCCAATGTTCTGTTAGCCCTTCAAGGTCCTTTATGTAGAAGCAATAGCCTTCAAAAATTCCAATGTCCACACAAGGTAAGCTCTTTTTAAACTGATTCTTGCCAAACACTAGCGTCCATACCCTTGGATTCTTGGGCTCGTATAGTCGGATATTTACTTTAAACATTTTGGCTATACCCTCAAAATCAACCAGTTTAGTTCTTCGCACCTCTCCAACCTTGAGTTTTGGTTCATCATAAAAATCACGATCTAATTTTAAAACCTATCTTTTACTATCTTCAGCTGGTCGTTTTTGCATTGTCCCGGTACCTAAAGTAGATAGCAAGACACCTCCAAACACACAGATTGTCGTTTTTATTATTAATAGCGTGAATATATTTTTTATTACGTAACCATTGAGGCAGTAGACCACACCCCATTAAAGGTTCATTGCAATGTATGATAATTCTAGTAAATTCAACCCCACCTTGATAAACACCGTAGCAATAACGTGTGTTGGGGGTAGGTGAGCTTTACTCCACACACCTGTAAAGGTCCCCTCTCCAGGTAGTTTTTTTTTCATAGTTTACAATTTCTCCAATCCTCCTATAAATTCGAGCTGTAAAACTGTAAACAATCTTGAAACGCATTTCAATATCTTGTTTAATTCGGTTGAAAATCATTCTTGATAGGTCATTATTCAAATTGTAAGTAACCTCATATCGGTTTGTTCTTGGATGGTTTTTAATTAAGTTGATTTGTGGTCGTTCGTTTATTTCTCGAACAACATCATTATAGCGTCTATTCTGTTCTTCATAGATCAAATCCACAATTGTATTATTCCCCCCTTAACTATTTTATACAATTCCATAACCTTATCTCTAAAGGTCTTGAAGTATCCACTTTGTCTTTAATAGTTTTAGCTTGGAGGAAAGAATACGGAAGGAGAAACAACTCTTTTAATTCTATTGAAACACTGCGTGAGGTTCTAGCAGGTGTCTGTATAGAAACTTAATTTGAAATTTTGGCGGTTGTGTGACTAAATTATTCGTGAATAACAATTCGCAACTATGATTGGTTATAAAAACAATTAGATAATTTGATGATGAATTTGATAATATTATCAAAACAAGAAGCCATATTGAAATCGGTAAAATTTCTTTTGTTTTTATGTTAACATAATTAGCGAGGTAGCACTTGCTCGACATTTTTGTAAACAAAAAGAAAAAGTTTATATCTCGTTTTAAAACGACGTTCTGTTATAAGAAGTTATTTCTTTAGTTAGAATAAACATTAATCCAGCACACATTTTGTCGGCACTCGTCCGGCGCATATCTATCTATATTGTTTTTCATGATCAAAGTGGTATACTCAAGCCTGCAAAAAATAGGTTAATATCATGGTTAAACGCTTATTTCCAAACGTATTGTTGAAGTTTTTAACAGCAATGTTTACCGACTTATAATAGGCACACTTTCCACACAATAATCACGTGCCTTCAGCGTGTTACAGTCAGATTTCAATAGAAAAAAGTTAGCCCCTATTAAAGGAGAATATGGAATTTGATCATTTTTTTGCGAAAAAGACTCGGTCGAGCACCTCACGCACTGATTCTTTTGAAATTAAAAACAATAGAAAATTCAATACATTTAAAGCGTACAGAAATGAAGTTGTTTCTCCTTGCGTATTCTTTCCTCCAAGGTTTTAGGTACATGGTTTCCTAACCAGTCCCTCCATTCATTCAATTCGCTCTTTACCTGAGGTCTACTTTTAATCATTTCTTGCTGTTCAAATAAATCCATGTCTTGTGGACTATGAATAATTTTAAGAGGGCGGACAGGATGATATTATTTAGTTCTTGGTGGGCGAGCTGGAATAGGTTTGTTATACATTATCGGTCTACGAGCGGTCATACGATCACTCGCTTCTAATAATTCAATCCACTCAGCTTTTCTAAGTTTTGAATAGCCCCTAAGGCCATGCTCTTTCGCAATAGACTTTAATTCTACATCTTTTAAATTCCTAAAACTCATTTATCTTATTATATAAAATATTTTTAAGTAGTTTTATTATCATTTTTATTATTTAAATATGTTTAATTATGTAACCAGAAGTAGTTTATTTTTTCTTATAGCATATTATTTGCCGAGATATTTTTCTCCATTCTTTTTTATCCATTATAAATGATATTTGCTAGATAACCGTTTTGTGTCTTGGTCAAGAACAAAAGTTGGATCTTTGTCATTTTTTTCAAGCATCTCGATCATTTTTGTTTTACCCATCAGATAGCAATATTCAATCTTTCGAGAGGCACAAAGTTTTCTCAAAGATTGAACATCCATTGACTTGTCACTTGTTTGCATCTTATTACATATAATATATATTTCTTTAAGTCATCTTTAATTGTAATCGAAAACTAACGTGTGTTACTTACATACGTTAGTACTAGATTCTCCCTGGTACAGGTATTCAATATAAGTATGGCTTGATAAATTTCCAGCCATTTTCTTCACAGATTTTTTTCCAGATACGGTCATGCTTGATAGTCCGCCCTTCATCTTTGTGCAACCTGAACTTAGGTAGAAATTCGTTATAACCCCATATCTGACAAAACTTATACAGTTTATAATATTTTGCAACTCCGCCTTCATTTTGTCCTACATCTGCAGTGGCTCAATATCAGTTACTACACATAGGATCTTGGTGCTGTTATCATAGAATTTAACGTGTTTCTAACGCCTGACATCCTTTTCTGTGAGCTTTTCCATACAATCCTCTTTGCGTTCCCGTTTGATCTCCTTTTTAACTGTTTCAATAACATATTCTGGAATATTGAAGTTTTCTTTCCCTTGAATTTTATCAATCCACTTACTCTCTGATATGTGTTAACTTTGTTTTCGGCTGGCAAGGGGGGGGGGGGGGGGGGTTATCTGAGGGTACTTCGCTAGCGCATTTAGGACAACTCATGATAACCTTATCCAGCACGCGAAAGGATTGAAAGTCATAACAGTAATTTTCATTATTTACGATGTCTTCATCCACACAGACATAGTACAGACCTACGATTGAGCGAAATAAATGGTGAATATTATTTTTTCTACTAATATTCGGGTTAAACTCTTTTTCATCAACATATCAAAACCTGCACGAGATTTAGGCTTCTCATCTAATTCCATATATTTGTTCACCAGAAAACAACCATCCAAATAATATTTCATTCTCATGTTAGAAATTACGTCGATCTCATTTTTGATCTGTGTAATTCTGAGAGTATGTTCTTTGTGTTTTACAATGTTGGATACCCTATCCTTCAATGTCTGGATTTCGATTTTCAATGAAGGAATTCGATCTTCGGCAGCGGAAATTTCTTTGATTTTATCGTTATGTAATTGCATAATAGTTGGTCCATCTGACAGCATTCCTATTTATTTCTGATATAATTTCTTTAAATCGTTATTCTCACCAATTTTGTACATAATCAGGAGGTAATTCTGTATCTTCCGGTATTAACGTGAGCTCTTCTTTCACAAAAGCCTGTTCAGGTCCATCTTATGGTAACTTCTCTTCAAGTGGATAACTTTCTCGTTTAACTAAAGGCACTTCTTTCATTTTAATGAATTTTTAGGTCCCATCCCTTTCAGAGGCTTTGATATTGGCCATTACTCGAAACTACCCCTAAAAATGTCTATGAAATCTTTATAATGGGGAAAATATAATAATTCCTGTTAGGATTTTCCTTAGAACTTGAAACTTCCAACACAACTTTGTTTCATCAAGAAGAATCATTTTGACTAATTTGGACACGTGACTAATACGATTTCCCGATTTTGTCGGAGTTTATCCGAAAATCAGAAAGAAACGGATTTTGGGGCAATTTTTTGCAATTTTTCATCCGATCCATGCAAAAACCGGAAGATATGTTAAATAACTTTTATTTAGCTTTCAGAAACTTCAAACAGAATGTGAAATTCGCTCTAGAACAAAAGTAATTAAATTTTAAGCAGACAGTGGCATTTTTAACAATTTTCAAGCTTCTGATGACGTCACAGAATATGTGCTGATGCAAGCAAAAATTTATTGCCGCCACTTTGCTCCTTTTATGACGTACTATAAGTGTGCTAAGTTGATTCAATTTGAACAATCCTATGAAAAGTTATTGAAGTCATAGTATGTTCAAAAAATTCCGGACCTTCAACTCGCTTCAACTTGCTCATGCTTTTTAAAATTTTAACAAATGCTGTGGTTGATAATAAATTTCATGAAACTCAGTCATTTCTATTACGAATGATAATTTTTGAAAAAGATGAAATATGCAACCGGTAAGCAGGCACAAATTATTAGCCTTGTTCTTGGGGGCTTAGAGTTTTTTTATATTTTGCAACTCAGCCACATAGTGTTTTCAAATTGGTTACGTGTTTCCGTCTCCATCTTTCTATCTGTTGAGATCACCTTTTCTAAAGCTTTGTAGTATACGCCTCCTAAGACCTGAAGTTCATTATAGTCAACCCTGTTATCCTTTAGTGCTTTAGATATACCAGCCTCGAAAACGGCTATTGCAGGGCTTACATTATCATGTAATTTCATCGCTTTAGTGAATTTCTTCTGATACGTTTTAATCAAAGCAGTCTTGATTCCACCAATACCTGCACGAGTTAAGGAACAAACTGCTAATTGTATACTCACAGGTGTACTTAAAGCAGCTACTGATGCTATTCCAGCCCCAATGCTTATGCCGGTTGAACCGACATTTATCAACAACAATCTATCTAGGATTTTATTACACCTTACATAATTGGTATGAATATTGTTCCTTAACTTTATCAAGTCCTGAAATTGCTTGTTAATAGTCTCAATCTTAAATTAATCACTGGAATATCGCAACATTTAAATCAAGAGCAGTCAGAGTCATTTACACAGACCTGTTTAAAATAAAAGATGGTGACTAATATTTTAAAGGTAGAAGCAGAACATTAACGAGCAATAGAGAACTAAGGTCTGCTGGTGCTACAGCAGAGATATTGACAAAAAAAGGAATACGTAGTTTAGGGTTTGATTTACCTAAGAGCAAGCTTTCAGCCCGGCAGGAAATTAAGGTTAAGAAACTAGAGAAAGAGCTACCAAACAGATCAAAGATAAATGAATCCACCGACATTGAACTGGACACAGTGATTGAAGAATTAAGTGATAGCACTGAAGATTTGGTTAGGCAATAATCACTTGATTATGGAACGCTTGAGTCTAATGCTCCATTGCCTTTACGTGAACTTATGGGTCTTGATAGAGAGTTAAAAAGTATACGTGGCTCACTAAAAGTTGAAGCTTAATAAAATATTCTCTCGTCATCTCACTGGCAGCAACAATGACAACTAGTTTTCCGGTATCTTATAAATCAAATGTTTGAATCGAAGGTGGTGCCATTTTTAAAATCTTTTTTCCTAACATTGAATAACCGACAGCAAACACACTTACGAGAGACGCATGATATAAATCGTTGTCAATACTTTTCTTATCCATTATATTTATGGGAGATAAATGTTTTTTATTCCATGTCAAATTTATTAGGTTGTTTAAGTGATGGTTGGCTTTGTGTTTGTGAGCTCACGACCTCGCTTGGTACTGATTGCTTCTTATAAACAAAATAAGAAAAAACCGCCGACTAAACCAAGAGCTATTAATCCTCCGATAGCGTAGTATCTCACCCTTTGGTTTTTCATCAAGTTGTTTTTGACTCTTTGGCTGATTTTTCAGTTCTTTTCTTTTTCTCTTGTTATAGGCTGCCAACTTGTTACCAGCTTCGACTTGTTTAGTGTCTTTAGTTGTCACTTGGATCACCTTCTATTCCTCTGTCATTATTAATTACACCTGATAAAGATTTTTCACCCATATAATGTGTTTCTGTAATACGTCCAATAGATATAGGAGCAAAAAAAACTACCAAATCGATAATATAGGTCACATGTGAATCTTTGAACAGCAGAGTTTAAAAAGGGGTCGTTTCCCAAGTCATTGCTCAACGCATCTTGATTGTTTATTCCTAACCCCTGCGCAAGCTGCTATAGAATATATGTGAATCAATGATTTACCGAAAGAGTTGACCATCTGTCTTGATAGTTTAGCTTCATAGATACTGTAAAGTTTTCCTATTTCGTCAGAATTGAGTTTGTTAATTTGCTCTTTACTATATATTTTCCTAGGTATAACATGCTATTCCCAGTTAGAACATATTTAAGCAATTTCTACTTTTTGGATTCATCTTCACCCGGAATATCAATGATATTATCTATTAATGCTTTTGTCATTATAATTAAGTTGATATACTTTTTGGGACGGAAGCCAACATGCAAAATCGCTGAGAATATAGTGGCTAATAAAATAAAGTTGGTGTATTTAATCATTTTGTTTGTCGACGTAAATTTTTAGGTAAGTAACCATAATGAATTTTTGGGTAAGTAACCATAATTAATGATTCCTATGACGTCCAGATATGGCTAACTCAAGTAAGGCTTGTCTTTTCTTATCCAGACTGCTGTCTGCAATAATGTCATTAATCAGAAACAAAATTTTATATGTTGCACAGAAACCATTCATTTTCTTGAGTCAATCATACAAACGGTCTTCTGGCTCTTGGACTTCGATTAAAATCACATAGGGGTCACTCCAAAACCACGTTGTATTCCATCTCAACGTTGTACATATGGTAATGATGATATCAAAGAGTTCCTTATATTCAGTTTCTAACAATTTAGGCACACGTTCTGTTTTTACACATCCACTTGGACCAACATAAAAAGCAGTGTGATGTTCTTTTGTGTACTCCATTTAGTATAAGACAGAAACACATTCTCTATTTTTAATGTTTAATTGAGCATCCATTATTATATAGATGTAAGCATTTAAGTTTCCTGTTGTTTCTGTTTTCTTTTCTATCTGTAAAGTGATACCCTCACTAGAATTTTCTATTCTTTGTCCTGTTCCATGCAGCTTATTTTCATCAATTGTCCTGAAATCTAGCCACAGCGCATACTTAAAAGTAGTCAAGTAATCACCAATGTTCATATCAGTCACATTCGAAATATCTTCAACGTCTTTCAGTTTACCTGCTGTGAAGTAACGAGAAATTTCATCATATTGCTCAAACGTTTTCATCCCCTGAGCGCATAGTTGATTCGCCTTTCCTTCTACTATCACAGATACCTTTTTAATTTTAGGATTATAAAATCTGGTCGTATCCCATTTTGTATGGTTTTTCTTCTTCTTCAAAAAGAACGAGGATGCTTTTCAAACTTCTAGCAGGTGTGTTGAAGGACCAATTCCAAACTGAATCACTTTTATTGACTTGTATCAAACGATGTCTCAAAATCCTGTCATATAGCACAACAAGGTCCCTATACTTTTCTCTTATTGAAGTTGCTAGATAATCGTGTGTGATAATTTCATGTTCTAAAGAAATGTTTGAGATTTTATGCTTGGCATCTGGCGAGGGCGCCGAAGCCGCTACCGAAGGTTTAGCAGGTGTAGACTTGATGACACGATTGTAATTGCTAAAGATAATTTCATTGGCCAATTTATTACCCAGTCCTGATTGGTTAAATAGTAACACACTGTCTAGTAGCTCAAAGTCAAGTGGTATGATAAACTTGTTTCCATAGGTATCCGAAATGGCTTTGTCAGATACTTGACTTACATCTCCGTTAGAAGCGCCTACTTTTAAATTCATAGCATTTTTACTATTTCCTTGAGGATGGATAATACCCCGTCTCATTTTGTTTCTCTTATCACATTTCGAAAGCCAAAGGTCCCTGTAAGAAGCAAAAACATCGAAATTGTCTACGCTTAAAACCTTATTTTTCTCAAATTTTACAGCCAATTTCGTATCTACTTTTGAGTTGAGCTCAATATTGAAACTTAAATGTGTGCTTCCTGGTACAATGACGTCATCAGAACCCAGGTTCGGGAATCTAATTAATGGCAACTGATTTTCATCTATTTCTGAAGGATTGTGTGTAACGATGTCATTTTGCCTCGTACCCTTTAAACCTTTTGGTATTCTTAAAAAACATTTAGCTTTTGTCCAGATTCCATTATATTTATGGTCGATAAAATTATTCTTTTATCGACCATGTAAGACAACATTTGTACCTAAACTATCGGTTATTAATTCACCATTTTAGTCGGTAATATTTAACGTCAATGAGTCGATAATACCATTTCTTAGCTTAATGTACATGAGTTTTCTAGGCTCGAATAGTGTGGTATCACCGTAATCTGAAATGTTAAAACTCAACTCAATACACAATTGCTGGGTTTTCCATCTATTAAACTATCGCTGTTGTCGAGCTCGCTTAGACAAAAGTTCATCTCGGTTAATGCACCTAATTTGTTAGACATCTTAATAGCTTTTGCTTGTAATAAATTCTCACTTAGTTCCACATTTCCTGATAGAAAGCCCTGCAATTCTCCACTTGTATAAATTTGTTTAGGGACAACTTTATCCCCTTTCGCACACCCGCAGAAACAGTAAGTTTTGTGTCACTTTCAAACTCATACGTGACATTATCTTGAAACATACTGACGATAGCTATTTCTCTTGAACCACCAGTGATCGGATATAATAAATGAATGGTCTTCTCCCCTTTAATGCTTCTTATCGTGATAAACATAGTTATATGTTATAGCAATATAATAATCATGGAGACCATTTATGAATACAATTCTGACGTAAAGTACTATCAAAACAAAGGTCAACATTTGCAAAAGATTAAAGGCTTAGATTAAACAAAGCAAACAATTATAGTAAATGGTGATACGAAAGAGAGGTTTGATGTTACTTTCCCAAACATATTTACCAAGTATGAAATGGAAGAGGATGATAAAAAATTTGAAATATGGGATAATCATCCCTTTAAGTTATGGCAAACCCAATTAAATTTTGCTGTTTGGTGTGCCTCAAGTGCTTGTGGTGCAGTTCTCAACATTATTGAACGATGCTCACCCCCTGGCATATGTTTTTATAGACTACCGTAGCAACGAGCTCATAAAGAAATGACGTTAATCCATCTGTCAATCAAGCGCAAAAGACAATTGAAAACACTAACATTCCTAGCATACAAAATCTACATGGTAACCAGAGTTTTCATTTTAACTTATTTTAAGTAAGCAACTTTATGCGTTTGATTGACAGATATCAAAAACTGAAACATCTGGTTGATTTTGTCGTAAATTGTTCGTTTGAAAATGTGTCGTCGATTATAAATGAAAAATCCGGGTATTTTGATTCTCACCTACTACTAAGCTGGGCAGCTCTCCCTAACATATTTTTAATACTCGATCGATTTGCTACAAAAACTTAACTTGACTGTACTCTATCCAAAAAAAGGGAATTCTATGTTATTAAAGACTAAAAACTGTTGATTCCGTCGTAAGATTAGCCTAGCTAATAAAAGTCAAGTGTCCGACGTGTTAAACCAGAAAAAAATGTTAATGTTGGCACCACATGGCTAATTTTTATTGTTATCTTGAAAAAGTTATATCCCCAATAGTTTCTACCATTCTATTTCAAAAGTAAGCAATTGCAGTTAGCTAGCTAGCTAGCTAGCTAGCTCACCAGGTAGCTGACGATAGGTAGGTGTAGTAGTTTAAGCCAATTAGCTTAAGTTAGTCTGGCCAGTCAGTCAAGGACAGGGAAAACATCACTGTAACTACTTTTGTTATATTATCATTACGTTAGCTGTCTTAATCTTCATCAACATTTGACATATATAATCTTTTAGTTAATGATGTACAAATACCGAGTAATAATTTTCATAAAACATAAAAGAGTCCAACAAATGAAAAATCATATATACCAGACATAAAAAAATTAATTTTCACAAAAAACTCTAAAATTGCCAGATTAGCCAAAATTTAATATTGTTTATAAAAATTGGTTAGGAAACTAGTATTAAAGCGGGATGGTAGGTCAAACATTTCTGACAGAGATGGGATAAGGTTAAAAAGAAATCATAGCAAAATTACATGAATATAAGAAAATGTTCTCCTAAAACTTATTCACAAAAATTTATTTCAGCGAATATATTTGTAAACACAAGACCAACTTTTAATGTGAACTTGTAAACTCGAAAAAAAATCTAAAAAAAATAAGAAAACTTCTTTCTGTTAAAAATAATTCTTCCAAATATTACCTACGTCCACAAAACCTTTTCCTTATAAAAAAGAAGACATCCAGAAAAAGTTAATTTAGAAATTTAAAGAGCTTTTACAATTCAAATGAGATTAAGGATGAATCTGCAGATCATTTTCTTATACATTATCTGAAAACTTGTCTTTTTTTCACGTCGTCACAACAAAATTATAGTAGCTATAAGGATGTTTGAATGTTTTTACTAATTCATCCGATGACTTCCCATTCAATCAAAAAAATTTTAAAGTTATTTTATGAGATGCTAAACCATAAAGTTATGTAGTCAGTGGAGTTAAGTATTCGCTTTTAGATAATCGCATAATTAAGACAGTATAAGCTAGCTACATATGCAGTTGTGGCATTTTTAATAACGTTTGCTTCAAATCTGAAAATGGTCTTTGATAATTATCCATATCTTGATTCTTTCAGCTTGATATTGGATTATCCATTTCTTCTACTTTTGCCACAATTAGCTAGCCCTAACTCTTGTTTGGTTGTCCTTGTTCTAGAGGTAGCCAGCCAAACATACATTTTACATTGGTGGTTTCAGCCATCTAACTATATTTAATTTATACCATAAAGGTTAAATATAAGAGAAAGATGTGTCCTGTATTTTTCAACAAGCACTTCAGTCCATGCTCACTGTCTCTGCAGCTACATAGCTAAAAACACCCTTTTTACCATCATTTAACTTTGAACTTTGTAAAAGTTAATAACTGTAAGTAGTTCTAACTTGAAACGTTCTAATAAAGTTAATATACCACAGAGACGACTAGCAGCACCATATCAATACGTTATTTAAAGGTTCAACGTTAGTATAAAATGCAATGCATTAGGAAAGAAACAATAGAACGTTACACATTCTGCTTTTTTCTGCTGCCACAAATAATTCTTTGTGAGAAAGTGACCGAAAGACTTGACTGGGCTATCAAGTCAAACAAAAACAGGCTAAGTGCTTCACTAGTACCCAGACTGCGCTTTATGAAGGTCGGTAATTAATTTTAACTTCTTTTTTTCAGCGTTTCTACCGTCATTTCTATACATTTCTTAATTTGGACAATAAGAGCAATTATTTCCTTAGTACTAAGGACAAAAATTTATACAGTGTATTCTGAAATTAATCCGACAATATAAAGACCACAGTGATTTTTATTAATTAAATTTAATTCGTCTTTTTATAATTTTTGGCTAGACCACTGAAGTGAAAACAAGACACTTCTTAGTAAGTTTTGGAAACATAAAATTCAGCTGGTGAGTGACCTGTTTTTGTGTGATAAGAATGATTTGTTTTTTTTTTAAAGAAATGCCTGATTTTTGGAACAAAACTACATCTCTTCAGGGATATCGATACATTGTATTGAAATGTAGTAACAATTTTGAACAGTTATAATTAGTCAAAACTGTAATTCATTCCAATTGAAAATAAGCAACACAACGTTTTCTTCAATTTATCAGTGTGTCTTTTCATGCGTATGTTACCACAATGAACTTCGCGTTATGATCTCAAAACGTGAAACGAGTATTATGTGCTTGTCCTACACTAATGTGTAATTTTATTCGCACTCTTAGTAAAAAGAAACCGTATCTATAACGTTGAAACACAAAATGAAAGTTCGCTCTTTAGGTAGCCTCAATCTTCCTCCAGAGTGTGCAACATTCGTAATCGTTTCGTATATTTCCCGCCAATCTGTCGATCACTTCATTGATGGCTACGTGTATATCGTTGTGAATGTTCAATAACAAAAGACCATTGAATTGATCCTAACAGTGCAAAAAAAAAAAAAAAAAATAAGACGTGGTAAAACAAAATCCCAAGTTTGAATGATATTATCAAGCCACTCTGAAAATTGTACAAAAGTGAAAAATTAAATATGTCTTCACTCTACGCAAAAAAATTTATACATTTTTGAGACATATGACTTTGACTGTATCTGGATCTTAACAACAAATTCAGCACCAAATACATACCTCAAATCACCACATGCAACATGGTGGTAGCATCGCTCGAAAGATATTTACTGGATGCACACAAGATGTTGTCATACCAATTACATAACTTCTGTGCCGATCAGGATTATTTTTTATTACCCGAGTAAAAAAGCGTGTATATCGCTTTGTTTAGTGTCTGGGCAATAGCTTATAGTTACGCATTGCATCAGAGAGGTACTGCTGAAGTCATTTGTGTATTTATTTATTTATTTATTTTTGCATATCTTCGGCCTATTAAATTAGGTAACTATGGTGAGTAATTCTTGTTCCGCTAACTTAGTTTCTTTTGGCAATACAAGGTTTTTTATTGTGTAATAAGGTTTTTTATTTTGTAATAAAGGTTTTTATTGTGTGAAAAGAAGTTTTTGAATAGAAAGATATACATAATTGTATTGTTTTAAACTTTGTAATTATTGTAAAGTAATGAACTGTAACCTTTTTTTATATATATTCTGGAACGAGACTCTTTTCGTACACCTATATATATATATATATATATATATATATATATATATATATATATATATATATATATATATATATATATATATATATATATATATATATATATATATATATATATATATATATATATATATATATATATATATATATATATATATATATATATATATATATATATATATATATATATATATATATATATATATATATATATAAACACGAAGTAATTTTAACACAAATTACAACAGAGTGCTCAATGTGTAACAGAGCAGTTATATTATTTTTATGTTTTGTTTTCAAGAAAAAACTACATTAATTTTGCTACTTAAAGTTTCATGCTTCTTAGCAATCTTCAGGCAAATGATACAAATTATACAAGTTGGTACTAACTAAAGTATAAACCTTTTAATTACGTGATACAACGTAATAAAACAAATAAATACAAATAAATACATTGTTCGTTACAGTTCATTTCAACCATTTCAAAGTAAATTTGTTGCGATGGCGACATTTGTTGATAAGTTCTGTTCTTTTATTTAACAGTCCCTTCGGTTCAGCTCGTACAATTGCTATTTTTTCTGTTAGGCACAAGTCACACGTGCGCGCTCCTGTCTTATACGGCATTGCACGTCTTTCTATACTCCATAAGATTTCAAAGTCTGTTCCGTCGTCTTTTAATCTCCAAATTAATTTCGACAATTCGGTTTCGTTTCTGTATTTCTCGTGTCGAAAGGACTTTTTGTGGTTGTTAAACCTTTCTTTAAATTCGCCTTCGCATAATCCGTAGTAAAATTCCTTTTTGTCTACGTATTTGACTTCCGCTTTGTAGATGATGCACGCAGCTAAACAGTCACCATTCAGTGGACACTGGGACTTATCCCGGCAGTTGCAAGGTCGTTGTTTTTGCCTTTCTTCAGAAGTGAGAACTTTTTTATTATGGCCCTTTATGATGTTTCGGATGTTTGTGCTACATGAATAGCTCAACTTGAGGGTGTTTTTGTTGAAGATTTTATAATATTTGTGATCTTTACTGAAGTTTTTTCTAACAATCTTGAGAAATGATCGTCCAATGTCTGTTTTAACGTTTTTACTGAACGGCGGGTTGAACCAAATTATCTTCCTTTGGCGATTAGGGCGTTGTTTGGGTTTACTCGCGTATGCCATTGTGCTTTTAAATCCGCTGGCGGAGAGTGAAGCTTCGTATAAAGGTTTTGCGTCATCAAATGCTTTTCTGTTACATGATGTCGCAATTAATCTTTCATTTACCATCTTCGGAATGACTTTCAATACATTATTCGGGTGGTTTGAATTAATGTTAATGTATAGCGGATCGTTGTTGGGTTTCCTGTAGGGTTTGTAGGTTTTACTATTCACGTTAAATGATACATCCAAAAAGTCTGTTTCAATCAGGTTCGTTTCGATAGTTACTGACAATTTGTCTTCCTTAAACAAGGTTATGATGTCCTTTCGAATTTTGTTCATTCGTGGTCCATTGGCGTTTTGGATAATTGCAAGTCCATCGTCTCTGTATAGACCAACATGTTTGATATCGATAATATTGCTGATCTTTTTTAATATATATAGTCCAACTAACTCACAGATCTCCGCTCCATCGAATGAACCCATTGTTACATCGAAAAGAACGTTTCCTTTTTTAACCCAAGTCGATGATTTATCAAATAACAAGGACTTTCGACTGTGCCTTATTATATCGAGGACTTTGTTGTCGATTGGTACAGCAGATCTTGCGAAATTAATTGCTTTGTCGAGTAGTTCTTCAGAGATAGAAGGGTAAAACTCGACAATGTCGAATTTGATGAATTTTGACTTTGCATCAGTTGGTGTTTTTCTGAACCATTCAATTACAGTAGATGTATTTCGCCATTGGTTGACCTGCGTTGCTTTCTGAACTTTTTCTATGATGGTCTCCAAGTACTTTTTACTGACGATTCCCATGTCTGTTTTGGCTGGATTAATTAATCTGCACTTGACATTTTGGGGGAAGTTTGGTTTGTGGTCTTTGATTGTAATGTAGGCCTGTTTCTCTGAGTAGCATTGCATTTTGGCGTCTAAATCTAGCGATTTTGCGATTTTTTTGGCCTCTTTATTGATGTTGGTTTTCAAAGAAGTACTACATTTTTCATACGATTTTGTGATATTTTCTGTAACGAGTTTGGTGTAATCATTTTTCGGAAGTTCGTATAGGTTATTAGTTTTATCGGCGAAAGCAAATACATTTTCGGAATTTTGGATGTTCTTAACGTCTGTTTTCAATTTGTTTAAGAACGAATTGTCAACATTGCGGAATTCGATTTTTCGGATGAGGTCGTAAAGGTCGCTTTCGAAGCTTGCAAGGTTCGGGTTAACAGGTGGGGTTGCAGTTGATTTAAAACCGAAAGATACGTGTTCGTGCTCGTCTGGGTGGGTTCATTCGATGGAGCGGAGATCTGTGAGTTAGTTGGACTATATATATTAAAAAAGATCAGCAATATTATCGATATCAAACATGTTGGTCTATACAGAGACGATGGACTTGCAATTATCCAAAACGCCAATGGACCACGAATGAACAAAATTCGAAAGGACATCATAACCTTGTTTAAGGAAGACAAATTGTCAGTAACTATCGAAACGAACCTGATTGAAACAGACTTTTTGGATGTATCATTTAACGTGAATAGTAAAACCTACAAACCCTACAGGAAACCCAACAACGATCCGCTATACATTAACATTAATTCAAACCACCCGAATAATGTATTGAAAGTCATTCCGAAGATGGTAAATGAAAGATTAATTGCGACATCATGTAACAGAAAAGCATTTGATGACGCAAAACCTTTATACGAAGCTTCACTCTCCGCCAGCGGATTTAAAAGCACAATGGCATACGCGAGTAAACCCAAACAACGCCCTAATCGCCAAAGGAAGATAATTTGGTTCAACCCGCCGTTCAGTAAAAACGTTAAAACAGACATTGGACGATCATTTCTCAAGATTGTTAGAAAAAACTTCAGTAAAGATCACAAATATTATAAAATCTTCATCAAAAACACCCTCAAGTTGAGCTATTCATGTAGCACAAACATCCGAAACATCATAAAGGGCCATAATAAAAAAGTTCTCACTTCTGAAGAAAGGCAAAAACAACGACCTTGCAACTGCCGGGATAAGTCCCAGTGTCCACTGAATGGTGACTGTTTAGCTGCGTGCATCATCTACAAAGCGGAAGTCAAATACGTAGACAAAAAGGAATTTTACTACGGATTATGCGAAGGCGAATTTAAAGAAAGGTTTAACAACCACAAAAAGTCCTTTCGACACGAGAAATACAGAAACGAAACCGAATTGTCGAAATTAATTTGGAGATTAAAAGACGACGGAACAGACTTTGAAATCTTATGGAGTATAGAAAGACGTGCAATGCCGTATAAGACAGGAGCGCGCACGTGTGACTTGTGCCTAACAGAAAAAATAGCAATTGTACGAGCTGAACCGAAGGGACTGTTAAATAAAAGAACAGAACTTATCAACAAATGTCGCCATCGCAACAAATTTACTTTGAAATGGTTGAAATGAACTGTAACGAACAATGTATTTATTTGTATTTATTTGTTTTATTACGTTGTATCACGTAATTAAAAGGTTTATACTTTAGTTAGTACCAACTTGTATAATTTGTATCATTTGCCTGAAGATTGCTAAGAAGCATGAAACTTTAAGTAGCAAAATTAATGTAGTTTTTTCTTGAAAACAAAACATAAAAATAATATATATATATATATATATATATATATATATATATATATATATATATATATATATATATATATATATATATATATATATATATATATATATATATATATATATATATATATATATATATATATATATATATATATATATATATATATATATATATATATATATATATATATATATATATATATATATATATATATATATATACGTTTTTTTAGGCGCACTAAAAGCTGACTCAACTAAGCTAATATCGAAAGCAGTCCAGATGGAACGGAAGACCTTGTATCTATGTTTCCGGTTTAAAAGACGACATTGCACTAGAATTATAAAGTGAGTTTTAACCTACTACGCTTATCGGTGATGCAAATTTCTAAAACTCAAACATTGCCAAGATAGATTTGTTTTGAATTTTTCTGACTTTATAATGATCCAACAACAGGTGACATAAATGTACAAAAGAAAAGACCCAAAATAATTTCTATATAAATGTGGCCGGTTGTCTGTCCGTAAGTGCATCAAAATGATACACGAATAATGTTAACTCCGTTTGATCCTGCCGCTAGGCTAGCAAGAATGTGGGTTTTAATCACTAAAAAACGGAGTATTTTAATATGGTAATACAACAAATATAGCTCAATTACCTTCCTTTACTCAAATACCTCAGAAAGTCGATTTTATAAGAAATCGCAACGCTTGAAACAAAAAGTACCATTTTTTTAATAAAAAATGTGTGGTGAAGCAAATAAGACCAGGATAGACAAAAACAAATACTATAAGTAAATCGTCAGAAGCGAATATATATTGTAAATTTTTGCAAAAGAGGCAAGAACACGAAATTACTATCGACGTGTCAAATTCTTTCGCGCATGCGCTGCTCTAAAAAACTATATCCCTTGATAAACATTGCATAGTTATAAGAACCATAAGTTTTATTTAAGCGAGTTGAATATTTCGATTATCTATTTCCGGCATTATAATTGTTGTCAAATTACGATTTTTTTCGTTCCTTGATTTTTTTTCTCCTTTTTATAAGCGTCCCTGAATTACAGCATTTAATATACGCCCATTGTTAACTGATAGCTATTTTCAACCGCTTTATATGGAAAATCCGTTGCGCTGAACTTCGTGGCAACCAAAATGGTTACTATAAATGTAATCAAAAAACTTTGCCACAGAATTGGTAACATAACATAGCTAGCTACATATAGACTCAAAAATTTACTTACAGTCAAAGAAATTTCGGCCTGAGAGGCAAACAGGCAATGTAAAAGGTCCCTGAATGAAAATACTCTTTCTCACCTATGAATGAAGCATCTTACTGCACAGAAAGCTAACGCTAACGTTTTTTTATCAGATAAGCCGTCCATCTTTCATCAAATTCGTTATAAATTGATTAATGTAGAGGCAGTTAGGCAAACGGCAATTATGATAAAAGGAGGATCCGGATCCGGATACGAAAGAATACTTGCCTCCCACAACTAAAGGGAAGGTTCTTTGAGTTTATGTAATAGATTTTTAGAAGTCATATGAACGTTATGCGCAAATTCTACATCATTGAAAGCATGCCTAACACGCCGTCTGATGCCTCTAGATAAGAACCCAGTCGGTTCAAACTTCTTTGGAGTTCATTTAATGGATCGTTTGCGTCAGTAATAGCAGCTCGTTGACCACCAGGCGTTATTCCAGCCTTCCTAAAACAGCTCACGATGGTTTCTTTGGTTACGACTTCCAAAGAATCAAAAAGTATTTTCATGGGTTTAAAATCGAGATATATGAGACACTCTTTTTCTTTAAGGTTCGGTATAGGAAACATACAACCCTTTCTTACCAATGGGCTTTTATGCTGAATATGACACCTTGGCCCATTGGTTAGAGTATCGACGTTGTACATGTGGTAAAAACACGGACCGAATATTGGTTAATATAGCCATTGAGAGTGGGTTGAACAAGCGCAATTTCGTGTTAGTCTGCACGAAACTTTTTGTCCAGTTTCCGGAACAACACTGTGAAGGTTAAATCAGCAGAATTTATAGGTTAAAGAAACTTTGAAGATAACTTTTTATTTAAAATGTAAAAATGTATCGCTTTCTTACCTTTTTTCCCACTTATCCATCCATCATCTGTCGGATTAAAAGTCGTATAATTCCTGGTCCTGCCTCCTTGTTAGGCATCCATTTTAAATTTTTGGAATTACTTTGCTCTTTTGAACCAGAGTTTTGTTTTATCAAAACAAAGGCTACTGTTTTCCTTCTTTGTATCCACATTTTATATTTTGAATGTTTTCGGTGCATTCAAACTTTATTTTTAAACACTTTTATTCTATTTACTGTGTAAATAAACCCTGAAAAACAGAAATTTAGAGACCAAAATTTATGTTCAATATAGAAAAAATTCGAAATTGAGAATTTTAAGATAAAGAGAGAGAAAGATCGTTTAAAGTGTACACAAATGTCCACAGGACTGAGACTTTTGTTCACGATAGACAGCACTTTAAGACAGAGTGTAGTCGAGAAAGTGAGAACACTGCAATTCTTCACCACGAAGACTAACTGTGGCGTGTTCTCCTTGAGAGGCAATAAATGTTTTTGCCTTTTTTTACTGCGAAAAGACATTTACGTCAACGCCATTGGTAATTAACACAATTATATTACATTGTTGGAAACGCTAAATTTTCTACGAATAAAGATAATTTAAGATGAAAATCATAAAAAATCAGGCTGAGGCTTGAAAAATAAAAAAAGCTGGTCTTGGGTCGTATTTTACCAGTCCTTATAAAAAGAGTGTGTAGTCAGGGCTGCTCCTATTCCAACAAACCCAGCTTAAACGTTCGTAATTACCCCTTTCCGAGTAAATTTCATTACTTCTTGTTGATCCACGAAATAGCTATGCGAAAAATAGGTACGACAAACTATAATTTCCTGTGGAATTTTCTTTAGGCCAACAATCTAGAAGAGGGCTAGAGTGAAGTCCAAGCTCGAAAAAGTTACTAATTATATCATACTTTGTATCTTTTTTAGTGCGCTTTGCTTTGGTATGTTTGTTTTGGTACTGTTTGGTATTTTCAATCAACGGAAAGCTTTAGTTCGTATCAGTCCGCAGAGCTTGCAAAGAGAAAACATTAACACGAAGGAAAAAAGTTGCTGGAAAGATTTACAACTTAAGAACAACACGGAACCTTCAACGATTTTATGTGCGTTTCAACCACTAACCAACAAAATATTTAAAAGAAACCGGAAAACAGTTGTGCTTGCCATGGGCGTTCATTTAGGGCATGATGCTGATCAAGAGTTTTCGTGCAGGAAATCTGGAATAGAGTATATTAGTTGGGAAACCAGGAGTAAAGACGCGCCAGCAATAACCAAAAAGTTTTCAGTTTTTCCATATAACCAAGATCATCTGATGAAAACGCAAAAAGTATTTTGGGAAAAATTGCGTAATCACTCGCAATTGGTGGAAGCAGACATTATAATGTGTGGTTT
This sequence comes from Hydractinia symbiolongicarpus, assembly GCF_029227915.1. NCBI lineage: Eukaryota > Metazoa > Cnidaria > Hydrozoa > Anthoathecata > Hydractiniidae > Hydractinia > Hydractinia symbiolongicarpus. The sequence continues at coordinate 12,738,707 of NC_079887.1, forward strand.
TGACCCATGGCATTGTCTCATGTTTGCACCGTTTAATAAGAAAATGATTATAAATCCTGGCTATAGATTTGAAGGCCACTTAGCAACTAATGGTGGGCAAGCTAAGCACTTGCAAAGTGTGTTTTATAACGCAGTTCGTTACAACCCTGATGTAATCATGGCAGGACATATTATCTACGACATATTATACGAACAGCACTTTCTAGGCTCTCACAAAATCATTCCACTCCCTGCAACTGGCTACTATGTGCGCGAAAGATTAGAACAAGAACTGCAACAACAAACATGCCGGGGTGTACCTTTAAAAAGCAGTGGCTATCATCCGAACAAAATGGAGGTATTGATCATGCCCAAAAGATTGTCTAAAGGTGGGCATATTATTGCTGAAGAAATCAAGAACTACAGTAGAAAAGCCGAAAGAAAATACAAAGTGGAACTTTTTGAGGTAGCATTGAAAGGAAGATATAACTATTGTCAAATAGGTGTGTTGATTATTAAATCTGCTGCAGCATTGTAGCGCATGGATACCAGATTGCTTACAAATTCGGATTTCGAAAACAAGTTCATCATATACGTGCATTCAATTTTTTGCTTACGTTTTAGGAACATATCAGGCCGGCATCGTGCTGGGTTATTCTGTCATGTCGTACTTCACGAGCGAAGTAGCAACCTTGGGCATTCCTTTGTTTGTGCCTACGCCTCGTTTGTATGCAGAATGGGAGAGAATATATCACCTTATATCAGAAAGAAAGAATACATTAAGTCAAACTCGTCTGAACGATATGAAAGAAAATCCAAGATCCATAAATTTTGGGTAAGCATTTAAATCTACTATTTTTTGTTCTTTATGTCAAACAGATTACTTTGAAGCTTTGAAACATTTCAAAAAACGTTCACTAAAAAAATATTGAGACGCAAGGGGTTTTTTTTTCTCATTTTTCAAATGTGCACAAAAGTATTAAAAATCAATGCTTTGCAGCTGGCAGGTTGCAACGTCGCTACTTTTGCACACACGTAGGCCAGGCAGACAGTGCTGTAATATCACTAGTCGCATTCACTAAAACCCGCACACCAAAATAATCCATTTTGTGCCCATTAAGGCCGCAACATTCGTAAAAAATGGACCTTCTAACGTCAGCAAAAATTAGCACATTTTAAAGGTTTTGACTTAACCAAATATCCAAAAATCTTAATTTTTAAATCCATCATGAACATTAACTCCACTCTCCCCCTTATGTCCACTCTGAACATTTACAGGTTCAAATTGTGGGAATCTAATACAGAAATAGCCTACGCGATTACTTGTGGTGGCAAACTTTGGGATTAGTTGTTCTCTCAACATATTTCGGCCAAGATTATAGCTATAATCTAGAAATATTGCTTGGAAAATCAAAACAAAATCATTAAAATTATTAATTAGTTAATCAGAACGAAGAATTACTTTTTTTTCGTAAACCTCATTTTTCATTACTTTCTCAAAATTGAAGACTTGCAAAAGTTAAAAGGTTTCGGTATTTTTAGTTAAATAATTACAGAGTAAAAAGCGGAGATACGATTCAGTAAATTTTACTAGTAACGTTACCTACAACTCCGGAAACGAATCAGTGAAAAGGAGGGCGAAATTCTGAACATTGTAACCAAAAACAATTAAAAAAACCACATTCACTTAAATAATACGCAACCTAAACTTGTTAAAATTCACTTAACTATGCTTGTGGTAAAATCTTCAGCGGTACCTATTGTTGTCAACGAAAACACGCTCCTGTTCCTCGATTTTTAAGACATTTTAGGACCATGGAGAGGATTTTTTGAGAATGTTGACATTTTAGAAAGTATAGCTGCATTTTTGACGTTCAAAAACTTTTGTAGCCTACCAGCTGCAGAGTACTAGACAAGAAACGCTGCTGCACCGAACTTTGTTTTAACAAACATGCTGGTAAAATAAAATAAACATTATGTCCTGCTTATAGCTTCAAAGAAAAAAACTTTCCTCTAGTACAATAGTGCTGAAGACTTTAAAATCGTGGATAGATTTTTTCAACTTGGCACTTAGTTCCAAAAAGAGCTTTAAATACATGATAACATTTTTTAAAATTTAAAATTTTCTAAAGGTTTTTTTATAATAAAAAAATTCAACTTGATCCACATGAAAGGTATATAAGCACGAAAGGGTGCAATTTGATGTGACAGAAACATCACAATTCCTAACAGTTCCGCATCAAAATTAGTTTGCTAAAGAGCCATTTGTCCTGCATTTTTTGTCCCAATACGGAATGACCGTAATCATATTTAAATTTTCTGCAATTAGTTTGAGCTGGACTTTGAACATTCCGTTCTCCGTAGCGATGCCTACAAACATTGTCAAATATAGTAGCTCTTTTTTAAATCAAAAATATATCTTTTCTGCTCAAAACTTTATTAAAAGGAGTAAAAAATATTTCTTGGTTAGAGTCGTAACTAAGGTGTAGATGGAAATTTTCTGGTATAGCTTGGTTACACAAACGTAATGTTAAATATATTGTTTAACTGCTAGTTTGCAAGCAGAGCACAATAAATGCGTCTTTACATGCCGAATTTCGAATTGTAGTAGAACTAGTCGATAAGTTCCGTGGAGGAATTAACTCATGCAGAAGAATAGGTTGTTTCGCAACTTTTGCTAACCTTAACTGTTCATACACAAAGAAAATTGGCGAAACTTTTCTGTTTTCTGTAATGCGTAGAGCTTGAAACGCTGATCAAAATAATGCCGAGAAACATGTATTTTCGACGAACACCTAAGGATTTATTTTTTTTTAGTATTTAGCATCCTTACCAACCATTTTAAACCTAAATGTCAAACACAAAAGTTTACACAGACTGTAAAACAGATCGATTTTTAAGAAGGACATCGAAATCAACAAAAATCAGTTCATTCAGCATGTTCTGTATTGCCATTGCTCATAAATCTTATACAAAAAGGTTATGAAACACACCAAATTACTCGCCCAGTAGATTACAACATATTAAAAAAAATTTATTAATACAATTTTTAAAATTCTTAACAAAAACGTGAAACCATAGAATTTTCTTCCAGCAAAAATGACATAACATACAGTTTAGTTCTCCCCAACAAAAGTTTTTTAATACGAAATAATATAAAGGCTTGTACAAGAATTGATAGGTCTGGTTTATACAAGTCAAAACAAAGCAACAGCAGTAACGAAACTCTTTTATAACCACCCAGATCGATGTAATAGTCTCTTTCAATATCGTGGACCACTTTTCATGCCGATGAGTACGTCAGCGATCTGCCATTTTCTTATTTATGTTTGAACATGATAAACCACGAATAAAGCTAGCTTCGCTAAAACATACAACGCATGATTTTGTAAAACTACGTTAAAATATAATGGGGTAAGCCAGCCTATTTTTTGTTGTGACACAACCATGGATATCCTTGTTGGTTTAAATGATTAAAATAATTATCCTTATCAATTTCGTTATAACTCATTTTAGGTACCATCCAAATGACGATTTCAAAGAAAAAGACATCTTAGAATGGGTGAAATATTCAGATTATTATTATTACGATGGGGTGCAGCAGTTTGACAGTTATGAAGAACTGTTCGAGAAATTGGAGAATTCGGATCTTCAAGCGATGAGTGCAGCAATGCTGAAAGGTAGAAAAGAAAATCGAGACAGAAACGTGAACAATTTGAAAGCAATAGAACGGTATTTCTATAACGGAGAACAGGAACAAAAATCACCTTATATGCCTAAGACTTTCTCCGAAGGAATGCAAATTTGGCAAGACAAAATGACGCCACCTAAATTTATAACTAACAATACCCGGACCTTTCCTCAGAGGAATATGGTTATAATCAGCTATGAGGAGTATATGAAAGTCTTCACCTCAAAGCCACCGTGTGCACTACCGGTAAAATATAGCATTATATTTTATAGTGTTATTCTAAAAGCGTCGCATACTCATGGGAGTTGTACTTTTTTGAGGCTGCAAGACCTTCAGACAGATCCTGTTGTTGCGGGAATTATAACAAAGTTTCCCTTGTGGACGTCTGACAGACTTGTACAGGATTTGATAAGTCTGGTTTATGCAATTCAAAACAAAGCAACGGCAATAACAAAAATCTTTTATAACGACCTTAAACGTTGTAATATAACCAAGTTTTCACAGTTATTGCCAAGCATCGCTGGATGGAGTGAGATCACATTTCATGCTGCAAGCTTTTGGTACGCTTGGGTGCCCTATACTGATTCCAACGTAGTTAAGTTGTGGCATCGACTTGCGTCAAAGTTTTTGGATAAGAAACCAACGGAAGTCAATTGTTTCCCACTGTTATTTTCTACACATGATTTTTCCAACAAGGACATCTATACTTTGGATGACTACCTTCAGTTTTGGAAAACCGACGAAAAAAATAGTTTTTTTAATCTTTTGGATCAGCTAAATTTTGAGCTAGCAGTTAGGGGATATACAACGAAATACTACGCTGAGTTACATCGCACGTGGTTGGAAACAATATCAGGCTATGTCAAGTCGGCGAATCCTATGATGATGAAAATGCAACATTAAATAGCACAATAATTTTGTAGAAATTTAAATCACTTTTTCATCTAGTCTGCAGTGCACATTTTATACGTCACAGGCCACTATTTGCATGATTTCATGTTCTCTTTAATGACGGCGTAAAAAAGGTAGAAGTGCAGGTAAACTGAGGTAATTTTTCTGTCTATACTGGAATATGTGTGCAAACCTATAATTAACATTGTTGGATTGTGATATAGAAGTGTAATTTGAGTTCGACGAAGACGCGTTTTAATAATTTTTGTCAGTTAAAGACGCGCTTGTAGCATTCTTGGCAGTTAGAGACGCGTTTTTAACATTCTTGACAGTTACAAACGCGTTTTCAACATTCTTGGAAAACGGTTGTAACTAATAGAAATTGTTACATTGAAATGTCACATATAGACCTCTGTATGTAAATAATTTTTTTTGCACAATAAAATATGTGTTTCCTTCCACTTTTTATTGTATTCTTGAAGCACACATGTTCTGAAAATTCATTTCCTGCAATGACGTTTCTAGAAAGTATAATTAAATATAAAAAATGGTTTTGCCCTTTTGCTGGACATATTTGGTATTCAAGAAACGAACAACATTATTTTTGTCTTTGATATCGGATTATGTGGAAGCCAAAATCATGTATCGTGTATACTAGCTAGTGGGCCATGCTACATTTTTAAAGAACACAAGGAATTAAAATCTTTATGGATAATAATTCTTTATGGAAAGTGAAATATGTTAACATATATATTACTTCAACTGCCAGTAACTACAGTACCAGCTCCACTAGCTATAGTATCGACGAACTTAGGTTATAACAACTCGAACGCTACTTGATATGCTCCCAGTTAAATTTTGGCAGGACTGTTTAAAATCCATGAGTTTGAACTTTGGCTTGAGTTGTTCTCTTTTTTCAGTCGTTCAGCCTGAAATTCTCATTTCATTCTAATATTTTCCTTTTAAATGTTTATTTAGTTCTATTTAGTACGAAAATTCGTTTTCATCTAAAAGTTGTCACAGGAAATACAGTTCAGGTAAATCTGCTTCATGCTCATTTTAAACAGCCCGAACATAATGAGAGATTGATCCTTTACTCTTATCGATCAAGCCGTAAATATCTCCTTGCTTCGACATAAGTAGTCCCTTTGGCAACATAAGTTAAATACCCATCAGCCCAATTGGCTTAATGAGCGTGACGTCACCTTGGATTAATAATTATTTTTATCTCTAATCTCTTTACTTGATTATTTTGCTTTTCTAAAGGCTGCATGATTGAATTCTCTCTTCTCTTTAATCATAAAGTGCTTGGGCCCTGTTCTGAAGCTCTCAAAGGTTATACACATTTAGCCTTTCTAATCCATCTTGACACAGCAATTATAAGGCGAATGCCAAGGTGTTAACAAAATATCTTGTTTCACGTCAGCATGTATTCGTCTACTTGGTTTTTATTGCAATTGCATGTGACTTGATTACAAATGATTTTTCTATTTTTGCATTGATTTAACTGGTATTTAGCTATGAGAGCATACGATCGCAAACAAACTATAAATTGCTGACGTCAAACACAAGTTTGCTACGTAGAGAATGCAAATTGTAGTTTATGTTGGCAATTTTTTACCGACAGGAAATAAATTGAAATAGAAAGGCTGACGTTTGACTTTTTATAATTAGCTTTTATAAAAGAACAATGAGGCTGAGGTTTTTCTGAAAATTAAAAACATTTCAAGAGCGTGACTTTATAGCTAGACTATAAAAATAAAATAATGAGTCTAAAATTGCTATAATACAATTAAAAACAATTGAGGCTAACAAAAATGGAATTTAGACAAAATCATATAACAAAACTGTGAGCCTATGAAGACCTATTGGTCCAATTACATGATTTTTTCACATATATATTTAACTTCTCCTATATATCTTTTGTCCTGGTAGTTTAAAAAGTGAATGGAGTGATAAATATGTTGGGTGTGGACAAACTTACCATGTGATAAATACGCTTTTTTGACCTCCACAGTTTCAAAAAAATATTGGTTCATGAAGACAGGGAACTTTTCCAACCACCGTCTTGGGCAATGACTTGTGAAAATATGTCAATCGCCAACTTTTTAGGTAAAAAAAGTCTCATAATAAAAGCGTGTGGAATAAAAAAGTGTGGAACTTATGTGTGAACTGAGTGCTAATTGCATTAATTACTCTCCACAAACACCCCAGATATGTCAATTTGCACTAAACTTGCATAAAAATTAAAATGACACTAACGTAAATTAAATGAGTGCTTAATTACTTCTAAATAATCCCATGGAACCCCAATTTCGTACACAAAATGATTAAATAATTATGTATAAAAATTTGTAATCTTTTGGATCACCGAAAATATTGATTTAAATCTTTTTAACAAATTCCCTCTTCAAATCATTGAAATGCTGCCTTAAAGAGACTGACTGAATAGTAACCTAATGCTAGCTCAGTTTGTGCTACATAAGTATTGTTGTTTTTTGAGCAGAGTTTATCAAAATATCCGCCATTAGCATTTTCAAGAAATTGAGTGAGAGAGTAAGTGTAAGGCCTAAATACAGAAACTTTCAATGAACTTTTTCAGAAGTTCAATTTTACATAAAAGGATTTATATCATAGAATGTTCAAAATTTTCTGGATCACTTTCAAAGACATCGAGTTAAAGCATTTTTTATATTTTTGAGAATACTATAAAATATTTTGTAAAATAATCTTTTATTTATTGAAATATTTATATAAAGAATTTAGATTAGCCGAAGTTTTTATACATTTAAGTATTGTTATAAATACATGAAATTTCTGAATACTGCAATTTTTGTTATTCTTTTCATCCTTATTTTTATTATTATTAGTCTTAATATATGGCGCCTGTGATTAGTATTATAGTCGGGCACTACTTTGAGGATTGCATTACGCACCTTTTACGAAATACGAAATACAGCCTATAAATGATCTTGGGATGTTCTTAACTTACCGTAAATTACGAATAATCGCCGGAAAGAGGAGCCTTTACAGAATTTCAGTCATTAGAGGGGGAGAGGGGCTGAGGGGAAGGGGGGGGGGCAGTTATTTATGCAGGGGCGTTTATTTAGCGAGGGGTGGTTATCCTGTAATTTATTTTTATAATTCGGTAATTGGGATAATTTTGATGCACTTTATTTGTTATGGTTTGTTTATATTTTCATTAAAAAAAATATATAGTCAAGCTTCGTCTTGGAAGGGCTAAAAAGGCGTTACAAGCGTATAAAAGTCGCCCAATATTGTTGGGTCACTATTAGTACATCTCTATTAGTACATCTCTACTGACATTGATGCATCGTCCACTGAATCTGCAACCAGATATAATATGATTATTGTACCAACACTCATTAAGCGTTTTTATCATTCTTTCTGTTATAATTGAAATCCCGAGGAGGATATAGTTTTCGTAACTGTCTCGAAAACTTTTAACGTACAAAGTAAGTTTGCATATCCACTTTCTTCCTACTTCACCGCAAATAACTTTCGCCATAACAATCCACAGTTAAAAGTCAAAATTACGAAAACCAACCAAGCCAAATTTATTTTTTAAATTAACGTTTTTTTATGATTCCTTCGTGACACTGTCTAACTTTTTTCCCATTATATTTTTTGGGGGGACGGTACGTTTTGACTGAGTAATTATAACCTGATGACAATGCACGCATGCTGTTTACTCTGACGAATTTAAATAGGAATATTTTATGTAAACCAAAGTAATAGCATAACGGGTTACAAATCATATACATTCCCATCTTGATCCTGCGTATTCCATACAAAGTTTTAAATTAAAAAATTTGTGACGGTGTCTAACTAATTTTTGCACCTTTAACCCTATTCAATTCGCGGTTTTTCGAACATATTATGACCGGCGGGGAAGGGGGCAGAAATCCGTTTTTCCGATTTTCGGGTAAAATCCGAAAAATCGCAAAATCGGATTAACCACGTGTCCAAAACATGCAAAATAATTCTTCGTGATGAAACAAAGTTGTGTTGTAAGTTTCAAGTTCTAACGATAATCCTAACAAGAGTTGTTATATGTTCCCCATTATAAGGGTTTCATAGAGATTTTTAGGGTAGTTTCGAGTAATAGCCAATATCAAAGTCTCTGAACGGTATGGAACCTAAATATTTGGGTTGCAGGTGACTAATAGATCAATATTGAAACTCAGTAAGTATCGTACCATTCAACGTAGCATTAAGGAGTTATTAAAAAAACCATTGGTGAGGGGGGGGGGCGGAATTTTTTCTCGCATTTTATTTCAACGCACCTAGGTTTCATGTGTATTATCTATTTAGAAAACCCACCCTCACGGGTATTATTGAAAAGAGAACCCAAATAAGAGCATCAATGAATAGCCTATTTCTCAGATCTAGAAGTTTTCGAAATATTAACTTTTATTTTACATAAATGGTTCGGTTTTACAAAACTTAAACGCATTCGCACTTTTACTTTATGACTTTGGTTTTCCTCTTTTCTTCATCTTTCGATATGTTTGGAATACCGTGTTTGTGCTTCCGTTAACAACTTGCAGCTTCGATTTACTGACCAATCAAGAGGTTGGAAAATATTTATCACTTAGAACAACACACATCTTTACATCGGGTTCAGAGACTGCCTTGGTTACAATTCAATACACTGCCCATTGAACACACCTGCGATTTAAAACCGTGGTTGATCTCTTAGTAGTGAGAACTTGACTTTTAAACACAAGGAACCAGGATTTTCTTAAGTAACACAATACTGGTATCTTCGTTTGACCAATGGCTTTCGGCTCAGACTATATATCCATATTTTTTCTGTTATAACAAACACGATTTTATGGCTAAAATACTATTATCTTTCACCAAAAATATTTAGCTTCAACAATTCCTCTTTAAATTAATTCATAAATAATTAATTAATTCTGCCGAATATAGTTTAAGTCTACGCACTTGCGAAATTGTACAGAAAGAAATGACGTAATTATTAAAGAGAAACGTTGATAACAACAAAGATGGCGCATTATTTAGAAATTTAAGACGACCTTCATTATGCTACACTGCACGAGCTATAACTATCGATAGCATTTTCGTTTTGTTTTAAAATTCTCTGACATGCTTGGTGAACCATGGAGCCATGATACGGTGTGCGGAAATCTTTTTATTCGGAATATTTTTCTTTTAACAGCATTCGATGCAGCAGGTCTTTAATCTTTAAAAAAAACAAAAGGCTATTGTTAAAAAAAATAAGACTGAACAAAAAAAAACCGCACACCGTTTTAACAGGGTTAACCCAAGGTTCCTTTAAAAACAGAAGCTGATGAAAAATGTTGAGATTGTAAAAAGTTGCAGCTCTTAGAAGCCGATTTTTTTCTTGTTTATGATATATATTTAAATAGAAATTTCTGCTGACTCAGCAATTTCAGTGTTAAGATAAAATCATTTCATTACGTATTAAGGCCTATATTTTCAGAAAATAGTAAAGAAAATGGTATAAATAAAACACTGAGTAAATAATTCAGCTATTTAGACAGCTAAAAAAGGGTTAGTGCCACATTAAAACTGTACAATTTTTGTGCATAGAATAATAGAAAAAAAGAATATTCCGCGAATTTATTTGTTAGGACCATATTAGCAAAAAATGACAATAATTAGTCTTACTGGTGCTGGTTTTTCAACAATTGATATGTATATTTTTTCAAGTACTACATATCACTCTTTTTATGCTCTTTTATAGTGGCCAAATTAAAAAATTACCCAAAAAATCAATAAACTTAAAAAGGACAATTTTAGAACTCATAGCTTCTGACACATTAGCCTTTAAACCTATAAATCTGCCATTTAGTAATCAGTGAGATGTTATCTCTTCCTCTGTCTAACATGATTTAGATTTTTGTTTTTAGGTAGCTGCAACCAGTGACAAAAAGTTTGGCTCCACTGCAGTTGTTTGGAATCTTTTAAAGTTAGCAAAATTGACAATACTCTGCAGCCGGGAGACTGTGAAGGTGCAATTCCTGTATATGTGTACGCATTTCAAAACAGCGTCTATGGGACGCTAGTCGTTAGCCAAAATTGCGGAAAACCCCACGTCAGGTGCAACGAAGTACTAAAATATAGAAAAAAGGGGCTATACTTACATTAGCAACAATTAGCCCAGCTTAAGAGGTTGGATTTAACCCAATAGCCAAAAATTCTAAGTCTCGAATCCTCTGTGACCGAACATAATATGTTGTGAAGGAACATGTATGAACGAAAATGTTGCGAACGAATATGCTGTGAACGAACACGTTGTGAAATCAGCTTCACAGGTCATATCTCTCTGTGTATAATTTTTTACCTCGGTACACGCCGTCCCTGTTAAGGCGTCCGTATTTTCAGCTGTCACAAATATCTATATCTGTTCCATCTATTCCGCAAAGTACATCGAGAATTTGCTTGCAAATGGCGAGAATGTTTAACCATTTTTTTATATCAAGTTCATTGCACTCTTTACATATGTGCAAAGGAAATTATTCGTTCCTTAAAGTTCTCGGTTCGAAATACAAATTTTGTCTGCCGGCGTGTTTAAAAATTCAAAATGGCAATTATTACGTTATACGACAAGATGGAAAACTTGCTTGACAGACGAACATGCAAAGCATTATAAAACGACAAAATAGGAAAGTTTTAAACAAAGAAACTCCTACACAGCTACCTTGTAATTGTCGAAACAAAAGCAATTGCCCATCAAATGGCGACTGCTTACCAACAAGTATCATTTATAAAGCTAGCGTAACATGAAAATTAGAAGGACCACTTTAACATTTCGTGGAGTGTTGCGTGGCGTGCTCCTCTGCACAAACGAGGATCAAGAGTCTGCAATTTGTGCCTGGCGGAAAAAGTGTATATCATCCGTGCAGAACCTAGAGGTCTACTCAATAAAAAGCAGCTTTAAGTATAGCTTGAAAAATGCAAAAAACAAGAAACTTGTAGTTGCTATAATTTGTAGTTTTTAACTTGTGTTAACCATATAATCGCTTTGAATATTTCATTGAGCACTCTTTATTTATATTCCTTACCAAAGAACATAACATACATATATTATTATATATATACTACTGTATATTGTTGTCATGTCTTGTAAATGGATTTAATTTTATCCAATGTGTTTAATTGAAATATATATTAAAAATCATTAAATGTCAATTACAAAAATGTTGTAATATTTAGTGCAGTATGAAATCAATTAACAGAAAGACTTTCTTCACCAGACTCCCATATCAATGATTTTACGTACAATTGACCAATAGGGCTGGGCACAAGCTACAGAAATTAATCATTTAGATTTATACTAACATTAAAAACTTTAAAAAATATACGGAAGGACTTTATTCCTTATATATTAATGTGATATTTTGACTGTTTTTATATATAAGTCCTGCCCCACAACATTTATTAAGTCGAGACAGTAACAAAAGTTTGCAAAATGAGGCTGGTTTTTTTCTCAAGAATGCTAACAGCATTAGGCATACTTCTATTTCGCTGTGTTATTGGAGAATTTAAAAGTAACTTCCACACCTTTAACGCACAAATGATAAAAGAAGCGAGAATTTTACACAAAGTAGAAAGTGTTTCTCTTACAAACTGTTACATAAAATGTCAAACAACACCATCTTGCGTATCTTTTGGTGTAGAGTCAGTCTATAAATTCAAGTCTTGCTACCTGTTGGGGAAGTTACCTTCCAAACCATCTAAAAAAGTGAAGTATTTGCAAGTTTTAGAAGGTGTAAGTTGTTTTCATATTACCTGTAACTGAAGATGTATTGTACATTAAAAATTTTACTGTGATTTTAACCTGTAGGCAAGTATAGGAACAGAAACTACTAAAATGACTCCGGAAAAAACAGAAACAACTGCAATGACACCGGAAGAAGCAGCAAGTACTGCTACCACACCGGAAAAAGCGACAGAGACTTTAACAACACCGGCAAGAGCAGCATCATCTGCAATGACACCGGAAGAAGTAACAACAACAAGAGCAACTACAACAGCAGATGTATCGGCAACAATAACGCAACAACAGACAACACCGGATACAGTGAGTAAAATGATAAGACAATTTCTTCCCCTTCAAGTCATATATTACGATGCTGACGTATAAGAATAGACACCCCAAGAAAAGCTGTAGAACTTTCAAAAGCGCCTCTACATTTTAAAACGTTTTATAGGCTTTGCTAATGTAAACGGAGGTTAATTCGTCAAAGGCGGTAAAAATGAAAGTTCTAAACTAATTCGAAAATTTTGTACACCTATGCTAATAAGTACAAGTTCTAGCTTAAACTTTAAATGTTGTTTCAGGGAAATTGCAGCTGTCGACCAGAAACTGTTTGCTATTCATATCATTGTCAATGTCTGAAGAAGGGATTCATCGGAGAGAAGTGCAATATAAGTAAGAGAATTATACATATCCTTTTTTTTCTAATTATTTCTTTTAAAGGGAGTACTGCAACAACTGGAAAACCACAATCACAATATAAATTACTGCAACATTCCAAATCTCTTAACCAAAAGCGTTTTTGTGTATGTAAAGCGCACGCTGAATTTGTAAATGTTTTCTTGTGAATAATCATAGCGAATTTGGAATTCAAATCTTACTTTTTTAATTTAATCTGACATCTCCAAAAGTTGCGTATTTATTATTTTGTGAGCATGCGTAAACTCTTTCATTTTTTAAATCCTCCCGTATCGCGAAACAAATTGTTTTTCAATGCAGATATTGGATTAGTGCAGATAACGTTGGCGTTTGCTTGACGTGTCCGCGTAAATCTCAAATACTGGCAATGTGATGCCGTTTGGTAATTTCAAGAATTGCATACTATTTACGATTATGGACTAGGTTAATAGTGCGTGAATTTTAGAATTTTTTCCTTCGATGTTCCAGGAAGTAATAATGCCCTCTTTTACATATTGCCCATAATTATTTTGCATTCCTTTTAGATGCAAGTTTTTCTCTGACATCTCACATACAGACGAGAAGAGTACCGGTCATATTAAAGCCAATTGCTTTGTATAAAGAACTCACTATCACATTTTGGTTGATGCTGACAGAAAATGTAACTTCAGTGACGCAACATATTTTCACAATGTCTCTCCTACCGATTACGAACAATCACTGTAATGACCTTGGGGTGATTAGATATATAGATGGGAATAACTTAAGAGTGTATATTGCACAACTAGCGTACGACATGGTAAGCTTTCAGATTTGTTTCTCGATATTTGTGTCAAGTGTTAATAATAGATTAAAATAAGTATTAGCAGTATGGCAGTGAAAAATTTCCATATTTGTTATGCTTAGGTAATACCAGAACCTGTGCACAAGTGGACTCATATTGGAGTTATATACAGCGATCTTGGCTTTAAAATTTACATGAACGGAAGATATTTAGGAAAATATGTATTTACCAAGGTAAATGCAAAAACAGTGAACTTTGTTCAAATTATACTTGCAAACGATGCGGACGAAACAACTTCCCAGACATGCGTTCCCGGGTTAGCAGAGGAAGGTGCCATTGGGAGTATATCTCATTTCTTTGTGTGGAGTAGAGCATTAATTCCATCAGAGATAGCGAAGGCGTATGAAATGGATCCCGTGATGAACGACCTTTTGATTTCCTGGGAGGAATTTCGATTAAACTCAGATTTAGTGACCCCCTATCCCTTTTGATTTGATAACCAGTTTAAAGACGGTGCACGGACCTCAATAATGTCGCTATTGTTATGGAACTTGCATTTTATGCACATTTTGACATTGTTATTCTAAAATAATTTGAAATCTATTTCACTTGTTAAAAACAATAATTGAATTGTAATGTTTTCGCCGAAGCCTTTTTATTATGCAAAACATGGTTCGATGACTGTAGACGGAGCAGAGACAAACAATTGTAATAGATTTTTATTTTGCTTCGAAATTCTCTACTTGTTAGCTTATATCACAGATGAAAAAAGAACCAAGAAATCTCACTTGTAAATGGTGTAAGAAAGGACTTTTATATTTTTGTTGTTACCGGCGTCCTTTTGTTCACCCTTTATGTGATATTTTTGGGTTTTCCATTTTGCAACTGTTTTTTCTTTGATTTATTTTCTATGTAATTCTACAATAAGTTGAGCCTTTCGTACATTCAAGTTGTGAATAATATTTATTTTGAGGTGGGAGCTTCTTATAAACATCTCACATGAGGGGGTCAAAGAGTACTTTCATTTTCTTGCAGACTTTATTGTTGCTTATCGTTTCACATTATTTGTTATTTGGTTGCCTACAATTTTAATGTACTTAAAAATAAAAGTATATATAACCTTCAAATAACTTTGTTAATTTATATAAGACTATGGCTGACTAGTTAGCTACAATACAACTTTGAACATTATTTTACCGAAGTAACGGTGGAAGTTTGGAGCGATTGTTAGAAGCAACAAAGAAGAAACAAAGTCAAAAATTTGTGACGGTGTCTAACTAATTTTTGCACCTTTAACCCTATTCAATTCGCGGTTTTTCGAACATATTATGACCGGCGGGGAAGGGGGCAGAAATCCGTTTTTCCGATTTTCGGGTAAAATCCGAAAAATCGCAAAATCGGATTAACCACGTGTCCAAAACATGCAAAATAATTCTTCGTGATGAAACAAAGTTGTGTTGTAAGTTTCAAGTTCTAACGATAATCCTAACAAGAGTTGTTATATGTTCCCCATTATAAGGGTTTCATAGAGATTTTTAGGGTAGTTTCGAGTAATAGCCAATATCAAAGTCTCTGAACGGTATGGAACCTAAATATTTGGGTTGCAGGTGACTAATAGATCAATATTGAAACTCAGTAAGTATCGTACCATTCAACGTAGCATTAAGGAGTTATTAAAAAAACCATTGGTGAGGGGGGGGGGCGGAATTTTTTCTCGCATTTTATTTCAACGCACCTAGGTTTCATGTGTATTATCTATTTAGAAAACCCACCCTCACGGGTATTATTGAAAAGAGAACCCAAATAAGAGCATCAATGAATAGCCTATTTCTCAGATCTAGAAGTTTTCGAAATATTAACTTTTATTTTACATAAATGGTTCGGTTTTACAAAACTTAAACGCATTCGCACTTTTACTTTATGACTTTGGTTTTCCTCTTTTCTTCATCTTTCGATATGTTTGGAATACCGTGTTTGTGCTTCCGTTAACAACTTGCAGCTTCGATTTACTGACCAATCAAGAGGTTGGAAAATATTTATCACTTAGAACAACACACATCTTTACATCGGGTTCAGAGACTGCCTTGGTTACAATTCAATACACTGCCCATTGAACACACCTGCGATTTAAAACCGTGGTTGATCTCTTAGTAGTGAGAACTTGACTTTTAAACACAAGGAACCAGGATTTTCTTAAGTAACACAATACTGGTATCTTCGTTTGACCAATGGCTTTCGGCTCAGACTATATATCCATATTTTTTCTGTTATAACAAACACGATTTTATGGCTAAAATACTATTATCTTTCACCAAAAATATTTAGCTTCAACAATTCCTCTTTAAATTAATTCATAAATAATTAATTAATTCTGCCGAATATAGTTTAAGTCTACGCACTTGCGAAATTGTACAGAAAGAAATGACGTAATTATTAAAGAGAAACGTTGATAACAACAAAGATGGCGCATTATTTAGAAATTTAAGACGACCTTCATTATGCTACACTGCACGAGCTATAACTATCGATAGCATTTTCGTTTTGTTTTAAAATTCTCTGACATGCTTGGTGAACCATGGAGCCATGATACGGTGTGCGGAAATCTTTTTATTCGGAATATTTTTCTTTTAACAGCATTCGATGCAGCAGGTCTTTAATCTTTAAAAAAAACAAAAGGCTATTGTTAAAAAAAATAAGACTGAACAAAAAAAAACCGCACACCGTTTTAACAGGGTTAACCCAAGGTTCCTTTAAAAACAGAAGCTGATGAAAAATGTTGAGATTGTAAAAAGTTGCAGCTCTTAGAAGCCGATTTTTTTCTTGTTTATGATATATATTTAAATAGAAATTTCTGCTGACTCAGCAATTTCAGTGTTAAGATAAAATCATTTCATTACGTATTAAGGCCTATATTTTCAGAAAATAGTAAAGAAAATGGTATAAATAAAACACTGAGTAAATAATTCAGCTATTTAGACAGCTAAAAAAGGGTTAGTGCCACATTAAAACTGTACAATTTTTGTGCATAGAATAATAGAAAAAAAGAATATTCCGCGAATTTATTTGTTAGGACCATATTAGCAAAAAATGACAATAATTAGTCTTACTGGTGCTGGTTTTTCAACAATTGATATGTATATTTTTTCAAGTACTACATATCACTCTTTTTATGCTCTTTTATAGTGGCCAAATTAAAAAATTACCCAAAAAATCAATAAACTTAAAAAGGACAATTTTAGAACTCATAGCTTCTGACACATTAGCCTTTAAACCTATAAATCTGCCATTTAGTAATCAGTGAGATGTTATCTCTTCCTCTGTCTAACATGATTTAGATTTTTGTTTTTAGGTAGCTGCAACCAGTGACAAAAAGTTTGGCTCCACTGCAGTTGTTTGGAATCTTTTAAAGTTAGCAAAATTGACAATACTCTGCAGCCGGGAGACTGTGAAGGTGCAATTCCTGTATATGTGTACGCATTTCAAAACAGCGTCTATGGGACGCTAGTCGTTAGCCAAAATTGCGGAAAACCCCACGTCAGGTGCAACGAAGTACTAAAATATAGAAAAAAGGGGCTATACTTACATTAGCAACAATTAGCCCAGCTTAAGAGGTTGGATTTAACCCAATAGCCAAAAATTCTAAGTCTCGAATCCTCTGTGACCGAACATAATATGTTGTGAAGGAACATGTATGAACGAAAATGTTGCGAACGAATATGCTGTGAACGAACACGTTGTGAAATCAGCTTCACAGGTCATATCTCTCTGTGTATAATTTTTTACCTCGGTACACGCCGTCCCTGTTAAGGCGTCCGTATTTTCAGCTGTCACAAATATCTATATCTGTTCCATCTATTCCGCAAAGTACATCGAGAATTTGCTTGCAAATGGCGAGAATGTTTAACCATTTTTTTATATCAAGTTCATTGCACTCTTTACATATGTGCAAAGGAAATTATTCGTTCCTTAAAGTTCTCGGTTCGAAATACAAATTTTGTCTGCCGGCGTGTTTAAAAATTCAAAATGGCAATTATTACGTTATACGACAAGATGGAAAACTTGCTTGACAGACGAACATGCAAAGCATTATAAAACGACAAAATAGGAAAGTTTTAAACAAAGAAACTCCTACACAGCTACCTTGTAATTGTCGAAACAAAAGCAATTGCCCATCAAATGGCGACTGCTTACCAACAAGTATCATTTATAAAGCTAGCGTAACATGAAAATTAGAAGGACCACTTTAACATTTCGTGGAGTGTTGCGTGGCGTGCTCCTCTGCACAAACGAGGATCAAGAGTCTGCAATTTGTGCCTGGCGGAAAAAGTGTATATCATCCGTGCAGAACCTAGAGGTCTACTCAATAAAAAGCAGCTTTAAGTATAGCTTGAAAAATGCAAAAAACAAGAAACTTGTAGTTGCTATAATTTGTAGTTTTTAACTTGTGTTAACCATATAATCGCTTTGAATATTTCATTGAGCACTCTTTATTTATATTCCTTACCAAAGAACATAACATACATATATTATTATATATATACTACTGTATATTGTTGTCATGTCTTGTAAATGGATTTAATTTTATCCAATGTGTTTAATTGAAATATATATTAAAAATCATTAAATGTCAATTACAAAAATGTTGTAATATTTAGTGCAGTATGAAATCAATTAACAGAAAGACTTTCTTCACCAGACTCCCATATCAATGATTTTACGTACAATTGACCAATAGGGCTGGGCACAAGCTACAGAAATTAATCATTTAGATTTATACTAACATTAAAAACTTTAAAAAATATACGGAAGGACTTTATTCCTTATATATTAATGTGATATTTTGACTGTTTTTATATATAAGTCCTGCCCCACAACATTTATTAAGTCGAGACAGTAACAAAAGTTTGCAAAATGAGGCTGGTTTTTTTCTCAAGAATGCTAACAGCATTAGGCATACTTCTATTTCGCTGTGTTATTGGAGAATTTAAAAGTAACTTCCACACCTTTAACGCACAAATGATAAAAGAAGCGAGAATTTTACACAAAGTAGAAAGTGTTTCTCTTACAAACTGTTACATAAAATGTCAAACAACACCATCTTGCGTATCTTTTGGTGTAGAGTCAGTCTATAAATTCAAGTCTTGCTACCTGTTGGGGAAGTTACCTTCCAAACCATCTAAAAAAGTGAAGTATTTGCAAGTTTTAGAAGGTGTAAGTTGTTTTCATATTACCTGTAACTGAAGATGTATTGTACATTAAAAATTTTACTGTGATTTTAACCTGTAGGCAAGTATAGGAACAGAAACTACTAAAATGACTCCGGAAAAAACAGAAACAACTGCAATGACACCGGAAGAAGCAGCAAGTACTGCTACCACACCGGAAAAAGCGACAGAGACTTTAACAACACCGGCAAGAGCAGCATCATCTGCAATGACACCGGAAGAAGTAACAACAACAAGAGCAACTACAACAGCAGATGTATCGGCAACAATAACGCAACAACAGACAACACCGGATACAGTGAGTAAAATGATAAGACAATTTCTTCCCCTTCAAGTCATATATTACGATGCTGACGTATAAGAATAGACACCCCAAGAAAAGCTGTAGAACTTTCAAAAGCGCCTCTACATTTTAAAACGTTTTATAGGCTTTGCTAATGTAAACGGAGGTTAATTCGTCAAAGGCGGTAAAAATGAAAGTTCTAAACTAATTCGAAAATTTTGTACACCTATGCTAATAAGTACAAGTTCTAGCTTAAACTTTAAATGTTGTTTCAGGGAAATTGCAGCTGTCGACCAGAAACTGTTTGCTATTCATATCATTGTCAATGTCTGAAGAAGGGATTCATCGGAGAGAAGTGCAATATAAGTAAGAGAATTATACATATCCTTTTTTTTCTAATTATTTCTTTTAAAGGGAGTACTGCAACAACTGGAAAACCACAATCACAATATAAATTACTGCAACATTCCAAATCTCTTAACCAAAAGCGTTTTTGTGTATGTAAAGCGCACGCTGAATTTGTAAATGTTTTCTTGTGAATAATCATAGCGAATTTGGAATTCAAATCTTACTTTTTTAATTTAATCTGACATCTCCAAAAGTTGCGTATTTATTATTTTGTGAGCATGCGTAAACTCTTTCATTTTTTAAATCCTCCCGTATCGCGAAACAAATTGTTTTTCAATGCAGATATTGGATTAGTGCAGATAACGTTGGCGTTTGCTTGACGTGTCCGCGTAAATCTCAAATACTGGCAATGTGATGCCGTTTGGTAATTTCAAGAATTGCATACTATTTACGATTATGGACTAGGTTAATAGTGCGTGAATTTTAGAATTTTTTCCTTCGATGTTCCAGGAAGTAATAATGCCCTCTTTTACATATTGCCCATAATTATTTTGCATTCCTTTTAGATGCAAGTTTTTCTCTGACATCTCACATACAGACGAGAAGAGTACCGGTCATATTAAAGCCAATTGCTTTGTATAAAGAACTCACTATCACATTTTGGTTGATGCTGACAGAAAATGTAACTTCAGTGACGCAACATATTTTCACAATGTCTCTCCTACCGATTACGAACAATCACTGTAATGACCTTGGGGTGATTAGATATATAGATGGGAATAACTTAAGAGTGTATATTGCACAACTAGCGTACGACATGGTAAGCTTTCAGATTTGTTTCTCGATATTTGTGTCAAGTGTTAATAATAGATTAAAATAAGTATTAGCAGTATGGCAGTGAAAAATTTCCATATTTGTTATGCTTAGGTAATACCAGAACCTGTGCACAAGTGGACTCATATTGGAGTTATATACAGCGATCTTGGCTTTAAAATTTACATGAACGGAAGATATTTAGGAAAATATGTATTTACCAAGGTAAATGCAAAAACAGTGAACTTTGTTCAAATTATACTTGCAAACGATGCGGACGAAACAACTTCCCAGACATGCGTTCCCGGGTTAGCAGAGGAAGGTGCCATTGGGAGTATATCTCATTTCTTTGTGTGGAGTAGAGCATTAATTCCATCAGAGATAGCGAAGGCGTATGAAATGGATCCCGTGATGAACGACCTTTTGATTTCCTGGGAGGAATTTCGATTAAACTCAGATTTAGTGACCCCCTATCCCTTTTGATTTGATAACCAGTTTAAAGACGGTGCACGGACCTCAATAATGTCGCTATTGTTATGGAACTTGCATTTTATGCACATTTTGACATTGTTATTCTAAAATAATTTGAAATCTATTTCACTTGTTAAAAACAATAATTGAATTGTAATGTTTTCGCCGAAGCCTTTTTATTATGCAAAACATGGTTCGATGACTGTAGACGGAGCAGAGACAAACAATTGTAATAGATTTTTATTTTGCTTCGAAATTCTCTACTTGTTAGCTTATATCACAGATGAAAAAAGAACCAAGAAATCTCACTTGTAAATGGTGTAAGAAAGGACTTTTATATTTTTGTTGTTACCGGCGTCCTTTTGTTCACCCTTTATGTGATATTTTTGGGTTTTCCATTTTGCAACTGTTTTTTCTTTGATTTATTTTCTATGTAATTCTACAATAAGTTGAGCCTTTCGTACATTCAAGTTGTGAATAATATTTATTTTGAGGTGGGAGCTTCTTATAAACATCTCACATGAGGGGGTCAAAGAGTACTTTCATTTTCTTGCAGACTTTATTGTTGCTTATCGTTTCACATTATTTGTTATTTGGTTGCCTACAATTTTAATGTACTTAAAAATAAAAGTATATATAACCTTCAAATAACTTTGTTAATTTATATAAGACTATGGCTGACTAGTTAGCTACAATACAACTTTGAACATTATTTTACCGAAGTAACGGTGGAAGTTTGGAGCGATTGTTAGAAGCAACAAAGAAGAAACAAAGTTATTACACTGAAACGGATGTGCAGCATTGCTTACCGTTACTAAGCGCTCAGCCTGGTGTCACAATTTTTTTTAAAAACTTTTACAGGAACATATGCCGCTGAATAAAAATATGTTGGCTAACTGTATTTGCTAAGACGGGTTAACAACAGCTTGTAGAACGGTGTTTTTATTTCACCTAAATTTGCAGGAAAGTGTTTTTTTTTAAAGTATATAACGAAACACCATATATATTGCTGCGTGCACTTCACATAATATGCAGAAAATTTTATATCTGTACTGAAAAGCTCCAGCTTGATGTGTGGCACAGTTTACTGCTCTTATTAAGTGTTTAACCTGGCGCTGAACGCCGGGTCATACATTAACTCCCGACTGATCTTTATAATAATAGCCATTGTCTGTCTGTCAGCCCAAACTCTGTAACATTAAAGTATTGACGAAATCTTTAGGCTGAAAATGACAACTACGATATATTCATGTTGACTCTGCTTAGACGTGCGAATTAAAGTTTATTTATTTTGTCCGAGATTTATTACGGGAGCAATTAATCGACGCAACGTTCTAGGATCGAGATTGTTTCGGTGGCGCGAGTGTTAGACCGGCTTCGGTGTCAAGCAATAACCCTGCTGTCAGATAACTGGAAAGTGGTTCGAGGACCTGCACAACACAAAACATTTCTATATTTACTTAGAAAAAAGGAATGAATCTCTTTAAGAAGTAGGTTCCGTGTAGCTAATCTCAGGATGTAAAATGTTTGTGGATCCATACATTACTAAATTTGATTTTGCTCGAAATATGTTAATATATGCTTATAAATTGTCATATCAAAGTGGTATTAGACAAGAGTGACAGCAAACATCATTTGTTTGATTACAAAACAGAATAAATCTGTTTATTGTGCATGAAAGATTACATACAGTGGAAGTTAGTTCAATTTTGTCTGGGAACATTATTTAAAATGGAGGCAGACCATATGTGATCGATTAATAATATATCTGATATATTATCGCCTATTTTCTTTCAATGTTAATTTACAGTTGAATTTATGTTTCTAAGATTTTGATTTTTGTACATCCCCTTAATAGAATTTAAAGTAGACTCCCATAAAAATATTACATAGCTAATTTATGAACAAAAAGTCTAATCGATTTATATACGTTTTTATAATGTCGTAATTTAAAATGTTTGTTGTAATTAGAAGAATTGAAGTTTGGATGGCGAGAGCGTAAAGACAAATACAATGTTTTTAATTTGTTTTCTTTTCTGTTAATTAGAATATAATAATAACTAACAGACCTTTAATATGAAGTTACAGTTCTCATTTACACCGCTGTATTATGAAGTATTATTAAGTACTATATAATAATATATTTAAAAAATGTAACTTTCCCGCAAGTTTACCTGAAATGAAAGCACGGCTTACAAACCGTTGTTATCTCTTTATAGCAAAAAAAATCAGTCAACGGGAAACAGTTTCCGTGAAAAAAATTGTGACACTGGGCTGAGAAATTATTACAGGTAAACCGTGTCGTACATGTATACAGGCGTAATACCCTTTGAAAAAAACTATATGGCAACCAGGGGCGGATCCAACATTTTTAACATGTCAGTCACATTTTTTGCAGAGCAAAAAAAAAAAAGCGCAGCAATTTACTGCGCCCAAAACGGCTGGGGGTCATCGAAGGCGCTGTAAGCCCCCACGGCGGGTCCGGGGCGCAGGCCCAGAAACCTTCGCTATTTTAAGCCTCTGCGTATTAAAAACGGCCCAAATAATGTCCAAATTATTAGCTTTGTTAGAGACGTTTTTTGCTCTAAAGTTTTGAATGGACAAGAAAATAACAAACCATCTTTTAAAGGGTTTCAAAAAAGTGTATGAAAATTAAAAAAAAAGAGTTTAAATTCAAATATTTTAAGACTGTTTCGCCCAATATCAGGGCTCGTCAGCATGTCTAGAAAATGCCTAATAACGTAATGTTAGCTATTCCAGACATGGAAAGTCTGCTATATGCTAAAGTAGGCTTAGCTAGGGGAAGCTGAATTGTTTTAACCACAATTACAAAAATGGTTGGCTTTAAAATTATCATCACATCCTTCATCAACACCTTGCAGACAAAACAGAATATGAGCTTGATCATAAGTATTTTTAGCATTTAATGATGTAAATACAGGTTCAACTTTGCACTTTGCACTACAGTTAAGAAAATAGGAAATTTGGTTTTCGGTTTTTGATGTATCTGTACTGTCTAGAGGCACAGCATAATTTTTCTTACCACTGGGAAATTTAATTATTTGGCGAAAGGTGGCAAAAGTTTTCTGTGTTCAGAGTACTAACCATTAACCAGCTAGTTTTATCAATTCCTATCTGACTTATTTCATTCAGAAAAATTGCTTTTAATGGTTTTTGTACTTGTATCTGTGTTAAAACAGATATGCTGTAAAAAATGCCTTATCGGCGTCCCCAAAAATTCTAAAATTAAAAAACTTAAGAACTACAATGATAGGTCAATGTATATTGGGCTCTCTTTCATTGATCTGGTCTAAAACTATACCATATCAAGTTTTAAGCCATTGTTTTAATTTTTGGACAAGTTATTGGACTTTTACCATTAGCGAAAAGTATGCTTTTTTATACTACCCACATAAAATTGCCACTTTGACTAATTGATTAGGAATTATTAATTTTTTTAAAAAATTCACAGACTTGTACTAATATCAAAATTCCTCAGATGATATATCCTATTAGTAAGCTATTAGTATCTGCAGGAAGTTATTATCAATCTAAGTGTGCTCTGGGCCTATTTTGTGAAAATTAAAAATTAAGTATAAAAAAAATATTTTTCATATTAAAGTTAGATGGTGCGTGCTTTTATTAGCTATATATAACAAGTGTTTAAGATGACAATAATAATAAAGCACTATCTTCTTAACATAAAGCAATTGCAGAACTCTCTAAGTTTTTGGTCAACAACAACAACAACTTTGAAAATAACCCACTCTGCATTGAAATTTCTACCTAGCTAGCTAGCTAGCTAGCTAGCTAGCTACATATGTTCCAATATCTATAGCTACGCAACTGTAATTATATTTTTGACATAAAGACTTGATTTAATGTAATAACCTTACGTATCTTTCTTGCACATTTAAAAAATTACTGCATCTCATTGCAGCACACATGGCGAGACACCATACCTGGTTACTCATTAGTCTTGCATGACTTCGTTTGGTCCGAAAAGCTCTTGATTGCTTTCATTTGGTCCGAAAAGTCATTGATTGCTTTCGTTTGGTCCGAAAAAACCCTCCTAACTGCTTTCGTTTGGTCCGAAATTCAAATTACACGGCATCGGTTACAAAAAAATTCAATGATTATTGAAAATACATGCTGTGTCACATTTCAAATGACGTAAATATTGGTAAAAGTCGTCCATTTTTGTAAACCAATCAGAATACCTTATTTCGGCCGGCAAGGCAATCACATTGCATGAAAGTTCTTCGGATGTCAGTCGCTTTTTGCCGTATCCATCAACTCAGTCACACAAGAGAAAGGTCCACAAAATAAAGGTCAACGTTCGCAGGGACTGCAGGATCACAGTACCCTATTATTTTTTACGATTCTTAGTAAAAATTATGTCAGTCGCGTGACGGCGCTGACGTAGGCTGGATCCGGCCCTGGCAACTCCGGTTTAAATAAAAAGACAGAAGCAGTTTGTTTTTAACATTGACCTAAGCAAAACAATTAATACAGATAAACCATATCGTACATGTATATAGGCGTAATACCCTTTCAAAAAAAAAACTTTGTTGCAACTTCGGTTTAAATAAAACCCCAGAAAACAGCTAGTCGTTTCCCCGTGCGGGTAAAACAATCGCTCATTCAAATAATAAAATGTGTAGCTACGTAGCATTTAGCAGAAGAATTATTGGTTAGAGAAATTGTTGTAGCTAAACTGCATTTAGTTACTTTCAGTATTTGGAAGGAGGTAGCTAAGGAGCCAGCTAGATGGATAAATTAAATATATAAACTAAATTCCGGATATATAACTTTCTCCCTTCAACAATAAATATTCTCCTTGGAAATAAAACATTACCAAAAAGAAAACATGGACTAGCTATTGTGAAGAATGTTTGTTGTTCTCTCAAATCTAGCGTATTTTTTATATGAAAAATATTTCAAGTTTAGTTTTCATTTAACGTTCATACACGCTTTTAAAACTACCTATCCAAATTTGTATACCACTCACTTCTGTGCTTCCGAATTTCGTTAATGCACGTTTTATGCAAATGATGTCGCAACGATGTCGAATATTTATGAACAAAACTTATCTGAAATATCTTATGACTCGTACTGTCAACTTTTCGATTTGTTGTTCTTTTACGTACCATGTCTCCTGTACCTCATATTTTGTTACTGTAAATATTTATATAACTATTTGATACGGCCCGTGGACTTAGGCAGAAGGACAATGAAAAAATAGGTTGCTTTAGATTTCTGCTGAAGTCAGTAGGGCATACAAAAAAATGGCAAAATTAGTTTATCCGTTAACTGCAATGTACAGAGTTCGGAACGCTGATGAGAAAAATGTGCAGGTACAGTATCATGTGCTATTAACGAACGGTTAAGATGACATAAAGGTTTAAAAATTTTGCTAAATTGCAGAACATTTTTATAGGTGATGTTTTATAGACTCAAAGACAATTGTGTTGAATATAATCCACTTTGCAAAAGTGACAGACAGACACACGGAAGTCCTGTATTATTATAAGAGATAGTCAATAAAAAAATCCACTTAGGCAAAAGGACAATGGAGAAATAGGGTGTTTTAGATATTCTGCTGACATCAGCAGTGCATATACAAAAAAAATTGGTGAAAATTTAGTTTATTCATTGCCTGTAATGTGTAGAGGCCGAAACGATGATCAAGAAAATGTATATGATCATGTGCTTTTGATGAGCGGTTGATGAGATATAAGGGTTTCAAAATTTTGATCACGTCAGCAATGGCCAGTTAAACGGTTGCAGAGATATTAGGGTTTGCAGGTTTTTTGTTGGCGTCATCAACCTGTCCATTCCGAAACGGATATTGGGACGAAGGTATGGGAAAATAGCCCAAATTGGTCCTAGATGGTCCCTAGTTACCCACGTGGTGAAAAATCATTGACGTCACCACCTCGTTTCCAAGTTATTTTGCCTCAAAATTTTATGTGCACTGTAATGGCTTCATTAATTTATTATACTTTCCTTTGACGTTATTATTATTTTTACGCTAAAAGTTTGGTAAATTACAGAACAATTTTATGGTCGATGTTTTACAGACTTTATCAAAGAAAATGATGAAGAATATAATCCACTTTGCAAAAGTGACAGAGAGACAAAACTGGCGTATTATTATAGAGACTAGTCGATAAGGCCCGTGGAAGAATCCACTTAGGCAAAAGGCTATTTCTTTAGATGTTTTGCTGACATAACCAATGCATATGCAAAATAATGTTCTTAAAATCTTACACAAAATGTCAAATGTCAAATCTTACACAAAATAAAAAAAGAACAGCTTGCAAGGTGCAAAATCTAGTTGATAAAAAGTTGCAACAACGACACTCACAATATCGACACTCATAACACCAATACTCACAACACGGATAATAACAATGTCAGAAATAACGCATCTCAAATATGTACATCTTATAAGTGATTATGTTAAAAACCGTCAGTATTTTATTCAGAAAAGTTGGCCTGCAAGAGTTAGCAGAAATCAACAAAAATAAGTTTTTTACACATTTTAAATATTGTCTTTCCCTTGAAGCTTATACAAAAATATGAAAAAGCCATTGTTTAGAAAAAGTTAAATGTAAATCTACAAAAATCAGTCATTTTAGTTGCATACCATTCTCTCACACAAAAATTTACACAAAATGTAAAAATCAACCAGAACACAAAGTTTTTTCTTTTTTAGTATGATGATCCGTACTGCCCCTTACCAACAATTCTGAACCTAAATGTCAAAAAATAAATAAGCAAAGAATAAACTTGAATTAAAAAAGATTATTATTTTGGAAACATTGTATCCCGTTCATAAACAAAAAGTTTACATAAAATGTAAAACAGATTGTTTTTTGAGAAACACATCAAAATCAACAAAAATGAGTTCATTCAACATGTCGTATATTGCTATACCAATCAATCTTCCACAAAAAGGTTATGAAACACCTCAAAATTTAGAAAAATCAGTCATTTCAGTCCATAACAAAACAATAATAAATAACTTAACACACACACTTTAAGTTCTACAAAATTCGTTCCACTTATCATATTGCATGTGGTCCCCCTTGTAAAGTGCCCAGGTAATGTTGGAATAACAACAGGAGTCATAGGCTAGAGCTAGCCATGGGATGGGGAGCTGGACTTGGAGGCTAACATTAGCTAGCTATCAGTAGCTAAGACACCCAGTTAAATATAATTAAACTGGGAACACTTAACTAAAACTAAAGCTAGCTATTTATGCTTAGTAAAACACATATCAAAAGAAGCAATAGTAATGTAAAATTAATAACATTACAGTTCAACAAATCAAAGTTCTCTGGTTTTTAGTCAGCCAACAGCTTTATGTAGCATTTTGAATTTTAGGACAATACATTAGTTACGCGCCAATGCACATAAATTATGTAACAAAACGTAAAAAAATATGGCTACTTACACGGTAAAATATAAAACTGTGGCTTTTCCTGGAAAATGCGAGTCTGCTTGCTCCACCTACATAAAACCCAAACGTCTATTTGTGATTTCAAATCCGCTTTAAACTTTAGCCTTTGTTTTCTACTTCTAACTTTACTTTGCACCTAGCTCCACTTCTCACTTCACTTTTCAGCTTCTTCATTTGGCGTCTTTTCTTTTTAAATATATAGCTATGCTTTTTTAAACCACTTTTTTCCCTTTTTTCAAGGTAAAGGGGTCGTTCTTCTGTGCTTTTTTTGGTGGCCTTTACTTTCCACTTCTAAATTTACTTTGCTTCTAGCTCCACGTAGCTCCGCTTTCACTTCCCACTTCACTTTTTTACTTCTTCACTTGGACTTTTTTCTTTTTAAATATGCTTTTTTGAACCAATTATTTTACCTTTTTCAAGATCGTTCTTTTGTGGGTTTTTTTTGGTCGCGAGAGGACACCATTTTTCGAAAGTTAGCCGTTAAATTTATTTCAGCAAATCAAATTGAGTCGTTTTTATCACGTGATGTAAACAAAGTAAACCCGCTAGCAAAATGGACATATTTTTTTCGGTGACTTCATAGAGAATTTCGGCATCTTCAAAGGAAAATGAAGATATCAACTTTGCCTGTCACAGACACACGGAGCAGGCGTATTATTATATAGATATACATTGTGTGAATTTATTAAGAATTTTACATTTACTTTTTTTGTTTTAATTTTGATACTAGTCGGTGGCTCGTCGACGTCGCCCGTCCTTTATGTACCGCATTTCGTGAGTGTCACTGCTGCAGTTACCATTCTGCGTGACAGAC
The DNA here is from genome assembly GCF_029227915.1 of Hydractinia symbiolongicarpus. Lineage (NCBI taxonomy): Eukaryota > Metazoa > Cnidaria > Hydrozoa > Anthoathecata > Hydractiniidae > Hydractinia > Hydractinia symbiolongicarpus. The sequence continues at coordinate 12,767,923 of NC_079887.1, forward strand.
AGATGTATATGGGTAATTTAATGTGGACTAGCCGGGGGAAACCGCGTCGAAACGCCGGCTTAAGCCACAAGTAACAGTGTTACTCAGTGTTAAACGCCTGGCAGAACGATTAATATGAACCGTAAACTGTGCTACACATTCAGTTGAAGAAAAAAGCATTTCGTTAACACAGGACTGAGCTCTTAGTACAGGTAAATTGTGATAAACGGTATTGCATATGTGTATGAGTGATACTCTCTTCCAAACAAATCTTATCGCAATTTCGGTTTAAATAAAAACACGGGAAACAGCCATTTATTATCCCGTCCAGTTAAAAAAAATCAGGAAATTTATTTTGCGTATTGCGTTTTCATGACAGTAATAAAAGGTGTAGCTACTCAACTACATTTAGCATAAGAATTATTGATTAAGAATTTTGTTGTAGCTAGACAAACTGGATTAAGCTACTTTCACTTTCATCCAAAAGTACCTAAAGAGTTAGCTAGAGAGCCAGAACGGCCAAACAAAAGTAAATAATAGTGTACACCAAACTTTAAAAGAACAAGAATAAAAAAATGTAGCTATAGCTAGTTGGCTTCAGCATGACGCTGCCTTGAAATCTACGTCTGTAACCAAAATCTTTAAATTGCTTTGTACATTTTATTGGCTTTTTAAATGTAATATGCCCAAATCTTTCCACATTCCGTAAACTGTGCATCCCACATCCCTTTAAAAGACGTTGCTTTTGGGAGAGATTTCAGTTTCTGAGAAGTTTTTGACATAACGTGTTAATAAATTTTATTGTGAAAATTAATCAAGAAATGTAAGTATAAATGATTGTTTCACAGCAATGTGCTACAAAAACTCGACAATATTGACTCCCAACTTGAAATTATCGCATCAATCTCTAAGATCAAAACGCATATTTTTCGAAACATTGGTCTTTGTTTCAGACATTAACCGGCAGAAAACTAACAAATAATAAAACAGTGTTCTTTCCTATTCGTTATTCCGGATACAATTAATAAAAACATCTGTTTTTAGTATTTGTTAGTATTCAGGTATTCGTTGGTATTTAGTATTCGTTGGTATTTGTGTTTATGTGTTATTTGTTGGTAATCGTTGGTATTCATTGGTTATCGTTGGTATTCGTTGGTATTTGTTGGTATTTGTTGGTATTTGGTGTTTGTTGGTATTTGTTGGTATTTGTTGGTATTTGTTGGTATTTAGTGGTATTCGTTGGTACTTGGTATTCGTTGGTCTTCTTTGGTAATCTTTGGTATTTGGTGCTCGTTGGTATTCGTTGGTATTTGTTGGTATTTGGTATTCGTTGGCATTAGCACGCACAGTGTATTTACAAATTTCAGGTCTGGAACGCTTGCGTTCTGTTAATTGCTAACCATTATTTTCTTTTACAAGTTCATACTTTACATTATCAATCTTTAAAATAAACTGATGCAGTAAATCGAAGAGTAAAACCAAAAACAGAAGTATTTGTAATAAAACGACACAGCCAAACTATTAATCCATTAATAGCCTTCTCAAATCTGCTTAAGTAATTAACTAGTCGATGAAGCCCGTGGAGAAATCCACTTAGGCAAAAGGACAATAAAAAAAGTTGTTTTAGATGCTTTCCTGTCGTCAGCAGTGCAGTGCAGATAAAAAAATTCGCGTAATTGTTTATTTGTTGTCTGTAATGTGTAGAGGTTGAAACGCTGGTCAAAGTAATGTACAGAATCATATGTTCTCGCCTAAGGAGATATCAGGAACGCTTAAGGAGATATCAGGGATTAAAAATTTTGCTGACATTAGCAAACACCTCTCAAAACCTTAAAAAATTCTTTTAGAAAATTGTATGCCTGTTGCCTTCATCGTATAGATCTGGAAATGCTAATCAAGAAAATGTATAGGATCATGTACCTTTGATAAACGGTTACAGAGATATTAGGGTTTGAAAGTTTTTTAATGACGTGCATTTCGAAACGGATTCGGGGACCCAGGTTTGGAAAATTTACCCAAATTAGTCCCAGGTGGTCCCTATTTACCCACGCGGTGAAAAATCATTGGCGTCACCACTTCGTTTCCAAGTTATTTGGCCTCGAAGTTTTAGGTGCACTTTAATGGCTTCATTAATTTAACCCCTTTCGCCCCCCCTGTCGGTTTTTTTATAATAACTCCTGATTGCTTTGTTATATGGCTATGATACTTACTGAGTTTTAACATTTATCTTTTAGACACCTGCATGCTAAATTTTTAGGTCCCATACCTTTCAGAGGCTTTGATATTGGCCATTACTCGAAACTACCCCTAAAAATCTCTATGAAATCCTTATAATGAGGAAAATATAATAACTCCTGTTAGGATTATCCTTAGAACTTAAAACTTGCAACACAACTTTGTTTAATCAAGAAGAATTATTTTGAATAGTTTGGACACGTGACGAATCCGATTTCCCGATTTTGTCGGATTTTACCAGAAAATCGGAAAAAACGGATTTTCGGGCAATTTTTTATCCGATCCATGTAAAAACCGGAAGATATGTTAAATAACACTTATTTGGCTTTCAGAAACTTCAAACAGAATGTAAAAATTCGCTCTAGAACAAAAGTAATTATATTTTAAGCAGATAATGGCATTCTTAACAATTTTTAGACTTCTGATGGCGTCACAGAAAATGTGCTGACGCAAGCAAAAATTTATTGCCGCTATTTTGTTTCTTTTGTGACGTACTATAAGTGTGCCAAGTTTGATTCAATTTGAACAATCCTATAAAAAGTTATTGAGGAGGGGGAATCCGCCCCCCCCCCCCCCCCTCCCCCCGGTCATAATATGTTCGAAAAACCCCGGACCGAATAGGGTTAATATAGGATATTGACGTGAAAGTAGTGTTATTGACGTTGCGCCATAACGTCAGAAAATTTAACATATTAGACATAAGTTTTTCGCTGACATCAAAGGAAAATGACGATATCCACTTTGCCTGTTACAAACAGACACAGTCTCTGTATTATTATAAGAGATCTTTTGTTTGGTAAAATTCCATCATAAATTTGTAAATTGATCCTTTTCAATGGGGCTTAATGTACAGAAAAGAACTTCATTATATAAAATTAAACACAATTACGTAAGAACAACCTTGCATCCATTCAAGTTATTTTTTGTCATTGTGCGTTAACAGAAATAACATTTTTAACCTGTGCAAAACAGGTGTACTTGCAGTTTTTTAATATAAACAATAATTCAAGAAATAAACTTAACATCTCAGAATGTCTTTATTTTTTTTAATTTTTTTTTTTTCACAATAGTATACATACATTATAGAAACAATAAAGCATTGCACATTAAGAAATTTAATTACTTTTAATCCACAGCATTGTAACTGGAGTATTCCTTTGTGGCATTATAAGGACATGAATATATAAAATCGTTGAAAAGAAGCTGTGATTAAAAGTTTCGTCAAAGAAGAAAAAAGCGCAGAATAAGTAGCTGGTTTCGGTAGGAAATACAATAAGATTTTTAAATGCCTTTTTTTATCTTACTTAGTCTATGTTTGGTCCTTATGGATTTTTCAGACAGCATAAAGGAATTTGCTCTTCAAATTTTACAGAAACTGTGTCAGAAACGTATTTGTTTTCAAATTTCCTGAGACAAGAAAGACTTTTGAACTTCCTCTGGCAGTGGGTCGTCTTAGTTATGAACCGTGTGCTATTGCTGGCCGTAACACAATCATCTCTTACGAACATACAACCACTTATCTCTTATAATATTACGGAGAGTGTGTCCGTGTGTCTGTAACAGGCAAAGTGGATATGTCCATTTTTCTTTGATTTTGCCGAAAAAGTTATGTCTTAAATGTAATATTTTCTAACGTAACGGCCCGACGTCAATAACACTACTTTAACGTCAATATCGTACATTAAATAAGGAAGCCATTACAGTGCACCTAAAACTTTGAGGACAAATAACGAGGTGGCGACGTCAATGATTTTTTACCGCATGGGTAACTAGGGACCACCTAGGACCAATTTGGGTAATTTTCTCAAATCTGGGTCCCAAAATCCGTTTCGGAATGGACAAGTTGATGACGTCATCAAAAAACCTTTAAACCCCAGTATTTCTGCAACCGTTTGCCAAAGGTACATCATCCTATACATTTTCTTCGTCAGCGTTCCAAGATCTATTCGATAAAGGCAACGGGTATACAGATTTCTTAAAAAAAAGTTTTGGTACTTTTGCGGGCACTTTGCTAACGTCGGCAAAAGTTTTTAAACCCTTATATCTCCTCAGGGGTTCGATGAAAACATATGATCCTACACATTATTTCGACCACCGTTTCAACCTCTACACATTACAGACAAAGAATAAACAAATTTCGCTAATTTTTTTATCTGCACTGCACTGCTGACGTCAGCAAACATCTAAAACAACCCATTTTTCATTGTCCTTCTGCCTAAGTTGATTTCTCCACAAGCCTTATCGACTAGTTTATAATAAAGCTCAGTTTGATATTTTGAAGACATCTGCATTGGTGTTAACTTTTTGTTACTACGGTTATTATTGATAAGTGCAATTCTTTCTCTAAGTCGCACAAGTAGCCAAATTTGGAAACATCAATCTTAAAAACAGATAAAAATTTTTAAAAAAATAAAAGATTCTTAGACAGCGTTCTAAGGACTTTCGTATGAAATAATCTTTACAAGATTTTTAAAAGAAGTAAAGTTTATATATGACGTTAACTTCTTCTTTGTAAAATCACGCAATAAGAGTACCTGTCACTCGTTATGTAAAAATAGAACCAGGTCTTAGATTCTGAGTCCTGCTACTATGCCCTGATCTTAATTGTGAGTTCTGGCTTTCCAATAAGGACCTGGGTCCTCTTTTCTTTTATGACTTATTTCCTTAAATATAGACGAAAACTTAAAGTCACAACCACACAATATATTGATATCAATGCGCTTCGGAACTCAAGAACTATAACAACAGATCCCCAACCCTCGGGCATCTTGTATCTTTGCTGACATCGGAACGGCAATACCAGCATGGCCCTGAAGAAGGCTATCCGATATGAAACCTGATTGGTGCGAATGTGTCGCGTATTTATTGCGACAGAAAAAGATTTTGGCGAGACGGCGAGTCTGGGATAAACAGAAGAAAGCTAATGGTACAAAGATGGCGAAGAAGCTGTACCATTCTTTTTTTTCAAAGTGGATGTTTTTTTAAAAAAAGCATTACTAAGCAATGACAGTGCAAGAATAGCCACCATAAAGTGATATTGCCTACGTGGTAATTCGGCAAGTTCAATAACTAGCTATCTAGCTACACTTACTAGCACACTATCAAGATAAGACCAAATCAACTTGTTCCCATGTGTTGAGCTAGCAGCTTGATACAAGGAATGTCATGACACGAAATTATTAGCTAAGGAACCCAGTGTCGCCCACAACACATGTCAATTGTGTACAAAGATTATGTTTGACATTATTTCCTGTATAGACAAATTAGTTTTTAAGGAATGTCAAAGATGTTTTTTTTAAAAAAATGTATATCGCAGTTGTAGTAGCAGGTATGTTTTTTTACTTGACATTACTTTTAGTTACCATAAAAAATGTAGAAAGACAATAGGTTACCGTCATTGTCATTTCATCATTGCATGCACATTTATCTAGCCTAACTCGTACAATTTAAAAGCTCAATAACTTTGGCAAATAAATAAAACTTGGAAATTAAAAAGGTATTTTGAGGAAGAGTTAAAAAATTACAAATGTTGGGCGAATAATGAAAGGTAAGAACAGTTTTAATGAAATGATTCCTGCTAGGTCAATGGACAAGCTATGAAGAAATTTCAGACAAATCAAATTGTAAATATATTTTAATTTACACTATGATGGCTAAATCTAAGATTCACTAAAGATAGTGTTAATTTTCTACATGCAATACAACAAGTATTACATTTCAGAAAATATCGGTTGCTTTTCTACTACATCAGGTTTCCCAAAATCTCCCAAATTAAGCTGTAAGAGTTGTTTTAATAACACTTTTAACAAATTTTAATTCTATTTTTATCGGCACCATGTTGTTAAAGCATGTAGTGAAATTAAATGTCTGTATAGGTGTGTTAAAATTAGCCATTTAGATATGAAATGAAATGAAGTGATAAGAACAGTTTTAAAATATTTATTAAGCAAAAGCTTTTCGGTGAAAAAAACATTAATTATTATAAATTATTATATATTATAAATTAGTGCTATAGGTGTTACAATAAAATGAGAAATCAGATTTAAATGTATAATATAAATGTCTGTAGATATTGAACAGTTCATCACTGTATATTACGCGTTATTCAATAGTGAACATAAAAAAATTCAAAAAATTAGTCCACAAAAACGGGTAGTAGTGTCCGTTTTAATTAAAATTCCCATAGTTTCAGTAAAATTTAAACATTGACTTGAGATTTGGTATGATGTGGTTTTAGACTGGTTTGATGAAATTGAGCCAAAAATAGTTCCATTATCATCATACTTTCTGAGTTTGAGAATTTATGCTTTTTCAGAGACACCAACAAGCCGTTTTTGACTGTATATTAATTTAGACTAAGATACAGGTTTAGAAAATATTAAAAGTAATTATAACATTTGCCAGTCAATTATGCCAGTAAACAAAATGATTTGAAAAGTGCGATTTTGTGGAACTTAATCTTGGTCCAAAAGGTAGCACGCAATACTTTGCTGTCGTTCATTTACAAATACGTTTGAAACTATTAGGACAGTAATACATCATTCAAGTAATTAAATCGACAAATTCGATTAAGTAGACTGTTTAGCACTTGCAAATACATTTGTCGATCACTGAGGTTTAAAACAGAAAACTCTGATTGTTGTATATCAAATGTGTGAATATAGAAAAAGCACATAACTCTCTTGGGAAATCAAAGATAGTAATAAAACGGCTTCAGTAGATTGACGAATTATTTGCGCTATTAAAGGACAGCCCCAAAAGCAATTAATGCAATTATGTTTAACATATTTGAAGAAGAAACCAGTGCAGGCATCAAAACAAACCGGTAATTAAAAACGGTGATTAAGGGGTGATTATTATAATTATTTTTAATTGTATTATAATAATGTTGCTTTTTATTAGGTGAAAACATATACATCTGATGATTGTAATAACATGCCTTTAATTGTATTTTAAATATGTTTGTGTTTTATTAGGTGAAAAACATATGTACGTCTGATGATCACTACACGATTGAGCTCCGTGTGTTTATAACGTGCTTATATTTTATAGGCACATCAAAAGATAACAAACCTAACTAAAAAAGCAAAAGCAGTCGAGATGGAACAGAAGACCTCATATCTATGTTCCCGGTTTAGAAGATTACATTTCACCAAAACTAAGAAGTAAGTTTTAACCTAATGTACAAATCGATGAATCAAAATTTTAAGACTCAAATCGTGTCAAGCAATGTTTGTTTTGAATTTTTCTGACTTAAATGATTCAACAACAGGCGACATAATATTATGTGCAAATGAAAAGAGCCAAGATAATCTCCATATGAATAAGGCCGATTGTCTGTCTGTTAGTCCATCAAAATGATACTCATGTAATATTAGCTCCGTTGATCTTGCCAGTAGGCTAGCAAACAAGAGGGAATCCAATTACTAAGAAACCGCAAGATTATAATATGGTAACCTAAACACATATATCCGTACACATTGGCTTTACTTCTTTGGTAAATATAACAAGTTGCCATAATATGTTTTCGGTGACTTCTAATTTCATTTTTGACACCCTTTTATTCTATTTACTGTGTCCATAAACCCTCCAAAACAGAGAAGTCCGATGCAGAGAAAACAAAACTCGCAAGAAGCCAAAATTTTTGTTTGAGGAAAAATTAAAACAGAGAAGTTCGAGATAAAAAGAGAGAAAATTGCTTAGAGCGTACAAAGATGCCTAAGGGACCGATACTTTAGAACTGTGAGATAGGCAGTAGTCGAGAAAGTGAGACCACTGCAGTTCTTTTCAACTTATCACCACGAGGGAGAATTTTCATCACCATAAGGGTGAATTTTCATCACCACGATGGAGAATTTTCTTGTTCTTGCTGTAAGGGACTAATAAATGTTTTTGCTTTTTTCTAACTGCGAAAAGATATTTACGTTGGAGCGACTGGTAATGGACACAATTATATAGCTTCACTGGCAACCCTAAAATTTTCTCTGCATAAAAACAAAACTAAATCAAATTCTAATATTGTGTTATTACCGTTAGGAACAAAATCATAACAAATCAGGCTAAGGCTAGAAAAATAAGAACAATCATTCACAGCTTAGATTTTACCGGTTCTTAGTGTGTACTCGGGGTTGCTACCACAATTTGCACGTGGTTCCTCTTCCAATAATCTCAGTTTGAACTTTCATGATAACCACCGTGCGAGTAATTTTATTACTTCGTGCTAACAGATGCACGAAATAGCTATGAGAAATTTATGTAGGAGGGGCTATCATGCCCTGCGGAATTTTCTTTGGGCCAACAATCTAAAAGAGGGCTAGAGGAAGGTCAAAGCTCGACCAAATTACTTATTTTATCATACTTTATATCTTTTTTAGAATTCTTTGGCTTGGTATCTTTGCTCTGCTACTGTTTGGTATTATCTATCAATTGGAAGCTTTAGTTCGTATCAATCCTAAGAGTTTACTAGGAGAAAACATTGACACAAAGGAAATAAGTTGCTGGAAAGATTTACTACTTAAGAAAAACACAGAACCTTCAACGATTTTATGTGCATTTCAACCACTCACCAACAAAATATTTAAAAGAAAACGAAAAACAGTTGTACTTGGCATGGGCGTTCATTTAGGGCATGATGCTGATCAAGAGTTTTCGTGCAGGAAATCTGGAATAGAGTATATTAGTTGGGAAAAAAGGAGTAAAGATGCGCCAGCAATAACCAAACAGTTTTCAATTTTTCCATATGACCAAACTCATCTGATGAAAGTGCAACAAGCATTTTGGGAAATATTACGTAATCACTCGCAGTTGGTCAAAGCAGACATTATAATATGCGGTTTTGACGCATGGCATTGTCTCATGTTTGCACCGTTTAATAAGAAAATGATTATAAATCCTGGCTATAGATTTGAAGGCCACTTACCAACTAATGGTGAGCAAGCTAAGCACTTGCAAAGTGTACTTTATAACGCAGTTCGATACAACCCTGATGTGATCATGGCAGGACATATTATTTATGATATATTGTACGAACAGCACTTTCTAGGTTCTCACAAAATCATTCCACTCCCTGCAACTGGTTACTATGTGCGCGAAAGATTAGAACAAGAACTTCAACAACAAACATGCCAGGGTGTACCTTTAAAAAGCAGTGGCTATCATCCGAACAAAATGGAGGTATTGATCATGCCCAAAAGGTTGTCTAGAGGAGGGCATATTATTGCTAAAGAAATCAAAAACTACAGTGAAAAATCCAAAAGAAAATACAAAGTAGAACTTTTTGAGGTAGCATTGAGAGGAAGATATAACTATTGTCAAATAGGTGTGTTGATTATTATAAATGTTGCAGCATTATAGTGCATGGATGACAAATTACTTACAAATGCAGATTTCGAAAACAAGTTCATCATATACGCGCATTCAATCTTTCGCTTACGTTTTAGGAACATATCAGGCCGGCATTGTGCTGGGCTATTCTGTCATGTCGTACTTCACTAGCGAAGTAGCAACCTTGGGCATTCCTTTATTTGTGCCTACGCCTCGTTTGTATGCCGAATGGGAGAGAAAATATCACCTGATAGAAGAAAGAAAGAATAACTTAAGTCAAACTCGTCTGGACGATATGAAAGAAAACCCAAGATCCATAAATTTGGGGTATGTTCATAAATCTATTTTCCTTTTTCGTTCTTTATGTCAAACAGATTGCTTTGAAGATCTGAAACGTTGCGCATTCAAAGATCTTACTTTTTCTTTATTTTACGAAGTGAATATTTTTACCACGTTTCCTTGTCCTAATTTTGTGGGAAAAAGAGAAAAATACTTCACTCTCTAGTCCCAATATTCGCGAAAAATACCCATGCTGACGTCAGCAATAATTAGCACATTTTCAAAATATGGACTTAACTAAATAACCAAAGATCGAACATTAAGTCCACTCTGAACACGAAGTCCACTTTGGACATGAACAAGTTTAAATGTGTGAAACTAATATAGAAATACCCCATGCAATTACTTGTGGTGGTAAATTTCGAAATTACCTGTCTTGTATACATATTTTATCCAGGGTTGTAGTAATCAGAAATTCTTTTGTTGCCAATGATCACATTAATAATCTGATCACTGGTAACAAAAATATTTCTGGGCAAATCAAGACAAAATCATTAAAATCATTTATTAGTTAAGCAGAACGAAGAATTTGTTTTCTTTGATAAACCTCGTTTTTAATTGCTTTCTCAAAATTGAAGACTTGCGAAAGGTAAAAGGTTTCGGTATTTTCAGTTAAATAATTACAGAGTAAAAAGCAAAGAGACGCTGCAGTACAATTTACTAGTGACGTTACCTACGATCCTGGAAACAAATCAGAGAAAGGGGATAGGGGTAATCGGTTATTATTGTATTCGTTAACCGTCTAAGTTAGATAAAAATTAAAATAAAAAGTTGGCTTTACTGTTCTTATATTAATATAATTCACTACTTTTGTTATCATTCAAGATAGAATTCGAAATAGTCCGCTCTAAAAACAGAAACATTCTATAGATAATTTGAAACTCCCTATGGAATAAATTCTTGTAAACAAAACGATTACGATGTTCGGCACTTAGAAGAATGTGTAAAGTTAAATGTACCAATTAATCGATCGATCAATCAATCAATCAATATATATTTTCTTTTTAAGCATATACAAAACTGTGTATGATTACAAGACAAACTGTCAAAAAAAAAATACATAACTAAGCTAAATTTAGGCAGTTGGGTCTAGTCAACCCAACTGCCTAAACTAATATAAACATAATAGTCGTTAGCCCGTGGAAAAATCCACCGGTTCGCCCGTCCTTTCTATACCGCATTGCGTGCGTCTCGCTACCTGCGCAGCTAAGCTAACATTTTGCGTGGCAGAAAGACAGACGGTCAGACGTATGCGGGTATTATAATATAGATTAGGAACAAAAATATGATAGCCTATAAAAATTTTTTTCTTTTTCATGATACAAAGTTTAGTTATAGCGATCATTAGTAAGAATGACATGGGTTTTGACAATTTTAAAAGTAACTAAGTTATTCTAAATGTTCTATATATACAAGTAATAAATAAAATGTCAAGTTCAATAAAAACAGGGAGTGTTAAATATAATAGCTAAAAAACAGACACACACATAAATAGTTAAAGAATATCACAAAAGGAAAACTGAGTAGATTTGACAATTTTTATGTTGACGGAGTAACCAAAAAAGTTGACGTTACGAGTCTGAAAATGAGGGGGAATAATTTGTTATAAATTCGTCGTCCTGTATTTAGTAATTTTTGATAAAACTGGATATCTTGTTTTTTATAGTTTTTTATAGAAAATGTAGCTAGCTAGCTAGGTAGTTAGGTAACTAGCTATGTTGAAAAAGCATCAAGATACTTTAACAGTTAAACTTGAACTTGTTTTTCCTCTTGCAAATGTTTTTATCGTAAATGTATTGTAGAAGGGAGATAATAATTTAAAATGCTTTTTGTAACTGCTTTTTTCATAGTTGTTTACATTTTAAGCTACTATTTTTCTTGACGACGGGCAATACCGCATCATATCGGCCCGTCGGCAATAAGTCTTTCTTCTGAATAACAACGAATTAAGAATACGAATTCAATTACATTTAAAATTTAAATTTTGTTTCATTTCTCTTTTATTATTGTGGACCACTTTTCATGCTGATAAGCGTGGCAGCGATCTGCCATTCTTTTTTTATGTTTAATCATGAATTTAGATCAATCACGAATAAAACTAGCTTTGTTAAAACAGATTTCACTTTTACTAACAGACATAGCTATATAAAACATGATTTTGTAAAACCACGTTAGAACATGATGGGGTATGAGTGGGCATAAGCCTATTTTTTGTTGTGACACAACCATCTACTTCCGTATGGATGCTCGTTCTTGTTCTTGGTTTACATGATTAAAAAATTATCCTTATCAATTCGGTATTTGATTTTAGGTACAACCCAAATGACGATTTCAACGAAAAAGACATCTTAGAATGGGTGAAATATTCGGATTATTATTATTACGACGGGGTGCAGCAGTTTGACAGTTATGAAGAACTGTTCGAGAAATTGCAGAATTCGGATCTTAAAGCGATGAGTGATGCAATGCTGAAAGGTAGAAAAGAAAATCGAGATAGAAACGTAAACAATTTGAAAGCTATAGAACGGTATTTTTTTAACGGAGAACAAGAACAGAAGAACCCTTATATGCCTAAGACTTTCTCGGAAGGAATGCAAATTTGGCAAGATAAATTAAAGCCGCCTAAATTTATAATTAGCAATACCCAGACCCTTGCTGAAAAAAATATGGTTATAATCAACTATGAGGAGTATATCAAAGTCTTCACATCAAAGCCATTGTGTGCACTCGAGGTGAAATATAGCATTATATTTTACAGTGTTACTCTAAAAGCGTCGTATACTCATGGGAGTTGCACTTTTTTGAGACTTCAAGATCTGCAATCTGATTCTATTGTTGCGGGAATTATAACAAAGTTTCCCTTGTGGACGTCTGACAGGCTTGTACAAGATTTGATAAGTCTGGTTTATGCAATTCAAAACAAAGCAACGGCAATAACGAAAATCTTTTATAACGACCTTGAACGCTGTAAAATAACCAAGTATTCCCGGTTATTGCCAAGCATCGCTGGATGGAGTGAGATCACATTTCCTACTGCAAACTTTTGGTACGCTTGGATACCCTATACTGATTCCAAGGTAGTTAAATTGTGGTATCGACTTGCATCGAAGTTTGTAGAAGATAAACCAACAGAAGTTAATTGTTTCCAACCGTTATTTCCCACACGTGATTTTTCCACCGAAGATATCTATGCTTTGGATGACTACCTTCAGTTTTGGAAAACCGACGAAAAAGAAAGTTTTTTTAATCTTTTGGATCAGCTAAATTTTGAGCTGGCTGTTAGGGGATATACGACGAAATACTACGCTGAGTTACATCGCACGTGGTTGGAAACAATATCAGGCTATGTCAAGTCGGCGAATGCTTTATTGATAAAAATGCAACATTAGATAAGCCCAATAATTTTGTAGAATTTTGAATTTTTAAAAATAGAAAGTAAATGCTAAATTTGTGGTTACCAATGACTTTAATTGCATTTAATCCTTTATTTGGTATGTATTTCAGAACTTCCTATATTAGCAGAAAATAGGAAGTAAATTTTAAGTGACTGGAACTAAATTTTAAGCTTGTCTTATGATTACAGCAGCTTGTATCACACTAAAAACACTATAATTCTGTGTGCGCCTCACTCAATTTACGACACAGTGCATGCTAGTTCTCGCTAAACTTAGATGTGTGAACACAGTTACTTATGGCTTAAAGGAGCTACAAAACGACTTAATTAAGATCTTCGTCGTCTCCGTCATCCTCGCACATTCTGTATAAAATTGTGTAATAACGAGATCACTCCGGTGGTCAAGGTACAAGAAATATACGGGTATTATAATATAGACTAGTCGTTAGCCCGTGGAAAAATCCTTTATATTTACCCGTCGCAACAAAGTGGACAAAAGTATATTGCATTTGGTATTGGTGCGCATTTTAAGCATTTTTTGTTTCCGTTACGGGACGCGACTTTCGCGGACACACAGACAAAATACGGCTATTATTAAAAAGATATATTTTTCTATATATTTTTCAGTATTCCTTTTTAAGTTGCTTCAACTGGATGTGTATGCAATGATTTAATTAGGTCAATATTTTAATTTACCAGAAAACTTGAGTTAAACGCATTGTAAGCGTTTATACAAAATAAATTATCGATATAAAAATTAGATGTAAGGTTTTAAATTATATTTGGGTGTCAAATACGATATCAAAGATGATTTAAGATATTGTTTTTGTCATTCCTCCCGCCATAAGCTCGACTTCGTGTAATTGACTAAAGTGACAAATAGAGACGCGTGTTTAACCATTCTTGACAATTAAAAACGCGCTTTCAACATTCTTAATAGTTAGAGACGCATTTTTAACATTCTTACCAGTAAGAAACGCGTTTTCAACATTCTTGACAGTTAAACACGCGTTTTTACTATTTTGATAGTTAAAGACGCGTTCCTAACATTCTTGACAGTTAAAAACGCGTTTTCGACATTCTTGTTAGAGACTCGATTTTACCATTCTTAACAGTTAGAGACTTGTTTTTAACATTCTTGACAGTTAGAGACGCGTTTCTAACATTCTTGACAGTTAGAAACGCGTTTTCAATATTCTTGTTAGAGTCTTGTTAGAGACTTGTTTTTAACATTCTTGACAGTCAGAGACGTGTTTTTAACATTCTTGACAGTGATAGTCGCACTTTCAATTTTCTTTACAGTTAGACACCCCACACAGTAAGAAACGCGTTGTTAACATATTTGAAAAGACCTTCTAGAAACTGTTTATTAAAATGTCACAATAGGCCAACGTATGTAGACTATAGTATGCAAATATAATGTGAACAATTCTTTTTGCACAATAAAACATGGGTGTCTTTCTATTTATTGTTGTATTGTTGAAATCATTTAAACATATTTCTGAGAATTCATTTTCTGTCACGATTTTTCTCGAAAGTATAATTGAACATGAAAAAATGGTTTTGGCTTTTTTGCTTACTGCCTCCCATCAAATTTAGTTTTTGTTAGTAATTCGATGGTTAGAAGTGACCTAAGTTTCTTAAAGGACACCCTTATTATGTACCTACGATAATAAATAAAAAGTTATATTTATCCCTGCTGTCATTGTTCAAGTCTACGGCAGGTAGCACGATTAAGTTATCTGGGATCGGGGCTAGTATTCGAGGTCTTTTTGTATGTTATATTTACTTCAAATTAAAACGTTTTATCTTTGATATTGGAATTTGTGGAACCCAAGATCATGTATCCTGTATAATTGTACATTTTTAAAGAACACAAAGAAATATAATTTTTATGGATAATAATTTTTCTATAAAGGTAAAATATGTTTACATACATATTACTTCGACTGTCAGTAACTACAGTACCAGCACCACTAGATATTGATGGTAAGACGAACTTAGATTATAACAACTTGAGTGCAATTTGCAGCACCGGTGTGGCCGTAAATAATTAATACCGAAAAAAATTACTCCCGCTGGAGTGGTAATTTCCCAGGAAATTGTTACTCCCACACGGAAATTATTGCTCCCTTGAAATCACTCTTTTATGAATAGAGTAGTATTTTTTTCCCAGTAAAGCAAACTTTCAAGAATGGAGGAGTACTTTTTTCCCAGTAAAACTAACTCTCAAGAATGGAGGAGTACTTTTTTCCCAGTAAAAACTAACTCTCCAAAATTGAGGAGTACTTTTTTCCCAGTAAAAACTAACTCTCAAGAATTGAGGAGTACTTTTTTCCCGGTAAAAACTAACTCTCAAGAATGGAGGAGTACTTTTTTCCCAGTAAAAACTAACTCTCAAGAATGGAGGAGTACTTTTTTCCCCAGTAAAAACTAACTCTCAAGAATGGAGGAGTACTTTTTTCCCAGTAAAAACTAACTCTCAAGAATTGAGGAGTATTTTTTTCCCAGTAAAAACTAACTCTCAAGAATGGAGGAGTACTTTTTTCCCAGTAAAAACTAACTCTCAAGAATTGAGGAGTAATTTTTTCCCAGTAAAAACTAACTCTCAAGAATTGAGGAGTACTTTTTTCCCAGTAAAAACTAAATCTCAAGAATGGAGGAGTATTTTTTTCCCAGTAAAAACTAACTCTCAAGAATTGAGGAGTACTTTTTTCCCAGTAAAAACTAACTCTCAAGAATGGAGGAGTACTTTTTTCTCAGTAAAAACTAACTCTCAAGAATGGAGGAGTACTTTTTTCCCAGTAAAAACTAACTCTCAAGAATGGAGGAGTACTTTTTTTCCAGTAAAAACTAACTCTCAAGAATGGAGGAGTACTTTTTTCCCAGTAAAAACTAACTCTCAAGAATGGAGGAGTACTTTTTCCCAGTAAAAACTAACTCTCAAGAATGAAGGAGTACTTTTTTCCCAGTAAAAACTAACGCTCAAGAATGGAGGAGTACTTTTTTCCCAGTAAAAACTAACTCTCAAGAATGGAGGAGTACTTTTTTCCCAGTAAAAACTAACTCTCAAGAATGAAGGAGTACTTTTTTCCCAGTAAAAACTAACTCTCAAAAATTGAGGAGTATTTTTTTCCCAGTAAAAACTAAATCTCAAGAATGGAGGAGTATTTTTTTCCCAGTAAAAACTAACTCTCAAGAATGGAGGAGTACTTTTTTCCCAGTAGAAACTAACTCTCAAGAATGGAGGAGTATTTTTTCCCAAGTAAAAACTAACTCTCAAGAATGGAGGAGTATTTTCTTTCTTTAATAATTTTTGTTTATATTTTTTATTCTTTGTTTTATCGATTCTCTAATTTTAAGCAGTTCTTTTTCTTTGTTTTTCTAGAGTGTCAAGCACCAGTTTTACTTTGTTTTATACATTTTTAAACTTATTTCTTTATTTTATCTACAGCAAAATACTATTATTTACTTTATCCGATAACTTCGTAAGCTCAAGGTCAAAAGATGGTAATTCTATTCTTTAAAGCTCTAATAATCTATTCTTTATTTCATTTATGATTTTTAAGCTCAAGTAGCTCATTTTTTTACAGATTTTATAAAACTAGTCGTTAGCCCGTGGAAAAATCCACGTGTTCGCCCGTCCTTTTTATATAGCATTGCTTGCGTCTCGCTACCTGCGCAGCTAAGCTACCATTTTGCGTGACAGACAGACGGACGGTTTGAAGTTTTTTTCCTCTCTAATCATTTTGTTTTTAAGCTCAAAACCGATTGTACTTTTTTGTATTTTGTTAAATTTATTTCCTATTTATTTTATTACAGTTTTTCGTTGTAAGGTGGTAGTTATCATGAGAAAATAGATTATCAATTGATCTTAAAATGATTATTCTTAAGTCACGTTCTGCTGCATATATTGGCTATTTATAAGAAACAATCAAAATCATTTGATTCTGAAAGCTCCTTGTATTCACATTTCTTTTAACAGCTCTTGTTTCTTATAAAAGCTTGTATATATATAGATTTTATTGGTCCCACTGAAAAAGAGAAGGCAGACACACCCCACTGGATTTATAACTCTTTCGGTAGTCCATTGTAAGTTCTCTTAATAAATTCTATTTATAAACAGCACAATAATGGTCATTTTTTATTTATTAAGTTGGGGGAGTTAAAATTTACTGCGGGGAGTAATAATTATCTGGTAAATAGACACTCCCGGGAGTAACAATATCCCGGGAAATAAGTACTGGGGAGTACTTATTCTCTAGTAAAATATTACTGGGGAGTAAACTTTTAGGGCAGTATGTTTTTACGGTGAAACCGGCGGCAAATACAATTTTTAACCCATGAAAATTAACTTTGCCTGAACTTCTTTTTTTTCAGTCGTTCAGCTTGAAATTCTCATTCCTTCTAATACTTTAAGCATTCTTATGTTTATTTCAAAGCACATTATAAATTTCTGTGGCCAAAATCAAGTCTTTAACCCTATTATACCTGAGCTTTTTTGGCGCTTGTAACCCTGGGGGGGGGGGAACAAAGTGCCCGCGGGCCAAAAATGCTGAACTACTTGTACTTAAGTGATGAAACATGCCTCAGTTGGAAAATGTTTCAGTACAAACTCAATCCAGGTTAAAAAAATAATTTAATGACGTCATAGGGATTAGAAATGACGTCACACATATGATAAATGGTCATTTTCCCAATTTTTCAGTACGTTTTGATTTCTCGCTTGTTATTAATGATACGGCCTTGATTCTTGGTAGATTTGTGGAATGAATACCAAAATATGTGTTTCACATGAAAACAGTATTTATAATTACGTAATTGGAATAAAAAATGACGTCATTTTGTCAAGAAAATTTCTTATTTTAACGATAAAGATAAAAAGACCCATTCTACCGGAAATATTAATGCTCATGTCATTAAACTTTGCAGATATGTAGAACAGGGCATTTAAAGATAATCAAGGTAAGGAAGACAATATAATGACGTCATTGGGATCCGAAATGACGTCAATTTACTGGATCAATATTTACTTCAAATCTGGTCTGCTTTTTGTCCCTAGTAACCATATATCACCTTAGCAACACCTTGGTTACCACTTAGTAACATACATGTAATAAATATTTATATACCCAATACGACATTTTAAAACATTCTTACATAAATGTCAACGGTTTTCAAAGTTCCAAAACATTTACCCCCGTCCAAAAAATGCAATACCCCCAGCAAAATACAAAATCTTTCCAAAATTTTTTTTTTCATCAGAAGCCCTAATAAAAGTTAGGAATAGTCCCAAAATTTTAGCACTTAATCACATGTGTATTCAAAGTTATGCCTAGTCAAAAAGGCCGCGGGCATTTTGTGCCCTCCCCCCCCAGGTATAATAGGGTTAAGACACACCGCTAACAATTCTGTTCTGAAATATATATCTCTTTGTTTTAATAGGATTTTTTTTAAAGTTAAAAAAAAAAACATTAGAAAAATTTTACCCTAACAATTGTTTTGTACTTTATTTGAGCTATTCTTAGCCTTCTTATACAAATGACATAATATCGTCACATAATATCGTCTGTTGTGTACTAAAAGAATTTTGTAAAAAAAATTATGTCATCTAATTTGCATGGGCAAAAAGACACTGGAAACTCGTGTTCAAAATAGACCAATTAACTATTCCTAATTGTTTACAATCCTCACAATCCTCTCTTTTTTCTTTTGCAATTAAAAATAATTAACAACCTTTAAACAATGTACATTTGTTCATGACCCTGCTTTCTTACGTACAAAAACATGTGTTCATGTACAAAAATTATTATTTACAACTTGTCATTTACAATGCTACTACGTATTCCTATTCCGTCCTATTAATTTTATTTTTTATATATAACCTAAATATGCTTCCGAAGAGCTTTCTTCTAAAACTTCTTTCTGTAATTAAAAATAATTAACGATGTTTTCAGTGGTGTATAATGTTTTATAATTATCTATGGAAAGTAAAACACGCTCCATGCATATCACAGATATGGCATTGATTTGTAATTTTACATGGAACCCCAAAATGGCTGAATTCTTGTTTAAGGTGAGAATAAACAGAAAATATGTAGTGTGCGTCATAGTAAATATGCATACACGGATCATTTTAGGCAGTATCGGTTAGTCAGATCGTATCTCAATGTAATAGTACACGCATACCATGAAAAGTTAAAGTGCTTTTCAACACTAGAATAAAACGCGTATTACATAAGCGCTCAAATAAAACCCTGAATATTAAAAAGACCATTTAAACACCGCTTTCATAGAGCACCCATTTTTTGCCAACGAAAAATAGAACATTTCACGATTATGCGTTTTCTTTTTTGTTTTAAATAAACAGGATGTTGAATAAGTAATTTAAAAAATACATTTTGTTAGAAATTCTTTCTTTATTTTATTTCAACTATATGCAATAAATATCTTTTTTGTGTATTTACATTACAATAAATCCGCATCGGATTTTTATTTACAATTTGTTACTTACATTATTCACACTACATATTTCTACTCCATTCTAATAATTTTAGTTTTACGAGATTTTCGAATATATTTTCTAATAGCTTTCTTCCAGAAGGTTAATCCAGATGCTTGACCAGCGAATATATTATCGTTATTTAATATCTTTCTCTGTAAGTAATCGTAGCCTGGTCCAATATGGTGAAGGGTGAATAAATAACCAAACGCGTCGTGAACTGCTGAATGATACGCAAAACGTCCGTTTTCATCAAACAAGAGTTCATGGACAATAGTTGAGTCGCTTGGTCCAACTCGCCCTGAAAAAAATTAAGTGGGAGTTTCATAATTTGATATGTGTAAGGTGTATACATTTCCTAAATATGCGCAACTCGGGCTTTAAATAAAATGATCAATTAAAGGACTTATGCTAAGACCACGACAAAAATTTTCCTTACCAGTTGTTGGATTTAACAATATTCCAAATATTGGATCCATTGGACCATAGGTGACATCAATCCAATCTGCAATAACCTTCCCAGAAAGCATTTGTTGTCTGCTACCCCAGTATACGTGGTTTCCAAGAACTTCAGAGGTTACTAAATAATGATTGAATCAGTCTATTTTGCCATACCAATAAGCAGAGCAAGGAAATATTGTTTCAAATTAGCAGTCGCATTATTTACCTTGGCGTTGTTTGTAAATTTCTAAAAATCTTTCTCCGTCCATTTTCAAACGCTCTTGGCATTCATCGCACGTTTCATTACTTTTGTTCCTGTATTCTCCAACAGCTTGCAGTAGCTTAAAAAATTGAATTTTATCAACGTTAAAATCTGTACAGTTTCGTAAGAATCGATCCAACTTCTGTAACGCAGCTCCTAAGTTGTTGTCTCCACTCTTCACCGATACATCTGTTTTCTTAAAATAAAAGAAGAGGTTTTTTATAAAATACTTTTCCTTTATAGGTTTGAAGTCACACACACACTGAAGTTGGAAATAACGTGCCCTCACTACATTGAAACATAGCGACTGTCCTTACCTCTGGCATACTAGTTTGACCATAAAATTGTAACCCAATCAAAGATAGACAGTAATCGTCAATCGTTACGTATTTTTTGTCTTGGTCAATCGACTGGAAGAGTTTTTTAGGATGAAGAATATGAACAGCTTCTGAGTTGTGGCCACAATTCATGGTGATAATTTTAACTTCCCTTCTTCTGTGCTTCTCTGTGATAACATTTAAGACAATGTTTGTTTGTTTTTATTTAGGCGTGAATCACTCATGTGTAACGAAAGGTATTATCAAATAAGGCATAAGTATGCCAATTTATTGCAGTGACGTAATTCGCTTCCCACTTTCGAAGACTACGTTTTATTATGACGTGACAAAGTTGTTTACACCGGGTTGATTTGAATTATTTTTACAACAAAGGAAAGAAAAAAATATATTAATAAGCTCCTTTTGTTACGCTGTTGTTTGTTACAATTAAGAAGTTTCGAGATCTCCTACGTAGGTATTTTGTGTTTTAGTTTATTCAAATGTCAATACTATACAGTAATTAGAGCTTTTGTGACGTAGTTATTGCGTTACAGTTAGTGTGTTTTGTGATCTCCTTCACAGATGAATTTGTGTCCTTCTCCATTCAAATGTCAATAAACATATTATGAGGTAACTTATTTTCGTTATTTTGTGAGAGAGTGTTTGCGTTTTCTTTAGTATGTCATAACTACAATGGCTGACAAGTGCAAAAAAATAATCTTGGCAAATTTAAAAAATACACAAAATTAATCACAAATGCGGAAATTGAAATTACACGAAAATAATGAAAACCACACAGAAATAATCTCTTCCTTCTCACAAACAGGCACCGTGGAAGTGCGCATTACTTAGAAATAACAGGTTACGTATCTCTTATAATAATACGGAGCTTCTGTCTGTGACTTTTGCAAAGTGGATAAAATTTCTTTGATAAAGTCTATAAAACATCGCCTATAAATTTGTTCTGTAAATTAGCAAACTTTGACGTTAGAGCAATATTGACGACAAAGGAAAGTATATTGAGATTAGTGAAGCCATTGCATTGCACTTATAAATTTAAGGCTAAATAACTTGGAAACAGGTGAAAATAACTGACGTCATCTCCTGTGTGGTAGCTAGGGACTACCTGGGACCAATTTGGGTAACTTTTTCAAACCTGATTCCATAGATTTTGGTGCTAAATTTAATTATGTTGGTAATTCTGGTTAAAAATTATCAGAAAATTCAAAGTATGTTAACCTGAATTGTCATGCTAAAGAGAGATAAGTAGGGTGAGGGTTAGCAAAGCTTGTACTTAGAATTAGCTAGCTAGCTATAGACATTGCACTTTCTTCTACATCACTGGTATTACCTTCTTCGTTTCTCAAAATCAGGATGAAATTGTGTAGCTGTTTCGGTTATAAATATAAAAAATTTTGATGCACAAGAAATAAAAAGCTCAAGCGAATATTTACAAAATAATGCGCCATATTGGTTTAGCAAGAGATTTTGCAGAATGATAAGTCCGAAATTTGAAATTTTTTTTCTCCAGCACTCTCCATCTTACAAATAAGTTGGTCAGCTATAAAATTGTCGATAATTTCAGCAATGTTTGATTTTAATGAATAAGAATGGTGTTTAAGATGGAAAACGTCAAAAAATTCGTTTTAGTGAAAGAAATAATGACGTGCATCAATATTTCATTTAAGAAGGTAAACCTCGCCTTTGTACCCCGTATAATATTCTTTTACTAACCCTAATATCTCTGCATCCGTTTGTCACAACTACACGATCCTATACATTTTCTTGATCAGCGTTTCAAGATCTATATGATGAAGGCAACAGGCATACACATTTCTGAGAAAAAAAAAGAGCTCTTTATTTTTCCTTCTGTATAAAAGTACGGTAAGACGAAAGTAGCCTTGTTACTCAAGTGCTTAAATGAATTATAATATAGCTCTATTTAGTATAGGTTTTTGGTCCTTTTAGATATGGTGGGGCGTAAAGTCCCTGGTGCCCATAATTCTATCAGATTGTTACCCAAGACTTTGCACTTTGTATCTGAATCCATCATAAAATTTTCAACACCCGCTTTTATTATTTTTTATCATACTAAAAGATGCTATGCTATTATTCTCTATGATAAACAATAGGATTTAGTTAATTTAATTTATGTCAAGTCTGACAAGCTCGTTTACAAAATAGATGTTGTGAGAGTTGTTTTGAATAATTGCTCCTTCTCTTTGATTAGTAATCGTTTTTAAATACACATTTTTTTCGCCGGGCATGGCTTAAGTACACACTGTCACCGGACATTGCTTTTTTAATGTCATTACTATTACCGGAAGTTGCTATCGATCTACGTCAATAATTCTTACTATTTGTCTACCAACGACTGTCAAAAGCCAGACAAGTACACCTATATAATTTAGCAAATTAATTTGTAATTAATATGTAAAAATACTTATTATGAAATACAAAATTATTCTTTTAGAAAAAATTTCAATTGTAAATTTTATGGTTTCTCAGGATCCCTGTGGAAATATTCTCTTTAGTTCAGATAAAACCAAAATTCAGGTAGGATTTTATCGATGATGACAAGGGATGTTTTGTTTCTATTTGCTAAAATGTGTTTGCAGTTCTTTCATTTTAACTTCAATTTTAATTATCTATTCTAGGAACAGAACACAAGGCATTACAGTCACTCTTGTCCACAGAAGTTCTTGTATTTTTGACAATGGGGGGTCAGAAAAACACAAGCTTTTCCGACATGTCCTTGCTAAAAGCAGAAAATTGTCGTATTAGGACATGGATTTTTATAGCAAACGATACAAACTTTACATTTAAACATCACCAATAGAAAACTTTAAAAACAGTCTTGGTTGTACATGGATTTGTATCTAAAAAATCTACATGTGGACACTGATCATAAAAGAAAAAAAATTTATTGGGATTTTTTCAATACCCATGTTGTTTTTATAAGCAAAATAAAATTTTTAGTAAGTCTTAATGTGGCTTGAGTTTCTGTATTTTCTAACTAAACTTTGAAAGGAGTCTTGATAAAGGATTTTTCATACATTACAGACTGTGTGTACCATATAAAAATATGTTAATTTCTGTGTTGTTATTTGTTTTTTATCCTTGCAAGCTTTTCTTATGCAAAGTAATTATCAATTTAAGAATAGTCACGCATCAAAAGCGTAACCCAGCTGTCTTTTCGATACAGTGTTGACTGAATTATGGGCCAATAAAACAAAATACACGGTCTTTCTTTTAAAAGAATACATCCATAAGCGGGTGATGACCGGTTTCGATGCCGTACTGTGGAATAAAAAAGCCTGAGGTCAAAAGTACTGACCGAGCTTACTGACCTGATTGTACCTTATCTGAAAAATATATATCATTTCAAAACATTTATGGCCATATCTTAAATTGTTTCCCCAACAAAGAAAAAAAAAAGACACGTTCGATTTTGCTACTGGAATCCAAAATCATTTGACTTTCAGTTTTCAAAACAAATTCGAATCATTTTTATGGTAAAATAAAACGAAAATATGATTTTTATGGTACCACTTCAGAAATGGGTTCCCACGTCGGTTACCTTAACTTGATAATTTCGCGAATATAACCTATAACATTGGCGAAAATGTGCGTTTGGGAAAATTTCCGGCTACGTCAATTAACGGAAAATCAATCTTAATACACAAAAATACGCGAACATATTGATGTTTTTTCTGCTTTTTTGAACATTACCATTGGCTAATTGCGTCACATTCCTCACCTTCGCTTTGGGATGAAAGTGCTTGGTCGAATATTCGGGTTTTGTGGGGAAAGAGGGGTCCAAGGAATACACAGGATTTCGTGAAAGGAATGTGATGCTGTTTGTGTTGATGAAACGAAACGAATGCTGAAACGTGTGCAGGGGCACAAAACGGCCGTACGCAACGCAGACACAGACAAAAATAAGATTGCGGACCATAGCTGGAAAAATAATCATATAATGGACTGGGATAATAAAAAATCATAGACGGAGACTCTGGTTGGACAATGAGAAAGGTGACAGAAACCATAACAGCTTTTGTTTTCTTGTTTTTCTTTGTTCCCCCTTTATCATAAGAATCTTAACTTTAAACAGGCAGAAATTTACAGTCGAAGGCAATTTAAAAAAGTATCTTTTACTTAGTTAAGAAGTTTGAATCTTCTTCTGCAAAAAGATCCAAATTATATTTCTGCAAAAATTAAATATTTCAGATGGCCCTCTACCATTCTTAAACTAACAGAAACATGAACTTTGTGTTTGTTATGACATATTAAAATATACTAGTCGTTAGCCCGTGGAAAATCCACGGGTTCGCCCGTCCTTTTTATACCGCATTGCGTGCTTCTCGCTATTGCCCAACTAAGCTACCATTTTGCGTGACAGACAGACGGACGGATGGACGTATACGGGCATTATAATACAGATAATATAGATTATTGAATTGCTCGATTTGAAGGATTGGGCTAGCGTGTTAAAACTAGTAGGTCATTTTGTTTAAATATTAACACAGACAATAAACCTTAAGTATACAGAAAAACATAAAAAAATTAATTACAAAATATCAAATAATTGAAAATCATATATTGGTGTAATAGAGGGCTGTGATGCTTGACTCTTCTTAACAAAGTAAGTGTCACAGAACTTATTTTTCTGATTGAAAGGTCTAAAAATATTTTTTTGCACGTTACACATAATCTCTAATGCAAACAGCGGAAATTATTTTGACGAATAGAAGCACTCACAAAAAAAAACAAGCGAAATAGACCTTTCCCGAATTTCCTAACTATGCCAATCAATTAAAGAGGTCATTACTAAAAATGATTCTTATATCTAAGTTCCTTAGCAAAAGGTAGAACAAATTACCTAATTTCGTAAATATTTTTATTCGTTAAGTGCCTCAATTCTGAGCTGAACGTTACGGTCAAACCCCTCATATTGCCGAGCTTCCTAAGAATAGCCTCTTTTTCAAAATAATTATTTTCTTCAAATCTGAATAAAATCCAGCTAGAATATTATATTGCTCTAAAAACTTTATTTTTGTCATGATAATTTAATATTCTATCTGAATATCCTTATCTGAAGAGCACAGAATCATTATAAAATTTAGGATGACGTCATTATTATTATAATTTATGAAATTCGGGAAAGGTGGTAATATGTTTGCATTTGGAACACTTAAATTTTAAAAAAATAATGCTAAAAATTGATTTAATATTCATATAGTTATAACCTATAGTATACCACAACTAAGTATTAAAATTAAATATGAAGTATAAAGTAAGATAATTTCTCATTTCTCTCAGCACTTGGCAATACACCTTTCCCGAGACTTATTCTTTTGATGTGCCCCAACTTTTTTTGTTGAGTTTTATGAAAAACGGACAACAAATTTGAATTCCTTATCAAAATGTCATAAACAAAGAAAATTTCGAAACAATGCAGCAAGTAAACAACCTGCTATTCTAATTTAAAGATTTGTGGCATGTCCAACCTCTTTTTGAAAACGAGGCGGGACATGGTAACTTGAGCATTAAGAAGACTTTAACTGTGATATATAAATCTCCTCAAAATAGCACTTTCTATTGGCGTATTAAGTTAAACTTTTACACATAAATTAAACAAACTATGCTGAATTCAAATATGGTATTCATATTTTACGAGTTTAAAAAAAGTATGACTCATGGTCTCGGGAAAGGTGTATTGCAACTTGTTTTTAAAAATTCCTCATTTACGCGATTTTTCTAAAATTTCACGTACCTTGCATGTACCTTAAAATTTGTTCTCACTTTCTCTCTTAATTCATCTGTTGTTAGTGTTTCGAAGCGTGCGATCGTACAAAAAATATAAGTTGTCAACACAAGTTTACCGATGTGAAATACAAGTTTGTTTGCGTGAAATGGCACAAGGGTGAGTAATAGTTCTGTCCAATCAAGTAATTGGGGAAAAGCTACCTCTGGATAAAACAATCATATTTACATATAAATAATGCCTTAAGGTAACTAACCGTTTCCTATTTGTTGTCCATTACGCAAAATTTAATGCCCGTGAAAATACTAGAGGGAAAATAATTCGCGAGATTATTTTGATAGATAAAATTCGCCGAAAATAATCGATTATACGGCTATATACTTTATACTATCATTTATACTGAAATAAGGATGTTTTCAGAAGCCACTAATTTTGTGGCTTTATATTTTTGACAAATCATTACGCAAAATTTAATGCCCGTAAAAATACTAGAGGGAAATTAATTCTCGAAATTATTGTGATAGATATAATTCGCGAAAAATAATCGATTATACGGATATATACTTCATACTATCATTTATACTGAAATTAGGATGTTTTAAGAAGCCACTAATTTTGTGGCTTTTATATTTTTGACAAATTAGGCAACCGCAACTATTAAACACCCACGAAAAAACAAAATATTTCTGAACAAAACATGGTACATATAGGTTTAATACTTTACAAATCATAAAACAAGGAGTTATAGAATACCATATTTTCACCAATGGTTATATCTATAGCATATTCGAAATTTTCATTGAAACAGCCATCAACTAGATAAAATGTTCGAGCTTCTTTATCAGCATTTGGGCCAAACATAGTTTTAAAGAACCTTTGATAAAATTTATAAGTGGGTGGGTAATAATTCTTTCTTAAATTTTCGTCAACGGCTGCTCGAAATGCAGTAAGACTATCTTCCTCTGGTTCAACTGTTACAAAATCAGAATGTGCAACTTCTGCATCTATAACAAAAAATATATTTTCTTTTAAAATCTTTAAGCTTCAGGGACAAAAAGGAAATCCCTATGTTTAAAGCTAAAACAAGAAAAAGAAAAACGATTAGTGAGCTATAATGGAACGATTTTTTTAATTATTTGCAACTCAAAAGTTAGTCAGCTTCTAGTAGTTCAAATGATCAAGGAAAGATAAAAACTGAATTTAGCTGATGGAGGAATTTTACCATCTTCATAGACAGAATGTGCAGAAATCCCACTATAGTGGAATCAAAATACAATATTGTTCTGCAGGGAGACAAAGTCTGGCGAGGGAGGGGTTTTCCATGCCACCCATTTATTTATGTGAAAATTAAAAAATCATGCAGCGCCACATTTGTATTTTAAAATGGTAAAATGAAGCCATTATAGAGGGTCTGGCATTCAAAAAAAAAAATAAAATAAAATAAAAATAACTGTACGTGCAACCATGGTTAGCGCTATTATGTGACTCCCTTACTCCGAAAACTGTGTCGCCGGCCTTTTCGTAACTTCATTTGTAGTCGCTAAAATTTTTTCGCAAAATATGTTTTGAATAAATAAAAATTTGAAACGATGAACCTCCAGAGTACTGCAGAATAATTCAAACAAATTAAATGGGAGTGTTTGAAATAATAAGCAGTCAACTGCGTATCTTAGGTGTCATAACAAGCAATTCCTTTAAAATCGATCAAATCAAATAAACGAAAAAAAAAAAGATTGAAATTAGTCAAATTTTACATTATTTTGTAATTTAGTAAAGACTTACCACTTTCATATTCTTCTGAAATGGATAAAATTTCAAGATCTAATCTTTCACTAATTCTTCTACGAGTGTAATAAGGTTCAAACAAGTTTTGTATTTTCTAAATAAATATTTCCAAACTCTTGAAACAAACGCACATTTGTCAGTGATGCTTAGTGCTGAATAATTATCGCTCGTTAATCTTTGGTGCCAGATGAGAACTAAGCTTGAAAAGGTTTAAAACAAAGGAATGACATAAAATTTTATATAAAGGAAAATATTCTACTTTTTTAAAAGATGCATCAAACTTCTGAATCTTTGATGTTTCAATAACTTCGTTTACTGTAGATAGTTCCAAACGACATTCCCAATTGTAGGCGTTATCTTCATCAGGAGTTTCAGCAAATGGTTGGGCTGCATAAAAGTCTTCCCAAATTTTGTTTATTAAAGCAGATAGATTTTCATTTTCATGATCAGTAACGAAATCATAAACCGGATTAAGTCTAAAGTACAATTTGAATCCTGTTCGCCTAGGCTTTTTAATGCCAAATCCCCACTGATCACAATACCGGATCATTTTATTCCTTGTAACCAACTGTGGATCCGGATCCGGATACCACATTTCTTCACCAATTAAATAACATTTTCTTCTGATTTTACGTAATGCGTGTTTTGATGTTTTGGCGTTTGGAGGTTTAAAACCTTTACATTTTGGAATAAACTTCCTCCATATATCATTAGAAGAATCTATAACATCTCTCCAATGTTTGCAAACTTGTAACAATGTTGGAAGTTCTTTCAATTTAAAAAACTGGAATATTTCAATCAAATCATCATCATGAAGATCTGTAAGTTTTCCCATTTCTTATTGTTACATTAACCTAAAAAATTCTATTGATATAAGCGTATAATTATTTCTACCTTGCGAGGAAACGACAGTTCGCCACATAGTACAGTTTTGTTAATGACTCTAGAACAGGTAAAAGGAACCTCTTGAAACTTCCAGTAACTAATTTTAAACCATTCTAAAACGAAATTATAGAAACTTACTGTACAGGCCGAAATCTCTTTTAATGAAAAAATGATCCTTAAAAGGGAAATATATAAAATGTTTCAAATTAAACCTCTCAAATATGAAATCAAAATACCTTTAAATTTTCAAATATGGAAATTTTTCACAAATCTTTAACAAAAGATTATTGACAATAACTCAATGCTGACAGTCATTACTTAGTCATCACATGGTTATGACTCATATGTCACAGATAACATTTGTACCAAGTAGTTCAACAAAATATAAATTTGAAAAAAGAGCTAATATAAACATTGAGTAAAAGATTGTCATATAATCGATGTAGAATTTGTTCATGTGTCTGTGACAAGTGAAAGTGATGCGTTTATGCTTCTTACGAACTACACGCTGTCATACCAAATATCCAACGAGGATTGTCATTACTCTTTTGCATGACATATAACATTCTATATTTTTGTATTTAAGAATTAATTTTATAGCAGTGGTATCATCAAAATTTTAATTTGAAAGACACGTAAACATTCATAGAACTCCTAATACTATACTATTAAAATTTTTTAAAGAAATCATATTGGCACATGCCTATGTATACAAAAACAAGCCAACCTTCATACAAGTAAAGTTAACATGTGATAAATCAAGAATAAGTCACAATTGTACAGACAAAATAGAGAGATAAATTACGTATGTGTGATTTAAAAAAATTTGACGTTTTCTTATCTACCTACCTAATGTAAAGCCTAATTTTTTAGCAAAAATTTCCTTGAAATTGAGGTCGTAAATAACAAATGCACAACCAAGCATTATAAAAGGTTAGGCAGCATACTTCTAATAAGTCCAAGCAAATACACCATCGCGACTTGCACTTCATCTAGCAATTCCCAAATTTCTAACTAACATTGTATAATACACGAAATATCTACCAAATTGATAACTATCAATGGTATGTATTGTTTCTACTAAGACACTGAATGTACATATCTTTGAACATAAACTGTAGCTGTGCACGATAAATATTATACATAAACACACAAGGATTGACATTAGCACCTTTTCTATAAGCTAATTCATACTAAATTCTATTTTTTTTCTACGGCTTCAACTCTTGTCAGCGTAAGATATTTCTTCATAATGATAAAGTAGAAAAATGCATTACCAAAATATCAAATATGAATAAACGAATTGATAGCAGTATTTTTTGTAAAACAACTGTATTGTATGTCCTCTTTAAAGATTTTTAAATAGTAATAATAATAAAAAAAAAGAAAATGGGCCTGCCATATATCTTGAGTAAAAATGATAAACACAACGCAACAAAGTATTGGTGAAAATAACACTAAATGCATACATATATATAAAAAAAAACACAAAACAACATTACACGACAGCTTCTCTTAAAAAGTATAAATTTCTGGTAATAAGCCAACAAAATAACTATTCAAAGATCGTAAAACTGTGAGATAGAAAATGCAGCATTTTCCCCAATGATAAGTTGCTTTGCGTACTCGTAATTTTCGTTAAAACATCCCTCATTTAAATGATATCTTCTGGCTATTTCTTCACCATGTGGTCCTAACATAGCTTTCATAACTAACTGGTACAAACCTAAACAGGGAGGTCTGTAATTTCTTCTCAAATTAATAACAACTTCCTCAAACCAGTGCCCTTTATCCTCCGCCACCACTTCAAATGATTCTGGGGATGTATCCTTGTCTGTAATAATAATAATACAACATATGTACAAAAACAACTGAATCCCTGAATTTCAGAAACATAGGATCAGTACGAATATGTGGATAGGCTATTGTTCGAACCTAAAAACCGAGTAAAAATATGCACATTCACACAAAATAAGCAATGTGAAAACAGAACAGCATTGTGAATAAATAAAATAACATTTACAAAATAAAATACTAAAGCTCTCACAAACCACTACAAACCTTTGAGAATATGACGTACATATTTTTCTATTTGTTTTACTCTTTTAATGTATGATAGTTTGGCAGAGCTTGCAAAAACGGTCTTAATACAAGTTTTAAGAGACAGAGTTTTAGAAACACAATATGGAGCACAATTTTGAGGATTTATTTTGACGAATTTTGCAACAAAGGTGAAGTTGCTAAAATTTTAACGGTAAGGTATATATTAATTTTGCTTTAACACATTTTCTTTTTAAATAGATCTATCTTGCGGTGTTTAATAAATACATTTTTAATTAACACGAAACGTGTTTTATATTTTGATTTGCTATTCTCGTTCACAGTACCCGGCAGCAAAATAATTACATACATGTAGCTTTTCTTCTACCTGCTACTAATCATTTTTTTGGAGGGGTGGGGGGGGGGCACACCAGCACATTTTAACCATTTCTCAAATGCCAATACACTATCGTCTGGCGATGCTTCGCAGCTGAAAGGCTATGGAAGAAAAACATATGCAGATGTGAAAGGTGGACGAGGTACCTACGTTAAAATTTCGCTAGTCGTAGTTTCTGCGATTTTTTTATATGAAACAATTCATGATCGCAGGGGGAAGTCCAGGAAATGGAGAAAATAAATCCGTAAATCAATGCCTGTGGGTATGATCTTCAAAATTTTTTGAACAGATTTGTAGCTACCTAAAAGATTCTACTCAGCATTTACAAAAGACCAGAACAATGTGGTGAAAGAATTGAAATATATAATTTATATGCATTACATTTCAACACCTACCATCATATTCACCATCTATTGAAAATGTGCTAAGATCCAGTCGATCACAAATTTTCTCATCCTCATCATAATCTCCATCACCCTTGATATAACTTGGCTCGAATGTTCTTTGCAAAGTCTGGAAAAAACATTTTTAATAATGATTTTTTGTAACTACTCGTTATTGCACAGATCATTTTATTGGTTTAAATTATCCGTGTTTTATTTGTCTAAGAAGTAGAGCTCAACAAGTCCCTTCTGCTCTATATACAGTATAGTATACCGGGTTTAATGACAATTAAGAACGTTTAATTAGAATTTTCAGTCTTTCTTAACACGGCGACAGCATTGTTATAAAAGAATTTAGATTTGAGAACATTTTCATATTTTTCCACAGAAATTGAGATAATCAGTAAGATTTTTTCTTTTTGCTGTAACCATGTAGCATTTCTATGTATTTCACCATATTCTATGAAATTAAAATTAACAAGATTTGAAAACGTTGTTAAAAATATACTTTTAATGGAGATTTGAGGAGTCTTAAGAAGGTGTGACAACCCTGCGTTACCAAAACGCCTAAACATAACAAGCATTGACAGTACCTCTAGGAGCATTGGGAAATCTACTTCTTCTGAATGCCTGACGACGTCATCTACACACTTCAGGTCGAATGTATCATCTTCCCGATCACCAAATCTAATCCAAAGTTTTTCAATAATGCCAAACAATTCAACATCTGTATGTCCATTGATAAAGTCATAGATTGGGTTCAATCTGACATACAATGTAAATCCTGCATCTGTTGGTTCTTTACCACCAAATCCCCATTGGTTACAAAAATCTATTAATTTTTTTCTTAAGTTTAATAACGGACACGGGTTTGGAAACCATCTTTCGGCACCAACTTTTATAGAAGTTTGGATAATTTTCTTCAAAGTTAACTTATAACTTTGGCACTCTGATAAATGAACTAATATCAATGGCGGAATGCATTTCTTCCAGATGGTTTCGTTCGAATCTATGACCAATTTCCAATGTTTACAGACAACCATCAATTTCGGTATTTCTCGCAAATTAAAGTACTGAAATATTTGAACTAACACATCGTCGACCAGGTCAGCGAAAGTAGACATGTTTTGCTGTTAGAATTCAAATATACATCTTTAGTTTCTAAAACAAATACAACAAAGGGCTATACTCCTTTTTGTTTAACACTTTAACTCGCTAAAAAGTCCAGGAAACATATATAGTATTCAAAAACTGATGTGGTTTTCAGGAGAATCCGTTGCCTCGTGTTACTTTGCAGACAAGAGTATATAAAAGTTGACTTCATTTCCAAGTCTTAAAAATAGCATTACATATTATGTCGAATTTACTTTCTTCATAACAAAGTTATAATTCGTCACTGCCAAAAACGGGCTAAGTTTCTAGTTTCCACAAGGCAACTACGTTAAATTGAAAACTACTTGAATTCATAAATACTATGAAGGTTGGCATCTAAAACTGGTACTACATTTGTAATAATACAATTCTTTCCTTGTTCAAAGATTTATTGTTCTTGAAACCTAATTTGGGTACTATGAGGTGATATGCCTTAGCTTCTTATCATAGATATTTCTCAAGATAAAGGGCTCAGGAAACGCTTCCAATCGAAATTACTTTTGTTCATTCGCTAAGGTATAAGCAAAGCAAAACTTTGTTATGTATAAAATAAAAATTTACAACCATATGATAATAAATCAGCCGATCTAAAAGAACCTTTGCGGCGGTTTTGAAAAACAGCTAAGAATATTCTGAACTTGCATTAACAAGTTAGAAAAAGAAGCTTCTGCAACTTGAAGTACCAGAAGTCTGGATGTAAGTATACTACGTTTCTTCATTGAAAATCCGGATTTCTTTTTAAACAAATATACACACATTAATAACCTTCGTATTCATCGCATGATTATAATTTGTCATACGGTAATGATCCGAACAAGAGATTAGAGATATTAAAGAGAGATATTAAAATTTTGGATTTTTTTGCATAGGTGCTTAATCTAGGGTGCGCTTAAAAAATGCTGGGCGCTTATAAATTTTTCCAATTTTGTACAAATTAAAGGCAGCGGGAATTTTCAATTTTGATTTTTTTCCTGAAAAACAAAACTGAAGAAAAGATGTAACAACACAAAGTTTAGTCTTTCTAGGGTTCTCAATATAAGAAAGTAAAATTTTTAAATATGCGCCCAGCTTCTCAAGGTAACTTTGAGGAAATTATCTGGGCGCTTATTCGAGGGGAGCGCTTAAAAAATGCTGGACGCTTAATCGGATCGTTACAGTATGTCACAGACAGCATTCGTACCGAGTTACATGAATGTTCTATATTTTTTATAATTTTATATTTAAGTAGTAGTTTTCAGCTAAATATAAATTTGAATAAAGAGCCAACATTGAGTAAAAAATTGCCATATAATCGATGTAGATTCTGTCCATGTGTCTGTAACAGATAAAGCTTATATTCTCTTACGAAATACATGCTTTCATACGATATATCCAACAAGGATATTCATTATTCGTACTTTATTATTGTTCCACACAATAGGGCTACTGTTTTGAAATAGAAATCTCACTGCGATATTCTCATCACATGACATAAAACATTCTATATCTTGTATTTACGCAATGGTTTCACTATTTTAATTTGAAAGACACGTAAACATTTTATACAATATTGCAATGTAGAACTCATAACACTATACTATTAACATTTTTTAAACAAATCATATTGGCACATGCTAATGTAAAAAAAAACAAGCCAACCTTCAAACAAGTAAAGTTAACATGTGATAAATCAAGAATAAGTCACAGTTGTACAGACAAAATAGAAAGATAAATTACGTTTGTGTGATTTAAAAAAATTTGACGTTTTCTTATCTAGCTACCTACCTAAACCAAAACCTAAGTTTTTAATAAAAACTTCCTTATAATTGAGTTCTTAAATAACAGATGCACAGCCACGTATTATAAAGGGTAGGCAGAATATTTCCAATAGTCCAAGCAAATACACAATCGCGACTTGCACTTTTCTAAATTTTTACTAACATTGTATAATACACGAAATATCTTCCTGTTTGATAACTCAATGGTTTCTACTAAGACACATTTCTTTGGGTATAAACTGTAGCTGTGCACGATAAATACTCAAGGATTGACATTAGCACTTTTTCTATAAGTTTACTCATACTAAATGCTAATTTCCTTCATGCGTCAATGATAATGACAAAGTAAAAAAATGCATTACCAAAATATCAAATATGAATAAACGAATTGATAGCAGTATTTTTGTAAAACAACTGTATTGTATGTCCTCTTTAAAGATTTTTAAATAGTATTAATAATAAAAAAAAAAAACGAAAATGGGCCTGCCATATATCTTGAGTAAAAATGATAAACACAACGCAACTAAGTGTTGGTGAAAATAACACTAAATGCATACATAAAAAACACAAAACATTACACGACAGCTTCTCTTAAAAAGTACAAATTTGTGGTAATAAGCTAACAAAGTAACTATTCAAAGATCGTAAAACTGTGAGATAGAAAACGCAGCATTTTCCCCAATGATAAGTTGCTTTGTGTATTCGTAATTTTCGTTAAAACATCCCTCATTTAAATGATAACTTCTGGCTATTTCTTCACCATGTGGTCCTAACATAGCTTTCATAACTAACTGGTACAAACCTAAACAAGGAGGTCTGTAATTTCTTCTCAAATTAATAACAGCTTCCTCACACCAGTCTCCTTTATCCTTCGCCACCACTTCGAACGTTTCTGGGGATGTATCTTTGTCTGTAATAAAAATAATACAAATTATGTAAAATATTAACTAAATCCCTGAATTGCAAAACGTTCACATCAGAACAAACATGTTGACTTCACGAAACCCGTAAAATTTGTAAACAAAAAACAAGGACAGGTTATTTCGAAACTGAGAATCCGGTAAAAATATGCACATTCACATAAAATATGAAATGTGAAAACAGAACAGTATTGAAGAACATAAATATTTACGAAATAAAATACTAAAGATCTCCAAAACCACCTTAAACCTTTGAGAATGTGAATCACAACTACATTTAGTTTTCTTCCTCCGCACAATTTGTATTGCTTTTTTAATTTATGTTAGTTTGACAGAGCTTGCACAAATGGTAAAGAAATAATATAATAGTAAAAAATAGTAAAGATACAGTTTTGGAAACAAAACATGGAACCACAGTTTCTTAAAAACAAAACAATTTTTTGTGAATTTTATTATGACGGATTTTTCAAAAAATGGTAAAATGGCGAAAATTTTAGCACTACGGTATATATCAGTTTTACTTTTAAACATTTTTTTAAACGTATCCATCTTGCGGTGTTTAATAAATACATTTTTTATTACACTAAACGTCTTTTTGTTTTTCTTTTGCTACTGTCGCTCACGGGACCCCAACACAATTCCGTGATTAGTTTTGGTCCGTATGTCGCTTTAAAATACTTCTTACCGTAAAAGATCGAACTTAGATGGTGGGGTCATGAAGTATTGAAATATACTTTTCTGTTTTTACTGCAATAAAAATTCCTAGCAAAAATTAAGGATATATCTAAAAAAAAAAAACTTTAAAGCTTTGACAAGCTTGTTAAAGATCGTCAAGTCTCATAACCAAAGTTAATTGATTTTCTTCTAATCATTTTTTCTGGGGATACAACAGCACTTTTTTCACCATTTCTCAAACGGCAATACACTACTCTCTCGCGATGCTTCACTGTTGAAAGGCTGTGGAAGCAAAACTTAGGCAAACAGGTAAATTTCGGTAGTCGCAGATTTTGCAATTTTCGCATTATTAAACAATTAACGCGACCGCTTGCAGAAGTCCAGGAAATCAAGAAAATAGGCCATACTGACGTCAGCAAAAATGATAACGTTTGAGGTTTCGGATCTAACCAAATAGGCTAATTTCGTTTGAAATTCAAAATTCGTAGGTCTAATATAAAAAATCCGTAAATCATTGCTTGTGGGTACGATCTTCAAAATTAGCACATACTCCTATAATTTTTTGAACAGGATTGTAGCTAGCTAAAAGCTACTACTTACTATTAAAAAAGGACCGAAAAGATGCAGTGCCAGAAATAAAATATATAATTTATATGCATTACATTTAAATACCCACCATCATATTCACCATCTATTGAAAATTCGCTAAGATCCAGTCGATCACAAATTTTCTCATCGTCATCATCATCTTCATCACCCTTGATATAACTTGGCTCGAATGTTCTTTGCAAAGTCTGGGAAAAAACATTTTTATTAATGTTTTTTTTCACTTCTCATTATTGCACAGATGACGTTATTGGTCTCATTTCCCAACAGTTAAAATTATCCGTGTTTTATTTGCCTAAGAAGTAAAGTTCCTTCTGCTCACTCTCGAGTATAGTATACAGGATTGAATGAGAATTGAGGACGTTTAATGAGCATTTTTATTCTTTTTCAAGATGACCATGATATTGTTATAAAAGAATTAAGATTTGAGAACATTTTCATATTTTTTTACAGAAATTGAGATTTTAAAGATAATCAGCAAAGAATACATTTTTGCTGTAACCATGTAGCATTTCTATGTATTTCACCATATTCTACTAAAATAAAATTAACAAGATTTAGAAACATTGTTAAAAATATACTTTTAGTGGAGATTTGAAGAGTTTTACGAAGGTATGGTAACCCTGCGTTACTAAGCGCTAAAACATAACAAAACATTGGCAGTACCTCTAGGAGTCTTGGAAAATCTACTTCATTGGAATGTCTGATGACATCATTTACACTCTTAAGGTTGGATGCGTCATCTTCTCGATCACCAAATCTAATCCAAAGTCTTTCAATAATGTCAACCAATTCAACATCTTTATGTCCATTGATAAAATCATAGATGGGGTTCAATCTGACATACAATGTAAATCCTGCATCTGTTGGTTCTTTTCCACCAAATCCCCATTGGTTACAATAATCTATTAATTTTGATCTTAAGTTTAATAATGGACACGGGTTTGGAAACCATCTTTCGGCACCAACTTTTATGGAATTCTGATAAATTCTTTTTAAAGTTAACTTATAACTCTGGGATTGTGATAAATGAACTGATATCAATGGCGGAATGCATTTCTTCCAGATGGTTTCGTTCGAATCTATTACCAATTTCCAATGTTTACAGACCACCATCAATTTCGGTATTTCTCGCAAATTAAAGTACTGAAATATTAGAACTAACACATCGTCTACAAGGTTAGCGAAAGTAGACATATCTTGCTGTTAGAAATCTATATATACATTTTTAGTTTCTAAAACAAAAAACAATAGAAGGGTATACTCCTATTGTTTAACACTTAACTGCGTAATAGTCTGGGTAACATATATAGTATTTTTAAACTGATGTGGTTTTCAGGATAATTTTGTTGCCTTGTGTTACTTTGCAAACCAGAGTATATAAAAAGTATCTTCATTTCCAAGAAACAAAAATGGCATTATATTATGTATAAGATGTGTGTTTAAGTACTGAAGGAGGAAATAATGAAATCCTTTAGAATGTCAAAATGCAGTTAATGGAATCGGAAAATTTATTCTCGCGAAATATTTGTTTTTTACTTTTCTGACATATTTTCTTCAAAAGTTGAAACAATACATAATTCATTTTTTCATTATATTTCATTTTCACGCCAACTTGTGAAAGTTTATATAAAAAAATTTGCGATAACATTTCGATACACTAAATATGACCAGTATGGCTTGCTACCTTCACTAGTCATGAGCAAATTATTTCAACATTCATCGCAAAATACACCGTCGAATATACATGAAAATTTGTTAAATCAATTCATTAATTCAAAGCTTTACATTTTCATCGAAGTGGTGGATATACATTTACCTTTATCATTTTTACAAATTTAATTTTACATTGTAAACGTAATTTACGCATTGGACTTATTAAAATTATGCCTATTAGATTTTACAGCGATAAAAATGTAAACATCTTCGAAGATATAGGAAAAAGATTTGTATGCGCTAGATAGCCAACACTAAAAGCTGCTATGAAGCAACACAATATAAATATAACATTTTGTCACATTATTATAGCTAGTAGACTCCATGCAGCTGCATCGTAAAAATTCTGTTACAAATCTTAAAAACAATAATTGTTGACAACTAAAAGCAAAACAGCCAGGATATAACTGTGGCAACCAGAAATTTATCTAAACTAACTTTGTTTTCACGAGTTTTTTTTTTTTCGACGCTATCAGGGCATATGGGAAGGAGGAGGCTCATTAGTTAAAGATCATAAAACTGCACTATGGAAAATGCAGCATTATTTCCAATGATTATTTCTTTTGAGTATTCATAATTTTCATTGAAGCATCCTTCATGTAAATAATATCTTCTAGCTATTTCTTTACCATCTGGTCCTAACATAGCTTTCATAACTAATTGGTACAAACCTAAGCAAGGAGGCCTATAATTTCTTCTCAAATTAATAACAGCTTCCTCACGCCTGTTATCTTCGTTCTTTGCCACTACTTCAAGTTTCTCGGGGGATTTATCTTGTTCTGTAAAAGAAAATATTGATAATAGTAGCTGTATTTTGCTTGTTTGTAGGCACAACCGGGTCATGCTAAACTAACAAGAAAATCTTAAGCTAAAAATAACATTAGAATTCCTGCGCACTTATTATTATATAAACTAAAGGTAACAAAAATTAAAATTGGTTCCACATTTTTTTAGACCAAGCAAAAAATCAAAATCAGCCTGGCACATGCTTATGCAAAAAAAACACAGTCAGGCTTAGACTATGCTTATGTTGCGCTTTTTTAATGAAAAAAATTAAAAACTAAAACATTGCCTTTTAAGCTATATGATTGAGATAGATTGGTCCTAAGCTGTAAAGATTCTGTATAGTTTAAATAGTCACAACATCAAAAAAAAAAAACACAGGTGAGAAGGATTACTAAGCATACACTTAAAAAAATTCCCTTATTTGAGCTTAAACACACTTACACATTTCATAATAACACTTAAAGAACAGGTTCTGGAAATACCCAGGCTTACAGTCGGAGTTTCTCCAAGTTTAAGAAAGGGGATGAATTAGGCTACTCAACGTTATCAAACAAAATTTGTCTGCATCTCGTCGTTAACCATCAACTGCGACACAATGTAGCGAAGCTGATTAGTCGTTGACTGGAAAAAGGTTCTCTTTAAAAATACCCTATGCTGCAAGGGGTAACTTGAAGATAAGATTGTAGGCACTTTCAACTCCTAACTTGTAAAATATTGAGAAACTTGAATATGTAAATTGATAGATTGAAAGGTATAAAACAGGGGTTTGGCATCATAAGTCTTTCGAAAAATCTCCTTCAATACTAAGAAACATCCGGGCTGAATAATCCTCAAATGTAAATCCTAGTGATAGATTTCTCATGAAATAAAAAAAAGGAGAAAAAGCCGATTAACAAGCAATTGCATCTTGTTTATTTTTGCAGCTTCTCTCAATAGAAAAGAAGTTGGTAATGGAAATAATTATATATAAGGTTAATACCAGCCATCGGTTGCGCATTTTGCAAAAGTTTGTCGAACCTTTTAGCATTGGGCGGTAGGAAAGGATGTCCTAGCAAAAAAAGAAGAGCCAACTTTTCAACTTACCATCATACGTCCCATGAATTGAAAAATTATTTAGGTCTAAATTTCTACAATTTATTTCTTCCATGTGTTCAATATAGCTTGGTTCAAAGGTACTTTGAAAAATCTAAAACAGATAAATGTTTAATAATATATTTTTTATGCGAGGTTAAGACAATATGAAATATGAAAAAATAAAGAAAAATAAACAACCTCAAAAGCCATTCCATGCCTTCTTGATATTCAGATATATAATTTATAAGATAAGAGAACAAACTTTATGTTATATATATAAGAGATATGGAACGATTTTGATCACTGTCTTAAAGGCCATACCATACAATGTAAATCACAAAAACCATTATGTAATACCTTTAAAAGCTTTTTAAAATCTATTTTTATTGAATGTGCGATTACATCATCCACAGAAGAAAGTTGTTCCGCATCTTCATCTCGCTCACCAAAAGTATCCCATATTTCTTCAATTATATCTGTGATCTCAACATTTTTGGTACCATCAACAAAATCATAAGTTGGATTCAAGCGGATGTATAACGCGAATCTTGCATCCGTTTGTTCCACTTTAAAAAAGCCATAGCGATTACAAAAATCTATTAATTTTGCTCTTAAATTTAATAACGGATATGGGTTTGGAAACCACCTTTCTAATCCAACTTTTATTGAATTTTTAAAAAGGTGCTTTAATGCTAACTTATTTGTTTGAGATTCTCGTGGTACATACTTCTTCCAAAGAGTGTCAATTGAATCTATAACCATTTTCCAATGTTTACACACCAGCATTAACAAAGGCATTTCACGTAACTTAAAATGATCGAATATTTGGAGCAGCACTTCGTCAACAACATCTGCAAAGAGAGAGAAATTAGATTTGTCTACAATTCATTTCAATAGAAATTATCTGTAACATCAAAAAGTGCAAACAGAATTCTTGATTAAATCTGTAAGAAAAATACAATGAATTCTGAAACAATAAATTGTTACATTTTGCTTAGTTTTTCAAATTTATCGATTGCCATGGAAAAATATCTTTTAAAAGATTTTTTGAGAAAACTGCATAAAATTATTAAAGTGAAGTAATAAAAATGCATAAAAATCTACTTTGAAAATGTGACAATATAGCCTTTTTACAGAACATAAAATCTTTACAACAGAAACATAATAGAAACATCATAAAAACATTACCAACCTCGTCCTGCTTAAAAAGTTCCATATGTGAACTCTGAAATAAATAAAATAACATTTTACAATAAAAAACAATAAGCATAAAGTATAGAAGAAGATCTAATGAGGAAAATGTAAGCATATTAAAAGAGGGTTGAAGGTAAACTACGCTTGTAAAAAAGTTACATTAAAAAAGAAATACTAAAATATAGTACCAATGAATGATTTTCACATCACACTAATAATACTAGTCTCACTTCGGTAAGTTAATGGTACTGCGCACACGCAGACACAAGATGCCTTTGTTTTAAAATTTTATTCCATTTTGCGTAAAGTAAAAGTTGTATAATGAAAAGTACTCTTACGATATTGTTATAAGAAGGAACGTGCTCAGCTCAAATTTAACATGTTTTTTAAAAAAAAAAAAACCTTCGTCAAAAAAGGATTACTTTATTTAAAGTTACATTATAAGAAGTTCAAATTTATTTACGATGCACAAATTCTTACTGTGACATTACTATCACCTAACACTTTGACATTAACAAAGTTGTATTTTGATAAACTTGTGTTTTTGTCCCAGAATATTACTAAATCTAAAAAAGCCCTTTAAAAATAGTTAATTTGTCGTTAATATCCTCAAAAATATAATAAGAAAAATATGAAATAAAATGTATGACAAAGTTTTATATAAAACAGTATAAAAATGATAAATTAAATTATATAAAAAAGTATCGAATATTAAAAGTCCGAGATGCATCAAAAAGTTTGTTCGTTATCATTAATTGCTATTTTTTGCTAATTTCGCAATAAATCAAAACCCTTAGATTGGTTAAAATACTGAAAAGATAAAACGCAACATAAAAGGATATAAAAACAATTAATAGAAATATTGAAAGTTAATATATTTTTGTATTTTTTAAATAAAACAACTGTA
The DNA here is from genome assembly GCF_029227915.1 of Hydractinia symbiolongicarpus. Classification (NCBI taxonomy): domain Eukaryota; kingdom Metazoa; phylum Cnidaria; class Hydrozoa; order Anthoathecata; family Hydractiniidae; genus Hydractinia; species Hydractinia symbiolongicarpus. The sequence continues at coordinate 12,810,759 of NC_079887.1, forward strand.
ACATTGTATACAAATCATAAAAATGAGAGTTATAAAACACCACATTTTCACAAATAGTTAATTCTCTCGAATATTCAAAATTATCATAAGAACAGCCATCAACAAGATAAAATGTTGGGGCTTCTTTATAACAATTTTACACAAGTTTAACACATTTTAATATTTAATTACTTTAAAAACTGTAATATATCAAAGGGAGAAAGGTGAACTAACTTATCATGTTAATTTATCCCTTCTGGCTTTCCCGTGGATAGAAATGATTGTAACTTATTTTAAATCAATAAAACATTTTCTATTTCCCTGGTAAATATTTGATTCAATCTCAAACTTGGTTGTGTCAAAACCACAGCTTTGATGTCCCTCGCGTTGTTCACAACTTGCACATATTGAAGTGTTACACATCAAAATTCTAAAACTGCGCCTAATTCTGACCTTGCATCATTTGCACTACAATTATGTCAAACAACTTTTGAAATAAATACTTAATTTAGGAGATCCTACCCACAAGCAATGTTTTATGGAGTTTCAATATCACACCCACGCACTTTAAACTTTTTAAAATGTACTTGTCAATCTTCACGTTGACTGTTTCTTTGTAACTTGGTTTGGTGGTCATTCCTAGCTATTAGCTATTATCCTATCGGAATGGTCTCCTGTCTATTAGGACAAATAAATAAATACTTACTTACTTACTTTCACAATGAGGACATCGAGGAAACGGCTAATAGAGCATTTTTAACACTTCTTACCACCCTACACATCTGCCCAAGCAAAACTCCGTCAGCCTTTCGACTGCCGAGCATTCAGAAGGGGATGCTGTATTGGCATTTCAAAAAATGACCAAAAAAAATCGTTTTTCTAAAAAGTTTAAACAGGATTGTAGTTAATTTCCAATTTACTAAATATCTTGATGTGCAATTATGTTTTTTTAAAAAAATGAATAGAACAAGAGGAAAAACTAAAAGAAAAAAACATGTCCAATATTACGAACTTTAGATAAAACTTTATCAAGAAATGTGGAAAAGAATATTTGTGGATTGTGGGAGCCAAAGTTTACAAAAACAAAACAGGTCAAAATGATCAAAAACGTTTTGATTAATCTTGAAAAGTTAAAAACAACAACCACCTCACTTTTAAGATTAATATCGCACAACGTATCATATCCTGTAAGCAGTTTTTCGCTTTTTAAGCCGTTTTTTTCCGCCTTTTTCCCTCGAAGAATTTATAAGCATATTTGGCATATCAGTTGCAATCTCTTCCTCACAATGGCATTAATTTGGAAGAAATAGGCACTCTCATGTATCACCCTTCAAAGAACTTGAAATTTTAAAGTGATTATTAATAACGTTCTTGCAATAACCCTCCAAAAAGTCAATTTGAGTGGAGAGTTTAATTTGACAAAGTTGGACAAATGAAAAAAGATCGCAAAGCAGATAAAAGCAAGAAATCAGGATGTTTTTTCGTAACAAACAAGGAATGACAATTGATGCATAAAAAAATAAACAGAGATACTTTGTGTACAACAGCAGAGTTGCAAAAGTTGTAAATGTAAATATGTTGGAAAAAACTGATATGCAAATAATGAATAGATATGAAAAATAAAATACTAAACTAAAATACTAAAGATTGGAATAGATTAAATAAACATGTATTTCATGGTCATTATATTATTCCCTTTCTGTAACCTTTTGACCAACCAGTTATTATCAGACAGGTTACAAACTGAAATGGTGTTGACAGTTTCAGTTTTATCTTTAATCAAATAAATGACCATAAACATGTGCTTATACACTCCTTTCTATGAATGTCTATAAATAAACTCACTTGAAATAAGAGGCACACTCCATACGCTTCTAAAATGGATAGCAAGAAATGATTCAATAGAGGAATCTCCAAACAAGTAAGCAGAATAGCTAAAAAACACACACACCAACATATAACACAGCAGTGCATAGACAGATAGTAAAGAAGCATGCACAAGGAATGAAAATCAGAACGATAGGGGCAGTGACAATGAATATTCTCCCTTATGACAAATTTCAACAGCACTTAACATTTGGGCAAAATTTTCAATTTAATCAATGAAAAACTTGTGAAAGAGGTATTTAAAGGTATTTTATAAATACAAACTCAATCAGTTATAAGCAACATCACAATATAATTTAACTATTTAGATTGAAGTGTAAGAACCAAAAATTGTGACTGCACATCAATCGTTCTGGTGGAAGAGTAAATATTTGACTCCATTTATTTTCCTTCTTTAAACCATTTCTTAATTTAAGAAACCAAGTCTGTTAAGATAATATAGAAGGTATTAAAGGATTTTGATATATAAGACAGACAGACAGACAGACAGACAGACAGACAGACAGACAGACAGACAGACAGACAGACAGACAATGATTGCCCAAAGATATCACATTTAGCTTAAACAATACTCTCCATATACACATTTTCCTTTATTCTACTTTATCTTCAGAAAATCCTTAATGTGAACATTCGTTATGCTAAAACGTATAATTCTAAAACATCTTATATTAATATCAGTGGAGAACAAGTTTAACACAATTCAATGATATAAAAAATACAAAAAAAATTAAGAAAGAATATTAAAAATCACTGCATCGACAAAATTAATTTTAAAGTATATAATATAATTCTTTTGTATATTGCATTTTATCAAAATCTTATAAATCGTAAAATTGGGAGTTATAAAACACAGTATTTTCCCCGATAGTTATATCTCTACCATAGTCAAAATTTTCATTAAGAGAACCATCAACTAGATAAAATGTTCGAGCCTCTTTATCACCATTTGGTCCAAACAAAGTTTTAATGAATTTCTGATAGAAAGCATCAGTGGGTTGGTAATAATTTTTCCTCAAATTTTCGTTAGCCGCAACTTGAAATGCAATATAATTATCCTCCTCTGGTTCAACAGCTACAAAGTCAGTATGTGTAATGTCTCCATCTGCAATTAAGAAAAAATTTTCAACATCTTTAGATAGTTAGTCACGTCACACAAGGAGTTATATATTTGACTCATGTATGGTATAATTGGGTAGAGGAAAGAATCTTCGCAACACCCAGCGGATAATCTTAATGATATGACCATGTTAACCTTACAATGGTACGTTTACCATGATTTTTTAAGAACACTATTAAATTGGTATAATAAGGAAAAATTTAAAAATCCCCTAAAGAATCGCAATAGTCGGCCATTTTCCACTAAAAAATTTTTTTATTTTAAAATTTCCCATGTTAAGGGATACTGTACATAGTGACGTCTAATCTTTCAGCTTCATCCTGTAGGGTCTCGTCTCCCCTGTGCTGTTTGTGGTCGCAACTGCTTGGAGTCAGATCCCACCATGGGGTCTTCAGTCCCTTCTTCATAAATCATTTGTTAAGCATCCAGCACCTTACCTTGATATTGTTCGGTCATAGATAAAGTTTCCAGATTAATTCTTTCTACATCAATATTTTTACGAATGTAATAAGGTTCAAACCACTCCTGTATTTTCTAAAAAAAGAATCTTTATATCTATTTTTGCTTAAATACACTTAGAGACAGTCTCAAAGCTATTTCATGTGTTTGATAAGTAATTTAACCATTTTAGTCATTATCTAGACTAGAAAATATTTGATGACTTAATCCTGGATTCAGTCGCTATCTAATTTTTTTTCATTTCAATTATTTCTAATGTGTTAACCAATTTCTGCAAAGCTATGTGCAATATTACGATGTTTCCTTCGTTGCCCCTCTACAACCTTTCACAACCCCTAAAAAATCCAGCCTAAATAGGGTTAAATTATGGAATTAACAAGAACATATTTGTTATTAACTCAAAAAATTTAAACAAGCATATGGATATAAGGGAAATAGATCACCTCTTTAGATGCATAAAACAGGAAATGAAAGGAGTTTATGATTGTTATAATGGAGAAATCTTCTAAGAAGTCCTTAATTTCATAACAGTAAAAAGCACCATATAAAGGTCAAGTAAATTCAGTCTTTTAAATATATATATATTTTTTTATTTATATGCTATTACATATAAAAAAATATGCGTTGTTGGTTTTTTTTTTATTTTTTCTAAGAAAGACCACACAGTATTCATAAGGAAATCTTACTTCTTTATATGATGAATCAAAGGATTTACACTTTTTTTTGAGGATAGAATACTTTTATTGAATGTTATCTACATTTTCGCGGGAAATCCCTAGGTAAAAATTAAAATGAGTTTTTTATAACATATATTTTCCTGATTTTTTCTCGTCTTTTTGCAATAAAAACTCTAAAAGACAAAAAAAGTTTTAGAATCCTTTGCTCAAATATGCTATTACATTTAAAAAAATGCGTTATCAGATTTTAAACTTTTTTTTTTTAGTTCTGCTAAGAAAGACCTCACAGTATTCATAAAGGAATCTTACTTCTTTATAGACTGGATCATATTTCTCAACTTGTGATTGATCGATTACATCGTGCAAAGTAACAATGATGAGATGATTGTTATATTCCCGACTGGCGGCTCGATTTTCTTCAGAAGTTTCAGCAAATGGTTGGCCTGCGTCAAAGTTCTCCCAAATTCTGTTAATCAACGGAGCTAGCTTTTCATTTTTATGGTCATTAATAAAATCATAAAGAGGATTCAGTCTGGTGTACATTTTAAATCCTGTTCGATCAGGCCTATGCATACCATAACCCCAATGATCACAAAATCGAATCAAATCATTTCTAGTAACTAGCTGTGGATATGTGTCAGGGTACCACATTTCTTCACCAACTAAGAAACTCTTCTGTCTGATATTCTGTAATGTTTGTTTCGAAGTTTTAAGAATAGGAGGTATAAAAACTTTACATTTTGGAATAAATTTTCTCCATATATCATTACAAGAATCTATAATGTTTCTCCAATGTTTACATACTTGTAACAATGTTGGAAGTTCCTGCAATTTAAAAAAGTGAAATATTTCAATCAATGCATCACTATGAAGATCTGTAATTTTAGTCATCTTTTATAAATACATTGACCTAAAAACAAAAAGTTCTATGTACATTAAAGCTTAAATTAAGTACATGCATAATAATAAAATAACACGACAAATCAATTGCAAATGGCTTGAGATGATAAGGCAAAGTTCAGCAATGTAAATCTTAAATTTACACAGAATAGCTGTCCAAGTCAAGTTTTTAACAGGACTTACTGGTGGAAAATATATACTGAGTAATGGTATGCTAATTCTTTGTGAAATCTTAGAAGAAGAATGTTGTAACAATATAAACTTTGTTATTATTAGGTAATTACTTCAGCATAGCATGCATATGTCAACACCTTATAAAGAATTACGAGGTCATTATATTGCACTTTCAAAGTCAATTTAATTAATGTTGACCTAAAAAAAACATTGTCTTTTCCTGCAGAGACCAATAGTCAAAAACACACTAATTCTTTAATGCACAGCCAATTCATTTATGCAAAAAAAAATTTCTCCTTTTTCTGGATATGGACAGGTCGTTTCAATGATGACATTAAATATTTTTTTTTGCTCTGTAAATATCTAATTTACTAATTAAGTGGGTTTTCACTTGGTATACAACACGTCACATAATGAAATTATACATTACTTTCATTTGTGTGTCATTTGTGTGACATTAGTAGGACTTACTGGAATGTTATGCTAAAACATCAGTATTCAATATTGATGTGCTTCAAAACATATACAGGAACTCAACTTCCCGAATTAGAGTCAATCATTTAGCTTCTGAACTGCTAGCTGTAAATGTCACCAAAACCCTTTATTACAGCAACTTAGTAGTATTGATTACGGGAAATAGGTTCGGCCACACAATTTTAGTGATGCTACAAACAAACAAAAAAGTTGCGAATTTGCTATATCACAACAGAAAACAAAACCAAATCCACAAATCCTTACATCGAATGGTGAATACACTATACACAAGAAATATCACACACACAAAAGCCTTTACTTACTAAAACACAAAAACACCTATTAAAACACAAATCATAACACACACATACGCACAGCACAGATATCTCACACTGATAAAAAACTTATGCACACAAAACACGAAAAACACAGGGTACATGAGGTGACAATAACATGAAAACATTTAAACTAAAACATTCCCTTGATTAAATGTTAAAATGATATTACTACATTATTTTAACTAGTAATTAAAGTTTTTTCTTGGATATGGATTGGTTATAAGGTCATTGCAGTATTCAAAAACAAATATTTTTGTGAATGTTCTTCTGACGAAGAGGATCATTCTATAGATTCAAATCTATTAAAATCTGTAACAAGCAAGGGGGATGTACTTTCTTTTTCCTAAAAATATCTAAAACAATAACCTTAGGGTTAGGTTAGGTTGAGAAAAAGAATACAAAATATTACTCGGTCTTTTCACCTCTATGTCATTTCTCAAAGTGGTTGCATATATACGTGCACCTCTTGCTATTATATGTTTCTTCTTGTTAAAACATATCACATTGAAAACAAACGTTTAAGCTGTTAACCTTCAGTGAAGAAAGACTTAGACTGTGTTAAATTTTTTAAAAAGAAGTTTTGAAACATCTTATAGTTAGATATTTTAAAAACTGGAATATATCTTGACAACAAAAGGAGAATAAACCAATTTATACTGTTGATGAATTCCTTTCTAGCTACACCTGGCCTGTCAGTGTGAAAAAAATGTTTGTAACGATTTCAAATCATGTTACATTTGCTATTCCCCCTGAATTATTTTATGCTTTTCGTATCACCAATTCGTTACATTAAAACCATAGTGGATGAACAGACAGAATGTGGTTTTTATAGAAAAGACTGGCTGGACATCCCATGGGAAAATCCTCTTCATTAGGGAGGCAAGTGTGTACAACATTAATCATGTACGTGCATATACAAAAATTGTTTATGGATATATTTTATAGTTTTAATGATTATGACATCATAATATACTCAACAGTTCCAAGAAAAATGATTTTGCCTTATATAAATAACATAACTCACAGTTTAATGTCAGATGATCGTAAAAACAGCATGAAGGCAAAATATAAAAGAACAAGTCAATAGGCATTACATTACCTTGAATTTCTTAAGAAAGAAGCTAACTATTAGCATTAGCTAGATTTTCAAGCAAAAACGTTTTATTGAATCCATGTTTAAAAGATTAAGTTTTTTTTATTAAGAAACAACCAAATCATGGCCCAATGGTAAATATAAATAAAATCTTAGGCGCTTTACAAATTCTGCACTTCATTGGTAATAATTGACTCAAGTAACGAACTAAATTGTTGCATATTTGACAAATTTATTTCAAAGCAATATCCTTAGTTTCTTACACTAGTTTTGTAAAGAAGAGACATGATTTAAGTTCAACATCAAATGTAAATAAATAAAATTATAACTTTATGCTTATATACATAATAAATTAAAAACGTAAATCACACAATATACATCTAATTGGATGCATTAAATGTTTATATACAGGCATTATGGTGTACACCCCTTCACAGCAACACAACCACCAATTAAGGTACAAGTAAAAATGTCGGTCTCTACCAGAGTTAAAAGCATATAAAAATTTAATTTCTAAATTTTTGTCAATTTTATGTATAAGAAGCAATAAAAACTCTTTAGTGAAGATAAAAAAATAAATGTGGTACCAATCCAACAACGTACTAAAGGAATGCAACTTTTTTCCTTCGAAATGACTAAAAGAAAAAAATAGAATTTTAATAAATTTTCCTACAGTTTTGGTACATGTAAACATACGGATGCCAAAAGAATAATTATCACAAAATAGTCATAATTACCACAGGTGGGGAGTAAGTGTCTACATTGAGTCGAGTAGCTTCTTGGGCTAACATGTCTTCATATTGTTCCTCTTCAAACCTGTTAAAATAAGCTTTGTTCAGATATTTCCCTTAAACATAAGATTGAAACTTTATCATCGTCCTTCTACATTAGATGTGCATTTCAATTAGGAAAACCCACAACTTCACACGGAAAGTATATAGTACACTCTGCGAAATATAAATCAATGTTTATGGGCTTATAAAGTTACCTAGCACGTTCACTTTCTTCCTTTTCTTTCCGCTTTTGTCGTTCTCGTTCAGTCTCACGTGCTGTTATCTGACACAGAGAATTCAATGTTATCAACCACTTGACATTTAATGACATAATTCTCAATGCATGGTTTATTATGCCAAACCAAACTATACCAAATATATTTGACACATACCTGCTCTTGTATTTCTTCTTCCCGTTGCCTTCTTTTAGTTAACTTTTCATTTTCTTTCCTGTGCGTGAGAAGTTGATGCTCTTCCATTTGCTGTAGCAGTAATTCTCTCTCTTCGATAGTCTCCTGCTGCTTTGCTCGAATGTGTTCCATCTTTGCTTCAATTTGCTGTTGACGTTCCTCAAAAACCTTGGAAAAAAAATCAATTCAATTCCCCACAGCCAATTTTGTGTGCTTCAATTCGCAAGTGTATAAAACAAAACATACTGATTTCATTAATTTCTCTCTTGCTAAACGTTCTCTTTCCCATTCACTTTCTCTTTTTCGCCACTGCCTACTTGCCTCCTCCCTGCAAATAACAGTACAGAAGGATAAGATTCACAACAAACTGTAAGAAAAAGTCGCATAATTATGCAAAAACGCCAAACCTACTGAAACAACATGTCAAGCTCTGCTTCTCTTGTCTTCTCTAAACGAAGTTGATCAGCAACAACCTAATTAATACAAAAAATGTTTAATTATTATTTGGTTGATTGTGTTTTTTATTGTAACCGACTTAGGTTATACATTATGCCTTTAATTAAATAACTTTCAGCCAGACAGATTTAAACAAAAAACTAATCATTACATTTGAAACTTTAACATTTTCTTTAAACAGGGGTTCAAGAACTACAAGGTTACACAATTTGTTAACCTTCTGGATGAGTCAACATAAAAATAGTTGCTTAAAAAAGAAGTTTCAGCATTGGAAATGATTATGTCCCTAACTCCTATAACACAAATAGCATCATGTTTTAACGTTAAGTATTCAGAGTATTCAACATTACTAGTTAACTATCTAGCTATATTGTCTATACAAAACGATGATGAAATATCCAGTTTCATATAAAAAAAACTAAATACATGACGACCGATTTATAGCACAAATATGTCCTCCCTCATTTTAAGAGTTTTTGATTCCTCAATCAACATAAAATGAATTATATTATAGGAAAACTAAAACGAAATTCACATTTTTCTTTTTATCTACCCTAGATGGTAAGCAAATACAATAATAACCAATTACCCTGTCCTGTCCTGAGATATTTCCCTCAGCCATTGCTTTTAGACCTTAGGCTATATCTTGCAGTGCAGCCCTGGTTAGTCGGTTTTTATGGCATTAAAATAACATAACAAAGCATATGAACAAATTTTAAACGGACTTACCTGATGCATGTATTCAGCATCTGCTTTTATTTTTTCTCTTCTTGCTGATTTAATGAGCTCCTCTTTTTTTTCCTAGTTGAATATCTACATTAGTTTAAACAATTTCACGTTTTTAAGGATTAATAAAAAATGGAGCAACACTAACTTTTTCAGCAATTTCAGCGAGTATCTTCAAATCAAATTTCTAAATATCAAATAGATACATTCAATAAAGTGCCTGTCTAAGATCAAATAATTGCATTAGCAAAAGGTGAAAAGGCAATGGAAAACAAGTTTAATATGATGATAGTTAATAATGGCTGTAGCAGAAATATTTTTTATTTAAAACTTTTTTATTGATTAACCTCTACAGCTAATACCCTTTATAAATAATGTATTATACTCTATTTTGGGCTGCAAAAACAACCTAAACATGGTCAATGCATAGCTACACAACAATGTTAGCAATTAATTCTAAATCATGCTAACTGCCAACTGGGATCATAACAGCCGAAAATAATAATATAATAGCCGAATAATAGCCGAAAAATGTTAAAATAAACAGCCAAGATAAGAAAAAAAACACTAATAAATGCTTAGATGTGTTCATATAAAACATGAAAATTCAAAACAACATGCAGACACATGAAAACATTAGGCTCCTGTAAAAAAGAAGATTTAAATTAAAAGATATCTCACAGTTCGAAATTTATCAGCTTCTGCATAGCAAAAAACATTACAAAAACTTAAAAAAACGAATTATAAAATAATGTTCACATTAAAATTGTTTAAAAACAATTCCAATGTGTTTATTAGCTATTTGCAGTAGGGTTAAAAATTTCTTACGAGAGCCTCCTGGACTTCTTTGCTACGTTGTTTAAGTTGTTGTTTGTATTGTCGAATAAGTATGCGTCTAAAAATTAAAACTGATCAAGCTACATTTTAAAAACCACTTCAATCAGCAACAAGAAAAATTCAGTTGATTTTGTAAAGAGATTAAAATTGAAACAGTAAATTATTAAATAATACGGTAAAACTAAAACTAATTTGCAGTGAACAAAGAACGTTGCATACCCAAATTCTCTTTTCTTTCTTTGATTTTCAAAATCTTTTCTTATTTTTTCCTACATATAATGTTACTGATAATTCATAAACCGAATGATAATGCATAATTTTAATATAGACAAGATGACAAAGATGAGGACACCTTTATTATCTTCTCTATATCAGAACATGTTATTGCAATATCAAATTTAAAACCATTTCACAAGCAGATTTCAAAACAAACTTTCCTGTAATACTGAAAGTTCATGAAAGGTTTTCATTACAAACAATACAGATCCACGATGTCCTTTTTATAAGCCATAAGCCAGCCTGAAGCACGTAAGCTCTTAAACCACCCACCTAACGTGTATTAGCTCTAAAACCACCCACTTGAAGTGTCTTAACTCTCAAACCATGCACATGAAAAGTGTCAGCTTTCAAACCACCCACCTGAAGTGCCTATTTTAACAAGCACCCATGTTGATAGAATACCTATACCCACCCTCCATTAAGCTAACACTTTGAGAAGTCTTTCATTTTTTTGAAATTTTAACACTTACATGAATATGAGTTTTTTAGAATCTCAATACAACTTTTTGTACATCATTCTCAAATACAAAAATTACTACGGACTTGTATTTGCTTTGTGCAAATATACCTTCAGCAACTCTTTAGCACTAACTCACTATGGTAATAAATAAAATCTTACTGATTCCAACAAAGCTTCATTGTGATGGCGTAGCTTTTCTTCTTCAGCTTTAAGCATTTTACTTTCTTCTTCTTTTCTGTGTAATAATGCCATCTGTTGTTTCAACTCATCAGCCAGAATTTTATTTTTTAATGCAGTTTCCTCCACTTTCCTTTTTTCTTCTTCTAAGGCGGCTTCGTTTTGTAATTTTAGTATTTTGTCAAGTCTGGATTTCAAACAGAATAAAAAGAATTACTGTAATTGTTCTTATTTTAAGCACTTACACAGAGTTTTAACAAATTTCACATACTTTCTGTCTTGTTCCTTGGCTAATTCTACAACCTGAAAAAAGTCAGTGGAGCCAAAAGTTACTACACAGTTTTAGGCAAATCTAATTAAAAAGCCTTCCATTTAGAGAAAACCCGAACTCAGAATGACGTCTTAGATCTATTGACACTGACAAACATTACAGACTTTTATTTTCTTATAGTTTAAGCAACTAAGTTCTGTTTGCAGTGCTGAATGTTGCTTCTTTATGAAAAATAAAAGGTAAATTAGCCAATTGCTATACTTTTATTCAAGATGATGATATGGTCATACATTTCGAAATACCAAAATATGGTTCAGTTAAGGTGACAACTCGAGCACCTATAGTTACTTGTTATATAAAATAAAAGTGTATATTTTCCTTTAAATACATAGCTTACTTTTTCCTGGTAATGAAGAAAAAAAGCTTAGATCTGCTAAAGTTTTAGTTGTAAAACAGAATCAATGTCAATAAAGTTTTATTTTAAAGAAAGTGACACACTCTCATTTGTTTAAATTTAAATTGAGTACCGAGGAAGGGTTTATAAATCATAATTCCTAAATTTTATTTGCAACATTGATTCAAAAAGAACAACAAAAGAACAACGTAGATTGTGAATCCAAATGCCGTAAATTTAGCATGAAAATCTAAAATATCATAATGCCAAAAATTGTTTACAAAAGAAAAAAAGGTAATCTTACTTGCTCTTTTTCAGCCACTTGATCTTTCCATCGAGATGTCACATATTTTTTATTTCGCTCATACTCAATCTACAAGGCAAATATAATTAGTACATGACAACATTACATGAAAGTACCTGTTACTCTACTCTGTGTACAATGTTTTTAAGTCTCATTGTTTACCTCTCTTAACCTTGGCTCATTTTTTCTCCAATGATCATGCAACTTTTCTTGGGCCAACTAAAGCAAATAATCTCTTGGTTAAAAAAGAAAACAAAACAATAATTATGTTGACTGATTTTCAGCGTCAATGCTATTAAAAAGGGATTCACAAGCAAAAGTCATAATTCATCAGCAAGGAACAATTTGTAATATAGCATGTTTTCTTAGCATACATCGTATTGTTATATACTGGTAGGCAAAACCGCCTATGGAATAACTAATGATATCCCACCCCTATTATTTAATGAAAGTAATCAATTTTATGTTGATGCCAATCATTGAAATTGTTCAAGCATTATTTCCCATTCTGATTGTTTGCCAGTAATATAAGGTGATTAAGGAGGAAATGTTGTAAATATGGACAAATGCATTTTTTAATTTTAAAAACAGAATATAAAACACTTTAAAAAAGTTGTGTTTATTCCACATATAATCGATTATGTTCAGTATTGATATTTACTTGTTTCCTGTGTGCTTCTTTTTCAGCTTGAAGATCATCCACTCTAAATGGAAGCATATTTAATTATATACATATCTTCCAATATGTTGCAGTTATCACAAGGTACAATATTTGTTTTAAATGTAATATTTTAGCGTCATTATTCTCCAAGCCTTTTACATGCAAATAAATAATAAGGAAACTGAAAACTACAATATTGCACAAAGTATGCATAAAGTGAAAAAACAGGTTTAAAATTAGCACATTATATTATGCTGATTAAAAGAATAAACAAAACAAATCTCCCGTGAAAAAAAATAGAAAAATACAAGACTTTGCTGGAGAGAGATGCCTTTGTTTTTGAATATATATATATATATATGTCTTATATGCCTTTGCAATATCCCTAATAGGTATGCCTACACCGTTTTCTCTACATTTAGGTAAAATAAAACATCATAACTTTGCAGCATGGGTAAAATTAAATTATCTGGAGAATCAAGAGTTTTTAAATCATCAAATCAAAATTAAAAAAAAACCCACCTTTGTTGCATGGCTTTAAAATCCTTTCCATGGTACTTTCTCCTCTCTCTCAATTCAATCTAAAGAAATTTACCTTAGCATTAGAAATATACAATAACTCTCTAACAAACTTACAAAGTACACATTCTTCCTCTTTTAACTCTCAGAGTTATATTTTTAAAGCTAGTGCCAACTTTATTTAAAAAATACTTGTGTAATATTTATACAATATAAACTATTTTGTATATCTATACTGAGTAATATTACCCAAGGTCAATAGAATATACTCAGCTTGCAAGGTCGATACACTGATCAAGAAAAATATTTCTGGGAAGAGATAGATAAAACAGTTTATATTGTATTGTGATTAACTGATATCTAGTTTGTTTGGGTTTGTAAAAGCCAGGATTATTTTTTAAAGATTTACTTTTGACAAGGTTTTGATGAAGAAAGAAAACACTCCATTTGCATTTCATTGTATCAATTTTTAAAATACATGTAAAAAGACAGTCAATATCCATATATAGAATTCTTTGAACCAAACTTTATTCCTTGTCAGAAGAAGAATCTGTCACACAAATCACATATGTATCTCGCGGAAACAAGTTGGTTTTTATCGACTTAAAAAAGAAAACCGAAGCTCATTTACTCAAAATTGAACCTAAAAAAGTTTTTCAAACAGGGCATTCCAAAGTTTCTCATCATGAGGTTAGCTCAAAGTTTATTTCTTTTTCTAAACTTTTTATTTGTTTATTACCAGACCAAAGTTGGTTACTTTTATAGAAAATCTATCAGATTAAAAAATGAATGTAATTCGATTCGAAAATGTGAAAAACAATCTGTTGTTGTTGAACGAAGTTGGTGTTAGTTAGAAATATCTTTTTAAAAAAGAACAAGAAACGATGATAAAACATCACAAAGATAATTAATTGAAAATTTATTGAGCAATTGCATACGCTTTCATTTCATTTTATTTGGGATGAAGCGAAGTTTAGTAATCAAAGTAAAAAACTGATTGAACTTTGCGAAAGAAAAAAAAGCAGGTGTGTTGTTTAGATTATCTGGTAGGGAAATGAATTTAGGCGTATAATAATTTTTTAACCATCTCAACTTTCGGAGCTAAATTTGCTCTTAAACATTAAATCCAATATGATGTCTTCAGCCAAAAAATATTTCCTTTAAGCACTTTTTTGTAAGAACAAACTCCTAAAAATGGGTCAGAAGTTCATAATATTCTAAGAATATGTCCAAGCTTGATTGTTTGTTCTGAATATAAAATTGTTTTGTGCATTGTAAATTATCTTTAAAAGTTCCCACGCTATCCCTAAACATTTTGTGAAGCATTGTAGCTACTTACTCTGCAAGTATTTCAATGCAAAGTTAAAAAATAGTCTGTTTAAATTAAAGGCGTATTCATGGGTTAATTCGTACTGTTGTATTTTGAAGGTGTCCATAAAAAAAGATCACAAAAATGCTAAAATCGAAAAATTATTCTAAAAAATTATTCTAAGGCTTTTTGTATTTTAGAAAGAATTCTCATTATTTCTTTGTATCATTTTAAGAAGAGGATGATATTAAAAAGAACTTTTGGTCATCACCTAGACATTTTTACTGTATTACATCAGAAGTTAACAAGCTATATTATACAAACAAAGTGATATTTACAATGCTTTTACTGTAAAAGAACCATGTCTAGGCTCTTTTTAGAGTAGTGTTCCAAATTGTTATGTAAAAATGAAAAAGTGAAGACATTCAAGGTTACCTCATAAGCTTTATTTTCTTTCGACAGCAATTCTCTTAATTTTTCTCTTCGTTGAAAAAGTTGCTCATATTTTTCATTGCGAATCTCTTTGCTGAACAACTTGTCTACTGCATTCATACTAAAAAAGGGAGCACAACGTCAATCAATACAAAACAACATCTGATTTTTCATGTAAACTTTCATTAACAAAATTGTTAAAAAAAAAAGTTGGAATAATAGCAGAAAAAATAGCATGACAGTAGCATGCTGTAATATGAGGACTAATGTTAATTTTAGAAAACTAACATTTGGGATCAACGGAAAAGGGCTTTGAGAGATCGATCCTATTCCTTTCTTTGTGAGGATTATAATGATACCCACTTAAAAGTTTCAAACTTGAGTGATCAAGATGCCTTTACTGAGTACAGTATACAATTATTACAGGTCTGACAAAAAGGGATGAGGTGATGAGTTCTCCCATGACCTTGATTTTTTAATAAGGCTATTGCTATAACTCCTAAAGCACTTCCTAACCTTTATTAACATAATATATATATAACATAATCATTAAAACAAGCTGACAAGATTTTTTTTTCTTGTTCATAAATTATAAAATGTCAGTTATTTCTAATCAGTTTGAGCAATCAAAAAAGAAAATGCTGTCAAGTAAAAGGGCATGGATAAAAGAAAAAGAGAATAATGAAGTCTAAAATACTACTGTATCATTTTCTGTATGAATTTGGTGCAAATGTTACTTTGCTGAAGGATGCCTGAATGTTCAAATAGATGAAATTAAATTTAGAAAACTTATCAGTATGTCAATGCTCGCTATGTTAATATGCATTATACCAAATATCTTTCTATCCAAATTGATTTTTACCATTTGATTCATACAAATCTGCTAAGAAAAAAGGCCTACAGTCAAGCCTGTCCCAAAATAAACTTCCGTTTTGACTTATTAAGACTGGTTGTTAGCCTGTGTAAGGTTTGAATTATCAAATTGCAATTCGCAATTTGCAAATCGAAAATGTTGTCTTTGCGAATCTTTCTATAAAGGAAATGTTAAAATCGTGAATTCCATCATTAAGTGTTTGTTGTACTTATTTCTATAACGGTTACTGCAACAAAATAAACACTCTCAAAGGGTCAATGGCAAGTTGCCTATAGTGTTCCTTAACAATCAACAAGAGGTTTTTTTCCAGAGTCCACAACACAATAGTCCAAGGCTTGTGCCAACACCGCGCTATTAGCTATGGACTTCAAAATTGGTATGGGGAGTCTGGGACCATGTAATGTAAGCTTGCAAACTATGAAACACCTAAATTTTTAAAATTTTCTTTAACCGCTAAAAAGAAAGAGAAAAAGTTATCACAGTGGTATAAATAGTGATTCGATGTAGTATGATCCCTTTTCTGTTCAATAAAATAAATATTTATACTTCTAATCGATTAATAGTGATTTTATTTGATGTTTTGTTAGGTATGGTTTTTTCAGAAAAATTTAGGCAACCTGGTGTTTACTTTGCACTTAATTGATAGACCAGAGAATATCAATTCAATTTTATGCGAATGCTGGAATAAGCGTGACAACATGGTCCTAGAAATTAAAAGCAAGCTAAAGGTTGGTAGAGAACGAGGCAAGGGACTAAACAGTAAATCTAAGACTTCCCCAAGTTCATGTAAATTAGGAAAAAATTCTGACTTTAAGTTGATAAACTTCAAGCACATGTATCACTATGTTTTGCAAATTGTGCCTCACCCTTACCCTATTGGACAATGTTGGACAGATCATTGGTTTAGTCATAAGACCTTAAATGATTTCACAATTAAAATCAAGCTCTTTTGCTGGTATAATACACTAGGGATGCTGAAGTCATTGGCACTGAAACTTTTTTATTTAATAGATGTAACATATTTGGCCCTAAAAGCCTTTTGGACCCTTTCAAACAGATTAATAATATTCCATCTTTGCTGGCCTTAGCATCCAAAGTAATGTTTTTCAATCAGTTAATAAACCAAGCAGGGGCTCACTTTTGTAAGAAATTTTGGCTAATTGAAGAGATAGACTCCCAATGAAATTGTTTAAGATTTAGTGTTTCACCACTACCCATTTTAAATATAGGGATAAACATGGGTCTTAGATGACTATATTATACTGTTGGGTATTTGAGCCACCTTATCAGTGAAAAAATCTCTGAAGCTTTTTTTATAGATTTAGCTCAATTTTTCATCATTTTTTAGCCTTTTTAAACAGATTTCGCAAATAAAATCACTTTAGAGATGTGTTTGTGGAAAGTCTAGGGCACTTTAACCCATGCCAATCAGTCAGTAATGAAAATACTAAGTGGTTGAGAAATGTTGGAAAGGTTGAAGGTTTAGTCACATTTTGTGGTGTGAAGTTTGAACCCCTAAGGACCAATAATTTTCATCAATAATATTTCAGAACATCCAGTCCTACCAACTTTAGTAGAGCTTTTTTATTTGAGTTGCGCCATGATGGAAAATCTAAACCAACTCATTTAAGTTGACATTTTTTCTAAAAAACATAACTAGAAAGGCCGTTCTTACCTTGATAGGTTAGGTTGAAGCATCCAACCTTGGTAAAATTGTTATTAAGGGTTTCACAAAGCAATATTGCCTTGCAGAGATTCTTTCAGGTTTGTTTGATGATTTTTTTGAAAAAAATGTTTCATTGTCAATTTTTGCAAAACAATGTTCATATTTTCATATTTAGATATACAGTTGAAATTTCTAAAGTTATATCTTGTACCTAGGTATGGCTAAGATGTTTTTGTGTTCGTTCCATGTTATTTTATTGAACATATCAGAAAAAAATATATTAGTTTACTTTTCTGATTTTCTATGTTTCACTGATTTTGTGGTCAAAAACAGAGCTTTTGCGGCGTCTATGTCTATCCATTCACAATTTTTCTGAAGAAAAACTCTTTAAATATATCGTTGGAAAAGAAATTTTAAGTAGGTTTTGAATATGCCATTTTCAACTTGTTTCTATAGGCAAAGTTATTTTGCTTTAACCTATTTTCAAAAACATTGGAACAAGCTTTTTACTATATGCTAATAACCCTTTGGACAATTTTTGAAACCAATGAAAGTAAGCTATATTATTAATAATATGTATATTATTAACAATTTATCTGGGATTAAAATTTTTTACACAATATAAAAATGCTTTGACTGAGAGGGTATATCGATTTCTTTTTTGTAACGGTTTTGTCTGCTACGAAACCAGTACAGCAGCAGCTTGTATAGATCAGTAAATTTCTCATAATGATATAAACAAAAAATCATTTTTAAAGATACTGTAAGGGAAAGTGAGCATGATTTTTTAAATCACGTGATCTTCTTCACATTAATATATTATTATTTAAATATATGAATATTTGGAAAGATCTCAACATTTTCTATAGGTTGATATACAAGTTTTTTGTATTAAAATGAATAATACAAAGATTTATAAGGTGGAGAAAATTTGACCCCCTCCTTCACGTTCGAATTTTCTTTTACAAAACCATTGGATATTTTCCACATCTTTTTTCGATTATCTTATTCAGAAGGGATGTAGTATCTAAAATGGTTTTCAGATTTCTTTCTTAATTCTAAGTCGTTTTATTTAATTTTTTTTTTTTTTTTTGAAATTCAACTTTTTATAACTTATATTTTTCGTAACTTACATCAAACTTTTATCAGAGTTATGAAAGCAAAAAAAAATCGAAAAAACAATTTGGGATATACATATTATTCAGCTTGATTTTAAACCTGGTTATGTAAAAGAAAGTCAAAATGAAAGCAATACTTTGCAATAAAATGAACACAGAGAAAAATAGCTTTACAAATTTTCAACGCTAAACAACTTGCAGCATGACTTCGCTGAAATCACCATAGTAACGATCACTTTATTCAAATATTCTTTTTTTTTCTTACGCAGATGTTTAGATTTTACAAGTGAAGATGACTGAAAATAAAAATAATAAGGACTTTAATTGGTGAAATGAAAGATGTTGGGTGAGTTTAGAAGTTTATTTGTTTCAAACCAACCTACAATTTGTTACGTTTTGTTTAGATATGATGGTTTGGTTTTCGTGACAGGACTTAAAGATTTGATATTTCAAGACAAAAATGCGGAAAATTAATAAATTAATATTCTTTTTCAGGTATATTTGAGAAAGTGTGCGATAATTTGCATGTGTAAATTAAGTAACACGTGCGATGTGAAACGCATGTGCAAAGAATGTTATGCATGCGATACAGGCTCCGAGGTTATTTTTTGTTGCGCATTCATTTTGCGGTAGAAAAGTGAGGGACGTTTTATATAGTGAACCCCAAACACGATGATCAAGCGTCTACTGGTAAGGCGACTCTCTTAATCTTAACTTTCTTTTCTACATGTCCAAAATAGTATGCATGACTTTTTAAAAGTTTAAAACTGTACTGTAGTTGGGAACAATGCTTCGCATATGTTTTTTAAATTAAACGCGCTGGAATCTTTTTAAGTAATTAAATCAACAATACATTTTTGCGCAATGTATTATATTATTCGCGAAAGATTTTTATTATTTAATTACTTCACGCTAATACTTAAGGGAATAGCTTATCAATACATTTACACATTGCATCTCGCTATTAGAAAAAATATAATTGCTCCGATATTTCTTCGCGAGCGCATTGTTTTTTAACACGCAAATATAAACTCGCAAAACGCTCAAGGGATTTAATTATAACAAAAGACAAACGACTTCCGTCCTCCACGCAAAGGTGTGATATTAGCGTGTACGCGATAGATTACATTCAGACTGTACTGTATACTGTCATTTTTATAATTATTGTTTACTTCTCAGGTCATCACAAGCAAATAGGCAAAAATATGCTTTGTTTTCAAATTAAAAAAAATCTTTATCCACAGGGCTTAAAACTTCCAAAAAAAATTACATCTCACGCGGGTTTTGTTTTTACAGGCCTAAAGAAAAAATCTATTAAATTCAGACCTGCTATGGTTTCGAATTGTTTTGTTAAATAAAGAAATTATCTACAATTAAATACATGATAAAATGTTTATTCCACCTGTAAGTGCAGTTTTGCAGGCTTGCTTCATCTGTGCTCCGTCGGCGTTCACCCCAGCATTATAGTTAAGAAACGCATGGCTGGATTTCTTGTGTAAGACCTGGTTATCAACGACGAAGGGGCCAGGCAAAAGAGATTTATGTCTACGTAGTTCTTTTAACTAAGTCAGGAGTCGGTGAACTAGCTAGGATGGTCAAGTTGGCTATTAATAGGCTTGCTCGCGGATTAAAAGGACTAGGACTATTCAATAATTTCTTAGATCTAAAAGTGTCCGACCATGACGGAAATCTATCGGACGTTTTGTCTGACGAGTTCCAAAAATTATTTTGAGGGCTGCCAACGCACGCTACAAAATTGATTTTATAGGTTGATTTTGAAAACTCAATATTTATTACTCAGGCGTGGGATTAATCACATGCCTGAAACGATTTAGGCGTGTGCCAAGGCGTGCGCGTGTAATAGCACGCCTCTCCTGAAAAAGACTGATATGAGCAAGGTCGCTATATCAAAAAGAAGTTGGTCAACAGCAAGGGTTGTATGGATACCTTGAAGTTGTTCTCAATTACATACAAGAGTTGGCACTCGGGAGAACACATGTAGTAAACTTGGAAGAATTTTGTGAAGCTATAAGTGTTCTTAAGTTGACGTAACTATACTTATAATATGTAGAAAATAAATATAAAAAGCAAACAAACTTATTTTTCATTGGTGTGAAAACCTTGAGGCTTGTATTAAAAATGGCGTCAATTTTGGCAATAGTTTTAATCGTCCTCTCCCACTAATTCCTTTTCCATCTTCAAGTTTTTTGCCCTTTAGATCTTTGACAAGTTTTCTCAGGTTCGCCCCTATTCGATTTGTGACACGAGTAACACATTGGAGAGTAGGGACACCCAACAGAAAAAACATTAATTGGTAAAATGACACATGATACCGAATACGTGTTATAACGAGATCACACTTTGATCCCAAAGTTACTAATGAGTAAACATTTTTTATTTATAAATAAACATACCTCAAGGTTTAATTTAAGAATAAAAATTTCACCATTAATTTTTTTTTTTTTCAATCCCATTAACAAAGAATTTTTTTTAAAAAAAAATATCATTTTTTCCTTACAGTAAGGGATCGTCTCTGAGATCATTTAAAAAAAAAATCGTTTCAAATCGTTTCATTTTTTAATTAGCATAGCATGTGATATGAATTTGAAACGATTTTAAAGTAATGTTTAATTTTTTGAAATCGTTTCAGATCGTATGGAAATCGTTTCACTATTTTGTAAATCGTTTCATTAAAAAATAAAAGAAATTATTAACCTAAAAGGTCTCTCAATAAAACCTACTCGCTGTCACATAGGTTTTTCTATAGCTGCTTTTCGTTCCTAAACTTTTAAAATGCGATCTCTAATGAAGCTTTTTATCACAACCTTTTGTTCTTAAATTTTTAAAAAGCGATCTAAAAAAGCATTTCTATCGCCGTTCTTTGTTCTTAAACTTTTAAAATGCGATCTCGAAAAACTTTGCTATCACCACATTTCGTTCTTAAATTTTTAAAATGCGATGTCAAAAAGCATTTCTATCGCCGTTCTTTATTCTTATTTTTTTTTCATTGCAATATTTTTCATTTTAAAGGAAATTGTTAGTTTTAAGAAAAACTTTTATTTTTAGTTTTGAAAAATTGCTTTACGATATTTACGATATTGTTGCTGATGTCGATGTTGTGTTGAATAAGAGAAAGAGAAATACGATGCGATGAAAATCGTTTCAATTTGTATTAAAACTGAAACTATCTTGGAGACGATCCCTAACCTTAACCAAATCATGCACACACCTGCTGTCAATTTTTATTAATTTTTTTACTTCTTGCTTGGCTTTTTAAAATCATTTGTATATATCTTGCTGAAAATAAAAAAGTTAAAAATGAGAATATTTCAAATCGTGGAGATGGGTAATTGGGTAGTTGCTAAGGGAAGACTTGATAAGTTGCTAAATTTCATGGTAACAACGTATTTGTTGTATTTGCTCTCTTCCGTAGAGCCTATATTTTTTCATATTTTAACACGCAATGCGAAAAATTGCACTGGGGATACTACAACGCTTAATCATGGTCACTTCTAATGAAAACTTTTTATTGAAATTAAAGGTTATATATATAATTCCAGCAAAACTAGGAAAATGTAATACCTTATTTGTTTTCAGGAATCCCAACAATTTATGATGCAGCACAGAAATATTAAAATACAGAAATATAAACGTTGGAGTTTTTCTGATTGTTTAACAGAATCTAGAGCCAAGGTGTTGACAAAACCGATATTAAAAAAACAATTTTTTTTGCAAGAGATTGCATCAGGAAGGGCCTAGGAACAATAATAATTACACCTTTAATGATGGCACTTTTAACCAGGGGACAATAATTAAAAAACTCAAGAATTGCCAACTTAAGAGAAACTATGCCAATAATTATATTACAGCATTGAGTGACGAAGGTTAAGGCGAAGGAGCTTATGTTTGCTTAAACCCTTTATGTATGCATCATTCCATAACAAATAAGTTTGGCCTGACACCCACCATCTCAGATTTGCCTGATTTTTTGCATGTAAGATAGGATTTTACAGAAATGAAAATGTACCAAATTTTAGCTCCCAACTCCTGACAGTTGCTGAGATACAGACACTCGTTAACCCGCAGAGGTAGCAACACGCTAACTTACCAACTACCAACTCTCCAATAAAAACCTTATTTCCTGACTATAAAAATTCCCACACTTGTTAACAATTCCACTTACCATTAAAGGGTCCTAGCTAGCTAGCTACCTTTTTCCACTTTCCAATTTTAAAAAAGTATTCAAACGCAAAATTAGCTATGTGGTAGGCTAGCTAGCTAACTTGATTGAATAAGCAAATTTAAAAAAAAATGCTGAATAGACTAAAACACATTAACATAGCCATAGCTTTAGCTAATTAACATGAAAAAAAGGAACAATGGATTTACATAGTGGGTGTAACAATATTGATTGTGCTTCAGAAAGAAAATGTTTGCGTAGCAGTTATAGCTAATAGATATCTATGGATATGTAGCTAGCCAAACAAAGTAAAATAAAATAACAAGAGTAGGAGGGTACACACAACACACCTCCTTTTAAAAGATCTGTCGGACGTCCATGCCTGGTTTTTACTGGCATTTAGTTCTGCAGATTTAAAGTACGAATAATTTTGATTCCATTCGGCACGCAAATCTTCATTTCTTTGAGTGTGTCTTGATGAAATCTCTGTAGGGTTTTTAAAACTTTTAACCCACTGCGGTCGCAAAGTCGGTAGCGCCATATTTTGTTTTGATTTGGAGCAATGCTGGGCTGATAATCCTGTATGACGTCCCTGTTTGAAATAGAAGGACCATAACCCTGGTTCTAACGGAACCCAGCCTTCTTGTCACCGAGGCTTTTGTTGTGGTCCGAGATCGTCAAGGAGAAAAAAAGAGCATTGGGGATGAGGTTTACGATACGGTGAAACAGAATTACGCCGTATCATAACATAATTAATTTATTTTTAAAACTTAAGGCTGAAATACACATAACATTTCATGCACTTTTCTACGTGCCACGTATTAATAAAATGCTCGGTAGTTTTAGTTTTGACATGTTTAGTCCTCTTGCGTTGCGATTCATTCTCGACCCCAGAGCTCCTAGAGATAAACCTCGAAAGTACTAAGGTTTTAATCTCAAAGAGCTGTGGACAAGAATAATTGGGATTGAGAATCGCGTGTCTGTTACAAACGATAGAGAATGAAAGTTCAAATACGTTTGAAAGTTTCTTTTCAAAATGATTACAGGCACTTTTCTCCATTTTATTCCTGTTTACACGACCATTTTTAAATGACCATTATCGTATATTTCAGCCTTTAAAATGATAACCTTGTTAAATAATTTCGGTGACGAAACATATTTGAGGATAATAATCTGTGGGGATTTTGTGCAACAGAACAAGGTGGTTTATTCACGTCATAGGGCAGCTTGTATGTTTTGTGACATTTGGGCGTCATATGGATCTCTCTCTGTTGTATGAGAGACCCAACTTCGTTCCCGGGGCATTTTGCTGTTTTGATGAATTTAATGTAACGGATCGGGACCAAAAAATGCACGGGACAACGATGTGTGAGCCCCCAGTCTGTGATTTATCGAGGGCTAAATTTCGGGCTGGCGCAAAATGAAAACGAAAGCCTTTAATTGGAATTCAACATGGTAGAGTGCATGGTGCATAAGTATTTACTAGAGTAGAGAATACTAGAGTTAATATCATCAAATTTAAAAAGGAGAAACAATGAAATTTTGAGGAAAATAAGGGCAAATTTCGATTTATTAGCAAAAATTTATATAAGAAAGGGAAGTTTTCAAATTTTATAAGAGTTTGACTGCAATAACTAGCTAACATTTCAATTACAATCAAAGAAAGAAAAGTCAAATAGATGAGTCGCGAATGTTTACAAAGTTCCCCATATGCGGTCACATTCTGACAAGCAAGAGAAGAAGGACCACATAGCCAAATTGAATCTTTATGCTAATTTACAGATTTTTAGGAATATAAGGTTGAATATAAATTGAAATTTTTTTAACTATTATCTTCTCTGTTTAAGAGTAGACATTATCAGTTTTGGCCTCAGTTTTTTTTGTTTCGCATAATATTATTGATCGTTACGGTCTGTTGTTTATATTTTTTGCCTGTCCACATGCATGTGCATGTCTATATTGCTCTTGATGCAAAGTCAAAACAATACGTCACCACCACTCTGCAACTTATCTATAAAGAAGCTGTAAACAAAATTTTTGGCATCTTTTTTTAGCATATATGTGTGCAGATTGGAGGGAGGGACGGAGGGAGGAAGGGATAGCTATATGGTCCACATACAATTAATAAAAAAATTTAATAAATGGACAAAACAACATTTTAGAGCTAATTTCCACTAAAAAACAACACAGTATGATTTAGTTTTGTAATAAAGCTTTTTAATTGTTTAAAAAAATATATATGGCAATATTTAATCATTGTTGAGAAGAAAATGTTTGTAGCTAGCATATATATACGTCCTTATTATGTGATTAGGCAGGTGTCACAAACATGGTGTTAGTCATTTGTGTCTCAAAAATAGGGTAGGTTGGCCCACAAATAAAAATTCAAATTTAGAAAACAATTGTGTCTAACTCATTCATCATCATCATTCTCGGCTTAACGTCTGTTTTCCATGCTAGCATGGGTTGGACGGGGTATATTAATGACCCTCTTCCAATCTGATCTAGACTTGTTAGATCTAAACTCAACTTCCTCTGTATCAAGTCAGTCCTTATAACCTCCTGCCAAGTCTTTCTCGGTCTGCCTCTGGGCTTTGCCTTAGGAACTATCAAGTCTCTACACTTTCTTACCCAATTATCCTCCTCCATTCTTTCCAAGTGCCCCAGCCAATTCAATCTTCTTATCTGGATAACATCTTTAATTCTATGGAGACTTAGCCTGCTTCTTAGCTCATCTGAACTCTCTCTGTCTCTCAGACTGGCGTTACACATCCACCTAACCATTCTCATATCATTCCTTTCTAAACGGTCAAGATCATCCTGCTTCACTGCCCATGTCTCACTAATGTACAACATAACACTTCTTACACAGGCCTCATACAACCTACCTTTTACCTCAATTGACAGGACTCTGCTAGTCAACAAAGGAAGTAACTCTCTGAACGTTTTCCAAGCAGAACCTATCCTGCAAGTAACACTTCCTCCAACACCCCCTTCACTGCCCAAAATAACAGAAGTAACAGAAGTTCTCAACTATCTCTAACGAGCCACTGTTGAACATCATTAAAGCTGGAAATACTTTATTCTCTATAATCTCACCTTTGCATTGCTTGCATACAAACTGAATGTCAGCTCTTAACCTTCCACTAATACTACTGCGCTTCTTATGTACCCAATGCTTGCAAGTCTGACAAAAAATTGAGTTACTACCAACCCCTTTCCTGCAAACTCCACAAGGCCACTTTCCAACTACAAGGTCACACTTGGCTGCAATGCTACTAATCATGACTTTAGACTCTGCTGTGTTTACCTTTAGCCCTTTCTCTTCTAGTCCTTTCTTCCACTTCTCAAACTTTTCAACTAATTCTTCCATCGACTCTGCTATGAGAACCAAATCATCTGCATACAATAACTCCCATGGACAACCTGTTCTGAACTCCATCGACAGCGCTTCTAAGACTAGAACAAACAACAAAGGACTAAGTACAGAACCCTGAAGTACACCAACATTTACACTACATTCATCACTAAGTGAATCGTTAATCCTGACACGACTTCTAGCATTGCTGTACATAGACTGTACCATCGTAACTAGCCACTCATCCACACCTAATTTTCTCATAGCCCACCAAATAACTTTACGTGGCACTCTATCAAAAGCTTTCTCTAAATCTACAAAGGCAAAATAGAGATTCTTTCTCTTTCCTAAATACTTTTCCTGAAGCTGTCTGAGTAAAAATATTGCATCTGTAGTGCCACACCCTGGAACAAAACCAAATTGCATCTTATCTATATCAATACTTTCTCTAAGTAACTATTAAGCCCTAAATGTGCTTGGGCCTTTAATGGGTCTGCATAGCTCAAAATGAGCATTATATACTCTAGGACTCTCCATCTAAGCCATGGCCCCTCCTGGAAATAGTAGACAAGGTATATCCCTTGATATTTGTGAGGCTAGCTATGTAAAATATGCACATCTATCTCTATCTAAAACAGCTTTGCAAAAATGCTGGTGAACAAGGCTGTCCGCTTGTGTAAGGTGGAGCAAAAGAGATTTGGGTAAAACTTACTGGATCCACTGTTATAGTCTTTACTGGGCCAACAATGATGGTCATTTTAGAACTGGGGCAGGCAGTTTTTGACTTGTATGGAGCCCCCTAGCAGTCTCAAAATGTTGGTGAATAAACTTTTTAAAAATGTGTATTGAAATGGCAGACACAGCTTTTTTTTGTAGAATGTTCCATTCATTAATAATGAAAATTTTCTATTATCCAGCGTACTATGAGGCTTCCACATTTTTTTTTTGAGTGTCATTTGGGTTTAAATTTTCATACCCGTGCATTATTTGAAATACTTCCATGAGGTCAGCTCTTAATCTCCTATTTTCCAAAGACAATAAATTACATTGTTTAAGTCTTTCTTTAATGGTAGATGGCCATTACCTGCGATCATCTTAGTAAATCTTCTCTGGACCTTTTCTATGTTGTCAATGTCTTTTTGCAGGAATGATTGTCCTATTCCATGGTTATTCCATGGCTATTCCATGGTTTACGTCTCAATTCTGCGCTGGTTTTTTTTCGAATGTGTGATCCACAAGAATTATTTGGAAAGCCTTATTTAGAATATAATTTATCGCAAGGTTCAAATGATGAAAAAGACAAGCTAAATTTTAGAAGAACAACATCATATAGGAAAAATATTTTTTAAATATTTAACAACATGTGATAGTATGTAGGTAAACAAATTTTGTTAAAGTCACCCCCAGTACACTTTATTGCTCATAATTATTTGTTTTATTCTCAAGTCTAGCCAATTAAATGAAGCACTTTTTGTCGTCCAAAAGATGTTTAAATACAAAAATCACACAAGAAATACTTCATAATAAAGTTGAATGAATGTAATATATATATATCCTTATTTTTTCCAAGTGATAACTCACATCTAAAACTATATTTATAACAGTGAATCATAATTATTTTGATAAAAATATTTATTTGAAGAAATGATAAATATAATTACTCTTATAGACAATCACAGGGGCCACAGTTTAGCATTCCCTTGCTTCGTTTATTCAGAATGTGTTTGTTTACATGGCTGCTGATTTACGTCACATATAGATAAGTTGTATTTTACCAAATAGAAAGTCTAAATCGACACCGTAGGACTGCTTTGACCTAACTATTTCGGTCACAAGTATAAAAAATTACCACAACTCATATCCACATTGTAAATAAACGTTTTAAGCACAGTTATCAATTTTTGATGGA
Source organism: Hydractinia symbiolongicarpus (assembly GCF_029227915.1). Classification (NCBI taxonomy): domain Eukaryota; kingdom Metazoa; phylum Cnidaria; class Hydrozoa; order Anthoathecata; family Hydractiniidae; genus Hydractinia; species Hydractinia symbiolongicarpus. Next base: position 12,838,973 of record NC_079887.1, read on the forward strand.
TCCATCATGTGACAATATTTTTTTAAAAGAACTAGTTGTGGTTACAATTTCTTTCATAGTTAAAGGAATAAGGAAGTTCCATGTTATCTTATTGATAAAAAACCAGCATAAGAAGGTCAGAAAAAAACTGTCAGGTGTAGTGTATTCTTCTCAGCTGTAGCTCAGTGGATGTTTAAACAATGCTATTTTGTTGTTGAAAAAGCAGACATGTCATTGCTGCATAACCACACAAATTGGTAAAATTGGTGAAATGAATAAACAAAAAGGAGCTGTAGAGGAGGACACACATGACAATGAATTTTTTTAAATGTTTTAAATTTTAGGATACAAAAAGTATGGTAGAAGTGGGTGCTGTTTCACAAGAAAACGCAGATAATTTTAACAGAGAAGAAAACGAAGTTAAGGTTGAGCAAATGGTAATAAGTAAAGAGGATGTGAATGATGATAATGATGATGATGATGAAAACAATGGTAATAACGATGATGACGATGCTAATGGTGATGATGGACTAACAAATTATAAGAACAAGTATAAAGATTTAAAACGCAAAATGAAATGCTTGTTATATGTAAGTTGTATCTGTTTCTTGCAGACCTATCAATAAGGGGAGACGATCACTCTTGCTCACGCAAAGACTCACCCAATTCTGAAAAATTAGAAACTAACTGAGCCATTAATTGCTCCCCTATTTCCACAGAAAGTTTGCCTGGCTGAGCAATATCAATTCAACTCACATGAAATCAATGTTATCATTCTTATTATTTGCTTTAAAAAATAACCAAAATATATAAAAAATATAAGCTAAAGTAAATAAAAAGATTTTTTAATAAAATATGCGTTTATAAACTTATTCTATTTATTCAGGTTGCTCTCCCAGTCCAAATTATTGTAACCTTGGGCAAGCGATTTATTGCTCAGGTTTCATTTTCTTATTGATAGGCTTGTTCTTGTTAAATTTACCTTCCTCTTAATTAAATTGGATTTATTGATTAAAGTTTACTGCAATTTAAAACTTACATCCAACCAGAAAACAAGAGCTTAAAAATTGTCCATGAAACTTTTTATTGTTTGAAAATTTTGATTGGTTGTCAAGATGTTTGACTTCGAAGTTTTGATAATTTATTCTAATTAATGCATGACATCATGTGTTTGAAAAAGTGAGGTGCTGTTTTAAGGGTTTCTCTTTCTCAAGGTATGTGATATTACCTATCCAGTTTAGTATTTTTACCTGAATATTAATATTTAATTATCCTGATTGTCATTCATACCAGGAATTTTTCTCCGCATTCGACTTATAATGTCATAATTCTCCATATCTCAGAAACTATAAAGATTTTTCCAAAAGATAAAAGGATTTATAGACCACTTATAAAGTTCTTTTAAAACCAACTGGTTTTTTAACTTAAGCCTAAAAATTTTTGTTGTTGCAACAATGCTTTCGTATTTGTGATTTGATCCAGTTAGTCACAGTCTCTGTGATAATATTGCATTTTCTCTAGGAACAAGAATGTTTCTATGAAGAACTGAGAAAAGTACAAAGGAAATGTTTGCGAGTGAACAAAGACAAAAGGTTGGAAAGTATTTATGCTAATAAAATGCTGTTTTAGTAATGTACATATTTAAGAGAAAAATAAAGCCACTGTTTCTGCTCACTAAAATATATATTTGTTCTAAACAAATGTTCAAAATTTGTAGTTTCTTTTCACAATTCCAATTAAAAAGTCTCTTCGAAAATTTCAGTCTAAATCTCAATCCCTTTGAAAAATGTAAAAACTGAATCTAATGACTCCTTATTAAACACAATGAATGTGTTTAATAAGTTGTTCCCGTAAAGAGAAAGCAGCAGGGTTCAGTCAGTTGTAGGCTTTTCTCTGTTATTTACACTTTCCATAATTGTTCTGGTGTTTTTTTTCTCCTGGCACTGTTTTTTCTTTTATCTTTGATTGACACTTTTAATATGACTAATAATTATTAAACAGCCCAATTTCTAGTATATAGTTGTAGTATATACTAGAAAATTATATATACTGTGAACAATTATAATATATACTAACGTCCGCAAAATTTTTAAACCCTTACATCTTATTAACCACTCATCAAGTCGATAAAACCTGTGCAAAAATCCACTAAGGCAGGATAGAAATGAAAAAAAGAAGCGTGATTTGAATTGACATCACCACCTCGTTTCCAAGTTATTTGGCGTCAAAGTTTTTCAGTGCACTGTAATGGCTTCACTTATTTAATATAAGATATTGACGTTAAAGTAGTGTTATTGACGTTGCACCGTAACGTCATAAAATTTAACATTTCAGACAAACTTTTTCGGCAATATCAAAGGAAAATGAACACATCCGCGTTGCCTGTTACGGACAGACAGTCTCTGTATTATTATGTAGACTGACACTTTCAATATCACCAATAATTATTAAACAGCCCATTTTTCAGTATATACTTGTTTGGTTGTTTTAAGATATACACCAAAAATACCTAAACAAATGTTTAAATATATAACGAGAAAGAAGATTAATGCAACAATACGCTCTAGAAAATGCAAAAATAAATAAAAACATCTTCTTTCTTAAATATATTTGTTATAAAAAGAACACACCTGTGAAAAAAGATTCGTGTTATTGTATAGCTATATACAGTTATGGTTGTTGGTTGCACTCATTCTCTTGAAAAATAAAACTCTATAATAATAGCTGTTGTCTGTCTGTCTGTTTGTAATGGTGTTAAACTACGCACAAATTCTTGATGCCACAAATAACAAATCTGATATAGTTTTACGACTTTGCTGTGACCGGCAAACTTCTGTAGATTTTCCATGGGCTAAACACTAGTTAAATAATAAGCATAGGTATATATGTCAAAACGTTTTCAACTTTAGAAGAGGGAAAGCATAGTTTTATGTATGTATACAAGGATATAATACATTGTTGAAAAGTTATAATATTTTTGCTTACTGTTGTGGTGACACAAGCTTTCATTTTCTTTGTATGGCTTGTCACAATAGTGATATATTTTGCTCTTTGTAGCTTTTTGCTTGATCGCCTGCTGCAATATGAAGAACCAGAAGACTCTTCAACAGGTGCTCAATATACATAGTTTTATTTTATTTTTGCCATTTTCCACATAATGCATATAGTTTAAAACATTTCTATATGTCTCTTATACTTATAAAATTAATGGATTTGGTTTTTTGTGTGGATTTGATTTTTTTTCACTTTTTTCTTTTTTTAACTATTTTGTTCTCTTGACAAAGAATATTACAACTTTCTCAGCTTCCATTATTTCCAGGAACAAAATAACTTTTATTTTACTGTTGTTTATTCTTCCATTTCTTTGGAAATTATGGTTTTAAAAATAATCCTTGGCATCGTAATTAACTTTCTGCATTTAGATGAAGAAATGACTTCGTCATCTGAGGAAGAAGATCTCTCCGAGGTAAGTTATAGAGATATGTGTGTTCTTGGCATGTTTTTCATAAGAGCGTAAGTGCAAACACTGATACAACATTCTCATATGTTGCTATATTGTATTAGTACCTACAGCAGTGTATTATCTTCTTTATATCTGACGTTTTTATTGGCTAATATTGATCACGTGAGCAGGTGATATTTTCCTGTAGCGACTTGCTAAAATATACACACAAAATGGAAACAAACTTTAGTGAAATTTGAACACTGTCAAACGTCCAAATAAGATCCAAGTTTTGAACTATACTTAATTTAAGCTTTTGAGAGTACGATGAAATAGATTAATTTATACTGGAGCAACAGTCTCCTAAAACGAAATATGCTATAAAATATGAAAACAATACCATTAATAAGTTTTTTCAAAGCAACATGATGGTCATAAAAATAGAGACTTCGTCAGAAGCTACTAATCAGCTAACAAAACGTGCCGTTTCCAATGTCTCACATTAGCAACCTCGGATGTTTGCATGGACATCATTGTGTTCTGTCCATGACGCCACAACCTCGGTCGCTATTTTTAAGGTTCCATATAAAAAAAGCATGTAGTCATCTTGTACGATTTAAGTGCCAGCATTTTGATTTTTCCAGAATTCATTAAAAGTTGTGCATTAAGGTAAAGTTCTTGTGAAAACGTTTTGGAATCAAAATATTATTTTTACTATTCCAAACACTACCTTGGGTTGAAAAGGCAGAGAGATAAATAGATGAGAAAACTTTGCTTCTTCCTCTATTGGTGATTCCTGTTTTTATCTTACATATAGAAACAAGTTGAAGCACCCAGCAACAGTAGTAAAAAAAGGTAAGACTTTACCAGTAAATTCTATGAATATTTTTAGTGGAACGTCTTATGGTGCCTAAATTACATATATCATTGGCGGTACAAAGAATTTAGGGTCATTCCATGTTAACAGAACCAAATGCTCTCATGTCTACCAACTCATATTTTTGTTGAAATTGTTACCACAAGTTTATATCATTCAGTTATGAAAATTCTAATTTTTTTTAGTGGTCCCAAGGACATGACTTTCAGAATTTTTCCTCATTTTGGCCATTTCCCAAAGTACACAAGAATGTACATTTTCCATACTTCATGTACTGAAACCTCACGTAGCTAAGTCAACTCTGAATCTGGTGCATTTGGCACTGATTGACATTGAAATAAAAAATATAACTTAATGGAACAACTAAACATTTTAACATGTTATTTTTTTTATAATATTTATATAGTTTACTTTTCTGACTATTTTGTTGTCACAGAATATGAAAAGTAAGAGTTACTATACTTTTTTTCAGCGCATCTAAAATTTTAAAAAAGTCGTCACCAAAAACTGCTGGAACCAAGTCAAAAAGTGTAAGTTAATTATCACGGAATGCTGAAGTGTTATATTTCTTCACCACTGTATTTGTACATTCCATGCAGGGTACTTCCGGAGCAGATAAAGTGCGATGCCGAAAGATGGACAATGTGAGTTTTTTTAACTTCATAGTTTGTGTTTGTCCAGTGTTTTTAATCGAATAACTCGTGTCCCAAAATGATAGACTTGCGTTATCTTCTCTTAATTTTATACTAGTTTCTAAGAAGTGTTTCACAACTTAAGTCTTCTACAAAGTAACCTGAAAAATTAGGACCCACCTAGAATCTCCTTAATAATCTAAAATTTAAACAAAACAACGATTCCTTTTACAATCCCGTGAAATTATTATTTTTAATCTGTGGTAACTAGCTATCACAATACGGTTCAGGTCATTTCAACAATTGCACAGTGGAAAATCTTCTTCCTTTGTCCTGTTTAAGAGGTGGTTTTTAATTCACAGCAGGGCCAAACGTGATATCAGGAGAACAGAGATTACATAGAGACACCACTACAAACAGAGCACTAGTTTTTACAATTTCTCTGCCTTAACTATTTCCGCCCTGTTGCAGTAAATTCTTTATTTTTTAAATTTTCTGTTGTAATAAGTATGGTTAATAAATAGCGTTCTGTTGCTTTTTAATTCTAACATGCATTATTTTCTTATACGTAGGGCAAACAATGTTCCAAGTTGGTTAGCACCAAGGTGAAGTCAGGAATATGTTATGCACACAGACAACAGTTGAATACAGAAAAGCAAGGTACACTGTTTTCTAATATACTTTGTTGTATTTAGGGTAGGTCTGCTACAGCTTATACTCTTGGTAGCCTTTAGGTAGGGAGGACAACTCCAAATTTCGAAACATTTTATTAAGTTAAAAATCTTTTCTCCCACCCCCTCCAGCCATTGGCAATCTTTTTCAGACAAGAATAGCCTTTCCCGTTAAGCACAACTTTCAAAACAGTACTTAACGGGTCTGCATAATCCTAGCAACTATTTTTTTAAAAATTGATAGTAACTTTTAACATTCTGTCACTAATCCGTGGACTTTATTAGAAGTGATTCTTGGAGTCTCCTTTGTATTTGATGTCTTACAACCTTTGAAACTGTGTATTAAGTTTCTGTCTTGAGAATATTGTCCTTTGAAACACAAAATTATTCAAAAAAATTCAGGGTAATTAGTTTGAAAGTTTTGAAGTTTTGTTTTTTATGATTTCTACGCTACTATTTTTAAACTTTTGTTGTTGTTGTTTTTCCTGTTGTCTGGGTTTGGTTTTGGTTTTCTTGGTGTTGTTGTTGTTGTTGTTGTTGTTGTTGTGGTTTTTACTGATAATATTGAACATTTAATTTACTGTTTAGATGCTTCCTCAAAGGTGACACCGTCTTCAAATACTTCACCGAAAAAGGCTCCTCACGTATGTATGCATGATTAATTTCTAATTTTAAAATGAGCAACAGAGAGTAGTGCTATCAGGTAAAAGGAATGAAAATTTTGAGTAATCTAAAGATGATTATTTGAAGATTTTGAGTAGTGAAAATTTAGTTAGTGAAAAAAGGAGAAAAAATGATTCGTATTTTAAAGTTTTGCGAGATAAACTAATTCCAAATATTTCCTAAATCACGAAAGTTTATCTTGCGAAGTCATAATATCAGTGTTGATAGTCATCTCTGTACGTGTCTTCTTGTGCTTGGTTGGACTGACTCATTGTTCTAGGTACCCGTTGTTTAAGTTAGCGACATGGCTTATATGTTGGACCAAGTTTTTAATTGGGTCGTGTTACTTCTTGCAAGTGCTTCTTTAGCTAGTTACCTACTGCGAAATTTGTTGACTTACTTTACCATTATGTTAACCTGCATTGTCTCTGTTTTTCAGGTTAAAAGGAATCCTCCGTCTAAACAACCTGGAGGAAAAGATATTGGTCAAATAAGGGAAGCAATGGAAGCGGGGTATATAGTTTAATACTTTGCACAATTGTTATTTTGATCCAAATTAAATTTTCTTATGTGCAGAAACTCTGTAATGTCTTCATCGTGACTTCATTGCTAGGAGCAATATTATTTGCGTGTGTTTAATTTAACGGTGTAAAAAATTAAATTTGGTGTGAATTTAATTTGGAGAAAGCGAAAACTCGTTAAATTTGGTGTGAATTTAATTTGTCGAAAAAAAACTCAGTAAATTTGAAAGTATGGCAAATCTAAAATACTCGTTACATACATGTAATTTTTTGACTGGTGTGGTTTTAATAAATCGAAAACTCGGTAAATTTAAGAGCTACAATTCTCTTTATATACACGTGGGTTTTTTATCTGCAGGCTAAATATAAAACTGAAATTTTATTGCGCGACAGAGTTTTTTTTTAGATCTATTTGCTGAACCTTTAAATTGAAAGATGTGCTTAACTGTGTACAAAACGTTAAATTATTCTTTAATTTTAATTCTGCGTTGATTTAATTTGGCATGGCAAAGAAAAATAAATATTAACGTCAACCCGATATGGAGATTTCAGACTAAAATGGCCAATTTATTTTTGGGCCAAAATTTATGCCAATGGGATATAAAATCAAAGAGAAAACAGGTTCGTTTCAACGCCATTTTTTCTGCATAACAATTTCCTTCTTTTCTTTTTTTTTAACTGCGAATAACAGAAAAACAATGAAAACATACTTGCATGCTAACTTTTTCTCATTTTCCCATTACAAACAAGTAACATAAAAACCTACACCTATCACATACAGAGAAGTCATCTGTATAGTATAGCGGCATTACTTAAATTTCGCTACATTTATAAAACTTTCTAAGCCTGATTTCTGATTTTTTTTTGATTTTTTATTTACAGCTCTCATCTGTCTTCATCACCCAGTCCTGGCATAGGAGGCGAAGACGAAGACGGCGACCTAATTATTGACGTTCCTCAGTAAAGGAAAGTTGACATTCTAAATAATTGATAACGTTACAAACAGTGGCTAACCTACCATTATGATCAAGCCAAGAAACTTCTTTAAATGACTAAAAGCAATCGGGTGAAACTGTATATATTGATGTTTAATATTTCACGTAAAACTTTATGTTAACAGAGACTTAAGAAATAGAGAATTGATGTTTTAAAAAAGTACGTTTTTGCGATTCGTTTTGTCCGTGAGTAATACACATAAGATTAATTTAAGTTCCTTCCGCAAAGTAGGATGCATTTTACTGTTTTAAAGAGACTGCATATCTTCTGACCTGCTTGTGTTTCTTAAAGCGAGACTTGTTGGATTTAAATTCTGGACTGGATTTATTTAATTTTTGTAAATGTAGTGTGACCAATGAGTATGTTTGATGTTGGGAGAGATTAAAGGTACACGTATTTTTATAGCAGCTTTGCTAAACTGTTTTAAAATTACACTATATTAAATTAAATGTTCCGGTTTTCCGAAGACTATCGTATTTAAGGAACAATAGACATATTTATGGAACACTTCATTTATTTCGATTAAGCGACCGGGAGCTTCATTAAAAGTCTCGTTTCGTAAAAGTTGGTCAATGAGAGAAGGGGGAGGGGTTCTTAATAAGAAATCACTTGTCTATATATTTTCTTTATCAAAACTAATTATTTAGAAACAGTTTGCTTCATGCACCTTTTCTTGAAATCGAAAAAGATGATCAAAGATTAATAATATATACTTTCCTTTTTTATCAAAATGTGTCAGCGTTTACACGAAACGGTCGTTTCAGGATTGTTTTTGTTAAAACAGACATCCAGTAACGGTACAACGGTATAACTGTACAATTTTAGAATTCAAAAAAAGTATCTAACGCTTAAACTTGAGTTTTTCTTGTCGTTGGATGTATTTCTTCTTTTCTGGAATAATATACCCATTTTTCTTTCTTTTTGAATTTGAATTTTTGAAGTATATACACCATTATGCGATGTTTTGTGTAAAAGTAATGACGAGCTGTAGTAGCAAAAAGTCTTAAAACATGGCGCATTTAGGTTTGTTTTTTTGGCTGATATAGCACCAAAGCCTGGTGTGTTTATATTCAAAGAATATTTCTGAACTGAAGCTTTCCTATATGTCTTCCTAGCGTGGCTTGTTTGGAGAGCGACGTACATGGGATCGTTATTTTTCCGAACCTTTTCAACAGGAAATGACGTCATGTCGTCATTTTGAGGCTCTTGTTTTCCGTCCATATTACCGACGCCTTTTTTGAAGCCTGTTCTTCCATCGCTCTTTGTTCCTATTTTGTAATCACCACGCTTTCTGTTGCCGGCTAAAAGCAAAGGAGACATACGGTGTGAAGGGGAAATCATTTCTGACTTTTTGAATTTCTGGTTTACATCCATATTAACATCAGAAATGACTCTCATTCCGCAAAATATACTTTGGAAGTCGTGCATAATGAATTTAAAAGTTCTTCGTCCTGAAGTTACGTCAAACGATGTTACTTCTCGCACGGGTTGTAAATGATTAACAGATACTTCATTTAAAGGGGCGTCAATAGGGCGTAAGTTAGAGGGCGTCATTGCTTTTACCTTGATACTATTTGCGTATTTTGACATAGATTTGCAATTCCTGTATGAGTGACCAGTAACGCCACAATTAACAGATATGAGTGGATCTTCTGTATTTTTCTTTTTTTCAGGAACTGTTATTTTGGAAGGTTTTCTGATGACGGCGAAAAGTGTATATGTTTCACTTTTTACGTTTTTATCTCCCATTACGTTGTCATTCATGTAACGGTTGCTCTTTTCTGTTGCCACACCGGGTTTGTTGTGTGTCGATAACACCGGATCATTTTTTAAGATTTTATCTTCCATCGTATCATCGTTTGGGTAACGATTGTTCTTACTCATTGCCGCCCCTGAAGGTTCCTTCTGTTTCGATAGCACCGGATCATGTTTCGTGTTTTTATCTTCCATCAGAGCGCCATTTATGTAACGATTGTTCTTACTCATTGCCGCGCCTAAATATTCGTTCTGTGTCGATAGCACCCGATCATTTTTCACGTTTTCATCTTCCATTGTATCGTGATTCAAATAAAGATTGTTTTTACTCGCCGCTACACGGAAAGCTCCGTTATTACTTGATATCACTGAATAATTTTTTCCGTTTTTAATTCCCATTGTATCGCCATTCATATAAAAATAGTCCCTACTCTTTGCCGCGCATAAAGGTTCTCTCTGTATCGATAGCACCGGATCATTTTTCACGTTTTTTTCTCCCATCGTATCGCCAATTAAGTAACTATAGTTCTTACTTAATGTCGCACCTAAAGGTTCGCTCTGTATCGATAGCACCGGAGAAAACAATTGCGTAAGTAATTCGTTTATTTCATCATTTTGGTAAAGATTGCGTACTTCCTGCTTCTCAGTTCTTATCCCATTTGCTACCCACGAGGAAGAGCCGGGATCGGAGTACTTAAAAACAGAGTTTTTTTCTTCCATCTTTTGTTGCTTGTGTTTTTCTTTTGATTGCAAAGAAGAATAAAAACCATCCTCGATAAATCCATTTGATTCTCCATCGCTTTTGCAAGATCTGTTTTTATTCGCCGTATCCTCCGGATAACGGTTGTACGAAGTCGCCGAATTTCTCATTTCTCTCCTACGCAGAGAGGAAAAGTAGTCGTCTTCATTATTCTGAATAAGAACCTGCTTTGTTTCTTGCATTGCTGTAAGCTGGAGATACTTTGTGTTACGCCCTGTCGAGTTAACTCGAAATAATTCGGTCGAGTGATCAACGTACACGTTAACTCGATAATTACTATTTCTGTCTGTTTTTGATTGCAACTTGTTCTTTCTTTGTTTCCATGGCAACAACTGCTTTCGCGATATAGGGAAACACTAAAAAAAATAAGAAGGTTAAAGATTTATCATGAAAAGCAGCTGCCATTTATGTCTAGTGTCTGAAATTACGTCAGAAATTTAAATGTCTACTAAGTCAGACCAATCCGGCTGTAATTGTAAATGTTTTCAGCTTGTTTTGAATTTTTAGCCCATTAAGAAATGTTTTTGACATTTGTTTTTTTAAAGAAACATTAGCTTGTAACATCGTTTCCAGGACTTCCTGCTCTTTAGGTGAGAATATAAGGGTGTTGGGTTGAATTGCATAGCAGTATCGTTTTTTTGCTCTTGCAAACGTAACGTTGTGGATCAAATTCATTTCTAAGGCTTTTTGTTTCACACCGGCACTACACTTATTTAAAAGTCTAGCGAAATGGCAGTCTCAACGTCACATACAAAAAAGAGATAACAGGCCTGGCATCGTGGTTGTGTGTTCTCAATTTATTTTATACTGTATCAATCAACCTCATCCCCAGGGTTTTGTCGCCTCTAAGCCGTTATCAAGAGTAAAATTAATAAAAAAAGACTAAATGCCCTGGGAACGCGACTGTCTGTCCGATAGGAAGTTATCTCCATTATTAACATTCGCCAAATTATGGTAGCTGCGAGTAGCGATGGAGCAACCTCGTTCCCAGTGCATCTTGTATCTTTTCTGACCCCGCTCGCCGTCCCGAGATACAAAAGAGACAACAGAGACAACGAGGTTGGCGATAGGGAAAATCCAATAGATTTTTTACGGGCTGCTGATTAGATAAGAAACCTAACAACTGAGTTTAATGGAAAATGTAGCTTTAAGGTCTTACGTTAAGGCTTTATAAAAAATATTAGCTGCAATTCTTTCAAAAACGTAACCTCATCCAGCCTATTTCAGTAACATTTTAACGTCAAATCACAAAAATTAATCGCTGTTGAATTATTTTTTTTTACGATCATCTGAAAAATAATACCGGGGAAAATTAGTGCCATTAGCATCCTCGTTCCCGGGGTTCTTGTCCACGCGTTGACAGCAAAAATACAAGAGAACTGGGAACGAATTAGTAATAATGTGTTTCTAATCGAAGGGAAGAAGCATGACAAAACGAAATAAATGTTTCTGACCTTCACCATTTTGCAGACGCTTAACTTCAACATAAACTCCGACACCAATTTTTTTTACATATCACTGCGTTTCCATGTCGACTTTTAGCATATTTTTTACTTGTCAAGTTTACAATATATCTTATCGCTAAAATGAATTATTTTTATCTTTTTTATAATCCTCAGACAGCACTTGAAAAGCTCTAACCAATTAACCAATTTTTACAAAAGATATATTTTTCTAATTTGTCTATTGTTATAGTAACATAATAGACCCTGGGTTACAAAGCTTGTCAATATCACAATTTTATTTTGTTACAGAAAACTTGGTAAGCTAATTTAAAAGGTTTTTACCCTGTCTGTGTATCTAAGTAAAACCGCTGAGAAATCCCTTATTCACGCCAAGTTTTTAGTTCATTTTTTCTCTTGATAACATATGTGTATATAGTGTTAACTAGCGTATAGTTTCAACAAAGTATTGTCCTGACTAGCATCCCGCAGCCGAGCAATTATTTTACAGAATGACATTTAAACAAATCAACCTCGTTCCCAGGACATGTTGTCTCTTTTCTATAACCAGGACGGCGTCCTATCGCCGTCCGATGTCAGAAAAGATACAAGATGTCCTGGGGACGAAGCTGTAAACCATTATGTCTAAGCTTCGCAATTACGTTAAGCCTTATTTCTAAAACAGTATTAGCTACGATCTGCGAAAAAACAACATTGGATATAATTTCGAACAACGTGGAAGTATCCGGGCGCGAATCTTTTTTGTTCACGCGAATTGCGATTTCGTGCGTACGCTTACATCACTCCAAAAAAATGCAAAAATATTTTTTGCATGCCACTCCTACAATCATGGTGCACGAAGCCAACCTCGTTCCCAGGGTTCTTTGTTCTTTTCCAGAAAATCTTGAACAGCGAGAATGTTTCCATTTTCTATTTTTTGCACTAGGATAACGGAGGTATCTCTCAAAGATATTGAGCCATGCGTTAATAAAACATCCGACACAGTCACAGTCTGTTTCTGACCATCTGCGATTGTCAGAAAGGGAAAAGAGCCCTGGGGGCAAGGTTGGCACGAACTTGGTCTTTGATCAAGTATTTCACACCGACCACGATATGTATAGTCAGCGACGCTGTACAAAACAATGTTTACTCCTTGTGAAGTTTAACACAAGAGTTAGAAAAATATTGCGCAGATGAGAATAGCAGTAAAAAGAAAAATACAATTCTTTTCCACTTCAATTTTCATTTTGTATACAAGGATAGCGGAGATATCCTCTAAGGTATAGCAAGATTTTGAGTCACGCATTAATTAAACATTCGACAAAGTCGCGGTCAGTTTATCTCTGCCCAACCTCGTTACCGGCGCCTTTTTTCTCTTTCTGACATTTAACCTATTTTAACCTATATATTTTAAATTTAACCTATTTTAACAATTAAATCGACTAGTGTAGGAAGGACGAAAGAAGTCGTGAAGTTAACCGATTTTACCAATTAAACCGACTAGTGTACGAATATTAAACAATATGAATTTTGACATAGCATCGGCGATGTCAGTTACTTAATTAAAATTACATGGCAGCGTTATTAGAATTTTAGTGGTTATTGAAAATATGTCCATCTAAATATACTTGGAGTTTGATCCGCCTTAACTTCTTCTAGAGAGACCAAAAACAGGCGCGATGCGCGGAGCCGGGAAAATAATTCTAATGCGCATGCTCAGATATTAAACGCTGGATGGTGCTGGCAAAAACATGCCCTACTTGAAACCGGCCTTGGTTCACAAAAACACGTTGGGTATATCTCTATTACACAATACACATAGCTAAAAACCCGTGAATAACGTAAAAGTATAAATTTTTTCAAAGGTCGCGATTTATTAAAAATAAAATTGCACATTTTGTTTTCTCAAATAATTTATAGTCCGTTACGCAAACAGTTTGTTGAAACAGGACTGCTTTGTGTTTTTATTTAGCCAGAATTGCACATTGAATAATGTCGCATCAAAGTGTGCTTTCAAAGTAGTATTAAATTAAAAACGCATCTATTTAACTAAAAATCAAATATTTGACAAAAAATTGCGTGTCAAAATGATCGCAACCTTAAAATTTCGGCTTTTCACAGTATGTAACACTCTTTCTGGTATAACCTAGTCCAATTTATAAAATTTTTCAAACTAATATTGAAACATTTAAGTGGACACAAAAAAGACATATTTGATCGTCATGGCGACACCTAGATTTTGATCGTTGGACTACTAAAGATCATTCTTCGATGACTGTTTAGGTGTAAACCGAAATATTTGCACACTGCAAGGAACTTTGATTGCTTTCTAACATTTTCCGAGAAGTTCACGCAGTTTTGGGAACGGCTGTCCGGCAAGAAGTTGTTCAGTCACAGTTCAGTTCCATTAATGACATATCCACTGTTATGTCATTAAACCTGTCGCCTTTATATGCGCTGTCCGTCTGTTGTCATGCAAATATGACTATAATTTTTTTCCTAACGACCAGTTTTTTATAAGAATATCAAAATTCTAACCAGGCTGGCCATTATTCTTATTTTTGTTGTTTTAAACGATGAATCTATTGTTTTTAATCATTGTTATAAAACATATTTTTATAAAAAGCGCGTAGTTAAAGTCTAAAACTTTTCAGAACATTTTAAGATTCAAACTAAAAACCTTACAAGAGATCCTGGAGATTCTTATGAAAAAGAATTGCCTGAGAAATTGGAAAAAGAAATCACTCGACGTCAATTTATCAAAGCTTACCAATAAAAAAAGTGTTTCCTCTTTTCCTCTCTACGTTGGCGATCAGTTATTTCTTTTCTTCACCTTTTTTCTCTGCAAGCAAAAAAAACTTTTTATACATTCCTATTATATTTATTTCATAATCGCTTTTGATTGATTTATAGACAAGATGATTATAAAATATTAATGCTACAAATAAAAAAAAATATATATATATATAAAAAAGAAGAATTATTGATTATAATAAAATTCATTTTAGTTATCTCATTTATAACTTCTTCGCTTTTCTCATACGATTTTTGACATGGTTAAATGCCGCGTCTACAATTTTATGGATAAATTTGTTGATCCATCAACGATGCTTTTACGAGCCGAAAAAGTATAAAAAAAATACACCGCCACAAAAAATTCAGCCTCTCGTAGATTTCTTCTTTGTTACGAAAACCGATCTTAGCTATTTCAAAATAAAGACGGAATAATATTTCCTCAGTTTCTATTTTCAGGCTCACCTCGTCCCCAGTGGCAGATCTAAAATCCTTTCTGAAATTTTAAAAATCCAATGACAAGATTCAACTGCACACACAGTCCAAATATAAAAAGTTAAATTTAGCTAGAATTAATGTTTCACCTCCAACTAGTTAGTTTATGACATGTTAATTTCCAATTATTCAATCGAATGAAATCAAATATAAAAAGCCGTTCGTTTTTGTAAAAAAAATAAAAAATGTGCGTTCAAAAAATACGTGCTCAAATATTACAACGTATAAAAATTGCTTTAACAAAAAATACAAGTAAAATACAATAAACCATTTTAGTTTGTGTGTATAAAAATAAATATAAAAAAATATTTATTATTGTATCGTTGCGTTCAACATTTGCTAACATTAAGATAAAATAAAACGAGTTTGAAAGTTAAAAAGTATTTAATTGATAAGCTTTTCGTACACTAAGTACATCTTAAGACTATATAGTTATTTATATAGTCTGAAGATAACTTATTTTTACCAATTTAACTTATTTTTACCAATATTTGGTAACATGTAATATAAAAATTCCGTAAAATCTATTTATAACATAAGGATGGTACTAGACTTTTCATTGCAGAAAATCAAAAATGCAGCTCAATGTTACCAAAAGAAGCAATTTAGAAATGAACTATTTTGATTAATGGTAACTTTGACGTTTTTCAACTTTGGTTGAATTTGGGAGATTTTAAGGGTGTTTAGTTAAGAACAATGCATTTTTGAGAACAAATGCCGTTCAACTTTGCTGTATTCACATCAAATAAGGAGATTCTTTAACTCTTCTTAAATTTTTCACTATTACCATTTTCAACATTTCCATTTTCTGCAACGCTGTTGGCATCTAAATAAATAACCAGTCACTCGTCTCTATCACCCCCATGGTTCCTCTCCACCTTAAAATAGGATAAAAAAATACATACATGCATTCGAATTATCTATAAGATAACTGGTCATAGATCCATCTGGTCACACATTTTTGACTAAAGCATCAGTTGTAAGGTTCATTTCCATGATTTGTGTAAACGCGAAAAAGATTTTGTTTTTTAATTTACCTTGGTCGACGGTCAACTGCGTTTCTCTTCTGTAGCCGGATTATATCCGGTCTGGCTCACAACATTCCCGTGTAGTCCTCCCGTAATTGTATTTGAAAGACCTATAGTTCGCCAAAAAAAGACAATATTTATTCAAAATGAAGATAACTGGTCATAGATCAATCTTGCCACACATTGCAAGGTATATTTCCATGATTTGTGTAAACACGAGCAAAATTTTGTTTTTTTTAACTTACCTTGTGAGTTGGTCAGCGGCTGCATTTATACATCTTGATCATTTCTGGCACGAACTGCTATAAAAAAACAAATAAGCATCAAGAAGACGCACCATCACTAGTTATCTTTTATACTTATGTTTCGGCTTCGTTTAAAAGCTTTTTTCACGGTTTTGTTATGCAGGCTAAGTATCTTCTTATTGTGGTAACATTAGAAACGCTATCCAAATAAGAAGATTGGTTGGGACACTTTAAAAGAAAATTGTTTGAGTAAGAAAGTATATAGCCTTGACATTTCTAAGAAAAAGCACAAAGGTAAACCAAGAAAGGCGTGGCAGTAGGTAATAAGGACAAACTTGATGGAGAGGAATTTGAGTTTGGAACTAACATTCTGGATCAGATTTGAAGAAAGACATTAATATACTTCGTTTAACCCATGATAGCATGGAAAACAGGCGTTAAAAGGACTGACAAGGAAGATGACGATAATAAAAGTATGGAGATAATTAGACTAGGTTCATAAGCTTTTAGTAAAACTAGCAAAAAGAAGTTTTACCGACTTCTTAGTCGTGATTTTTTGAACACCTGCAAATAGGAAAATATAAAATAGTTAAGCTTGATAAAACATTAGTCTTATCAAGCTTAATCCAAATTACTGGTGAAAAAAATCGTTCAGAAGAAGTGTTAAGTTTAGCAATTACCATTTTTGAGTGTATAAACACAACAGATTGCAGTAAAAGCAATAACCGCTAGAGCAATAACCGCTAGAACAACAACCAGTACTATCATAATAGAATGCATAGGCATCCAGCTTGAACACAACTTTTCTGCTGAGTAGGAAATCTAAACAAAAAAAACTTTTTTCTTAGCAAAAATACAGCGATAAAAAAAATGTTTCTACGGAAAGGAACAGCATTTTACAAAGCTTTCTGTCCTAAGCAATGAATTCAATATGTCTGAGGGGTAAAACAAGTACAAACATTTGACTGAATTTTTGTCGTTGTATTAACTAGTAAGGTAAAAGACATAAATTGTTGCTGACATAAATTATTGTAGCATCAATTTTTGCGGATTTTGCTAAAAACCGCAAACATGCGTGTCGCAAAATGTCATCTGCCTTTATGAATCGCAATAATTTATGTCGCAAAAATTAACAAATTATAACGCAATAACTTATTTCACAAAATGTATAGTAGGCATTAAAGTCGCAATAATTTATGTCGGAAAATCAACAAATTATAACGCAATAATTTATGTCACAAAATGTATAGTAAGCATTAAAGTCGCAATAATTTATGTCGAAAAATCAACAAATTATAAAGCAATAATTTATGTCACAAAATGTATAGTAAGCATTAAAGTCGCAATAATTTATGTCGCAAAATCAACCAATTATAACGCAATAATTTATGTCGAAAAATGTATAGTAAGCATTAAAGTCGCAATAATTTATGTCGAAAAATCAACAAATTATAACGCAATAATTTATGTCGAAAAATGTATAAAAGCAATAGAGTCGCAATAATTTATGTTGCAAGAATTTGTCTGCAACAATTTTTGCCCTAAGGGATACTGTCCTGCAATTTCATCAATATTTCTTGAAATCTTTAAATTAAGAATATTGCTTTAAGGAGACATGATACACCAAAATCGTTTTTGGTCAAATTTCTGATTTTCATATCAATGGCAAGTTTATAATTCACAGAATAATTATTCTAGCGTAGATAAAAAAAAAATTGTCGAAATTTAGTTTAGTCGTTGCCTGTACTGTGTAGAGGTAGAAACGCTGATCAAAATAATGTATAGGATTATATGTTTTCGAGGAACGGGTAAGGAGATATAAGGGTTTAAAAAATTTGCTGACTTCAGCAAAGTTCCCGCAAAGTTAAATTTTTTTTTTGGAAATTTATTTACCTGTTGCCTTCATCGTACAGATTTTGAAACGCTGATCAAGAAAACGTATAGGATCGTGTACTTATGACAAACGGTTATGGAAATATTGTGGTGAAAGGTTTTATGATGACGTCATTAACCCGTCCATTCCGAAACGGATTCGGGGACCCAGGTTTGGGAAACTTACCCAAATTGGTCCCAGATGGTCCCTAGTTACCCACGCTGTGAAAAAGACTGATGTCATCACCTGGTTTCCAAGTTATTTGGCCTCAAATTATAAGTGTACTGTAACAGCTTCATTAATATAAATTAGGATATCGACGTTAGAGTAATGATATTGACGTCGCGCCGTAACATAAAAAAATTTAACATTTCTTTCTTTTCTTTTCTTTTCAATTTATTTAAAGTCGATTATTCACATATTTACAATAGTTTCCAAAAAAAAAGTAATTAAGAAAACTAATCTAAATCGACTAAATTTTTTTATGTTTACAATTAAATAAAATCATTTTTTATATATATATAAACAATAATAACAACAAAGTTCTATAAAGGGACCTTACATTCATCACAGTTACATTTAGATCCGTCCCACATTTTAATCATGCTTTTAAAAACTTTAAGGTTGTCACATCGTTTCAAATGTGATGGTAGGTTATTCCAAATCTTTGGTCCCAGGGCTGATAAGCTATTAGTTCCAAAAGTCGCGGTCCTTTTCCTTGAGACTACCAAATTATTTGTATTTTGTTCTCTAACTGTCCTACCGTTATCATTTAAACAAAATATATCTTTCATAAAAAGAGGGCTGCTGTTATTTATAGTTTTAGAGATTTCTATACACAATGACCGTAAGCGATTTACATTCATGTGACTCTTGCTGGAATTTTTAAGTAAATTTTCGTATGTACTTACCGTATCATTATACAGAAATCTTAATGCTCGTTTTTGTATCATTTCGACTTTAGATAAAGATTTAGAAGAAGAAAAATGCCATATAAGGGAACAATAATTGAAATTTGCGTAGATAAAACTTTGAACTAAAATATATTTTGCTTGAAAGGATAAGAAACTTCTAAATCGAAATAAGGCATTTAGTTGGGCTGATGCTTTGCGACACAAATCACTAACGTGTCTGTCAAAATTTAATTTATTGTCTATAGTCACACCTAGTAATTTCACGTTATTTTCACTTTCAATAGTTTTATTTCCTATATTAAATTTTAGACCTAAATTATCTGCTTTATTCTTTGTCAGAATTATCGAGTGAAACTTTTCAGGGTTTGCAATCATTTTATTCTCTTTTAACCAGGAGAGGGCAGTTTTAGCTTCGTTTTCTAAAGTATTTATCAAATTAGGAATAGAATTTGAGAAGTTGGATATTGTGTTATCATCAGCGTAATTATGTAGCTTATATTTTTCTATAAAAAGAAACAAATCATTTATAAATATATTGAATATGATAGGTCCCAAAATAGAACCTTGTGGTACACCAGATAAGATAATTTGAAATAGACTATAGATCCCATTTATTCGAGTGGCTTGCTCTCTATCAGTAAGATAAGATAGAATGAATTGAAGAGACTTATTGTCAAATCCATAAGCAGCTAGTTTCGCAATTAGTAAGTCATGTGGTACACAGTCAAAAGCTTTTGAAAGATCCATCAAGATCGCACCCACCACATAATTCTTATCAAGTTTACTCTTCCATTCCTCTATTAAGCGAATTAGTACTTGTTGGGTACTATAGCATTTCCTATAGGCGGAGAGAAAGGACGACAATTTTGATTCCATATAAGCGGTTATTTGTTCTTTCATAACCCTTTCGTAAAATTTAGAAAAAACATTTAAAACACTGACAGGCCTGTAGTTTGATATTTTAGTTTTATCTTTTCCTCCCTTATCCAATGGCGTTACAGCAGCTCGCTTAGCTTTGCTTGGAAATTTGTTTGAAACTATGCTACTATTTATAGCATCTGTTAGTGGCGTTACTAGGTGCCTTTTTGCTAATTTTGTCAGCTTTGATGGTATTGTATCTTCACCTGTTGATACTTTGGTGTTTAAATCATTAAACAGTTTAGAAATTGAATTTTCATCAACTTCTTGGAATGTGAAGTTCTCATTGTTGTTAGAATCATTGATTTCCTTTATTTTAATGATACTTGGATGATTTTCAAAACTATCAACAATTTCTTCAATCATTTTTGACTTATCATTTACATTCTTATATTTTATAGGATTTGGTTTCATGCCACAAGAATTTTCTAAAATATTGATGTAGTATTCGTTGAAAAGTTCGGTTAGCTGTTTTTTATCAGTAACTAAACTTTCATTTTGAACGATCGCTATATCTCCTTTGCTTATTCCACTTTTATTTGATATCAAGGGTTTAACAGTTTCCCAAAACGTTTTTTTGGAAATAAAACCTGATTCTGTTACCCTTTTGAAATGGTTTTTGATAGCCTTTTTGCGTAAATTTACACACTTGTTTCTCTGTTTCTTGTACGTGATTTTGTTTTCAGAAGTAGGATTTTTATTGTATTTATTTTTGAACCTAGACCTTGTATATATTGCCTTTTTTAACTCTTTTGTCATAAATGGTGCCTCGTTTCCACGCAGAGTTTTTTGCTTCTGTGGGGCATGCTTTTCTATGATAGATGTGAAAACATTGATGAGGTTTTCATAATTCAGTTCAGGATCTTTACTATTACAAATAAAATTTGCGTTCTCAACATCACGTAAAAAGTTGGCTTCATTAAAATTTTTGTAACTTCTGTAAATAATTTTCTTGGATGCTAAGCGTGCTAAATGAGATTTTAAAAATGTTGTTACCATTTGATGATGATCACTTAATCCTGTTTCACATGTTAGTGTGTGTTGAAAACATCTGGGTCTATTTGTAAGAATGACATCTATAGCTGTTCCGTTATGACTAGCAAAACAGGTTTTGTTTTTGACAAGATTTTCAAGACTAAAAATATCACAGAAATTATTTAAGGTTTCGAAACCAGAATCGTTCGAGTTATGGCAATCGATATTTATATCACCCATAATTATTATGTTTTCGACTTTAGATAGAGCTTTATTTAAAGCTATCTCTAATTCCTCAAAAAAGTTGTTTAAGTTTGAATAATGAGGTGGTCTATAAATACTGATAACTGCCCATTTTTTATTTCTTATCGTTAATTCTGAGCAAATGATTTCATTATTTGTTATACCCAAATCATTAACTTGTCTACAGGCTATTCCCTTCTTAACATATTCAATTAACCCTCCTCCATTTTTGTTCCTATCTTTTCTAGTTCTAATTTCATAGTTATCAATATAGAATTG
Organism: Hydractinia symbiolongicarpus; assembly: GCF_029227915.1. NCBI lineage: Eukaryota > Metazoa > Cnidaria > Hydrozoa > Anthoathecata > Hydractiniidae > Hydractinia > Hydractinia symbiolongicarpus. The sequence continues at coordinate 12,860,474 of NC_079887.1, forward strand.
TTCGTTTGGAAAACTCTCATCTAGTTTCGTTTCAGCAAATACAAAATAATCAGGTGAAAATTTTGTCAGAATTTCTCTTGCATCAATTATTTTGTTTCTGAGACTATTAATGTTTAAATAGCCTAAAAGAGGATTGGAAGGGTACTTAATTCGTAATTTATGTATTTCATCTAAAGAACTTTGGTGAGAATTATGTGTCGGATTTTGATCATTTCTATATTGACTCCCAACACATTCATCAGGAATATTAGATTTATTATCATCGCAAACTAGTCCAAGCCTATTGAATACCCCTGCTGATCTAAAAAATTATTTATAAAAGCTATAAAATTTCGTGCTAACATTATCTTACCATTCTCTCGTAAATGTATGCCATCTTTCCATAGGTGTTCTTCTCTGATATTGTTGTGTCTGATGTAGCCATAACCGTGTAGATCGGATCCTTCTCTTAATAGTTTGTTAATACTGTTTATTCTATCAGAGTCGACACGTCTGCTCGTAACCAAGGCAGAGATAAAAACTTTTTCTACTCCGTTACGCACACATTTTTTTCCGATGTCCAGGATTTGTTCGGCAATTTTGTTATCTGACGCTGCATTTAGATGACTTGATAAAAGATTGTTGATTCCTACATGGATAACGACAATATCAGGTTTTTCTTGTTCCAGTGTTGGTTGTACGTAATAATTTAAGTTTTCGACACTTGCTCCTGGGAATATCTTAAATCTCACATTTCCATTTTTTATTTGCTCATTAAATTCTTTCACTCGAATACCTTTTGGTATACTATCGGTCATTATCCGTATCTTCTTAGAATGGTGTACATTTTGATGCTCAAGATTCGTAGCTAATTGATCTCTTTCGGGAAACGGATTGATAACAGGGTTGGGTCTTCGTCTGTGTGTTACATTATTTTTAAAGATATTTGACGAACGAATATGGTTGTTAACATCTACGTGGTGCGTATTTTGACTCTCCTTCGTAAAATTACAATCTTGATCACCCCAACTTTGTTGATTAGAATCGTCATTAACTTCAACTCTTAGGTCGTTAAATCTGTTATGATGTAATTCTTCATTTCTATTAACTTTATTTGTAGAAAACCTTGAGGGACCTTTGATTACGTTGTTCCATTGATTATGCTGTTTAATCGGTTCCACATGTTTACACGTTTCAACTGAATGATCACGTTGATTACTGTTTAAAATTTCGCTAACCAATTTTTTGTAATCCTTTATTTCTTCTTTAAGGAAATCTATTTCACTCCTCAGTTGTTTAATTAATATATTTGACGAGTTGTCCCCGATCTTGCTCAGTTTATACGAAATAAATTCTTTTAAATCGCAAACCTGTGTTGTCAAACTTTTAAATTTAATAAACTGGCCAAAATTTTTAACTTCTTCCTCGTACAGATATCCACTTTTATCTTCGATTAAATCGTCAACAACATCTTTCTTTTCCTCTGAAAAAGATTCGTCTGTGCTATTTTCTTTCTCCTCTTCTACTTGTTTCACAAATAAATAACTTTCTGTACCATTTCTCTCCGTTTTGTTTAATATATTCTGTTGACATAAATCTTTTAGCGTTTGCTCAATAATTTCAGGATGCAAGTCTTTTGTGTTAGTTACTATGCTGTCATAGTCAGCTTTCTTTTTCCTTCTATGTATTTCTTTAACAGAATTTAAAACAATATTTTCAACCTCCATTTGTCAACAGTTAAACAACAAGTTTTACTAAGTTTTAAAAACACGTCCGCTCCGTCACGTTGCCCGTGGAAAGGATATTATTGATTTCCGCCGGCGAAGGCGGAATCTTTGAAGACATTTGAGACATAAGTTTTTCGGCTACATCAAAGGAAATGAACACATCCACTTTGCCTGTTACAGACAGATACACCCACACACACACACAGTCTCCATATATGATTATTACTGTTCTGGGCATACGGTGCCTGTTTTTTTTATCACGTTATGAAGGTCAGAAAGTACAACTGAAAAGCACGAAAAGCAAATTTTCAAAAAAAAAAATCTGGAACTAGACCTTAAAAATCAAAACCGAGACGACACAGTTTTAGTACTCAAAGTGAAATAGATTTGAATAATGTGAATTTTATGTGATAAGCTTTTAATAGGTGTAACTCACATACTTTTATTTCGCAGTACAAGAAATATAGGCAGTATTCTCAACATGTATCACACGTGTTTTTCTGTATCCTTAACATAAAAGTGCATAGTAAAATAAAAATAAAAACACAGCTCCATTGAATGAAAAATAAGTACTTATTTAACAATGTTTCGAAAATGTTGCCATTCCTAGAAGAATTTGAGGCGACTGAAGAAAAATTGACCTCAACAGAGAGGATACTAAAATAATAGATTAGGAAGGGTTCGGTTGTGACAATAAACTACTTCTTGTGGTCAACCTGAGCTAAGAATTGAAATTGCACAATATCCACAAATAGCTAGTTGCATTCACAAAACTGATACTCCATTAATCATCACTTTTAGAAAAGTCAAATTTCTACAATCAAAAAGAAAGCACTGCCAAGCACCAATGGAAAAAAACAAACATTTTACTGCAGTACAACTACCTTGTTATTATTAGAAAAGTGTAGTACTAAAGTAGTACTAACACTGAAATGGATTTTTAATGCTTGTACTAGACTGTGCTAGCTAAAAAATGCACATAAGAAAGTAGATCAAAATGTTATTTTATTATTGTTCTTCCTTACATTTTATGTAGTTCTGTCAAGTCGTAACCTTTTGCCTCTTTTATTATTCTAAATGCCGATCGCATCAATTTGATTGAGGGCTTACCTCTAAAGGTTAACAAATCGCATTAATTTAATTCGCAGAAGATTTTTTACTTTCGGGTTTACCTTGTTTCATGAAGCGTTACTTTGGAAGACAGCAGAAGTTAAAAAAAGTCAATTTCCTATATTGAGGTATAGAACCAATTAAAGTTTCCATATTGTAGATAAGTAAGATTTTTTGGGAAGGAGATAACCCATAGCAGAGTGTGGACCATGATAGTTAGGAAGATAGGCAGGAATAAGATTTTCTGAAACTCCAATATACCTATATACACGATTAGTTTAAAAGCACCTGTATACACGATCAGTTAGTTTTTTTTAAACATCTTGTATACAAGAAAACAACTAAATAATGAAAATACGAAAAAATGCGAGACTATCAAAGAAACATGGTGCTTATAAAGCACTTTTAATTTAAAAACACCAGAGATTCTTTTAAGAAAAAGTAAATATACCGGTTGTGAATCTCGTGTGGTAAGTTGGGTAGCAGTAGTGGTAGCAAAGGTTGTATCTTCACGCTTCTAAACAACATTTTTTAATACTCTCACAAAATGAATAAACTAACATTAACAACTGTTATTATGCATGAATACGTAGTCACAATTATTAATTTAAAATTAAACAAAATAAACATATATAGAAAACAGCATTCCGATTAAAAAAATTAATGTGAAAAAACTCACCTTTAACGGTGTATATGATTTCATTGTTGAGTTAATTAACGGTCTGGTCTCACATATGCCAATTTATTTAAGGCATATTGCTTTTTCAACAAGACTGCATGTAGGACATTTCCTACATAAAAATGCATTGTTCAGTTGATCATTAAAGTACCCTTCAGGACAATCCATACATGAATTATTTAAAGGGTACTTATATGTTATATTCATGCCACAGTGGGCAGGTTGTTTCCCTTTCCCACATAAGGGACAATCAAGACATTTTTTCTTGCCATTTGTGTCAACAACTTCTCTTTCTCCAAAATTGCACTTGCTTGCAATCTAGAATTACAGATATAAAAACAACTTTACAAAGTCGATTTTTTTTAAAACAAGTACTACATTTGCAATCATTATTATGAAATAATAAAAACCGAACAATGTAATGCAATATGCAGGTTATAGACAAAACTTAAGGCTCATTTCTATTTATATAGGGGTTCATTTTGTTAGCATGATACAATGAATTGAATTTTCGTTAATAGGAAATTAACAAAGCGTAGCGCCAAAGAACAGAAAAACAACAAAACTCAACATTGATGACTTCTGCACATATGTCACTGTTAGATACATGATATAAAATGAAATTGAAAATATCTAACCTCAGGTAATAGCCGAAAGGGGTAAAACAAAAATAAAAAGGAGAATAAAAGTTGTTTTGTTGAAAAGGTTAATATAAATTTTTATTACATTCAATATTTGTTTCCATAGGTTTTGTTGCTGGTATCGTTAGCCATTTTTGCAAAAAAAAATAGATACTGTATGTATCGAGTTTCCACTAACATAAGACAATTATAATGTGGCAAAATTTATCCTATATGCAACCCTTAAAAATAGCCTTGGCAATCTGAAAACTTACTTTGGTGATGAAATTACCCAAATTATTGTTATAAAAAAACATTTAACAAAATTTGTAAAAGTTTTTTTGTCAACTTTAACAAAATACGTTTTGATCTTTTTATTGGATTTTTTTATCCTTTAGCATTTTTCATAACAATGTGTGTGAAAATATAATTATTTTAATTGTGCAATCGCACTTAATAACAGGCTAGGTTGGTGTGTCTGTCATTTTTGTGAAGTGGATTTTCTATATATTTTCTTATTTCTATAAAACATCGCATGATAATTTAATTGAGGATTAATGTCATCAAGATTTAAGTGACAGGTTTTTTCCATTTTTCTTCTACATAATTTGATTTTTTTACCCGCTAATCGGCTAATAATACACTACTTTTTTATTAACAGGTATGAATATGCTTATTTTCCTTCGAAGTATTCAAAATTATTATGCCTTTATTTGTTAACCTTTTGACTTTTCAACACAACGTCAATGCATTGAACTGATATCTAATAAATATACTAGTCGGTAAGGTCAGTGGAAAAATCCATAAGACATATCGGTTGGTGGCGTTATGGAACAAGGTTGAGAAAGTTTGAAAGTTTTTAAGGGCGCTGAACTTGGATCTGTTCCAAAGCTATTGAAACAAACTTCTGCGCAACAGCGTTTCGATGGCCTTTTTTTTGGGCAAAACCTTTCCATGTTACGTTACATGATCGGGTACTTATTTAGAGGCCTGTTCGTAATCACTCGTCATCACGCGCCTAATATACTCAGGTAAGTGATAAATCAGGTAGCATCTTTAAAAACATTTTTTAGGTGCGCGACGTACCACACACCTGTATTTTTCTCATGATGCAAGCTTCAACAATTATTTTCACACCAACGGAGAAACACAAAACATGAATTCTATATGCAGAACATTTTTTGATGTCGGCTAATTATGCAATTTTCACCACAGCTTTACTCTACTTCTAAATAACAAAATGGAGGCGAAGATAAGCCACACATGTTAACAAAAGAAATTAATTTGACTTTAACAATGATTTTCGCATTTAAGGATATGAGTACTTTCAATGTTGAGTTTTTTATTTTGTGTTTCAGTATGCCTTTAAATGATCAGGGCTTTGTGAATTACATGTAAAGAGTGTGCTCCCAATCTCGCTGGTCTAAGCCATATGGCCTAAAAATGTATAACTTTTTAACAGGAAATTTTGTAATAAATAAAATCAAAACAGCTGAAAAACTTACCACAAGCGACAATGTTAGAAAAAAAATGATAACTCGAATCATAATCAATTATCTTTTTTCTATAAGAAAGAAATATACATTTACATGCATAACAAACTTAAATAGCAATAAAGAGTAGCATACACAGGTGCTTAAAGAAAACACTCTTTTGCAGTTTATTAAGGCAAAGACTAAAAATATATAAAATCATAACAGAGTCCAAGGGCTTTTGATGCTAGTATTGCTACTTTTCTATCTGGTGGTAGAATTAAATAAAGGAGTTTTAATTTAGGCTTAAAGATTCTGTTTAGCAATGCAGAAGATTTTCAGTTTTTGACATTGTGGGTTATATTTTCTGGTCTCAGAAATAAAGAGTCAAATATAACAATTTAAATAGGTTATCAAAAATCATACTGGTATATATTATACTAAAAACTAGTTTCAAATGAAAATTTTTACAACTATGGCCCACCTAGGAAAAGTTCCAAAAAAGTGCGCAGATATGGCAGTAAAAATATTCCATTTGGATAATGTCATTAAAGATCTTTAGAATCAAGTAAATCTTAACTGTTTGCCTAAATGTTATGCTTTTATACAATATTTTGATCAGTGTTTGTGTCAAAGGAGACAGGTAAGCCATATACGAACCTTAGCAAACTAACTTTAAAACTAGCTACAAAGGTACATCCAGCATGATGTGATGAGAAGGTAGCCTAGTCAACATGCTTTTCTCCTGATTCATATCCTACTGGCAGCTAGCATAGGGATAAACGTTATGATTACACAAAACAATTCAGAAAGGAATAGAAAAGCTGATACAAATTCAGAAAATATGGGCCAGCTAAGACCAACATTGGTGCGATTCCCCAGAGTTTCATCAAACCACTTGTTTTATAACCTAAGGATTGGTGAAATCATGAAAATACCTTAAACCATAATAGCTCCCTTGTCAAAATTTAAAAATCATCGATCTTTGGTATTGTTCTTCTGCCTAAATGGATTCTGCCTTACAACTAGTATAAACATAAAAAAGTATAATATGTAACATGATTAAAAACTACCGCAAGAATAGAAACAAACGTATTGATATATTACTACACACATCACTGCGTTTAAATTAATTTCCCACCAATACCTTTGCATAATACTAGACCAAAATTTTAATGAGAAATAAATTTCAATTACAGCACCAAACTTTTAAGTTTCATAATCTTTTTAACAGTATTGAAATGAATATAATATTTTGTGATATAGTATTAATTGGTTTTCAGCAACTATAATTCCTGAATATAATATCAATTATAATGTCCTAAAAGACATTATAATTGATAAAGTTATAAATCTCTAAATTGTTGACATCAATACTGTTTTAATCCTATATTGCTCATGTCAATATTATTCAATATTTTTTCATAGCTACAAGCTTTTTCAAAAATATTTTATAAGTGAGTAGCAGGAAGCACACCCTATTTCTTTTGTGTGTGTGTAGGTGTTGTGAGGTATGTGATTGTGTGGTCTGTAGCCTGTAAAAAGCCTGTAAATAGTTAATAATTTTTCTGTATTCCGTATTTTTCTCTTTATATTTTCTGTACCCTAAAATATTACATTGCTACCCAATAAGCTCAAAAGCCATCCTAAATTATGTTATATTATCAGTTCTTTTGATGAAAAAATCAAAAGAGAATGTTTCATCAAGGAGAAATAACCCTCCTTTAATTTCTGGACTACTTTTAAAAAGGCCCTGTATGAGACAAACAGCTTTTAGACGAAATTTATGTTAAGTTAATTGCTTAAGAAAATAAAAAAATTATTATGACCCAAGCAATTTTGACCTCTACCTAACATTCATTATGGCAAACACTAGTTAAATTGATTATTTACCTCTCCTCATTTACCAACGAATTTAGAACATTCATATTCATCCTTACGATAAAAGTTTGTCTTTCCCTCCTTTGTACAATATACTATCCAGAATTACTGAGGGAGCCTATACACAGAGAATCGTTTTAGTAAAAACACACTTGAGAGGAACCATAGGGACTGGCCATAAAAAAAGTTGTGTCAAAGATGGATCGATTGCATGTTACAAAATGTTTTTGTAGCAGGGATATAACTTTGTAACTTCTACTTGTTCCCTTGATTAGACATTTTATAAACCTGAACTTTGAGACATTATAATTAACCTTTCTATTTTACTGGTAATATATAAATCATTCTTAGGTCATTTCCATTCAAAATTTGCATATTCCATTTAGCTACTAAATACAAATATTACCTGTCTTGCTAAAATATTTTTCAGCAAAATCTTACGTTTTTGTTTTTGCTGGTCTAATTAGTACTAATTATCAATGGTAACATTTTTCAGATTTTTAAACATTTTGATTAATTTTATGAAAATTAGTACTCACAAAATTAGCATTCAAAACTATCAAACAAAAAACAAATGCATAGATAAGAAACAAACGTGACAAAAAATTGTTTCACACTTTTCTTAAAGTAGTTCAGTTTTGTGAAAGTCAATACATTAAATAGATGTTTATATTTATAAAAAAGATAAAATATTGCGATGGTGCTTGCTATCCCAAATTATGGTAATATGTTTATTTCTAAGTATTGATGTTTTTACCACTAATTATTGTGTTATTACCTGAACACAGTTTCTAAATCAAATTATACCAACTGATCAAAAATAGATATAAAGATAAAAGAACTATAAAAAGCATAAAACACTAGTTTCCTCTATATAGATTACTCTATATGGCAGCCTAATAATGTTTGACAACTTATGGGGGCTTTATTTTGCCATTTACATTGACGGAAAATTACAAATTTATACCATAAAAACTTTTTCCCCAGCCCCGGTGTAAAATATATATACATAGTGTAAGTTGTAACATTGTGCATAACCAGGATTGAACAAGTAGGGTATTAAATTTATCAATCACTTTACATTACCTTCCATGTAAAAAAAATTAGAATACCTAATAATCTGTGACAAAAAAAACTTTACATAGTAAGAAGGTTAAGAAGAGATATGTCTCACTTGTTAATAAACAGGAGATTTGTAATTACAAATTACAAATATTACTTCACTTTATAAAATTGAAAAAACTATAACTGTTTAAGTGTTCATGTTTTTTTGTTTGTGTTGATGCAGGGTTTAAAGGGGTATAACTATCAATTAACAATTAGCTTAACAAGTGAGGAATGAAAAGGGTATATAAACATTATAAGTAACAATAGGTGAGTTTTACTAACTATATGTTTCAAGAACGTGTGGCAGTTAGTAAAGCACATACACGAAATAATTACAACTTGTCTATAAAATTAAGTTCTCACTAAATTATCTTTATATGACTTCTCACCAATGCTACGAGTATTTAAAATGGACCAGCCAGTTTGTTATTGTTATTGTTCAAATTCTAAATGAAATAAAGTACTGGGTTAGAAATAAACATGTGGCTAGTGTAGCTAGTGTAACTTTTACATGTCAGATATTGTAGATAGATGGACATATTTCACATGGCTAGCCTCACAAATATCAAGGGATGAACTCTGCCTATTGTTTACAGAAGGGGTTATGGCTTAAATAGGGAGTTTCAGAGTACTTAATGCTCATTTTAGACCGAATTAGGATTCATGCTTTACCAGACAACTTCCTACAACATCCCACACAGTGTGCCATGGTAATTTCCCTTGCATGGTTTTTGTTAACCAGGGGCTATCGCCACCAAGGAAGACCTAGCTGCATATGCTTTCCTGTTACGTTAAAGGTTACACAATAAATGCCTTGTGTAAACAAATCAGAAATGTCATATTAAAGAAGAACAACTTTGTTCATCACTAAACATACTGCGTGCCCAGTGAGCCGTATTTGATCCGTGGTCCCCAGGAGGACTGGGAGTCTCAGACGAACCCACTACACTATTTTCGGCAATATGTTAGTGATGAACTCAGATAGTTTATGCAGATAGTGTGTATACATAGCTAGGTGAACATTTATCATGCCACACCCGTATTTTAATAGTAATTCTTCTTATGGTAAATGACCATGTATCTACTAGCTAGCTATCTACCAAATTTCCAATCAAATAACAATCATTGATCTACTGCACTTCAGTTTAATTTTGTATAATTTTCTGACGAATTACCATGTTGCTTCCCTCCCCTTCGCTCGGTTCAACAGCAGGAAAGTGCTTACAGCAAACATCAAAACAACTCCGTTTCCAGGGCTTTCCTTTCGTATTAACGGAGATTTTTAAAATGCATTTTCGTCCCCAGGGTTTGTTGACTTATGCAAAGTCAAAAATGCAGAAAGCCCCGGGAATGAGGGTCTATTATAAAATCTTAGCGGAAATTGCGGAGCACGTTTGTAAACCCACCTTTTTCAAGAATCTCGTGTTTGAAATAATTCGGCTCAGGGAGCAAGAGACCCTAGGGGACGTAGCGCAGTTGTTGCGTCACTTTTTTTGCTGGAGCACTTTCCTTCTAAGTTCTTTACCATAGTAATTTGAAAATTTAATCGATTTCCCGATGTTCACAATATCATCTTTTATATTAGTATATCGTTTGATTTTCCACCATTTGTTTAATCGATAGAGCTCCTCCACGCCTATGATATTCTGACGGTATGGCTCCGTGTAATAGCTGTGCTGTCCTGAGAAATGTTATTCGTTACATCCTTGGAGAAATTTAATTACCAAAACATGTCCTCACGAACAAAAAAAATCCACGCCGAATATAAACATACTAGTCGTTGCCCGTGGAAAAATCCACGGGTTCGTCCGTCCTTTATAATTACCCGTCGCAACAAAGTGGATAAAAATATATCGCATTTGATATTCGTGTTTCCGTAACATTATTTTCAAACTCAGCGGGGGGTCCGCGCAGAGACAGACAGACGACGAAATGAAATAAAAAGAAGTTTCATTGTTGACATTATATCAATCCTAACTCACAAAGAGTAAATCCTACATAAGCTAGTTCAATATTGTTAGTTAGCGTATTATTATATAGATAAACACTTCATTCAAACAGGCACTTCAAGTCACGTGACAATTCCGTTGATCAAAAATTGCGCAATTTCACGGGAAATTCTGACGGGAAATTTTCTGTGATTTATTTTTGTTATCACATTTATATATAAACATCTGGGCACCTTCGGCACCTCTAGAAGTATAAACTTGGGCAGATATTGAAACTAGGCACATACGAGTTTATATAACGACCTGAGCCAATATTGGAGAAGCAGATGTTGTTGTGGGGCCGAAGAGAAGAAGAAAAAAGCTGATATTTGGAGGTAAAACTAAATTTAAAGAGTTGGCTCACCTTTCAAATGTATTTTTAACTATCTGTTTACCAAGTATTTGTTATTTTGTGTACTCTAGACTTTTCTTAGTGCAGCAGTTTCGTGTTTATAAAAACTGTATATTTACTTTTTCTCCTAAAACGCATATATATTTAGTAAAGGCCAACCGCCATTTTAGGTTTGTTACTTTACTTTAGTTACTTTAGCTAGTTATATTATTCTTATTTGTAAAGCTGTTTTATATGTAGTTATAACTAGCTTAGCTAAGTGAAGCTCTCCTCAAGCACTAGTTAGAAGACATTTTTCAAATTTCAGCAGAGCTTAACCAGTTTTATAAATACCTTTTTTTATAGACAGAATATAACAAATCATGAGTTTGACAAATAGAGATGTAATTGAGTGGTTTAAGACATTAACTGACAGTTTTGTTAAAAATGTATATATGTGAACAGTTTTGTAGCAATTTTCTGAAAGATAGGACAATGTTTAATGATAAAACACTATTTAATAAAATTAAGAGAGTCGTCGACAAGGACAGATTTTTTAGAAGGAAAAATGGTAATTTTAAAGAATTTGGTGATACTGCTTTTTCGTTGCCTCTTATTGCCACACACGTTTCTCTTTCTGCTACAAATAAAGAAAGGACATTAATGCAGAAAGTAAACGTACTTAAAGAAGAAGGAAGGGGTTTAAAAAGAAAGTTAAGTGAACTTGAAGGTGTAGAAAAAGTAGTGCAAACATATGCTAGCCAATTAACAGCTTTAGAAGAAGTAAATGAAAAATTGAAATCGGTAGCTTTGGATACTTCCCACGATGGACATGTTTTCGAAAGAAAATATACTATCTTAAAGAAAGATTATAGTGAACAGGAAAAAAAACTTGAGAAGTCAGAAAGAAAATTCAGTTGTTTTGTTGAAAAGTATGGTAGTGAGAGAATAAGAAACTTGAATAAAAAAATAAAACGTAGAGATGAAAACATTGCTGAAAAAATAAAAAAAATAGACGAATTGAATTCTGAAAAAAGTGAACTTGAAAAAAAAGATATATGCAGTTAGTGAAGAGTTGAATGCGAAAGAAGAAAAGGAGAATGAATTTGTATCTGTAATAGACGAGTTGAACTCTGAAAGAAAATCGTTAAAAAAGAAAGCATGGTATTTAAATAAAAAGCTAAGTGGAAGTGTGACTAATCACGGTGACCTTAAAGAAATTGAAATAGAGTTAAAGTCATTAAGACAGAAAGTAAAAACACTTGAAGCTGAAAATAACGACTTAGAAAAACTTGTGGAACTTTTGAGAGATGACATTGTAGTCTCCTTTGCAGATGGGAAATTCACAAATGATATTAGGGAGTGTATTATGGAGTTAGTGTGGTTGAATGTCAGTATGAACAAAGTAAATAATGTAATAAAATGTGTATTAAGTACATTGGCAAAAAAGGATGTTAGCAGGCTACCTTCAACTGGCATGAAATCAAGGCTAATGAGTGAAGCGTTATTGTTATCCCAGGCACAAGTAGGAGAAGCAATGTTGCAATCAACTAACAGTTCAGGGGGTAATTGTCTTCATGGTGATGGAACAACTAAATATCACCGTCATTACCAAAATTTTCAAATCACTACAGCCAGTGGAAAGTTATTGTCATTTGGCTTAGATGAGATGGCCCAAGGGAATGCGTCTGCAACTCTTGACACGTTTAGGAATTCATTAGGCGATATTTGTGATAGTTTGGGTGGTAATAATGAAGAGCTGTTTGAAACCTTAATAACTAAAATAAAATCCACAATGAGTGATCTTGGACCAGTTAACCCTGTCTTTAATCAACAACTCCAAGAAATGAGAGAATTATTTTTGCCTAAAGTGATAAACAATTGGTGTACATTAACAATTCATGAACGCAAACAGTTATCGCAAATGGGAAATTTTTTTTGCAAACTACATCTTTTAGCTAACTTTGCAAGTGAGACTGATAAAGTGTTGAAAGAGTTTGAAGGGATGGGGTTAGCAGAAGATTATTCACCAGAGTACGCATTTACTACAAAGGAATCCAGTGTTGCCTGTCTTGTACGTACTGCATGCAAAGCATTTCATTCAAGAGGTAGTGATGAAGCAGGTGTTGCATCTTACTTTAACTCTTACCTTCATGGAAAAGGTGAAAAAGCAATGCTCATACCCTTCATTGGTAATCGTTTTAATGTTTTATATTATAATGCAGCAGCTGTATACTACCATCGAGAATCAATGTTGGCATTTCTCAATGGTTGGCCAAATCCAAATAATTTATTGAAAGCTGTGAAGGAAGACCTGAGTAATGAGTTGTTTACTGCTGAGTTAAGAGCTTTATGAATTATTGATAAATTTTTAACTGGTCCATTGTGGCGTTTAATTGAAAGCAAAAAAAGTATTCTTGATTTAAATGTACATCTTTTTCACTTAAAAATAAAAATTAATGAACTTGGAAAAGATGCATCACCATTACTAAATCAACAGTTGATATTTCCTGAATTACCCATTCATACGGATTGCCTTTACGAGAAACTGTTTGAAGATAATGATGATGTTGATTTTGATGTTAAGACACAACAAGCTTCGGAGATTATTTTACTACGAATTCTTGTCATACTAGAAAGACAATGTGTTGATCAACTTCCAGGTGGGAAATATTGGAATGCTGATGACAATATAAAAAAAATCGGTGCTGTTGTACCTACCACTAACAAAGCAAGTGAATCTGATTTTGCGATATTAGACATGTTGGTCAGATCAAAACCAAATTCAAACATTCAAACAATTCAAGCTCTCACTATGTGGATGAGGAATGACGCTGGTTCTTGGCTTGCTGAGCAATCAGATGAGGATAGGGAGTTTATCTTAGACCGTGCAAGGAAATTGGCTCCAGAAATGAAAATGAAGTATGCTGAAAGAAAAGCTGTTTTGAAGGAAAAAAAAGTACAACAGTTGCTAGCCAAACAAAAATTAAAAAAAGAAATTGAGGAAAAGGAAACAATGAAAAAAATAACAGCAGCTAAATCATTGATAGGTTGTCGAGTAAATCTTTGGTCGACTGAAAGTGACATTGAGAATGGATTATTAAGGACGATGTTGAAAAAGAAAAGGTTTTGATTGCACAGTTAAATTTTTATAGGTTTGCATTGTGTGTGAAATGTCCAGTGAAATTTTACTGTCACAAAGGTTGATATTGGGAAGCATAGAAAGTTGTTGTGGGAGGAATTGTGTGAGAATTTTAAAGAAGTTGTAAAGTATAGTTTAGCAAGTGAAAGACCTATTGCACCTAAGCCAGTTTTAATGGACAAGAATACAAGGTTAGGAAATGTTACGGAGCAGAAGGTAAAGTTGGGAAGAAAGTTGAAAGAGGGTCGCTTACGGCTTGTTATTGATAAGCAACGTGCACAGCTTCAAAAATATTTGGAAAACCCACAGTCTTTAGTTGGAAAGTTAATTCAGCATAAAGTACGCGAGGAAGGGTGCGATGATGTGTTTTGGTGTAGAGGAACAGTTATGCCATTAGTTTTATCAAATTCTAAAAAGTCAACGTATACTGTGCAGTATGAAGGAGAAGATGAGACGTGGAACTTCCCTCTTCTTGTCGATTTAGAGAAAGGAGAACTGATTATTATTTCCTAGTTTTTTGATTGATATATGTATATTGTTAGTAGTACCTTCCTAGTAGTTTTTAGTGTTCCTCTTACTCCTTTTAGTAGATAATTTTTTTCTTATCAACTTAATTTTCTATCTCTAGGTGTATTCAAAAAACATATGAGCCAGTGTCTGCAACAAACTGAGTACGAATTTGTGATATTTTGGATGCACAAACGATTGTGTTGGAAGTAAAAGTGGTTCTTGGATCCTTCATCATTATATAAGTGATTTTTAATTTTTACTATTTGCGTATATACCATTTACAGAAACTCTGTAGTATAATAGAACGATAACTTTTGTACTGCTAATTTAGAAAGTATCTGCATTATTTTATCCTCACATGTTTAACGCAATGACTATATTTGTGCAAATTTTGTGCGTTTATATTTTTACACAAAAATTAAGATTTACAACTTATTTGAAGTCTGGTCTGCAAGATATTATTTTTTTTAAAAATTGATGCTTAATTAAAAAGTTTTGTTTTCGTGATAGTTCTGTATGGTTTTTGAAGTAATGCATGTTTTGGCAGCATTCTTATAGAGTGACAATTTTGAAATCAGTATTTTTAGTAGTTTTTACTATATATATAATTTGGTCATTTCCATAATGGCAGAGTTGTGACATCCTATTTTAATTGGGTTTGAAGGATATGTAAATTTAAATCCACGTTCACTGAAAAGACCAAAAGATATAAATTTTTTATGGTATTGAAATAACGTATGTTTTCGCAAATCTGGTCTGTAAAATACACGCTCTTGATAATCTTTCAGGAAAATTTTGGACACATCCATTACTTATATATTAGTTTTCTAAGCAGTAACTTTCATAAAACAATTCAAATATATGTTTTATTGGTATTTTTATTAGTTTTAACCATATTTGGTCATTATGTTTTCACAAATCTGGTCTGTAAAATACACACTTTTATCACGTGATAATCTTTCAGGAAAATTTTGGGCACATCCTTTACCTATATATTGGTTTTCTAAGCAGTAACTTTTATGAAAACACTTCGAGTAATGTTTTATTAGTAATTTTATTAGTTTTAACCATATCTGGTCTGTAAAATACACACTTTTATCACGTGATAATCTTTCAAGAAAATTTTGGACACATCCTTTACCTATATATTGGTTTTCTGAGCAGTAACTTTTATGAAAACACTTCGAGTAATGTTTTATTGGTATTTTTATTAGTTTTAACCATATTTGGTCATTTCCATAATGGCAGAGTTGTGACGTCATATTTTGATTAATAAAAATGATGATAAAAAATATAAGTGTTTATTAATATCCTCTAAAAATTTAAAGTTATTCCTAATTCTAGAACGAAAGATATGAGAATTTCAGTTCAGGCGATTTTGTCGTTAAAACGGACTTTTTTATACCCTGTTTTTTGTGCCATTTTATTTCCCCTTTTTCTGCAGAATCTTGCAATGCAATTGTTCAAAAAATGCCATCAATTGCACATACCAAAATGTCCATAACTTTGGTTCTACTCAACGTACAGAGGTCATTGACCTCTCGTTGGATTTGTCTTAGTCTGTAGAACAATCTTAATTTGCTTTAGTGCTTAATTTGGGATTCAACAAAAATGCCCTGAAGTGCCTAATTCAAAAGTTAAATACATACAGACTATCAAGCCTGCACACTAATCTTTTCGATTGTCTCATACCCCGGAGTCTTGTGCTCCGGAGTGTAACAAAAACGTGACGAGATGCATTGCATGCATCTGCTTCTAATTCTGATAATTTGCGATATATATAGCGCACATATAGCGCACACCTAGATTTCGGTAACGCAAAACACGTTTCCTTTGATCAGTTGCGTCTTATGTGAAGCTACCGAGATTGTACAAATTTTTGATGTTGTTTGACATTGTTCCTGAATCCCTGTTTTAACTCACATATATTTAATCGACCTTGCTTCGACAGGCGAATTCCCATGGATTTCATACGGGTCAAATACCACACTATAAATTATTAATGTTTGTATTCTGTCTGTGAAATCAAAAACGTCGTGCTACAGAAACACAAAATGTGATATTATATAAACGGGGAACCCTGCGGAGTTATTCACAAGCTGCCGACTAGTTTATTTAATAAATGCCGACGTCGCTTAATCTGATTGTGAAGGTGGTAATCACACACAAAATACCAGTCCTTTAGCTATTATGGGGTAAAAAAACCTAACGGGAGAGATTCCTTACATTTTTTGGCAATTTAAAAATAAAGGCCAATCAGGATTGGATTTTTATATAAATGACGAATCATAAACTAAAGCTCGTTAGATTCCTTTGCAACATACTTTTACGTTCACCCAATCGTTTAGAAAGGAAAGTTTCTTATTTTTTTGCTTTTATGTTTTGCCATTCGATACCTCTAAAGAACACTATTTGTGTTCTGCCAAGATGGCATGTTTTTTTAAAACTGCTCGTCATTTTTTCTGTTTGCTTACATTTTTACCGAAAAGACAAACTACAACTGCCAATCTAGCGATCTAGCTACCTAGCTATTACCTACCTGACCAACCTATTGTTTTTGTTGTTTGTTACTTATTAAGCATAAATGTCCCTTGTTTGTTCATGACATGATAATGTCTATATTATACAATCAAAAGGTATAGTTTCAACTTACACGGTCAAATATAAAAATTCGTTAGTTTTTGTGAAAAACTTTGTTCTATGAACACATGCTGTACGTACAAAACAAATAAAAAAAATCCGTTAAAAAAATACGTACCAAAATATTACAACACGTACAAAAATTCCTTCAACAAAAATATAAATCACTAACATACTTTAAGGGGTTGAAAAAACAGGGTGAGCAAATCATGGAAATTATTCAAAATAGAAAGGAATGACATTTCATCAACTTTTATCCAGGAAAAAGAAACTGATAAAAACTAAAGAAAAGAAACTAAATCCCAGATTTCAAGAGCATCTTCCGAAGGACAGTGCTTACTGTCCTGCGGAAGATGCTCTTGAAATCTTTAAAATCCAAAATTATTGCAACAAACAGAGGTATTCATGCAAAGGTGTATCAACAACCTCATTCAGTTCAATCAAACCGTTTTTTTTTTTTTTTGTGAAATTTTAAACTGAAATTGCAAAATTTCAACTTAAATATCAAAATATAAAGTTTTTAGTTTTCGCGGAAAACATTTTCTCTTTGGAGAAACATGCTGGGGGTACAATAAAAAATGAAAAATCCATTTAAAAAATACTTACCAAATTATTACAACAAACCGTACAGAAATTGCTTCAACAAAAAAGACAAATTAAATAATAATAAATCATTTTGCGCCATGTGTATAAAACTCAATGTCAAAAATATTAAATAACTATAAAATAAAAAAATATACATACAATACAGACGATGGTTTTTTAAATCTTATATATTCATATATATTCATAGGCTGAAATAAATCAGATGTCATCGGGTAGGTTGGTGTTATCTCAAAGTTCAACGAAAAAGTTTATTCTTTCTAGCTGAAATTAAGTCGAAAGCAACTCAGTTCCACCTCTTCCTTTCATGTAGAAAAACATGGAAAGAAATAAAACGAACAAGTGTCACAGGAAAGATTTTTCTACGACACTGAAAAGTTTTATTTTCTGAAATTTAAAACTAAGAGGGTTATCTGAAAAAACAGCCTGCTTAAAAAGTATTTTGGGGTTGCTAGATCGAATTCCCGCTGTATTGCTTCATTAAACACACAGTGTACTTTACAATAAACAGGTAATGCATCAAAAATTCAAAAAGATTTATAAATTATCTAAAATTCGTTAAAATCTAGTTACATCTACTAAAAACAGGAAACAATTTAAAATTTTACTACTATTAACTTAATCGTTGCTGGAATAAGCATTGTAACAAAAGTTTTTAAACATTCGCAGGTAAAATAAGTCTACCGCACCAGCTTCTTGAATATGCCGTGTTCAGAAATATCGTGATTATTGGTGAACAGGCGAGGGAGGAAAAATATATATTTATAATGCAGATTTAAGTTTTCATTCGTTTTCAACCTATTTTAAACATCCAAATCCTTCTTGAGATTTTTCTTTAAAGCAATCTTTAAAATTGCCTGGGATTGTCAATGTATATTTGAATATTCAAACAGTAAAAAATTCAAAATTAATAGGAAAACATAATTTGTCTCAATCATAGTATAAGCACTGTCCAACGGAAGATGCTCTTAAAATCTTTTCAACCCCAAATTAATGCGGTGAACAGAGGTATTCATGCAGAGGTATATCAACCACTTCATTTAGTTCGATTAAACCGCTTCTCATGACATGCACAAATGTAGAAATTTTTGTGTCTGGTCGACCATGACAAAGATAATCGTTGATTAACGCTTCTAAACTGTCAACTCCGTAATGAGATTTCTCCTTGTACAGGAGTTTAAAGATTCTATCAAGTTTTTCTTTTTTATTTGAGTTGCACTTTCTAACTAAGTCATCGCTCATTGCCATAATTATGGCCAATGGCAAGATTGTCAATAGACCTACGTAAAAATTTAAAAATTACATTATCAAGTGTGTTTTTAGCTACCACTAGGACAGTGGTAGCTAAAACTTTTATTGGTAACTCTATTAATAAGGGTTTAAATTAAAAGCTTTCATTTCTGTTACAGAAGTCGTGCAAGAGTAAGATTAATTCAACTAGAAAACCAATCAAGGTATCAATCCTATTTTCATGCTGAGCTCCCCGCAGAAAAGATAAAGTCACACTTGATCTTTAGCAATACTTATCCCAAGATTAACCAAACAAAGGAAAAAAAAATAGCAACAAAAGCTACCTTCAAATTTCTTTTTACACCCTGTCACGGTACAGAAGGCAGGTGTATCTTTGTTGAGAGTTTTAATCAACAATGTGCCTTCGTTTGTGCTATTACCAATTTGGTAAGCAGAACTGACGTTGTTGGTAATATCTAAAGAAAATAAGAAGTCTCTTAAAAACATACAGGCAAGATTTGAGATACCAACACATTAACGAATCAGTAAGGTTATAGTTTGTAAATTCCGCAAAGAATACCTATACTCGAATTGTTATGTGGATTGGAAATTGCACTTGGAACTGATGAACGAGGAGAACTGGAAGGTTCATTTTGTTGAGGTGGATTAACTTGGCTTTCAGAATCCTTACTTTCACTTGGACCGCGTCCTGAAGATAAATTATTGGAAGTGTCAATAGCGTTTTTATTGAAATTGTGAAATTAAAAAATATGAAATAGTAACATGGAATAGCTGTAGTTTTGCTTTATACTTATGTTAAAAGTGAAGTTGATCATGGATTTTCAGGACAATTACAAACGAGACGGAAATACGTTAATGCGAAAAAAAAATTATTCAACTGAAAAAGCACTCATACTCTTTATATCGTCAGGACTTTCTCCTGCAACAATACCGTTAACATCTGAAGATCGGTCCAAAATTAAAGGAAGCAATTGAAATTCATTTACTGAAGTTGTTATTACAACTACTTCCATGTCTTCAGAAAATCTCACCTGGTGTACTGCTTAACAGTTCCACTCTTTCCTCGTCACCCGTTGGCCCATTTTCACCTGAAAATAAAAATAAAATATTTGATCATTGTATTGCAAATCTTAAATATCTGATGAGTATTTAGTTTAAAAGCACTTACCTGTCTCATCAATTGTACTTGATGGAGGAAGGTCAACTCGTAATTCGTCTTAAAGAAAAATTAACTTGAGCTAAGCATCAGTTACATTGAAATATTTTAAAGGCATTTACATGATATATGGTAACAGACAGTGCTATCTCTTATGACTTCTTTCTGGTCAGGTGAAACATTGATGGCTGATACAGTTATAACGTGAACAGTTCATGCACAATCTTACCACTATCGATGACGTCTTCACTTCGGTCGTGACGGCTAACAATATTTTCATTTGGTTCACCTGCATTGGAACGACCTAAAATAGTGCAATATGACAGAATAAGACTCACTCAAATGTGCATAAATAAATTTATCTGTACTGACATTTGTAAGATTTACCTCCGTGATTAGTTTGACGACTACAACTTCCACAAATAGATGGTGGTCCTATGAATAATAAGAAATACCAGGATTTTATACAGAAACAAAACAAGGATCACCCTAACAAGTCAACTGCTTTTATTTTATATTTGAGTTAAAGCTGGTTCTAACAGTTATTTCTTAAAAAATTAAATAGTTTCTTGCATGTCATATATAAAATTTGCTTTTCGTATTTAAAAAAGAAGCCTTTCGTAGAAATATAGACATCATCAGGCATTACAACTTGAAAACATACGCAAATATGTATATACAAAACCTAAAAATATCATCTAATTTGTAAGAAAAGTGCATTTAAAAAATTACTTATTTGGTTGACATCTGATTGCATATTCACAGTAAACGGTTGTCTAATTAGACATGTAGATGGTTTCCTGCAATGGCTAGACTTATTTCCGTAACACTCTTATAAAATAAAAGGAGACGTAGTTACTTAATTTCACACAGATTTAGTCGATGACATGTACTATAAGAAAAAGTAATGATTGGATTCATTATATGATGCACTTAATAGTTATCTCCCAAATATTAAAATGTCTGTCAAGAAGAACCCAGCAAAAATTTTTGACACACGCATTTTTAAGGTTCATATGGAGGCAGGCTGGCTCGGTTGACCGGGCTGTCTCGGTTGACTGGGACCTCGCTGCTATTAAGAAACAGATAAAAAATAAAAATGCGTTCATATGATAACCTAGCCAGCCCGCCTTGCCGAGATATCGGTCAGGCGGGATCTCGCTGTTCTTAAGAAACACATAGAAAAATATAAATGTGTTCTTATGACAGGCAGGCCAGCCCGCCTAGGCGAGATGAAATTAAAAATAGATTTAAAAAAAAATTTCATCAATTACTTAAAGTTTGAAAGATATTTTTTTGTCTTCATTGTTTATGAAACTTTTGTGAAATGTAAACAACTTTTCCATCCCGGCTGGTCGAGATGTAAAAAACTTCATATGAACACGAGATGAAAATCTCCCCGGCTAGCCGAGCCAACCCGCCTCCATGTGAACAGCCCTTAGAAAATGCGATACATATAAACCATTGGTACATCAAAAAGAAAATACATTAGCTACCCATTAGAAGACTGAAGTTCCCATAAGATATGAAAGAAATGCGGAAACTTTCACACAGCACACAAAGTCTCTAGCAACTTTAAAAAATAGGAAGCAAATTATAAACAAGAGAGTTTTTGGAAAACAAAATTCCAATTTTGCACTGTGAACTTTAGTGTTTATAGTAGATAGTGCACTTGGTCCCCTGATTGGCAGACTACATCTCGAAATTTGACCACAGGTACAAGAAACTGTTGAAACAAATATGAAATTACCTTCGGAAATATTATCTTTCAAACTTTAAAAAAATGCTAACAGGTGTCAGCTGAAAGTTTACTGGTTATTATGAATTATATTAGACTTTATAATGAGCAAGAGCAAGCATCTTTAAAGAAATTTCGAGGGGATCAAGTCAAAGCTGATAAAAAGAAACAGTCATTGAGTTAGGTGCTGCATACACTGTAAAAAAAGAAAAGCTGCTGAATTTGTTATAAAAATGCTAAAAGAGGAAAATCAACTGGTTGTTACTTTCCGCAAAAAAGCAGGGGAAAAAACAACTACAAGGAGAAGGAATAGCAATGAAAATATCAATAAATCAAAAAAATGTAAAATTTTCATAAAAAGATTTTCCTTTGCAAGCGAGTTGTTAGCACTGGCTAGTTGATTCCTTTGTCTCATATTCAGTTCTATTTAGTTTTATTTAAGCAAAGGGTCAGAAAATATTCAACCTGTACTACGAACCCACATTAAACAGAAACGTTTCAACATGATCTTAAGGTCTATTACAAAAGAGAGGACCATGTGGAATGACTTGGACTAGAGTGATTTTCAAGATGGAAAATTTAATCACAAAGAAATAAAAAAATCTTTGTTTACTATAGTAACCCGTTTACATGGAAAATAATTGCAGAGTGCTGCAGGCCTTTCCTGAAGCAAAAGATCCTTGAGCTAAAGTCTACTTTAAATAAACAATTAGATTCATATAAACTCTTTTTCATCATGAAATAACTTAAAAGTAACAACACTCTTACTCTCCATGTTATAAGATTTGTTTTTGTACATGTTCACGCTTTTAAATTTTAAGAGCTAATAACAATCTTCAAATCATGTCCAAAATCATCTCAACGATTTCTCTTACTTAAGCAAATGTTTCTTTTAAATACAATAACTATTAACATACTTACTTTCCACATTTAATAGTTGTGCCCCTTCATTTGCCCCAGGTACAAACCTGACTACTGGCCATAAAACTAAATAAAAATAATCAACTAATTGATAAATTCTGGACAATGGACACAAAAAGACAATTGATGTATTACATGCATATTTATAATTTTATTTTTTAAAAATGTTACATTTTAGCAGAACTTTTTCCACACACAAAAATACTCTCTCAAGGCTTACACCACTGCAACAGTGGAGACTCTTCTTTTTACATGGGAAATAAATCCAGAAAGAAAAAGAGGTCAACAAAATAAAGGAGCTGGTACTAGTAAAGCTATTATTGTAAAATTACTATTGTAATATTTTCATTACTCTTGTACTGGCACTATTGTAAAATGTTTTGTTTTTTTAATTGTTTCTGTCAACAAAAATATTAGGGGCTTGCTGCTAGTTTAGTAACACCATTATCACTTTTTTGGGAAATGCCTTTTATTTTAGCAAATTCGAATTTATGTCATTTTAGATGACAAAGTGTAAAAATAGAAAATATCGTAAATGCAGAGACAGACAGACGACGGCTATTTATAATACAGATTACCTTTGACTGTTTTTAATTAGTAATTAGATTTTAGAAAATACCTACAATATCAACTATTATTATTACCTCTTTTTTTTATAAGATATCCAATAGTAATTATCACTGCGATAATTATTAAAGAACCGAGAATAACAGCTACAACTATAATAGTTGTCAAATCGACATTTGACTCAGTTTTCTGGTTGCTTGATGGATTGTATGGAATCTAAAAAAAGTACTTGATTAAATATTGTCGCCTTAAATACAGCACATTTTTGGATTCTTCCTTAACAGTCTTAAAAAATTCTACTCTGTTACAACTTAAAAAAAAGTCAAAATATACCAGTGTTTTCAGTGTTGTGTCAATTTCTGTGGGAACAGGTAGTATAGTTGTAGAGCTACTTTTTTCAAAAGTTGTCTCTTGTGTTACTTTTTTCGTTGGTACTTTTTTCGTTGGTACTTTTTTCGTGGGGACTTTTGTAGTTGTTTCTCTGGCTGGAGATTTATTTGGTTTTTTTGTTGCCTGAAAAATAGTATCAGCATTTAAAATCACAAAATGTTATTCAGAGAAATAATTGTTATAGTACTATTCCTAACAAAAAATTTTCCATGAGCTGTTGCTATTTTTAGATTTTACTGAAAGTTCCATTTACAAGGAAGATTCCAAAAATACTTTTATGATCATAATACCAAAATTTCTAACCGTAAATTGTGAATCTGTTTATAAATTGAATCTATTTTTTTGTCACATCAGGAATAAAAAACAAGAATTGAGAGTCACACCTGTGTACGAGGCGACTGTGATGTAAGAGGAACACACAAACCAATGGATTTTGTACAGATTCTTCTTTCTGAAGTACCACAATTTGGGCATTTTTTGCACCAAAATGAGTTACTTGGTTCATCATTAAAATACCCACTAGGACAATCACCACACGTATCATTTAAGGGATATACATAAGTTTTGTTTACATCACATTGAACAGGTTGCTGCCCAACTGGACATAGTGCACAATCCATGCATGTCTTTTTTCCCTGTTCATCAACAACTTCACGTTCTCCGTAATTACAATTGCCTGCCATCTAAAAAGGCAAACATAAAATAGTTCATTAAGGACACAAACAGAAGAAAAAATAATACTTCTTTTGATGATCATCTGAATCTGTTGATATTTCTCTAATTTATTATTTTGCAGTATATTAAAATGCCTCTAGTGGTAGAGTGATGAGGCCCTTCTTCCACTTTCTAGCAACAGCTAATTTTAAATACCTGATTTCAGAACTTTCATATCATTTTTACAGTTTTATCGCACTTAGCCACACCGAGTTTTAACCCCCCGTTTCCTGTAGTAAAGCCTTCAAAACATGCTAGAATGCAGAGGCTGTGTCAAGGAATTTACAGTTTTTCTCGAGATGTGTTTGCTGCTGATGTGTCAACATTGCAAGGCTTTCAGGTTTTGTTTCATAGCAAATCATATGAAGTTTTAAGACATGCCAAATCCATTGAAATTTGGAAATTTACCATTTCTAACACTATATGGAGTTTAGGATTTAATACTTTGCTCCTGAGAGTAAAGGGTTCAAACTCCAACATTCAAAATATTGCGTAGCTTGAAATAATTATAATATAAAGGCATAACTATATATATCCTCTGCAATGCCAAGGGGAGGGTGTAACTATTGTGTACATCAGTCAAAAACTTAGAAGTAAATTCCTGATTTCCCTGATAAATCCTAATAAATTTTCCTGACATATCATCAATACTACTATTTAATATTCAACCAATTGTTAACCAAATGTATTTTCTGAATCGATAACACTACATAGTGCGAATAAAAAGATTTACTACAATTATCTCTGACTTTAATTTTTTGATTTCCCTGACTTTCTTCAAAAATTGCCTTTCCAATCCCTTGTTTTTTTTAAAATAGTCAATTGTAGTAATCCCTGATAATTTCGTGATTGCCCTAATTTCCAGGTGGATGCTGATCTACATCGTACCATGCTCTACCAAAAAGTGTAGCCATATTAACTTTAACGAAACAATTTTTTTGCTTCCTGTTTAACAAAGTTTTGGAATTGACACAAACTTATGTGATTTTAATTATTTTTGCTATGTTTTCATACCACCATTGTATCAACCATTTGAGGGAAGCTTTAACAATTGACTTAAAGATAAATATTTTTTGTAAAAACACCTTTTTGAGGTATATGTCCAGGTAAAGCAAGAATGTTTAGAATTTTTCCAGTTACAGCTATTCTGTTAGACACAAATAATAACTTTCAGTACTGCAAATTCGTTAAACTTTATTTATGCAGAAGTGTTATTACAAACAATAAAGACAATGTGTGGCCTCAAAGTCTCAGCGTTTTTAGAAAACCTTTTGTAAGTGTGCGGTAAAAAGCACACTTTAAGTGTTTTAGGTGTGGTTATCAGTGTGCTGCATTCATGTAAAACATGGTATTCTGCATCCGTCACAGAGGTCATGTAGCAAAAAATCAAGGGTCCCTTTTTATTAGTGGCGTTTAGCTATAGCATTGCATTGCATTGCAATACCTTTGAGGCTAAATAACTATATAGAATGGTTAAAAAAATTAACATCTTCTCCTGTATGGGCTAAGGGCCACCTTTGATCAAAATTGTTCAAATGTAAATACCATAAAACAGTTCGAAATGTTCAATTTTTCAATATATACCTACACTCGTAAAGTAATACTAAAATTGTGAAAAAGTTAAAAAACCTACCAAAACATGTGGCACGAAAAATAAAAGGATGACCCGACACATCATCATTAATCATCTTGTTTCTATTAAAAAAAACACTTTTGATAGCAACATGCATAACAAATTTAACTATAATAAAGTACACACACAAAGACGAATTAGTCAAAATGGTGTTGCAAAATGGAAATTGCCATGTAAATGAAAACGGCCATGTTAACAAAAAAGATTTTTTATAAAAAATGATGCATTGTGATATAGAAATGAATTGCAAATCAAATGCCATATACACTGTCATAGAATGCTTTTCTCATACAAAAAAGGGCAGTTACATTTGCAAAGCCCACAAAAAAATAAAGATTGAATGAATTTCTTTATTTTATAAGCTTTTCTTTGAGTAGAATAAATAGATTTTGTGTCTGAATTTTTTAATTAATTTAATTTAATTGATAAATTTTATTTTTATTTAAACGTTCCTAAAATTGTGATTTTTTTAGTCTTTAATTTTAATATCCTCATGAAAGCAGTTCAACTCTACCTCAGAATTCCCTTCAACTACTAATTTCGGACTCCGACGGAATATCATAATTTCCCACTATCAATTCAGTGAGCCTCCTTAAATTTTTCTGCTTTTCATCTTGTATTTTTAAATGTTACTTCCAAACCTCCAACCCTCCTTTTGGGATTGGTGGAGATTGGTACTTTTAATTGTGTAACATCCACTCCTAAGTATTTTTTTCATTTAGAGTAATATCATACAGTTAGATTTGTGATAAATATTAGTGTTCTGTTTTGATTCCATTATAAAATTTTGTTGAAGCATTAAATTTGTCCAAAATTTTGTCAGAAAATTTAATTCCCAAAATGATCCAAACTTTTTAGAAGTTAATGTTTTCGAAGTTAATATATAATTGCATTTAAATTGTGATGATATATATTTTTAAGTAAAGGCAACCACAGCCAGAAAATATATTTTTGGGATCAGTCAGTTGTCAAAATAAAAATAAAAATTGGGTTGGCACACCAGTTCGTGAGTGTGCAATAACTTGATTTTTTTAAAAAAAATATTTAGGACTTAAACAAAAACTTGAATTCAATAGCAAACAGGATTTATGATCTAGAAATGGCATTAATATTTAAAAAAAGCGAAAGAATAATGATTTTAGAACCACAAACAATTTTTATTGTGTTCCTTATTATAATTATTGCTACACCATTGCCTATTGTTTCCTATGTCATTTCCTCCCAGTTTTGATATGGTTTTCCTCGTTTCCATGCGTTTTCTCACTTGTTTCCATGCTATTTCTCATGCCATTACACCAAGTGTTACCTATAGTTCGAGATTACTTATTTAGTAGCAAAGGAAGTGTAAAGTTTTATTTCTAACAAATTATAACACCAAAGTTCGGAAATAGCATAAAGTTTAAACCTTGTGAAATTGGACTATTACACGCAAAAAATAAAATTGCTTTAAATTAGAAATAAAATTTTAAAAAATATTTGAGTGCCACCAGCAGATTAATCGATGTGACCATATCGACATGATACAACAAAAATTTTAAAAACAGCGGCTAACATCCTCATCCGTTATTATAATTCTAGTTAATATTGCAAAATGCTGTATATTGCGTAAAAAACTATTCTTGTTAATTGGGAACTAAACACAAAATTTTTTTTTCGATACATCGATACATCAAAAATAGGTCGTATATTCCGTAAATTAAAGAAGTGTACCTTAATTTATGTCTCTTTTGCCTAAAAACAGCAATTTCTTTAACAGCAATATGCCTTTTTTTTCAACAGGCTGCTTAAAAAACTAGAAACTGTTTATAGTAACAAAAATGACATTGCAAAGTACGGTATTAGACAAACTGTAGCAAGAAATATGAATCCCGGAGAAGACATTGACAAGTTTGATGAAACCTTCCCAAAACGATTTGTTTTACTTTTACTTGCTAAACACAAACCAAAATAATAACAATTAAAAATTGTTTGTTAAAGGCGCGTATCGAAAAAAATTAACATATCCATTTTTTATATTTATTTCAAAGTTCAGACAGAGTTATGACTTTCCTGAAAATTTGAGGATATAAAACCTACCAGAAATGGAAATAATGGTATTTCAATATCTTGAGGGGTTTTTATTAGGGTTTTTTTCCAGCCACCATATTTAATGGTCTTGTTGATCTCTTATTCTCGTCTAATAAGCAGGCCGTGGTTCTTGTGAAACCGTAGGTAAAGAAACAGCCTTATCTTTAAATGAGCACTGAGATGGAGTTCAATAAAATCGCCATTATGGTTGGCTTGGTTCACGCTTTTCTTTTTGGCTTGTTTTTCTTTGTAAAACATAGGATCAAAAAGTGGAAAGAAATTTTGGTTCTGTTTAAAAAAGAGGCTGAGCGTAAAAACATCTGTATCACTTTCTCCACTTAGATTTAATTTTCTGCTATTCTATTCGCCATTGTTTTTGGAGACCAGACAAAACAAAACAGAAAGAAGAAATCACAGCATTGCCTCGTGGCCATTAATTATGATAATTAATGCTTATTACGCTCTTTCTTTTTGTATTAGCTTGACAAGGATTACTGCATATTATAGGCAAAAAACCCAACGGGGGAGAATGCTCATTGTGATAGTTGAAGATAGTTGAAGCACTATGGAGATAATTAAATTTAGAGCATGAAAGGGAAATTCTGAATATTTAGGTATTCTAATTGTGTAGATTTTATACTATCTGCATAAAGAAACGACTAACTGTTTGAACAAAGAAAAAAAATCAAAAAGTAAGACAGCTAGCGAGGCGAAGCTGTCTTCAGAAACAACAACAAGAAGTGGTCAGTGTTGCAAAAAAGTCTGATTTCAGTAAGTTAAAACGTTTAAATAATAAAGAATAACACAGAAACTTCGATTGATTTATCTGATTTATCATGTTCGGAACTTTGTTGATACATTTGTAAAAGCATTATGATGGAAATACAGCTACGGATACTCTCCCTCCTTCATTATTTTTTCTGTAATGGAATGAATCCAGCAACCATGTGATCGATTTTGCCGTGCAATTATTATTGCATGATTCCTGCAATGAAATGCAATGGCGGTTCTGTAGGCGAAGAGAAATTGGGGTGAGTTTGTTATTTCCATGAAACATTTGAACATGTTCTGGTTGTCAGTTTTCAATAAAATTTTCTGGGTAATGTTTTCTCATGTATATCTTGCAATTTTTACAATAAAATAGGCACCTCAAAAAAAGTCGACTACAGGGTGATTACGCGCTTTTAAGTGATAGCACATATTTGCCAGAGTTTTCCTCGGTGCTGTTACAATACTAACTTTATAAAGGTAAATTTATGAATGCATTAATAAGACAAAATGTGAAAAGAAAATGCTTTTTTTTAACAAAGAAAGAAAACAAGAACCAGCAACAATAAAAAAGTATTTCTCAAATGATCAAGAAGTCTTTATAAAAAATATTTGGCATTTTTAAACATTTTTGATGCATTGTCACTTCTCAGTTGATAGCAAGTTTATATTTGCAAGAAGCTCATTCAGTAACACAAAAAGCACTGCAGACCGCTTGTCACCCGTCATTTTATTTTAAAGAATAAATGAACAATCAAACTTTAAAACATTCAACTGTTCGATGAAAGAACATCCAACATGAAGTTTTTTTATCTAAAATTTCATCCAACATGGGAGAATCAGGTTGGATGAAATGTTGAACTGGTAGGAATCAGTTATTTGTCATATTAGGGGTGACATAAAAGGGACAAAAAAGATACGAGTTAGTGTTAACTATGTTTTAATGAATTATATGCCAAAAAAGTAGATAGTTTTGACCTTTTTAAAAAAGACTTTCCAGATCAAATTGAGCACTTATTGCGATGATACCTATAGTGAGCAGCTTTTCAAAACTTTTAGTGCACAACTTTTGCACACTTGACTAATAAAGTACATTTCATCAAAATTATCAACAATTACAAAAATTTGTAGCTCAAAAAAATCAGTTGCTACATAAAACTTCTGCACTTCGCAACATCACAAACCAGGTTTGTCCCAGTCTTTTTTACTACTAGAATTTGTTTTCTTATTGTAGAAGTAACAATATATATATGTTTAGTTCCCCCTAAGATACTCTGTGTGTTTTTATCATACTTATAAAAAACACATGCTTGCCGTAACAACCTCCTTTTGTAATGCTTTCTTTTTAATATAAAGACTGTACGTTGATTGCTTCGCATGATTTAGTTTTGGTTTGGACCTTGACATGTATTACGGCTCAAGGATATTTTCAAATAAATAAAAAGAAGAAAAAAAGATTTATCCAAACATAATTAAAAGCTGAAAATAAAAGAAAAATTATTCTCTTTATCTTATATATTAATGCCCTTGCGTGAGTAAAATTGAGAGTCCATGACACGCAAATCACGGGTGACTTTCTGATGATGTTTCCGTACGCTAAAATTTACTAAAAAATTAAGAAAGCCGCCAAATACGAAAATAGGGGGTCCAATTGTCATTTACGCTACAGTGCCTTTCTTGGTCGTAACGGTTAAAATAATTTAATTTTACCCCCGGCTGACGATGTGCGCGCCGTATCTCATGGAAACAAGTTTTTTATCCACTGAGGGTCCAATTGTCATTTACGCTACAGTGCCTTCTTGGTCGTAACGGTTAAAATAATTTAATTTTACCCCCGGCTGACGATGTGCGCGCCGTATCTCATGGAAACAAGTTTTTTATCCACTGAAAAACAACCTGAAGCGAAGAAGGTTTTCTATATTTCAAGTTAATCCTGAAAGAAGTCACTTCAAACAAGTTAGCTTAAAGCTTATATGTTTTTCTATATACTTTACATTTTTGTGTTCTGGGACCAAAGTTGTATCACATTCGAATATGACTGTAATTCGAACCTAAAACGTAAAAAAAAACTGTTGTTGTCGAACGAATTTAATAATGTTGTTAGACAAAGAAAAACATACGATAATATAACATCACAAAAAGAATTGATTGGAAATGCATCAGACAATTGCAGCTATACATTTTCAATTTGCTCTCTTTGGGATGAAGCAAATTTAGTAATCGAAGTAAAAAACTGATTGGACTTTTATTCAGCCTAGTTAGCTTGTGACTTACTGAGAAAGCGAAAGAAACAGGTGTGTGATCTAAATTATTTGATAGAGAGTTGAATTTGGGTGGACAACAAATTTCAGCCGTTTCTTTCATACCTAAACTTTTCCTTAAATATTAAGTTTATTGTTGTCTCTTGAGCGAGAAAATATTTTCTTTAAGCATTTATTTTTTAAGAAGATACTTTGAAAAATCGGTCAGAAATTTAGAATTCCCTAAGAATTTGTCTAAGCTTGATAGTTTGTTTTAAATATGAACATTTGTATGACGCACAAAATTGACTAGAAGTTTACTTTTTTTATTGATATCAAACAAACTGAACTTTTTTGTGTCCAAGCAATGGGCCGTTACATGTAGTAAAAATTGCCATTAGCTAGCTATAGTAACTTACAGCATGCTTATTTTTATTAAGACATTATATATTTTCAGGCCATATTCATGTTAAGAACATATTGAGAATAATGAGAATAACATTTGCCAAAAAAGTTAAGAACACTGAGGCTGAAACTACAACACACTATTCTTATAAATACAGCGTGTATATCCTAGAGAAGAATTTACATAAACTGTTTTCCATTGTTACTGTTTTTACCACTATAGACTGTGATTCAGTGTTGATTTCGTTATAAAAAACCTAAACTTAAATCAATTTTTACATCTGTTACGTTACGATCGTTTAAAATATATTTGATTCTTAAATTCAAACACGCTGCATTGTTATCTTCTTTGATTTTACGCGTGATTTTCTTGATTATAAGTTTGGGTCTGTTAAAGCAAACTGTTCTTTATACCAAATGATTCAAGTTTTTATATTTCTATTTGTTTTCAACTATTAATTTCTTTTATTTTGACTATAACTTTGGAAGGTTTGCCATTTGCAATAGACTGAATAGCTGATTTTGTACGACCTAACAAAAAATGTTGGTTTTTTTTTTAATGCCGGGTATCCTTTTTATCCCTGGTGTATTTCTGGAATGGCAAAGCAAGTATATAGTTTTAGCATATTTCGCTTTTTACGTAACGGTTGTTAGACGCCTTTGTTTTTTTTTGGACATTTTCCATCTTTATTTCATAATTTTTTATATTATTATTTTTGTTTCACACGCTTATATTTTTATACGTTTTGTTTCAGTGGTTATAAACATAGAATAATGTAGATTGTGAGCAACCTCAATCCCAAGGCTTTTTCCCTTTTTGCCATCCCGTTATAAAAGAGACAAAGAGCCTGTGGTCAAGGTTGAAATGGGAGTTTTGAAAATTCAAATTATTGTGTTGTATGTTTTTGTTTGGTATCCCTTACATCAGTTTAGTGAGAGATTCAGTGGACTCTTTCACGGGAGATACGCATGTTTTTTTTTATTTTTAAAAAGATAAATTCACATTTAATTGCTAAAGCTACAAGTAGATAGAAACTGAGTTTCATAGCATTAGCAACAACAACTAAAAGAAGATAGGTTACTATTACCCAGGGTAACAAGTTAATGCTTGATTTTAATTATTTCCTAGTGACACAATGTTTGGAGTTCACTGCTCATAGAACTTCCTCTGTGAACGTCCCCCACCTCCTAAAAGAGCTGTAGTTTTGTGTGTTGCACAAACTAATGGAAGTATTTGAACATTATTAATTTTCTAACAATATTTACACAAGCAATTTAATGCTTGGGCAACAAACATTTACGTAAGCACAATGATGACTCTTGGCAAGTTCTGAATCAACAAAGAATGATGGGAGGAAGGAAGGAAAAACGCATGCCTATGGCCTCTAGGGCGTGCCATTTGCCACATTCGCAACGAAAGCTAATGGCAAGGCCTGAATCACAGTTCTTCATCAAGCACAATCGCTACATAAGTAAAATAAATTTAATAATTCATTTGAAGTCTATTGCTCATAAAAACATTTAAAATGATTGAAGTCTTTGCTAATAGTGTCATTTCTTTACAATGGACCTAATAAATAACACAAGAACATCCTTTTCAAAAAAGATAACAATAAAAAAATTCATGAGTAAAAAAACTTAAAACTATAAAACACATTTCAACACAATACAAAAAAAAATTTGGCCTTACCTTTTTACACATGCAAAATTTTCTTTAACTAAAGTTAACAGGAGTAAAAATTAACTTAGATCGATTATATAAAAGTAAGAAGTAAGAATAAAAACACAAACATGTTTTAGGGAAAGTCCAATTGTTGTTTGACAAAACAAACAAAAGGCATTGTCAGTGGGGAAATTTGAAATGCAAAATATTTTTTCCCTGATATTAAGTAGATTTTGATGTTTCAGAAGTTACATTATACAATAAAAAATTTAATAGGGTAATTATATACTGATTTTAATTGGTTTGTCTATAATTTGTGTGGTAGGATCAACTTATATTAAAAGTCTAATTAAACAACAAAGGCTGGATTATTACTACACAAATAAGTTATTTACACCTAAAATACATAGTTGTTGGTCAATATTGTTATTCTCTAAAATAAATGTTTATATAAATGTCTGGAATAAGGTTACTACCATTTGTGAGCTGTTTTTTTTTTCATCAACACTTTCGTAATAAACAAAAGCAAAGAATTTAAGTGTGGCATAATTATAGCAAAAAAAGTTTAAAGTCTTCTGATGCAAGCGGAAAACTCTAATAACAAGTGCCAGGTCGGAGGTTCATAAAAAACAATATTTTGGACGAGTTTGCGCGAGTTGTTCCGAATATCTAACAGACTATGGCCCTACGGCTTGAACACCCACCCGGGAATGGAATAAAACACTTTCTTTTCTTTTTCTTTTTTTTCTTAAGAGATAAGATAAAGTTACAACAAAGACTTAACACTTTTACACTTTTTGCAATACCAATTTTGGTTGGATTTCTTAAAAACGCTGTTTGGTATGTTTTCACACATTTCGTGAAACCATTTTTCGCACTTGTCACACTGCGCCATCCTTTCATTTCCAAAAATACCACGACACACGCAATAAAGTTCCAAAACCAAACATTTAAGTTTGCAACGCAATATTCGTTTTGATGATTTTGGAAAGGGTGACATTGATTGCACGTTAATGCACTCCAAAAAGTGCTTTCTCAGGAGTGCATCGTCGTATGTTACCTCTTCCGGATTTTCTCCAAATGCCAGCGAGGTTGCACAAGCGATGGCAAATAAGCCGCAGTCAACACCATTCCGTTGCTGTTGCATTGGAAGGATGTTAACATACAGCTGAGAATCGTGGTGGAAACAGAAGTCAGTAATTTGTTTCAAAGAATGGTTATTCACTGTGCCATTATTTAAACTGTCGTATAACAGGACATTTTCGTTGTTTGATTTCTGCTTGTCCATGTTAGTAGTACAAATCCAGTGAAGCTGACCAGTATGCAAAATTTGGATAAATCTTTGGTCAGGCTTCACTGATTTAAATTCGCCAGTAGGTCCAACCACTGTGTCCTGAAGTCCACCAATTTCGGGAAACTGTTTTTGAAGCAAACGCTGCGCAGTTTCGATCGATTCATCGGTTAGCATATGGTTGTTGATAATTTTGTCCATTTCACGCGAAGTCAACAATTGTTTTTTACTCGGTAACTGGCCCGAGACAACGTCTGTTTTTCCTGTTTTCTCGGGTGAGATCAAATTAATGACAGGTGGAGATTGAGGCGGAGTTACAGTATTACAAATCTATTACATTGTCGATAAACTCCTCTACAATAATCGCGTCCTGTTTCGGCTTGTTTGCTGGCAAATTGATGATATTGCTTACATCAGCTTCTGCTTTTTTAAAATTATCCTTTCCGACACCTACACGTCCAACGTAGCGTTCTTTTTTGCGAGGTAATGGAATTTTATCAAACTTTCGCCCAGAATTTGGCTTGACCACTCTCACTTCCAGACCATAATCCTGGGGAGCTTCATCTTTCATCCCTAGCACGAGATCTTTCAGAGAAATCTCTAAGTCTTCCAGTGCATCAAAATCATTAACTAAGAATGTCAACGATCTTATTTGTGACAATAACTCGCGACATGAGGCTGCTTTGCTTTTCTTAGGGTACACGCGCTTTTCAATTGTCACGTCGTGTGGGAAAAAATCTTCTGTTTGTTGGTGAAGGAAGCATTTTATCACAAAACAACTCATTTTGAACATATATCTTTATGTGTCTTTCCATCTCTTTTACTTGCCTTACTCCTTGACCAACGAGTGCGTGAATTTTCGTTGTTATTCTTGAATCGACTTGTTGACTGATACCACCGCGCTAAAACGATTTCAAGTTTAATATTATTGCAATAGCGTCCTTGGTGTATTTTATACGTTACACTATATTATATTGACAATACCTCTCCTTGCAAATGGTCTGCGTGACAATCTAATATTTTTATCCAAATTTTTCTGTTGGTCTTCACTTGGGATTTATTAGCTGCCCAGTCATTTTTCAACTTTTTGGCGCAGTTTTTCTTCTTCCATTCAGTTAACTTGTCTATCTAAATAAACAATAAAATAATATTAGAACGGTGTTATCCTATAGCATTTACGGGTAATTTTGAATGGAAAAATATTATTTCACCTTGTAATCTGGAAAGGAAATAATATCTCGAAGGATAATTTTCGCTGGACAATCCATTTTTTTGGATACTTGTGCTAAGAAGCGCGAGGCTCCGATTGAATGATCATTCTTATTCTATAAATAAGAATAGTGTACTTGTTAATTCGATTTCTGTCATCGTGATACCAACAGAGAGAATTTTTTTAAATAAATATTCTGGAAATAAATATTTTACAAATTGTGTGTCCAAGAAACAAGTTATAAAAGCTGACCTGTAACTTATTTTCTTTTCTTTTTTTCTTGTGAGAAGCATTCCTATCAGTACCATGGGCGCAATCAAGGCTTTTTGTTCCAACAACTATAAACGGTACCCCTTCGAACATTATTTGAGAGATGGCAGATTTTTTGTCTTCAAACAAAATACACTTTCCTTTTAATTCAATTTCTAAAAATTTATTTGGATAACTTATTTCCACACTTAAATTAAAATTTAATTTAAATCACATTTTATGTAGCTATATTCTATTAAATATTTAGTCAAAACTTACTGTCTTCACCGAAAGCTACATCCTTAAAGTAGTTAGAATACGATGTTCCGGTTTCTATTTCATGTTGCTGAATTATTTCTTTAGCTTCTCGTAAGGAGTCTACACATTCTGTCCAACTTTCTAAAGAAGTAAAGTTTCATTGCTTAGGAGAAATGTCTTACGACGGTATAACATACACGTTTTTGTAAAGACAATGAAATGATGTTAAAACTTCATTAATTTGTGACCAAATCGTAGCTATTGCAAACAAGTAAAAATTGTTAGTAAAATAATACGTTTTCTTTGCACTTTTTCTACAATCTCTGGGGGTTTTTCCACTTCCATATCAGATTTACTTTCATGTTTTTGCTCCACTATTCTTTCTATAAAACAAAAGGATTGTTATTTTAAGCATTATTTTAACAAAAGGATTATTGCAATTAAAACATCATGAATAATTAATTTATTTTATAGATTTACCAAGTTTCCTTTTTCGAGATTGCGCATGATTTTTTTGTATTTTTAAAATTTCATCTCTATAATAAATAAATAAAATGCGCACTATAACTACTGTAGAAGAAATTTAATAATGTATAAATACAAAAATAAAAAATATATTTCTTTACATCGCATCAGATTTAAAGAACGAATCATCTTCTTCGTCACTTGAAAATAGTCCTTTTCCATCATATTCTACAACACGAGTATATCAAAATTGATTTTTTTTCACGATAAACAGAAATAAAAATGAAATAAAAAAACAGTGAATTCACCTATTTTAAAATCGCTTGAATCAATCTTTGCTTGGTCTTTTTCCATGATAATAGATCATAGATTAAAAATTATAACGCAAGTAATTTTGAAGAAACCAATGCGTTCGAGAAAACCAAGAGAAACCGAACCTCGTGCGCAGTTTTTTCGCGCGTCTCATGAATCATCGAGACAAGAATGGCCTCCGTATGTCAGCTACTCGAATTTCTAAAGTTAGTCGCCGAGCAAAATAGGACCTCCGACCTGGCACTTGTTATTAGAGTTTTCCGATGCAAGCAGCCAGCGATACCCCACAGTAAAAAAAACATACTTTAACCAAGAGATAAAAATTCAAAATTGACATCATGGTGTAAGACAATACATACCAAGATTTAAAAAAAGTAGTCAATATACAGAGCGTCATTGAATCAACAACACTAGAAATTAAAAAAAAGGTTGCGAAGCATTTCGCAAGTTGCAAGCAAAATTAAACTATCCAATACTTTATCCCTAGCACTTCTTGTTTCTTTGGCGCTAACATCTTCCGAAATACATCAAAATTGAATATCATATAGAAGAACCCTGGGGACGAGGTAGGAAAATAAACGCTCTGCGGAACAATTCGTTGCTCAAAAACAGTTTTTTTTGCGAATAGACTGCGCGAGTATTTGATGTGCGTGGGATATTCTTTTCAAAATGTGCGAGAAAATTAGATTACGCGAAACTAACAAAAACGAATAACACGTGTTAAAATTTTGTACCGCCTTTTCCCACAGATTGGTAAAAGTAAAGAGCGCAATACAAAATTACACTTTTAGCAGTATTCCGAAAGATATGTCATACATCGAGTTGTACAACCCGCAGAAGTTGGTCCTAACGTAACGATTTCGTAAATGACCTCACAACAAAACAGTATTTTTTTCACGTAAAAATACCGGCAGTAGAAGCCACAGAATCTGCTGGAACGAATTTCGAAAACTCACGGGAAACAATTAAAACAAAAACAAACAAATCAAAACAGTTTTTTAACTTTATCAAGATTTATTAAATAGCTTCAAATTTGGGCAGAAAAACAATAACGGATTCGCCTTCTTTTCACCACACGCATTAGAAGATTACATCACTCACTCCCATTGTACACAATCTAAAAGAAAAAGAAAACATTTTCATATAGTGAAGCTTCCAGTGCCTTTAAGGGATGGCCAAGTCAATGGAATTGAAAGCACTGTTTTTCATCTTATAAATAATTAAGGCTAATTCGGAAAAGTATAAAAGAAAAAAACTAAACAATTTGGCAACTTTACTAATTTTATACGCAAAGTTCCAACCATACCAACAGTTTCCAAATCTGACAAAATCATTTTAGAAGTGTTTATTTTTTCAGAATTTGATTGATGTAAGGCCAAGGGAAATTAAATAAGTTTATTGTCCTAGACCCATTAAAAAACATATGCTTCTCATCATTCAGTTTTTTTTCAACCAACAATTATGTAATCACCCAGAGGAAATTATAATGTCTCTTGTGTGTGTTTTAGAAGCTGAGTACACAAATACACAAATATTACAAGTGCTGAACTTTGGCAATCATATTTTGCAATCAGACCCTTTTAAAAACTATGCTGAACCATGTCAATTATTAAATTCAGCACTAATAGAAAAGCACCTTGGATAGGATTCTTTGTTGGGCGAATAAAATGACTGACAAATGGTTTATCGTGAATGAAATAGTAATTTTTACACAAATAATTTAAAAAATAATGAACTTTGTTATGTGGGTTGTTCTCAAACACACGTGGGCGGTGGACAAAAAACTGTGATGTAATTTCTCTTGGTCTATTATTCCTGTGAATATTCTAAAATAAGAGGGTGTCAATAAGCTGCAAACAGCCACATATATAAGGGCAAGTTCGGGCAACTTTTCCAATTAAATTAGTGATTGTCTTCCAAAACCGCCCGCACTTTCCCGAACTTGCCTGGAGCATTTTCAAAATTCAATTCCTTGTAACATACCTTGTGGACGATAGTTGGAAAAAGATGCTTTAAGAGAAAGAAGTTAATAAAAATTAAAAGTTATTTATCAAGTAAATTTTATCAAAAACCATCAAAAACAGTTCTTTTAAGAACTTTACTACCACATAGTTTACTTTATGGTCTATGCAGGTTTTTTCGGGTGAATACTTCAATTTTTTTGCAAAACGCTAAACTTGCCCAAAAACGCCTGCACGTTATACGGCGTATGCAGCTTATCAGCACCCTTGTTCTAAAATTACAAGCAGTTTCGAAGATGCCCACGCCGTTTAGAGGACGTGGTGCGGCTTGGGCATCCTTGAAGTTCTGTTTAATGACAGTTTTAATGTTTTAATGTCGTTTTAAACCTTGTTCTCAGGGAGGGTGTACGGAAAACTAATTCCTATTGACAATTACATTGCTGTTGGTTTGATAGCAAAAGTGGATATTTTTTTAATTACTGTAACAGGTTACTTATATAATAAATAAAAAATGATAAAAAACGGTTGGTCAGCTCACTCTAGCGCCCAGGTTTTGTCTGCGCCCTAGCTACAGGTTTTCCTATATCTGGCTATCAGTTAGGTAGTAATACAGCTTCTCCATATGTATTCTACAAATTACTTTCAATTCTTTTATACAAAACTGAGCTCTAGCTAGCTAGCTACCTTTCGTGTGATTAAGCCTTACCTTGATTTGGATAAAACCAATTAAAATTGATAATATTGTATTCTTACATCTTCTTAGAAACAATAAAATAAAACACAGCTCGGCGCGTTATAATTGTACAAATTACTTCAATTTTTCTTTAGGAAAGGGTACCTTACACAGGAGCTTTCCAATCCAACTAAAATCTCCAGAAAAAGCACAGCAACAAAAAAGCTTAAAATACACAAGTAAAGTCGATTAGAAACAGGACTAGCAATACATTTTTTTAAAAGAAGAAAACCGTTTTAATACTATTATATTTCATTAAAATACAACTATAATAGTATTAGAAGCAAAATTGCAAAGTAATTAATTAATTATTTATACCATAATTAGCTATAATACAAAGAAATAAGGCATATTTTAGGTCTGTAAAATATACATGTCTAAAATGCCGACTACCGTTTCTTGTTCACGGCATATTCCTCTTTGTGTGTTCAAGTTCGGCGGACGTATAATCCGGACCAAAAGACGGGGGGGGGGGGGCAAAATCCGGGGGTGGGGGGGTACGAGCCGTACTTATTGCATTTTTAACTAAACTTATACTTTAACCCCTCGGTCCAAACTTATTTGTTTTATTAGAAAAAAAAATACCCTAGCTTTATGTGCAAAAATATCAGTCCTATTTCTTTACGCTGATTTTATATGATTTTTTTTCTATCGAAATTTTGAGAATCTCAATAATTCTCTTGGTATACCTCGCGTGTAGCAAACGTGCTCCACAATTTCGCTTCGCTCGCTTCGCTCGCAAAGCTCAATTGCTTCGCAAAAATACACACACACACACCATTATCATCTACATTAGCAACAACTTAGACATGCATAGGATAGCATTATCCTGTCTATAGTCTATACATGTCTATAGTTTTCTTATGCGTACAAATTATTTATCCACCTGTTTGTTTATTTACAAAAATAGTCAATGTTTATTCATCAATAAATTCTGTATACATGAACTTTTATAACACATTTAGCATTATTATTGACTATGCATAATTATATTTCTACTTTTTCTGTGTTAATTTATTCTCCCACAAGTATAAAGTGCTTTAGAATTTAAGTTACTTTTTCAAACCTAAAAATCCTCTGAGCAGGAGAGTGGGTTTGTGATCAAAATTAAAAATTTTATGAGGACATAAAACTAAAACAATAACTATCTATTTTTAAAAGTAATGTTTTTTAGTAAAAAGCAAAGAAAAAAATCCGAGAAGGAATTTATCTTGAAAACATTATGTTTGCAAATATTTATATGTCTAGAAACAGCAAACTTATATATTAAAAAAATGGCAACAATATACAACAACAAAATCAAGGAAACTATAAAGTCATAAAACCTCATACATTTTTGTTTGCAATACAAGTAGAAAATTAACCAACATTCAATCAACCAACATTCTTATTAGTAAATAATCTAAACGAAAAACAATGAAAACTCTGCCTGAAACTTTTTATGTTTTAAAAAGTTTTTGATTTTTTTTTATAACATTTAATATTGCCTTTAATTATTGCCCCCAAGTAACTCTTGAAAGCGTTTGCTATCACATTGCATGTTCTTCTTCACATGATTTTTTATATACAGTAGTGTGAAAAGGTTTGTTAACATCGTGTTCGTGTAATGAGCGTGGTGCACACGAACCACAATAAAATCGTGGTCTTTATGTATAACAAACATTTAAACATTCTATCGTGGCCACCATGCTAATATTATTATCTCCACAAAGGATCGTGTGTCCCACGATTATTTTCTTCAGCTCCACTATTTTTATAACCAGTATAATTTAATTTTTTTTCTTTTCAAAAAAGTCTTTTATCAAAGTTAATTTGTTTGTTTCAGGTTTTATCAAGTTAAAAAAGCATATTCGTAGTTTTTGCTTGGTGTATACTTTTTCGTCATGGACGCGATCGTATTTTTACGAAATGTCTTTTATCTAGAAAAGTTAAATTTGTCTGCGCCGATAGAAATGCTTTTTTAGATTGAATTTTGAAAGTTTATAAACGAAAAGCGGCGATAGAAATGTTTTTTAAGATCGCATTTTAAAAGTTTAAAAACGAATTGCAACGATAGAAATGTTTTTTTTAGATCGCATTTTAAAAGTTTATAAGCAAAAAGCAGCGATAGAAATGTTTTTTTAGATCGCATTTTAAAAGTTTATAAGCGAAATCGACGATAGAAATGTTTTTTTAGATTGCATTTTAAAAGTTCATGAACGACAAGCGGCGATAGAAATGTTTTTTTAAGATCGCATTTTAAAAGTTTATAGACGAAAAGCGGCGATAGAAATGTTTTTTTACATCGCATTTTGATTCACGAACGATTAAAATCTATTATGTAGCTAGATTTATGACAACGAATTAAACATGTTAATTTATTTTTTTGCCGTCGGTTTTTGATTTAATTGACAAACTAACGGTCTTTGTTGT
The DNA here is from genome assembly GCF_029227915.1 of Hydractinia symbiolongicarpus. Taxonomy (NCBI): domain Eukaryota; kingdom Metazoa; phylum Cnidaria; class Hydrozoa; order Anthoathecata; family Hydractiniidae; genus Hydractinia; species Hydractinia symbiolongicarpus. Next base: position 12,902,667 of record NC_079887.1, read on the forward strand.
TTTACAATAGAATTTATCTATCGTGGAAGCCACGATGTAATATTTAATTTTCGTTCGTGTAGTCCACAAAACATAATCGTGAGGTCCACGATTGTTAAAAAAATGCGCATCGTGGACTATCGTGGTTCGTGCGTAACATGAAATAAACACGAACCACGATGTTAACAAACCTTTTCACGGTACTGTATATAGCATGCTTTCCGTGGCCATGTTGGTAAAAATAAAGTAGTAAGAGGATGGTCCATTTAACCCTACTTGGAGGGCATTTTGAGTTCAGCCCTTAAAATCGTAATTGCCGACGTAAAATACGAAAATAGCATAGTTGCGTCGGCAAAAAAATTGCCTACAAAATTTTGTTGTGAAATTTTTAAAAAACAACATGGTATTGTTTGAGCTACTCCCACTCATTTCCACTGAAAAAAAATTATACTCGATTTATCACTAACTAAAATCAATCAAGCTACAGAAATATTGTGTATATCAAATGGAAGCTTCACACACGCTAGAAACACCTTTGTGGTCCCTCTTGAAAACAATTTATGGACTATATCTTCAAAGTAAGTGATTTTTGTCACAACATATAAATCTTAAATTCAGGGAAGGGCAAATGCCACGAGTTTGAAGCTTGGCTAAGGGATCGTCTCAAAATGTTTGTACGTTCTTTTCGTATAACTATACGAACGGTCAAAGTACTTCGTTTTGTGAAATGAATGTCATATGAACTGCTTTGTTTAATATAAAAGAATAAAAATGAAGTTTATACAAACTTTTTTAAAACATTATACAAACTTAAACAAAGTTTTTTTGACATAGAAAAAGAAATGATACAAACTTTAAACGAAGTAAATTATTATACTTACTTAAAACGAACTTCAAAAGTACCGGCATAATTGTGCATAATTATTTCAATACGAAACCAGAAATAAAAAAGGTAAAATATACAATTTATTTTAATAGTTTCAACCAAACTTAAACTTAATATCAAACATTTGAATTTCATTTTTAAAATATCGAATTTAATTAAATTAAATTACAGTTTTTTTGAAAAACTACCTACTTTCATATAGCATGTCTAAAAATTACGACAACGATATCAATTGAATATATGACACAGCCAGTTACGATGACGAGGCTTATTTCTTGCAAAGTATATATATATTTATTTTTTTTCTCCTGTAGTTAAAATTCAATTTACTTATTTTTTTAGATAAAAATAAAATACGAGGAAGACGAAGCATACACAAGAAATATCTGAAAATAATTTCTCAAGACTTTGATAGAACAAGGTTCTGCTGAAGCTCACTTACGTCACAGACAGCAGACAAATGAAATTACACAATTTTCATTTGGTTAACTAAGCACCAAATTATATTGATCACGATTTCCCAAATCCAAACTCAAAGCTTGTGCCTGCTGGCTACTAAATACTAAGGGACCGAATACAGCGGCGTTGTTCTCTTTCTCTTGAAAAAAAAATTGCTTTTCGACACAAGCGATCTTTATCCGAAGGATCAAACATTGTAAACCAACTCAAACGATTTGTAAGAATATCGAAAAGCAAGTTGAATCGTTCAATAATAAACTTGCCGCATTCTGGAAAACTTCTGGTGCAGTTGTATCTGTAGCGTCATATGCACCAATGTGATGCACGTCAATCATTGTTAAATTTGATTAAAAAAATAAAATAAAAATAAATAGATCGTTAAGGTTGTGGCGATTGCTGACGGAGGCCCTGATTGGTCAGCTGAGGGCATTATTAATTTCATGTCTATGGGTTTGCTGTGGACAAATCTTGAGTTTGACACATTTGTTGTACAATCATACGCACCTGGTCACTCAAGATTCAATCCCATTGAGAGCTGCTGGCCTTACCTGACTAATAAAAACAGGATCTCTATTATTTGCAACGCATAACGAAGCCAAAGTTGTTATCATTAAAAGGATAAAAAGTTTACACTTCATACAAAATTTAAAATCTATAATTAAAGTTGGAGCCTGGTTTATTCTTAAGATATTCTTAACTTATGACCCGTTTTGCATTCTCCATATTCTTATAGAATATTCTTGAAGAAAAATGTGAAATAATATGTAATAATCGAGCAATACTAATTAAACTAATTCAAGTGGAAGCAATATTTTAAAACATATTATTTAATGCTTATGAAACAAGTTGTTGTTTTTTACGAAATAAGATGCAGTGAAGATAGCACAATAAAGTTAGTAAACAAAACAAAGTTTTTTTTGGAATGTTTTTTTATAATGTAAGACACGTAATAACGTGAAAAATATTTGTTAAACGCATTTTGTTAATGAAACAAATTTTGTCATTGTTAAAAAATATTTAAATAAAAAGGCTTTAGATAATATATAAGCCCAATTAAAATAAATGAAGTTCATATAACGAAACAAACTTTATAATTCTTGAAAAAAATTCAATACAAAGACTATAGATAATAGTCCAATTGCAATAAACGAACTTTGTATAAACAAATTTTTATACAAATTTCTTAAAAAATGATACGAACACAGCTGTCGAAATTAGCGCTGCCAAACAGCAATTACGTCGCAATTGCCAGCACGGTTTCATTTCGTGACGGCAAATAACTGCCGAGGCTAATTTTGCTGCACCCTCATTTTGCGGTAGAAAAGTGGGTGACCTTTTGATTCGTGAACCCCAAACACGATGATCAAGCGTCTATGTATAGCAACTCTCTCAATCTTAACTTCCTTTTCTACATGTCCGAAATAGTATGCATGACTATACTGTCATTTTTATAAATTTATTGTTTATTTTTTAGGTGATCACAAGCAAATAGGCAAAAATATGCTTCGTTTTCAAATTACAAAAAATCTTTACCTTGTGGCTTAATTAAAATTCATTCGAAACGTTCAGCTACATTTTAACAAAATATATGCAAACAAATTATTTTGAGGGCAGCCATCGCACGCTACAAAATGGATTTTATAGGTTGATTTTAAAAACTCTATTTTTCAAACGAGCGATTAATCACATGCCTGAAACGATTCAGAAGTGTGTCAAGACGTGTACGCCTTTCCTGAAAAAGACTGATACTTAAAGGGTAAGTAAGACTAACAAAGTTTAAAAAAATCACATTTTTAAAATTGCGGACGCTTCACTCTCTCGCGTCGGCAAATTATTGCCAAGGAATTCCGACTGCAAACGACTATGTTGTCGGCAATTTATTGCAGACAAGTTTTTGGGCTGATTTCAAGGGCTGCAAACTACATACAAACTTTATTTTAAACGATACGAACTTTATATGAGCTTTTAATTTTGATGATACAAAAAAGTAAATCGATTACAAAGTTTTTTACACAAATTATACAAACTATGTACAAACATTTTGCGATGGTCCATAAGTACCTATAATCCAGCCCTCGCAATTCACTGGGGTTAAGTTTGATGTATAGCAACACTCTTGGTTTTTAAAACACCTACCTTAATCAAAACAAAGCAAATTTTTGGTTGACTTACATTAATTTTTTGCTAAGGTGCTTTTTTAAAATTGTGATGGCTGCTTACTAAAAATAAAAAGAAAACATCATTGTTGCCATCTTTTTTAAAGAAATTGATTTTTGGAATTTTTTCAGCATTCAGAGTTTTGTCTAGAGTCTTGTCTATTAAGGTAAAAGGTATGTTATATGAGGCATGTGTAAGAAGCTTTATAGTACAGTAGTGAGACATGGGCAGTGAAGCATGAAGATCTTGACCATTAAGAAAGCAGTGAGAATGGTTAGATGGATGTGTAAGGCCAGTCTGAGAGACAGAAAGAGTTCAGATGAGCTAAAGTAGGCTAGCCTAAAGCAGGCCTATCAATAAGTGGAGAGCTATTAATAAATGAGGGACCATGGCTGAGCCCCAAATTCCACAAAACGTTTGACTGACTGAGTAATATCAATTTATTTCACATACATAATATATATCCCGGGTTCGAGTCCCTGGACTGCCGAGGCAAAGGGATTTCAAGATTATCCTGCAACTTTGTAATGGTATACTGTTAATATGATATGCACTCACAATTGCTCTCCACATTGGAATATATATAGCTCGAGCTGCCCCAAAGTTCCTGCAGTGCTCAATACTGGCTCTGGACCCCAGTCTCCTGCACAGAGTACGAGAGCTATAACCACTAATCTATGGCACCAAAACTAATCTACGGTGCCATTTCTTTGCACAAAGGCATTCTTGGCACTTTAAATAAATTCAAATAGGTCAGAAGGCATCTACACTTGATATTAGTTTAAAACCTCAAAAAATGTTACTTTAAGAAGTTATCCACAGAAAAAGACCTCTCTTCATTAAATACCAGCATCTTTTTTTCTGCAACGCAAATGCCAGAGCCAAAGAACTTACAACAAATAACGTAACGCTGGACTTCATCTATGGTAAAAAACGACAATTGTTATTTTGTGTATATATAATCTTGTTGCGTTGTCCTGTGGTTGCATATAGTATTGTTGCTTGTTTTGTGCACCACCACCCCCTCCCTTTTTTATCTGTTAATGTGAGATAACTCATAGTGTTCAATATCCAAAAATTCCTTTTTTCTCAAATTGACAGTGGTTATACACAAGCCTTAGCTATTTTTCAGTTTTCCTTCTCAATACCTTTCAAAATATTCTTTAACAATCATTTTTATTGCATTGTATAACTAGGTGTGAAATAAATATATTCTATCCTGTTTTTGTAAGAACATTTTGCTGAAGCAAAAAAAACCAAAGCATGAATTTCATTACAATCTCTTTCCAGATAATTCTTTTGGTTCTGAATTTCCTAATGGTGTAAATGATCGGAAAACAATTTGTTAGTTTATTAGCAACAAAAACGCTAATTTTTTGAGAAAACAAAATAAAAAATCAGTTTTAAAGAATTTTAAAGTTGTATTCTTACTATACTAAGGGCAAAGTTAGAATAAATCTGGCTGAAAGAAGCAAAAAATTAAAACAGTTAGCTTATACGTCACAATGCTCTTATAAAAAGAGTTCATTGCTAGTGAAGATTTTAAAAATTTGGCTCTCACCAAATTTTTCCTTTAAAACACAGCACCAAGATTCAAACGTGATGATGGGCTGTTCTGTATATCAGATTGACCCCGTCTTTGCGATTGTACAAAGACGGACGATTCTATACGAACTTGGTCATTATAAGCGATATGGGAGGAATAATTTGTTCAAAACTTGCTAAACATTGAAAAATCTATCAACTAAACAAAAGATAAAATCCTAAATTATTTTTAGATTTTTTATTCATTCTATCTATGGCTTTTTAATTAATGGTCTCCATTCCATCCAAGGTGGTTGTACAACTGAAAATACGCTGTGCGACGTTGGACCAATGAATGTCAGTTACCATATACAAGACTACCATCATACAACATATAACATTGTGGGGAGCAGTAGAACCCAATAATAAAATTCCCCGGAATTTATAATGTCGGGCATGCCCTGGCTTGCCCGAAACTGTGAAAAAACCCATTATATACCGGGTTCTCCCCCTTTCTGGTTATTTCAGTCTTTCTACTTAGATTATAGTATTGTTTAGATTAATGAGGGGAAAGCCATCTACTTGTCTCATAAATGTAGCAACGCAGCTGTCCAAATACTTTTTCATGATATTCAGAGTAAGACGCGAAGCACGGAAGTCTAAATCAGATTGCTACCAAGGCTACTAAATCTGATAGCCTTCTGGTAGAGCGTTCGTTTCCAGTGCGGAAGGTTTTGAGTTCAGGGGTAAGTCAAGTCAGGGCCTGTGAAAGTGTGGATTGATCTTTTCTGTTTAGCGTTCAGGAGAATAAGATTCATATATTTTAGGTGGTTGGATGAGCAAAGATCGTGTTGGATGAAGTTTAATCGGAAACAAAATTTTCACCCAACATTTAATGCTCATTCAACACGATTATACTTGCTTAGAGCAGCACAACCACAACTGTTATAGATAGTGGTTTGCTTAATTGACTGATTGTCATAACAAAAACATCTATTTCCAACTGTTACAACCACAAAGTCATTTACTATCCATACATTTGCCCACAATTAGCTTACTAAACACACATACACACTTCAGCAACTGAACAACTGCACACCTTAGAAACATATAAAACAGAAGTCCCTAATAAACAATTAATCAAACAATGAAAAAGTAACACAGTAGAACAATACAACATCGGAACAAAGTAACTAATGCCCACATTGACACTTACTGAACACAACACTAATACTCACAAAATTAACAACATAAAATAGACGATTAAAGGTACAGACACACATTGAAAAAAGATAAAGGCTAGCACACACATAAAACAAATCCGTTTGCGCACTCTTTTAATCGACACCAAACATTTGACAGTTATTGCGTGATTATTTTTCAAAAGATTGGAATCTGAATCATCACAAATTTATTATTCGCATTTAAAATGTGAAGATACTGGACGATGCATTTTATTGGGTGTGATTAGACCGTTAATGCATTTTACAAATTCTTCAAAATCTTCTACATTTGTTTAAAGCCACACCTATTTTTGATCACGAGTTCTTTAATTATACTTTTGTACGCACCTAACTTAATCACGTGTTTTGCCTGTGTAAGGGTTGTCATCACGGTCACCTCTCTCTGAGAGCAATATCGGATGAAATGTTGGATCGGTTTGCGCCTAGCTTAACTGCGGACGAAATAAATAAATGAAAAGAACCTAGAAAAATTAATGAAAGTTAGGGATGAAGGGTAATGTTTTTAAAATAAAGAACATGGTGTGAGACCAAAATTATGACCAAATTATAATTTCGGTCGAAATAGCTTGGACGGATAAGATATTAAAAATGTTAATAGTGCCTGTTGGTGTTGCACCCCCCCCCCCCCCCCCAAAAAAAAAAAAATAAAATAAATAAATAAATAAAATAGAAACATTGTCGAACTGATTATAAACATACCCTTTAGAATTTAAATTGAATAGAGCAGAAAATATAAATATTTGTTGCAAATTACATTAACAATTAAAATATATTCAAAACACACGTAACCAACAAAGTATATAAGTTTACAGTATCGTCACAAGGCTAAAATTGATCGTACACGCTGTTAACAACAGCACAGCAACAACTACAGCGATTTTTATTCTTCAGTCATGTATTTTAAACTGTTATCAATATCTTGCATTAATTCGTCCTGTTGCCTTATGATATCCACAGCCTAAAAGACAAAAATTCCTTTGCATGTCAACACAATGATACAAATAGAAGTAAACATTAATGAAAACAACAACGACAACATGAACAACAAGAACAACAACAACAACAACAACTATAACCAAAAAAAACAACAACAACAACAACACTTACGGAATTAAAAAGACTCATACAATACGACCAACGAGAACAAATAAGCAACAAGAAAAAAATAAAAATACCTCTGTTTTTAAAAAAATCGACTTTGGTTTCATTTCATTCTGTATTTTTCTTATAGCTTCACATTGTCTTCTCAGTGTATCCATTTCACTCATGATGTCACGCACAGCACTGTTTTCGTCCGAATCACCGTCCGTAGCGCCGTACACAGCCTTAGTGATAGAAACAAATATCCACTTAAAAGAATATAGCGAGCCAGAAATTTGCACAAATGAATGCTCAGCGGGAAACGAAAACGCATAGAACCGAAAAATTCGTATGAAATGACGAATAACCGAATTTTAACAGTATTCGAATTATCAATGTGTACAATCTTTCTGTTATAAGCAAGACAATATTTTGGCTAAGATTCAATGCTTCTCTCTTTTCCACGATCAGATGTTCCTTAGTCGATGCTTCTTGGCTTTCTACTTGAAAAAATTACATTTATGTGTTTCTTGCTCAGTTAACTAGGCATTGAACGATCTATTATTTCGAATAAAAGTTGTCAAACTCAACAGATTTGATCGTGCATCATCCTTTTATTGATCCAATTAATCGAATTAATTTGTCTTAATCGAGGTTTCAAAGGCTTGAAATATTCAATTTTAAAAATGCGTTGGAAGAAACGTTGACCGATCATTTTGTTTTTTGAATTGCAACCAATCACACTAACATAAAATTCGAATTTAAAAATTTAAAACAAAAGAGAGTGATATGCAATTAAATTTGTTGAATTCGACAATTTGAATTCGACAAATTGATGTTTCCGCTTTAGTGTGCAAATAAAAATTTCTTTTCTATCTGAGAAACCATCGCTATTTTTACAATTCTTGTTCTTGCCTTTTCTTTTCTCATATCCTAGTACATCCTAGCAATTGGTTTGTTTTTGAAAAGGATTTGGGCGTGTTGTTTATAAAATGTTGTTTAAAAAAGACAGCGTTCAGCTACATAGAAATTAGTAAATATTCTTTCGCTTATATTTCTTTTTAGTAAACGTTTTGCACTTACCTCTGGTGAACACTTTTCCGCAATAAAGGCTTGAATAGTTTCCTGAGTTTTTTCTGGCATTTTCTTTTCGATTGAAATCAAGGCCTCTCCTTGCAACATATAAGCTGTAGCCGTCGCGTTCCCAAACACACGGGAAAAAGTTTCAGAAAGTAAAGCTATGTATAAATTGAGACAAGTAATGGAGGTCAAGGCAAGGTAAGTTCCACAAATCAACTGAGCAACCAATTTGTTTTGATTCGCCAAATCCTCGAATTTGAAACTATCAACCACTGTCATCCGTAATACTTCAAACATAAGGTCGTTAAAATTGTGAAATGCATTATCCGGTTTGTCATTATCGAACACAATCCAAATTGCGCAACAGTACGGTATGAAAAATTCGCAGAACAAAAATGCAAACTTCATCGTATCAGCTGCCACGTAGCCAAGCATAGCAATGAACGGACCAAGTGTGATAAAAGGTCGAAATGCCTGCATGAATCGCAACCAAATGATAATCAGAACAAAAGGATAAGCGTGGTAATGAACTTCGAGTACAGTTCGATACTCGCTATCTCTGTAGTCCATCTGAATTAAAATTACTCGAGTAATGGTCAGTAACACAAGCCCAAGAAAGCTGAGTACATCCATATAGTACCAAATATCGTAAAGTGATGCCAGTGGTTCAGATTCCACCTTCTTTAATTCTTCGGTTATGAACTTGTTCTCTTGAGGCCATCTGGGATGACAATAGGGTAAGTCGCGCTTGATTTCCTGCATTCGACCAATTTTGTATGCGAAAAAATTTTTTGCAACCATTTCGGATTCAATCCGTATCTAAAGAATGTTTAGTAATCATAAAGCACTTTTTTTTTCTTTTATGAAGAAAATCTCTCAAAGAAACATATCAGGGCTTTATATCTGATACTCTTTTTTGTGGGCAGAGCAAAAATCTTTGACTTGACAAGAACTTAAACCCCCTCCCTCCCGATACTGTCCTGCTTAAGATTTGCGTACTTGTTTTCCTTTCATTCCAAGTTTAATACAATACATTCCTACAAACTCAGTCAATTTTAGGTGCACATTCTGTTCAAAATGTACTGATCATACATTATTTTAAAAGAGGGTTGTATCTGTCATAACCTCCTACTGGGTATATTACAGCCCGGAGATGGTACCTGGGAATTGTGATTGGCAATTTCCGGTGGACATTTCTACGGGCTAACAACAAGTTCAAACAAAGAACAAACAAAGTTGAAAACATTTAAATTAGTTGCCTTTTTTAGTTCAATAAAAGAAGAGGAAGTGAAGCTAAAGATGTTGCAAACACAAAGCTTGAGAGAGGTAATATCAAAATAGAAAGAGTATAAGAAAACCACAACGAAACTGACACCTACTTTTAACACAAAATACAAAGCCATCAATAACCCGATAACTTCGAGTATAACTCGCCAAATGTACTCGTTGATAGGTTCATAGAATTGCACACGTTTCATACTTTCCACCTCCTGTGGACCTGGCAAGGTTATTGTCAAAGCTGTCCATATTGCTGTAAATATGAAGTTGATCAGAAGTGACGTAACAAAATGTCTGCGTCCATATAATTCTGTCTTTTTGGCCAGTAATCGTTGTATGACAGGGTGCATGATCAAACGAGACTCGTTGTATTTGATAATTGCCTAGTGCGGAAAAAATACGTTAAAGGAAAAATGGCAAGCATTAAATATATCAGAAATAACACTAGCTCAACTAGATTTATTTAAAAATTTTAACATTTGTTATTTTGATTGTCAAGGTTAACAGTGTAAGGGAGGTCAGAGTGTCATTTTGAAGTTGATGTGTGGTTACATAAACGTGACGTTAAGATGTATCCCTGGTGATAAATATATTTCCTACAAACTCAAATTGGATGGAGCTTTTCCCTTGCAAGAGCTAACGACAAATAAAAGGTTTATATAACAACAACCTCTGATAAGTCTTACCTCAAGAGGATCTCGCTTAGTCATTACTCTTCTACCGGCTTTTTCTTTTTGCCTCAATAACTTCCATTTATGACTTTCCAAGTAGCTTAGATAGTAATAGACGGTCCGAGATGCTTTGTCAATTTTTTGAAATTGTCCTAACGCTTCTGCAGCAACATCCGGCATTTTTTCAATCATATGAGTTAAACATGTGGTACCCGTGTCGTCATAAACTCCAGCCGGCGCACCATTTTCCATCAGAACACGACAAGCCTCTTCTCGACCTAAGAATGCATACATGTTTTCTTCACAAAGATTCATTTTTACGTTAAAAAACCCTCTTACATAGTTTTTAAGTGTCATTTTTCGATAATAAATTATTTCTCTTTCGAAAAATACATATTTTTAATCAAAAAATTGATCTATACGAAAGTTCCAGTTGTTAGAATAAGGATAATGTCATTTAAAGCCAGTGCTATTTGTTATTTCTTAACTTTTTTGAGGACTGAAAGTATTTGCGTAAAATTAAATATCTATATTATAATACCCGTATACGTCCGTCCGTCCGTCCGTCCACGCACCACACAAGACACGCACCCAACACAAAAAATTGACTGACTGTTGCTTAAGTTTCTATATTTTACTTGTTACCTATTCCTTACTTGGTGCTTGTTAGCTAACTACTTTGAAAAAGCAAAATTTGCGTTTGCTTGGCCAGTTAGGCTAGTGCGCAAATCCAGAGTGTGGTAGCCTTCATGACTTTTAGAACGAGGAACAGCTTAAACAATATAATCCCTTTTGTTTGTCTTTTTGTTGTTATACGCAAATTTCGCCTATAAAGTTAAACTCATACAGCTAATACGAATCACCTATGTTCACATCATGTTCGGATAACATGATTTTCGATATATAAGAGTTAAAGTTTTATGAGCCAAATAATAAAAAAAGTAAAGGTTTTAACAAGCTATATGGATACAATATTTCTGTACGAATCTTTTGTTTCTTAAACATTTAACTTTACATGGAATTGCTGTTTTGGTTTTTTAGAAAAATCAGTAAATGAAGGTTGCTTTATTCTTTCAAATCTTCTTTAATTGATTGATTTCGTTCGTAAAAAGATTCGATACTCAGTATCCAAATTGAATGAAAACCTAACAATATTCGAATTAAATGATACTACTACCAGGAGACAGAAGAATCTGTTCCTTTAGTCACTTTAGGCTGGCTTTTACTCAAAATTTACTTCATTTTCTTAAAGAACTTAAGCTTAATGTAGCTTGTAGGACGTCGTACTCACGTTGTACGAATCGATTCCCAGTTTGAACATTTAAAAATTGTAACAGCATAGTTAAATCAGTTTTTTAAGTAACTTTGTAGAATGAAATTGCCAATGTTTTCGTAGTGGGAACTTGTTGTCAAAGAATGAAGAAAGGAGCTAGCGGGTTCAAAATCTCAAATCTGTTAGCATGTTATTAAAAGAAGAGTTTTAGATAATAACAAATGCTGGTGACTTAGCTATCTAACTTGCCTTTGCGTAATTGTTAGATGGAATGCTGGGAGAAGAGAACCTTGCCTTGGCTATCCTATGTCGACGCATGTTCATGGTAAAATCAGAAGCACTTAAACTCCTATCATCTCCTTTATAATTAGCAATATTTGTTAAATTAAACATCTTGAAACTGTCGATGTTAAATTTTTTCGTAAGGTAACAACAGTGTTAAGAGTGTCTTATGTTTATCAGTTCTTTTTATGTCTTTTCCACATAGTGTTACCCCCAAATAACAACAGAGTCTAGGGAGGACGGGACCAGATTTCATGTTCCCAGACTGATTAGATTCAATTCTAACAGTTGGGATTGCTGATCATCCGAGTCATGACACCAACCGTAAATTAAGCCACTGATGGTGCAACCTGCTATCATGCAATGCAGGGACATACGGTCATCGTGACAATTGGAGCAGCAGGTAGCATTAGTAAAAACCATTTTGGTCCGATGATTATTTTTTGTCTGTAATAATAGCCGTCGTCCGTCTGTGTGTCCGCGGGAAAAAAGTCAAATGCGTTATATAAAGGACAGGCGACCCTGTGAATCTTTCCACCGCTACCCGGATCTCTTTAATAATAGCCGTCGTCTGTCTGTCTGTGTGTCCGCGAAGGCCGTGTCCCGTAACGGAAACACGAAATTTTTAAAATGCGCACCAATACCAAATGCGATATATTTCTGTCCACTTTGTTGCAACGGATTAATTAAAAGGACGGGCGACCGGTGGATTTTTCCACGGGCTAACGACTATATATTGATAATAACCGTATTCTGTCTGTCTGTCGGCGAGAAAAGAGTTGTACTACAGGCACAGAAATATTGTGGAATTTAAAGGACCAGCAACCCCGTGGATTTTTTCAAGGGGCTTACTACTAGTATTACTAATCTTTCACAAAAAAGCTAAAGCGCCCAACCTGTTTCTGCAGCCAACTGAAGCGGTGTTCGTTCCTTATGATCTCGATCATCCAGTCTGGCGTCTAACTCGATTAACATTACAAGTGAGTCTGTAGCGTTATACTTCGAAGCATAGTGAATAGGTGTTTGCCTTTCCTTGTTTGTGCGAGCATGAATATCAGCTAAAGAAGAAAATAACTTTTGCAGTTAAAGATAAAAGTGTGTGTAGTAGCTATCATTGTTGCAACAAAATACGTAAAATACAGTCAACTCCCGGTAACTCGACCACCGGTTGACTCGAAGTTTTTTTTAGCTCGCACTGTTTTCTACGGCCCTTGGACATTTCTTAATACTTTCTTATAAAAACTACTCTTAACTCGCATTCCGGATAACTCGAGCATTCGTTTTCTCGAACTATTTTATAGTTCCCTTTAAGGTAATTTTTTCGGATAGCTCGAACTTTTTAGTGTGTAAGTAGAATATAAATGTTTGATGCTATAAAATTCGAAAAAGCTGTTCTAAAATGGTTTTCTTTACAAAGGAGCCAAAATGTTCCTTTTGATGGCAATATGATAAAGGTTCTGCAGATTGCCAAAAGTTTTGATATTACATATTTTTAAGCGTTAACTCGAACTAATATCTCATTTTTGTCTATGTTCGAATTAAAGGGAGCTTCGCTTAAGTTGAACATTTATTAAGTCAAAATGTTTTCTCTGGTCCATTGGAGGTTCGACCAGGAGTTAACTGTATTGACCAGAGACATAAAATTCATGTAATATTGCGAAACCTGCAAAAGCCTTCACAGAATCAAATTTTAGATTTCTGCTAAATATGTAATCTTGTACGTGTTGCAAAATGGGACAAAATTTTCCCGATGAATTATTAATGCAATTCTTAAGCAGTTCAAAGTTTTCTAATTTTATGAAATCGGCGAAAATCTAGACCTAAGAAATTAGCTCCAGTTAGAGTGCCTAAATATGTATTGGCAAAATACAGCAATTTTATTAGCAAAAAAGTTATATCACGAAATCAACAATATACTTAAGTATTATGCATATATACCACCTAAGGATTTTCCAGCATATATCATAAAACAGTGGGAAACAGTTTCCTTATGGTACTAAGGCAATGAAGAGACAAGTATTTCCAGCAACTAGTCTCCCAAAATGAATTACAAAAAAATACATATAAAAAAGAAACATATATTATTTTTACCTCCATTTGCAACCAACAATTTCACCATCTCTGCATTATTGACAGCTGCGGCAGCGTGCAAAGGAGTACGACCAAATGAATCGCCGAGATTTAAATCAGATCCTTTCTGCAGCAGATACTCAGCAACTTCTATGGGCCATCGCAGCGCGACCTAGATGAGAATAGCCTAACTAAAGAAATATATAAATCAAAAGAAGGATGTATCATGATCAAACACGGTCAGATAATTATATAGATCCCACTGGGTAGCCCATGGATAAATCCACAGGTCCGCTCGTAATTTATCAATCGCATTTTGTGCAGGCAGTAATAAAGGTGATGCTTAGATTTTTTTGTCTCCATATTAACATTGGCGTGCTTGCAACGTATGCAAGAAGAAAAGCTCGAACCATGAGTATAAAACGCAGCTTGAGGTCATTGAATGGTCAGGCATAAATAATACTTATAATGAACACGTACTTCGTGCAAGACAGTTTGACCATGTCTGTCTGTGTAATTTACTTTTGCTCCAGACTTGATTAAAGTATCCAAGTATTCCAAATCAACCATGCTATCTCTGGCTGCAGTCCCAAGTTTTGCAAAATAAACAATTAATACTTCGCTTCCAGCAAGTTCAGTTATATCGTCCACTTTGTCGGGAGAATGGGGAATGAATTCATTTAGTCCCTTTGGCGCGTCATCTTCGGCTTGATTACCTGACAGGGCTCGCTCATCTTCAATTGATGATGGACCTTCACGGTATAACAGCCCTTCCAAGTTCTGACGCTTGCGGTATTTTGTTTCTTTAATTATCATCACAGTTTTTATAACTGTAAACGAACTTTTTTTTTTAGGAAAAATCGCGTTTCATAAAAGGTATGGCTTGTATTGTCACGAAGAATTTCAGGGTATAACTATTCAATATTTACTCATGTTGGTTAAGATGCAACTTGTATAGTAAAAATTTAAAGAATATTTAATTTTAAAAAAATAAGAACAAACATACAGATACGAATAAAATTAAAAATGCCTGTAAAGAAATCCAGATTATATACATTTTTATCTTTTTACGAACGTTTATGTGCATTGGTAGCGATATCATGTTTGAAGAAAATAATATAACATTAAAAATATGTCAGTGGTTGTAGTTAAACATTCCAGGTTGCAACAAAATATATACCAAAAAAGTTTATATCAATGCAAGAAGAACTTTTTAAAACAAGCATTGCAACGGCAAATTAATTTTTATCTCGTTTTTATCATAACATATACATAAACTCTCGTCATTAGTTCAAACCTTCATCGCTTAATGTTTACAAATTACTTGTTCAATGGAGCAAATACAAGCCGTGATTACCACGTAACTCGCTTAACTTTCCATACTACAGTTTTATAATGTGGAACTAAGTTGAACAAAGGAGGATCTTAAAACACCATAATTGATTTAATTAAGGCTTTTCATAACAAAGCTTATTAAATATGGCAACAAGAATAAAAGTTTATTATTAACGAAAATTGCCTATTGTCGACGATGTAATATATTTTTAAAGCTACAACACCAAGTATCTTGAAATTTAAATCTTATTAAGTCAATAACTACGAAGCAAGCTTGCCTCAAAGATGACGGCAATGCTTACAAAACAACTTCCTTCCCATACTTCACGTTTTCCAGTGTATGGCACGATTTTCTTAAATCACAGTTTTCCTTTTATTTTGTTACAAAAAAGCTGTTTTGATGACTGGAATTAATTAACAAAGGTGGGTTCACTGTGAAACCTCTATATTAATAATACACGTTGTCCGTAATAATATAAAAAAGTCGGAAGAAGGGGGGATTCTTAAGCAATAACCTGTTCCCCGTAAAACCAAAAAATAAAGAATTGTTTAACTTTTTATGTGCGAAAACTTTGTACACTCTTTCGTCTTAAGTAAACAGAGTTATGCCGTTTAAGTCTTATTTTACCAAATATTAAGTTAAGACATTTTAATGATAATAAGGACTACATAGAAATTTAACGGACAGTTAAATAATAAATGTCTAAATCTATTGGAGGTATGGACTCAGAGATTTGACAGAAGGTAACTAATGGATGAATGATAAAAAAACAGTATATTATAGCTTTACCTACAGCAGAGCAAGAAGAATATATTAAAAAAGTGGCAGGGCTGGGAGTGAACGGAAGGTATGGATGTGGAGTGAATGCGCTTAGCTTCTCTTTGTTATAGTGCTACTGCATGTCCGAATAATAATAAAAAAACCCGGTAGGGTAGGGAGTCGATGGAGGTGTGGGCGTATGGGCGTAAGAATAATGGTTAGAATTTTGATATTTTGATAAAAAAAAGTAACTAAAAATTGATAGTTTTTAAAAGTTAAGTGGTTAAAATAGACGTTACTTGTGTCGGACATTTTTTCATCGCATGTGTGAACCTAGACTACACAGTGCTATCTTCATGTCCTTTATGATATCCGCACCGAATATAATAGTTTCGCGGGTAGTGATAAGGACTCTATCAAAAGCGATAAATATCTCTGTTGTAACTTTGTCTGCAACTTAGATCCGCCATATTTTATTCTTCTAAATTTAAATAATTTAAAAATTGCACAATTATTTTTTTTTTGATTTAAATGTATCTTATTGTGCTCATACCAAAGATTTCTTTTCTAGAATGATAATTATCGTCTGTCTGCCCAAAATGGTACAACAGTAACGAGACACACAAAATGCGGTATATTAAGGACAGGCGAACCTGTGGATTTATTCACGACCCACCGAATTTTTTGTATAATGATAGTTGTCGTTTGTCTGTCTCTACGCAAAATGGTACCGGTGTAGCGAGATACATGATATGCGGTATATAAACACACCGTTACAGTCACAGTTTCGTATCTCAAGATTTGTCCCATATATGGTGAAATTGTGTCCATATAAGGCAAATGTTTTCGTCTAGGAAAAAAATAATGGCGCGACAGCTGCAGCAGAATGTAAAGGCAGTTCTGGCTCGGATTTTAAACGTTCTTGCTGGAAAAACTGAATATTATGGGAGTCACAAGGAATGCTAACTATATACAACAGGATGTATGTATAGTTACCTTTACTTTTTACCTTTTTTGGTAGCAAAACATTTTTTGTTGAGGTAATTACAACACAAAATCTATAGCTAGCTAGCTTTACTCTAGCCTAGCTGATGACACAATACAGGGTATAGTCACCCAACTTTCCTTTTTCTTTTGGCTAGCTTAATGGCAATTTGCATAAAAATGTAGCTGCTATGTTGCCATCAGTGCTATTGTAGCTCTGCAGCTACAATATCAGCACTTACTGATGATACGCACCCTAGTGTAGAGTACTCCAAAGCCTTTCTAATGCACTTCAAAAGGACATGTACTTTGTACACATAGGTGTTATTAAGTATGAGTGTTACTTAATCCTACTAAATAAATGCGCTTATTTTACATGGCTTGCCTCACAAATTTAAGGGATATACCCTGTCTATTACTTCCAGGAAAGGCCTGGAAGTAATATAGATGCGGAGTCTTAGAGTATTTGTGGCGCCGTAGATTAGTGGTTATAGCTGTGCGGGAGACCAGGGTTCGATTCCTCTTGACAGCGATTCAACATGGGCGAGTGAATGTTACCATAGCCCCGGGTTAACCCAAGCCATGTGAGGGAATTTGGAGAGATAGCACACTGTGTGGGCCGTTGGATGTTGCCAGGAGTTGTCTGGTAGAGCGTGGGCCCTAATTTGGTCTGCGTAGGTCAAAATGAGCATTAAATACTCGAGGACTCTCCATCTAAGCCATGGCCCCTCCTGGAAATAATAGACAGGGTATATCCCTCGATATTTGTGAGGCTAGCCATGTAAAATATGCACATCTATCTATCTATTTAATGCTCATTTTGAGTTACGCAGACTTTTTGATAAAGCCTGACTCCCACCAGACATAAACATTTCAGAAAAAACGTGTCATGAACTGTTGTGTACATTGTAACATGTTGCGCATTCGAAGCGGTAGTTGCATTCATTTCGTTTTTATCTACTTAACTAAACGTTCTCTTGTGGTTAATTAAAAAACTGCTGGTTCTCTGTTGGTTATTTCAAAATACTGCTGGTTCCTACTTTAGGAAAAGCAGCCATGCCCCAATTTCCCTCACATGGCTTGGGTTGTGATAACATTTTCTTGCCCATATTAAATCGCTACCAAGAGAAATTGAGCCCCAGTCTCCCACACAAATTGTGAGAGTTAAAACCACTAACCTACGGCGCCACAATAATTATTTACATATTTGGCGATTGACAATGTGAAACTGTGTATTTATTATTAGATAATATATTTTCCTTATTTGTATAGCTTGGGAAGAAATGACATTTGCGATGTGAATAATGAGACATGAAATGGATCTACGAAAAGATTGGCATACAAATTTAGCAGCACATTCTATGGTCATAGAGGAAGACAATATGTTACCTTAGTTATATATATTTTTTTCATTTGTTATATATCTTATACTCAGTAGCAGCATGAACACTGAATATGAAAAAGCTAGACACGAAACTTATAAAAACTTAAATTAATTTTTGTTCCAATGCAGTCAAGCATGTATATATGTAAACCAAAAACATATTTGCTTTATTTTATGTATATAAAATAGTTTTATTGAAAGCACTTCTTTTCTATTCCTAAGGCAGATTTTCAAATAGAATTTATTAAGTATTTAAACACATTGAAGTCAGTAAGAAGTCTGTGTTAAATATCAAGAGCTTTGTTAGCTGAACTTTGACATTATATATAGAAAAAGTTATTAACACCTTTTACACCTACACACACTACATATCTTGGTAAAGTCGTAACGATGTTAGCTCCTTGGTGTGAACAAGGCGATAAGATCAGTGACAATAACAATTTCATGACAGTTAGATATTATGTCAACAAAATTATGAAACAAACAATGATAGAAGCTCCAGTACAGTAATTGTATTATAATATACGTGGATATTTTTTACTTTTGTAAATATTCAGGCTTCTATATAAAATCACGCACCATATTTAATAATAGATTTTAGGCTTGGCACTTTTGTAACCTGATAATGTTACTTTATATCGTTTTGCACAATCTTCTTAGTCAGTGTCTACTCAAACGCACCGTAGTAACCAATCTTCATTCTAGTCCGGCTACTATTAAAAACTTTAATGTTCCACTGGTGTATGAAGAATTGAACGTAAAACGTAAAATGCGCTTGTCCCATTAATTTTGCCGAGGCTTTAATTCTTTGCAGAAAGCTGTTAAATTGTTCACAGATACTTGTGTTCGGTGAGTTCATTCCACTTAACCTGCTACTGTTGTAGGCTTGAGAGCATTTATGGCTGAATCCGTGGAACACGTCATGAAAAAAACGCGTGTCTTGAAAATACCCAGATTCTCGATTTTTGGCGTACTCGCTTAAGCCACAAGCAAAATCGTAAAAAATGGTTTCGGGCCCTTTTTCCAAATGGGTATACAATGATGCCAGTGCGTCCTTTCTTCCTTCACTTCCTGTTATAATGTGAAACCCAAGACAGTGACCATGATAAGGACAAAACCACAAAAAAAGATATGTTGTCCCTTTTTTTGACACGTCCGGGTACACCTTCCGACATCTAACATCTGGGGTGTCATCATTTGCGGTGTCTTTTATTTCCCTTTTATCCATGGAAAAACTTCGCATTTTTCTTATTTGCTCTCCATTCTCAGTAAAGTAGTACGCTCGACCGTACTTCGCCGGGTTATAAGTACCTTCTAATTTCTGAGTTGGTGCAGGTGGAGTATTAAAAGAATGTATAGATTTTACACGCTCGCATACGTGTACGAAAAAGCTAAGCGTGTCCTCGGGAATCGTCCCATTATGAACGAGAAATGATTGTATCATTAACCATGCCATCTCAGGACAATATGTCTTAACATCTTCGGCAAACGCCAAAGTGTCCATACTGCTAGTGCTAAAAAAACTGTTCAGCTTTTCTGCTAAAGCGATAGGACATATGACATCAACGGAACAATCAGTAAACAGCATCGATAACAACTTGGCGGCGGCCAGTTGTTCGTTTCGATCTATACCTTCCTGTTGTATGTTAAAAACGCGAGAAATAAAAGGTACAACTCGATCATCAAGTAACTGCACATATTCTTTGAACATAAGTGACGAAATCTGGTTGTAATCCCCATCAATTATAAATCGACACATTTGTTGAAAAGTGTCTCGCGCCAATTTGCAAAATGCTGCGGTGTTGTTTATGGATGTGGGAATAAAGCACCGATCCAATCGTCTCAGTTTTGTTTCCAAAATTTCAGATTCGTTGGAGCGTTCAATGGGTGAAACAAATGCTTGTTTAAAATTTAATCCAATTTTCGTTCCATCACAAGCAAGTGAACTGCATTTTCCGCCGCACCAAGAGCAGGACATACGAAAGTCGATTTTCATATGCGATGCCCATGCAAACCACCACGCAATAAAAGTCCGACTGGACATAAAAGATTTGCCTGTCGGAAACAGGCGCTTGTACGTTTTATTCATGCACATGGTAAATCCTGAAAATGTTTGTTTTCCGCTATTTACAGCATCAACAAACATCCAACCAATTTCATATCCGGCACACGTGTGAGCGGAAAGCCTGAATATACACTCATCCTCTCCAGTCCATGATCTCATGCATGTACCTTGAAGACATTTTCTTTTCCAGACTTTTGCTTCTACGGCGCCTAAAAAGATTGGATTGGTAAATCTGGCTATTTTGATGGAAAATGGCTTCGTTTTGGAAAAGGGCTTCTCAAAATTAATAATCTTTTACCTAAGCTTAAAAACAGCGTAGTCTTTCCGACTTCTTCCAATAGACCATCTGGATTTTCGTCAGACGTCCATCCGGCCTAAGTATCAAAACATATTAACCTTAATCAACTAATTGTAAGAGAGTAATAGTTTTTCTAAATGGTTGAAAAATTTACCTGGCAAGTACACGTTCCATTAGCACTAGGAACGAACAATGGGAAAGTTTCTGGTTCTTTAATATCTATTCTACTTCGTTGATAGAATTGTATACTTAAGTTGTTTGAATTTGGATTGGAATCAACAATTTGAGTAGAAGGACAATTCTTGCCAAAGGTCCATAACCCACATGCAACATCAAATATATCTTCCCACTACGAAAAAAAGATGCGTGTAAAATGCCGAATGTCCATAGATTCAAAATAATTCTGACAAAAAATGTTTACTTTCTAAAGTCAAGCTTAAACTTTGAAGGATTTTTTTTTTACTTTTTTCTCAATTTTTAACGTTGCTTTGTTTCCTCAAAAAATTATTTTTTAAGTCTGCTTTTATAAGTACATAGGTTTGGCTGTAATAAGTAAAACTAACAACCTTTTCAGAGGGTAAAGTATCATCTTCATCACTGCTATCACCATAGTTACCATCATCAACCTCGATATCCATCTCCATCCTCGTTGGCACTTCGTCAAAACTTTCTTTTAGCAATTTAAGATGTTGACAAAGTGATGAACAATCAGTTAAATTTCTTACATTTCGTTTTGTTGATTGGTTCTTTGATAAACGACATTGAGTTGAGTGACATGTTGCGATTTGTTTGTGAGTCTTGTCAACATTACACACTGTAACAAATTCAACTTGATCTGCAACAATAGAAAATCGTTTAACGCCTGTTTTGGCGGGAAGTGAAATGACTTGATCGTTCGTACATTCAAGAGCTTCCAGAACAATCTAAGATTTAAAATAAAAAAAATTAAAACAGACTTACACAGATTTATAACAACCCTTTCTGTCAGAGTTTCTTATTGACACAACACATATAATTAATTAAGGAGATTATTTTCAAAATTTGACCCCTTATGCTACCCAATAATTTGTCCGGTATTTCTTACAAATGTAGTTACAAATGAATATAACAAAACACACCTGTTTGTTAATATGTTCTGGAATAATCGCTGATTCGTTTAAACCGTCAAAATCTACAAATATCATTAATTCCTTCATTAAGCGACAATGGCAACACGTGACCCTCTCTCTCGCATTTGCATAATTTCCATGATCAACATCGATTGAGGCTTGCAACGTACTAAAGATTTTACATTGGCATGTAATTATCGGTGTCGTTTCCGTTTTTACCGCAGTAACATGAACGTATTCATAATTCTAAAAATTCGAGAAATATAACGGACATTAAAATGTTATTTATAGGTGGAGAACATTTTAAGGCAAAAAATCAGTATAAATAAAAGTAGGAAAAAAATTAATAGCTCGTAACCGTGTCTGTTGTTACCGTCCGTCTATGTCTGGCGTATATTGTTATGTAATGATTGTAAGAAGCTGAAAAAATGTACATAGCGATTACATAGAGAGTTGAAAACAGCTAAATTTAAACAAATTGAAATTAATTTGAACGTTAAGAGAAAGAAAAGGTTACCATAAAGTCTCCACTGTAGCTGTTGTAACCACCCATAGCAACAACTTGTTTATTTTCGTTTCTTAATCTCCAGTGAAGACGGTTATGACGGAATAATTCACCACAGAAATATTTATAAAGATTTGTTCCGTAATCATCTGCCAAGTTTGGATAAATGGCTGGTGTTATAGTTGCCGCTTGTTTTGACCTTACTGCAACAGGATATCGTTTCCGATAAGGTTCTCCAGACCTCTTTTTTGAATACGGAATTTCGCATTTGGAACCGAACAAATTGTTCAGGCACGCGTCAATTATATTTCCTGGGTCATTTCTGTAACACCATGCTTGTATGATCCGGTTTCTTGGTGACCCGGGATAGTACTTCATAGATGTGGAAAACCGTTGTTCATACTTCAATTGTGAGGAACTAGCAGGCCAGTCCCACCGATGGTGGTTTGATAAAGATGAAATAATAGAAAACTGATCGTTCAGAGAAATCACAGAGGGATATTGCTGAAGGAGACATCTCCGTATGCTTTGTGAAAATGTTGACTTGGAACGATATTTGACAATTTGAGGTTGGAGTGTTGAACAAATTTCTTTATTATCGCATATAACGTGACTAAAATACAAAAAAAAAACACAGAAATAATAGGAAACAGAAGGATAATTCAGTATAATCATTTCATCGCATGCGCGCAAGGTTACATACGTACCGATTCTCAATTTTATTTTCATTTGCCTCAAACTTTTGGCTGTTGTGCAACGTAATACCAAAAACAAATAGACATTTCACTTTTTCTGACTGTATGGTTGGCATAATCGAGCTCATAGTATTGTAAAAACTATTTTTGTTGCCTTTTATATTCCTTGAAGTTACATTCTTCTTTTTTTCGTTGCAATTTTCTAAAGAAATAAAGATACGGCTCTTTAAATTATAATTTACGAGAGCAAAAGTTTGTTTCTAATTTCAATAATCTGACAAAGCAATCGCAACTTGGTTATTGGAAAGTATGATGCGTTAAGAAAAGCACATTCGTCCAAGATACGCAGAAACTGCAGCGATACATCAACTTCTAAAATGGATTGGGAAATAAAAAAAGCCTTGCAACTTTCTTTTATTCTAGCTTAAATTTAAAACACTCTTCTACCAGATTATAATAACGATTACTTAATACGAATTACCAGAATTGCGCATTGTTTGGTATAATTTTCTAGATCTGATTTTTTCCATGTTGACATCATCCATTGTATAGACATGGTAGGGTAACAGGTCATTCGTTAAACCTAAGCGTTGCTGAATAAAACACTGCCCTTCGTTATGAAAATATCCTTGAAATCCACCAGATTCAAAAAGGCGGCACACATAAACTCTTCGAACTGGTACTTCTATTTGCAAAACAGAGCAATAAAACACATCATCATAATAACCAGATGCTGCCATTGTCAAGCAAGTGTCCTCTGCTTTTATTATCGCGTTGCTCGCTTTAAAACAAGATGAAAGCATTGCCGTTGTTATTGAAGTCTCCAAATCTAACGCTTCGTGGCATTTATTTAAATTTGCCAATGCGATTTTCTTTTTATCTGTCTCTGCCTCCACTGAATGGGCTAAATATGACAAGGTAAATATGATATAGAACACAATACTTAGTAATTCTTTTAATATGGTGACAACGCAAAGTTTAGCTGTTGTCACGTTAGCAAAGTAGTGAACGATGGGTTAACATTACTGACAATATGTATCAACATTCTTAAATCTGCTATCTTTTAGTCGCAAGATATGAAGTGGGAAAATATGAAAAATATTTATATATATATTGCTTCCTTTGAAGAAAATGTAAACTACAGTCAACTCCCTCTTACTCTAATCTTTTTACTGTCGAGTGGAACATGCTTCAATTTTATGTATAGTAATGCATTCTTGATACAGTTTAGCATGATAATCTTAAAGCGTACTAACTTTGCGTAAGTATGTAATATATTATATCCAACCGGAAAGTTAACACTTAAAATGTTTACAATAATTTCTTTTCGTCGTTTTAGTAAATTTTACTTTCCTCAGTGAACAGTTCGATTTACTGAACATTATAACTAAGAGTAGGCTTAAGAGCGGTTTGCAAGGTACCCGAGGTCAGAGTTAACGGGTAAGTATTATCTTTAAGGAATACTCATGATGACGACGCTAGTGTTGGAGGTCATAAAATTTCGAGTTGTTTAGAGTTTCGGGAGTTGACAGTATATTAATCACCTACACGAGTTGGCAAGATCTGTGGACGTGATACTGAAATTAGTATCTTCTAAACCACTGTCATAATAACATTGGAAGCAACCTCCATGTCTTCAACTAACACCTCTGGAACTTCTTCTAATGATGTCAGCATTGCATTATATTCTACTTCATCCGTACTTATGGCGTCCATACTTAACTTACTAACTATGAAATTAAAAAAATAACTATATCTGTGAAAGGGGATAACAGGTCGAATTAATAAACGGAAATATAACTACATTAAACCTGCTGGTGTTAAGAATAAAAAAACGAATTCGTGTACAATATTTCTTTACCATAAAACAAAATTTTAAGGTATTATTTTTCTCACGACAATAACTCAAATTACAAGAAAATGAGAACAAAAAGTAAACAGTCTTCAATAGTCACAGCTCGTTACTTTCTATTTTTTAGATAATTACAAAACAAAATAAATTGAGTATGGGTTGTACAAAACAACAAAATTATAAAATATCTCTAAGCTCTACCAATATTTGATTAGAAACATGAGTAACCATCAAGGAGTAAAAAGATTCCTTGCAGATAGTAATTTCTATTTGGGATATTCGACATATAAAAACGTCATTCAAACGCAAAACATAAATTCGTATAATAAGAGTCCATTTTAAAAAACCTTTAGCAAATTTAAATTAGGGTAAAACTGCCAAAATTCCCAGCTAATGAAATTATTTCCTTTTATCATGTGATTTGTTTTAGACAATTAAAGAAGTTTCAAAATACAAAACATAGTTTTAGAAGATGTTTCTTTAGGCAAAGAAAATTGTAGAAAATATAATTTACCTTGCCTCACACCCAGACGGACTTTTTTCAAATTATATAGGAGATATTATTACAGCAATCGTCTTTTTCTGGT
Source organism: Hydractinia symbiolongicarpus (assembly GCF_029227915.1). NCBI lineage: Eukaryota > Metazoa > Cnidaria > Hydrozoa > Anthoathecata > Hydractiniidae > Hydractinia > Hydractinia symbiolongicarpus. Next base: position 12,928,224 of record NC_079887.1, read on the forward strand.
TTTTCAAATTTTACTCATTTTTATATATATATATTTATAATAATCACAACAACTATTACCATAGAACAAAAACGACTTTCATGTTTATAATATGCTATTTTGCTGTTCTTCCATCATAACGTTTTAATCGGTTGTTTTTCTTACAATCGGGTTGTAATGAATAAATTCCATCACGAACTGCATATTCACACATACCTACTGGTGCCTGATGTTAGACTAAAACAAAAATAACAAAATATAAATGATTGATGTGCAAATAGAGGTTATCCTATATAATGTGAGGATCAGGTCCATGACCCCTAGGTTCCAAAAACTTTGTATCTCAATAATAATAAGTAGTCCAAAAATTAAATAGAGTATATATTGTTTAAATGACTTTCTGTGCAACTCATTATTTTGATTTCGCATTAAGCACAATAAACACATAAAAGCAAAAAATTGAAGTAAAAAATCTACGATTTACATTTCATTTAGCCCTCTGTGGTTTCGCTTTTTTACCTACTAAATAGCGTGTGTACAAAAATTCATAAATTTTGAGTAATTTTGGAAATTCATTTATTGTACAGATTTCATACACATGAACTATCCACAAGATGTTGGTATTACTTTTTGCTGTCGATGGATATAGATATATATTGGCGTTGATTCCATATGTGTAGTAAATATTACCATTGCCCCGTGTAAGAAGTGTTATGTTGTACGGTAGTGAGGCATGGGCAGTGAAGCAGGAAGATCTTGACCTTTTAAAAAGGAATGATATAAGAATGGTTAGGTGGATGTGTAACGCCAGTCTGAGAGACAGAAAGAGTTCAGATGAGCTAAGAAGCAGGATAAGTATCCATAGAATTAAAGATGTTATCCAGATAAGAAGATTGAATTGGCTGGGGCTCTTGGAAAGAATGGAGGAGGATAATTGGGTAAGAAAGTGTAGAGACTTGATAGTTCCTGGGGCAAAGCCCAGAGGCAGACTGAGAAAGACTTGGCAGGAGGTTATAAGGACAGACTTGATACAGCGGAAGTTGAGTTTAGATCTAACACAGTCTAGATCAGATTGGAAGAGGGTCATTAATATACCCCGTCCAACCCATGCTAGCATGGAAAACGGACGTTAAGCCAAGAATGATGATGATGATGATAGGTTAACCTAACTGATGTGAGGATGTGGGCCATTTGAAGGTGCTGGGAAGTTGATTGGGCTAGTCAGTTCTCGACACATTTAGCTTCATCAACTTAGAAAGTTATAGCTAAAGGCGATAATAACAAAGGCTTACATTCCTATCTTCAGGTGTGTTAGCTATAGACGGCTTACTTCGCGTTTTTTGTGCCTGATGCCAGTGGAATTTTGCAGATACGCTACATCTTTTCTGCCATCTTTGTTTGCCTTTTTACTTTCACGGACGTTACGTACACCACAACCCGTACGGCATCTCTAGCCAATCAGAAGGCTGAAAATTTGAGATACAAAACTGTGACCGTAATTCACTCTAAAGGATAGGTTAAGAAGTGGATTTGACATTATATATATATAACAATTATTTTATTTGCCAACCAAATAACAATACGTCATAACTTCTTTTTATAAGTACCAGTTCGATGTTTGTCGCAGGAACTAATTCCGTGGTAAAGCACCGACTCTCTACTATCCTACAGCAAGTATTTTTATTCCCAATCCTGAATTAAAAACATGTTTTGGAAATTGTGTACATGTTCATAAAAATCAAAAATAAAAATAAAATATTCTTTTGACCCCTAATTTTTTAGGGTTTGGTTTTTATCAAGCCAAGGGCCTGTCATATGTGTAATTTACTGACCCTTTTTTTATCTCGCGTGTATTGAAACTTTTTGTAAGTTCTCACGTGCGTGAGATGGGTGTGTTTTCTGCACAAAAAATGATAAATAATTCCATACGAAACGTTAACACCATTCATTTACATGTTATTCACCATTGAAATCTTTATTTTAATATATTCCTTAAATATGTAAAAAGTACATATTCACTATTTTTATGAACTAATAATAATAATCAATATTAATGGATTTTAATACCTAAAATAAGCATGAGTTTCTATTAAGCCAATAATGTTTATTTCAAAATGAATGATTGCATAGAGAATATTTCATTGATGGAGTTGTACCTTTGCTTCTGTCGTCACTGCAACTATTGGTTGAGTTTGCACGAAAATATATTATTGACGTTATGAATGGGATAAATGATGAATAGACATGCGGAACATTTTTTCTCATTTTGGCTTCAGAACTTTTTTTCATCTAAAATGAAGAAATGGTAAGAAAATTTTTTTATAAGATTTATTGCAAAAGTTTCTTTTCTTCAAACTCCTTTCCCTTCCCTCCTGATTGACACATTCAAAACACTGTAGTTAAAAAACAAAACATTTGATAAGAAAAAGAAGATTAACCTATTTTCTCTTACAGGCACTCGTTTAAAATTTTCCATATTTGGGGGCGGGGAATGGGGGGGGGGGCGGCTGTGTAATTAAAAGAGGGAATGAGAAGGTGAGGAGGGAGAGTGGTCCTTATTATTATTTTATTATTATAAAACAGCATTCGTGTCATCAATAATAAAGATTTTTCCTGCCAAGAACACTAAATTCAACACCTAGAACTTTATCATTATAATTTTCGTCAATAATACCGGATAATTTTTCAATTTTTAAAATGATAAACTTCGGATTTATTCCAATATCTGTTTTAAAAGGTTCTTTCTAATAGGTGGCGCTTTTTTTGATGAAGGGCGCTTATTTGAAGAAATATGTAACTCAGTAGCAGTAATAATAATAGTAGCAACGAGAACGAGAACGAGAACGGGAACAAGAACGAGAACGAGAACGAGAACGAGAACGAGAACGAGAACGAGAACGACAACGAGAACGACAACGAGAACGAGAACGAGAACTAGAACGAGAACAACAACGAGAACGACAAAACAACATCATCATCCACAGCAGCGGCATCAGCAGGAGCAACAGGAGGTGCAGCTGCTACACCAGCGACAATAACCACAAAAAAAATCAAAAAATACGTATAAAGAAAACTGACTTGTTAAATCATTTACAGCGTACGGAAGTGAAATGAAATTTAAATAAAAGGATAGTTACCATTGCTACAATACATTGTATGCAATACGCGCTTTTTCCTTTCATAAAAAAATGCGTTATGAGAATATCAGGTTGTGATTTCGAGCCATAAACAATATATTTTATAAAACAACAAAGGAATAAGAACGGTATAAATAGTTCACATGATCTGTTTGTTAATGCTTAAATGCGCAGAAAACAAAAGGAATACATTGATTCAATCAGGGCCCGTTATAAGTTTCTTTAAATCAAAATCATTTGGTCTAAACAACTTGTGAGTTTTGAATTCTCAATATATTGTACCAGTATGTTTAAAAAAGTAAATTGTTAAAAAAGCTAACTTTTAAAATTGTGGATAACAATTTTTTTTCAAAAAAAAATATGTTATGGTGATTTGTTCTTATCACGTCAGTAACTATAGCCAAACATATTTAATTTTTAATTCTCATGTTTAATTTTACTAACAGAAGAACACACAAGACGTGTATATGGCTACACTGTTTGTAAAAATAGAAGATTGAATACAATTATATATTTCTAGGAGTTTAAAAATGCTCATGTTTAAATTTGGACTGTACATGTCTTTTAGTTCTAAATACCAAACTAAAATTAATAACATATTAAGCTGAAAATATCAGAAGAACGAGAAAAATGAATCAACCCAATGAAACGATTTGCAACTGCAGTAATGAAAGAATCTCAGAAATTGTAGCAGATGCTCTTAATAGTAGCGACGCTGGGGACGCTACATGGATTCTAACAAGTGCCTTTATTATATTCACCATGCAAAGTGGCTTTGGATTGCTTGAAGCTGGTAAGGTGTTCTAATTTTTAATCTGATGTATAATTTTATAAGTGAGTAGCCTCATTACAATACTAATACCCTTTTTTAAGCCCCGTTGTTGCAATTTTCAGTTTCTTTAAACTTGCTTCGTATTTTAATCCTACTATCACAGCTGTAATCCATAGATGAATTTGCGTTAGTAGCCAATATTTATATCTACTATCTTCTGCCCTAGCTCTTTTAGTTAATAATTTGACAAAATAAATAAACGAGAATAAATCTCGTGTTCTGAAACAGTCTTATTTCAAATCCCAAATCCAAATTCAACATCTATAAAATTCATATGTTAGGTTCTTGTTCTGCTAAAAACGAAAGCAACATTATGATGAAAAACGCCATTGATGTTGTTTTTGGTGCATTGGGATACTGGATTTGTGGATTTGGCTTAAGCTTTGGACATGGTGATAACAATAATGGATTTGCTGGAGCAGGTGCGTTTTTGACAGATTCTACTAATGAAAACATGGGACATTTATTTGCAAAGTACTTCTTTCAACTTTCGTTCGCGACAACAGCAACTACTATAGTGTCCGGTGCAATGGCTGAAAGAACGAACTTCAAAGCATATATGCTGTTTTCATTTCTCAATATGTTTTCGTATGTCTTTCCTGCACATTGGATTTGGGATAACCATGGATTTTTGTATGAGCTTGGAGCTGTTGATGTTGCAGGTTGTGGACCTGTTCATTTGATAGGTGGAACAGCCGCCCTGGTTGCAACAATCATGTTAAAACCAAGGTTTGTTTGAATAGATAATAAAATATTTTTGTTGGCTGTTGGAAAATTTGCTTAGTGATTTGCGTTGATATACGTTGTTGATAAACATGTTTTAAATATGGTTGAAATTGATATACATTCTGGACGGATAATTTTAGTGTTTTATATTTGTAATCACAGGTATATATTCGTAATCATAGGAACAAAGGCGTAATTAAATATAAATATTTCGTATTTTATATTTTATATTATTATATCTTTGTTTAGACACAAACGATTTGATAAGGATGTAAAGAATGACTACCAATGCTCTTCACCAGTTAACATAATTCTTGTCCTATTTATGTTGTGGTGGGGTTGGCTTGGATTTAACTGTGGTTCCACCTTTGGTGTAAGTGGAGGTAAAGTTATATGTCGGTGTCTTTTTTCAACAAAGAAAACTTATATATACTTTGACTTTCATTAACACTGTTTTTTATTATTACATTATTTAAAATCCTTATTTTCTCTTTTTTCTGCCCAAGAATAATGTTGATAATATTTTAGTGAAAAATATTGGGGAAAACTGCATTATTTTTGTAGAAAAACCTTTTAGACGAGATATATAAGCGGAAAAGAGTATTTTTAAAAAAAACTAATAGCTAATGAAACTAAAGAGAAATTAACAAACATTTATTGACAATGAAATATATCTTTAAAGAGTTTATAACCAACCAAAACAAGAAAACAGGTCTTTGCGAACTTTTGTCATGGATACAGCCTTGGTAATTTAAGCCACATTAAAACGTTTGCAAAACGCGTCAGGCATACTCCGTAAAAGGTCTTACAGGCCAATTTGCTTAAACAGATTTCAAAAAATGATAACCGCACTATTTATACACACTATCTGTCAATATCATAATTACACAAATGTTAGAAAAAAAATTAGAAAGAACAACATTCACAGAGAGAAAACTTTTGTTAGACGCAAATTACATAATTTTTGGACTAAAAAAAGGACTGAAGTTCTTCTGTCGAAAATGTTTTCTATGTATTGTTGGCTTTTACAAACTATCTGTCTGACTGATTTGATTGCTTTGCTCAGCTTTTAATGTTAGATTTAGAGCTTCTTATAACAAGGAGAAAATTAAGAGCCTCAGAACGTGATTGGTTTAAAGAAAGCATTGTGTATTATCTCTGACTAGTCTATAGGCGTCATAATTATGTGATTTTCTAATTATTTTGAAATTTCTGCATCTAGATAATTACTAATTTCAATAAGTCATCAAGGTAGCTGTAGCTATCTTGTAAAGCACATAGTCCTTTCCGAAATTTTAATAAAAATTGTAATTAAATTTACTGCTTTTACTTCTAAGTAAGTGTTTTATGGTGTAAATCAAATTCGAAATGTCATTGGATTTACCACCTGTCGTCCAGCATGTACTTTTCTTTTGTTTTTAGGCTCTAAATGAACTGTCGAACATATATCAACTTTACTAAAAATATTGTTGCAATTGTCACTGTTCTAGTATAATTTTTTGGTCACCAGAAGAAATCAAGGAAATCAAAATTAGTCATTTATCTCCTTAAAGTTGCTATGCACTTTCAGACCCAAATTATTAAAACTTAATTTTCACGTTTTGATACGCAAAACGTCGTAAGATTTCTCATTTTTGATGGTGTTATTCCATTTAGCTAGCATACACAATTTAGCCGCAAATTTAGCTAGCTACTGAACACTAGGTCAATGTCACCAACATCATCCAGTTTTGAAAAATTATGTTGCTGGATTAAAAGCAACCTTGATTTTAAGAAAACTGTAGTAATTACAAATATTTGTTTATTAAAAAAATTTAGACTGGAGGAAATCGGATGGAATGGAAGGAAGTTTTCTGTAAAGGCATGTGTTATAGCTACTGTATTGGATAAGAAAACCAGGGACTCAACATAGATCAATATTATACATTCCCTAAAGAAAGAGAAAGAAAGTTAGACTAAAAAATTTAACAACAGTTAGAGTTTTATCTAGACAGTCCATAATAATATGAAAATACCTAAACAAGGTTGTTGTTTGCCTCCATTTTTGTCATTGTATATTGTTCAATTTTTTCTTATATTCCTTTATTTCAAAAATCCCCCGAAACTTTTATAGCACACACTATATTTTCTATAGCCAAACCGAAAGTTTATTTTTCCACTAAAGGTTTGCCACCAAAACTTTGTGATGAACATGGAAAAAGGAATCGACTGTTCATTTACTCGGGTGTTGTACGATTTTTGTAACAGAAATTTTGACCACACCGATATGGGAAGTGTTATTACCTTTATTCCAGTACCAGTAGATAAGAAAAAGGTGTTGTAATTTTGATATTGCCATATTTTTACTTTTTATAAATATCATTACAGGAAAGTGGAAGTTAGCGACCAGAGCTGCTGTGGTGACGGTGAATAGTTCTGTAGGAGGAGGCTTGTTTTCAGTCTTGTACTGTTACGTTCTTACCAATAAGTTTGATCGAAAACTTAATATTGGAACGTTTTGTAATGGAGTTTTAGGTGGATTAGTCTCTATCACTGCCATATGTGCCATCTGCAGGCCTTGGGAGGCGTTAATTATAGGTTTTGTTGGCGGCTCAATAACGTGTTATGGTACGTAATATTCTTTTTGTCAGCTTAGACATAAAAAATTATATTGTGAAGAAGGAATTGAAAATTGATAAAGCGGTAATTGAAAAAGTGATAAAAAAAATTGTAATTGAAAAGAAATGGCTAATAGCATCTCTATAACTGTCTCCATATATCTTTCTGTTTATTTATAAACTAAAGATGCTAGCTGTCAGCCGCGACGGCAAAAAATTGTGGATTTTTTTCGTTAAAATTTAGATTAACTTTTAATATACCAATCGTTAGCTATAGTAGTCTGCCCGTCACATCGGTTAAAGAATTTGTTCGTGGTGTAGCATGACCTGGATCTAGCTGACAGACAAAATAAGGCTATTATTAACACAAAACAAACCTTCTTCCTTTTTCTTAGGATCTGTGTTTCTGGAGTGGTGTAAAGTCGACGACCCTGTTTCGTGTATACCCGTGCATGGTTTTGCATCTATTTGGGGACTGATATCTGTAGGGCTCTTCGGTGAAAGGGACGAGATCGAAAATTTGAATGGACGTCCAGGATTATTTAAAGGGGGCGGGGCGGAGTTACTGGGCTATCAAATGTTAGCTGCTGTATGTTTCTGCGCATGGGCTGCTGTAACAACAGCATTAGAGGTAAAAATTTTTATTTCCTCTAAATTTTTGTACATATTTAAAATAAATTCAACTTCTCCCAAACACGAAAAAAGCGAATTTTGAATTACTTCAAGGGTATGCATTGTACTCTACTGTACTCCATTCACATGGACACATGTTTTAGAACACGACTAAAAAATGTTAAATCCTTTATGATTATTGCGTAAGCAGTCATTTTTACTCTAAAATAAAATTTCTCGAATTATTTTACATTTCCTGATTTTTATCACTGGTATTAAGTTACGTGAATATTTTATTTTAAAAAAAAATATTTAGCGTGTTCATAATTTCGTGAATTGGGGCAAAGTCGGAAAAAAGCAAAGCAAAATGCCCGCGAAAACATTAACGCAACCTATCGAAGACTAAGTTTCAAGTGAATAGCAAAATATTTTACCCTTAAAAAATTTATTTTAGTTATTTCTCGCCGACAAGATTTTTGTGTTGAGAATGTCGTTGGAGGAGGAACTCATCGGAGCAGATTATGCTGAGCATGGTATAAAATCGCCAAGTTACGGAAAGGAAGAACACCCGTTTTCTAATACAGAAATTGATAATGTCAATCAAAGTTCAACTTTATATTCAGGAATGAAAAGGAAAACAGACATAAGTAATCTCCCGACGTTCAAGAGAAGCGACGAATATAACTCAGTCAACTATACAAAATATGACGAGCACGTTGGCCCGTATTGGAATGCAGGTCTTGTTAATTTCGGTTATGTCTCAATATCTGGTAGAAAACGAGTGGAAGTCACAGCAGAATCTGAACGACACACTGAAAACATAAACCAGCACGATATCGCTGAAAGTAAATTAAAAGAGGGAGCGGATATTTGGTAGTTAAAAAAGAGAAACTTAAACTCAACAAAAAATAACGACCCATTTAAGAAAGTAAACAATGAGCATGCTTACGGTTGTTTTTAGAAAACTTATTTTGCAGAACATTTCGATTGACATATGTAAATTGTCTTTTTAATTCAGCGTTATAAAAAGAAAGCATAACCTAAATCAACAACAAAAACAAACAAAAAAAAAGTATAAAAAATTGCCGAAGCATGTTTTTTACTATCTGCAGAATCTTAACTGTGACATCTTATTTCTTCATCAAAGTATGCAAAGTTAGGGCGATGCTATTCCTTAAATAAATAAAAAATAAAAAATAATAATAAAGTGAGAATTCTCCCATACCACTTGTGAGTTTTATTTTGGTGTCGTATACATTTATTTCTCTGCATAGGCATGTAATCTATATCTTCGTTCACATTATGGATAAAAACCTCAAATACACAAATCCTTGTATGGAACTTTCATCTCTTTGAAAATAGCCGTATTTTGTCTGTGTGTCCGCGAAAGACGCGTCCTGTTACGGAAACACGAAATTTCTAAAAATACGCACGAATACCAAATGCGATATATTTTTACCGACTTTGTTGCGACGGGTAAATTTAAAGGACGGGTGAACCTGTGAATTTTCCACGGGCTAACGACTAGTCTCTTTAATAATAGCCATCGTCTGTCTGCCTGCGGGTCCTGTTACAAAAACACGAAATGCGATATAGAAAGGACGGGCGACCCCGTGGATTTTTCCACAGGTTAACGACTAGTCTATATTATAATACCCACGTGTTTCTGTCTGTCATGCCAAATGGTACCGCAAGTAACGAGACGCTTGCAATGCGGTATAAAAAGAACAGGCAAACCCGTGGATTTTTCCATGACCAACGGCTAGTGTAACACAATAAAAAGATCTTGCGAATCTTGTAATGTAGACACAATTTTGTCCCTACTAATTAATTTCTTGTGCAATTTTTGAATGACAGGTGTTTATGATAAATATGGACAACGTTTAGTTTTGTAGAGTGTAAATTACTCAGTTATTACTTCGTTGAAAATCAACGAAATCCCTCCATCATACACACATTTCATCATTATTTTGTGCATCTTTGCTTGACTGTTCGCATAGCGTAATTGCATGACTTTGCAAAGGAGGGGGGGTGGGGCAGGGAAGGGTAGGAAAGGGGGTGTGATGTGTCAAAATGAAATTGTGTGCAAATGCATTAATCTATATAATAATACGCCACCTGGGACCAATTTGGGTAAGTTTCCCAAACCTAGGTGCCCAATTCCGGTTCGGAATACACGGGTAGATGACGTCATCCAAAAACTTTCAAACTCTAATATCTCTGCAACCGTTTGTCAAAAGTACATGATCCTATACATTTTCTTGATCAGCGTTTCAAAATCTATACGAGGAAGGCAACAGGTATATAAATTTCTAAAAAAAATTTTTGTGTTTTCACGGGTCTTTGCTGACGTCAGCACAACTTTTTAAACCCTTATATCTCCTTTTGCGTTCCTCGAAAACATATCATTCTATACATTATTTTGATCAGCGTTACAATCTCTACACATTACAATAAAAGAATAAAATAAATTTCCCTAATTTTTTTGGGATCTTCACTGCTGACGTCAGCAAAAAATCTAAAGCCACCTATTTATCCATTGCTCTTCTGCCTTAGTGGATTTTCCCACGGGCTTTATCGACTAGTCTATATAATCTCTATAATAATACGCTAAGTGTGTTTGTCTGTGTGTCTGTGACAGGCAAAGTGGATGTCTTCATTTTCCTTTGATGTTGCCGAAAAATGCATCTCTAATATGTCAAATTTTCTGACGTTACGGCGCGACGAAAATAACACTACTTTAACGTCAATATCCTATATTAAATTAATGAAACCATTACAGTGCATTTAAAACTTCGAGGCCAAATAACTTGAAAACGAGGTGGTGACGTCGATGATTTTTCACTGCGTGGGTAACTAGGGACCACCTGGGACCACTTTGGGTAAGTTTCTCAAACCTGGGTCCCCGAATCCGTTTCGGAATGGACGGGTTGATGACGTCATCACAAAACCTTCAAATCTCAATATCTCTGCAACCGTTTGTCAACAGTTCATGTTCCTAAACATTTTCTTGATCAGCATTTCAAAATCTATATGATGAATGCAACAGGTGTACGAATTTGTGAAGAAATTTGTTTTGGAACTTTTGATAGGGACTTTGCTGACGTCAGCAAAATTTTAAAGCCCTTAAATCTCATTAACCGCTCATTAAAAGCACACGATCATATACATTTTCTTGATCAGCAGTTTAAGCTCTACACAATAGAGGCAACGTAGAAACAAATATCTAATTTTTTTTGTGGATGGGTTGCTGACGTCATCAAAATTTTTATTTTTCCTCAGTGGATTTTTCCACGGGCTTTATCGACTAGTTTAGCTAATAATACTAGTAATACGCGAAAGACAATAAAGATGAAATGTACTAAAAACTAATAATGTGATAGCGTAAATAGTTTGATTGTGATTGATGATGATTAAGGAAAATGACCTTAATTTGCTGCCAGTTTCTTAAGAAGCCTTCTCTTCTATACCCTATTTAACTCCATTCCTAAGACGTGTATGCCAACTTTATTGTACTTTCGCAAACAGTAAACAGTCAAAACTTGAGTATATAGCTAGCTAGATAATCGAGGCATGGTATGTCGGTCGAAAATGTTAAACAGAAACTTATTTTTGATAATAAATTTCTGCATATTTTCAGGATTTTTCTTAGCACACAGAAACCTATTTTTCATAATAAATGTCTCCAGAATTTCAAGTTACTTTGATGATATAATAAGAAGTGATATTCACTATGAGGTTCTTACAGGCATGTTATTGCATTGTTGTTGTAGCTAGAAAACTTGATAAGAACTTGATAAGGAGTGTCAGCCCAGGTTAATGACTTAAGGAAAATAGGGCAATTGGTATACAATGTGTCACAAATCCAATGGAGCGCTTTATAGCAATATAACATTAAATGTTTTTAAAGGTGTTTTCAATTACTGCGGAAAAGCAAGTACAATTTTTAGCATTTCTTTTTTTGCAGAATGAGTTTCTCTAGAAATTTAAAGGGGCGCTAAGTGAGGGGCACTAAGTTAAGCGATTAGAGCAGTTAAGCCTTGTTGCAGGTCAGAGTGGAGACAAAAAAACCTTCTCACAACTTTGTATGCGGCATAGAATTTAGATTAAATATTGACACTGTGCTTTAGAAGTACATTCCCAATTTCTCTGAGCTGGATAAAACATCTGGTCCTAAACCTAGAGCACCTTTATGTATATTTAAATGAAGGGTGCAAATTGTTGATTTTGTCAAGTTTACTCTTAATTAAGCTCGACTTAAAATGTGAAATAATGTGAAAACATTTTTGCATAACCTTTATAAAATTTTTGTCTAATTATACCCATATATTGCAGAGTCGGTTGATAAAGGTCAACCTCCAAAAGCATTACCGAAGCTACTTGATCTTACCACAAAAAAATATTGAAAAAGTGCTAAACAGTTTCTTTTCTCAGGCTGTCGCAAAAATTGTTATTCATTGGCAATAAAGAAGGATTTAAAGCAAAAAAAACAACACCCATGCGTCACTAAAAGTTTGCAAGAATCTGCAAAAGAAATCAATAATAAATACAGATGGCTCTGTATTCTACAATTTTGTAAAATACAGAGCCATTTAAATTAAAATTTGACTAATTGGGACAAACCTTGTTAACCATTACGAAAAAAGTATAACAACGAAAAACAAACAAACAAACAAACAAACAAACAAACAAACAAACAAACAAACAAACAAACAAACAAACAAACAAACAAACAAACAAACAAACAAACAAACAAACAAACAAACAAACAAACAAACAAACAAACAAACAAACAAACAAACAAACAAACAAACAAACAAACAAACAAACAAACAAACAAACAAACAAACAAACAAACAAACAAACAAACAAACAAACAAACAAACAAACAAACAAACAAACAAACTATGATTGAAATATCGTAATTTGATTGATTAATCCACAAGATATATATGGTACCGAAAAATGTGTGCGATTTTCACTTATTTCTCACCTCTACTGTGCCAAAAGCTTTCACTTTTCCTATTGATTGGCGAAAATCGAATAAAAAAAAAGTTTAAAAGCCAGTATGTTTTCCAAATTGGTTAATTAATCAATGTAAAGTTATTGTTTACTCGGTAGATTTCGCTCCTTAATTTTCTTCTCATATAAAGCAAACTATTTTTATGAAACTAACAATATTCAGTCATAAATATTCATAGTTTATCTTTTATTTACGTACAGTCATCAGAGATAGTGCTCTCCGCCACACATAAATTGTGTTCAACTGTCGCGTTAATTAGAGGAATGTATATTTTTAACAGGCCAGTATGAGTTTTGTGTTTAATATACACGATTATCTAAACGGCGCGAAACAAATTTTTGCAACAAGCTAAAAGAAAATAATAAGGAAAGGGAGAGAGAAAAAAAGGTAATAATACACAAATTGAAATATTTAAATATTCTCTCTATATAAACAAAGTTCACAAAACTTAAATTCGCATTCACCATTTAAATAAACCATTTGGAATAATAATTCCTATAATCAGAATTGATTTCCAATGAAATATATAAGTGATGTTTTTTTAAAAATGAATGAAGAGAACGTACCGTTGCTAATTTATTTATGGCAACAAAAATATTGCTGAAGTAACTGAATGGGATTGATGTTGGCAGGCCAAAGATGTACAAATTCCAATGCTCAGTATAGTTATAATTCAAATTTGTTTCTCCGGAATAAAATAAGGTAAGAAAATTTTTTCTGCAAGATTTACTGATGTTTATTTTGCTTTGTTACCCTAAGAAGAACAGTAAACCTAAGAAGAACAATAAGCAAGAAAAAAGGGGCGCTAAAGAATCGTAAAAATGCTTACGAAACAAATTTTATTTTTTTCTTCCTGTCTTTATACTGTCTCGCTTCGGTCCTCCAAAAATATAACCATTTTTTAGTTATAAGTATTTTTTCGTGTCAACATGAATATTCTTAACTTTTAGGCAAAAGCCATCTTGGTATATTTATACATATTTTTAGCAAAGTTAAGATTAAGAGATTTAAGTGGATGCTTATATGGGACGGATAAAATCATCCCGGAAAAAATCCCATTTCGCTATCGTCCTGTCCCTTATGTAAACAGACTCTAAGAACGCAAACGGGTAAAAAATCACCCTGGGGGTGCTGTTGCTTAGTTAGCCTAACTGACAGACAGTCAACTAGATTTTATAGAAAAAAATTCTTTTAATATCCCCAGAAAAGACATTTTACATGAATGACAAAATACAAGCAAAATTGAGCAGTTTTTTTAGGATATTCTGAACTTTTTGTCGCATTTCATCTTTAATAGTCTCAGTACTAAATACTTAAAAACGGCATATGAATCATGTTCCACATGGAATAAGCCGTTACAAAAAAACCTTTGGCAAAATTATTTTTCTCCAGATACTCAATATTTGTCGTTGGACAAAAAAAAACTGACTGCAAACTGCTTTCGGATTTGCTAGGAATAAAAAACTAAGCTGTTATATCAAGCTGGATAAAAATGCTAGCTTTCTAGGATGCTTCATCTTAATTTTGCAGCAAGAATCCTACAACATGTTTGTTATTCATATTCGGCTAAAAAACGTGTTAGAATGCTAATCCTAACGTGTAAAAATATATATGAAAGTGAATATTTCCATAACAAAAACCCTTTAGAAGGTAAAACGGTGCAAATATTTTCAAAATGACTATCGCTGCAGATATCAATTCTCAAACATCTCTCGATCGGCTAAAACTTCAGGCTGTAATCATAAACACGAACATGAAAAAAATGTTGTATTACTGATAATGGCTGCGGTTAAATAAAAAATAATTACCAACGACTTTTTAATATAAGTTAGTAATATGGTGTGTAGCCAATATGATGCGTGTTTTATATGTCGTCAAAATTGTTATAATTGTCAATAATAGCAATACAATATTATCATATTTTAAAAAAGAAGCATTTTTTTCTTTCGCCACATATTAATAATAAACCTAAACAAGAAACTAATTATCAAAATAAACACAGCAGGTTCATGAAATATTAAATAAGGCAAGGGAGAAGAGTTCATTTTATGTAATTTAATTTAAGTTAAAATTTCTCTGAAGCGTCGGATGAAACCGTGTTGGTTCCACCTCCCACATGGCCAATATCTGACCCCTGCATATGGGATTGGTAACGGAAGATAATAACATTTTTTTCAACAACAACAACGATAAAGAAGAAGAAAGTACACGAAATTGTTTCATTCAAATAATTTCAACGAAATTTGGGAAATTTGCGTAAGATTTTCATAAATAATGAACCACATGTTACTTTGAAGTGAAACAAATTCAAATTCCTGATATTAAACTTATAAAATATTCACAAAGTTCATTTAGGAAGCTATAACACAATCACCAAAACCTAAGTGAAGCTACCAATTCACACTATATTGTAAAAGCGGTTACACATAACAGGTGGCAATTTTAAGCTTGCTTCAATATTCTATGTCTTGTGCTTTTTATTCACAACTCGGTTATTATTCGTTAGTAATGCCCGATAAAACGTCAGAAAGACTTATGAATTTCAAATTTAAGTATGGCAACTTTAATGGTTAACAAACTACGAATGAATAAGAAAATTTAAAAAATAACGTCCTCCAAAAACAAAAACTTAAACTTTTGCATGTTTTCAGCTGTCGTATAATTTATAGTTTTATGTGATTTTAAAACATATCGTTAACATTAATGCGAGAAAAAATTACACGTGAAAAGCTTCAACTTTGTGCTCCAAGGTATACTAAGTTCGTTACAGATTGTTTTTTACATTTCAAACATATAAGCGCTGATCAAACAAATCAAACTCACGCAACCTTCTGTGCAACATTTTGTTTCTTCGAATGCCAAGTCAAATGGAAAATGTAACATCCTTGATTCCCGGGGTGCAGCATGTAAATGTATTTAATTTTATTGCTTTTATTTTTTTTTTGTTAACAGTGATTTATTCTTTATTTCAATATCATTCATACGGGCACTGCTTCAAACATCAACATCTAGTATGTGTTTGTAATGGTAATAATTGGAACCAGATACTGGAGATGTTTATTGTTTGTCATCTTCCGCTCCAAAAGTATTTTGAAAGTTCCAATAATTTTCAAGATCAGCTGAAATTTTAAAACACGCATTGCAATGTTGAAGAAGGAATATAAAATGCTAAACGGTGCTGGTACATACTTGCACAATGATACTAGAATTCGCAAGGCTAGACTTGTTTTCGTTATTGTTCTGCTTTATTTTTAAAGCAATCCTAAATCAAAACTGCAACACAACGTCTTATCTTGTTGCTGATTATGTTAAAAAGCAATTTTACTTCGCATAGCCAATAAGAGATGCCACACATACATGTTTGCTAAAAAAATTACGAATTTTTTATTAAAAGTATCCATAGTAACTTAATGATAATTGAAATTGATATAAGTAAAAGCATTTATGCTCCACATTGTACTCTCTTTAAACAGGCTGTTTTTATAATGTGTGAAATGCTTTAGATTTTAGCCAATATTAATATAAAAGAAAAAGGGAAACGGGCAGAAAAATGAATCAATTTAATCAAACAATTTGCAACTGCAGCAATGAACGGATTACAGAAATTGTAGCAGACGCTCTTAATAGTAGCGAAGCTGGGGACGCTACATGGATTCTAACAAGTGCCTTCATTATATTCACCATGCAAAGTGGCTTTGGATTGCTTGAAGCTGGTAAGTTGTTCTGATTTTTAATCCGATAAATGACTTTATAAGTGAGTAGCATCAATATAATGGATTACTTAAAGCCGATAAGTCGTCCTAATTTTAAAGGAGAAAAAAGTTTATAAGTAACCAGCTGTGATAACGACACGTTTTTGTTAGATTAGTTAGATATATTTGTGTTAATTGGAAGTTTTTGTATCCACTATCAATTTTATGCAATTTTCATTACAAAGTTGAAACTAGTATATGAATGAATACTGTAAATGCGCGATCGAAGCGCTTCGTGCTTTTAGAGTGGTCGCTTATATGAAAGGGTTGGTGAGTCGAAAAGGGCGCTAATAAAAAAAACTCTTATGTAAAAGCCGTCTTTTTACGGAATTAAAATGGTCGTAAAATAGAACAGCAGAAGTTATATATATGTGTATAAATAAAACAAACATGTCTCCAGCGTTAATGAAATAACAACGAAAATTTTGAATGAGTGCTTCCTAGCCGCCGCCGCTGTAACTTTTATACGCTGGATGCGTATAAAAGTTACAAACAGGTGTGGGCGCTTGTTCGGGAGTGAGGGCTTAATTGAGCATTTACAGTATGTTAAAAAAACATTTACATTCTAAAAATGTAATCCCTACAATCTTTACCACAAAACTATAAATTGATATTAAAAGGTTCTTGTTCTGCTAAAAACGAAACCAATATTATGATGAAAAACGCCATTGATGTTGTTTTTGGTGCATTGGGATACTGGATTTGTGGATTTGGCTTAAGCTTTGGACATGGTGATAACAATAATGGATTTGCTGGAGCAGGTGCGTTCTTGACAGACTCTACTGATGAAAACATGGGACATTTATTTGCAAAGTACTTCTTTCAACTTTCGTTTGCGACAACAGCAACTACTATAGTGTCCGGTGCAATGGCTGAAAGAACGAACTTCAAAGCATATATGCTGTTTTCATTTCTCAATATGTTTTCGTATGTCTTTCCTGCACATTGGATTTGGGATGACCATGGATTTTTGTATAAGCTTGGAGCTGTTGATGTTGCAGGTTGTGGACCTGTTCATTTGATAGGTGGAACAGCCGCTCTGGTTGCAACAATCATGTTAAAACCGAGGTTTGTTTCAATACATTATAAAATATTGTTGTTGGGGAAAGCTGTTTAAGAATTACTAAGCGATTAGCGTTGATATACATCGATTGATAATCCTGCTTTGAGTATTCGTGTAAAGTTGATATACATTCGTACGGATAATTTTAGTATTTTATTTTATTAAACACAGGAATGGCATTACATCAAAGGCTCTAGGCGTAGCTAAGTATCTTATATTGCGAAGGATTTTTTTTACGTTTTATATTATTATATCTTTGTTTAGACACAAACGATTTGATAAGGATATGAAGAATAATTACCAATGCTCCTCACCAGTTAACATAATTCTTGGCTTATTTATGTTGTGGTGGGGTTGGCTTGGATTTAACTGTGGTTCCACCTTTGGTGTGAGTGGAGGTATGTCAGTATCTTTTCTTGAACAGTGGAAGCTGCTTGCCAACCTCTACATCACAATTAGTTAGATAATTCAATTTCTGATTAAGAGTAATGTTATCTAAGAGAAAAATTATGTACTTATACATCACATCGTAGGAAAATGGAAATTAGCGACCAGAGCTGCTGTGGTGACGGTAAATGGTTCTGTAGGAGGTGGCTTGTTCTCAGTCTTGTACTGTTACGTTCTTACTAATAAGTTTGATCGAAAACTTGATGTTGGATCATTCTGTAATGGAGTTCTGGGTGGATTAGTTTCTATCACTGCCATATGTGCTATCTGCAGACCTTGGGAGGCGCTAGTTATAGGTTTTATTGGCGGCATAATTACGTGTTATGGTACGTAATCTTACTTTTCAATTTATTTTGATTGGCAAAAATTAAGGACACTATAAATTGTGCGTTGGTCTCCTTTTTAGGGTGTGTTTTTCTGGAGTGGTGTCACGTCGACGATCCTGCTTCTTGCATACCTGTGCACGGTTTTGCATCTATTTGGGGAATGTTATGTGTGGGACTTTTCGCCGAGAAGGATGAATTGGAAAATTTAAATAGCCGACCCGGATTATTTAAAGGTGGAGGAACAAGTTTACTGGGTTATCAAGTTTTAGCAGCTGTGTGTTTCTGCTTATGGGCTGCTGTAACAACAGCTTTAGAGGTGAAACTTCTTTTCTATACACGTTAAAAATTAAATTCTAAATCTTCAAATAATGAATGAGAGCAAATAATAAAGACGTTGTAAAGTCAGTCCAAACCTGCAATATTACTTGCGCCATTTATATAAAAGTATAAAAAATTCTTACAACACGTTGTATGTCACCTGCCAACTGAGAAATATACTTAAGGAGTTACTTTATCAACTTACACATCCATATTGATTTTACCTAATAAAATTATCTACTTGGAAAATAAGACACATTTAAACCAGCAGGTGTTTAATGCCTAAAATAGGATATTCAACATGTCGTAGAAAGTAAAAAATATTTAAACACATTAACGTCAAACGTTTTATTTTAGTTATTTCTTGCTGACAAGATATTTGTGTTGAGAATGTCGTTGGAGGAGGAACTCGTCGGAGCAGATTATGCTGAGCATGGAATAGAATTGCCTAGTAACCAAAAGGAAGAAAACCCGTCTTTAAATACAGAAAGTGATAATGTCAATCGAAGTTCAACTTTGTATTCCAGAAAAACAAGTACAGTAGGCAGAAGTAAGCTTCCTGCTTTAAAAAAAAGTAATGAAGACGACTCAATTAACTATACGAAATATGAGGAACACACTGGAGCATATTGGAATGCAGGTCTTGTAAATTTCGGTTACGTCTCAATATCTGGTAGAAAACAAGTGGATGTTACAACAGAACCTAAACGACACACGGTAAATGTGAGAGTGGATGATATGGTTGAAAGTAAATTAAGAGATGGTGCCGATATCTGGTAGCTGAAAATGATAGATAATGTTCCCGGAAAATGCAACTAAGAAGGTTTTAAAAATTTAACGAAAAATTTCAATAAAGTCTCGTGAGTTCTTACATTATTAGTAAACACGGGTGTTTAGAAGACAAATTTTTATATTTGGCAAAACATGTTTCGTTCCGCATGCATACAAGGGGCTATTTAATGTAGCTTATAAACTACACATCAAAATAGAGAATCAAGGACTTAGAACAGGGTAGGTTAAAAAAAAGTTAATAAAGTGAGAACTATTTGGCAACTATTGCCGTAAATAAGTAAGCTGGCGAGGAGAAGGGTTCTCTCAAACCCTAGTCAATTATATTTATTGTCGTATTTAATATTTCTTTGTTTAGAAAGATTTTTAATATTAATTATTTAATCTTTATCTTCTAAACTTTTTTCATATTGTACACATTTTGGCTAACATATTATAGTAATATATATCAATTCATATGCAATTTTCATCATGAGATATTTAACTAAAAGCTTTTACTCAAGATGTAAAGTCACAGCAGTTTAACTGGGACAATACAAATACAAGTTGTGCGCATAACCTAATCGCCATGGGACTTTACGAACATGATTACTAAACATAGAGCCTTGAGGAGAGCTGATCACTTCTTCATTTACATGATGAAACACTTAGGTTAGGTACAATGTCACTGACAGTTATCCATAATAAGCACAGCCCTGTACTAAACAGTGCATTCTAACAAACAATACCTTCCAATAAAAAAGGCTCTGTTATAAACATTGTTCTTCTACAATCACTAACCTCTAAAAAAAGCTATCAACATCTTAAAGAATTGACACTGAAATCGTTTCAATTGAGTTATGCATTGGAAAATCACTGCAATATTTAACCAAGAAGACAAAAAATGTTTAACGGTGTCGAGAGAAAAAAGAACACATCCACTTAAAGAATTCGACTATTATTTTAATACAAGATCAAAATTTAGTAAAGGTATGTAGAAAAAACATAGCATGTGTGATACATGAATACATAGGCTCAAATAGATATATAACAAGAAATATGTTTTATCATATTTTTGCAGGTTTATTCTAAGTAACAAATTAAAAGGGGTACATGCTGAATACAAGCAGTCTCCCTTACTTACAATGTGCTTTAAATTAATTGTGTCATGCCTATTTTTGTCTATTTTTGGTAAACTTGCAGATGGATTAAAAAATTGTTTTAAAAATGATTTACTTTAAGGGAAAGAAATTTTTGTGAAAACGTTTAGCCTGTGAGGCAAATAAAAAAGGTGTCACATGTTTAATGTGTGTGAGTTGACATGCCTGCCACCTTGGAATTAGCATAAATGCAAAAAAATACGTAAATGTCATTGTCATTTATATAACTAATATATAATCAAACGGCACTTATAAATTGATGGTATCCGTTTTCAAAATCCATAAAAATACAATCCATCTAAAAATTACAGTGTCTTTCGAAAAGTATAAAATCGTGACAGTTAGGAAGGTCAAAAGGTTTTTGCACTAAGGTCATGTGACCAACAAAATTCATGCCTAGTCAAAGAAGGTTAGGGTGCCGATAAGCCGCGACTCTTCGGGTGATCGTATTCAATTTCTGGATTTCTTCCAATAACTTCCGCACTTTCCCGAATTCGCTGGAATTATTTCTGAAATGCAATACGATGTTTTAAAGTCTGTTGAACCAAACACAAAAAGACAACCCTGAATTCATTAAAATGTTAATTAAAAAGCAGCTTTTTGGAGAATTCTATTCCATCGAAATTTTTACAAAGTTTGTTCACAGGACTGTTTGCAGTATATCTTCCCTTATAATTTTCTGCAGATTATGCGAAGGAATGCCGTACCTTGAATAAACAGACCTGTCATCACTTAATAACTAAATAAATTTCTTCTGTTTTCAGGACTTTTGGCCCACGCAGTTCTTGCTTATGAGATGTCGACAAAAAACAAAATACTACCTTAGTGCTATAGTACAACAAAAAGTGTTTTTTTAATTCTTCAAATGTAGAATGGATTTTTTTGGCAAATATTTGCTTCTTTCCTTAACCCTATTCGGTCCGGGGTTTTTCGAACAAACTATGACCGGGGGGGGGGAACCGGGGATCTGCCCCCCCCCTCAATAACTTTTTATAGGGTTGTTTAAATGGAATCAAATTTGGCACACTTATAGTACGTCATAAAAGAAACAAAATGGCAGCAATAAATTTTTGCTTGCGTTAGCACATTTTCTGTGACGTCATCAGAAGCTTGAAAATTGTTAAGTATGTCACTATCTGCTTAAAATTTAATTACTTTTGTTCCAGAGCGAATTTTAGCATTCTGTTTGAAGTTTCTGAAAGCTAAATAAAAGTTACTTAACATATTTTCCAATTTTTTACGTGGATCGCATAAAAAAATGCCAAAAATTCCGGTTCTTTCCGTTTTTTGGGTAACATCCGACCAAATCGGGAAATCGGTTTAATAACGTGTCCAAAATATGCAAAATGATTCTTCTTAATAAAAAAACTTGTATTTCAAGTTTCAAGTTCTAAAGATAATCCTAACTGGAGTTATTAAATTTTCCCCATTATAAGGAGATTTTTTAGGGGTAGTTTCGAGTAGTGGCCAATATCAGGGCCTCTAAAAGGTATGGGACCTAAATATTTGGCATGCAGGTGTCTAATAGATAAATATTGAAACTCAGTAAGTTTCATAGCCATATAACATAGCAAGGCGGATTCCGCCCCCCGGACCGAATAGACTAGTTTAAAAAGGTCAGCACTTTTCACGGCCAAAATAGTTCTTACCTAAACTTGAATCATTTGATAGACACATAAAGACAGTTTATAACCCGTTGCTGCTAAGTTGTTAGTATCCCGGCTAAAACACTTGACTTCGAAAAATTTCTATTCTTTAAGAAACCATTGATAATAATCCTCGTTTCATTTTTCCATCATGGATTGTAAATCTGATACGTATGCGCCGCTCACGATATTCTTCGGGTGGCCAGAATATCCGATGCGCAAAATACAACCAGTGCTTTTTCTTTAACTCTTTTGCTAGACCCTAGTAGGGCCAATATTTATTAATATTATTTTTATATTATGGGCCAATATTATTTTTTAGTCATTAGCCTGTGGAATAATCCACGGGAATTCGCTGTCGTACATATTTCATGAGCCTACCATGAGATTACTTTGCGATAGTTATGGTCCCAGGAAAAATACATTTATGCACGAAAGCAGTATAAACTACAAATTTTTCATTTTTATAGCATAGTTTGTCCTAAGAAGTAGTGTTACGCCGTTTTCTTGTAAAATTCATGTATTTAGCAAAAATTCATTTTTACGGCGTTATTGAGTTTAAGAAGGAGGCTCTTCTTGTAAAATAAGGACATTCAGCTTCAGAAAAAATTTTATTGTTCTTATAGAAAATGCATTAAGATGAAAAATAATTTACGAGTTAAATTCCGAATCTACGTTTAGAGCAAATAAAAAACCTTGTTTTCGTTAATTTATTTAAAAAAAAACGCAAATAAATAAAACATTTTGACGAAATAAACAACCCAAATTTAACAATAAAAGCTAACTACCCTTGGCTTTTGTATAAGAATTTTTAAATTGAACAAAAAGTTTCTTATAACCACGAAAAAGGCAAAATAAATTAAAAATCGCATTTCGTGTTTCCATAGCACGACTTCTTTCACGCGTATAAACAGACAGACGAAACATTGTTATTATTATAGAGATATTAAAAAGTAACATCATATGAAACGATTGTATAAGAATTTTGCCAGGAAAGAATTATCTCTATAATAATAGCCGTATTTAGTCTCTTTGTCCGCCAAAAAAGTGCTGTGCAACAGGCACACAAAATAGCGTGTTATTTAAAGGCAAACGACTCATGAATATTTCCACCGGTTAAATAATAGTCTCTTTAATAATAGGCGTTGCACGCAATGAGGTTATTGAAAGGAAGGGCTAACCCGTAGATTTTTTCACGGGCCACCGACTAGTTTATTATATTTTCATAAGTTAGCTAGTTGTTGGTAAAACGCTTTCCGCTGCAGTATGGTAAAGTTCAGTGTAGTGTAGTATGGTATAGTGGTATGGTGTAAATAAAAATTGCATGCTGGCTACACGTTAACAACAAGATCGAAAGATGCTGTCACTTGAAAATTATGTTTAGCGCAAGAAGTATGGGGAACTGCTTGGTAATGATCTTGTCTATACTTAAATCTTAAAAATTGCAGAACTAACTTGGTGATAGGTCACCAATTCTTATACTATTTACAATGCATGCTGCTTATTGGAACTTTCGAGTTGTAAACAAGTTTCTTCCCCGACGTATCTCTTATAATTAAAGGTCTGTTAACAAATGATTTTCTTTCAGCGGCAGGGACGGATTTACAGGTGATGGCACTAGCGCATTTACACCAGTAAAATTCTAGGCCAAAAGAATTAGGGTGTATCTAAGTGTACTTGGATTATGTTCTTTGTCTTTCCCCTGCTAAACCGACCTCCGGTATCGACCATTTTATGCGGTACTTCACTACACTCTATGTGGTTTTTAAACTTTTGTCCAATTTTTTGAGTCTTGTAGTCTTTATGTACAAATGTTGCGCGGCAGTTGTTACCTTACTCGCCATAGATCATAAATAAGGAATCGGTGTCGGTTTCACTTTTTGCATCACTTTAACTGGTGCAAAACCAGCATCTCTCCGAGCAAAAAATTTTTTGGTGTTCAGGTCCAGTCAAACTGGTGCAAAATTCTAATTAACCGGCGTAATGATCCAGGACTACTATTCAGGCGAGACATTGCGAAGGCCTGTTTGTTTTTTAAAAAATGAATGTTTGTAACTTTTGGTCGTGATTAACAAGATTGGTGTAAATGTTAATCTTAACGGTTAACTTACTTGGTATATTTTCACGTAAAATTTTGCAAAATTTTGTACATTTTTATATCAAATGTTTTCAGATTCAATTGTGCGACGAAAATTTTATGTTTATTACTTTTATGTCTTGAATTTTAAAAAAAGTGAACTGGCTAGCCAGAAAGCCCTTTTATATATTTTGTATCAATACATTTTCAGTTTTTCTCTAATCCTAGCTAGCTAGCTTGCTGGCTACTTTCCACAAATTCCCTATTTTTTTAAAAAACAAATTATGAACAATAACACTCTATAAGAAGTTTATAAAGACATAAAAACGTGTTTTAATAGAGTTTTATTTTTGCTTTTAGAATAAAAAGTCCTGTACAGTAGATAACACTTCCATGTGTTATATTTATTTAGAAATGAAGAAATGGTTTTACTTTTAGAAAATGTGAAATAAGTGAATAACCTGGAGTCCGCCCAACAGCCTTGTATGTACAGTAGACTCTCAATAATTGGAATTCGTAGGGGGACAGAAAATTCGTTCAAATTACGGAAAGTTCAAAAAGTAGGAAGTTAATACAGTTTTATAAAATTTCGAGTATTTTTATTTCTGACAAGCAACTTTCCATTCAGATCTATTATTTACGAATCTAGTCGGGAAGGGATGATTTTAAACAAATGAAAATACAACCTGATAAAACGTCTTTTATTTATACGTCTTTGCCTTGTTACATTCGTCGCCATGATTAGCAAAATAATTAATAGAGCCTCCAAAGTAAAAAAAGGGAATCTCTGATAAAATTCAACATTTGAATCTGTGATAAGAAATATTCTACTTGGTATACGCGATTAATTTCTTAAAGATGTTGGAATAACAAAGAGGAAAAAGAGCCAGCACAGAAAAAATCGTTTATAGATAGTCTACTGTATCATCATGATCAGCGTTTTAAATTTAGAATCACAAATTCGAAAAAAAATTGTTTATGATTGGAAAAATTGGTTTCCCCAAAAAAAACGAGTTGATTTTACCACAGGCGATTCAACTAGTTTATCCGTTGTGATGTAGAAACTGATATTTTTCCCTTTTATGTAAAATAGAGCTGTTAAAGATATGACGCCAATGACTTACATTCTTTATGTTAAGAACTCGGGCAAATCCCCGAAGAGGCTACAGCATAAGTAACAAGAAGGTATACAGCCGAAGGAAACAAAAGTCTATTTTTAGCAAATGTTACGTCATTTCTGATCCCTTTTTAGGCTGCAGATTAATGTTTTTGTATCAGACGAGGTGGTATTAATATTCTTTACAAATGTACCAAGATTTATGGTTACATACCTCCCAGAGCATTAGATATTGGCCATTTTTGGACACTAGCCCCTAAATTTTTTTGAGATCCTCAAGATCCGTAAAATAAAATAACTTTCGCTAGGATGATACTTGAAACTTGTGACTAACAATACAACTTCATTTTTTTAACAAAAATCATTCTAGAAAGTTTTCACACGTGGTTAACAGGATTTTTGCGGATTTTACCCAAAAATCAGGAAAAATTGCATTTTCGGGCAATACGAAATATGAAAAGACGGAAGATATGTTGTTAAGCAACTTTTATTTGGCTGTCAGAAACTTCAAATAGAATTTTAAAATTTCGATCTAGTAACTTATTTCTAAGAAGAAATGATATTACTTCAAAGAAAGAAACTTTAGCGAAAGAAATTTCGCGATTTGGGCCCCAATCGCGAAAGTTTATTCCCGCAAAATATGTTGACACAGCCTATTCGCGAAAGTTAATTCTCACGAATTTTATTTTCTGTGTAGCTAATTTATTTTGTAGAAACATGTACTTCACTGAAAGACAAGAAACAAAAATAGGACAAATGCTGTCAACACCACCGCCCATTGCGAAAGGTCATTCTCGCAAAAAAATTATAGAAATGACAGATTGCGAAAGTTTTTCCCGCGAAAATAATTGAAGGGTGTCATTCGCTAAAGTTTTTTCCCTTGATTTCGCGTTTTTTGACTCGCGCATTTGGTATAAATTATGTCTGTCATATGAAAATTAAAAAACATGCCTCAAATGATTGCTGTCAGCATTACTTCTTGCTGACGTCAGCATTTTTTTTAAAAGAAGATCTATTGTTTGACAGATATTGTTATCAATATTTGTTTAAAATTATTCAAATAAAGTATTATTTTGATACTTTAATGACATTCAACTATGTAACCACTATTTATCGATTTACTCAGGTGCCAATTAGACAAAAAGTCCGCAAAGGTTGATTCACCTTTTTAATGAGATGTGTCTTATTGAGTGCATTTTTGGTTGTAAAGAGTCCTTTTTTACTACTTTGAATCAAAATAAACAATTTCACTGGGCGCTAGAATCAGAAAAACCCTGATAAAAGACTAGGGCGTAAATGGGCGTGACTGCAGAAAAACATTAACGCCACAGGGCATTGTTTTTCCTTTAATTCCAAAATGAAAAAAAAAATGAGCTACTAAAAATTTCAGGGTCGTTGGGTTAGCTAATCCTTAAGTATGACGTAAGATAAATGGAAAAGTGATACGATATGTATGTTTCGTATGTTCAACGATTGTGTTTAATATGCATTGAAAAATATAAAGCGATCTTCTTTACTAAAGTTGTGAAGTTCTTAGCACTCGGTCCTTTCGCCTAAAATGCATGGCAAAATCAAATGTGTGTAAAAAAGTGTATCCAAAAAGACGTCGAAACATCGTATGAAGAATTTATTATAAATTGTCTGTGTAGGAAAGTGTCATTTCCTCTGTTTAAACACATTATATATTTCAGACACACTTTGATCTAAACACTGAAGCCGACGATAACGCCAATGATGTAAGTGATGTCGATTTTCACCATACTAAACATTCTGGTTGAAAAGTAATAGAAGTAGATCCTGAAAATCACGGTAACTTCGACGACACCTTATCCGACAGCGAGGTCAAGGCGAAAAAATCCAATACATAAAGAAAGATGTTTTCAAGTAATGAAATTAAAGACTTGTAAGCAAATGTGCTAAAAAAATAAGATTTGGGCCAGTTACAGAGTATAGAGTTTCAGAAAGCTTGAAAGGTTCCGAATTGCTGGGAAAATATTCATTTGCTCAACTGCGTACAAGACATACTTACGAAAGGAAACAATAAGTTTTTTCCACATTTAAGTCCAGTTTAGTTTGCGTCACATACTATTCAAATAGTAACGATCAAAGGACTAATACTTTTTATGTCTACCCCTGTTTAAAAAAACAAGTTGGTTATCAGACTAAAAGAAAGAGAAGATTGCACCGCTAGACCTTACTTCTATGCAATTCATTTGTCTGGCGCATTGTTTTTCCCCATTTTTCCACCAAATAACGAAGTTTATTCTTCATGACAAAGTCCATAAATCCTGAAAAAATCGCAAACTATTCATCCAATAAATAGCCTACTACAACTGCTATATTTAAAAACAAAATTTTTTTCTGAAACAGTGTTCCTGTGACCTCCTGAAAACTAATACCCGAATAAGTACATTGGTCTATTGGAACCACACATCACAATTCAAGATAGGTGACATTTATATAGGTCTGTTGTGTTTATGTTTCCTGCGTAATTTGTGAAAAAAAGAAAAATGATTTTTAAACTTGTTGAAAGTGGTACCTAGGTCACAAAAAAATGAGTTTTTAATGCCATCATCATGTTTGGCATACTTCTTTTTGCTGTGCTAATCTTTATCTAAAAAAATCATTTTCAAATATTTCGAAAACCCAAGGGAAACAATTAAAACAAGAACAAACAAATCAAAACAGTTTTATAACTTTATCAAGATTTATTAAATAGCTTAAATTTCGGAGGATGTTAGCGCCAGAGAAACAAGAAGCGCTAGGGGTAAAGTATTGGATAGTTTAATTTTGCTTGCAACTTGCAAAATGCTTCGCAGCTTTTTTTTTAATTTCTAGTTTTGCTTACGTCAGTACATTTTCTGTGCCGTCATCAAAAGCTTGAGATTTGTCAAAAATAATATCTGCTTATAATTCAATTACTGTAGTTCTAGAGAGATTTTTTTGACATTCTGGCTGAACTTAGTGAAAGCTAATTAAAAGTTATTTAACATATTTTCTGTTTTTACACAGATTGCATAAAAAACTGTGAAAAACTTCCCGGAAATCCGTTTTTTTCGATTTTCTGATAAATCCGAAAAGATCGGGAAATCGGATTCATCACGTGTCCAAAACATGCAAAATAATTCTTCGTGATGAAACAAAGTTGAGTTGTAAGTTTCAAGTTCTAACGATAATCCTAACAAGAGCTAATATATATTTCCTCCATTATAACGTTTTCATAGAGATTTTTAGTAGTTTCGAGTAATAGCCAATATCAAAGCCTCTGGACAAGCATGGGACCTAAGTATATTGCATGAAGGTGCGTAATAGATAAATATTGAGTCTTAGAAAGTATCATAGGCATGCAGCATAGAGTTATAAAAAAAAACCATCAGGGGGGCGTGCAATCCCCCCCCCCATCCGGACCAAATAATATTTTTTAAATTGATAAGTTTTTAAATAAGTTCTGCTACGTTAATTTAATTTGCTCATTGCTAGTTTGCCCAGATTGTTGTTTCTGTTTTCTGCAGAACAGAATCGTCATTCCTTTATTAGTTTGCACACAGGAATTTTACTGCATATCAAAAATATCATCATCATCATCATCATCATCATCATCATCATCATCATCATCATCATCATCATCATCATCATCATCATCATCATCATCATCATCATCATCATCATCATCATCATTTTATTATTTTATTATTATTATTATTATTATTATTATTATTATTATTATTATTATTATTATTATTATTATTATTATTATTATTATTATTATTATTATTATTATTATTATTATTATTATTATTATTATTATTATTATTATTATTATTATTATTATTATTATTATTATTATTATTATTATTATTATTATTATTATTATTATTATTATTATTATTATTATTATTATTATTATTATTATTATTATTATTATTATTATTATTATTATTATTATTATTATTATTATTATTATTATTATTATTATTATTATTATTATTATTATTATTATTATTATTATTATTATTATTATTATTATTATTATTATTATTATTATTATTATTATTATTATTATTATTATTATTATTATTATTATTATTATTATTATTATTATTATTATTATTATTATTATTATTATTATTATTATTATTATTATTATTATTATTATTATTATTATTATTATTATTATTATTATTATTATTATTATTATTATTATTATTATTATTATGTGCAAAATAATTTCGATCTTCGTAGCATAACATAACATTTTTTATCGTAATACGGTAACTTTCAAAAGAAAGAAAATACGTTTGACGATGAAAGATTAAAAATTACGCTTTTGGTAAAGGTGAAGGGGAGCTGAGGATTCAAGAAATTTTCTATTGTCTGTGAATTTATGAGCGAAGCGAAGCAAAACAATTCAATTTTTATTATTAAAATAGGCGATTGGAAAGCATTCTAAGTGCTGTCCAGTTCCGTATTCCCTAACCTTAGCATTTTTGATATGCAGTAAAATTCCTGTGTGCAAACTAATAAAGGAATGACGATTCTGTTCTGCAGAAAACAGAAACAACAATCTGGGCAAACTAGCAATGAGCAAATTAAATTAACGTAGCAGAACTTAATTAAAAACTTATCAATTTAAAAAATATTATTGCTTGTGGTTTAAAAGTTTAAGTGAATGGATTACAAGCTTCTGAAATTATACCTTAACATTTGGTTTTGCAAAAAGTATACATAGATTTATGTTTGCGTTGATTATGCTCGCGGTGTCTGACAGCGGACAAATCTTTCGCATGGGGATCAACACTTCACGAGCGCTAAGTGTTAATTTTTTCTTAAAAATACTAAACACAACGTCCAGGTCATTGACGAGGTGCGCGTTAACCCTATTTGGTCCGGATGGGGGGATTGCGCGCCCCCCTGATGGTTTTTTTTAATAACTCTATGCTGCATGCCTATGATACTTTCTAAGACTCAATATTTATCTATTACGCACCTTCATGCAATATACTTAGGTCCCATGCTTGTCCAGAGGCTTTGATATTGGCTATTACTCGAAACTACTAAAAATCTCTATGAAAACGTTATAATGGAGGAAATATATATTTGCTCTTGTTAGGATTATCGTTAGAACTTGAAACTTACAACTCAACTTTGTTTCATCACGAAGAATTATTTTGCATGTTTTGGACACGTGATGAATCCGATTTCCCGATCTTTTCGGATTTATCAGAAAATCGAAAAAAACGGATTTCCGGGAAATTTTTCACAGTTTTTTATGCAATCTGTGTAAAAACAGAAAATATGTTAAATAACTTTTAATTAGCTTTCACTAAGTTCAGCCAGAATGTCAAAAAAATCTCTCTAGAACTACAGTAATTGAATTATAAGCAGATATTATTTTTGACAAATCTCAAGCTTTTGATGACGGCACAGAAAATGTACTGACGTAAGCAAAACTAGAAATTAAAAAAAACGCTGCGAAGCATTTTGAAAGTTGCAAGCAAATTAAACTATCCAATACTTTACCCCTAGCGCTTCTTGTTTCTCTGGCGCTAACATCTTCCGAAATTCATCAAAATTGAATATCCTAGCGTAGAAGAAACCTGGGGACGAGGTAGGGAAATTAATGCTCTGCAGAACAATTCGTTGCGCAAAAACTGTTTTTTTTTTTTTGCGAATAGACTGCGCGAGTATTTGATGTGCGTGGGATATTTCTTTTCAAAATGTGCGAGAAAATTAGATTACGCGAAACTAACAAAAACGAATAACATGTGTTAAAATTTTGTACCACCCTTTCAAAATTACACTTTTAGCAGTATTTTGAAAGATATGTAATACATCGAATTGTACAACCCGCAGAAGTTGGTTTTAACGTTAAGATTTTGTAGATGACCTTACAACAAAAGAGTATTTTTTTCGCGTAAAAATACCGGCACTAGAAGCCACAGAATCTGCTGGAACGAATTTCGAAAACCCAAGGGAAACAATTAAAACAAGAACAAACAAATCAAAACAGTTTTATAACTTTATCAAGATTTATTAAATAGCTTCAATTTTGGGCAGAAAAATCAATAACGGTTTCGCTTTCTTTTCACCACACGCATTGGCAGATTACATCACTCACTACCATTGTACACAATCTAAAAAAAAAGAAAACATTTACCTATAGAAAAGTTTCCAGTGCCTTTAAGGGATGACCAAGTCAATGGAAATGAAAGCGCCGTTTTTCATCTTATAAATAATTAAGGCAAATTCGGTAAAGTATAAAAGAAAAAACTAAACATTTTGTCAACTTTACTAATTTTAGATGCAAATTCCCAATCATACCAACAGTTTCTAAATCTGACAAAATCATTCTAAAAGTGTTTTTTTCCAGGTTTTGATTGATGCAAGGTCAGGGAAAATAAAGTTTATTATCCTAGACACATTAAAAAACACATGCTTCTCATCATTCGTTTGTTTTTTTCAACCAACATTAATGTAATCACCCAGAGGTAATTATAATGTCTCTTGCCTGTGTTTTAAAAGCTAAGTATACAAATACAAAATTATTAAAAGTGCTGAACTTTGGCAATCATATTTTGCAATCACACCCTTTTGAAAACTATGCTGAATCATGTCTTTTATTAAATTCATCACTATAGAATAGCACCTTGGATTGGATTCTTTGTTGGATGAATAAAATGACTGACAAATGGTTTATCGTAAATAAAATGGTAATTTTTAGAGAAATAATTTTAAAAATAATGAACTTTTTTATGTGGGTTGTTCCAAATACACGTGTGCAATGGACAAGAAACTGTGATGTAAACCGCAAACGCCCGCATATATAAGGGTGAGTTCGGGCGACTTTTCAAAATAAAATAGCGGTTGTCTTCCGAAACAACCTGCACTTTCCCGAACTCGCCTGGAGCATTCTCGAAATGCGATACCTTGTAACATTCATTGCGGACGATAGTTGGAAGAAGGCGCTTGATGAGAAAGGAGTTAATAAAGTTTATATATAAGTTATTTACCAAGTAAATTTAATAAAAAACCATCAAAAACAGTTCTTTTAAGAACTTCCCTACCACATAGTAAGTTTACTTTAATTTTTATAATTTTTTTAATCATTTGCGTCTGGTTTTCTTTTTCTTTTCCCGGGTCTATGCGGTTTTGGGCAAGTACTTTTTTTTTTTTTTTGGGGGGGGGGAAGCCATACTTATTGCATTTTTTACTAGAATTATACTTTAACCTCTCGGTCCAAACTTATTTATTTTATCAGAAAAAAAAAATACCGTAGATTTATGTGCAAAAAATATTAGTCCTATTTCTTTACGCTGATTTTATATTATTTCTTTTGCATCAAAATGATGAGAATCTCAATAATTCTCTTGGTATACCTCGCGTGTAGCAAACGTGCTCCAAAAGCGCGATTGGTTTGCAAAAATTGTGCTGCCATTTTGTTCCTTTTGTGACGTACCATAAGTGTGCTAAGTTTGTTTCAATTTGGATTAGCTTATGAAAAGTTATTAAGGGATTCCGCCCCCCCCCCCCCCCCCCGGTCACAATATGTAACCTCCCGCCTAATAGGGTTAAAGGTTAAAACTTCCCAGCTTCTCACCTCTATACTAACTAACGTGAAGCATAGGCGAAGTTAATCGCCGTGTACATTTAATTTAAAATCTGTTACATGATTTTACTTATAAGAATATCAAAATTCTAAACAGGCTGGTCTGTATTCTTTATTTCACTGTTGTTTAAACAATGACCCTATAGTGTTTAACCCAAAATCACAACCTGCTATTCCTATAAAGCACATTCTTATGTCCCACCAGTTTCCTTGTTTTGCTTTTGTTTTAAGCATCTCTTAACACTCTTTCGGATAATCACCGCCGCCTCTTTGTTTATTTTGGTTTTAAATCTGGTTTATTTGCTGGTATTTCAGGTTAAAAAATAGGCGTATTGTTTAGAAAAATAGACATTTTTTTCATTTGCTTTTTATTTTGCCGTTGAAGAATTTACAGTTTTCCGTCAAAATAAAATACAAATCTTAAGCTATAATATCGTATAATCTAAAGATAGGATTGCATATGCTGAAAATATTAGCTAGAGAGATGAAAAATGGCAGGAGCGAGAAGAAGCCTATAATAGTCTTATCACCAAGTACCCAACCTATATAAAAGGTTAGCATTGAAGATGAATTGTGGATACCATAGTTTTTGAGTTTTTTTAGTAGAATTTTGTGATCTACGGTGTCAAATGCTTTGCTTAGATGTATAAAAATTCCTAGCACGTACTTGCTTTCGTCAAACGCTTTTAATATTTCATTAACAACTTTAACTATTGCATGATCAGTAGAATGACCTGCTTGAAAGCCAAATTCATTGTCGTATAAAATATTATTAGCAGTTAAAAAAGAGTAAAATCTATTGTACATTATGCGTTCTAGTATTTTAGAGAAACATAGAAGAACTGATATTGGTCTATAATTAGATACATTAGTCATTTCGCCTGTTTTATATACTGGTAGAACTCTTGCAATTTTAAGTTTTTCAAGAAAATATCTTTGCAGTAGGGAAAGGTTAAATATATGCATTAGCGGAATTTTTATAGCATTTTTTGTTTGCTTAACAACGTCACTATTTACGTCATCAAAACCCGGACTTTCATTTGATTGTAGTGAGTCGATCGCTTTGAATAATTCATTTTCACTTAGTTCGTTATTTTCCATTTGTGTGTTATTAACAGTGAGAAAGGATTTAAAACTTAAATTGCTAGGTTCAATCTGAGATGCCAGATTTGAACCCACTTTTACAAAAACATCATTAAGCTCCTCAGCTATTAGACACTTGTTCTCGATTTTATTTCCATCAATATTCAACATTTTTGGAAGTTTTTCTTTGCTTAATTTTGTTTTACCTATTACTTCATTGATTATTGGCATAAATAAAACACAATAGAGACATAAGAATATTGGTCAGTCCGGTTGAAATTTTTATTTTCTTATAAAAAAGCGTGTCTCTTAGCAACTGACAAAAGTCACTTAATAGGCTTCAAAACCTAACATGGTTTGTGGTAACGGGCCAAGTTCAATGCAGCACTTTGGTTTTCTCAAATGTAAATTACCCAACAGATTTAGGTTTGTGTTTATTCTGAATGTATTGTAGTTGCACCTTTTTAATAGCGAGATAGATTATGCAGCTTTTAAATCTTTTTACTTTTAGGGAACTTTCTGATTGGATATTATAAAGTACAAAAATGCAAAAGAACGAACTTGTGAATTATAGGAAAGCTGAATTATAGTGTTGTATAACGCGTCATATTTCTTCTTTATTGTAAATGGGATTCAAACTGTCCGATTTGTCGAAAGAACTTAAACAAAAACATGGTGAGGATAGTTATTTTCTCAGTAAATTTTATGGAAATTAGAACTAACTAAAAGATAATATGTGATTAAATAGGAGCTAAGCAACGAATGAGTCAACTATATTTTCTGGGGGATGTTCACAATTTCTTTTACAAGACAACACGTATTACCACAACACCAAAACTACATGGGGATCGCCCTGGGAATTCACCCGTTAAAATCACAAAATAATAGGTACAAGTAGACTACCATGCGTAGCCTACCATTGTTTACAAGATAGAAAAGCTTACTTTCCATAAAAATTTCAGTTTTAAGGGGTGACTTTCTAAAGTAATATGAACATGCTGGTTAACTAGAAAAATAATTTAAACTTTGAGGTTAGAAATTCATTTCTTAAAGTTAATTTATCAAAAATTTATTGCATATGCAAAGCAATAATACATCGAAATTTAAGGCTACAATTTACGTATCTGCTAAGTAAGCAAACTTCTTCGTTGATTTCATCCTCTCCACTCTATTCTTTGTTTCTTTAAATCATGCCACCGTTATAAATTTTTAATCTCGCCATTAGATCACCGGACTTCTACAATTGTTTAGCCGAGTGATCTCCAATGTTGACATGCTGGGAGTTTCATGTATTATCGCATATTAGTTTTAATGTCTGGATAAGATTTGTGAATATATAAATAAATAAGGTATAAAGTAAATTAAGAAATAGAGCATTTATTTTAGTCTAGATATTGATTTAGTGACTATTTATATTACACATTCTTATTACGAAATTCTTATTACTAGGTACGGCCAGCTCAAATAATACGACGCATGGTGCTGGCACAACATGTTGCATGTTCAGAAAAGGCCAATGGTTGCAACTGGACAGGAGAATTATGTCACATGCAGGTATAAGAGTAACTATCACTGACAATGAGACAGCTCATGTCATGACAACCAAAATTAATCTGTAATCAAATTTTAGTGGTTTGCAATAACAGTTAGCGACAGTTGCCAACAAGTTAAATTAAGGGTCAGAAAAAATAAGAAATTGTAGATCCAAGGTTATTAAAATTTATTTTTGACTGTTAATCTGTGATTTTAGCCACATCTTGATAAGACGTGTTTATATGCACTGGTGAACTGTCATATAGCCAACTGTCGCACCCGCATCAGAAGAATGAATTTAGAAAGTCATACTGAGAAATGTGATTATAGATTGGTGTCATTTAATTATTGTACAAAAGAACATCCTCGAAACTCTATGGAGGTGAGATGGTATGTTTCTGGTCACATCTGTGCTTAAACAAAATGCCAAAACAGCTTAAAAAGTCATGCCATGGATTAAGATCTAAATGCATGCATCATTGCAAGACAAGTAATGGTAAAAAGGAATGATAAGGGAAATTGAATGTAATGTTCAAAACGTAAAGCCTAAGATTAAAGATAGAAAATGACTTAGGCTGTCAAAAAGTATACAAAATATAACATCAAATAAAATTGCAAGGCTAATGACAGAATAAAAAAAATCGAGGCTGTGGAGTAAAACTTTACAGAAATATAGTCTACTTATTGTGTTGTATTTTAGCGACACATCGAACAATGTCCAATGTTTCCGATCAATTGTCCAGCAGAATGCCACGATGTTCAATTAAGACAGAATGTAAGATTTTAACTTTTCTACCCTTTACCAGCCCCAATTGGTTGGTTATTGAACATTATATAATGATATAAAAATATAATGTGATATAATGTATCTTTCGTGCGAAGGGAAATGCTTGATTTCAGCACTGGTCAATAAATCTTTTTTCTTGTTTTTAGATGTCAAAACATTTAGAAGAATGTCCAAATGCAATCGTTGAATGTGATTACAGTTCCGTTGGATGCAAAGAAAAGGTAATAGTTCCATCTTCAGGTCTTGCTGAGCTTTTTTCTCGGTCTAAACATTACGGTTTGATACCGCTTAGGACTACTATGTTTTGCTTAAAAAGTGTTAGCCGACAAATTCATTTGACAGGACCTTGTTTTTACAAGACCTGGACAGTTACATATTTCTAGTCAACAGCAACACGTGTCATGTGATCTTTAAGGATATTGGTTTTCCATTCCTTTAGGTCTTTAGAAAAGATTACAATAATCATATTGAAAATTCCGTGAAAGAACACATGGTATTTTTATGAGTTTATGTATATATAAATGAGTTAAAAAATTATTACTTTTTTGAGGGCCTGCATTTAGAAAACGTTTTTTATAACACGTTTCCAAATAGAACAATACTAAAAATAACCAAGCAGGAAACAACTAAAACATTCAATCTTTAGCATAACTTGTGCAATTAAATAAATAATTAAATTAATTACAATAACGGAAAATTCAATTAAATTACCGGAAATTATAAAACGCATTTCAGAAAAAAAAACGGATTCAATTATAATTAACACAGTAATATACACCCTGCAGGAGATAGAACTTTCAGTCACATGTCGAGCAATATTATATGTATTCGTTAACGACATCATTAAGCATATATCAGATAACTGAATAACAAAAGAACAAAACATGAAAGTTGAACAAGAGAGTAGGAAACGCATATAAGAAAGTATTGAAGCTAATAACTGTGAGATAATCATTATGGAAAATTAGTAATATAAGATGTAGTTATCTGAACCGTTGGTAATTGTCGAGAAGAATGAAAACATATTACGTTGTCACTCTTGTCCTGATAAGTATGGTACAGACACAAGAACTACCTTTACCCTCTGGTAAATACTTATTTTATAGGTATTTTTTTATCGAGCAGTGGTGGCACAGAGTTTACTAAAACAATTTGCTTACTAATATTGCAAATCGATTCTTTTCGCTAAGTACTGGGGTTAATGAACTAGTCTGTTGTTTCTCTGAATCAGTGATAATGCCAATCCTACAGTGGTCTGTAGAAATAAGTCTTTAAAATGCCACGGCATCCTTATAGAATTTTCTTCGTTTTGCCACAGTTTTTGAAGTGGTCAAAAAGTATGAGAAAATTTAAAATCACAAGATCATAACGTGTATTTACACGGCTTACACAAAACATCTAATAGGACAAGGTGTATATGCGAGGTTATAATATTTGTAAAGTGGCACATTAACTTAAGAATATGGTAAGGATGTTAGATCAAGTTGGAATCGAACCCACGACCCCTGACTTTTCATTATATAAAAAATAGTTGCGGATAATTAGGTTTAATTTATCAATGGTATTCAGCTGCATCTAGGAACAGACAAAACTCGCTTCAGGTGATAAAACTCATTACAATATCTTAAAATAGAGATTACGATGTCTGACAGAAACAAGAGATAATGGTAAGAAGCATGCTACTAAAAGCAACACGTCCATGGCGATGCCCTGTGGATCACCAAAAAAAATACAACCTGCGCGACGAGTAAAATTTGGAGTAATGCCAAAAGCATCTGGTGAGGAATACACGGTTATGACCTGTTAGATAAAGCTACAACGTGGCAAGTCCTCTCCTCTGTTATGTAATAAAACAAGCAATTGAGGATGAACGTATTCTGATAGATTTGTGAGAACTACTATTACTAGTAAACTACTATTACTAGCAAAAAAGTAAATGTACTACAGTATAATATACGAAGACAGCAAAAGTATATTGATAAAAAATGCATGGATGTGATACCTTATGTCTCTGAGTTAGGCGTAAAGATCTGTGCCTAGTGCGTAATGGTAATTCTTCCTATTGCGTTGTGGTAGGTCAAGATACCGTTATAATTCCACTCACTCTACTTTACAGAATGCCTACTGTTGGTAAACCGCACTGAAACAACATCATGCTTCATCCATCTATTAACAATCTATCTTAATAAAATGCTCTCACTGAAACTTTGCTTCAGCATCTGTTTTAGTGCAATACTGAATGAAATACCCAACCTGTTTATTGCTGACATCATCAAAATAAAGTTTATGTCATATTGTTTTCTTCCATAAAGATTTTCTTACAGGCATTTAACTATCCTTAATTATTCTGTTGATGACCTTTTGACGCCTTAGTACCTAATGTAAAAGTGGAGAATACCTATTATTATGCGTCATTTAAACGCCTGCTTCTCTTTTGACATCAAAGCCGGTATGCTTTTGACCATTGTGCTTTATATTTTTTTATGTAAGATGTAAAAAAAACCTGTGTATTTGTCTTGCCATCCTGTAAAAATATGTATCGATAAAAATATAGTGACGGTATTTTTTGGTATTTATCCTCGGCCCAACTTCCTGCTTTACAAGTGAACACAAACGTAACTAAATGTCATTCCGTGGTGAAATCCACGGATTTGGTGTCTGACATATTTTTTCAGCATCAGATATTCCATGGTGTCCCGCCTATTCGGGATACAAGACATTCTTTTGTGTTACATATTCGAGGCGTTGTTATGCTGTGTTTTTTTAGCAGAATGTACTGATGGTAGTGACTCTAAATACAATAGAGTTAATATTATCACAGATGGCGTTTTCACTTTATCTTTCCACGTTTTTTCTTTATTTACGCAAATATTCGTCGAGATATATTTTTAAAACTAGTTTCTAATTATTTACGGCTTTAACATACAAATAGCGAATAACCCTCATTAAGAAGATAGTGTAAAGCTATCTGCAAAATTAATGAATTATATATTTATCTCCAGGTGTATGCAATACAACCAAAGAAGTGGACACATTTGTTGTAACCTCAACTTGTTATTACTGTGCATGCCGCGATGTAAAAACTAATGATTATGAGTGCAAAAGCTTGTGTTAACGAGGACTTATTTCCTCAAGTTGCTTTGGAACAAAAAAAACTATCATCAGCTACCAAGTAAGAGTCTACGACACAAATTGCACCTGTTCTCGCTCCTTTTGTGGCATTCCAGGTATGTGTTTAAGTACATTTGAACAGAAAGGTACAAATGTTTAGGCTACAGTATTTCCCATAAGGATTTATATCGAATCCATCAATTTCCACAATAGGGCAGTTTACAAAAACATTACACGTACTTTCAACTCTTTGACAATGCCGTTTTGAAATGAATATTATCTCAACATTTAATACCAAATTAAATCCTTTTTGCATCTAGTAATGCAACATGCAAGTTATACACGTAATTGTAAAAAAAAGTCTTATTCTCAATGTGAGTACACAATTTGATCATCATACCTGTTTATTGCATTGTAGATGTCGTCAACCTACAAGTGAAATATGGGCAAAACATATCCCTAAATTGCTCCGCTGAACCATTTTGGAACTTAAACAATAAAGCCATATATTTGAGAAAAAATAAATATTATGCCAGTGATTCAAACTTGAACATATATAAGATGACACCGTCTGATTCAGGAATTTATTCTTGTGGTACAGAAAAAATGTATTCGATCAAGGTAGCCGAGCTGTCAATTAATCCATTTGTAATAACAACTAAAGATGCGTCTAAGAAACACCTTACTGCAACACATATTGTTATAATCACCATATTTGGAAGCATCTTAGTGGCTGCAGTAATCCTAATAGTGACAACAATTGTACGAATGAAATATCGACGTAAAAAAATTAATAGATGTGCAAAAGAAAGTGACAGGTATGCCGAAATTGATGATCAATTCCATACAGAAGTTGAAAATATATATGATGAAATAGCTGAAGTTAACCAAAGAGAAGAAATACTACCAAGAGATATAAATGTGTATGAATATCCAGACATGAACTTGGATGAGCGCTACATTTTCATGAAGCCGCAGGGTTTAATACCTTAGGAGTACTAATTTTCCCGAGTACATTTTTCGCGAATTTCCCGTTTTTTGACCATTTTCGCGAAATCGAATGCCCGCGAAATATTTCGAAATGTTGAATTCGCGAAAATTGATACCCGCGAATTTCTTTTATAATTAAAATTTGCGAAAATTAATACCCGCGAATTTCTTTTATAATTAAATTTTGCGAAAATTAATACCTGCGAAAAAAGCTAAATTTATCAGGTAGAGATAATAAAGAAGCCAACCTTAAAAATACTACGCATATATTCCCAAAAACTAGTCAACTACAACTTCACATCGTTTGTTTTTTGTCCCAAACATGTCTGATGATGGAAATGCGTTATGATTAGTAAGAAAGTGGCAATTTTGCTAAAACATGTGTTTTAATTGCTTTAATTTCACATTTCGGGAGATTAAGTTAATAAGTTACATTTTTTTATTTAAAGTCTACTTCCGCGGAAATTAATTCCCGCGAAAATTCAAAATATGAACAATTCGTGAAAATTAATACTCGCAAAAAATCAAAATTTCTTCGATTCGCGAAAATCAATACCTGCGAGGTACAACTTTTTTAGACTCGCGAAAAAAAATTCCCGTGAAAATTAGTACTCCTAAGGTAAGAAATTAAAAGTCGAAAATCGTAACACTTCTTGCGATGACAAAATATGTCGCGTAATATTTTCTTCTCCTTTTCTACATCGAAAACAATAACAAAAGGCACTGAAGTATGCTTATGAGCGCCCTCTACAACGCATATGATTCAATGCGATTGTGCGATTACCATGTGCTCTGCAAATATACGATAAAGCTGAAACTTAAGTCAGTGCAAGCAGAGAAGTGTATAGAGAAGTATGATTTCTAATTTTTTCATTTGGAGACAAGAAATGTGCAATGACTTTATCATGTATGCCTTTAAATAACATTTGAATTAAACGGCAGTTTTTCTTTAACTGTATTTGGTATGGGCGATGGCACCTGCGGAATATTCAAAATCTCAACTTTTTAATTACTGGATGAAATTCCCTAAAATTTGTGGCTTATCCTAACTTTTATTAGACTTTCGGAAAATAAATTACATTTTTTACAAAAATTGTCCTCTCAATGTAACTTTGTCCTTTATTGACAGGTGGTCATATCAACGTATGTTTTCTAAACTAACCAGTTGTATGAATATGTGATTACGCATGTGATAATGATAAAAATTCATATTAACATGCATACTGTGTAATTTGTAGACTGGAGTATTGATAATTTAAAATCCAGAATTTTTGTACTTTCCTATTTGTTATTTCTATCGTCATTTGATGACGTCATAAGTCATTTTGTCACATGTCAATCCA
Source organism: Hydractinia symbiolongicarpus (assembly GCF_029227915.1). Lineage (NCBI taxonomy): Eukaryota > Metazoa > Cnidaria > Hydrozoa > Anthoathecata > Hydractiniidae > Hydractinia > Hydractinia symbiolongicarpus. The sequence goes on from NC_079887.1 coordinate 12,970,257, forward strand.
ATTTGCATTGATTGAGTAGTTACTAACATAAATGCGCATAGATCTAAAATATCGATTTTTTCAAAATATATAGAATTCTGATCGATTTCCATTTTTTCCCTAGAGAAATGCTTTATCTTCATAACACCTGTAAATGTTCCTAATAACATCTTACATTCTTATATTCTTTCTAATAACGATCTTAAAAAAGATAAAAAAATTAAAATTTCCAAAAAAGACATATTTTCTTCAACCATTGTCTCATTATGACGTCATCACTTCCTGTCATGACATGTTAACCAAAATATTTTGTTACTAGTAAGTCAGAATATATTGATTCTTCTTTGTACCAACTTTCGTCACTTAAAACCAAACAAAACAAAAGTTACAGCCCCCGGGCACTTTTTGCCGCCTGCCCACCTACCCCCCATACTTAAAAGGGTAAAAAAAACATACCAAATAAGGTTAAGGTTTAAGTATGATATTAAGAACTTCACAACACAAGAACTGAGTATATCTGCAACTGAGTTTTTAAAACACGTCCAAAGATGATTACGCAGAATTAAGGGACTTTGAGTTGATTCCAAAACAAGAAAGCGACAACATGAAAAACAAAAGAAATATGGCTGCTTTTAAAAATGCAAGAAATGAGAACTCGATAAAGTAAGTTACAAAAGAAACTGTCAACAAGCCGTTGGACACACAAGAACATCCTCGTACGTTTCTATTTTATCAAAAATTTAAGACAATTTAAAATGATTTATTTTCGAATCAAGACAAAACGGTAGATTTAGTTTCAGGGGCTTAGATCAATGCGAATACACGCATTGGAAGAATGATATTACTTTTTTCCGTACCTCTTGTTTCGTAATGTCGCTATCATTAATGAATTGCTAGAAATTTGGTCTTCCATTACTTTACTGATTAACATATTGTAGACAAATATTTTGCTTACATCCAAGCGATTGTCAATAATGATGATATTATAAACTTTATTCTTCTTTACATTAATAAGTATTTATAGGTATAATGAAAGTGGAAAATTGAAGTTATGTCAAATATATTAACTGAATACGGCACTCAGCTAGAGGCAAACTTTGCGTAGGTATTGGCTTGCATTGTAAAAGTAATTAGCAATCGGAAACCGATGATAAATAATAGTTTAAATGATGAATAGCTATACAACATGTCGTCAATACGGTATCTAATGAAAAATCAAGTTCTCGCTTTGCAAAGATTTGTTTATAGAGATGTTATATGGGTTAATGTGGCACATTAAAAGTATCGAGACTGACAATATGAAAAGATGTGCTGGTACATGTACGAATGTCACATGTTTATCCTGCTAATCTTGTCAAAAGTACAAACACGAATATTGTCCTTAAATGGTACGTACTCATTTTGTTGTTATTTTATAGGCACAACAATATTTTTTTATTTATGAACTACGACATTTTTCTTTCTAAATATGTACTATATTTGGATGCACTCATACGTTTCTGCTTTTTAAAGCAATTTTTTTATTCATCGTTTAACCATGTTTTATTTCTTAACAAATCTGTAACGTACATCCAATAATGATGATTTTGTAGCCCAGCAAGCAAACTGTTTATGCTTTTCTCGTAAACCTTTTTACTTACTTTGATAGAAGTGTTGTTTTTCTAGCCGGCACTATTATCATTAATTTTGTTTTTAAACTAAAAGTTGAAGTTTGGTCTATGTTTATGGCTACCTTTCTAAAACGTGGAATTTGTCAGAAATGTGTATTTGTAATTGTGAACAAAGCTATCACAAATCTTTTTATGATGGTGTTTTTCTTATGTGTAAATGTAGCTGCATAACTTCACTTTGTGATTGTCAATGAACAGCAGTAACGGCGGCTTATGATTAACGTTCGATTGTTGTTCCCAAAAAGATGACAGAAACTTGTTTTGTAAAAAAAAAGATGTCACGGTCCGATTTAGCTATGGCCGGCTTTCGCTTTGTGTTCCTGTGGTGATATTCAAGTGCTTAATAATCCACCCAATTGTGCAGCATAGCTCTTTGGTTAAATAGAAACTTAAGAATATTAATTCGTGACTTACAGAAAATTCGAGCTAATGGCGATGAAAATACTGATAATCACTTAAGTTGAAACAAGGGGTTAAATCTTCTTAAATCTCATACTGGACTTGAGAATATAACTGAAAGTGCAAAAGAAGTTTCCTACGTATATTGGATATCCATGACTTATTCAATATCAGTACTTACCATGCTTTTAACTTAAACTTCTTAATAAAATAAACTTTAAACCTTTTGAACTAGCTAGCTATATCTTTCAAAATTTTTCATAAAAACATAAAAGTTTATTTTACATAAAGCCAGTCTAAGTTACAACAATGACTTTTAATACATTTTAGAGGTATTAGTTATCTTGTTAAAGCTAGTAACATAACATTTTTGCACAAATAAACTCCTCGTGTTGTCTCTGTTCCCATATCGAAACAAACTTTCTATTTACTGATATTTAATGTATTCTACCGAGCATAGTTTATTTTACCGCCAAAACTAATGCTGAAGGAAAACTTTCCTTTTTTTAGAAAATGAAAATAAAAAAGTAGCAAATTTATCATTAAAAATTAATTATTTAAAAACAGGTTGTCTAGACGTCTATGTGGTTTCTTAAGTGTGTAAATTCCTTGCACCTTGAGTTTTTGAGTGGTCCGTTTATTATTGCAGGGATTGAGCTTATTAAACTATTTCATAGTCCCTTTAAAAACGTAGATATTATCCAGCGAGTTATTCAGGCTACGATTCGACAGTAACAGCCGTCATCGTAGTTAGCGTAATTAATTATGTAAATTAAAAATTTAAAAAATTGAGAAGCGATGTCAATTATAAGTAAAATCAAACAGTTCTTTTTACCGCGCTATATAAGAGCAGAATTTAATCATTAACCTGCTCCTAATCAAGGGATTGCTGCGTTTAGCTCAATTTATAGCTTGTTGAACATTCGTAAAATGTAGTTCTGACAAACAGATTAATTTGTAGGGTTCACAGTTCTATTGCATAAAAACTTCATAATTCTTTTACATGTGCAAACACATCCATAGCATTATAATTTTTTTGAAGTTCTTTTATGAGCTTAAATGCTAAAAAGAGAGGTGGTTATGTAGAAGCATAAAGCAAAACAGGGGATATTTATTTGTACTTAACGGCAACAGCGCCTGACAAACAGAATTCGTCGTGAGGTAAAGTGTGAGACTTATTCTTTCTTTTGTTTATATTCTTTGTTTTTTATCAAGCTATGTGCAACGACACCAATAAAATCGATCAATACGTCGTAACTTCAGATTGTGAATATTGTGCATGCAACAAATCGAAAATAATTGTACGCAGCTGTTTACAAGTTTGCTCAACACTACAAATACCCTTAGTTTGCTATAAAAATGAAGACACAGTCATCACCTATCAGAAGAGAATGTACGATACGAATTGCACGTGCTCATTTTCATTATGTGCTGTTCCAGGTATGTTAATATGCACCTGAAATGCAAAACGAACTTGATCTTTTTTTAAAATGTTCTCTCCCAAGCCAAGATTATGAATGCCACATATTTTAAATTAACATAAGGTACTTTCGTATTATAAATTTGAAAAAAGCAATTGTAGGTAAATTTCTCCTTCCTTTCCGAAATACTGTATATTTCCTGCTTAAGTGCCTCACATAAGAAAAGAACGACTAATCCCGAATTGCAGCTAAATCTGAAATAAAAGAATCCGCAAAAATTATTTCGTGATTTTGACTTTTTTTTCCTTTCAAATACAGCAAAACAGTTCCCCTAATTAAAAAAATCTTTACAAGAGCTAAAAGTGCATAGATATATCTTTGGTTTGGATAATCATCTTAAAAGTAGTACACTTCTGTTCGTAAGAACTCTAATTTGGTAAAATTCATTGCAGATGCTTTCAGAAGTCTAAAACACATTGTCCCTAATTAGGAAACTGTTGTAAAATCGAAGATGTAGAAGAAGAAGAAGAAGGAAATAAAGTCTTTCTACTTTCGCGAGATACCTTTCGCATATTATAGGTATGAAAGTAAGCTGAAGATTCTTGAATGTGATGTAACACGTTCTTTTTTTTAATTTAGAAGTCACGAACCTGCAAGTAGGATACGGACAAAGTGTATCCCTAAACTGCTCTGCTCAGCCATTCTGGAATTTCAACCGCATTGCTATATTCTTGAGGAAAGATAAATATCTCGCCGAAGATTCTAATCTCAAAATATATAACATGACACCTGCAGATACTGGGATTTACTCATGCGGAACAAAAGAAATGTATTTTGTAGCAGTAAAGGACAAACCTGTACAACTACATGACAAAGGTAAAACCAAAATCCGGCTAAAGACAATACATGTTATAATAATCTCGATATTTGGACTTCCTTTCGCAATTGCGCTTGTCGCATTAGAAGTGGCGTTTATTCGAAGGAAACTTCACTTTAAACCTTACAGGACGGGAAATAACAATGCTGTCAATTCAGAGATGGATCTAAGTTTGATATCAACAGCTGAGCCTATTTATGAGTATATTAATGAAATAAACGAAGAAGGAGAAATATTTCCAAGAAGTATGCACACATATGAATATCCAGACATCACAGACTTACACGATATTTCTGGCTACCAGAAGCCGGATACTTCACTTCTATCTGAAGGAATATGAAATTTCATTCACAGATCACAGATCACAGAGTTTGCAAGGGATAATATCTGTAATTTTCGTTGTAGTTGGTTAGTGAAACCAACTAAATCCACAATATTAATACAAAAAACTATATTTGTAAAAATAATAGGCTAGCGAGTTGTTTTAAAGAAGTGACATTCTGCTCACAATACTCATCTGTCAACAACTAAACAATTCCGTAACGCTACGCTATATTGAACCCATTCAGTACACCTTAAAGTTAACCGTCTAGACATTGCCAGCTGGCAATACGGGTGTTTAGGCATTTTCATTGGGTTAGTACTCTTGACGACAGACCGATATGGAGCGGTATTGCCCGTCGTCATGGTAGCCTAAAGTAAACAAGTAGTAAAAACGAATTTGAAGAAGCATTGAAAATAATTATATATCTAACACCTACAATACATTTATCGATAGAAACAACAATAATGTCAGGCATAACTGATTATGAAAAATACTGAATACAAGACAACTAATATATCACAAATGCGTCTATGTAATTTTCAGACTTGTTCCCCCGACTTTATTTTCCATCCCATCTGAATCTGACCGGTTTTTTTATTCCTCAAACTGAACAGGGTTAACGTGGTATTTAGGATAAGCAAAGGCAAAGTCCCTATAGCGTTTCAACCTATTATACCTACCTAGATATGCCCTAATACAATTGGGCTTATCTTTTTTTGTGCATGACATTGAATGTTGAAATTTAGGGACTTTTCCTATCTATTATTATGGGAATTTTTTTTAGCAAGTCAATATAAAACAGTTTTGTTGCGTTGTTTTGTTCTAAAATAGTTTTATATATGCTAAGGAATGTGTTTGTGTTACCAAGGATGCATACCACAACGTGTATATAATGCAGACCATAATTTTTGTATTATCAGGACCAGAAAATTTTATTTTATACATGACGAAATGTATACCTTCGTTAATACAGTTTTTTTGGTTTGTGTGTACAAGCTTAAAAAACTTTTGTTCCCTTTTTTATTGGAAGTAAGCTGCATTGTATGCTGTAGCAGATCTTTACATTTAAAAGCAGATATAGAAGTAGGTTAACGTTGTTAATATTTGTAATAAGATAATTATCGAGGCATGTAGACCTGGATGCACACCAATGATATAATAATCAAACAATCCCTCTCGGTTTATTGCATGCTTTATTATATACCTAAAATGTATTTAACACTCTGATACAGCAATTGACTTCGAAAGAAAATAAATAGTATTAATGCAATACCTATATTATAATACTAAATAGTTACGGCTATAGCGAGACACCACACGACATGGGCGAACCGGCAGTTTTAATCACGGGCGACCAGCTAGTATAATTAAAATAGTCAGTGGTATAATATTATGACATGTGTGAATTTTCCCACTTCTAAGTAACCATAAATATACCTATATATTGTATTGTAGATTATTATCAGTCTTAAGGTGCAATATGGAAAGAGCATATCCCTCAATTGCTCCAGAAAAAGGGAATACTGGAATTTAAATAACTAGTCGTTAGCCCGTGGAAAAATCCACAAAAATCCTTTTTATACCGCATTGCGTTCGCTCGCTACCTGCGCGGCTAAGCTATCATTTTGCATGACAGACAGATGGACGGACAGACATATACGGGTATTATAATATAGATAAAGCTATATTTTCAAGAAAAGACAAATATCTTGCGACGTACTTAAACTTGAGAATATACAACGTGACACTTTTTGATTCAGGCATCTATTCTTGCGGCACCATAAAAGAAATGTATACACTAATGGTAATGAAACCGACAAGGAAAGATTTCAAAGAAAAAATGAAACACCGCATCAGGTGAGCACAACATATATTCTTCTAATCTCAATATTTGTTTTATTTTTTTTGCTGTTGCAGCTGTATTAATAGGAACGGCGTTTGTTCAAAGACAATGCCGCGATAACCTGGATAAAAATGAGAGTGGTGTGTATGCCGAAATTGATAAATTTTAATACAGGTGAACGATATTAATTTTCCTACAGATATACAATTTCGCGATTCTCTAGAAATCCAATTTATGTGTGAAGGTAGTGAATATGTATACGTTGAAGATTATAACTATTAAGAGAAAAACCGTAAACTAGCTCTAAGATTCCAAAGTGATCACAATATTGGGAAAAATGAATGAAAGTTCTTGTATATTTTTGTATTTCGTTAACGGAAATGCTAAACAAATGTTTTAAACTGAATTCTCTTTAGGAATATCCATTGCATAAAGAACCAATGCTATATTTAATAGAATATATACAAATTTTTTGTATATGTAGTATGTAGCTTAAGTTTCTGTTATTATCAATAATTGTTTTTATTTTTGATGTCGCCGCTTTATTAACAAGAACAGCATTTGTTCGCAGAAAACGGCGCAATACGCTCGAGGATATGAGAACTAAAATTGATGACGCTTTTCTACTACAAGTTAATTATATTCATAACGATAATGAAGGAGAAGTAAAACTTCCTATTTAGAATTTCCAAATTTATAGAAACGAAAACTTGCATTAAATTAATCGACACAAGATTGATTCGATGATTTTAACTGCTACAAAAAGAACCTTGAGAACTAGACATATAGAGTTCTAAAGTGGTCACTATCTTTCGCAAAAAGAAGGCCAAACATATTTTGGGTTACATTGTTTTCTGTTATAGGCATTCACACAACCTCTAACTTACCGACAAGTGATGTCAAAAAGTCTTATCCTGCTGATTACATTGGCGGGATCGTATAAACATATCTTATTTTATAAGTATAATGTAATTCACATTGACTTTTATCTTATTATGTGAATTTTTTATGACAAAAAATCCGAAATTTTCAATTTTAAAATGTTAAGCAAAAAAAGCAATTCGCCAGTCACCAAAGAAGGTAAAAATAAATTTTTGAATTTCTATACTTTTGAAATTCACAATATTGATCGATGTATGCTAAAATCACAAAGGAAAACCGCTAAATTGTTTAGGTAAGTTAAATGGGCTTTGAAACGACTCAATCAGCTCAATCTCCACAATTTTCTAAAGTTGGCGTGCAAAAATCAGACCACTTAGAAAATCAAGACGCAGAAAATTATACACACTTTAAAACCACATGAACGTCTAGACAACCTGTGTTTAAATATTTAATTGTTCATGATGAATTTGCTGCTGTTTTTATTTTCTAAAAAAACAGTCTTCCTTTATGAATGTGTGGCAGAGTTGACGGTGCTTTTTCAGCCATTATCTGGGCGTTTAATGCCGGGTAAAACAGTTACTTGGTGCTTAACCCTGCGTTTCAACAGACTGTATCCTGTCTTTTCGAAACCAAAGATTTTTTGAAGAGCGTGTTAAGCCCTAACGTATGTGCAACACGGTGTACCTGTACTGAGCGTTCAGTCAAGTCTCATGATCAATTTGTTAATAACGTTGTGTGTATGTTATTCGATTCAAGAAATGCTGGATACCTGTGCTAAAGCGACCCACCTGAATTTGTGGCACAGCTTAAGAGTTTATTAAATCGCTCAACCGGGCGTTCAATTTCCGGTAGAACAGTTATTGCAGTTTAACCCGGCCTTTCCCAGGCCGTGTCACTTTAAAGAGTGGTACAATGTTGCTTAGAACGTTCTTAAAAACTATTTTGGTAGGTAGTATAATTTTCATTATTGACACAAGAAAATTTAGAAAATGGCAAGGAAATAAATATGTATATGTAAAGAATCAATTCCTTTTGCTTCGTATTTCAATTTTGCTAAGTGTCATGACAAAAACTCAGAAGACCCTTCTTCCATACTTTCAAGGCCCTAAAGAGCCCATACCAAATAATGTTAAACAAACAAATGCACAAAATTAGAGCAATTTATTTTTGGTAATGGCTCTGCTGTCTTGTTTATTATGGAATTGTACCTGTTTTGTTTCCACAGTGGAATTCTCAACACTTTCTTTTTTATTATTTACCTTTTATTCTATTATATCAACCACAAACAACATAAAAATAGCGCGTAATAATTTCACGCATATAAGTTTAGAAATACTGTTATAGCATATATAACATAACTAGGCACTTTTAAAGATATAGTAAAGTTTGCAAAGGTAATAGAAAGAACTACCACAATAGCAGTTAGGTCACTAAAAATTTTGTTTACGAATGCACATTTTTGAACAAAAGAAAATTTTTATAAGCCCTTGAATTATAGTGAGGGTTGAGTTGTAATCCAGTCGGATCAACATATTAAAAGCAAATTTTTATGTTTTTCAAAAAACTTTTAGTAAACACTACCAAAAATAATATGGTACCAATTTTTTGAATATAAATTGTACATTTTACAGACCAAACTAAAATGACGTTATAAATTATTTATTTTGCTCTAACTCAAGTCAGAAGAATCTATTGGCATAGAGACTTAGCTCAATTATTGTCCTAAAATTAGGCTAAAGCTTTTCTTGAATTTGAGTCTACCTACCTGCCCTAGTTACCTTCCTTCAAGTCAATCAATTTGTACAAAGTAATTGTTGCAAAGGATGACGATGTTTTGACGAATGACCATGCGAAAGCGCAATGAAAGTTGAAAGGTGATAATTTTAAACATGGAAGAAATTGATGAATTATTTCGATGTTTAAATAAAGAATGAATCCGCTGAACGTTAGCAGAACAGATGGCAACACACAATTATGACAAATACCGTGTTTAGAATTAAAAGCTTTCTTGTTTTTACGCTTTATTCCTTGAAAAAAATTCTGATGATACAATGAGTACTGTTTCTTTTTTTTTAAGAATTTTCTTTACCATTGAGCATTTAATTTACTGACCAGGTCATAATTTCTGAACCATGTAACATATCTTATGAAACTTTCACCATGATATTTTATCGATTTTTGAAAGAATTAACGTCTCACGGCATTTTACATTAATTTTACAGACTGAAATATGAAATTTTAATCTGATCCAGGTGTCACTTGATATAGTAAAATCATAGGTAAATATCTAGCCTTAGTTTAGGGCAAAAATCGAACAAAATTTCTATGTAAAAAGATTCTTCTGACTCGAGTTAAAGCAAAATAATTGATTTATGACGCCATTTTAGTCTGGTCAGTAAAATATACATTTTGATTTTAAAAACTTGGACCATATTTTTTTCGGTAGTTTTTGCCTCAAGCGTTCAGAAAAACATAAGCATTTTCTTTTAATACGTTGATCTGACGGGACCTTATACAGTGACATCTCAACCTGCGCTATTATTTTTGGTAGGACGATATGTTTTCTGTTTAAGTTTCACCAGGAACTCAGCGCCAGAATTTTGTGAATGACTTTGACGATAAATAAGCTTTTATTCCATTCAAAAATATTGATAAATTCCACATAACTCTGAAAGTGATAAAGGGTTTGAATGCCCTTTGTAATTGTATTATAATTAAATTCTTTTGCAGTACCAGTAGAAAGGATCACCTTAGCAAGACTACGCTTAGAAATATGACGATCTCTTAGTAAAACATAATTCAAAAGGTAATTTACTGCCGAAACAAAATGTCGGAAGAAATAGAATAAAAAGAAATCAATTTTCGTTACGAAATCGGAAGTGATACAACAAAATGGGGCGGAAATGGCAAAAAATAAGACTAAAAAGAGAGATAAAAAAAATTAATCCTAAAACGAATGGAATGTTTTGACATTGCAAGCTGACGTAATTAGAATGACTAAATTATAACAACGCATACGCAAGTTGTGAATTGTCGACAAATGTAAAAAGTCAAGAGATAATAAAGCATAATAACTTGATACTAAATTTAACTTATGAGTATTGAAAACTATTGAATTAGATGCAGAAACATTGCATTGTTTTGGTTCTAGCTGTTATAACACTGACAGAGGAATTACAAACACCTCAGGGTAGGTATTTGGTGTTTTTTATAACATCTGAAGATAGCAGGAAGGAGAGAAAGATATTTTGTAATGACAAATAAGAAAACCAAATAAAAACAACTTAAAAACATTACCAATAACGCCAATACAACAACACCCAAAAACCATTTGTACACATTTTATCGAAAATAGACTTTTTTATTCCAAATTACTAAAATTAGTAAATACTTTCCCAGCGAAGTTCGCAATAGAATTTAATAGTTATTGTAAAGATAAGCAGAATTAAATTGTTTTAGGCAATAAAGTATTACTAATCAAGTAGAAACAGACCCTGCCGGTTATTTATTAACACTTGAGAACGTTCAATGGTTACTTATCGCTGGGAAATGGGTAGTTCTTTGCAGCTGTGACGGTGAATAAAGGTTGCAGCTAGTACTTGATTGCACGGTGTGACTTCACCTGGAAAAAAACTTTGATAATTAATTTTTGAATATTTATTTGTGGGAGAAATGATTTAGTTTTCATTTTCTCCGGATTTTTCCATAATGTACTTCGTACTGTCGAACATTTACCACAAGTATTCGAAAGGTTTAAACATTCGACTAAGTAATCACATGTTAAGCTTTGTCACTCCGTAGTACTCACGTAATAATCAACATGCAATAAAAAAAATACAAATGCTTAAACTTTTTCACGAGTACCACGCGTTTTTCAAATTTGAAATAACCCTGCAAAGATTGTCTAACACTTCTTTGGTTTTCATCATGATCCCAAATAAAATTAGCAAAGGTCACAAACAATGCCTCCTCTCTGCTAGATTTTTTAAAATAACTTTTGTACCACATTATAGAAAAACATTCTCTTTAATAAAAACAACAACAAAACAATAACACTTTAGCTTTCATCAATTAATGCTTGCTTTAAGATTACCCCGATCCCATACCTTCCCATAGCTTCATAAGTAATAAATTTAAAAGCAGTTGTAGTATCAATAAAATGGTCTATTTTGTTTTCTAGGTGTTTGCAATGCGACCAAGAATGTAAATCAAATGGTCGTAACTTCAACTTGCCAATACTGCAACTGCAACGACTTAAAACATTGTGGATATTCGTGCATAGATTTGTGTGGGATGTGTATTTTCCTGCAATTTATATTCTTTTTTTTTATGTTGCATACTTGTTATGAGATTTTTTTATAATTAATTTTATAATTTTTGACATTTTAAAGTTACGTAACATTGTGTTATTTCTACACATGGTTCGGCAAAAAATCTGCTTCAATATACAAGGATTACTGTAAACGCTACCGTGAAAGAAATGTCGAAAAAGTTAAAGAAAACGACCGTTTGCGAAAAAAACATTCTCCCTTTTTAAAGAAAATGGAAGGTGGTATTGCATACCTAGAAGCGAAGCGAAAAAGACGGAAGAGGACGATAAATGAAATGAAGCCTCAGTACCAATTACTCCACCCGTCCCTTTACCCGATGGCGTCATCGTTTTCATCAAAACAAACAAGAGCGCGATGAATCAAGCAAGCGGAAAAAAACTTACCAGGAAGTCCCCGTAAACGCCTCGAAATAATTGGCAATCTTGCGCAAAATTATAATAGAGGAAGAAAATTTCGTTCGTTGGACGAAGACTGAACTGCTTGGCTTATGGACTTCCTAGATCAGTCAGATATTACCTTGACAAATCCGGAGACAAAGGCAAGTTTGTACATTGGCAAGAATAACGGGGTCTCGCAATTATTACAAAAGCAATAGCTTCTTTGGACTTTGAGATACCTCCTTGATATTATTAATGGCAGCGATGTATCTGGTATTGATGTAAATATCGTTAACAAAATAACAATAAGACTTTCAAAAGCGACGTCTTAATTAACTGAGACATATATTCAACCCATGCTAACATGGTGAATACACGTTAGGCTAAAGATGATAACGATGATGATGTATCAAAATACCCTTGCCAGAAAATGTAATCACTGGACGGGAAAGCAAATGTGTACGGTGGCTTGTATCTGTCTTTACATTTTAACTAGGTTACATACAAAATCCTAACAAGCTATATTACGTTTTAGCTTATTGTTCAACATCCTAGCGCACTCTACGCTGTCCTAGCAGGCTATACGATATTCAAGTATATGCTACGACCTTCTAGCATAGTCTAGGACAATGTACGAAGTCTTACAAAACTCTACGGCGTCGTAACATACTTTATGATTTCCTATCACACAATGCGTTTTATAGTTGCGCAAGTGTTCGTTTGTAAACTTAGTATTACTATCATAATGATGTCTTTAGAAAATGGATTTTCAGCTTGATTAACACATCCAAGACTACTTTACAAATGGCTATGATTATTCCGATATAATGAAGCCAGTGACAAAGAATCATGGTTGATTTATACGTATGAAGACTCTTCTTTGCAAACTTTTGCATCACAGTTTGTCAAGAAAGCGTCCAGTCTGTTCCTCTGTAACGTTTTTAAATTGTGTTCAAGATGTGAATTTTTGATCAGCGTAACAAAATCGACAAATCTTAATACAAGAAGGAAGGGGTTGCAGTGGTGATTCGACTTCACTTGCCCTTCAAATTCCTTACCACGAAGGTGTTAAAATAAGGAAGAACATTCTTTAAAGCGACGGACGTATACTAATTTAGGCTCAAAGGTTTGTTGGCATATAGATGGTAACGATGACCTAAAACCATGCTTTCGCATCCATAATTCTATAGATCGTTTCAAGAGGGAGGGGGAATGTTTTGGTTGAAAGTATCGGAGTCGAATAAATATCATGGTATTTTATTTTCTGACTATTTTGCTGCCATTTAAAATATACCAGGTTCACCATGAAAAATAAGGGAAAATTGATGAACTTAAAACTTTGAAGGAAAGCTTGTTAGGACAAAAACAAATATTTAACATTGAAAAAGTTTTCGAGCAAAAGAATGACAACAGTATGAACTTTGTGCAGCAACATTGTATCTTCAATAATAAAACGACTTGTCCATGAGCATAGGTAGAAGATAGACTTTGACCTAGATTTTGTGTTTCATTAGTCGTAGTTAATCGTCAACTAAGAACAATTATTAATGCTTAATAATGTTTGAAGCATGTCCAGTCGAAAATTCCGCAACAGCTACGTCAAGTCTTAACCATATCAACATGTAAAATAATTTCTCCTTTAAGCTAAGGGGACGACTTGAGCCAGGTTTCCTTTGACAAAATTATATGGATTGAATATACGGATACCGTTTAGTTCTTAGGCAATTGTCACCTTTGTACTTTAGAATTTTTAATGTTTTGACCAAACATGCTAAACAATAAAGCAAAATACATTCGACGATGGACATCCGAAGAACAATTTCATCATTTTTTATCATTCTGGAGACAGTCCCTATGACATTCTTGTATTAATTGTATTTAATAACACTTTGCTGGAAATTGTGGATGTTGTCGATGACATAGATAATAGAATTATCGGCATTGTTCTTTCTACATTTTCTTGACAAACACAAAAAAACAACTACTTTGGACATTGCTATTTCGCGTTTACTGAAATTGTCATAAACAATGTACAGGTGAAAGTTTTACGAGTGATGTTTACGATAAGAGGATTGGCGTGAGATCACATGAAAACGAGTTATTTTCTAATACTTTTTTTTATAATTAGGCTAGACTTTGTTATTATTTCAACTCATATTTGCGACGAATATACTTCACACAAGCATAATCAATTTTTTTCAAATGTCAGAAAGCTTTGTCAGAAGTGAGTCAATCAGCCTAATACCTCTTTCAGTTCAATGTCATTTTTTATTGCTAAAAGTCGATAATGTCTATCCTTAAAAAAAAGAGTTTGTCAGAAACAATTCCAAATTTAACAAACATTTCTTTCACTGATACAAAAAGTACTAAATGCTAAATCGCATTTCGTACTCCACACAAAACCCTACACAAAATATAAAAAACAACTGTTTGCCATGTGTAAGATCTAGTTAATAGTGTAAGTTACAACATCGACAGTTACATCACCTAGAGTCGCTACACCGCCAGTTAGAAAACTGACAATAATAAAACCGACAGTTACAACAGCGACAATTCCAACACCGACAATAACAACGTCTGAAATAATAATTCCCAAATGTCCACATCTAAGGTGAATGTGTTAAAGACATTCAATATTTTAATCTGACAAGTCAAAATAGCCGAATAATACGTTCTGCACTTTATCCAAAAATTTTAAAATAAATGTCAAGAAATTTTAATCCACAAAAATCGTTTTTTTGGAAAAATTATATACACTCCTCCCTCACAAAAGTTTACACAAAATGTATAACACACGGTTTTCAAGGAGCATATCCAATTTAACAAAAATCAGGTCATTCGGGATGTTTTATATTGTCTTTACCCATAGAATCTGACGCAAATTCTAGAAATCCAGGATTTGGAACACGTGAGATTTATCAATAGAAAAATCACTCATTGCATTATATCGCATACAGTCCCCTCCCATCAGAGTTATACAAAATATAACGAGTTTAACCTGCAAGTTCAAGATTGTGATTGTCACGAGTCAATACGCAGAAAATTATGAATCATGAAAAAGTTAAAGAACGAAATAGCAAAAAACAATGAACAACATGTTAGGAAATTTTAATAATTATTTAATAATTTTTTGTTCGCCTTCCCTTTAAGCGATGGAGTCTTTAATTTTCGTTTATAAATGTAACTAACTAATCGGTAATAAAAAAAAATTATAGAAAAAGAAATAGCAATCGAAGTGCTAGGAAAAGGTTATCCCGTAGTGTCACATCCGAGTCTCGGCTTGTTAGTACTAATGTTTACTCTCATCAAGCCTACATAAATACTCATACGTTTAAAGTAGTTATGAAAGGACTATGTGTTGTCCTTTGTTTTACTTCAACAGGTGATTAACGTAAGGATTGTATGATCGCCCTGATTATCACTATATTTAATGTTTGTTAAAAAATATCATTGCATAATTTTCTAAAAACGTAAAAAATGCCTTTGGTTAGCTTAACAGTTAAATTCTTTTGCATTGCTAGTAAAAAAGGATAATTTGTTTACTAAAGCCCATGGTTACAAACCAACACGATATCCGGATATACGAAAATGCTGCAATAAAAAAGAAGCAGTATGTCGAAGGCTGCGCAGCGGAAATTGTAAAATACCCTTCTATAAAAATGACGGAAATAAGACTGAAAAAAAGAAATTATTATTACTAAAATGGATAGATCAGTTTAATTTCAAAGTGAGATTACTAAGCTAACTAATTTACTGATAGGTTGTGCAAAGTATGCGCCAGGTGTTAAATTGCAAAGCGTAAACATCAAAAGATAATCAAACATGATGATTTTGTAATAAAAAATCAACTTAAAAATAGGGATGGAGAAATACTGCATTCTTTTAGTTCTAATCATTATGACACAGGCAAAGAAATTACTGGAACCCAGAGGTATGTATTTGCCTTTTTATAAATTTTTAATATGAACCATTAATGACAAGGACTCTTTGGAACGGAAAAGTCCTTCTAGTGAAGCAGATATATATAGGACGCTAAATGTCTGAAAAATGGATGCTATTCAATCACATTTAAACCCGTTTGGTCTGCAGTATGTCAAAAATATTATGACTAGGGGCACCCCGCTTCCATGGCGTTATAGTAAGCCTAAAATTGTCCAAAATAACACTATCTGTTTAGACCTCAAATGCATTAGTTTTAAAACGAATTATAACATTCTATTTAAAATAGCTGACAGTCAAATAAAGCTTATTTGACGTAGATATGTCAGTTTTTGAATCAGTTTCATAGAAGGCTGCTAAAAAAGGGGATATTTCGCGATTTTCGGGTACAGTCAATTGCTCATAATTCGCAGATTGATTTCCCTTGATGAAAGAAATAGTTTTGTGACTACCGGTTCTGAAGGATAACCCTAACGAAAGTTATTATATCTTGCCCATAATAAAGATTTCATAGTAACATAGGGGTTCATTTTCTACAGCTTTATGGGACATTAAAATGTGGCATGCTGATGTTTAATAGATAAATGTACCAACTTAAATATGCCAAATTAAGAATTACTGCTGTATAGAAGAGTCATTTTTAAATTAACGTGGAAATCTCCTAGAAATATTTCAAAATTTTGAATATTTTTTTGTGTTTCTCTTATTGCATGTCTTTGCAACACCATTTTAAAAACAAACTCTTAACACCCATTCATATGCTTATTGTCCAAATTTAAATTCTTTTCACTGAAAACAAGACGCCTAATCAGTGGAAAATCCTTTCCTATTAATTATTACTAATTTCCTTGGTCACGTGGTACTAAATTACCTCGAACTAACAATTGTATAGAGTTTAAATTTAAAAAGAACAAAAATTTTAAACAAAATTTATCTAAACCCAACTCTTCCACAACTTTTCATGACCCTGATCGATGTTGGCACAAAAATTTTTACCGTACGCGTGAAAAACCCCAAGTGAAGAAAGCATCTAAAACTAGTATAACAGTATGCTAGTTCAGATGCAACCTACAGAGTGTAGTATTCACATACTACACTCTGTAAATTAACAGTATAACAGTGAATAATACATTCTGTAGGTTTTAATAGCTATGTCTTACATTCAAATGTTTTCATTTCATTTATATGAATTCCATCATTATTTCATTACAACAAAACAACAATATGCTAAACATTTCACGTTAATTATGATCCCCTTGAAACGATTATACTTAACAATACTTTGCCCTGATAACACTGAGTACTTCCTAATCGAAATAAATTTCTTTTTTTAAGCAAACATTAACTGATATTTTTTGAATGAATAAGTTAATGAATTGTAAAAAACATACACTTGACAGGACAGTTAACATATATCTATACATAAACATGCAGAAGCATAGTCGTACTCTCTCTGCATAAGTTTTCTGAGAAATATGACTGTGATTTCAAGTTACGATAGCAACAACACATGACTCCTTTCAACTTGCTGCCATGCCAAAAAAGCCTTCAACTTAATGCACAGTCAATAATATGAAAACTAATTTAAGTTGCTATTTTAACTCTCAATAACCATTTGGGACCTGGGCCATGGAATAATATTGACAAATTATGTTTACTTTTTTAAGTTCCCGTTCATTTCTCTCGCTTATAGGCTTGCGAAAACATAGAAGCAAGCACTTATTTTCGCGATATGATTTCCCTTTTTCTTAAAGTCTCTTGACATTGTTTTTTAGATGTTTGTAACTCAACCATGAAAGTCAATCAATTCCTTGTAACTTCAGATTGTTTGTACTGCGGATGTGACAACTTACAAGACAATGAATATACCTGTATTGACTTGTGTGGAATGTCATTTGGACGGTCAATGTGTAGCAAAGAAAGAGAACAAATTATCATCTACCAGCGAAGAATGTATGAGACAAATTGCACGTGCTTATTTTCATTTTGTGGGGTTCCAGGTAGGCCAACAAATCATTCTTCCTAATAAAAATAAAATTATGAAAAACACAGTAGTATTCACACCTACGCCGTTGGAAAAATTTTTTTAAAAAAAATAAAGAAAAATAAAACATTTGTATGGAAATTTAAAAAGACTGAATACGTATAGTTTTGAATCCCTCGATTATTACCAGTTCTTTGCGTTACTGTAAGGACAACAAAAACCATTCTTTTCAACAATATGTGACCTTTCCGTACATATTACAGGCTATTCTTATTGCCATGTAAGGATGCACTATATAAGGTTCTGTCATGAAAAGAAAATTTTTATCTGTAAAAAATACGTTAAATTTAAAAAAAATTATTTAATAAGACCTGCCTGTAAGTTGCTAAAAGAACATGGTAAACTAAAGCTCAGTTTCACCATTGCAAAGTTTTTTACGACTATAGTGTTGTGTGAACATCCAATCATATATTGTTATAATTTCTGGTTTTCCAAGTGCTTCCTTATAAAATCTGATGTAACAAAGCCATATTTAACTAGAATGACATTTTCTTCACAAAATGGTGTGGAACAATATTAATAACAATTTGATCTGAATTTTTTCCAATGATCTTGTAATGACTGGATTTATCCGACCTAGATAGGTTTAGAGCTATTCACTCGATCTAGAAGGACTGTAAGCCAGTAGAAAACTATATAACGAGAATTTTATCAATAAACTTTAGAGTTAAGCGTCTGAAAATTTTATTGCAGATAACCTAGCTATTTTCATTTTTTAGCTACATATCTATCCAATAGTAATAATCAGATTGGTGAATATAATGGACAAAAATAAAAGAAAATAGTGAAGATGACTATATGATAAAAGCACTTAATACTGAATACATTAAAAACCTTAGCTAACAGAACAGTATAAATACTGCTAACTAGCTGGATATCCTCACGATGTAGGTTGGTCGCCATAATCTTAAAATTGTTTCGTTTAAGATTTATACTTGCCTAGAAAAAGTATCACTGCGAAACACCACAACTGCCATAAACTTTATAGACGCATTTTTTTCGTCACGTTTAGTTGACATATCGTTTGAAAGTTTTTAAATTTAAAACATCATAAATCCAATTCAGCAGGGTTAAAAGAAGTTCTAGAAATTTTAGTCACAATATATTACATAACTGTGGCTTTTGCACAAATGGTGTGCGAGTTGTGTGGCGGCGTACATAGATTGGAGATGTACTGAATTCTTTGCGTGGCTTGCATTTCCGAAACAACATTGTTCCGGGCTAGAAACAATATGATTAGTTTGAGAAATAAATAATGCAATAAAACTGTTTTACAAAACTTGAATATACCAATACGACGTTTGTATCAAAAAACATGTTTTTGCGGCACCAGTTATGCTTTTAGGCAGCATGCTAGTAGAGAATGGACACATAGCCGCGCCATAAACATTAACATACATTAACCCCATCTGCATTAGTTATCTGCGAGCAATGCTAACAAATTGCCGTACGTAGCGCAGTAGGTTCGTCTGTTCGTTCGTTGTGGGTATTGCGGATCAAATCTCGGTCGATCTCAGATAGTGTTTAGGGATGCACAAAGTAGTTCACCTTAGTTTAGCCTTTATAATAACAGCTGTATTTTGTTATGAATAGCCATGTCTGGGATATGTATAACGGATGATAATATGACATCCGCAATATATAGGACGGGCGGACCAGTGAATTATCCACAGGCTAACAAGTAATTACTCGTTATTTCAAACCGGCTATGTGAAGCAACTGGCCCTGAATATAATGCATGTTATACCTAGGGATGATGTTTAATAGTGTTACCGCATTGACATACATATGAATATATGTGTATACTGCGTTCTAGATTTCGTCAGTTTTAAAGTGGAATATGGAAAAGGCATATCTCTCAACTGCTCCAGTGAAAAGCCATTCTGGAATTTAAACCGCAAAGCTATATTTTTAAGAAAAGATAAGTATCTTGCAGATAATTCAACTTTGGAAATATATAACGTGACACCTTCGGATTCAGGGATCTATTCTTGCGGCACAGAGAAAATGTATACGGTAACAGTATTAAAAGAAAAGACTAAAAAGTTAGGACAAATTTTCAAAGATGAAACATCCAATGAGCTAAGCACAGCATACATTGTACTAATATCGATGATTGTTATTATTTTCTGTGTCTTAATTGTACTTAGAGGAACAGCCTTCGTTTGCAGGAAACTACGCACTAAACTCGAGAGAACGAGAACTAACAGTGGTGCGTATGCCGAGATTGATGAATCTTTACTACTACAGATTAACGATGTCCCTAACGATGACGGAGAAGAAATACTCCCTAGACCTATTGAAATATGCAGATCTCTAGACAACGAAGACATGGGTAAAAGTATTGGATACATAAATGCTGGAGGTTATACCTGATATGTTATTAGAAAAGAATTCTATTCTATATAAATCACGATTTTGGACAAACGTATTTTAATTTCGCTACAAGAAATTCCGTCTGCTTGTTATGGCATATATATATTCTTATCTTTTTTTGTAATTCTTAACAAAGAAAAACACCTCGTAGATGTAATTGCTATTTTCTATCGGCACGTTCTCAGGACACAATTATGTCAAAAATATCTTGGAAGATAGATCAATTTTCTTTGGATATGACTTATACTAATTAGTACTTTTTTATTCTTATAAATCTTATTTTTAGTGTAATCCTATTTATTTATAAGCAAAATATTTTTATTAAAAGATTAATAGTTAATGATTACTGTTTTTCATGCTCTTATGTATTATTGAATTTTAAGTTCTTTTCCAAGGGCCATCAGATTAACATTACGTTTGGTTCTGTTAAAGATATTTAACGAAGAAACGAAGAAGCAATAACCTTGAAAAAAAAAAACAATAAAATTTCTATCTGCACTGATACATTCCTCTTCTATGTTAGTTTCACGCCAAGGATTACCAAGATCATTGACATTGTTTTCTGAAAATGACAACCATTCAAGCTAAAGAAATACAGTAGGATTGTATGTGTATAGCTATCATGAACTTAAAGAACTGTATTCACTCACAATAATCTTTGAAAATGCGAATTAAAAAGGCTAGGGGGGGAGAATAATAAAAAAATGCACAGTCAAACAAAAGCTACGTATCAGCGTTTTCTACGATGCCAAAAAGAGACCTAAGCTTTTAAAAAATTGTCAGGCTGAAGTTTTTATCTTGTCCAGGCGTGACTTCTTGAAATTGAACCAAGGTACGACGTTAAATGACAGGATGAGGTATCTTTCATTTTGTTCTTTCTACGCTCTCTTAGCAATGCACAATCAGATAAAAGCTACGTATTAGCGTTTCCCTACGCTGGCCGAAAGCGACCTATGCGTTAAAAATGTTGTCAACTTGAAGATTTTATCTTGTCTGAGCGTGACGGCTTGAAAATTGAGGCAAAACACGGCGTTAAATTACCGGATGAGGTATCTTACTGTGTGTTCTTTCCACGCTGACAACAAGGCACATTATTAAGAAAACTTCTTTATCTGTGTGGTACGTACTTGGCAAATTGTCAAATTCTTGTGTCAAATTGTCACGTTGGTCAGGCGAATTAACAGCACATCATAATGACGAACAAAATAACATCAACAATTAAACTAAACAACAACTAAAAAAGACCAGATATACACAATCTGTTTTAAGATTAAGTCAGTAGGGCAGCATTAAGACATGCAGAACAAGGTGTAATTAATAAATAAAAAACACATAAGAAAAGTTCACTTTGTTCTTGTAGATATGATCAAAGAAAAAAAAAGTGTACCTACTTTCAACGAGAATACACAAAAAAATATGCAATCGTAGTTATCTTGTTCAAAGTTCTTTTGTGTAATAAAGTTCACTAAGTTATGTCATATAATTTTTCGTCCTTGATCATCACTGGGTTAAATGAATAGATCATGATATTTTATTTTGTCGCATCGAATAATTGTAAGCCCCTGCAAAATCCTCCTATTTAACCAAACAAAATGTAAACAAAATGAGTTATTCTGCAATGAGACGTTGATATGCCCAGAGTTTAATTTCTTGTTCAACGCTGATGCCGGCATACTTAAAGAACTTATCAACATTAATGTATGGCCATTTCGAAGATACTCCGACAAAGTAACGTTTCCTATTTGCCGTATTTAAAAAAAAACACTTTACATTTGTCGGATATTTCTCAAAGAAGTGACTGAATATATGCTTTTGTTGAAACAGAAATATTCCAGGTTTTTTTAAACGATAGTACTGACTCGTATATACTGAAATTAATCGAAATTTTGCCACTTGTCAAATCCATTTTCCCCGACTTACTAATCCGATATATGACATATATGATATTTCTTATGATTTTTCCAATACTTTTTCCAATACTTTTTCTTAAACTTTAGTCCAAAACTAGAAGTTATGTTGTAAATCATTTTTTACTACTAACAGAAAATTAATATTTAGAAACGAAAAATATTGCCTCGAACGTTTTCAAACGCGACATTCATAAGCAATAGTATCTTCCATAATTTTAAATTTGCTGATAACGTCACGCAAAAAATGCTGATATCAGCAAAAATTATCTGTAAGCGCATATTTTTTTATTGTCATGAGGACAAAGTCATTCATGCCAAATTTTATGAGTGAAAAATACAACACAAGGAAAGTTTTGGTGCGTGGCAAAATACGGTTAAAGATATTTCTGCTTTATGCTTACAATACTTCTTAAATCAGGATATGAGTTGCTATCGTGTCATTGTTATAATCAAGCCGTTATCAATGTTCAGCTTGTCATTACATACCTTCCTTTAGATTGGTACATGTTCTAAAAATGATAAAACATGTTGTTTACCTGCTAAAGTATTTAAAACATTTTAACATTTATCAACTTTTAAAATAGGATTTTAAATGTATAATCCATTCTTTACAAACCATTAAAAAATAGACCTGCGGTACATCATTGAAAGTGAATTCTAGAAAAATCTGTTTGTTCTTTTGAACAAAAACGCCTTTTGGGGGGCATATGCAAAAATTTGCGTCACAAGAAACAATGTTTCACTATTAATTGGAATTAATAAAATTGTCTAAGTGAAATTATCATAACAGATTTTAGAAATATGTCAAACTTTTAGACCTTAGGCGTGATATATTTATTAGCTACTACACTTCCATTAACCTAACTTGTTTACAATCTTCAAATTATCCGTTGACGTCAATGAGAGATTACTGATAGTCTTAGACCTAATAGAATTATGTTGTTTTTCTCACTATCTGTATTCATAAAACTATTTTGGGACAGTTGTTTTAGATACTTAATCTTCTTAGTATATTCTCTTTTTGTTGATTTTAATAAGGACTTATTGGGATTTTAGCATGCTGAAAACAAGATGAAGAACAAAAGTTCAACTATATATCAAATAGCTGAACGACATTCTTTTATTTCCCGACTCGTTAAAGGGCGTGTTTGCATTTTGAAACGATAATTCTTTCTGGTATTGATAATAATTAGCTTTCCAAATGTGGAGCCGCAATTGGCTAATTAGGAAGTGCTCAAGTTGGGCACTGTCTTTCCTAAAAATGCTTAGCATTTTTCTTAATAGCCTAGTCTGCAAGATTCCTCGCGGTCCACTTGTACTGCAGTTTTTTTCCCATTTCTGTCCGATTTCTGCCTCTTTACTGCCGTAAACCGTCATCTAAGCATTATTATTGACGAACAAAATAACGCTACTTTTCAATGAATTTTGATTTCCCTCGCTTAAACAAAATGTATTTTTAACAACAGACAGAATGACGTACACCACGGCCCATCCCTTTTTTAAAACTTGCTTTAAAAACTTTAAAACTTTTTTAAAGATTTCATTCAAAAAGCGATATTTTAAACGGTGTAGAATTGTATGATAGAGTTGGTTTCATTTCCTCTTTCTGCTCAGTCAGCACAAGAAAGCTTGATAAAAAAAAAAATTATGACGAGACATCAACCTTGAATGTAAGAAAAAAGGAGGAAACAAAATGGAGAAATAAATCTAAACCACACACGAAGATATTAGGACAGATGATAAGCTTACATTAGACGGACTCAAAGGAATCAGTGTAATATAATAACACCACTAGCCCACTGCTCATGCTTACGACGCTAAAGCTTTCGCATCACACATTAAAGACAAAAGTACAAATAAATGAAATAAACCGAAGAGAGTCGTATAGAAAAGATTACAGTGCTAATAGGCAGACACACACTTGAGTTTTTTTCATAAGGATATCGTTTAGAACTTGGATTGTGGGAAAAGATATATCCTAAAAGACACAGTAATAGACAGTATAATCAGTAGAAAATAAAAAAACTTTGATGTTAATTGCGACACGCGGCAACACTTACTTATTCTATTTTTTATATTTTTCTTAATGATACTCCAATTGTACTCATTAATCCAATCGGTAATTTAAAAACATAGGGCATTAAAAAACCGCATCTTTAAATGCAACTACATCTTAAGGTCTTAGCAACAATAAATTACTGTGGCATGATATTGATTGATTGACAGTTGTGCAGCTGAAGGTAACTAACAGGGCTAATAAATGTCGGTGCTATTTTTTTATATTGACTATTTTTGTTTAACCAGATATCATAAGATATTATACAGGAAATCTCTACCAGAATCTGTTTTAAAAATAAACAGAGCTTATACAAGCAAACAAAAGCATATCTACCGAAACTCTGTGAAACAAGATTAACAAGTCCAAAAGATAATTTATTTTAGGGAAAACAGGCTTATCATAAACATCGATCTCCCACGTTGTCGGGTGTCAAGAAGAAAGATTAAGATATTTGAAGTGTATTTTAATTGAATTACTAAAAAGAAAGAAGCTGCTTCTAATTTTAGCAGCGTTACATTTCCTATCACACAAAGTGAATACCATAAGGTGAGCTTACTGTGGTAGACATTTCCCTTCAGGCTAATACTGTGGTTCACACTCTACAGTATTTAGTCTAGCTTTTCAATTTAATTATTTTACTCTGTCGATATTAAGTGCGGCTTTACTGGCCTTATGAATATACAGAGTAGTCGTTTTCATAATCTTGAATTACATAGTTTAATTTTACACTTTAACTAGGGATTCCAAAATTACTTACCTAAATATGGGTTTTCCCAAGCTAGCAAATTATTTTCTTCCCGTTACTAGGCGTTGCTAAAAAGTGAGGGTAGGTTCAATTGCGGCAACTTAGCTTCAAGTAATCTATAATTAATCCCAAACTTTGCATAGGAGGTAAATTGCGTCAATTTGCAATATGACACACGTGTTTCTCTTACAAATGCGTGATTTCAAAAGTCCAGAAAAATAAAAGTTTACACTTTATTCGATAAATATATAACTTGCTACAGTAATTAACCACAATGAGAGAGGTATGTTAGCATAAAAAAGAATGAATGTTAATTTCATTAAAAAAATGGCTATATTTTTATTACCCTTTTTATCACTTTAAAGACATTGCCTAATCTCTCTTCATAGCATCAAAAAGAAGAATAATAAATCAGAAAAGTTTTTATTTGTAAAAATTGATCTTTCATTAAAAAAGCAGCTTTTCATTCAAAATTCTCAAGATTTTTTAAAGCAGTACCTACATAACCATAATGTTATGTAGGAAACTTCGACACCCAATTTTTTTAGTTTTTTATAATATCACAAAAAAATTTAAAGAAAAGAAAGTAAAAAAGAGAGCAAAAAAGGAGGTTTCATGTTAATAATTTTGTTTCTTAAAATGACGTAGAAGAAAAAACTTTCGAAGCTACAGTCCCATCATGTTTTTTATAAAAGATTAATAAAATTACAAATCACAGGATAAAAAAACATTGGGAATTTATAATCATTTGCTAGTTTATTCAATTCAAACAAAGTTATCTAACTTTGTTTGAATTTTAAACTTGGGTTAGAACTGTTTAACTCTCCCTAACATCTAACAATCACAAGTAAGCTTCTCTTAAGGCGTGTCCAAAACATACATTAGAAAGGGTAAATAATTATTACTGTAGCATCAGTGGTGATTAACTTCATTAAAACAAAAAATTAACACAAAACATCAAATAACAGACAGCACATTTATAATATGTATTTTACGTTTAACATGATGTCAAACTCATTACCAATGTAGTTCGCATTTAAACGAACTTCCTTCACGTACACTTTTTTCCTGAATCATGTGGTGTACATATAAAACCAAATCCTTTAAAACATATTTTGGTTGAAAGAAAGAAAATAAATAAATAAAAAAATAAAATGCGTCCAGAGGTCATTGTTATAGAATTTCACGATAGATCTGAATCTTTAACTTAATTGCAGAATAAATAGAGCGTTAGAAATTTCCCCGTTTTAACTTTCGCTATGTATACTAATCACAGCTCAATTTCAACAAGCAAAAAGGCAATTTCATGTATCAACTACAATTCTTTTTTCTTATCCTTTCTTCTGGTTCATACTGTCGGCATACTCATTAGAAAAACAGTACTGTCACGTTTTCAGGACATATTTCTAACTTTAGATAAAGTATTCTTTGTCACCTGTCAAACGTATCCTTTGTTTTAAACTCTAAATGAATTTTCATACTGAATTACAAATGACTATTATAAGCTGTCAAGTTATCAAATGTTGGCGATCACATGACTTTATTATGTAAAAAAGCATATAATGACGACTGTGTTTCATGGCATATTAGCAGCATAAATGACCATAACAAAAATAGGACCAATATAATCATTATATGCAATCAGACCACCAGACTCGTTTCCCTCGTCGCTTCTGGACTAAGTCAGCGTCATCCAATGAAATTATTGTAATTCGTCACGCTGTTTGAGATATGCTATCAGTATCATCAATGGATTATACATTCTGATTGTTGGTTTGGGATCAAGCATAATTCCATTCTGATGGGGATTAAGGCAAGTGCATAAATGCACGAGAAATAATTTGGCAAGCATCATTTCATGCCAAACAAGCTACTTAAAGAACTGGTGAATGAGTCAGCAATACATTTACTTGGATCAGGACTAAAGCAATAACGCAACAATATGAAGGTATGCTTAATAACCATCT
This sequence comes from Hydractinia symbiolongicarpus, assembly GCF_029227915.1. Taxonomy (NCBI): domain Eukaryota; kingdom Metazoa; phylum Cnidaria; class Hydrozoa; order Anthoathecata; family Hydractiniidae; genus Hydractinia; species Hydractinia symbiolongicarpus. The sequence goes on from NC_079887.1 coordinate 12,997,401, forward strand.
TTTTAATGTGCATAGTAAAGGATAGATAAAATCCAGCTTCGATAGGAATGTTGTTGCGTTTGCTAAGGAATTTGATAATTGCCATAGAAATTCTAGGGAGTGAAAAAAACAGGTTAGATCGGCTTGAGTAAATTAGAAATCTCTGTTTTCTTACCTCGTTACCTATTCAGCATAAAACCCAATCTCTTGTCAGTGTAATTTAAAAACCTTTTTTTAGTGATAATTTTCATATTTTTTAGCATTTGTTCTTGTTATTCGCAATATTGGGATATCTGAGTATGTCATCGCATATTACTGAAGCCATGCCTAGTGGTAACATTCAAGTTTCGGCAATTGGTATGACGAGAAAAAATCCTGGAAACAACGAAGTAAATAAAGTGCCAGATTTATCTGGGAAAAAAGTTGGTGCTCCAGATCAAAACAAATCTAAGAAAAATGAGAAGACGACAACAACGAAACGACCATCGACAAGACGTATACCTTCAACGCCTTTTTTTATGCGCAGTTGCGAGTATTGTTGCGGATACGCCTTTTTCAGACATTTGGGATTTACACATAGCCAGTCTTGTATTTTTTCATGCTGCCCCTCCCTTTGCTCTACTTGCTAGTGGCTCTCTAACCTTCATATGTTCTCTTACAAAAGGCACGTAACCTGAAGAGATTTCTAATTGTATTTAGCAGAAAATTAATCTTTAATGCACAAATTATAACAAAAGGTGTAATTCTTTCCGATTTCGTTTATTTATCAATTTTGTATCTTATGTATATACAATGTACCATGTACATTTTTTTCACATTAATACCTGTTACTTAGCAGTGAAATCAATTTTTATTTTTACCATTGTTCAAGCCATGTTTTCCCATATTTTGTTCGAATTTTCTATTACCTCATAACACAACTGATGTCAAAAACAACCTCGTCCAATAATGACCATTTGGCCTGCATATGAAATTTCCTAAATATTTAAATGTATCTCTAAATTAATTAAGCTGGTAGACGTGTGATTAAAAGTTTGACGTCACGAGATAGATTCGAGCCGCATATGCAAACATTTGTCCCTGCGCTGGCGGCGGTGATGTTCTAGTACAGTAAACCTGTTACTTTATGTTTTTTTTTATGATCTTTACAAGTAATATAATGCCTCAGTAAAACGGGACCTATTCGCATGTTTTAATTTCTTACATTAGTATTGATGTCAAGTATAAAAAGTAATGCTAAACCAGCTTTATTCCCGTGAAAGAATCCAGTGTATTTCTCGTTTAATCCATGTACTTAGCTTTTTTAACCGATAGCCATTTTCAACCGGTTTATACAGGAAATCCATTTCGATGATTGGCCAAAAAGGCCTTCGCTACAGGCTTTATACAGCACGGTGTAGCTTTTAACCTTATAGCAACCAAAATGGCTACTAAAATAAAAAAACAACTTCGCCAGAGAATTGATAACATAGCCAGCTACATACTGTCTCAAAAATCTACTTTCATAAAATCCAAAACCTCGCATTACCTCGCATTACAGCAAGGATTGTTGATAATTTTAAATCCACTGCATTTTTAATATCAACATTGATTGCAACAACACGCAACAAGCAAAACGGCGTCGAATTTTGTGAGATAAGACTTCCGACGAAGAATGAACTTTTGTTTAAAAAGCGGTTAAAAACACTTTATCTATGCATATTCGAATGCTTTGTTTTCTTTTTGTACATGTATTTTAAAAATTCATACAATGAAATTCAAATCGAAAGTTTCCTTTTTTCTTTTCAAAGCCTGTTTTTTAGAACCTTGTCACAAGTAAATCTCCAGAAAATAATCCTGGATTCTACAAACCCAAACAAAATATCTATCAGTTATAAAATGCAATATAAGTTACTGTAATTATAACTTTCAAGAAATATTACGCTCGGTCAGCGTATTAACCTCGCAAGCACGTTTATACTTTTGACCTCGGTAATATTTCTTGGTATAGATAGACAAAACAGTTTGCATTGTATTAGGGTTAATTAATCATTTATGCATTTTTATAAATAGTAGGTAATAGCAATATGCAGGCATGTTGTCTTCGAAATATGTAAAATATACCATGGAAACAACCTTTAGGAAATGGGGTGAGGAAAGAAAACGTCAAACACATGTCATGTCAAAAAATTATTATAGGACTACAAATCTTGTCCGTCCTCGATAATCTATATAATAACACGCCAGTTCTGTCTGTCTGTCACTTTTGCAAAGTGTATAAAATTTCTTTGATAAAGTCTATAAAACATCGCTTATAAATTTGTTCTGTAAATTAGCAAACTTTGACGTTAGAGCAACATTGACGTCAAAGGAAAGTATATTAAGATTAGTGAAGCCATTGCATTGCACTTTTAAATTTAAGGCTAAATAACTTGGAAACGGGTGGAAGTAACTGACGTCATCTCCTACGTGGGTAATTAGGGACTACCTGGGACCAATTTGGGTAAGTTTTCCAAACCTGGGTCACCAAATCCGTTTCGGAATGGACGGGTAAATGACGTCATAAAAAAACCTTTAAACCCTACTATTTCTGCATCCGTTTGTCACAAGCACACGATCCTATACATTTTCTTGATCAGCGTTTCAAGATCTATACGATGAAGGCAACAGGCATACACATTTCTAAAGAAAAAAATTTGTGCTCTGACATGTCTCTGCTGACGTCATCAAAATTAAAATGACGGTTGTTTTTCTCTGTTATCCTGCCTAAGTGGATTTTTTTACGGGCCTTATCGATTATCTTATATAATAATACGCCAGTTCTGTCTGTCTGTGACGTCATCTCCTGCGTGGATAACTAGGGACTACCTGGGACCAATTTGGGTAAGTTTTCCAAAACCTGGGTCCCCGAATCCGTTTCGGAATGGACGGGTTGATGACGTCATTAAAAAACCTTTAAACCCCAATATCTCTGCAACCGTTTGTCAAAAGTACACGATCCTATACATTTTCTTGATCATCGCTTCAAGGTCTATACGTAAAAGGTAACAGGGCTATAAATTTCAGAAAATATTTTTTTGCGTTTTAACGCGCCATTGCTGACGTCAGCAAATTTTTAAACCCTTCTATGTCCTTTGTCGTTTGTAGAAAAGATATGATCCTATATATTATTTTAATCAGCGTTTCAAGCTCTACACCTTACAGGCAACGAATAAACTAAATTTCGCCAATTCTTTTTTTGGATTTGCAATGCTGACATCAGCAAACCAACTTTTTCAATGTCCTATTGCCTAAGTGGATTTTTCCGCGGGTCTTTATCGACTAGTTCATTAATAAAGAATGTTTTAATGGATTATTTGGTTGCTTCAACAATATAATATTTAGAAACTGATAACGATAATTAAAATAGCATTTACATCACCAAAAACTTGACAGTTTGACTGCTCGCGTATTTTCTCCGTTGCAAAAGGCAAAAATGGTGAAATTTAGACTGGACTGAGGCGAAGGCGTCATGTTATCATGAACAAAAGAAAAATAGTAGTTACTTAAATAATCTAGTATACATTTGCATTTAAGCTATTTCTCATAATTTTTCAAAAAAAAGTTGACGTCAACATTCCACAAAGCAAAAAAAAAAATAATAATTAAATAGCAGTGTTGAAACTATAAACATGAATAAACTGTATAATTTCTTGTAATCTTAGAATGCAAAAAATCTCTTGTAATCTTAGAAACCAAATGAAAGATAATAGTGGCTTGTGTTGTTAGTACTTCTAGCCTTGAAAATTAGCAACACTCAAAATGTGCTGTCTCCAAGGAACCTCTGTATTTTCAATATGATTATTACTAATTAAAGGAAATATTTTTGTGCCTAATACAATGACCATTTTCGTGCCATTAAATTATTTTAATTTGACAAGATAGAATTGATGGCGTGACCACATAAAAATTTAGACAAAGTCTAGAATAGCAGCACATTGCGTTGTAACATCGAAATATGCTACATTACTGTGGTTGATCATAAACAAATCGATAAAATAAATAAGTAAATAAATAAATCATAAAAAAGTAGAGAGTACTAAAATGTTTATGGGAGTATGCAAAAGCAGATAGTCTACACTTAAACAAAACAATGAGCCGTTCCTTGCGACATTAACACATAAATATGAAAATGAGCGGTATAAAAACAACATCGCCGTTGTTATTGTAATGTCCTGACAAAATCGAATATATATCCTAGCTTTACAAGGCACGATCAAAAGAAACTTGTTAATTTATGTATGTTTTGTCAACCTTTTGCAGTAGTTCTTCATACATCATTTGCAGTATCCGTTATATATTGAGAAAGAATAAAAGCCAAAATCAAACTATGATAAAACATTTAAAAACAACAACACCACATCCCTAATAAACGGCACCAGTCCGTTGTAACAAAAGTGAACGTGGTTATGTTTCAAAATTGGAAATATCAAAAGAAAGGGAAAAGCTAACAAATTTAATTCAAAGAGACAGCCCTGACTGGTGTAACTTTTTTTTGGCGTTGTGTAATAAAAACAAACATAGCTCTACTCAACAATCAAAAGTAATTTGTTATAACTTAAGCGTTGTGAAAGCAGTAGTTGGGGCGATGATGCAGTCCTCACAGATTAAACGGAACAATTTAACAGAAAAAAAATCTGGATATGAATTTCGGAATGTTTATGATTTTGATTTGTTGACGACATAGAATAAATTTCGGAGACACATATAATGTAATGAAACGAGAATAAAAGATAATTAGTACTTACTAGTTTACGTTTCCTTCACCATCGTTTCACAAATATAGTTGGATTAAAATAATCACAGACGAGTGTAACCTTCTTATTTTACTAATGTAGCAAGGCTTTAAGAATAACTTCTTTCTGCTATATTTAAATACACAGTGATTTGAAACATTCGTAGACAAATTAAAACTCTAATTACGTGCATTAAAATATGGTTTATGAAATAAAACTTGTTAATTAAGAATCTTTTTAATAAGAACCTGTGCGAACTCGTATTTTAAGAACTAGAATTTTTAATGAGGAAAAAAGCACACGATATCTTGTACGGTACGCAAACCAGTACGTACAAACGTGCAGCGTTTCACAACATTTAAAATTTGTAAGTAGTTATTAATATGCTATTGTTCAAAATTGAAAATTTAGTGCAAATTAGATGCTCGATCAACACTATATAAACATAAAAATGGGTGAAGATAAAAAAAACTAAATCTCTACAACAATAGCTGTCGTCTGTCTGTGCGTTTCACAATGTTTATTTTCATTAGGAACTTAAATTAAGAATGAATCAACTTGTAGCATTTGTTTTTTCCTAATTTAATTTTTCTCTGCATTTTTTCTAACCTACTCACTTGTGCCTAAAAAACTGTTGTACAATCAATCTTAGATCATAACCATTGTACCTTACGTGCCTTAGTATGGATTAAATGTCGCCACGAAGAGGGTAAAAAACTGCAAAGCTAAGCAGAGTAGTCATTACCAATTTTTACCTAGCAAAAATAGTGTCATCAATTAGGCATAAGTTTGCACAAGCCCCCTATTATCTTTTATTTAGTTTCTAAGAATACATAAAAACAGGTTGGTGCGTATAAAGACGCCCAGAAATTCTATTTATACTTTACTTTCTTTTTTATTGCTCTTGTTTCATTGCACTTCTAGAAATCTTCTGGTACGTAATATAATGCGCGCCTGTTTTAGGAGCAAAGACTTCCAAAATGCTGGAATTACACCTTTAGCTTTTATATTAATTAGAAGAGAAATGGAATGTTCATTTTGACAACCTGTTACATCTACATCAACAATTAAGTAATTTAAACCAGGTTAGCCAAAGTAAATATGATGACCCGTTTGTAATTTTTCTGCAAAATAGAAAAGAAGATTAGCATATTTTATACAGGACATTTTTCGTCCCCGGGACTTAACAAGACGGTGGTTTAAAAGTCACAATCTTTAAATGTTTTTAATAAACTGTAAAAAAACCGTTGAAGTAACAATTATGGATTCCGATTTCATTTAGGACAAGGCAACTTATCCAATTGGGTTTTGTCTGCTATTTTGAAAACATGCGATTGTCACATCTAAAGTTACTGCAACTTTTAACAATAACTTTACAGAGCTTAAGTTAAAAAATGCGGTGGAGACATCTATTATATCTAAGGAGAACAATTAAGTGTGATTTTTAATTTTACCAGTTAATTATTGTTCATTTTAAAAATTCAGCTGTGTCTACAAAAAGTCCAAATGGAACCTATTTAAGTATATTATTTAATATCCGGCATTATTATCTGATAGCTATTTTCAACTGGCTTATAATGGAAATACGCTGCGCTGATTGGCTAAACAGCCTTCACTACAAGCTTTATACAACACAGTATAACTTTTAACCTCATAGCAACCAAATTGTTTACTATTAATAAAAACAAACAACTTTGCCAGAGAATTGGTATCATATTTGGTAAAAAAGATATTTAACACAAAACTATATACGTAAAAAAATATAAAACTAATAAATACATAAACAAATAAATAAATTAATAAAAAAATAAACTATTTTTTGTTATATGAGAATGTGCAATTAATTTATTAATTTTGTATGGTGTCTTTGCACCGGTGCCTCTGCTTGTATTGGCGTCTTGTTTTACCCTTCCAATGAAAATTGGAAAGATCCTGGCCCTCATGTTGCACCCACCAACAAATGGATTTTTGGGTGCGGGGGCCAGGATGGGTTTTACGGTAGTTGACATAATCAGAATATGACAAATCTAAAAGCAAAGAAAGAAGAGGGAGAAAAAGGTAAATGTAATAATCGGAAAGAAAAGATACAAGAAAAAACATTCGTCTCTTAAGTAATGTAACTTGCTGAGTCCTTGTTAACTCTTGTGTCTTAGCTAAATAAAAAAGAGGTACCATCATTAAAGTTAATAACCAAGCGTTTAAAAAAGATTAGTTTAAAGAAAAATGAACTACCTTTCTTTGTATCATTTGAGTTCAAACTAGCATCAAACTTATACGTCCTGGGAATATGGTTAATGAAAAACTAAAAAGAATAACAAAAAAATATCAATAAGATACCTGGCACTTGTGCCGTTTGCACCTCTCTGTGTTCTAAAGAGCAATATAATTAACGACAATAAAAACTATTGTTAACAATAAAAACAATACCTCCTGCTCGTTAATGTGAGTATAGTGTATGCGTGTATTATATGTCTGTGCTTGTTTTTATTATACTCTAAAAAAATGATGATAGTGACATACGGAAAATAACAATTATAAGTTGTTAAATAAAAAATTGACTATATGTAACATACCTATCCTCTCTACCACCAGACTTTTAAGGAGGACAGCCTACTTTTGTGCATCAATATCCATATTATTACCCATATTATTATTCTTAATAAAAAAATGTATTATTTTATGCTGTAGTGCTAAGCGGTTTTATCAACATCTATAATTCAAAACAACAAACAGATAATATTGGACACCTTAGATTATGTGACAGTGGATCTTTATCTGTTTTAAATTTGATAAAGTTTTCCAATATCTCTTTAACTCTTTGGGTACTATTGTGGTCGTTAACGACCATATGAAACATTACGTCATGTTACGGCCGTTTCCTTTACTTTGAAGCAGAAAAAAGCTATGTGCAGGGTAGTAGGAGGCCTATCAATGCTTTTCACGGCGTTTTTTTTAGGGGTTTACAAATTTGTGTGCTTAGTATTAGCTTCCAGAAATCATTGAAATTTAAGATTGCGGACAGGAAGAAGAGTTATAATTTAGCAGAAGCTGTAGAATTTATTTTGAACTCTGACGATGAATACATGGATGAAATAACATCAGAAGAAGAGTCTGAAGAAGAAATAGAAGCCTGCTTTAGAGTTTCAGTTGTTGATTTTGTTGATGAAGAGGAGATTGAAGCCACAAATGGCTCACCGGTGAGTAGTTAGTACCCTAAAAAATGTATAAAACTCCCATGCTCAAAGGAATGCGATTTTGGTAATGTACTTTTGTTGTTATGAAGTTATAAGATCCTTTTCATTCTCTTCAGGTGGAAGAGGCTGAAGTGGAATTGCCCCGCTGCGAGTCTCCTACCATAGTTCCTCTCCGCCAGAATACGCCATCGCCACCGTTGTCAACCACAACAGATTCCGAAAGCGAAAATCAATCTGCTTCAAAAACAGACACTTCTGATCTTTCAGATGATGAACCTAGAGATGTACAGGGTGCACCAAGGCAGAGTGATGTGAACCCAGTAGGGGCTAGCAGAGTGCGCAAAGGACGCAGTGCTGGTCATAGACGGGGTGCTGGTTGTGGATGCGGCATCAGACGTGGACGAGGTAGAGCAAGGAACCAAAATGGAATTGATTAAGTTGATTGGAGACCAGAAATTGAGTACACAAACCCTAATGCTGATGAACCATTTCTCGAATCAGTTGGTCCGACACGCGAAACTCATTTTGCTTCAACTCCTTTAGAAGTTTTTCAATTGCTTTTCCCTGAGGAGCTTCTGCAAACAATATTTGACCAATCAAATCTGTATTATCATCAATCTAATGTTCAGAATGAACCTGTAAGTAATGATGTTTCCATGCCTGAAATGAAAGCATTCTTGGTAATAGTTCTTGCAATGAGAATTGTTGATTTGCCGAAGTTCAACGATTACTGGTCCTGCAACGGTCCTATAATCGCAGTGCCTTGGTTTTCTTTATCCTCAGATATTTGCACCTGTCAGACAGAACAAAAGAACCAGCCCGAGACGACCCAGCATTCAAGCTTTACAAAGTCGGTTGTTTGTCGGTGATAGCAAGCAACAATTTTTTGAAGTATTATAAACCTGGACAGTGTTTATCTGTTGATGAACAAATGATTGGAACCAGGTGCAGAATCATCTTTATTCAATATATGCCAAAAAAACCAAAGAAATTTGGTATCAAATTGTGGGTGCTGTGTAAGGCAGTAACCGGGTATTGTTTGAAATTTCAAATATATACAGGGAAAGCAGAAGGCGGTCAAGAGAAGGGTCTTGTGCACAGTGTGGTTTTACTCAACTGTGAAGCATTTTCAGGATCTTGAGGCAAGAAGCACATATGCCTGCGGAACGATCAGACGAGATCGCGGGTGCTTTCCGCCGGAATTTCAACAAGCCAACCTAGAACGAGGTGAATCAACCTATCTACGATAGGTAAATTTGATCGCTATCCACTGGAAAGACAAACAAGATGTATATTGTCTTTCTACCATTCACGGTGCAGGTGAATCAATTGTGCAAAGGAAAGCAGGAGATGACATCACCAAGCCGAAGATAGTAATTCAGTATAATAATTACATGAATGGCGTTGACCGGTGCGACCAATATTTAGCGAGCAATATTTTTGCCGCAAAACCATCAAATGTTGGAAGAAAATTTTCATCAGAGTGTTTGAGCTGTCAGTAATCAATGCCATGATTCTTTACCACCTAAACTATCCTGAGAAAGAAGCCAAATACCAGTCACATAAAAAGTTTTGCCTTGAGCTCGCCCATCATCTTGTGCAGCCGCTGCCTGACGTAAAAGCAAAATATGATATATATATATATATATATATATATATATATATATATATATATATATATATATATATATATATATATATATATATATATATATATATATATATATATATATATATATATATATATATATATATATATATATATATATATATATATATATATATATATATATATATATATATATTCTGTGTATTTTGTGGAATAGAAACGGATTTTGAAATAGGTCTATTAGTATAAAATCTTTACACGTGCGCATATGCTTTATTTCTGACTGTACAGTTTATTCAAATGATAACCATGTAGCCAAACCAAAGAATTATCGACACTTTAAAATTGCACGAGCCTATACTAAAAGTATGCGTCATCCAGAAACAATTGCTGGTAGGGGCAGTTCCCCCACAACAAACAGAGGAGTTGCAAGTCAAACACGTGACTAGATTTGATTTTAAAATACTATGAACATTTATAAAAAATGTGTATATAAGTATGTACTATACGTATCATGTAAATAACGTTTAAAAAGTGGAACAGTTTAGTTGAACACATCCATTGATTGCGTTCTTGACGGAACAAATCGGGTATGTATTGCGTCCTCCGATGGATATGATCTTCTAATTTTTGACAATATGATACGATGGTATGACAATACGATCATTATTGCCAGTTTGACCACACTGCCACGTCACGTATTGTCGGTAAGCAGAAATCTGCAGAGCTTTCTTGTCGTAGCACGCAAATACGTCTGGAAAGCTGCGAATGGCTGTTTCTATAATTTCGCGATCTAAGCACATGTTATTAAAATGCTGAGTCAGCCATCGACATTGCAATATTTGTCCACAGCATTTATTTTCAATAACCGTAGCCAATGGCGTGCAATGACCGCATTTTCAAAAAGGAGGTTGCATGTCTTGGCTGTCCTTACTTTCAGATTGTGCAAATTCGCTTACTGCAGCTTCTAACTCTGCATATCTCCCTTGAAACGTTCTGAGAGACAATCTTAACAACTGAGAGTACGGAAGTCTCTGAAGTCGTCTCTACAAAGAAAACAAGTGAAAAGTTTAAACAATAGTTTCCTTAGCCCTAGCAATTTTAAATATCTAATTATTTACCTGCGCAAGTTCTTGCTTGTCCAACTGCGTGGGGACCACTTCCGCTCTTACCAGTCCGTTAGCTTTAGTACAGGTATGCAATATGTCGTAAATCAAGTGAGGCGCATACAACGTTATAGAGTGTTTTGGGTCAAATAATTTTTTCAAAAAATAAATTTCGGCAACTTTAACTGAAACAAAAACACAGTTCACAATCCGTTGTTACCTCGTCATAGCAAAAAAGAGTTGTCTAACATTTTTTTTTTTTTGCAAAATATGTTTCCGAGAAAGTTTGAAAATTAATCCAGAGATATGTAAGTTTATTATGGACATTATTTCACTAATCCTTACAATCGTATTTCCAGAGAAAAGTATAGAAGAAGTTTGAAGGGAATTTCCCATTTCCAACCACAGATACGAGGTTGTGAAAAACTTTTGGGGTGATATTATTTTTTCCATTAAACGCCCCTACTTTTTTAAGCCTCCCTCGCTAATAAACGCCCCCTCTCAAAGTAAAAATATTATACGAACGCTTCGCTGTTATTAATTCTTGTTCCTTTCTTTTAACTTTGATGCAGAAGAAGATGACCTTGTAAATATTGAGGATATATAAAAAAGATTTTGCATATCAAAAAAATATTTTTTGTAAATAAACACACCTCTTTTATTAACGCCCTTTCTTAATAAAAGCGCCCTCAGTAGCAAGTAAAACATTTGGTTAACATTGATAAAAAACATGACCAAAATACAATAAACTTGGGTTGTCTTATACGGTCGTTGCACTCCCATAATTCTAGGTATTCTTCACAGGAATCATGCACCACTTCATTAGACGAATTATGCGAATCATCTGCAACGAATGTGTTATCTTTATTACTGGTTATTCTGTGAAGCTTTCAGCTACATCAGATTTAACGCCCTTACAGTCTTTGTTTTGATAAGGGAAACTGCGTTAGCATGCGATGGAAAAAATATAACTGCATTACAGTTGGAGTAGCGATGTGACTTTAGCGGAATTTCAAACTTAAAAATAGTAGGTTCGTTATATCCTTTTTCGAGTTAACTTGGTCGTAATGTATCTTCAAAGATTTTTTATGTCACGTGGTTTACAAAAGCCTTACCGATCATTGTGGGCCCTGATTTTTCATCTGCTAATGTTCGAATGTCCATAGTAGCAGTGGTACAACTGATTTCTGTCTCGAGGTGGCCTGGTTGCAAGGTTGCTAAGGGGACTACATCCTCTTTCAAAGCCATGTTGCCCAACAAAAATATGTAATCCGTCATTATGTACCATCATCAAAGGGTCTTTTTAATTATTATTTCAACTATCTTTTCCTATTTTCACCCATCAACACGGCCTGAAATAATATTCAAGAAGAAGCGTTACATACATTTCCCCCTGGAAAGTATTGCACGAAATAAAAGATATACATCAGTCGTTATTGGTGAAAAAAAACAGGTTTCGGGAGTAAAATGTGACATTTGCGACTGAAATTTTTGTGAAGCAATATGAACAACACATTTGTCGCAGGAACGAATGATGGTAATAACTGACTCGCAATTTACGTTAGAAACGTTATTCTTCAAAATAAATATAGCATATAGAGAAACAAACATAGCATATATAGAAATTTTTTGGTTTATAGGAAAATCACCTTCTCTACGAATATTACGCAACCACTGCTTTCTTATCATGTGTGTTATATCGACAAAGTAACTTTTAAAATATAATAACAGAACGGAAATTGCAAGGGTATGGAGTTTTTACTACCCTCAACCTTCCACTGGCTTACTCAGATCCCAACTCGAATACGATTAACGTAATTTAATAACTGCCTGCTGCTACATAAGCGACCATGACTACTATGTCTATTATACAACCTCATACCCAGAACGCTTAAGTCGCTGAAATACAAAAACTGAGAAATCCCTAAGACACGGCTGGTAAACTTGAGCCATTTCTAAGAACAAGTAACTGCGTTCTGCTTTAATTCGCTCAAGCTAGCAACATATATAAAAATTTGAGTAATTTTCTTGATTGTTCCCTTAAAATTGGATGTCACAAAAACCGAGACACGATAAGATGTTGGAAAGTAACCTAAAATACATACGACAAAATTGCAAATTATTTACCTAAAAAGAAACCCTACGAATTAAGTAGGTTTAACCAAATGGTAATTATTTAATTGCTATGATATGATTGGTTGATTTAGATCCTCCAATTATGTCTTCAACTAAACCTAGAATAGCCTAGAATGAACTTGCTTGTTCAGAACATGATAATATCTATATTATTCAAGGGTTTAACATTTCACAAAAAATGGTGAAGTCCCATTTTTTTATTATTTTGGAATTTTGGAAGATAAAAAAAACCATCTAATTAGTTTTGTAAATGATTTTGTTGACTTTTGAAAACCAGATCACACTTTCCCTCATTTCTATTACAAGGTCACACTTTCCCAGATTTGTATTACCAGGTCACACTTTCCCTCATTTGTATTACAAGCTCATAAAATGGTCTATATAAGTTCTTTACAAGGTCATTAACCTCTATTTAATACGATCGCAAAGAAAGGGATTACAATTCTTTTAAAATTGTACTTACTTGCCTTACGTTTCCTACTTTCGGATTGTGCTATTTGTGTCACACTATAACTAGGGTATATTCCCCACCCCTTTTAAGCTAACATGTTCTTGCTTAGATTTATGAGGCTGAATTGCTTTTTATTGTGTATCTTTTCTGTAAAAATTAGATTATAATTTGGCGTGTAGTGGAGGTATATTTTTCAATTCCAACAAGTGGCTTATTATACCCTATTAACACATAAAGTTAAAACATGTTTTAATCTGCTTGTATAAACCATGTTTTATTCATACCTGTCCACACCACAGTAAAACCTGTTTAATAAAGCCAGTTTTGTTAAGCCTAGTTTTAACAGTACAATCTGTGGAATTAGTTTAATTCGTGTTTTATCTAATGTAATGTTTAGATATAAACAAAAATGGCGGATTAGTAAATATTTTTTGGGTTTAAGGCAATCAATAAAAAATTAAATTTGATAAATTTTCTCCCTGATCTTTGTCAGAGCATCTTCAGATCACAACTAAAAACGTCTTTCAACATGCATGTACAAAATGTTAAAAATTCTCTTGATAAAAGTAAAATTGCTCTTCACAGCGGATGAAGAAAAGGATGACCAGATCCCATTTTTGGATTGTTTAATAATGAGAAAAGATGATAATACAGTGAAAACAAAAGTGCATAAAAAACCTACGCATACGGGACAATACACTAATTATACGTCAAACCAACCTTTACACGTAAAATTATCGACAATTAAAACTTTAACGAGAAGAGCAAAAACCATTTGCACAGAAGAAACAGACCTCAAAGAAGAATTGAATTCTATACAAAAAACTATGCAATTAAATGAGTTTCCCAAGAACATCGTAACAAAAACAATAAAAGAAACATTAAACAAAGAATGTAATGGAAGAAACCAGACAGATGACGACACGAATTCAATTCGATTGTTTTTACCCTATGAAAAAGGCATCTCAGAACAAATCGCCAGAGTATGCAAGAAATTTAATGTAAAATTAACACATACGAAAAACAAAGCGCTAAAAAATGTTGTAAAAGGCAACAAAATATTGAAAAACGGAAACCAAGACAATGAATCAGGTGTTGTATATAAAGTAACGTGTGGAGATTGTGGAAAATATTACATAGGAGAAATAGGAAGGAAGTTGACAACACGAATAAAAGAACACAAAAATGGCGCAAAAAACGATAAAGAAAACGTCTCTGGAATGTCCAAACACATTAAAGAAACAAAACACGAAATGAACTTTGAGAAAATAGAAATTCTCTATAGGGAAAACAATTTTATTAAAAGAAAATTTAAAGAGGCATTAGCGATTAAACAACACAAATCGAATTTATTGAACAAAAAAGATAAAATAAGACGATTATCTGAAATTTGGGAAAACATATTATAATTTTTAACGACTTTTATTGTTAATTAAACGATTTTTATACATTTTACTTTTATCAAGAGAATTTTTAACATTTTGTACATGCATGTTGAAAGACGTTTTTAGTTGTGATCTGAAGATGCTCTGACAAAGATCAGGGAAAAAATTTATCAAATTTAATTTGTTATTTATTGCCTTAAACCCAAAAAATATTTACTAATTAACTATGAAAAGGCAAACCTATAAAGAATTCATTAAAAATGGCGGATTCCTGACGTGCTCGTGGAGCACGAGAAATTTGTTTGTACTTAAGAAGATAAATGACGCAAAATATAAAGGATTAAATGTCATTGAACTCATATTCGAGTTAATAATACAACCTTTTGGTGTATTTTATGCTGTTCGAACTATTGTAGTGGTTGTGGTGCGTAAGTATAAGGAGCAATAGCTTTCTGTGTTCATGTTTAAAAGGGAAATATGCAAAAGTAAACATGAGGCTGCATATCTGAAAACAGTTTGTTATTAAGTTTAAGGCGAAGTTGTAAAAGTTCAAAGACGTTTGTTGTTGAGATCCACTTGTAAACTTTCAGTGAAATAAATTTTAAGGATTATTATTATGTTGTAACGTAACTATCAGGTTCTTCATAAACTTTATTCAAGGTCCTGACCTGAGAATATTTCTCACTTCTTTCAAAGAGGCTTTAAGTCAGAATTTTTGAACATAATGAATTTTATTTTGATCGTGGGAAATGTTTTTGGAACTTTATGTGTGAATAGTAAATAAAAAAACGAGTTTTAATGAAAACCAGTTTATGTAAACCCAACTTAAATAAAACTAATTTTATTTGGTGTCAATGGGGAATCATTTACTTAATATATTTAAAATACATTGTTACGGCAAAATGACTTTGTTAAACACAAAATATGGTCTCTTAGAAGTCTCGAGAAGGTTTTTTAAAAAAAGGTAACGACACCCTCATTATTGTTTTAAATATATGTTTCGGGTCATTTAAACGATTTACCACAAATCATTCAGAAAAAATGGGAAGAGGGTTAGAATGTTAAGGGCTTTAAAATCCATCGAGCCATTCAAATTTGCAAATAATTAACTAGCGAATACGTGGTCACACTTTTTTAAAACTCCCACCAAGCTTGTCATCTATATACCAACAATCAAGGAAACATAATGCTTCGTATTATACTAAATAGTAGACAATGTTCTTTCTTAAACATATTTATATAATTTAATTTTTTATCTCTATTGTCTTCTTACGCTTCCTAGATTGTTGATATATGATTTAGCAAACAAGAAATGTGTTCATAATAAAAAACTACAACCGCAGAATCAAACAGAAATGATATGCAAACGATTGCTTTTGCTGGTGTTACTTGCCACCAGTTTGGACAGATGTTCTAGTGCGTTTTTAGATTATGGAAGTTCTGTTGGTGACACAGGACTCGGTGGAGGTGACGATAATACCTATCTTGTGACTACAAAAGAAAACATCAAAATGTGGAAAACTGACCAAACAATGTTTTATGTAAGTTTAATGAACAGTTTTTTTAATTAGATATGTGTTTGATATTAAAAATATAGATGGATTTATATCTTTATAACCGATTATTATTCTACATGAACATTAATTAAGCAAATATAAAATCTAACATATAAATACGCCCACTATTAAGAAGTACTTAAATACAGTATGGCATTTACAGTATGGCAAAAGGAAAATTAGAATTTCTTGGCCAATAAATAGTATATATATAAATTATAACGCGTTGCATTCTTTTCAGCGGTAGTAATGTGATTAATGTTCTTCGATGATGCGTGAAATGTATTAAATTAAAAACATGATTTTGACAAAACAAAGGTGGTGCATACAAGGAATCATAAATTAGCAGGTAGCAATACCTAAAAAAGGTTTTATACTTAAAAAAATTACATTTTTACAACTAGTAAAATCTTCTTCATTTATTTGAAGGGGACTGGTCAGTTTCTTATAAAGTGGTTTTTTATATATAAAAAAACATGTGCCAATCAAAAATCAACTTTAGTTTTCACTGCATTTTTCACATAAAATCTAAACTCAGCAGTGTTTTGATCGACGTGGGACGAAACCCCCTGTGAAAAAAGATCTTGGGCATAATAATCCTTTAATTGTGACCATCGCAGCATACATTTTAGTGATTAAAATAAATTATTTTACCTTAGTTAGGAGGCTGGGAGTCCTTATAAGGTAAAGAGTAAGAACTAATCATGGCAGGAGATCAACAAATCCGTGTTTGTTAACAAAGACTTTTAATTACTCAAAGGAGGTCCAGAATATCCTCCGCTGTGGGTGATTTTCTTGTTAACACAAAAAGACCCTTGTGAAGCCTTCTAATTATGGTCTGCAGTGCGAAGTTTTGTTTTCACCTAGAGACAACAATAACAATCATTAGTAGTATAACAGATACGACTAGCTGTAGAATGAACAAAAAGTTTAGCTACTTGACGGGGTGTATTCAGGTGTTAACCTTTCAGCTTGGTTTGCTGCATAGCCAACGTGTCAAACTGTGGCAAGTCGCAGCATATATTAAAATCAAAAATTTATGTTTTGCACACCATTCTCATTTTATTTAAGGTTCCTGCTATTATTAAATTGTTGTCATTTTGTAAAGTACGGTAGCTGCGATTAGCAGCAGCCAAATTCATGTGGCGTTTTCCGCAGGCTAACGCTTAGTTTAACTAAATTTTTTGATAAATTTTTAAAATAAAATTTATTAACAGCTGATGTTAGAAATCTCTCAGGAACTCAAATCTCTCCTAAAAGCAACGTCCTTTAAAGTTATGTAGGATGTGCAAAGATTTGGGGAATACTTGCATTTGAAAAGCCAATAAAATCTACATTCCTTAAAGACTGAGGTCTAAGTGGCATTTAAATTTGTTAGCCAATCATCTTTTTAGTATATATAACACAATCAAGCACGATAAAATATTTGTATCAGAAAGTGGAAAACACTAAAATTATGTGCTGCAAAAACTCGCCTTAAAGATAAGAAATACATCAGTATATCTATAGAGATATAAGATAAAGAATTAAGTTTAATTGTGGTATGTCGTCAGAGGCAATCTGAGAAATTTACAGAACGGAATGCAAAGATATGGTGATAAAGTATTCAAAAGACAGAATTTGTATTTTTTATTTCCTCGGACTTGTCTAGAAACTAAAATCGTTGTTTTTTTCTCACTTATTGCAACTGTCCTAGCAATTGTTATTCTCCTGAATTAAAAATATTTTTTATTAAAGTAAAATTTTCAAATCTAACCATATAGAACTTCCCGTCAATTCAAACAAGGAATACCTGTACATAAATTAGCAAACCCTTGCATAAATTAATTTGATTGGAAACATTTCTAAGGTGACTGATAACAGAATAACTACCATCAGAAAACTTACTTTGATTTTTTTCAATGCGACAATGTGTACGTATTGTGCATGGTTTCACTAGCTTTAGATATATATAATAGATATATCTTCTCAGTGATTTTTTTACGTAAGAAAAATAATGTAAAAAATTTCCCCCTTAAAAATAACTAATAGAAACCATGCCTTCAAGTTTACACCGCATTGTTAATGTAATTCTTTTGCTAAGAATACCTAATCCGATAAAAATCAATTAATTGATCAAAATATGTACTCTCATAATAGACAACTGTGCTAGAAACTCGCTGACATGACATTAAAAGCATGTAAAATGACTTAGATAAAGTTGTTTTTCTATCTTTAAATGCAATCTTGAAATTGATTGGCTGATTGAATGAAATTTGCATAATATCATTTCATTGTGTATTGCTTCGTGAACGAGGACACTTTTGCAATAGGATTTTAAAATTTGTCTTGTAGCCATGTGTCAAACTAACTGCCAATGTTTTCTTTGTCTTCTTTAACACTAATCACGCTAAAAATTAATTAATAGAGCATAGATACATTAGCTGTCTCGATTGCCCAATTCAGGTAAAACTTAACTACAGAGTGTGCATACTACTCAGTACCGTAACAGTCTGATGATGATGATCTTCCCTTTAAACCAAGACATAGATCTACGCTTTTGACGCCCTTACAAAGGAGTGCTGATACAAGCAAACGTTTATTGCTGCCACTTGGTGTCTTCGATGATATACTAGGGTTGTTACAAATTCGATCTCATTTGACAAAGCCTCTATAAAGTTATGGCGGAAGGTGTGAAGAATTCCCTTAGTAATAATATGTTTGAAAAGCCCTGTAACGAACGGGGTTACCGCGAAAGGAGAAAAACGTTAACGGATAACAAACCAATTGTTGGTTTTCAAATTTATTGGCTTACAAAAAAATCAAGTTAATAACGGGAAAATATTTATGCGCACTAAAAAGAAATACAAAATCTAAAATCAACAAGTATTTATAATTTCATTGATGCAAGCGCACATTTCCAAATTTTCCATTTTTCGGAACGCGCGAGGATAAGTTTATCTATCAAACTATTCCTATTTACTTTATTTTTTTTAGATAAGCAGCAACGGAGTTATATTTCCAAGTGATAATGGCGAAGTAAAGCCCTCATGGGCTTGGCAACAGTTACCTAGCAATTCACTATATGTGTACTATGCTGATGCAAAATTTGATTCAACATGCGCGGAATGCAATATTTACTATCGTACGATTGTTTCACAAGAAGATTTATATAAGATAAATCACCTAATACAAAAGAAAGACGGTGAATTTGTAGCAGCGCCGAACAGGATTTTAGTTACTACCTGGTACAAATCAGGAGCCCAACATCATCCAGAAAAGGTTAATATAACATACCCATATGTTTTTCCTTTTTCTTCCTTAAAAACACATTTAGTCATTCACTCATTCCTGCATTGATTTCCTAACACATTGACTATTATGTAAAATTTTAGAGGAATACTTTTCAAGCCATTATTGCATCCAATGGAACGACAACATATGCTCTCATGAGCTATGATAATCTGAGTTACTACAATGGTACTTCGAGTCGCACAGCTAAAGTAAGTAGCAATACATCCATTAAATTGGCCAAATTAAAGTTCTTGTGATTTTTACCACTGAACTTGATTTCTCTGTCATGTTGCTTTTTTTTTATTTTAGGTTGGATTTAGAGGAACTGAAAGTCATGTTTGCGTCTTTCCCGGTAGTAATATTGACTCCATGAAACTTCAATGTCGATCTAATGTGTTTGTACCAGGTCTTTTCGTTGTTGGTTTAACTCCAAATTCGCATTATCAATGCGATAATGGTAAGTAAAACATTGTATATAAAAAGGTATAACTAGACTGTCTTGTTGTTGTTTTTGTTGTTGTTCTTGCTGTTGTTTACAATGTTATTGTTGTTGCTGTTGTTGTTGTTATTATGGTTTTATTAATACTTTATTTGCAGGAGGAATTTTAGAGTCCTCTTGCTCGCATTGCTCTGGTGAAGAAACTTGGATACATGCGAATTGTGGTCATGTCAACGCCTCTGTTTGCGGCAGTGATGGTATTGTCTATCGCAATCAATGTGACCTAAGAAAAGAGATGTGTAGAACTAGTGGAAAAGTAACAGATACAAGTTGTCAAGGTCTGACAAATATTTATTTTGTATTGTTCACCTTAAAGAATTATTCTCTATAATAATAAGTCTCTGCACAAATTTTCTGCCGCAACTTCATACGGGTCTCTCCTCTCCTTCCACAAAGTAACCCATTACTTCATGTGATCGGCGGTCACATTTGTCCACAAAATGAAGATGGAGTAACATGTACGAAGAATTATTTTGAAGAGCCATAACCAAACTGTCTTGATTGGTTAAAGTAAATCTAAGCATACGAAAAGCGATTGTTATATTGGAAATTTCGGTAATCTTTTACCGCACTTAAGGGAACCTTACTTGGTTTGAACTTTATTCAGGCCAGGCTTTTTGAGTGTTTCCCTCACTTCCTCCTTCTATCCTAAAGTTAAGAAGGAGGATAAATTGCCTGCCATGAATTTTTGTTGGCACTTTAGAGAAAAATTGAGATAAGTGACATCATTCAGTCGAATATGACATCTGATATTTCTTTAAAACTACTTTATCAAAGCAAAGCCTGAAATATCACTTTTGAAATGTTGATCAGGACATTTAAATCAAAAAATGTTTGTGACTGTGACAACAGTCATGCCAATAAATTTATGACTATACTAAAAATAATTAAAAGTGATGAAAAATCACAAAATTTAAAGCGATATGGTTTAGGAGTTATTAAGTAAATTGGATATTGAAAGCTCCCCTTCCCTCCCGTCTTCCGCCGTCCTATAAACCCAACCTGATTAAAACATTTTCTTTTATTTAAAATGGAAGCAGATGTTAAAAAGCGGTCACATTGAAATCTGCAGCATAGCAAATCCAAAGAACTGTTATAGTTAACCATAAAATTTACGCTAACTTGTACATGTCCTTGCTCTGTTTAAATTACGCTTGTGTATTCTTATCTTAATCTTTGTAGTCAAACTTGCAAGTGCAACAACAGTATACAGAGCCGGTAAGTTTTGCATTTTCAAAAACTAAGAAATTGATAAAATATCCTTCCTGAGCGTCTGACCCAATTTGCTCCAGTAAAACCACAAGCATCCGTTTCAAAGTTGCATGAAGGAAAAATTCCTGTAAAAGAATTTCAGAATAGTTGGAGCCATTATAATGCTGTGTTATCGTCAATAAACACGCTCTCTCAGTAAAAAGGTGCCCGTATCAGTGAAAGGATTTAAGATTATTTACACACATAAAGCAATACTTTGAAATCGAATCTGAAACTGCTTGTGACAATTCGGCGTGGATTGCCACTATTAAGTTCAATTTGACAACTAAGTTTTGGTTGAAGCTGTCATTTAAAAGGACAAATAATTCCTCTAAAAAATCCCATAAAATCCGCTTGCATAATATTTACTTTCTAAAGATCTTGTTAGGACTGCATGGGATAAAACATACTCAATAAAATAGTTTGAAAAGTTTTTTATTACTTTACTATAGACTGATCTTACTATCTTTTGGCAAATACTGCACTTTATAGACAGTTAATTGACAAAATGTTAGTTCTATGTGTGTGCTCTCTATGTGTCAATTTAGAAGTGATAAGTTTTTCTTACATCAGAAGCACTTCTAAGGATTATATGATTTTTTAATACATCGCTGCATTTTACGACTATTAAAACACGTATACTTCATATACGTCGTTGAGGGTATGAGTCACAAATAACATAATTTCTTACAACAGTGTTCCTGACTTTGTAGGGCAATTGAGCTTCTGCGATTTCGAACGAAATTCATGCGGCTTTACGTTAAACTCTGGTTGGTCTCGACATTATGGTAGCACACCTTCTTCAAGCACTGGACCAAGTGTTGACGCAAGCGGTATGTTTCTTAGTTTTCTATTATAATCATTTCTTTGTATCTTATTAGCCAGACGAGAGAAGTACAATAGATTAAAACAAGAGTACACAGAAAATTTCCAATAAGGAAACTTCCCTTTACATGTGACCTTCTAACACTCAAATTTAACTGTTCTTATTTTAGGAAGTTCTCGGGGATACTACATTTATTACGAAGCAACCGGGAGGGCTGCGAATTCAAGGAGCTCAATTTCTATTTTAATATCAAATTCTAATGTCCGTCACACCGGTTGCTTACAATTTGCGTACCACATGTATGGTTACGATATGGGGTCACTTTTAGTATCACTAGCGAACAGATACAGAACAGAAACTATATGGTCTCGCAATGGCAACAAGGGAGATCGATGGAATAGCGAATCTGTTTCTTTGAACCAATTCTTAAGCCGTTCTTCTTCACCCGTTTTGAATGTAGGTTCTTTAATAAGCATTTTGTTATTTGTATCTGACCCTGCAATCTCCCAATGTTTTTGTAAAATAGGAAAGCCACTAAAACATTTCGAAATTTTAATACGGCTTTAAAGATATGTTTAGTTTATTGTCTTTTTTGCAATATTCTCGGTTTTTTATGCAATTAATTATTTTGCGCAAAACCAACGTTATTTTACATTGCATTGCATTTCGTGTTGCGTGGCATCTATCCTAATTGCGATTTAAAAATTTGCATTGGCAATGTTATTATTTTATATTCAGTAATATAGTTTTCATGAAACGTTTAGTTAACGTTCGTTGCAGTCAGAGGGGATGAATATAAGAGTGACATTGCATTGGATGACATCTCCATTTCATTTGGAAGAGATTGTAGCACCGGTAAGGATATATGAGAAAATGATTTTCATAAATTTTAGCAATAAAGGCTTCCTGACCAAAACAAAAACATTTCCTCTTACTTATTTTGAAAGCAAATGTTGAAATATGTGTGATCAAATTTCAGGTATGCAGAACAGATATTCTAAAGACTCTAAGAATCATGCTTTTAAGAGAAAATTTCTCCTAATGTGTTCATACCCTTGCTTTGTTTCAAAAAGCGTGTGTTCTTACTATAACCTTTGTGATCGCGGGTGCATATCAACAACAGTACGTGGTTGTCAAAGTTTATATTCTATTTTAAAGTATCGTAGCTGTTTATTTACGATAATACAACATAGTATTTCAATAGGAAATTATATTTCAATTACAAGCAGTTTTACTTCATGCGACTTTAAAATCGATAATTGTTAGTTTAATCATAATTTTTTGCTTCAATTTTCATAGCTCCCACAACAAGTACAACTATGCGACCAAGCACCACATGTAAGTTTTATTCTT
Organism: Hydractinia symbiolongicarpus; assembly: GCF_029227915.1. Taxonomy (NCBI): domain Eukaryota; kingdom Metazoa; phylum Cnidaria; class Hydrozoa; order Anthoathecata; family Hydractiniidae; genus Hydractinia; species Hydractinia symbiolongicarpus. The sequence continues at coordinate 13,020,773 of NC_079887.1, forward strand.
AAGAAATACAACTATAATAGTTGGTGGGCGTTGATAAATCCACGGGTTCGCCATTCCTTTATTTACCACATTTCGTGTCTCGCTCAGTTAGTTACCATTTTGCGTGACATGCAGATGCATACGGGTATTATATTGTAAACTAGTCCGTGGGAAAAACAACGGAATCGCCCGTCCTTTATATATAGCATTTCGTGTTTCCGTAACAGAACGCGTCTTTCGCAGATAGACAGATAGTCAAAATCATTTATTAAAACTTTTTTTTGCAAAGAAGTATGACATAAATCGTCAATGTGTATTTAAAGAGATTTCTGCATTAAAATGATATTTGAACAATGAAAGGAAGGAACAAAAGAAAGGCGGCATTACGTCTTTTTCATTGAAGCTCTATCAAACCTCCCTAAATTTAATCCAGGTCCCTTTGAACTTACAAAGTCATAGGAAATAAACTATATAACGGCAAAGGTGAGAACAAGTCTTTTCAGTTCATAAATTTTTTGTGCAGAAATTACCAGTTAGGCTATCTTTGCGAACTTCATTTTATCTTTTTTTACTACATCATAAGTAATTTGACGTTGTAGCGAGCTTTATTGAAACGGAAAGGAATACGAAGTCTGTAAGAAAAGAAAGTTTTAATTTTAGAATAAAAGGTATTGACTTTTTCATCATTTATGAAGCAAATGTCAAGGATTACTCTAGCAGATCATTTAAATGCAGAAATCCTCTTAACTCAACCATTGTCTCGAAGGGTATTCAAAACAAGAATTTAGACCATCGCGTTGTTTTACATTTCAATACCAAGATATCCTAAGGAGCTTATGAAAAAATGCTATTCGTTATTTAACCAAATTCTGTCTAGGGTAAACCGAACATAACATGTCTAAAACTTTTAGAGGTATTGACCCTAACAATTTGGCATGCAGGTAATTAAAAAAGAATCATGAATTTACGGCATAGAAAAAAGAAAGGGGGAAGGGGGCGAAATACGTCCTCCTCACCCTCCCGAACTGTAGGATTCTAATAGAATCTAAAATTTATGTATTTAGTTACTACGTTTTCGAACCTCCTTTAAACAATACTAGCTTAGATAGTTTTTCACGGTATAGAATATTGTAAATACCAGCTACGTGAGAAGCAATGGTTTTTTTTTCGGAAATAGTAAATCTTGTTTTTTTCCGCAGTGCTGTATTCATATGGAATTTCCCAAGGCGACAGATTAGTTCCTCCCGGTGACGATACCGTCAACTTATATGCATTATCCAAACCAATGAAACTATTCTCTGTGACCAGATCGCAAATCTACGTACGTTATTTTTTACTATAGTTGTTATTATGTGTTATTGAAAATGTAAGCGTGTTGAACAGAACAATATTCCACACTAATGAACAAAATATATTAGACATATTATTACCATAACTACAGCTCTGTAAGACTATAGTTTCAAATTCTTTAATAACACTCCAGCCACTAGATATATTTCTGTTACTTGTCACAGAATGATAGGCCCAATTTTTATCGTCCCTGTATGCTGATGCGGTCCCTTGAGTCACACCTATTACCTTTCATCCTTTCAACAGAACACCGTGCCACAATTGCTGTTTTAGCATGGCATTTAAGTTTTATCTGAGGAGTCAGTACTTTTTAATAACTATAGCAAGAGCTACAAAACAACTAATTCGTAATAGGGCTTCCAACAATTTAAGCTATGTATGAATACTTGAACAATGTTATTTTTTTCAGATTGCCGTAAATGGATTGGTGTCTTTTAACACACGCATATCATCAACAAGTTTATCCATTCCAAATTCAAACACAATTCTAGGACTATACACCATGGATTTAGATTCTTCTCGTGGTGGGAATATATATTTCCGAGAAACAACCTCTCAGCATATTCTTTCCAGAGCCACCGCTGATGTACGAAAGACAGGTGCAACAACCTTCACTGCAAAACGAGCACTGATAATCAGCTACATCCTTGTGAATAAGTACAGTTCATCGTCAAAACATACTTTTCAAGCTGTAATAACAACAGATGAGACCGCTACCTATGCAATCATGAATTACGAAAGACTGGATATCAGCTCAGGAGTGGCTGGATACAGTGAAGGTTTTTGTAACTACAGAAAATTTGCATCTTCATTCAATATTTCTCGTTTAACAACAGCTTCCAATGTAGGCAGACGGGGACGCCACGTTTATTTATTGACAAATTATGCCTGTTTTAAACCAGCAGTCGGCGTAAGAACACAGACAAACTCTGTTTATACATCGCAGCTTTTTGGGACAACAAGCTTCACATTTACACTTGAACCTCATCATCGCAACATTAATCATGGGGTGACATTGCTACAATTTATCTCTGGAAACCACGCCAGCTCTGCGTACTTAACATCAGTTACAAACTCGAATAGTAATCTTAATGTAAGAATATCGTACACAATTGAGCGAAACCTGAATTATTTTAGTCTTCGTCTTCAAAGTCTTTTCGTGTTCAAGAGCACAGCACAGAGCGCAAGATTTCAGCACAATAGCGTTAACTTAACAAGATTTTCTACAGGCATAATGTGTCAGGCTTATCCATTTCCTTCTAAAATGAGTAGCATTCCAGTAATCGCAGCAACTGCCAACATCGGACGGCAGTCATATTATACCTCCCGTCACGTTAGCCTTTGGCTAAGAAACGTTTCTTCAAATGGATTTGACATATGTGCAAAAGAAAGTGTAGCTTTTAGTGGATTCAGAAACATTTCAGTGAATTACATAGCTGTTGCAGGTCGTTCCAATAGTATCACGGAATACGGGAAGTTAAATTTTACGAAACACAAGGACAGTACTTGCCAAAAAGTTAAATTCCGATACATTTACAGCGCAAATCCAAGTGTTTTTACAACTCCCGAAGAAGCGGAAGGTGAGGTCAAAAAAGGTGCAATTATTTCTTGGGTGAAGAATATCACCACAAGATATGTTGAGATATGTGCTAAACATTCCTCTGACACTAGCACTTTGCGTAAAACAGATGTCAAAGTCAACTATATTGTGACAGGTGCCATCGATCAATGTTCATATTTTAATTGCCCAAACCATCTTGAGTGTAGGAAGGATTTCCGAAATAGGCCATACTGCGGATGTATCAGAACATGTTACGATAGAGCTGATGCCTTTTGTGGAAACGATTTTGTGACCTATGTAAGCCGATGTCAACTTGATAAATCACATTGCGAAAGATACGGCAATAATACTCGACACAACGTTACCATTGCTCATCCTGGAAAATGCGAACGTAAGTCAACCTATGAAATAAGCAACATGCATTTGTAAAAAAAACGCGAAATTACTCCACAAATAGATAAATAAATAAAATAATAAGATGTCTATTTTGCTAAGGTTTTTGCTTGAACATCATTTAAATTATAACTTTAGTTCTTAATATATTTTGATTTGTAGTTTAGTTATTCTTTGCATTTATCTTTGACAATACTTAACTGAGATAGAATATACAAACAAGATAGAATAATCGATTCGAGCAGAGGATTTCTATAAAATGCAAAATACACAAAAGCCAATTAAATGCGGCAAAATTTTTGTTTAAATTACTTTTCCGAATTGGTTCCGAAGAGTTTTCAGGATGATTTAATTTTGTGATTTTTTTTTTAAATTTAATTTAAATTCGCGAGAACTTATCCCACATATAGTTTATAACCGCGCATTATACAATTTAGGCTTCCCTTACCAAGCTGGAGTGACTCAGCTAGATGAAGTGCCAGGTGCACCTACCGTATTCTGCAAGTACATACCTCTTACTATGTATAACTTCCATCCAACATCCAAAATATCTATACAACTTTCTGTATCATGGGACCAAAACACATTAAATAATATTACACATGACGCCACAGCAAGTTGGAGTGAGGACATTACAAATACTGGTTTCAAGGCATGTGCGATGGTGGCTGGAAGACACTTTTTCGAACGTTTTGATAAAAACCCAACCGTTCATTGGATTGCGTACCAAGATGGCTTAGAAGGTCCTGACATAGAACTTGGCGTCATCAACATGCCCACTTGGTACACCGGTACTAGATGTACGCGGGTTGGGTTACGAGTAAGTTTTCAAGCTAGCTTTAATTAGACTCCTTTTTAAGTTTAGTTCTTTATCCAAGTTACCAGTGTAATTGCCTTTTTTCGTCTTTGTAAGTTTAAAAGACTGACTCAAAGCTGTTTAACATTCTCTATCCTCTTCGCTTGTAGAGACATCTAACCACCACGCAATTGCTCGTATCAGTAGAGCATGCACATCGAAGCACGTTCAAGAATGCCATGACTGCATGGTCAGAAGGAGCTCAGTATTATAATATAAAAGTTTGTGCAAGGGAGTTACAGAATTTTGATGGTGTTCACAGTGGCATTAGATTGGTATGGCTAAAAATACACACTTTAAAATGAACTACCGTACGTCAAATCAATTTACATTAACATATTTTTATTTTTTTTTATTTTTAGCATTGGATAGCAATTCACAAAGCCCTACCACCTTTTATAACCAAAAAATTTGAAGTAACATTCCCAAGGCGTAGCATTGTGCTTTCTAACTCGACGCCTGTTTTCTGCAAGGTAGTATATTTTAATTGGCAGAAATATATTTTGTTTTAGTGTAAATCAATGGATTAAAGTAATGTAAAAAATAGTTATGGTATTTTTTTACTAGTATTGTGACCAAATAATTACTTTTTGTTATTCAGAAAGTGGAATATAACCAAGTTTTTCCAACACTTGCTAACCCTACAGTTATTATATCAGCTGCCGTTCCTGTGTTTTCTTATTATTATTCATCAAATTCGATCAACGATGTTGCTGCTTGGATTGAGGTAGAAATAATATGTTGGTGAGACTTCTAATCCAATAAATATTGGACGAAAAGTTGCATAATAAGAAAGTTTTATAAGGAATACCATGATTCACCATACCATGACGACTTTAACTTTTAATTTTAAAATAATCTTAAAAGATCGTTTGTCTTTGCTGAATGTTCTCCTAAGCGTAAAAAGCCTTTTTGTTGGCGCATGCACACTAATGCAGTCGAATGAGAACGAGGCTTGGACACGATATTTTTGTATTCATCATTCCCTTCTTGTTTTAGTATACTGGAGAGGTATATATGAAAATATGTTATAAAGCGATACAGAATAACCATTTTATTGAACAAGTTAAAATATCATACACTATTTTTCCAGGTAAGGTTTAGATTTACGTTGCCAGCAAATATGCTGTGACAACAGGCCGACGCAAATAAACTCTTTTGTTTTTGCGATTTTTAGAACAAAATAATTTTAACCATTAAGAAAATTTTTTACGTAATATTTACTCCTTTAGCATTATGTGAACCTGGCTGGATCTACATTAAAGGAAATTGTTATAAACCAGTTACGGGATGTAGGAATTATAACAACGCTACACAACACTGTCACAGTATTGCTGCAACACTACCTACCGTCGAAGGACCTGTCGAAGCGTACTACTTAGAACAAACCTCAGTCTCCAATAAAACATGGATTGGTTTAACCGATGTTACAGATGAAGGAAATTGGACATGGAGTAGTGGAGCAACATCAGCATATCGCAAATGGCTACCAAATCGACCAGATGGAAGTACACAAGAAAACTGTGCTGTTGTAGATGGAACAAGTGATGTTGCTGGTTGGGATGATGTGTCATGTGCAGAATGTGCAAATGTCCAATGCGAAAAAGGTATTGCAATGTTCGCGTGAAAAAACATATGTTTTTGAAATAATGAAAGTGATTCTGCTTAGCCTAAACCTTGCATACATTAAAACAGTGTTTTTTTCATATATCTTTTGCAGATGCAAGGTTAGAAGCAAGATCTTGTGAATACTTATGCCTTAATGGAGGCTCTTGCACAAAGTCAAGAACCAACCAGTACTTCTGTGTCTGTCCAACAGGTTTTGCTGGCAAAAGATGTGACGTTAATAGTAGGTGTTACGTAGATATAAAATACACAGTACTTTCTCTTCTCATTCATTCCTGTGGGCAAAAAATATCAACAGGAGACGAAAGAAAGCAAATAAATCGATTTGAATAACAAAATATTGACTTTAAATTGGGGCAACTTCATTTTAAAAAGAAAATAAAGTTGAAAAAACTAATTTGATTGCCTTTTGAAACTTTACTTATGGCCTTGTAGCCATGTGATGTTGCTCTTGGCGCATAATTTGTTGTAAACTTTTATAAACATATACCTATTCAATACAATGGTAAAACTAGTTGTTCATTTCATATTGGTAATAAATAATAGATAGTAAAGTAAGAAAGAAATCTTCAAATAATAATAAATTTTTCTAATCATTTTCCGGAAAATCTATAAAAAGAACCAACGTTGTTTTAGTACTGGAAATAACACTTTCGAAAACTTCTTGTAATAGGAAAAAAAATATGAATCGTAAATTTTCCTAGCCAACGCCTCCTCTGTAACAAACAGTAAAGAAAAATAAACAACTGGGTGGTGCAATTACCACAAATTCTTTATAAATAGGAAAAAAATCATTGTGGCAGAATTTCTCCTTACTTAGACCAACACTGAATGTCTATAATGTTCCTTATCTTAGTATCATCAATTGCGGAATGCAGTAACTACGTATTGCACCAAGAATTATGGCGGCTTAATGAAAGCAGGGCTGTCCAATCAAATGGAACTTCTTGCGATGCTAGAAATTTGAAAGACGGTTGGCATAGATTTCATGTTGGTTTTGGGACAAAGGTTCTTGGCAACTGTACTAATGGTCCGAACAGATGTGGAACAAGAAGCCCTGGCTGGATGCAGGGTTCTCATCCTACAATAGATGATGGTGTTGTTTCTCGAATCCTCCATTTTTATTCTCACTATTGTGCAGACGACCATGGGGAAGTTCTTGTGCGAAATTGCGGAAATTTTTACACCTATCGCTTTGTTAACATTCCATACTGGTCCTGCCAATTTGGAATATGTTTAACGGTTTAAAGTATTTTTTGAAAGACAATTGTCATTTTTGTTAGAATATTTTAAGTAAAATCACGCACCACTGTAACGACTGCACAGCCTAAAGACATATATTCATCTGATTCACAAGTTTTGCTGTTAGAGCGTGTGCACTTGGACTAAATCTCTTTCTTTACGTCTTAGTGCGCATGCGCTGGCAACAAAACTCGTGAACTTTTTGCGCTATAGCATAAAACGCAGTTAAATGGAAATGAGTGTTATTTCTCTATTTGCGTCGAACTTTTAACAACAGTTTAAACAGATTTTAATAATTTTTTGCACGGCAATTTTTACTGAAAAAACACAAGCACGTGTATCAAATACATAAAACATAAAGTTAATTTTTGCGGAGTATATTATGTTGTTTTCTTTTTTGGAAAGTTCTTGCTATATCAATTGAAAATAATGTTTGGGTTTATTGGACATGAAGAGGTTTAAAAGGTTTCCTATGTGCCCAGTAAGTAAATGGTTTTTAGGATATGAGAGAATTGAAACGAGTATAACAAAGCCTCAATGAGCTTTTTTTTCGTGTCCTTTTTTGTGAGTATACATAAGTTGTTTTTAAATACACGTATTTTTTTTGGTTGGATAAAAATGTAATTAAAGCCACTGTCTGTCTGTCTCTTGTTTTAATAGCGTTTGGTCGATATGTCCCAAAACTTAGACTACCACACTGAACAGCAGAAAAGTTTTTACAGATTCTAAATTAGGACGTAACATGAATATTTTGATAGTTTTGTAAATTTTGTGGGAAATACCTCGAAATCTGAGGGTAAGCAAGGAAAAAATTTAAGTCATTTATTTGTGATAAAGCAATAATTATGAAGTAAAAACAAACAAAAAATTAATTGTGTAAGTTTTTGAACGCTTTAAATACTACTAGAAATACTTAAAAAGAGCTCCTAATAAAATTTATTATTTTCCGACAGTACAAGGTTGTGAGCAGACATTGGCGACATAATTTGAGAGAACTAATTTTTGACAATTCTGTCTAAATTAGTTTTTACAAAAAGTATTGAAATAGTTGTTGAAATAGTTGAAATGTTATTTGTTATGTCAAAAATATTTAACAGTAAAAATGTTGCTAACGTGATCACGCTTCATTTCCCTCATTCCTAGGTTCTTTCCATGCCAAGGAACTGATTGTTCCATAATTCGGTCCTCGGTCCTTTTGCAGACTTTTCTTTTTTTTAATTTTTTACTCCCATCTTAGCATGACGTCATACGTTGCAAGAACGGTCATTGCTTTCAACTTTGAAATTAGCAAAAATAGTAAGTACAATGGTTACTACATGGTTACAGTTGAAAGTACACTCCGTTTACTAGAACCTGCTGCTATTCTTCCTGCTACATCTTATTTTGTCGGACAAATTTTCCTCCAAATCAGTGAAATGCTAGCATAAAAAATCAGTTAATGAATACTTAGTTGCTAAACTAAGTATTAACTGAACTTTAAAAAAAAATTTTTTTCATGTAAAGTCATTTTAATATTCTACCGAGAAACGTTTGCAATATGTGTTTTTCTATTGTTATTAAAAGTATTTACATATTGCTTTCTTAATAAGCATTCAATTCTCGTTTAAAAAATAAATGTGATTGCATTAGTATCAAAGATAATTTTGACATTGTGTATTGTGAGTTGTTGTTGTTGTTGTTAAACCAGATATTTGGGTGTTCTTCTAATACATTGTCAAGATAGACTCCGTTAACCCTATGTATAATTCATTTTTTGATGTCCAATATCATGAAGAAGAAGGAGGGCGATGGGATGGTGTAACTCGACAGGATTATAGCATAACCTAAAGAGAATTGGCATGAATATTTGTTGACAGCAGCAGTTTTGTCTTCACGTCATCATTTTACTCACAAAATTGTGCTGCTGATCATTGTATTTGAACTCGTTGGACATATTGCTTTTATTGATTTTTAAAAATAATATAGAAAGAGAGTAAAAGCAAAATATATTATTTCCTTGACATATTTAGCAATGTCGTTGCCATGGCGACTCCTAATATTTCCTATAAAAAGTTGCTAATTAAAAAAATAATAAATGTTGAAGTTTAGTCTTGTTAGAGCAGTATTTTAGTTATAATAACAAAGGAAGTTGGTGGTCAAAGCCACCCCCCTAGTATACATAGGGAATAGAGTTTAATTATAGTAGTAGTACCGTCTGGTGATGCTATTTCAAGTGCTTGAGTGTTGACGATTAAAACCAAAATGATAAAGTACTTGTCCATTCTTTTATTCTGCTAGTAACGGTATCAGTGTTTCAGTTAAAATGGATAGATAGTAACTTGCATCTCAAATGACCCCTCCGTTTTACGTCCTGTCGTGCCATCATTATCAATAATCTTCTTATAATCCTAATTGTCAGCTACCAGTTGTATGTAATAAAGCATACCATTATCTATATTTTACACATTGAGTTAAAAAAAAAAAATTACCATTCATCTTACGTGCAAATGAATCTTGATCCCGTGTGACAAAATTGATTACCTAATTAGCCTTACTGCTTTTAAATTGATTCCACTATTTTAATTATTTGAAATCGTTTTATACTTATCTGAAAAACAAATTATGAAATTTGGTATTATGATGTGGATTAATAGTTTTCTTTACTAAATATAATTACGCAATTGTTTCTCTGCTTGTCTTTTTAGCTACTTAAACAGTTTAATTCCAATTTCTGCTTGAAAACACGTCTTTATACATATATGGTGGTTATGCAAAACATTATGGCAATAACAAAAAAAGGAAAGGACGACAGAAAACAGCGATTGTCACCTACTGCGCATGCGTATTGCTCTGTTAACTCATGTTAAATGTCGTCTTGTTGATCAATTGGACGTTAAAATGAGCTTTTGTGGAAAAACATAGTTGTTTCCGTTGACATTTCAAAATTATTTTGCGAGATTGTTATCTTTTAGCATAAACCATTAGTGATTACTTAATTCTTTTGTCGATTATAATTAACATATAACTAAACAGGTAAAAGAACCGGAAAGTTAAAAACTATAATACGCATGTTGTTGTCACGACATATTTTTCGTTCACAAGGAACATGCTAGTTACAATTATATTGTTTTTTCCGCTTTACATCAAATAAAGTTTGACTACATGACTTAATTACAGCAGCGAACCGCCAACAATTTTGACCGCTGTGTTTGTAAAAAAGTTGTTTAAAAAACAGGTTTTATCCTCGTCTAATATCAGAGTGATACTTTCTAAAGTACACCTAGAACAACTAGCTTTGTTTCATATGAATTTAAATAAAACATTGGTTAATAATCAAGATGAAAGTCGTTTTAAATTTGTCAACGTGATTAATGAACTTACACCTGTTTCGTGTACGGAGGTGTATAAATAGTTTACTGGCAAATAAGAGTGGGGTTGTGGATTTTCTGGTTGTCACAAGAATGTGCATCCTGCATTATCTTGGAAATACTTTTGCTGTAGACAACTATATTACTAGTGCTAATACAAAGTGTGACAATTGTTTTAATCTGCCATATTAATCATTATGTAGAGGGTTGCGGAGCGGGAACAGGTCCCTATGTTCGCAAGCGAAATTTACATTATACTTCATGACAGATATTGAGAGAACTTTTATCTGCTCCGAAAGAAAGTTTAAAAAAGATCTTAAAAAAGGTTCCACGAGTAGAATGCAATCTCGTCCCCAGAGCTTTTTTTTACTTTTTGATATGCGTGCTGGCGCAAAATAAGCCCTGGAAGAAGATATTTACAATATGCATGCGTTTTCATAGCGAAAAAAACATCAAACATTTTGAAGCTTAGGTTATCATAAGAGTTTCTATAATTATACGGACTGTTACGTTTCCGGGGATTTTCTGTTTGCTATTAACAAAAATTCTACCAAAATCGGAGAACGAAAATTAAAAAATCCGAATACGCGCTTAGTAAAGAACCTTAAAAACATTTTTATACAAAGCAGAAATAAGATGTAACTGAGCAATGTTATGTGTACTCTCATAGAGCATTTTGCTGGCTATTGACCTGCATTGTAGTGTCTTCAAATTTGATAAATCGAACAAAACATTAATGAATCGAACCAGACATAACGTAACGTGACGGACAACATTGTTTTTCAGGAACTTTTTTCTTGTTCTACAAACAGTAAAAGCAACATCATTATTTTTTTACAGTTTCAATATTTTATTATCCCAGTTAAATTATAAATAAACTGAATAAACATACAAAAAGGATGTGTTCAACTTTTACAATAACAAAACTAAAGTTCCTCCCTAACAGCTGATGTGGAGTTAAAAAAATGTACGTGGACTATTCTTTTCCAAAAAAACGGTCACTGTTTTTTTCAGGTTGTGCAATCTTTAAAATAGATACAAAGAAAGAAAAAGTAAGTTCGGACGATTGTTTAGAGCAAATGTTCAAGTCAATATGCTTTATGGGTAAAGATTCGTATCACAAAAGTCGAAAGAGAATAGTAAACTCAATTCATTTATCTACTTTAATAAATCCCCGCGAAAATTTTAAAAATTTCTTGGTCCGCGAAGTTTAATTTTGTGTTTCTTCGTTTTCAAAGTCTGAGGCTTCTTTTTTGTAGGCTCAATTAATTAACGGAGTACTGAAGATGAAACGATAAAGGAAGAGTGACAAAGGTCTCGAATCGGTTGACCCTTTTAAGGATATTTATCCGTTGCTCCCAGCTTCTAGTGCAGATGATCAACCAAATATGAGTTCTCTTTCCAGCCTTACGGATGAACAATTGAAAGTTTCTCACACCCCACGAAATGAAATAGTAGTGAATGTAACGGATGAAGAATCAGCTTTTTTTGAATTCAATTAGAATTTCATTTCGTTTTTTATCTAGTTGTGCTTATTCTACCTGACGTTATAGTTGTTTTGAAAGAGCTTTGAACTAAAATGCAAAACTACATTTAGTCTTGGTCGGTGTAGAATTGACCAGTGTAACGAGGGTTGATGAGATAGTGCCATTCGGTCAAAACGCTTTACACAACTTACTTTACTTTATATTGTAGAAGAACTGAGCGGGATTCGCTCCGCGGTCCCCAGAACTGGGAGGCGCAGACGAACCCACTACACTACGTGCGGCAATATGTTAGTGATGAAGTCAGATAGTTTATCAGGATGGTGTGTATACGTAGGTGAATATTTATCATAAATACGGATATGCATTTTTATTTATTTTCATTGCGTCAACGGTGAAAAAATTTCTTTCAAATTATCAATTAAATTGGCATTTTCAATAAAAATAAAGATTACAAGGAGTTTGGTGGCCTTGCCCATCGCCAAGCAAACAACGGTAAAAGATTTTTATAAAGTTGTAGTAAAGTTGTGAAAAAGTTATATTAGCATAACACCTTTAAACGTTTATTAAAATTCTTGTTTCTGAACATCCGATAATCCGAACATTCGTTAATTTGAACAAATAATTTAGTCCCTTGCGTGTTCGAATTAACGGACGTCTACTGTAATTCAAATCATTTGTTCTTTTTTGTGACGTATTATACGAGCTGTTGTTGTTACCTAACACAACTTACGCAACTCTATGAACAACGCAAAAACGTTTTTAGTTTGGCTTTATTTTTTTTACAGTTTTTTTTTGAATGACATTTTCGAATGGGACAGTGTTTTTAAAAATAGCGACCTCATTCCCAGAGCTTAGAGTAAGCAGGAAAAATGTTGGGATAACCGAGACTGAGGGAATTTGACTTTTCGAGTGAAAAAAGTGACATTTTCGTCAAAAAATTTTACAAATTTGATTTTCCTCAGCTGTATAGTAGAAAATGGGCTCCGCAGCACTTAGCTCGCTGCTCTCGCTTCGCTTAGATCCGGAATTATTTTTTTTGGAACAGCTAACTTTGATTTCTTTTAAAAAATGTAAACTTTACAATTAGACTTTACAATAACATGTTATAACAAACTAGTCGTTATCCCATTAAGGTTTTGTGTGTCATAAGGTAGACAGATAAAATACGGCTATTATTATAAACACTGGTCGGTGACTGTTTAGAATCCTCTGATTTTATACCACATTTCATTTATCTTCCTACTGTGGTACAATAGGGAGAGAAATTTGATACATTTTGCGCAGAGACAGACAAAATACGGATATTATTAGAGCCAGAAGACCCAGCATCAAAATTCCAGGTTAAGCTGCAAGTGAAGATGTGACCTGACGTTGAATACTCTTTTGAACGCTTTATATTAGTCGTAAACTGAGCCATACGATCAGGTAAAGCGTTAATTAAGTGGAGCGCATACACTATTATAGTGTTGCCACTGCAACATACCTTTCAAAATATAACTTTCCCGCAACGATAAATGAAATAAAAAGAAATTTGCAAACTGTTGTTACTGTATCATATAAAAAATAATCGGTTAATATCATTTTATTTTGCGGAATAAGTTTTTGTAAAAAGTTAAAAAAACAATCGTGACACCGGGCTGAGCGCTTAGTACAGTTAAACCGTGTTGTACAGGCGTATAGGGAGAATACACTTTTAAAAAAAGTTAAAAAAGTTAAACGGTGTTGCACATCCGTACAGCTGTTATTACCGAGAAAGTTTAAAAATTAATTGTATTAATAGGCGTAATACCCTTTTCCAAAAAAACTTCAATGCAACTTTGGTTTAAATAAAAACACAGGAAACAGCCTGTCGTTATCCGTCTAGTTAAAACAACCGCTCAGCCATTTTAATTGCAGAAAAAGTTTTCAGGAAATAATAAAAATTGTAGCTACCTAGCTAACTGCATTTAGCATAAGAATTATTGCTTAAGAACATTGTTGTAGCCAAACCGCATTTTTTTTACTTTCACTTTTTAGCCAAAGATATAGCTAAGGAGCTAGCTAAATAGCCACGCCTGAACATAAAAATAAATGGTGGCTAGAATAAAAGGCTTACGGAATATTAAAAAGTAAGGCTTTCGAAATCTTCATTCCTAGCCAAAACTCCTAAAACTGGTGCGTTTAAGATCTGTACGTGGTTAAAAAACTTGACAATATATTTATGTTAACATTGAAAATAGCAGAAACAAATATTACAAAGTATAAAATTTTCAGGAGATAAAAAAGTCAAACAGGCCTGCAAACTTCACACAGTGACCACACATGAGCATTTTCCAAATAAAAATGGCCTTCATTCGTCCAGCCGCGAAGATCTTGGATTGTTGTTTTTGGAAAACTACACGCGAGCAGTCAAAACAAAGTCGGTAAAAAGATATCTTATTTGGTATTGGTATGCATTTAAAAAATTTTGCGTTTCCGTATAAAGACGCCCCTTTCGCGGACAGACAGGCAAAATACGGCTATTATTAAAGAGGTTATCCGAGAGACATGGAGGCCAAACGTCGAGTTAAGTCGTAATTAAATGTCTGCCCAGGTGATACAAACCAGGTTCAACGCTTAAGTGCTTGTGTACAGGGTGTCCAAAACGAAAAAAAATTTGTCCAAAATACCACTATCTTCTAAAAATTTTAACATTCTGTTCAAAGTTTTTGATAGCCAAATAAAGGTTGTTTAGAATAGTCTCATAATTCGCCTAGAAAAAGGCGAAAATTTGTCTGAAAATCTGATACTCCAATTTTTCCTTACTACCGGTAAAATCCGAGAAAATAGAAAGTCAGGTTAATCACGTGTCCAAAAGTTTGCAGAAGGATTTATTGAAATGAAATAAAGTTGTGTTATAAGTTTCAGGTTTTAAGAATAATCCTAACGAAACTTATTATATATTCCTGAATAAAAGGATTGCATAAAATTTTAAGGGGTGTTTCCGAGTAATGCTTGAGAGGTATGGGACCTAAATACATGACAAGTTTGGTGTCAGTTACAACTTGTAGTTACCCCATTAGAGCAAAAACTGTCAGTCAAGGTGCTATTTTGAGAAATAAGTTCACGTGAAACGTCGCACATCTGTCTAGACTGCTTACAGCAGTGCGCCCTATAGACGTAATACCTATTTCAAACAATAGTTTATCGCTAACTTTTAAGTAGACACTCGTTAGACCGTAGAGCGATCTACAAATCCGCAAGTGTTTCCGTCGAAGGACGATTATGGGCAAACAGTCCCAGAACGGCTATTATTATATGGAAGTACCAGTAAAATCACATAACGGAGGTGTTGAAGTTTGTAACATTTACCTGTAAATGTTACAAACAACAGTAAAAAAAAATAAGGCAAGCATGATATTGCGTAAGTATTAAAAATATAGATTCAGATGACTTCTTTTAATAAAAAAGTAAAAGAATGGTTACATCAAAAAGTTTAGACTTCTGTTTCGATAAAAGGTCCATATGCAATGAAAGGTGGACTTGGTAAATTTCCGCTAGCTCCGTACACTGCACACAACTTCAACAAGCATGGTTCCATTTTCCATGCGTATCGTACACCGGTAATTTTGTCTGATGGTTGCTTTTTGATAGTGATGTATAAACGATCTTTTTTGTGTGATGTAATTTTAAATCCAGTCCATACGTTTGATTTGTTAAAAGAAACCTGAAATGTGATTAAGGCAGTCTGAATTCTTTATATCGGTTAGACTTAATTTTCCCTTTCCATTTTATTTGTTTGTTTGTTTTTTCTTTTATTGGTATAAGCAATAGAAACAATTTAAATAGTTAACATAATACACCTTATAAACTTAGGGCATTTTAAAAACATGGCTATTGTTTTGTACGTGTACAAATGTAAAAATTAACTTTAAGTTGTATCTACCTCAAACCCAGCATTGGTTCGAATCTCAATTCCAGTTGTTCTCAGCGTCTCTTTTTTGTATGTTATTGTCATGACACATGTGGTTTCACATTTTGTTGATAACGTCACCTTGTCCACTACAGGGCCTGTCCAATATGTTTCTTCGTTGTAGGCAATATTGCGCGCTCCTAACACCAGTCTGTCTGCAATGTCACTTTTGTAGCGAGGGTGAATAGTGTCAAATGGTGTGGCATTGTCAGGCAAATCCATAGCGACGGCCATGAATGTTTTGGGCTGTTTTGGGTTTGGTACATATCCATATTCTGCCGTCTGTTTCCATCTTATAATTGGGAATTTTGGAAGGGGATAATCTTTCCCAATAACGGCGATCTAAATTGTTTTAAATTTTTGCAGTATGTAAAAATTGTGAGGATTTAATTGGACTTATTTCAAGAATTATTTTGTCCTATAGATTGATAGGTTATTGAATTAAAACATGCAAGAGACATAATAAGCATAACCAGCTGACAATTTTAACCAACACTGTAAGAAACCTAATCCTAATAAATTCTTCTGTAAATAAGAAAACAAGACGAAAAATACATAATAAGCAACCAGGTAAAAATGTGCTTAGGCAATATAGCTACCTGAACAAATCCAAAGGGAAACATTGAATCTGTACTTTTTTCAGTAGCTTTGTACCATTCCTTTCTCCACCCAGCAATCATAACTGGGAAGGTGCAATTATAAGTATATGGATGTTTGACGTTATTTTCGCCTTGGTACCAGATAACTCCGTAAACGGTGGTGTTCAACAGGGGATATACCATGGCATTCCAAAGAGCTGAAGCCGAGTTTTGATCACTAGTAAATACGTTCAATAATGAAAATGTAAAACAAATTTAGTGGCCAGAACATTTCATCACTTCGTGGTTGGTTATATTAGTTCCGTTTATAATTACTTAAGAAAGTCTGGGAAGGAAGAGATGTTTATATAAACTGTTCCAAAGGAGAGGTGTGTGTCTTGGTCAAAAAGACAATACCAAATAACGTAGCAAACATAAACACACGCATGAAGAACACCAATCAAAGCTGTTTCTTTTACCTGCCATAAAATCCCTAATATTCCCCTTTTTTTCCTGTTAAGAACGTATTCCGTCATACACTCTTTTTTGCGGTTAATTTGTTTGAAGCTTAAATCTGACAATTTTGTTTATATGTATTTTTGATATCTTTACAAGCACGTTGACGTTTTCATAACAACCTACTTTCTAGAAGCGTTACATTTTGCTAGCATATCTGGTGACGACCAAGCTTCTATACGCGTCCCACCAACATTAGAAGAGATCAGACCAATTGGAACATGGTATTGATCAAACAAACGCCTGCCATACATCCAGCATAATGCTGAAAATCCTGACAGTTTTCCTAAAGGAATCGCAACGTTTATTTAACACATTCCATGAAAAAAGTACAGTTACGGTTGTATTCCTTATGCCCTTACTTTCTACTAAGAAGCTGCAATGTAAACTAATTAATCTGTGAACCAAATCATTGCGTAAATTGCAGTGCAATAAAAGTAAAGATGAGAAGTGATAAGATGTTGTAGCTTTTTGGTTATTAAAGGGGCACAGGTTTATTTAAGAGGGTACCTGTTCTTGCCTAAGTTAACATACCTGAAGTTGGTAAGCTCCATTGAAGAGAAATACTCTTCGTTTTCAACTCATGTATTGTTACATTCGAAAAATATCTGCCTACTTCAAATAATCGAAGTTGGGGATAATTAAAGGCAAGATCCATTTCTTTTTCAGCTTGCATTGCCTAAATACAAAACAAAATCTAAATACCTCACACGTAAGGGATTGTTTACAAATGACATCAACCGTTAAAGGGGGAGAGGTTATGCTTAAGTTAACGCTGGTTGACCAGGGAGGGGAGAGGGGGAATTGTCACAACGTTTGTGTATGGATATAAACTTTAAAGCCTTTTTTTGAATAAAAGATTTTGATTATTTCTGAGTTGAAACAATGTAAATGAAAAAGTTAGCACTCCAGTCTTGGTTTTAAGCCTACCTATATCTACATTAATACTAACGCTATAAAGATGGACACAAAGAATAACTTTTAAGGTAATTATATCATAGCACTTGAGATAGGAAAACAACTTTTTGCGTACGCGTTTGTATCATCATGTTCGTTATATGATAGTAGTGAATTATTGTTGATGTTTCAGCTACCTGCGCACTCCGTTCAAAAAATAATCTGCATGGAATCAACTGTTTTTTCAGCCGGAGGGCATTGGCATCGTGAGAGTATTTTACAGGTGTCCCATAAAAACACACAAAAAAAGCAGAAAACAAGAATGTATGCTTACGTGTGACGTAGGAAATACCATGTTACTCTGTCCACTACAAAACCATACATCACCAAACAAGACATCACGTAAACTAATCGATTTGCCATCAACGTTTGATTTACAAATAATGTCATACGGTCCACCAGCTTTGTAAGGTTCCAGCACTATTTTCCATGCGATAAAGCCACGTGAATCTGATGTACAAAAATAATGTGAAACATGAATAGTATGATTAGTACTTATAAAGAAAAATAATTTCTTGAATTCTAAAGTTTTCTGAATCAACTGTTAACATTTTTCTTATTACCCGAATTTGGTTTAATTTGGTAGCCCAATTATTTCTCTATGCTAAGGATCCACGAAATAACAATGCACTGCGGCACATAAGATATGGAAAATTTTAAAAGCTGCATTTACATACACGCATTGAAGTTTAACGTAGCAAGTAAGACCGCTACGTCATTTTTTGCTCGGAAGAAACACGACGTAAGGGTACGTAAGCCAAATGGACGAAAAACGGTTCAATTTAAAATTAAAAATTAAAAATTAAAAAAAGTTGTGTTTTTTGTGCAATTTATGCATTCAATATTTATGTACAAATCAAAATGGTGATCAAAGAAGAAGAATTGTACAATTGAAGGATCTATGTACAACATTATCCTGCCATTTTTAATAAAAGGCATAATGAATTCCATCAAAAAGATGTCAAAAAATGCATGAAAAGTAGCGGAAGAAAGGGTTTATAAGGTTGCTTTGGAGAGCCAAATAAAATCGAGAGATTAACATTTCGGGGTGATTATCCCGCAATCTATTGTACACCACAAGCAAATTTTCGCGGAATTATCCGTGGACTAACGACGTGTATTTACTTAATTACTTACCTTTGAACGTTTTAGTGTAGTAAGTCTGTCTTTCGTTGGTTTTAGTATGCTTTACAGAAACACTTATGATAGTATAACTGTCGCTGTACCCCCACAAAAATGCACGCTGTGGCGACCTTTGTAACACCATGTGATCTGCATAATGATTTGCAAAGCGAAATGTTGCGTAGTTGTCACACAGAACGCCCGAGATTAAAAATAAATAAATCCAAATTGTTTGAAACATATTATTCTAAACTTTTCACTTCTTTCATAACCAAACTAAATGGAACGTTTTTCTCTAGTGGAAGTTTACTTGTATAATCTTTTTATTTCTGTGTTGTTTAACATAATATTTTTTCACTCGAGTTTATATTTTCTTTCAATGTGATTTTCTGCTGTTGAAAAATAACCTTATGTGTGTTATGTTATGTTTTCAAACACGTTAAAGGCCTGTAAAGTTCATTATTCTCACTTTACTGATGCATTTTAGTCACTGTTAGAGATTAGGATAATCTCTACAGATTAGGATAATCTCTAACAATGACTGTCTTGTACCATAAATTTGGCAATTTTGAGATAAATTCCTTTAAAAATTTTCGTGCTCATATCGCATACAAAATTTCTTAGGGATTAGACAGATTCCCATATTTCCGCCGCATGCTACGAACGATCCTGGATAACACCCAAAGCAATTGTTTCTACCGTTCTGTACTAACTTTGTTAACTACTGCACTGAATGCCGTCCATGACATTTTGAGTTCCTTAACACAAGATTCTAAGCCCAGTAATATCAAACGTTGACACCACAAGCACACTCTTCCCAACCGATTTTTGAAATGCGGTTTTCACCCCTGGAAAGCAAAAGACGTAGCTTTCGAAAATAGTATTGTTTTTGATGAGACGCCCGGTGCAAGCAGTTTAATAGCCGGAAACAGGACATGTGCGTGCTCTATAAGAGAATTTGTCAGATTTAAAGAACGCTAAAGTAGTTTTACGGCAAATTTAAGTTTAATAAACCCTTTAAAAAATTGCTTCGGATTCGGTAGTCCTTTGCAGTGTTTTAAGATTTATAATGAAAAGATTGACACAAAACGTTGCGTCATACAAATAATATGACTTATTTAAAATGCGACAAAAACTTTTATATCTTTTTAAATATTGTGTCCAGGTGAATCTAACTTTTTTCTCCAGTCTCCCTAATTGCCATAGGAAACATTATTTAGAAATTGTTGTCGTCCCATTTTTTTTCTTCATACGCTATTTAAAAATAATTGAACTTTTATACAGTTTTTACCTTAAAACACATATAATATGAATATAAGAATAAAAGCCATAATTTCACACAAATACATATTAATTAGCATCTCTCTCAATAAATCTGTTTCTTTAATCATGATTTTGAAATAAAACCTCACCTGAAGTACACATTTTATAAATTATCCAACTAAAAGCGATTTTGAAACAAAAAAAAAACACGTCCTTGATTGTTCGCTGTGGTATACTATTTTCGGAAAAATATATCCCGTTTGCTCTCTTTTATGTAACTTGAAATGTCGCTTTAAGAATTTCAAAACTTTTAGATGACGTCATCAACATGAGTGGGTGTTTTGGCCCTGCAGACAGAGAGACTGGATAACAAAAGGCTAACCTACTGCAAATATAAAGTCTATAAGCATTCAAAGAAATTATTTAACTTGTTTGTTTTTTGATCAAAAAATGTGCATTGAAATCAAGTATAAAAAAACAACAAGATCCCGCTATTAATAAATTACTACCACAATATTCGCAATGGTGACACACCACATTTTGTTTTTTAATCAACACAAACCAAATTGTTATATGCTACTATACGTGAGGTAATTTTTTTGACTTCTTTGTGTACAATTAACACTGGGTGTTCTAATGTTACTATATGTAAATTTACGTTCAGTATTGTAAACCAAACTTGTATAGTTTTTTGGAAAAGCTGATTGAGCCTAAAAGCATGTGCGACACGGTTTACCTGCAGTAAGTGTTCAATCCAATGTCGCAGTTATTTTGTTAAAGGAAATATGAGGACCGAAAAATGATGGACATTTTAATTTTTAAAGTAATGGTGGTCAGTGCTGTTTGTAAGTCTGTTTCACCTTTTTGTCCTCTATAAGCTTTTTATTTTTGTAATATTAGTTTATTGGATGTTCTAAAATGTTAAAATAAATGTATTGTCACGTTTTTAGTCACGCACAGATCTTAAACGCACCAGTTAGGATTTTTGACTAGAAACGAAGATTTTGGAGGCTATCTAGCTAGAGCCTTACTTATTACTATTCTGTAGGGTATAAGAGCTTTTTATCCTACCCACCATTTATTTTATGTTGAGACTGTAGCCATTTAGCTAGCTTCTACATTTGGCTAAAAAGGGGTATAAAAATGCAGTTTGGCTACGACAATATTCTTAAACAATAAATGGTATGCTAAATGTTGTTAGGCATAGGAAGCTAAATCTTTTATTTTTCTTGAAAACTTTTTGTGCAAATAAAATGATTGGCAGATTATTTTAGCTGAACGGGTAACGACAGGTTATTCCTTGTATTTTCCCTAAAACCGAAGTTGTAATGGATTTTTTTTGGAAAGGGGTATAACGCTTATGCGCCTGCACAACTCTCTTTAACTATACTTAGCGGTTAGCCTAGTGTTAACAACAGACTTTTTGCAAAAGGCTGTTATGCCTAAGCCCATGTGCAACACGGTTTACCTGTACTAGGGTATCAGCCAACTGATAATTAATTTTTAAACTTTCTGAGGAATCAGACATTTACGGATGTGCAATGCTGTTTACCTGGACTAACTGCTCAGTCCTTTTAACAATGGACTGTTTCTTGTGTTTTTATTTAAGCAGAGTCTGCGAGAAAGTTTTTTTCCAAAGGGGACTATCCCTATAACACTGTTTAACTGTACTACGCAATCAGCCTGGTGTCACAATTAATTTTTTAACTTTCACAAAATGTTATTCCGCAAAATAAAATAATATTGACTGTTTGCTTTTGCTATGATAGAGTAACAACTGTTTGTAAACTTTGTTTTTTTTTTCAGCTATCGTTGCAGGAAAGTTTTTTTTTTTAAATATGTTACAGTCACAACACAATAATGGTGCATACGCTTTACTTGATTTACGACATATATATACTGCATACCTGTACTAAAGTGCACCACCTGATCGTTTGGCACAGTTTACGTCTCTTATTAAGCGCTCCAGAGAGTGTTCAACGCCGTGTCACACCTTTACTTGTGGCCTAGCCCGGCGATTCGACACCTCTTCTCTTTACTAATAGCCGTATTCCGTCTGTCTGTCCGCGAAAGACACGTCCTGTTACGGAAACACAAAATGCGATATATAAAGGACGGGTGACCCCGTGGAATTTTCCACCGGTTAACGACTAGTCCCTTTAACAATGGCCGCATTCTGTCTGTCTCTGCGCAACATGGCGTCGCAAGTACCGAGGCACTCGGAAAATCCCCGCGGCCCTGTAGCTTTATTTCGGATCCTCGGCAGACCCGTTTTTATCGGCTTCGTTGGACCTCTCACGCGTAATTGACCAATTATGAGGCTCGATTTTCACTAATAACTAATCCAAGTTCTTAGCGGCCTCAACATGCCGACGGAGGACACATGCTACGCTTACAAAGGCCATTTTTGGTTTCAAAGTGATGTTGTGAGGTTTGTAGGTCTCTTTTTCATCCTTTTCTCTTCTAAATACTTTGTATTCATGGGAATATTTAGATTCTGTATTTTTTCACATGTTACGATGAATATTTTATCACGTTTCCTAGCCATGAGTAAATCTTAAACGAACCAATTTTAAGTTTTTAGCTAGCTAAAAACGTAGCATTTAAGGCTGCATCCTGCTTTTAAGACAGCTAGCTAGCTAGCTAAAAGTAGCCAAATGCAGTTTGGCTGCAACACAATTCTTAATTCTTATGCTAAATGCGGTAAGGGAGCTACCAACTTTATAACTGCAATGAAAGCTTATGCTGCAAAATAAAATTGCTGAGTATATATTTTTTTACTGAACTTGACAAATAGTGAATGCTGCAAAAACAGACTGTACATGATAAAGTGAGGCAGTAGCCTGAATTTTTAACCGAAGTTGAGATAAAGTTTTTTTTAAAAATTGTGTTACGCCTATTGCATATACGTATGTGGGACACAGTCTACCTGTACTAAGGGCTTAGTCCAATGTTAACAACGGGCTGTTTCCTGTGTTTCTGTTTAACCGAAGTTGCGATAAGGTTTTTTATAGAAAAAATTACATGGATGTGTCAGATTGTTTACCTATGTTAAGCGCTCAGCTTAACAGTTTTTGAACTTTCACTGGAAACATTCCCTGAAAAATAAAAAAGGTTGGGCAGCTGCTTTCGTTATAACGGGGTAACAATGAATTGTAATCTGTGTTTTTATTTTAGCTAGGTTGTCGAAAGTTATTTTTTGAATAGATATTACACTGGAAACACCATAAAGTTGTATCCACTTTAATTGATTTTCTACACATTAGATGGCTGTACTAAACAACTTTACCTGAATGTGTGGCACAGTTGACGGTTCTTATTAATCAAAGCGTTTAACGCCGGGTAACACAGCTACTTGTGGCTTAACCCAGCTTTTCAACAGAGTGTATCCTGTGTTTTATAAATCAAAGCTGCAATAGTTTTTTTGAAAAGCGTATTAGGCCTAAACGCAGGTGCGACACGGTTTACGCAGGTGCGACATGGTACTAAGCGCTCAGTCCAGTGTCACAGTTAATTTGGTAACGTTTACTAAAAATTATAACGGAAAATAATATAATATTGACCAATTGTTTTTGCTATGACAGGGTAAGAAATGGTTGTAAATTGTGTTTTTATTTCGGCTAAAGTTGCTGTACAGTTATATTTTCAAAAATACGTTACAGCCAAACACTATAATGTTGTGTGCGCTTTACTCCATTCACAACATACTGCATACTTGTAATAAAGCGCTCCACCTGACTGTTTGACACAGTTCGCAATTTTTTATAAAACGCTTCATGATATGTTAAGCAGTTAGGCAGCTACCAATTTTACTACTGCTATAAAAACTTGTATTGCAAAATAAAATTGCCGAGAATTTTTGTTTTGTCTTTCACGTAGTTTAACAAAAGTTTAATTTAGAAAGTTTCCTATACAAAATTCATGATTAATTAACTCTTATTGTTCCTTCGATGCAGTTTCTTTGTTATAAATAACTACAGGGGCAAACAAAGTTGCGGACAATTAACATTGCGTTGTCTATTTCATTAAAGAAGTTTTATTTATTCGCGCCTTTTAAAAGAAATTAACAAAAACAAGTTTTTGAGAATAGAAGGAGAACAATAAATTTTGGAAGGATTTTGTGAGTGATTTTTTGTTTGTCCTAAACATAATATTGATATTTATTTTGTAAATTTTGTTTAACCTTCAACAATTTATATTTTTTATAGGAATAATAAAGCTGAATGTGCTTATTTTTTGCTGAAACTTATGTTTTTAACTGAACAAAAAGGGGAAGGAAATGTCAAATTTAATTTTTTAAAAGCTATTTTCAAGAGAAGCCCCTTTTTTAACCTCAACCAGGCTGTAAAAATGCGCACCATAATGTTAAATGTATAATTTTATAAAATATAAATAATAATATATAAATATATAAAAAGAGAAAGCAGCGTAACACTACTTCCGATAAACTATACAATGTGTAGTTTACATTGCTTCCATACCTATAAGTGTATACTTCTAGGGAATATACCGCAGAGTAATTTTATAGCAGGTGCGCGAAAAAATTTCATAACAGGTGCGCAAATAAATTATGTCAGCTAATTCCCGTGGATTGTTCCACGGGTTAACGACTAGTTGTGTTATATTTCCATATTTTCTGTGTAATTATTTTAGTATGAACTAGAGATGCACACAAAACAGAAATTCACAGGAAAATAATAAAATATATTTGAAAATTTTTCGAGGACTTATTTTACATACCCTAAAGTTTAAAAATCTTATGTATTTCGTAAAAGCATTTCATGTGTCTCGCTAATGCGGTTACCATGTTTAGTGAAAGACAGACGTATACAAGTATCATAAAATAGACTAGCCGAGAAACCCAGCGTCGAACCGTGGGGTTAAGGCACGAGCAAAGGTGCGACCCAGCGTTAAACACTCCGTGGAGCACTTAATAACAGATGTAAACTGTGCCACACGATCAGGCGGAGCGCTTTAGTACCGGTATGTCGTAAATCAAGTGAAACGCGTACACCGTTATAGTGTTGCGACTGCAACATATTTAAAAAAAAAAACTTCCCTGCAACAATAGCTGAAATAGAAGCGGTGCTAACAATCGGTAAATATTATTTTCTTTTGCAGGATAAGTTTTTGTTAAAGTGAAAAAAATGATCGTGATATTGAGCTGAGCACTTGTTACAGCTGAACGGTGTTGCACGCACAGGCATATAGGGATAACACCCTTTTGAAAAAAACTTTCTTACAAACTCTGTTTAAATAAAAACACAAGAAATAAATCCATTGGTAACACAGGGCTGAGCGGTTAGTACAGGTAAACAGTGTCACAGATGAGTATAGGCGTAACAAATTTTTAAAAAAAAATTTATTACGATTACGACTTCGGTTAAAAAGAATTCAGGAAACCATCTGTCGTTATCCCGTTCAGTTAAAAAAAATACTCAGCACTTTCATTTTGCAGCATCCCTTTCAAAACAATAATAAAAGTGGTAGCTGTCATTTAGCAAAGGAATTGTTAGGAGTTGTGTTGCAGCCAAACTGCTTTTGGCTACTTTCACTCTTTAGCTAGAGGTAGCTATGGAGCTAGCTAAAAGACGCAATTTCAACATAAAAATAAATATAGGATTAAAGGATTAAATAAAGCTAGCTGACTTAAACATGTTGCCTCAAATCTACGTTTTAGCTAGCGAAACACTTAAAATTGGTTTGTTTAAATTTTATGCGTGCTTAGAAAACGTCATGATATACTTACCTTAACATGTGAAAACACACAGAAACTAAATAATCCTATTGGATACAAAATACTGAGAACAAAAAAGGATCGAAAGGAGACATACGAATTTCAAACCACCACTTCCAAACCACAATGGCCTTCGTAGGGGTAGCATGCTTCCTCCGTTGGCATGTTAAAGCTGTAAAGCACTTGGATTGGTCATTAGCGAAAATCCAGGCTCGTAATTGGTCTATTTTGCGTAAGCGGTCAAAGCAAGGACGGTAAAGAAACGGAGTATGGCGGGATCCGAAATAAAGCTGCAGGGCCGCGGGGGATTTTCCGCGGGTCTCGCTACTTGCGACGCCATGTTGGGCAGAAAAATACAGACAGAATACGGCTATTATTAAGGAGATTAGCCGGGGACACTGCGTTGACACACCTGGTCGAGCCACAAGTAAAAGGGTGACCCTGCGTTGAATACTCGGTGGAGTTCTTAAAAAGTGCGGTAAATTGTGCCAGACATCCAGGTGGAGCGCTTTAGTACAGGTATGCATTATGTCGTAAATCGAGAATAGCACTCACAACGTTATGGTGTTCCCAGTGTAATATATTTTTTAAAATATAACAATCCCACAAATTGAGCTGAAATAAAAACACAGTTTACAACCCGTTGTTACCACGTCTTAGGAAAAACAATCGGTCAATATTATTTTATTTTGCGAAATAAGTTTTCGTGGAATTTAAAAAAAAATCAATCGTGACACTAGGCTGAGCACTTAGTACAGACTAAACATTTCTTTTATTGCAACTTCGATTTAAAAAATACAGGATGGAACCCGTTGTTACCCTGTCCAGTTAAAAAAAAGAAATTACTTAGCAATTTTATTTTGGGGAGCAAGTTTTCATAACAGCAGACAAAGCTACCTAACTGCATTTTGCATAAGAATATCAAGAATTCTATTGTAGCTAGCCAAAAAGTATTTGGTTAGTCTCACGTTTTACTGTACCACGAGCTAGCTTTTTTTATTTGTATAAGGAGTCACAACCCCGAATACACATTAATAACAATGTGCCAAACTGAATAAAAACTAGCTGCCTTAACCAGGATGCTGCCTAAACGTGTGCAGGTAGCCACAATCTTCAAAATAGTTTGTTTAAGTTTATACATGGCTAGAGAATGTGATGAAACATTCATTTTACCATGTAAAAACTTATAGAAAATATATAATTCTCAAGAGAAAGTGTACTCAAAAGAGAAAAAGATCAAAATAAGACCTATAAACCTAACACTATCACTTCCAAATCAAAATGGCCTATGTAAGCAAAGCCCGATCGCTATGTCGAGCCTGCGAAAAACTTGGATTGGTGATTAGTATAAATCAAGGCTCGTGATTGGTCTATTACGCGTGAGTGGTCAAAAAACGCCCGTAAAGTCGGGGTCTGCGAGGACCCTAAATAAAGGGGCCGCGGGGATGTTCCGTGTGTCTCGCTGCTTGCGATGTTAGGTTGCGCAGAGACAGACAGAATACGATTATTATCATGGGGATGGTTAAGTGAATAACCACTAATTTGTGACTTCCTGTTTATGCTTAATTGCCAATTATGTTAATTGCTTTCTCAAATCAAGGAAAAGGAGGAAATCCAACAGAAAAAAAGTAATATCCGAATATGAATATCAAAAGGTTATAGCCCTATCAGCTTCCCTTCAGTCTTTATGGCGCCTGCGTTCTTTGATATACATGCGTTGATAAACTGTACCCAAACCATTTTCTGTCTGAACCAACTCGCACACTCGCACACTTTGCTTTGCAGTATGGCTGACATACAGGTTATAATAAATTCAAGAACAAAAATTACGCACTCCTACGTCCACATTTTCAACATAGCCTTGCTGTCGGTATCTTATAAAGGTGCCTTTTACCGAGCCTCTTGTGCAACGACAGCGGTCGCGGATGGCTTATATCCATTGATTAAACAAAAGGTATTTCGCAGTCTTCCTTTAGCTGATTCATATGTACCGCGAAGCTTTGGCAATACTTTGACGGAAAATAGCGCGAGAGACCATTTTGTGTCATTATGGTGTTGCGGGTACAAACGGCATACGGGTATTAATAATATATATAAGCGAAAAATTTGTTTGTTTAAATATTTGACAGGAAAAGAGCGTTCCTGTAATGTAAGGTTCCAAATATCATAATAGGAATGTATAAAATTAGATAAAGTTTAGGGAAGATTTTGTCATTATTTAAAGAGTGATTTTTGTTAAAAAGAAAATATTGATAAAAATTGAGATATATTATGTTATATCCAGTTCTAAATGCGTGTTAATCTATGCTAAATTATCATTCAGAAAAATCCGCGGGAATTTGCCTTGTACTACTTCCAACAACCATCTTTGGCTCACAGACGGAGAGTTGGGTATTCTAACATAGATTGTACAATTTATGGAGCTTTATTTTTTACATAGATGTTATACTGTTTTGAAACAACTTCGTCACGACTTCATGTATTCTCAGCGCAACATGAAAGGACAAAGTCTTGACAAAGTAACAGTCCTCACTACTTTATATTGTTTGCAGTATAATAATAATAAGCTTTGTTGCAGACTTATGTCTCATTTTTATCTCAATGAAATCATTGCAAATCAAATCATTGCAATTACTCTCCTTAGATTCTGATGAAATCATTTTTCCCAATTCAGTTTTCAATTTTACAAGGAGTAAAGGCTATAGCGTAAGTAAAATAAGAAAAAATGACATTATTATTTATTGCAATGTCGTCGTTGAAATTGCTTCTTTGTTGCTACGAAACTTTGAAGAAGCCGGAAATTAGTGCCAACGTAACAAAACCACAAAAAATCAGAAAATAATGGTCCAGGGAAACTTCACGCACACTTTATGTTTTTAATTAAAGTTATGTCATAAATTGAGACATGTCAAATAGCTAGACACGTTAAATAGGCTGAGCACTTTGACTGTGTAATGAGTAGCGTGGTTGTTCTTATATTTTTTTCTCTTCGAAACTGAAGATTTTGGCTTAAAATTTTAATTTATCAAGTGATTAATTCCTTTCTTGTTTTGTTGCGGGTTGATAATGTAACATGTTCCATTTTTGTATAAATAAAGAAAATATTAGAGTAAGATACGTATTTATACATATTTCTTTATCTCCAATCTGGATATAGTTGGTGAACATCATAGCAACAAGTTGTTAGTCGTTAATCCTCATGATTTTTATCTTCTTCTAAGTTCTCTGCGCAAAAACTGTGCTTAGTTGAAAAATCATGAAATACAAAAGAAACCTAAATCATTTTCAAATCATGTGGCCATGTTCTTTATGTCAGTGATAAATAAGAAACAGCAACAGTGGGAATTACATCCGCTTTAAAAGCCAAGGCAATAACCTTCTTTCCTACCTTTTATACCAACACTTTCTCTATCCGTTCAAGGCATCGTTATGCTTGCAATTAACAGAATCTCGATCAGTGTGTTATAACAAACAAATTTCCTTCATAAATCATAACTTTGTTTCAACCTTAGTTGACCGATGTCATTTGAATTGTATGCTTCATCATGTTCACATTTACTTCCTGATACGTGTAATTCTTTTGAGATGATTCTCTGAAATCTCATCCAGGATTTGACAATGTGCTACCGAATAAATTAATTTCGTCACATTGAATGCTATTTGGCAAAAAGGTGTGGCAATAAACTTGAAAATTTAAAAAATTTCTACAACATACCTTGCTAAACTTTAACATTTAAAGAAAGTACACAAATTGCTAAGGATTGCATTGAAAGATAATGTTTCTAAGATTGTTAGAGGTCGAAAAACTATTGCATTGCTAAAATGGTGTCTGCTATATAATTATTACCTGCAATCAGTAAGCATCAGGAGTATGTACAAATAATTGGTAAAAAGGAGTTAGGAAAAAAGAAAGGAGAAACACATACATCCATCTTACAAGTAAAACATTCCATAATTGCGTAATTCTGAAGCAAAAAGTTTACTCGTTACATTTTAAACGAATTTTACTAGTATTACCGTCTCTATTTCTTGGCCAAGGCAGGGAGAGGGGGGATGAGGGAGGGGGTCCCCACTTGTCCTTCCATTTCTTGTTATAATTTCTGACATACCATTATAAAAAGTGAAGGTTGGTGAGTTTTGATAATGTTTAGTTAGTTTCAGGATAGTCAAGAAATTTGATATGACGTCAAGTGATTTTTTTACAGTGACTCATTAGTTGAAATGTAGTCAGAAAAAAAAGATGACAAAAGTTTTTTCTTGAGATATCTTTATTAGCAAACGTACAGTAATATTGTGGCCTTGCTAATGTTTTATCAACTGATTTTACACATTTAAGGGCCTGCTTGCATGTAACCAGGGCGAAACCAACCCCCTACTCTTGTCTATGGCATACGGGCTAGATTTCATCCCTGGGCAAAAATTCATGATTTTTTCATATAACCAAATTGCTCCGGGTGAAAATTCATAAAACGTTTTTTCGTTCCCGTGTGAACTCTCACTCCGGGGAAAATTCCGCCCCTCTTGCATGATAAACGGTTGCATGATAAGGCTATATGATAAACTTATCTTTGACTGAGTGGCGTTATTTAAACCTTTTTATCTTAATTCTCGTGCAATGTTTTATCAAATACTTATGTAGAGTTTTATGATAATACGATGTTGTGTCGTCACTTTTTGTGGGAACATTTGAGCCCCATCAACCACCAAACATGGCCATGCGGTACTTATAAATATCCCGGCTTAAAAAGGGTTAGATTGTTTTAAAAAGCTCGCACATTGAAAGAAAGATAATTCGTGTAATTGAACAATGATTAATTGAGTTGCCAGAGTATTTAACTTTGTGGTGTAGTGTTTTTACAAGTTTTGTTTGGCCACATTTGAAAAGGAAAAAATATGGCGTCCGATAGTGAAAAAAATAACAATAGGTTTAATAACAAAAACCCGCCTTTTTTCTGTTTTTTAGGCTAATATTAGCATTACCTTGAGAGATGATCATGATGCGCCAAATATAAAATATAAGCTCAGTAAACAGTTAAAATAATGATGATCTTTTTTGCTAATTGCTTTAAAATCATATCAGCAGAAATATTATTTAATTCATCTGTTAACCACTGCATTTTACAGAAGGTAAAGAAAATCCTTTAGAAAGTACAAACAACCCACTTCTACTAAAAGACTGATGGAAAGCTTTACAATTTATATTCTAAGTATTAGTTAGAAGCATATGCCAGTATCCAATACGTCAGGGTGTGAAACGTCATTCTTTCAGCATTATGCAATTTTGACATTTTATTGTAATTATGCAAAAAAAGGAAAATGTCCCACGTTTTATTGTTTGCAATTTAACGTCCGCTTGCATTGAACTCCCTATAAAACACAACTTGTATCTCAAACTTCAATAAGAATCAATAAGAAAAGAAATAAGAAAATTAAACGTTAAGTAAAAAGAAAGATGAAAAAAATGTTGTGTTTACAGGCTGCTGTTTCGATCGTTATCGCAACATCATTTTGGATGAATACGCTAGAAGCAAGAGCTATTTCTAAAAAAGAAATTAAGGAGGTAAAAAAAGAGGCGAACAATCTGATAGATTTAATTATTGAAACCATGGAACAGATTGAAGGTAAAAAAGATGAGAAGGGTTTAAATACATTTACTGGAAAATGTGATGAAAAGTGCAAAAGAATTAAATCGCTGTATGATAATTTGGAACAGACACATAAAAGAAAAGCTGCGCACTGGATATGATTTTGAACGAAACTTGAAAATTTGTCCATGGGGTAGAGTAAAGCGTTGCGGGATGTTTATCAGAAAAGCAATAAAGAAAGAGGAGAAAAAATGAGTAAATTTTATAAAAATCATGGTTTGCTGGCAAACCAGTAATAAATATGGGAGAAGAGTTTTTAAGAAAATAATATTTATTTACAAAAAAAAAGATTTGTATGTATGCAGAGATATCTATTTTTTATTCATGACAATATAATAATATAATTTAAATTCGAATACTTAGTTGCTTATTTATTTATGCGTGCGCATATTTCAGAACAAGGCATACCATGGAAAAATAGAAGCGAAGAAAATACATACACTTTATTATCTATCCACACATAGAAATGCCAAGAAGATTTAATTTTTCTTTGTCCAATCATAATTTGACGCTAAATATCCCTGACGCACGCATATCTCGCGGGGTGACGGGATTGGATACCGCCCCTCCCCCCCCCTGCCCAGTTTTTATATTCATTTTTTGGAATCGTTTGTTTTTAATCTTTTAGTCGTAAACATTTCTATGAAATCCTTTTAATCGGGAAGATAAAGAGCTTTCGTTTTATAAAGTTTGGGGCACGTAATTAACCCGATTTTCCGATTTTTGTGGACTAACCTGAAAACCGGGAAATTGGGTTTTTTGACAATTTCTTTTATTTATTTTATGCGAATTTTGTAGAAACCAGAAAATATGTTAAATAACTTTTAATTGACTAACAGAACTAAAGCAATTAGGTTTTGAGCACAAATTTCAAACTTCTGAAGACGTCGCAGAAAACAAAAGTGATAATTAAAGCTGTCATTTCTCCCCTCATGACGTACCAGATGGAATTGAATAGAGTTAACATAATTTGTAGAAGAATAGGGTGACGGGAGGGGGGGGTACGGCAGGTTATTTCAGCCCTTACACGATTTTATCGCTTATTTCTTTCCAACAGGGCTTAAACTTCGCGACATTTAATATAATATATCAAACCAACCGCATTGCTAAATGTAGTCCCATCAAAATATCTTGATTCTTGAACGATGTGCTTACTCTTTTTGTGTATTTTTTTCGAAGGAAATATTATGCGAACGAATGTTTTAGAGCAACTCCCTACCTCCCTACTAATTATAACCACAAAATTATTCCTCACAGGAAACCAATCAGCAGTCACATATTATCCTCTATAAAGTATAACAATTGATTACATTTGTTTGGGTAAGTAAAACCATTCACACTAACCGCTTAACCAATCAACAAAACCAATCAAGTTTCACACTTACCTTCTTTAAATAGTTGAGAATTGATTATATTTGTTTGGGTGAGTGTAAAGCTATTTGCACTCAAATGAAGTATTTCACGATAATGATCACGTATTTTGACAGCACGAGGTCCGTTTGCGATCCAGCGTAATTTTTCCCACCTTAACTATCCTGTTTTCCCGGTGGTGCGAAAAATTATGCTGGCTATCCTTGCTATATTAAAACAGGAACCATTTAACAAACAAAACTCACGTACATGTAAATTCCGTCAATCCATAACGGTCAAAGGAGATAATAATTGTTCCCAGAAAAATGCGTCGTCATAGTAGAAATGTTGACGTCATCCAATTTTTTATTCCAACTAGTCAATTCTTTATGTTGTATTATATTTCTGCTGCGTTTCACCAACACAATTAAAGTCATTCCAAAGTTATTTGTGGTGCCTAAATCCCCCTATTCCCCCCTGTTAGGAGTTTGGAATTCAAAAATAACCAGTATAGGGTTAGGTTTTATGTCAACCGTTACCAATAGCATAGCCTCTGTATATCTTCCCAGCGGCAAAGATTATTTTCCTTATTGCAAAGCACCATAAAAGTCAGGAATTATCACAACATTTTATAACTCATTCACATTCTATTCAATTCCCTGAAGAAAAATCTGAAAAGTTAAATATTCTTAATTTTCAGGGAGGGGGGGGGGTAAAGTTGTTGAAATTAGCTATATCATTGAAAATCATGAAAAGAAAGGATACTGTTGACAATATACTTTTCTGAAAGTTTAATTGAGAAACGGCTTTTAAAAATATTTTACTTTTTTATAAATTCATTAGAAGTTGATACCCGCAAAATTTTTCGGAAACGATTATTGGCGAATATTACCTAACGCAGAATGTCTTTTTTCATTTTACGAAATGAAGTACCTTGAAAATCACCAAGGTATCATAATTTTAAAACGGATTATTAAATTTCAGCTTTATACGCAAAACCTCTTGTAGCTAGTAATGAAGTGCTTGCCATCCAATTAGAAACAAAATAATAAAAACTGCATTCTAAAAGGTCTGATCACGCTTAAGCAAAATTATGTGCTTCAAAATCATTGTCTTAAATGAGACAAGTCAATGTTTTTATATTTCACTGTTTTGTACACACTATATTATAGCTCCATTTGCAGAAATGCCTCGTATCAAACCGGGGGATATGTCATGGAAACACAAATTGATTGAATTGATTAGTTGAGATCGGTATAATGTTTGTTCGCAAGTTATTCATGACCTTTGATTTCCGCTATTGAGGATATGTGTTTTACTGTTTTAATGTGACGAGTTATTTTGACATCTGACCTACCTTTAATGAAGGGAAATTGAGCCCACGGTTAATTGTACACATCTACTATATAAACACCAGATGAGTTTCATTTCAATAAAAACAATCTAAGATACAGATAGCAAAAGACAAAAACGTCTAAAATCCAACAGTACAAAATGGAAGCTACAAGAGTCATGATTGCGCTGGTCGTTGCAATGACACTGATAAATACTTTACAAGCTAGATCAATATCCATTCGAGAAAAAAGAAGCGTCGATGTACCAAAGATAGTTGAGCGTTTCAAGAAAGCAATAGAAGATAGTATTACCTTAGTTGAAGCGGAGACAAAACCTTCAAAAAGTTTCTCTGGTGAATGTGACGAAAAGTGTCAACAACAAATTTTGATACATGATAGAATATCAGAGACATACGATACGAAGACCACAATGAATTTCTCATGATTTGAGTTGATTTAGGCACTGCCCTGGTGGTACAGCCTCTCATGTATAGTGTGAGCATGTTTGCTGGCAAACATTTATCTATAGTATTACTATTTTAGTATAACGAATATTTATTAAATAATTTATTTTCAAATTCATATTTATTTTGTACATATAAAACTATATATATTTATTCAAATAAATCTGCCTATTTATAAAGTCACATGTTGTTTTTTGTTCATTCCACAATGAAACACGGTGGTAACAAAATACAAGAAGATGATGGAAAAACACTTCTGTTAAAACATTTTTTCTTGCATTGTCGAATGTGGGAATAATAACAAGTTTAGCTTGTGTCAGTAAGTTAACATTAATGAAGGAAAGGAGAAAGCTCGTTTCACATGATAAATCAGCCGTTAAAATTTCCTACGCAACAAATTTTAATGACAACTTTTCGTTCTTTTTCATTTAAATGCCTTCATATCCTTATACTTGTTGTGTAATTAATATGAATTTGAGATGTACATCTTTCACAAAAATTGTTTCCTTATGTACATTTCCTGTGATATGGTGAACATCTCTAAGTTTGCATTGGAAAAATCAAAAAACATTGATTTTTGTTGCTTAGCCTTTAATTCTCGTGTGACAGACAAAAACTGATATTGTCAACATTTAAAAGATGGAGGCTCAAAGAAATTTAATTTAACAATTTTTTTTGTCTCAGTACCTTAGATTTTGTATGAAATTAAAATCTTTGACTATGCTAATTTGAATATCACAAACCATTATGGATTTTTAACTTTTGTTTTTTGTATACGAGAGAATATTTGTAGAAATTACATTACACAACGTTTTAACACTGTAGCAGCTCTTAAGATGAAAATGCAAAAGGAAGACGGGGTGCCCTATGAGCGCTTACCCAGTTTTATCGCAAGTAGAAAGACCCTGTCGAAATAGGGTCAACAAGAGCTGTATTCTTACAAATATCAAAAATTATATTTTTATTCTCCGTGGCATGGAATGCATTCACATATGAAAGTTTTTGGAAAAAAAACTTTTAATTTCCAATGCACTACAATGACTTAATCCAGCCTCTGTCGATAGTTGTAATTAACTGCATTTGGACTTCTTCAAATCTCTGGCGTCTGTTAGGAGATGTGTCAATACTCACTGGGAATAGGCATTTGCATACTTTGAACTTTATATCCTTCATTTTTCAAATTTATTGACATTAATTTTAATTAAAAAACACTTAATTATGACAATCATTGTAACAACATCAAATGGGATGTGACATTTATTATGCTCTACTTTGTGATATTCCTAATAAAATTATGAAGATCTTGTGTAAGAAAATAAGTAACAAAGTTCTGATTGCTAATTAACTTTCTCCCAACCAACTATGAATTGACATTACACTTCTTAATTTTATTAGGTTCATATAAAAATTAGCAGTTTGTTTATTAAATGGCATTAATTTATTATTTCCTGTTCATGTTTAATTGTTATTTACTTAAACTGTCCCTTTATGTGATTAAAAAAACAAACATATATCATCACGTGACCACATATCTTACAGAAAAGAATAAAGGCAGGGAAGCGAAATTTAAACACAAAAACAAATCCGATATGATACTTCATGGTCTCCGAGGAAGAATCTAGCTCACGATATGAATGATTATAGATAAGACAGTCATGACAAGTCATCTTCTTATTTTGCTTTCCTATATGCCACAATTGATTTATTTATTTGTTATTTTTTATCTGTATTTATTTAATTTGTTTTTTGCTTATATGGGCGACAGAATGTTGCACGAAGCTTTGCAGCAATATTGCCCATTATAATCATTAATTACTTTCTCTATGATAATATTTAATACCTCTTCCCACACAGTAATTAATAGTTGACAACCTTTAGGAGGAAGGAAACTCCGTATGATTTCGTCACGTATGCATTACGGACAATTAATTTGACATTGGAACATATCTTACAAAACAAATAGGAAATTGGATCCACGCTTTATTAATTGCGTCCAATCTAGAACGTAGATTAGATTCATTTTCCACAAAAATGAGCTAAATTGGCGAATGAAGAAAGTAACACAAAGGAAAAATTATTTTACAACTTTATGTGGAATAGAAACAGCCCTAATTTTACTTAGGATAACTATGACGGCACACGACTTGCAAACCTGCAAACGTGGGTGTATGGTCGTAGCTTTGTTGCAACGCCGGACACAGTTGTGACAAGGTCACTTCACAGTCGCTCTCCGACGCCGTATTTTAATTTGAAGAGACGTCGGTCCGAGGTTAAAATTTCCGACAAACTTTTGTGAGACATCCCTTATTCCGACATAAAATTTATACTGCAATATGACGTTCCACCAACGAATGTAGATTTCAGTCAAGACGAAACAAGATCTTTATTCAACGTTACGTTATTATGACGTGCCACTTTTTATGAAACCATCCAACGTTATACTAAATGATAATGTCCAATTCGACAAGAAAAATACACGCTTGGAAGGTACATGTCTATAACTAATTGCAACATTTCTTACACAAGTTTTTACAAGTTTACTTTCCGCATGAAGTTTTTTTAATCACCATGTCAATAATGTATAGATTCAGACAAATGCTATCCAAATAAACGAATTTATGCAATGCTTCCAAGGCAATGTTTGACAAATTCAAATAATATATATATATATATATATATAGCTATCTAAGCATTGCAAAATAACATCACAAATTCCTAAATTCCTAACTGTGAGCGAAATTAATTGTATTAACAGAGGGCGTGAACAATTTGTTCTACGTGTAACGTACAAACCGCAATTATAGAACTTTTGAGGAAAACTACAAACTTTTTAAGAAATTGAGAAGTACTACAACGACCTTTTAAAAATAGGCGTAATATAACCACCTGGTTAAAGTTTGCTTTCATAGCGTAATGTCACATTTGTTAGACCAATCGTACTTTTAAGGCACTTGCACAAGCTTCTAGAATTGCTTTAACCGTATTGTCAATCTGCAGATGATGGGATGTCGCTTAACAAACTGTATATGGAAAGCATAAAATATTGAAACCGGGCAGCGACTCACTCTTCACAGCCCTTACTATACACTAGAGAAACACATGTATATCCTACTTGATAAGAAAACAAACACATTGCAAATGGTGTATAAATTATGCCAAGCAATCATTACAGTATTTTTTTTTTGTCAAATGGCTGTCCGGATATTCCTTTACCGTCTGCACATAAACAATCTAAATAGTTAAAAGACTGTGATAACTACAACAACATTGTGTTAGTTTTTCATTGTTTACATGCCTGCAACTTATTAAACATTTTCTGCAAAATCCAATGCCTCAAGGCGATAGGAAAACTGAAAAATTATAATATGGATGAAAAAATGGTTAGACACATTGTATCAAATATTAAAAATGATTTCCTATTTAACCTAACTTTGGACAATTTTTTCTCTGATTTAAAGAGATAAATGTCGAAAAACGTCGTATAATGTCATTTGGGAACACGTCTTTTCTAGTATTTATATTTCAACTCATTTAGCTGTATTTTTCAGCTTAATTGTTGTATGATGAGGTGCAACAAACATTCCCTTGCCATGCATAGATAGTATTAGCATTTGAGTTGCACAACTGCAAAGTATGAAACTGTTTTACCCTATAAAGTATAATATAAGCCTTCAAGGGCTTTTTAGCTGGAGAAGGAATGGGAGCAGAAAATTTGTCGTTTACATAGACCTAATTGAGGAAGACATTGGTAAAGCAATAAAATGTAATAGAAACAGTACAGAAATTAGATTATGCACTTTAAAAACAACCACAGAACAAAGTCCGAAATTTTAAGGTTCTCCAATACACGCTTTTATTATTCTGTTTTGACGTGTATTTTTTCATACCATATCTGGTGTACATAACAAGAAATGGTAAATTATGTTCCGCCCTCTATTGTCTTTTTTCACTTTACTTTATGTATTGCTTTATATGCTCAACAGGCGCATTTGTAGCATCTGCCTTCCTCTCAATAGAATTGTCCTGGGTCATTCTGACTGAATTTCCAATGTCGAGCTGGTAAAAACATTGTGTCACTTAAATGACCAAATAACTTAAAAGCAAAAACAACAATGAATTAAAATACATTATAATAAAGACTTAATATAATTTTTTTCAATTCATTCCCTGCTGTGTGTCTATATACTACATGTTGTCTTGGTAACGGCGTCATGTGTATATAATGTGTGTATAATAATTAGACATATAATAGTGACCTTTTGCGCAGTTAAATTGTTATACGTTGATAATGCCCACAGAGATTGGATAAAATATCCGTAAATAAAAATTTCCATCCAAATTTTTGTTATAATTTACTGCATTATTTTCACTGTTAGGTTAAATGCCACAAAAAGGGTCGGAAACATCCTTCATCATTTTTTTCATTTCTCTGCACACCTTAGACCGTGTCTTTCCGTCAGACTGAATCTGATAAAAAATAGGAGGATAAAAGTAATATTTTATTGTAAGGCTTGGAAAAATATTGGGTACACTTTACAAATTATTCTAAGCAATTGTATTATGTTGCCTTATTTTTGCAAAAATGCTGCCATCATTAAACTCGCTCAGTCATATTTTTTCAAAAAGGAAGTTGTTAATGGTACCCTACATTGACGTTGTAATACGTGTCATGTCAATGAAGTGCGTCGTCACCTCATCACACGCAAAAATGTGGAAGGTGAGAAGCGCCAGTGGGAAATCATATGTCTCCTGTGAATCATATTTAATAGATGATGTCAGCATTTTAGTAGATTTTTCGATAATCGAATTATATTATTATTTCACAAATTATTTCCATTACCACATATAGTTTTATAAAAAGATGGGTTGAAAAAAAGAACGTAAATTTAGAAACTAATTGCATTTCAAAATAATTTAGTAGTTAATATAAAAGACCCAAATGAAGAGAGATGAAATACGTAGAGCTATACAAAGCAGTTTTTTCAGGTAGAACTAACTTAAGTAAACTTATATCTTGCTTTGTTCTAGCAATGCGGCAAAGCATTGCTGAAACTATCCTGCAGATGGAAGTCTTACCAAAAGTTTACGAAAAAACTGATCATGGAACAGATAAGGAGTGTAATCGTTAATTTTTATTACCAAACATACACCTTCACAGAAGCTGGTTTCGTTTACCTGTTAACCTTTGTCGCTAGAGCAACCCATTTCTCCAAAGCATTAGAGATGACGGTCCCACTAGAACGATGCCAAACTTGCCTTATGTTTCAAGTAGTCATTGGATATGCTTGAATGGATAACTATGATACGATACGTGAAAGGAAAAATCTCTTTTTCTGCATTACACAGTTCATGACATTGCACAGTTAGAAAACAAAAAGAAATTAAACCCACGTTTTATTGTTAACAACGTGCGTAATCTTTATTAAATTTAATATAAAAGAGAAACTCGATACAAGGTCGCATAAGAAACGCAAAAAAAATTTAACAAAATAGGACATTTAGAAAAAATACAGACGAAAAGCATGATGTATTTACAGGTTGCTTTTATGCTCGTTATGACAACAACGTTTTGGATTAATACGTTAGACGCAAGAGTTATTCCTAAAAAAGAAATAACTTTTGACGATGCAAAAAGAGAAGCAAACATTCTGATAGATTTAATTATTATAAACATGGAACAGATTGAACGTGAAAAGGATGAGACGGATTTAGATACATTTACTGGTGAATGTGATGAAGAGTGCAAGAGAATTAAATCGTTGCATAAAAATTTGAACAAAACACATACAAGAAATACAACAGTGACATTTAAGATCTGACGATATCTATAAGAAAATAGTTACAGATAAAAGGTACTGGTTATCTTATCATTGTGGCAAGTGCGATGGTGTTTGATGTTTATTTGAAGCAAAGGAGATAATAAGAATGGTTTGCGGGCAAACCAGATAATAGTTGTAGCAAATTATGTATTTATAAATAAAAAAAATATTATATAAGTATTTAGAGGTATTTATTTTTACATAAAAAATAAAATTTTAAGTAATCAACTTAACTTTGTCCTGATTTCTTGTGCACCTGTATATTTCATTCTTTTAAACGGCGCAACAGTAAAAAATGTTCATTGACGTAAATCGAAGTGTGCAACAAATTTTTTACTTTCATAAAGCCTTTTACTATAACCAAAGATCATTCAACCCTAAACTCCGATGTACGCCTAGTGGCGTCTCATGAATACCGAAATATCGACGTGTTATCTCTTAGCCATAACTCGTGATTACCCTTATGGAAGAATGACAGTTTTTAACCTTGGTAGCGTGATGAAAGCAGCGGGCTGAAATTCACACTCAAAAATTTATTGGCAAAACACATTGAATAGTTCCAGTGTTTTAAAGAAAACGCTTACAGTCTTAAACGAAGTAAACCCCTTCAATACTTTTTAAATGAATGTAATTGTAACCTAACAAGATTTGGTTTAACTATGAAAATTTGAAATTATGACAACTTATGACAACTTCAAAAAGTTCCTGTCAGCAAGAAAAGTGATTGCTTAATTAATTAATCAATTGATTGATTAATTGATTAAATAAATGATTAGCAAAGAAAAGATACGCTTCGCCCACGTGGTATGTCGCAAGGAGGTAGTATCCTCGCCTCGCCTACTATATGTGCTAGGGAAATAGCATCGGATCGATAGCTCAGCCAGTACAGAAATGGCCCGGCAAGCGAGAGGTCGTGGGTTAAAGCCCCTTTCGGTCCATCATATTTGCAGCACTTGAACAGATAATGTGCAGGATTACTTATACCGATAAATAATTGATTGTTGTTTGATCGATTGTTTAAATGATTGATTGCTCACATTATTAAGATCATTATTGTGATTTTAACCACAGCTTTTTAAGCATCACTATAAGAAAGGGGTCTTGTTCCCGCGTTTTTGCCTCCTCCTTCCTCCAAGTAGAACTTAAACTAGGAAAGGCATAAAATTTTTCTAATTTCTTGTGACAACTTGAGAAATATACCATTTTATGGTTAAAATGTTTGGAAATTTTCATTAGTTTTAATTAGTATTAGTTCCACCCAAAAAGGTTAAACGTGATGTCACAACTGATGCCCACCTACTTAGTCGGGCGAAAATCCAAGTAATGTTTTGACAAAGCAAAATTGAAGATAAAGCAATTAAGTCAAATCTTTAATTGTTTACAGAAAGCTTTAGGTTTGTTGACTGATGACAAAATAGTTATACTGTTCACATGCACAGAATAGTTCTTAAAAAAAGATGGCTCTTCGCTACGCACAATAAAACAACTTTTGAAATAACAAATTTTTATCGCTATGTTAACATACTGTCACCTGATTTTACCATTAATTGTATCCTAAGGAACAGTTTAAAATTAAAAAACAATTGATGTTTGGGATAACATGTCTAAAAAAGAAATTGTTTAACCTCCAATCAGATTTTTTACAATTTTTTAATTTGTACTCGTAATTGTTCTAGCTAGATCAAGCTACCACGTACACGAAGCTTATTCCGTGAAGTGGTTCTACCATCTCTTTATAGACAAGGCGGAACAAAGTCGAAGATAAAATTTTAAAATTAATGGAGCAATTGCAACAATGGAAGGCTATCTCCTGTGTCCTTATATAAACGGAAGTTGCGATAAAGTTTTTTATAAAAAGGTATTTTGCCTATACGAATGTGCGACACGATTTACATTACTAAGCGCTCACATATTAACAACGGACTGTTTCTTATAATTTCAATTAAACCGAAGTGATAAAGTTTTTTTTAAATGTGCTTCATGGTTTATTTGTGTCACGATTAAATTTTTAAACTTATTTTGCAAAATAAAATAAAATGGCTATGACTGGGTAACAACGGGTTGTACACTGTGTTTTTATTTTATTTAAAGTTTCAGTAATAATATTTTTTTAAAAACCTCTTTCACCTGAAACACTAAAATGTTGATGTCGCTTTGCTCAATTTACGACATACTGCTTACCTGAACGTGTGGCACAGTTTGTGGATCTTATTAAGCACTTGACAGGGCATTCAACGGCAGGTCACACAGTTACTTGTGGCTTAACCCGACGATTTGTCGCCCGATCTCTCGGTTAATCTCTTTAATAATAGCCGTCTTCCGTCTGACTGGTTGAGCGCGAGAAAAAAGCTGTGTTGCAAAACCACGAAATTACGGACTATTTTTGTACCATACGGAGGAAATGTTACTTTTTTACTCGTTTTTGGCTCATTTGGGCAGCTGAGATTTAACAAGAAATCAACCAATCAATAAGGTATAAGAATTTGTTGTCTGCGTTTTTTTTATTGTTAAATTATTTTTGCCTGATTTTATTAACACATCGGTACTTTTAACTGTTTTTACGCTCCGGAAAATGACAATAAGTGTAGTCGTGGTGATGTCAACCAAATCATAGTTGTGGTCAGTGCAGGTTTGTAAATCCC
Organism: Hydractinia symbiolongicarpus; assembly: GCF_029227915.1. Taxonomy (NCBI): domain Eukaryota; kingdom Metazoa; phylum Cnidaria; class Hydrozoa; order Anthoathecata; family Hydractiniidae; genus Hydractinia; species Hydractinia symbiolongicarpus. The sequence goes on from NC_079887.1 coordinate 13,063,972, forward strand.
TGTTCAAAGTTTTTTTCTTCTAACAGCTTTTTATATTGGAATATTTGTTTTCTCTATGCATCTTCTCATGTTGAGACAAATACATTATCACGTTTTCTATCCATATATAAATCTTAAGCCAATTACACCCTCGTCCCCAGGGTTTTTTGCCTTTTTCATATGAGAGATGACGTCGAAAGATACCATGGTATCTTTGACCGGCTTATGCAATATCAATTTTCGCTTATTTTCGCTTTCGCTTAACTATTACGACTTTCTCCTTAGTCAGCATTAAAATGGCGCATTTAGCAGTGGTTTTATACTTTGTAAACAACAAAACTTTGTCATAAAGCTAGTTAAATTTATAAAAAACGTTTGGATTTACTTTTTTATATTTAACGAAATATCACTGATTAGTTCATGATATCGCCTTGTACAATAGGAAAGAAGATAGCGGCATATGTTTTTATAATATTTATTTAACTAGTCGATAAGGCCCGTGGAGTAATCCACTTAGGCAGAGGGACAATGGAAAATAGGTTTTTTTAGATTTTTTGCTGACGTCAGCAGTGCAGGTACAAAAAAAATTGGCGAAGTTTAGTTTATTCGTTGCCTGTAATGTGTAGAGGTTAAAACGCTGATCAAAATAATGTATAGGATCATATGTTTTCGACAAACGCCTAAGGAGATATAAGGTATTAAAAATTTTGCTGACGTCAGCAATGAACCGTCAAATCCCAAAAATTTTTTTAAGAAATTCGTATACCTGTTGCCTTCATCGTATAGATCTTGAAGCACTGATTAAGAAAATGTATAGGATCATGTACTTTTGGTAAACGGTTGCAGAGATATTAGGGTTTAAAGATTTTTGATGACGTAATTAACCCGTTCATTCCGAAACGGATTCGGGGACCCAGGTTTGGGAAAATTACCCAAATTGGTCCTAGGTGGTCCCTAGTTACCCACGCGGTGAAAAATCATTGACGTCACTACCTCGTTTCCAAGTTATTTGCCCTCAAAGTTTTAGATGCACTGTAATGGCTTCATTATTTTAATATAGGATATTGACGTTAAAGTAGTATTATTGACGTCGCGCCGTAACGTCAGAAATATTTAACATGTTAGACATGCATTTTTCGGTTACTTCAAAGAAAATTTCGGTAAGATTAAAGGAAAATGGCGATATCAACTTTGCCTGTCACAGACACACGGAACTTGCGTATTATTATATAGATATGTTTGGCGCGTAGTTGGTGATCAAAAACCTAATGTAGACGTATTGATGACAGCTAGCTTTGTATCTTTTAGCTTGGTATTTTGTTTACGTTTAGCCATTAGCTAGCTAGCTTAACTTTTTCATAGTAAAATTTGCAGGGAGGATTAGAAACTTTGTTTCTTTGTTCCTTAATAAAATTTCTCCCAAACACTTTTAATATTTGTTTCAAATCAGATTCACGAAAATAAATCTCAAAAATACGTATATTTCTTGGGACCCTATTTGCAAAATTTATTAAATATTAACCTAAAATTGATGAATTTATTAATGAGAAGAGATTAATTATTAATGTAATTATTAAACTTAGGGAAGTGAAGCCACATAGTGTCTTTAAAAAATCCCTGAATTTCATAACTAACTTAACCGTATTCATGCAGGGGCAGGTAAAATCAACCTACCCACAACTGATATTTCGTGACCTTTTTATGGGCCTTCTCCAACACAATTTTACAACACGATTATGGAAGATTTTTTATTGTCCGTCTGTGATATAGTGCATTCAAGAAATTAGAAAATATAAAACTGGGTTGCACCGATCAAGCATGGCACAAATTTTTATATGGACCCTAACATAACACTTAGACTCTGACATATTTCAGTCATGAAAATTGCTCTTCTTAATGTTTTTTGTACATGTATTTTCGTGTACTTATAAAATTGATATAACTGTCAAAAATCGTTTATCGGTGTCCCTGGTTAAAACAGGAACTCAAAAACTATAATAATAGTAAAAATATTTTGTTCTCATTTTTTTTTTCAAACCAGCCTAGCTATAAACATGTCATACCAAAGTTTCAAGTCTGTATTTTAATTTTATTTTTAGCAAAAAGGACAGTTTCGAAAGTAAAGTATTTTTTTATAGACAACTTTGGTGCACACTTGTAGCTTTATCCCTGTCAGTACATAAACTCAGACTTGTTAATGTATCCAAACTAAGGTAGTATTTTAAGCTTGCTAACTTTGCGAAAAAATGGTTCTCGTAAAAGTGTTTCGAGAATTAGTTCTTACAAAAATTAACTCTCCTAAAGCATCCCTTAATAATTTTGATCTTTTACGTAACAGAATGTTCAGAAACTTTCGTAAACTATCTAAAACCTTTGGTACACAAATTTCCAGATTACTGAATATCTATGAAGCGAGACTTCAACAATTGTACCAATCATAAAAGCTTTTGTTCTATATTATAAAGTTTCTAATTAATTTATGACACATAACTCCACTAAAAACAACATATACTTATTTCCATCCCAAATGTAGCTATAAATCTAAAGCAGGCTGTTATAATCTGAAGCTGTCTACATATATATATCCAGAAATTATTCTGACCTTCTCTTCACTCCCTTGTTTTTTTCCGTAGGATTTAGAACGTCACAAAAATAAAAGCTTATTCCATAAACTGGATTTGAAATCAAAACAATAAACTCTTTTACTAAATAGAATCTATAAATCTATTCAGTACAGCAAGCTAAACAATATCAAAGTATTATGTAACCTTCACAAAACCAACCTTTAAAGGCGTTTATTGCAGTTAGCAAGATAATTTTTCCTGTATATTTTACTCGTGAGACAATGCAATTATCAGTATGTTTTCTGCTGTTAGAACATAGATTTTTTAACCGCTAAAGTTCCGCCATATTTTGATACCATAAATTAACGAATTTCTTATGACGCGTTCGCATAATCTAGCCATATATTGGCCAAAAATCACTCAACTATACCAGGGTATTCTTTGTCGTCTTCTCCATAGTTGATAGACTGTCTATCAACTATGTCTTCTCTCATATCAAAAAGACAAAAAACCCTGGGGATGAGGGTGAAACCAATTATAACAATTTGACTAATAACAAAGATTTTGAGGTAGCATCCTAAAGTCAGGTATTTAGCTACCCTTATTTATTGTTTTTTTCAGTTTTACATGAAAACTTTTATCTTTATTTTTATCTTAGCCATCATTATTTGTTTTTAAGTTGCAGTTGTGACCATCTATCTAGTTGGGTGTTTAGCTACCTTTTGCTAGAAAGTGAAAATAGCCAAATGCAGTTTGCCTACAACAAAATTCTTAATTAACAATTCCCGTGCTAAATGCCCTTCTATTACTGTCATGAAAACTTATTCTACAAAATAAAATTGTGGAGTTATTTTTTAGCTATACGGAGTAACGAGAGGCTACTTCCTGCGCTTTTATTTAAACCGAGGTTGCGATAAAGTGTTTTTGGAAAAGGATATTATGCCTACACGCATACATGATAGCTGTACGGGGTAACAACGGACTGTTTCCTGTGTTTTTCATTTAAACTGAGGTTGCGATAAAGGTTTTTTGGAAAGGTGCAATAACCCTATACTGGATATGCGACACGGTGTATATACCTGTACTAATTGCTTAGCTTGGTGTTAATGGCCAGCTGTTTCATGTATTTTTATTCGGCACTCAGCCCGATATTACGATTTAAAGGGAAGTTATTCCGCAAAATAACAAAATGCCGGCTGACTCTTGGCGGGGGGTAATGGGAAAGTTTTTTTTTAAGAAATATGTTATATCTGAAATAATATATCACTGCGGGTACTTCACTCAACTAGACAGGAGACATAAACTCTTTGATATTTCCCCGTACGCTAATTTAAACTTTTGCTCTGACTTTTGCGTGATTTTACAAAAGTCTTTCATTAATTTAAAAATTTTCGTATACAAAAGTCATGGGTACTTGACTTTTATTGTTCTCTTAATGTAGTCGCTATGATATAAATACGTGCACGGAGAAAGTTACGAACAATCAACACTGCGTTGTTAATTTCATTGAACAAAGTTTTAATTATTCGCTTTTTTTCAACGAAATTAACAAGACAAATTCTGGTGAGAAGAACAACAACTTTGAAGATATTTTTGTAAGTGGATTTTTTATTTGTTGACAGTTTTATTTTTGCATTTCGATTGAAATTAACACATCGATTTATTGTTATTATTATGTAAATATTTTTTTTTATATCTATTAAATAAATTTGGAATTTATTTCGTGAATTTTGTTTGCTCTTTTTAACTCTCTCCAAATTTTTTAAATCTGTCTAAAATTTGACTGAAGCTGTAAGTACGTGTCCGTAAGTGCACATTTCCCAGTTTCTTTTTCTTAGCCCAGTTCCAGCGACAAAATGCGCGAATTATAGGCCGTTTACGAGAACACGGCGTAAAACTACTTTGTTTATTTTTGTGAATTTCTCCGAACTTTCCAAATTTTTGTTCAGGGTTTTCTTACACTTCTTCCTCAAAATGTCAACCTAAATTTTCTGAAAACTTGGTTTCAATAAAAAGGAAACCCTCTAGTTTTTAATACTAATAAATAGTTTATTATTTCGTTCTGACAGACGAAATGATAATTCGACAAGAACATACGACGGGCAAATTACAGGGAATTTTCCACAGTTCCATCTGAAAGTGTGGAAATTTAAGCAAATAAGATCTCCACCGTATAATTGGCCGTATAAGCGGCTAATTTTACTGTATCTACCCTATTAGTATACTGTAATGGCTAACTATACTGTGCAGGCTAATTATCAGTTTTCCTTAAGTGGTTAAGTCATGGTTAAAAAATTAGCTAGGCTATAGTAGCGTCTTATTACTGTATGTTGTAAATTAAACTACATGTTAAAACTAGATTTTAATTTTAAAACAGGAGATGCCTCCAATCAAAAATAAAATTTGTAATGTGCTGGTTTATGGCTGAACGCATGCGTTATTTTGCCTGTCGACTTGCGTAGAAGGTCTGGGTAATACATACAACACTATGTCAAAATTAAACTTTTTTTTAAAAAATTGCCTATCAACTGTTGAGAAGATGCCCGAATAAGTACCTAGGACAACTATTTTAAAGCATTGCGGTAAATTTATTTTTTAAAAAATGTTACAGTCGCAACACTATAGTGCTGTAAGCGCTTCACTTGATTTACGACGTACGCTATACCGGCACCTAAGCGCTCCATCTGATCGTATGACACAGTTTACGGCTGTTATTTAGCGCTTCACAGAGTATTCAACACCGGGTCACACCTCGACTTGTGGCTTACCCCGGTGTTTCGACAATTTTGCCAGTCTTTGTAATTTATCAGTCTGTTTAATTTTTCCGTAAAACAAGGACCAAAATCCCCTTTTTTTATTAGTTACCCTAATACCTCAAATTAGCACTCAAATTTTCATGATTTTAAATGCGGTGCTTTTTAGAGGGCGGCGCTAGTTAGAGGGGAGCGCTTATTTCAAAGTTCAAGATTTTTGGTTTTTGAAGGTTTCGGGTGTAAGTAAAAAAATATCACAGAAAAGACAATTCGTTTTACGTTTGCAGTATTTATTTCTGAAATACGAATCCATGGAATGGATCAGATCAGATCAGACATTTAGATCACCGTCGCTATCGCCATCATGATCTTCATCGATCAGATAGAAGTTCTCACACGCATCTTCCACATCTAAATCAGAAATCTGTTCAAAAGTGTTCTCCTGTAAATCCACGTCGCAAAGTATTTGCAAAGCTTTCTTTAACCTGGCGTCTGCGTTTGGACAAGCTCCTTCCCTTTTTAAGCAGTGAATCAATTTGTCTTCTCTACCATCGATCTGTACGCAAGTTTTGTAAGATTTAATAATTAGCTCTTCGGACTATTAAAGACCCATTTAACAATTTTTTTTGAGGGGCTTCCGTACTTCTCATCTTGGTGCATTGGTGAATTACCAGAGCTCAGCCACGTATTATTTTCGGATAACAAATATGCTTCAACCTAAAACATTTACAGAATCAACATTGTAATTTTTCAATGACAACTGCATCATGTTGCATTCAAAGGAGTCTGATGTTAGAAAGTGCTTTTGAATGAAAACCTTCCAATAACCGTGCCAACGAATTCCAACATCAATTCTTCATTTATCCATGCATTAGGTTGTTAGGCGTGTTCAATCAGCTTTTACAGTTAGAGAAACAGAAACTCTTATTTTTTCATGTTCACTTGTTTTTAATGGGATGTTCTTTTTGCCTCCTTAAATCGCATCAGGCTAAACGGCTGTTTCATTTATAGCAATATTGGAGCTAACCTGATATTTCAACTTTTGTTGCATTATTCTGTTTTGAACTACATACATTACAAGTTTATCGATCTTAGAACTTAGATTTTTTTAATCATTGTTATGCGTCTCCTGAGAGTCTATTTCTCTTCATAAATTTTCTTGCCACCCGCGACTTGCAACAAACTTTTATTTTGCAGGATCATTAGTATTTTCATCATAAAGGAATTTGGCCTTTTTTATTATCAATTTTCGGGAAACTCTTAGTATAGTAACCCTTTGTTCATGAATTCATTCAACAAGTTTATCTTTAAGGTCGACGTTTGTAAATTTTTCTACCTGCTCCTGCAAGTCTTTTTCGTTTTGAGCCTCCTTTCTCCATGTGTTTTTGTATTAAATTTCGCGATTCGCTAATTTTTTGAAAAGAGATTTTTCGCGAGTATTAAATTTCGCGAATCGACAAATTTAACTTATTTCGCCAGTACTTAATTTTTATTTTTGATATTTCTAAGAACAGATTGGCTGGTACTTTTGTGAAAAATATGTGATTCTGAACAGCATTAGTTGATTGATCTTTGAAAACATCCAAAATATCCAAACTAGAATGATTCCTATTTCATTGCTAAAGTGGGTCGGATTGGCGTCTAACAATTATATCGGAAATTTGATTTTGGGAATGCTTCTTTCCGCTTTCCCTGCATAGATCAATTGTATCAGTAAGAATCTACCATCTAATGATATTTTAAAAGTTCCTCTGATCATCCGCTTGATTGAAACACCGTTTATAGACACTGTACTAGATGATTCTTCCGCCATTGTAGCTTTTCCGCAAAGGAACATATTTCAATGGTGTTTGGCCGATGGTCAGCACCATAGATTCTGGAATCTTATTTGTCTCAATGTGATGAACAATGCAATGGATGAAAAGAGGTTCAACATCTTTCTTGACGCCATCAAGAATTTCAACTTTTCCAGTAGTTGCAAATTTTCGGATAAATCTCATACTGCGAAAAAGGCTTTGAGCTCAAGACTCCGTTGGTACCCGGTCGTTATTGCTCTCATTATTAGATGATCTCAGAAACCAAAGAGCAGTTGCAATTGCAATGTTTGTGTTAACGACAGATCCTCTACTTCTAAGAATCCTCAGATAATTTCGAAATTTAACATCTATTTCTTCTCCGAGTACAACAGATCGTCCCTTCTTTTTAGTTGGAATAGTTTTTTTCGGGGAGTGTTTGGCTAATATAGCTTTCCCTAATTAGGTACAATACATCGCTTTGAATGCCTGCACTGTGTCTCTTTAAGATTCTTGAACTTGGAGTGTTTGGTGGTTGCTTTGTTTCCATTCTGGCAGCGTATTTCCTTATCTCATAACGTTCTGCATCAGTAAATTTCACATGGGGACTACGAATTTTGCTCGGATCATTTTCAAATGCAGTCTGTATTGCCTGATATTCCACAGAGCCCAATCAAATTCAGTGTCTGCTTGAGATTAGTTAATCTAAGAAAAAAAATATCAGCTGCAGGTACATCTGGGAAAGTCTTAAAGGTTCCACTACTAAATGTAGTTTAAATCTCAATTTATTTTGCAAAATATACGAGATTCGCTCAAAAGTCCTAATTAAAACTCAGAAAATTTAACTAGAATTACCATTTTTGCAAAGATATGATCCATTTTTGTCTGTTAATGATTCGTTGTCGACTACTACATTACTTTCTGTTGAAAATTGATTTTTTCTGCTGTTTTTCCAAAGCTTTTTTTGCTAGCTGCCGTATAATCGACATTTTCTCAGCTCCTCCAAAAAGATGAACAAAGTAAAAATGACACAAGCAGAGACATTCGAAAGTCGCTTTAATAACATTCGAAATTGCAATTAGGTCCTTTATTCACTGTATCAAATTTTATGTCATTTGTATTATGTTGTAATTTTTTTTACTTATCAAGTAAAATTTGAAAATATCAATGAGCACTCCTTCGTAAATATATCAAGTTTTTGTTAATTAAGGATTGATTGTATACGTGTAAATAGATTTTAAGAAAATAAAGAAAATTCGAACATTTGTTGTTTACAGCATGTTATGAATGAAGAAAACACTTAAAGTTATTCTCATAGATTGTCTGTCCTAAACTTGATTTTGCAGTTTGGCAGCATGACTTCGCAGTACGACACATAGGTTAGGTTTACCTGCGCCGTTAGAGCTTACCACTACTACAGAGCAGTATGGCAACCGAAAGTCAATGAAATCCTAAACCGTTCTCACAAACGAAATAACGTAATTGATTGGTTTGCTATCAAAACCACAAAAGAGAATAAGGACAATCAAATCGTTGGACTTAAAAGGTGGGCTTGAAATCTTATTCCATTTTGTTGCAAAGATGAACGGTTACTCTGCAAGAAACTACGTGATTTTGCAAAAGTGTGAACAACTGGTAAATGACCCCTACACAGAACCGAAAAAGAGGAAATTATTGGTTCATTTCTGGTTCCATCTACCCTTAACAAGTTAAGTGATCTGCAGGACATTTCATCCCAACCAGCTAAAAAGTACCCAAAGAAAAAATCCAGTGATGTACCAAAGTGCGGGGATATCAGATCATTTTTCAACCGAAGTACCATACAGAGTCTCGTGTGGATAAAAGTGACAATGAAAAAAATTGAATAGTTATCAACTTAAAAAAGAGAAAGAAAGTGATATTGAAAGTCATTTTTGTAGTTTATTTTCTTTTATAAAATCCCACCCATGCAGTAAAACAATCAAGGGAACAGTAGAGAGCTTACGATACAAAGACGGGAACGGGAACGTAGACGTAATGACGTCATTTTTTGCCGTTCCAATCTTCGTTATCGTTCTTCGTGGAAGTTGACTTACAAAAGTTGGCGCGAAAGCGAAAAAAAGTAACAACAACAACAAAGCGAAATGAAGTCATGCCAAAGCTAAAAGATGTCAGAAATACTATTTTACTTGCTCACGCAACAAATATGATTAATGCTGAAGAATTCTGCCTCTTATATGATATAAACAAATCTAAAAATCCAGAATTTCCATATACCTGCTATGGAAGATTTGACCTTGACACATTGGAAGAAGATGAATGTAAAGCAGAATTTCGATTTCAAAGGGGAGATGTTTACAAACTAGTGGACCTATTTCAGTTTCGTGAAGACTTTACTTGTTTAATGCCACTGTATATAATTCTGTTGAAGCACTGTGTATTTTTCTAAAATGCTTGACTTATCCTTGTCAATATTCAGACGTGAATCACATTTATTGGCAGACTTGTTCCACAGCTCAGTATGATAAATAATCATGTATTGGGATTTATGTATGATCAATGGGGACACTTATTACAAAATTTACAGCAGAATTGGTTGTCTCCTATAGACCTCGAGAAATTTGTGATGCAATCCATAGAAATGGAGCACCTCTCAATAGTTCCTGGGGATTTGTGGATGGAACAGTTCGACCTACTTCCAGACCAAGTCAACATCAACGTAGTGTGTATAATGGACATAAAAAAGTCAACTCCTGAAAGTTCCAGTCTTTGGTAACACCAAGTGGCATGATTTCAAATCTGTTTGGCCCAGTTGAGGAAGGGCGCCATGACAGTGGGATACATCAGACTCTGAGCTTTTGATGCAATTGAATCTATTTTCCTTTGACCGTTTTAGAAATCCATTGTGCATTTATGGGACCCACCATACCCATTAAGGATTCATTTGCAATGTGGTTTCACATAAATGCACAACAACAGATATGGAATAGCAGAATGAGCCAAATTCGAGTTGCTGTTGAGTGGATTTTTGGAGAGCTGGTCACATATTACATATTTATTGACTTCAAAAAAGACCTAAAGATAGGACTTAATCCAGTTGAAAAAATGTATTTAATATGTGGGCTTTTACATAATGCACGGTGTTGTTTGTATGGTACGGAAACATCAAATTACTTCGACTGCAGTCCTCCCTTAATAGAAGATTATTTTTTGTATGAAAGAACTGTCTTAAAAACTTACGAAGGTCTACATTTTAAGTATTACGATTGTGTTTTTGTTTATCAAGCAATTTGCCTAACAAAGCTGACATTTGTTGTTGCTGTTGTTGCTGATTTTGAATAAACGCATTCATCATTTGTTGCTGTTGAGTAATCAGTTGTTGTGTTAAAGAATTCTGCTCCTTTTTAACGTTTAACTCTTGTTTTCAAATCTTCAAGTCCATTTTTGATTTTTCCTCCAGATACTGCAGTGTTTTATTTCCACTATTTCTCCTTTTTTTGGTGTTTCATCAATTCTAGCACTGCTCTCTGCAAGTGTTTCCATGGAACGTTTTCGAATTTCTGTAGTCTTGTTTATATAATTTTGAATTTTTTTTTATGTGTTTCTTCAGCTTGATCAAAATGTTTAACAATTTTTACGAAGAGCTGCATCTATCTCTGTTTCTTCAGGAGATATCCCACTTGCTCGTTCCTCCTCTCGTTCACGTTTTCGATATTTTAAATCTGGCTGGTAAAGATCTTGCTGTAACTTAAGATCGTATGAGTTAAAGAATTCAAGGAAACACCTATGTTTTCATAAACATTTTTTCTTTCTGTGGAGCCTTGTTTAAAACTCCATGGCTAAAATAGCAATAACTCCCGAAGAAACAAAATATCATGCTCCTGAGTGAACCTCATGTTTCCATGATTGCTAAAAATAAAGTAAATCTAAGATCAGTCTCCTTGAATGTTAAGCTTGTTTTTTTACCAACTAGAAAAAAAACTAGCTAGCTGTTCTGTACAGCCCCAGCCAGCTAGCCAGCAAATAGATATACCATCATGACAACAACAAACTGAAACTCTGCTCTAAACTAAAAACCAAACTTTGAGAATGAACACCTTAATTGTTTTTCATGTACAAAAGACACTGTACAAAAATAGACAGGAAAATAATCAGTACTTACTCCAGATATTCAGCTATTTTTGTTTTACGTTGTACAGTATTTCGAAGAAATTTTTTTAAGCTAAAACATAGAATGAAACATTAAATTCGGGGAAAAAACTTTATGAGTATGTGAAGAAATCGTTTTCAAATAAATTCTTGGAAATTCAACACAAAAATAACCAAAACTGGAACTAACTGAGTGTAAAAAATCTTACGTTTCCAGAGAAAGTGAAATCTTACTTTTTCACGTCTTCGCAGAATTTCATATAAAAAGTTTGGTGATATCCCCTTTACATAAGCATGCGCAGTTCGAAATTTTCTGGTGTTTACGTCGCCGTTCGCGTTAGAGTCTTTGTATCGTAAGCTCTCTAGTATGTCAAATTTCGCGATTTTTTAATTTTTCAAACTTTTCACGTGTATTTAATTTCGGATTTTTCTATATCGAAATAATTCAACAGTACAAAACTTTGCGAATTTCCCAGAAAGAAACCACAAAATTAAGTACCTGCGAAATTTAATACGCGCGAAATTTAATACGTTTAAGGTATTTCTTTAAACTGCAAGTGCAACTCGCAAACTCATCTCTCGTCGACGCCGTGTTTTCTTGCAGCCTCTCGATTTGAATTGCTTATGGCATATTCAACAACTCGTTTTTTAAAATCCAAGGAAAAAGATCTTTTCTTTCCCCCTTTGTGTGAAATTTCGATCGAATCTATGTTGTTTGTGTGTTGCATACTACCTTTATCAACACTCAAATGTCATGGTCCTTTAAGATGGCAAGAGCAACTCCTAAAAACAGGGGCCACCACGTTTACAAGGATATTTGGGTGTCAACTGTAGGAGAAAAATGCAAATCTGGTAAAAGAGAAGAAGCTAAAGAGTGACGACCACGCAATCGGTGTTTGAAAAAAAAGAGAGAGCGATGACGAAAAAAAAAAGAAATTCTGGTAAGTCACATACCTATGGAACTTTCCAAACTGACCAGCCAATATCACCAAGCAAATGTAAGTGGAAAGAGAAAGAGAGAGCTGGGACTTGTACTTCCCACTAAATTTAAATGCATCACGATAAATAAAAGACGAGAAAAATAAAAATTAATGTTTTTATCTTGAAATAAAAGTAGAAGATTTTGTTGATAAGAAAAGAGTAGAATTTGAATAATTGAATGCAACGCCTATTGGAGGGCGGCGCTAATTAGAGGAAATACGGTCTGCTTTGAATTTAAAGCATTTACAATAGAAGCTCAAATAGAGCATGTTTTGTGACGCAGCATATATATTCAATCTTGTGTGCTTAACAGAGAGAGTTAATTATTTGGCATAGTAAACGACAGACTGCAGCTTGTTTATTATGTTATTTTCATGGGTGTAGCATTTCCAAAAGGGTTTTCCATTAGATGTGTGACACATATACCTGATGGTCAATGTGGTTTATTTTATTTAGCGCTTGACCCGTCATGTTTAACTTTAGTTTTAAAACCTTTATGGAGTGAAATTAAATAGGTCGTCTGATAGTGTTTGCAACAAAACGCCGCTGTAAGAGTTTAACTGGATATACTACAGCGCTTCTGTGCGAAGCACTTTACATTGGTTGTGTGACACGGTTTTACTAGACTAAGTAGTCAACTTGGCTTTCAATGATGGCCTTTTTGTTGTTTTATTGAATTTTTTATTTTCCATGCTTTGTTACCCAGTAAACACAGTTCAAAGGAAACGTCTTAAAGACGTTTTTATTTGGTCTCCATTAGACCAGTTATATCTCGTTCTAAAGAAACGTCTCAAAGACGTCTTTATTTGGTCTCTGTAAGACCAGTAAAATCTCGTTCTAAAGAAACGTCTCAAAGACGTCTTTATTTGGTCTCTGTAAGACCAGTAAAATCTCGTTCTAAAGAAACGTCTCAAAGACGTCTTTATTTGGTCTCGGTAAGACCAGTAAAATCTCGTTCGAAAGAAACGTCTCAAAGACGTCTTCATTTGGTCTCTGTAAGACCAGTAAAATCTCGTTGGAAATAAACGTCTCAAAGACGTCTTTATTTGGTCTCTGTAAGACCAGTATAATCTCGTTCGAAAGAAACGTCTCAAAGACGTCTTCATTTGGTCTCTGTAAGACCAGTAAAATCTCGTTGGAAAAAAACGTGACGTCTTTGTTTGGTCTCTGTAAGACAAGTATAATCTCGTTCGAAATGAATGTCATCATTTCTTTTCGTTTTAAAGATAATTTCACAAGAAACAAATAACTACGTTATTTCTTTGCCCATTCGCAATAATTGGCGTACAAATAAACGCTTTTGATATTTCAGAATTTCTTATACAGAGGTAGCCAAAAATTCGAATTAAATTTGTCCAAAAAAGGATACATTTTACAATGAAAACAGCGTTCGAATGACCGTATAGAATAAACTTGTGAAGAACATCGTTCCATTTCAACAAATGTTGCATTTGACGTTTACTTTTGAAGTTAAAGGAATAATGTGCTCCATAAAACAACAAGTAAATAGCAAAGCAAAAGGCTGTTTTTACCCGAGATATGAATGGACAATGAAGTATCTTAGATATTTTTTGTACTTTCTCAGGCACCAAACATTTCCGATGTTTGGTCTTCACGCGGAAGATTATGCTTACGACTTATTTTAAGCCAGTTTGAAATCAAGGGGAGCTTTCATCAATACTTGGGAAAATAATACTTTAAATACTTAGTTTTAGCTTCACTATCCCTTCCCCTTCAATTGCACGTCACACATGGTCTAAAGTTTTAGACCTATAAAGTTTGTTATTGAAAAAAAAAACAGTAGCTACATTATATATTGGCGTAATGACTGAAGTGCATTTTATTAAAGGGTTGTTTGGAATATATCTTCAAAGAATAAACACATCATCCAACGTGCACAATATGACAGATATATTTTACAAGCAGAGCTCAGACTGAATTGTTACTGATTGGCGAAAATAAATTGACACTGTTGTTCAAGACATCCTTCAAAGATACTAACTGTTATTGTTCATGGTCAACAATTTTAATTTTGTAGTATTAGTTACGCTGTATATTTTGAAAAATGCAAGCTTTTTTATAAGCAAAACAGCAGTTTAGCTTAATGCAGCTTAGGTTTTTGTGTTTTAAATGCTTGATTGTTGCTTATCTGTTGCTTATGGTCATCAATTTTAATTTTGTAGTATTACACTGTATATTTTGTGTTATACATGCACGCTTTTTTATAAGCAAAACAGCTTCAAATGCTTGATTGTTGCTTATCTGTTGCTCATTGAACATTCATCTTTTAGAACAAGCAAAGTTTCCGAAAGTAATGATTTTGTTTTCGTTGTTGTTGCTTATAAAAAAGCTTGTATGTGATATTATTTTATTCTTAATAAACTGTTTATTTATATAAATGATAGAAATATCAAGTTTCTATTAAATTCTTCATCATCGTTTTCTTAACCCTTTTTTGTTTTGGTTTGTGACACCTCCATCAGAATTAAAATTACTAAAATCCTAATACCCATAGGCTAAAATTATTTGAAGCAGGCCTGCCTTGGCAGTATAACGTTTGAAAGAGACTAAATAAGGACGTCTTTTATACGGTTTGGTACCTACGGGAACGTCTCAAAAACGTCTTTAAAACGTCTTTAACACGTCGCAAAAAGACGTCTTTTTTACGTTTCTTAAAGACGTCTTTAGGCGTTACGCTTTTAGACAGGTCAGAGACGTCTTAGAGACGTCTCATCTGGTCTTTCAAAGACGTTTTAAAGACGTGTTTAAGACGTCTCGTGTTTACTGGGTACGTTGATGCCGTATATGCTTTATTGACATAAGCTAGTATAGCCCTTTTGCACTATTCACAAAATGCTGATAGGGCATATTGTGAACAGTCTTATCAAAAAAGCTCAGTTATTCTCTGCTTTGCTTTTTTATAACCAAACAGTACCTTTAGTAACTGTTATCCGTTTTCAAAGGAATTCATTAGTATCATTCCTTAGTCGTTGTTTTTTCTTTGTAAATTGTATTTCTTCCGTGAAGGGATTTTTGTGTACACGTGTGTGTACTCATTGTAAAAAAATATGTGCAGTTCAGCACCAGAAATTTTTTTTTATTCGCCTGCGATAACACTTACATAGAAGGAAAAACAGAAAAAACATATCCTTTTTATAATTTAGCTTTAAATTTTCACATTCAAGATTAGAAGAGAACACATTAATTATCAGCCTGACCGAGCCTCATATGACGTTTTAGTAAAAGGCTGGATACACCGTGCGATGTGTCGCATACGATTTGAGGTATGCAAAATATCTTGTCATGTCCTAAATTCGTACAAAAAATCCAGTTACGACCAAAAGCATATGAAATGTTTAAACATGTTTAAGTTAACATGTCATACGAACTTTAAACTAATCAAAGCTTAGAAATTAATTGCAAGAAGTATCTAAACTTTGAAATGGATAAAAGGAGAGAAAGTTTTTCAGATCTTAGAGATGTCATTAGCCAAAGCTAAAATAAGGATAGAAATAAAATATTTTCGCAGTTATCACAACAAGCGGTTATAAATTCTCTTTACTTTTATCCAAAAAAATAAAATATCGTGCTTTAAGAAAAAAATGTTCGAAAAATCGTATTCAGAAAATAAGCACAAATGTCGTAATTTCAAATGCGTTTTGTTTATTCTTAAACACACATTGCTCGTTATTTTACGTTGTTAAACAAAGTTTCAAATTCTAGTCGTCTAGCAATAACAAAACCCTGAAAAAATGCGCAAAGTTTTTATTGGTCTTGACACATTATAAGTCACAATCTAAGAGTTTTACATCTAGCAGTGGTCTTTGTAAAGCTGCAAGATAAAAATCACCAACAATGGTTGTTGCTAAAAAGACCTATTTATTTACCACAATGTGTCTTTCGTTTGCCGTGTCTCTAATTTTATTTCATGCTGCCCTAAAAACAAGAAGACCATCTGTTTTACGATTGAAATCTTTATATCCGTTATAATAGTACAAATACATAGTTGATTTTGAAATCAACTATCTTCGGCATTAAATTGAAATTGTACACATTTTTTTGAGACGTAATTTAGATGTTTATGTTCGACGTTTATTTTACTCAATTGTTTACCTCAATAATTCCAAGCTTAAAGGACGACTCCTTCTTTATTGCAATTATCAAAACATTACTACGTGATATCTCCATTGAAGAAAAGGCACGTGCGTGGTACAGGAATTGTACGCGCCAACAAATAGTTATTTGGTTTCCATGGTACTCCGTACTAATTAATTCTCTTACGTGCATATATTTAATGGATATAATTTGCAGATTTTAATTGTTAGCAAGTAACAGGCCTGCATAAACTAATCTGCGGAAATGGTCAAACACCACAATTATCCAGCGCTCTGCATTTGATGGGTGTAGACCAGTTAAATAACGTCACACTTTCGTTAGTAGGGTTAGTTTTTGTAATTTCTGTCTTATGTACTAATTTAAGCCTCGACGTCAGCAAAAGTTAATTCCTTAGTGGTGTTGAACATAACAAGTCCACTTTGATAAGTAGTGTGTGTGTGTGATAAAGAGACAAACGGTTTTTTCAATGATTTGTAGCAATCCTCTTCAAAATTCGTCCCTTTTTTTACATGAAGTCTATACTAATAGTGAAAACACAAGTAAGGTAAATTACACAGTGATAAATCACATTAAGAATTTAAAACACATCAATAGCTGTAATTCAGGTAAAGCCTCATTGTTAAAAGCTAGCTAAAATGATCACCTTCCTTTGATAGTAAAGTAGATTGCAGCTGGTTTGAGTGTGTTAGCATTTAAATCTAATTTGATATAAGTTATCCCTGATCGATGCTTTTCTTGTTTGTTTGGTTGTTTATCTACCGTAATAATAATGAAGTCACAGTCAACAAATCTATAGTTGAGTTGGCTAAGATAAGATTGAAAATACTTTAACATGCAAAAAAATTATTAGATGGATTATAAATTCGTTAAGCAAAATTATCTTAGTCAACAAAACGAAATATTTTTAACTATAAGCTGCAATCGGAGAAGCGTTAAATTTGACGTGGGAACAAGTTCACTGAGACAATTTATGTTTCATCACTGGATACTACAATGAAATTTATACAGATGATACCTGAAATAAAGCAATAAAAACAATCTATTTTGTTTTTCTTAGCTATTTGTGTTGTTTTGATGTAAACTCTTATTTTGTGTATTCACCGTTATGTGTTCCGATAATGACCATTAAAAAATGATTTTTCTAAAAATAGCAATTGTTATTATAATAATGCAATTTTTTGACAATTAGTAGCTATCTCCGTGAGATAAATGTCATGAAAAATAGATGTAACCTAGAATCAACACGGAATTTAAATTTATATTTTGTTGGTTAGCACATAGGTGGGTACCAACAGAAACAAGCCGAGAAATACAACATAAATATGAATCTATCACATTTAACTAAAATAAATTAAAATACAACTCTTGACAATATATATAATCATTAATTTATTTATTTTCTTGTTACAGACGTAATTCTAAAATATCTTAACCTAGCTCTCATAAGGGCAAAACCTTCTTTTTCTATTCCATTTCACAAGTATTTAGTCAATGTAAAGTTGAATCTACTTTTCTTGTCAAGGCTTTCGATGTTTTTTAATAACTTTCTTTGAAACTTGCATATCTCCCCACATAACTCTTCTTCTTGATTTTTTCCTGGAGACATTTCAGTTTTCGTTGAGAAATAACTGCGATAATTCTCAGTTCCAACCGTTGGGGCAGATTTCAAAAATCTTCCTATCACGAAACGAAATTGAAGACACATTGACAGCGTCAGCAGTGTAAATATAATGGCGATCTTCATATCTGGTTAATGGAACGTACGTCTTGCTCTGGTAATAATGATACATGGCTCTATTTTGGACTACTTATATACAACGCATTTCATGTACGTGATTTATAATGTAAAATAACGCCTTGGTAACTTCCTATTTCAATATGCTAAACAAGATTGTTTAGATCAAAATAGGAATGTATTTGTGATTAACTTTTACTCATGCGCGTGGTTCCATCCCGCATGACTGTTTTCATGCGCATTAAGTTTAGAGAATGTGGCACTTTGTTAGATGCGTTGCTGCAATCTAACGAATTACGCAAATTTTTGCTTTTGTCTTAATGGGATGATTTTCTCCGATGGAAATTGTTTGTCACTTATTCTGTTCGTGTTTTTATAACTTACAGAAGCTGCACCTCAGACGGATTAGAATTCTAATCCTGGTTTTCAATAGGCTAACCATATAGACTTGCACATCCAAAAATACAACATAAACGATGCCGTCTATCATTTTCATGCTTTTCTTTATAAAAACACAAGAAGAATAGTCATTTTTCGTAACTTAATTATCCTCCGCCACAATTTTATTTTCAAAATATTTTCATCGGCTTCTGACTTAATCAAACGCTTCATGCGATAGTGGTGTATATCTTTTCATCTCAAATTTTTTTTATCAAAATGGCCATGTGGTTGCACTCAAATAAATACTATGGCAAATTCTTTCACTCACTGCTGCGAACATTTTGCCATACTAAATTTATCAATTTATGCTGGCAAAAATCAAAATAAATATAAGTAACCTAATTAAACATTGCAAATATAAAAAAGTTATCGCGTTTGATTTGCACATGGCATGTTAAACCTTAAAGTGCTGAAAAAGTTGTTAAAATTGTGATGCAACCACATATTTAAGACAAAGTTTACAATTGCGAGGCTTAGTAATTCTAACGACAATTTAATTGGATCTTAACATAATTTCTTAAACGTAATTCATCAGGATTACAAATGACACGTGAAACAATCTGTATTTGCTTATGTGGAATGAATATGGTGCCAAAATTTGAAAATTGTTTTTACCGGGGCATATTTTTCTCAAAAATTACATTTAGTTATTTTCTTTAGAAATAGCAACTTCAAGGTTGGAATATGTTTTTAATTTAGTTAACAAAACGTTTCTATGTGATTTTTGAAAATTTAGTGCGTGGTGAAGGAATGGCACGGGCGCCGACAAACAATTTCCTAGGTAGTGGGAACTAATGACTGAAAAAAAACTGTTAATAAAATGGCGTGCAAATATTTGAAGTTGTCCTCTAGATATTTCTAGGGATCTAATTCAGAAAAGAAGGTGGAATGAAATATACATAGGTAGATTACTCACTCCAATCATCCCTGATAAAAAATACTTGTGAGCCAATAACTTTACAGTTATAAATTATGACAAATTTATAAAAGCGTGCTGGTACATTTAAGGATATAAAGCATTCATTGTATGTAATTTCTGTTCGTCAAAGGTCATAATGTTACTCAACAAAACGAAAGATTTGACATTCATATTCAATTGAGTGAAATGTTAAGACTGTTGTAAGATATTATTTCTAAATTACTTCGATTTTTTGTGACTGCAATATGCAATAAGCTTTCTAAAAATCATCAGTTTCCTTTTAATTTGCTGTTTTCTAGACATTTTCATTTTTTTCTAAAAAAAACTGATTCTAGTTTTTTGGTCTACTACTAAGAGGGGAGGCTCTTAGTATTAGACCAAAAAATGTGTTTTTATAAAAATCTAAGTTAGAAGCGTTGTAATGAGAAAATTTGAGTTTATCTTTATAACATTACCATAACTTTCCCAACTACCGCAAAATGTAAAGAAATTTCCACTTTTTTTACTAACGGGAATAAAAGAGTTTAAATGTTTTTGTAGAATCGGCTATTTTCATTGTAATTATGCAATTTGTGACAGATTCTATCTTCTTCAGATAACCAATACAAATAGAATTAAATTTTGAATTTTATTGCGTATTGTGCATAGATAGGTAGCAACAAATACAACCTTTTTTTATGATATTTTGCTAAAAATATACAATTTTATATTCAGTGTATTCATTCAAGTATATTTAATACGACTTGCGAAAGTATATAAAAAATAACTTTTCCTTTTATCTTTAAAAATACCTGTGTGGCAATTGTGACATATATTAACCCAGCTCCCACACAGACGAAGTTCTATTTGTTTTATTTGTTTTACAAGTATTTAGTCAATATAAAGTTTACTTTTGCAGTTAGTAACGCTCTGTTGGTTTGTTGGAAAAGGGTAGCGGCACTACATAAGTACATAAATTGTGGCACATTTATGAAATATTATTGTCTGTCAACAATGTGTGTTTAAAAAGATTTGTCTTCATTTAATTTTGTTAATTTGGGATGGGTCGTCATATTGACATTAAAAGCTAGCAATTGGTAACGTTTTGCTGGCAAAGTTTGTAATGTAGAGGGTATCGCCTTACACGAGTGCATAAATTTTGACTTTCTTATGTGCTGTATAAGATAACAAAATTTTGCTGGTTTATGTTGCGCACGTTTTTAATGATACGTGCCTTTATCGTGTTATTTTTATGATTACATTGATATTTATGCAAGCTTTCCCTTAACAGATTATTAGGGTTTTCGATTTCGTCTTTCTTAAAAGTGTCGTTGGTGCATAATTGCAATGATGCTCAGTAAAAATTGCAGGAGAATATTCTAGAAATCTTCCTATCAGAACCTGAAAACACAGGAAAAATTAACAGTGTAAAAAGTTCAAATAGAACGGTGAGCCACATTAGCAGTTATAAAAGCGTACGTGTTCCTGTGATTAAACTTATAAATATCACCCTTGTCGACTGCTTTTATACAATGTATTTTAGATAGGTAATACATATTTCTTAATTTATATTATACAATAAACAACATTATTTTGATCTAAGTAAAACAAATGGATGCTTATTAATTCTTTTTAGTCACCTGTGTGGTCTCTTGCTTGTCCTTTTGTCATTTATGCACAATTGAACCAATTGATGATATGTTCATCGTTCTACATATTCATAGGAGGTGTACTTTGATAAGGATAAAACAATTAATCTCGTTTTCCAATTCCGATATAAAAAGAACACCACGACACCTTAGTGTTATATGAGGAAAAAAATTAGTATATTTAAACGTGTATAATTACCAATGAGTTTCCGTTATGAGAGACGTACTTACACATCAAAATTAATAAAGTTGACAATGTAAACGAAATCATTTAGCAATCGTTTCAAGACTGTTTGACTATCACACACCTTTTCCTATGAAAAATGCAAACGAGTCTAATTCTTAAGGTTGCTTATGCTTCATTGTATTTTGATATTAAAATATTTTGCCCCGATGGCTTTTTTAGATACAAAGCTATTATTAAAGAGCTGGGTTTTTTTCATTGAAAAAATTGATCATAAATCAGCTCTTTTTATACCTATGTCTAAATTAATTTTATTCCAAAATGCATATTAAACAAGAAAGCTTAAAAACTTTAACAGTGCTGCTGCTTCTAAAACTTAACTAATACACTAGTAAAATTAATTCAGTTTAGCACATCAAGCATCTAAGGTACAAAATGCCTGAAAAACGTTCCCTAGTAAATATTAAACTTATATTCTGCTGTTTTTGCGCATGACAAACGAGAATCTCTCGCATAAATTTAAAGCCAACCGACATTTTTTGGACACGTCTAACTTTCTGAATAACTTTCTGCATATTCATGCACAAACATTACTATAAGCTTTGGCAAGACCTTTTTTTATCCAACGAAACTATGATTAAATGTCATACCCGGTATTTTAACAGCCATATATTTGCGTCTTTTTCGTCCCTTACAATAACATAATGTCATTTGTTATGCTCTTTTTGACAAATATATTTTGTTTATTAACTACGATTTTTTTCATTGCCAAAACGCCGTCATTTGTTATACATACCTCTTGATAGTCATCTACCTCTGTGTGGTCGCATGTGCTTAAGTTAAAAAACTACCTTAACTTTTACTTTCAATATCATTCGTTCGGCCATTCATCACGAATAAGAAAGGTAACGCAAAAGTTGCTGCCTAAACAAATCACGCATGATTTGCTTCGGATTTTCTGGTATGTGACTATGTAACTATGTAGAAATTGTGTCAAATGACATTTATTTGTCTCTAAGAAACTTTTGATAGAATATTAAAATTCGCTCTAGAACTAAAGTCATTAATTTTTAAGCAGGTAGTGGTATTTTAAACAATTTTTTTAAGACGTCATAGAAAAAGTGCTAACATAAGCAGGGGCGGATCTAGGATTTTTTTCTGGTTAGGCAAAATTTCATAGATTTTTTGGCAAAGTAATGTCAAGGGTTGTGGTGTTGTACGAGGTAAATCGGCCGTTTTGTGTTTTTGCTGTAAAAGGAACTAAAATTTTCCCAAAAGTAAGGTTTTTAGTTATTAAGAATCCTTCTAGATTAGAAACGAAAGTTTCTTTATAGCCAAACAAATAACAGTAACCCCCGTAGTTTTACCACTTTATCCTTGTTAAAACATGCGGATGGAAAATGCGTCTGGTTAGCAAATTCGATTTGAAACAGGGTTAGCGTTTCCATAATTTCTTTGAATCACATATTGGTATTAAGTATCTTAGCATCTTTTTTCGTTTTGCGCAAATAATACGAGTACAAGTAATAAGTTGGGGATTTGCTTCATTTCAAAACATGCAATAAGTCTAATAACTAACAATACAACAAAAAATTACATTACAAGACAATTTTAGGAATAGATAGTCAACAGTAGTGCAACGTAGAAATATTGTTTGGAAAATTATAGTCTGTGGTAACAACCTGCAAATGCACAAAGAAAACCAGCATATAAAAGAATGAAAGATTTCCAGTTAGACTTACAGTGTAAGATCGCAACATATAATAAACGTGTACAAAAAGTATATAGTAATCACCTCTTCATGAAGTTAATACAGTTTAGCATTAGGGTTACTGGTGTAGTTTTGCACCAATTTCTATTAAGCATTAATTTTAATGCTATGAAATTCCCACAAGAGAAAGGCAGTTTATTAAGCCAGAAAAGAGTTAGAAATTAGAAAAATAACATCAAAACATTTAAGATGTCTCATATTATTTACCCTTACATGTCCCTGTCAACTATGTTTAAAAAATATTTTAATACTGTAAAATCTTTAAGAAAGTTTTAGTAACTATAAGCCAATTATGAAGATTCTCATATAAAAAGCAACATATATACAAATCCTACTCATATCCATAAGTTGACATGACATTTTGTTAGTTTACAGTCTGTAACAGAACGTTTTTTAACATGCAATTCTTGTTTCGATCTGTATATGTTTTACGTGAAAATCATTTCTATGATTTACTTGAATATTCACAAGTTATTTTGATTAATTTTTTTCACCAACTTTGTGGATTATACCAGATATATATCCATTGTTTACAGTTTTCCAATATTATAAGGATTCAGAACAAATCTTCTGTGTTATTTACTTGAATATTCATCATAGGTACCAGGGTGACATCAAAATACAAATTATTTTGATTGATTTTTTTCACCTTCTTAGTTCCTCTTATGAAACACAACTTTGTGGATTATACCAGATATATATCCATTGTTTACAGTTTTCCAATATTATAAGGATTAACAAATCTGTGTTCTTTTAATTGATGGTGATTTTCATTGTCAGAAGAATATTCATCTTAGGTACCAGGGTGACATCAAAATATCTTATCCTAAAACAAAATTATATCAATGTATTGCTCAGCAAGATGAGAATAAGAAATATTATAAAACAAACTTGGACTATTCTTAGATTAGGTATTGTTTCATTCTTTTGTTTTTAGCAATATTATTACAATTAAAAGTAACATGGGAAAGTCAAAGAGATCTTCTCGTGTTCTTAAAAGTTTTAAAATGAGCAGTGGGATGTTGCATATAAAATGCACTGTTTAAAAGTTCCCACAAAGTCAAAGTTCTTAGGGACAATCACAATAAAAAAGTATATGCTAAGCGTATAAATTTGGCGGTGGGACGAGGTAGAATCCTTTGACGTTTAATTATATCTCATACTGTATACATCGATTTCTTAGAGAACAGAAAGAATTAATAACTTTTAGTGTCTACCTGCTTAGCAGGGACACATGGATGAGTGCTTATGGTTTCAAGGACTGACAACATTCAAAGATTACCTTTTCTGATTTGATGTTTAGGGGAGGGAAAGGGGATCTGCAGATCTATTAACATTTAGCTTGGACTTTTGCGTTCATGAAAGAGCTGTCCCTTAGTTATCTTACAAGAATGTATTCTCTCCCAAACAGAAACAAAGATACACAGTTGCATAAACGGCTACACGAAGCCTACACGAAGCCAGTGACCCTTAAGACGTTAAAGAAAAAAAACTAACAAAATTCCAACTAATACACATACAGGTAGCTAGTAATACTCTATACCGAATTTAACATACACATCAAAACATCTTTCGACCGCCAAGACAGTGTTTACATAAATTGCCTCCGTTAGCTATCTCGTTTGGCATTGGGCTTTTATGTTTTTAAACAATGCATTTGATCAAGGCCAAGTTAAAACCTTTTGTTTTGATAAGAAAAAGATTTAAATTACACGTTTTGTAAGAACATCTGGTGGTTTACCACTTTTAAGAATAGTTCTTGACACAAAAGTGCCTAAAATTCAGGAGCAGCTAAAACTAAAATATTTCAAGTATTACTGAATTTATTGTCTCTTGCAGAGGAAGATAAAGGTTTGGTTTGAGACAACAACACGGCACACGTGGCCAAAATACTTCTCTCCAGCATTTCCAATCCTTTCAATATTTGAAAAGGTTTCCAAATTCAAAACTTCTTTATTTAACTTAGGTGGCATACAATTGCTTTAATATTCTAGACATTTGAAGTGCTCCCTGCAATTGGACCTGATCCAGGTAAACCATGTTGAAAAAGAAACATCCACTCCATGTAACCGTACCCGTGGTCGTTTTAGGCGTTTAAACTTTAAAACCCACGGACGTTTTAGGCGTTTTTTCTTCACATTCCAGAATTTCATTCATTGGAACTTGAAAACCCGCGGACGTTTTAGGCGTTTTTTCTTCCATCTGTGATTTTCATTCATTCGGAACTTTAAAACCCGCGGACGTTTTAGGCGAATAGACATTTTGCCTAAGATCGCCCCGGGTTTGCTTATTTGAGTAAAATAAAACACGCACGCCGCGCATCGTCATAGTCGAATTCGGCGGATGCCAAAAATAAATTGATAAAAATAATTTAGTTTTTTTTTAGATTATTCTATCTATAGAGAATTTTTTTTCTAGTTCACAAAACTAGGCTTAGGCAATTGCCTAGGCTGCCTAACCCTAGATCCGCCCCTGATAAGCATATATTTGTTGCTGCGATTTTGTTCCTTTTATGACGCACTATAAGTGTGCCAATTTGGATTCTATTTGGACATGTCTATTAAAATTTATTGTGGGTCATTATATAAGTTAAGATTAATAGGATTAAGGATTATGAAATATTTATTACCAAAATAATAGACAAAAATTTGTAGAATTATATAGATATCAAAGTTGATATTTTTCACTGTATATAAGTAACTTTTGAAATTGCAATTAGTAAAATTATCTGTTAGTTAGTCTTTCTCGAAAGTTTATGCTTTATAAAAATTCATTCTGAAATTCATTCTCAGATCCTAAAGCGGTCGTAGTATCTTTATATTTATATAAAATACTTATTAAATACTTTTTAAAGGCTCTTGACGCTGGAGTCATTTTTAAAAAGAAATAACTTTTATCCAAACCCAATTCTGTAATGAGAAAAGAGGCAAAACATGTATTATTTTGACACACGTGTTAAACTATTAATTTGATTTTGCTTAGCGCACTAGCATAACGTTGCAAGTTAATACGTAAATTTGACCTCTCATATAGATATACAAAAGAAACATGTAACAAACTTATTGTAAACAAGAAAAGCATGTTTATTAGTTAAGTTTAACTACGTTAACTACGTTATGATTCAAAAATGCACATTCACGATCTGATTCATTATAATTAATGACAATGGTTGATTGGTTCACTAATATAAGGTATTTTAGAGCACGCGTTTGATTTATACGTGCCATTTTATATATTTACCTGTCAAAAAAAAAATTAACTGACGTCATGACAGCTAGTCATGTTCATTAAAATAAGGAAAAAAAGCAACTGAAATATTCTAAAGTTTCTTTTTTATAGAAGTTTCTTATTTAGAATTAAGTTTCTTCATTAAAAAAAGCATCTAATTATTTATGAAAACGTTTCTTCACTGCAATAATACAACCTTTCTGAATAATTACTGGCTTAGTTTTAATTTCTTTAATGTAGAAATATCTCCACTAAACAATCTATTTAGGGTTTCATAAATTTATGCCATTATGTAAATTTTCAACTTCTTACATTTAATCCAACTGTCTTATTTGTAGTTAATTGTGTCCAAAGTTTAAATTACAATGAGATCCATTCTAATAATCAATTAATTTTCTAAACTAGCAATGTTACAAATTAGGATTTGTCACTCATACTTCTCAAAAGTTTCATGCTCCTATTATACGAAGCTGATAATGTTAGCCTGAATTGCATGTAGCTAGCTAGCTACCTAAACCGTTATGACTTTAATTTGAACAACAATGG
This sequence comes from Hydractinia symbiolongicarpus, assembly GCF_029227915.1. Lineage (NCBI taxonomy): Eukaryota > Metazoa > Cnidaria > Hydrozoa > Anthoathecata > Hydractiniidae > Hydractinia > Hydractinia symbiolongicarpus. Next base: position 13,090,738 of record NC_079887.1, read on the forward strand.
AGATAGCTTGTGATCCATAGTATTCCATGCTATATGTTATTTCCTCTGTTTTTTAGATAATAGCGGGGAAGGGTTTTTCCGGTAAAGCTTGTTGTGGTCAATCTCGCCCAAACTCTCTTGCGTCATTTTTTTTGCTTAACTGTTATATAATGATTTTTTTTTTAATTGCACCTTTCCGTTTAAGGAAGATTACTTTGGTTTGATAATTTTTTTCCCCGGTTGTTTTTGCTCTTTTTCTGTAGCATTTTACATGAACTTATTAACTGATACCTACTAATACTACTTTTCCCGTAGGAAAAGCAAAAAAATTAATTTTCAATCATTGATACTTAGACCTATATCTACATCAAGTATCAGAAAAACGGATTTTGTATTACTTTTTTATATTTAATTTGAAGATATTTAGCATTTACAGATTTTTACAGAAAAATTGCTTCTTAAAAAATGTAACTGAACATTCGGAATATTTAACGAAAACTAAAACATGTAACGAAAACTAAAACATGTAACGACAATGAAATTGCTTGATTTTATGTCAGAGTTTTTCAGACAATATTGCAATGGCTTATTTAAAGTATTTCGGACTTAAAAGCAGCAAACAATACTTCTTAAAAAGCTTTCTGACTAGGCTATGGATATAATTAAAGGTAAATGCAAGGTGTTGTGACTAAAGTATGGATGTGGATTAATTTAGAGGTAAAGGCAAAGGTTTATAAGTTATTTAAAGTATTCCTAGTCCTACTCATGTCTTCAAATTTGCTGAATAGTTTTACATGAGTTTAGAGTCACTCATGTGCGTGGTGAAGGAATGGCACGTGCCGACAGATTGATGTAGTTTCCTTGGTAGTTCGTGTTAATGAATTGAAAAACTGACTAATCAATAAATTTATGTGCAAATACTTAATTAAAGTAATTTGTGGTTAAATCAAAGTTAAATCAAACTACTCTATAAATCTTATTTAATAAAAATGTTCTAAAACAAACGCTGTAATTGAGTAAAACGTGAACGACTTATAGACTGCACCAAGACACAAAAAACATGCAAAAATCATTCCTCTTGTTTTGTTTATGGGTTATTTTGTAGTGTAATCTCATGTAAACGTTATCTCTACTCCTACTCGGTAATGCCTGGACAAAAAAAGAGCTTTACAAATTTTCACACAATGTACTCAGGACATTTAAAGTAATAACGTTTGGAAAGTTGGCAATTAAAATTATTATACTACCATTTTTGACAGATAGTATAAAGTTATTGACAAACACATGTAATATATCAATCACAAGGAATTTACAATTTGGATTTGAATGGATAGATCATATTGCGCAAAGATACAAATAAATTTTTGATTTGACATGAGATACGATCGTAAATAGATATATTTACCAGTTCACAAAAGTAAATTTAATCTCTTGATAATGTATAAACAATAATTAATTTAATTTCTTTTTATATAGTACAAGTTGACATGAAATAAATTAATCTAGTTTCTATAAAGATGAAATTCATCTTTATTAATGTTACAAGTATTTAGTCAATGTAAAGTTAAATCTACTTTTCTCATCGAGGCTGGCGATGTTTTTTCTTAAATTTCTTTGAAACTTGCATATCACACCGCATTTGTCTTTCTCTTCACTGTTTCGTGAAGGTATTGCTGCTGTCGTTGGTGCATAACTGCGAGGATGTCCAGTACCAATCGCTAGAACAGATTTAATATATCTTCCCAATACAAAGTTTTGGTCATAAATTGCTGACAGAGTAAGAAGTGTATATAGAATGGCGAACTTCATGTCTAATTGATAAAACGTAAGTAATGCTATGCTTATGCTAATACCTTCTGCCGCCTTCTTATACACAAAGTATTTTATGTACGTGATTTATAGTTTTAATAAAACTGTGGCAGCTTCCTATTTTAGGAGACTAAATAACATTGTTTTGATCTAATTAGGACAAATTGATGCTATTTATTGATAAATTTTAGCCATGCGCCTGGTTCCTTGTTTGTCCTTTTGTTACGTATACGAATCCAAGATAATATAGCATTTCGTAAGAGGCACCCACACACCCTGTTATAGCATTTTTTTGTTCAAAGACATTTTTCCTTGGTTGCGAAATTAAATATATGTTTATATTTTATATGGTCAAAAGAATTAATTGAATGGACATTTAGAACATTGATGGACATTTAGAACATTGAAAAGAATAAATACAACGTATTCACAACGTTGTCAATACGTTGTACGCATTTTTTTTCAATGCTCAAAAGAAATATATTTGGACAAGGATTTTGCAAATTGGGAATTTAAAGGATAGTTGAAAACACCACATTGTCAAAAATTAAGAACTAAGGACACTCAGGTGCTTTTTTCAGGAAATACATTTCATAAAATAGGCAAAACAATATTTTTATGGGTACAAGGTATTGCACTTCAAGAATTAAAAAATCACAACATGAAATAAATGCCATTTACAATCCAATAAGTTTCCTCTTTTTCTTTGTCCTATTTTCCTTTTTAAAGGATCCTGGAATGTGGTGTGTTTCTGAAAACTACTTACCCGGTACCCAATCTTGGTTGGCTTCTTGCATATTTAAGCTTGCTTGACAGGGTTTCTTATTGTTCTACAACAATAGTTAAATGGACACGTAGTTGGACTCGAATAAAAAGCGAGGCAAATCACTATGCCTAACTTTATTTAAAAGCATTTACAAAGGAAAATTAAAAAGCGCCTTAAAACCAAATTTTGTAAGCTTTTTCACTTTCTTATGGGAATAAATTGTACAAGCTAGTCTTTCCGCAAGAATTTATGTGTGTTAAAATTTTAAAAAGCTCTAGTTGCGAAAAACTATTCTCTTAAAATATTTTACGCTTCTTTAAAATTACCTAAAATTTCCAATGGTCGTATTAAAAATAAGAAAACAATGCTTTAAAACGTTGCAGGATTTCTTATGAAAATCAAAAAATTTGAGCATTGGAATAGTTTTATTGAAAAATATTTCTGTCTTGGAATGGTTTTATTGAAAAATATTTCTTTCTCGCACTTTTGTGAGTACTTGTTGTCAGATTGTAAATAGCTATATATTTTCTGATTTATTTTTACGCTTTTGCTTTCGTCTAATTTTTCGTAATCAATTTTTGACGCCTTTTTTATATGGCCGGTTTTCATAAAACGTTATTTAAATGGCTACGAAACGAATCAAGTAAGATGCTGTTACTCTTCATCATTGTATATTTTTGAATAACATTGTTTATAACCAGACCACTCAGACGATCAAGGTATAAGTAATTATAGCCATTTTATTGTAACAATAAAATGGTTATAACAGCCTATTAATGAACAATTAGTTTTACGGATTTGCTATTTTTTAAATTTTAATTTCCAAAAATAGATATATTTTAGCATTTACCAATAAGCTACGGTCTGTAAAATATAATACTTATCAGTAAAATCGAAATTTAGTTTAATGAGAAAGCAAAGGCAACATCAAGGCCCCTTTGTGAGTGTTGTTAATACCTCCAAAAGGAGTTAATTAGCTATGTCTGCAATAATTTGTTAAAATTGTCGGTATGAATCCGGACCAAGATGCAAGAAGTTGCTGTAATATACTGGCTCTCAGGATGTCGGCAGAACTAACCGCCATTATTTAAAGTCCTTTTGAATTACGCGTTTTGTATGAGCAACAATAGGATTAAATTCTTTAAAGTCGAAACAACTGATAAGCAACATACTAAACTAATTAAATGAAAAATAACACATTGTTCAACGACGACGGCTACTAAACATCTCTTTAAACGTGTTTTGCATTGCATAAAACTGAATTCTTAAAACTTTCAACCTACGCTAACTTAATTTAATATGTCATAGTCGCAGTAAAATAACTTTTTATCGTTTCCATTGTCTTTTTACCTAATTAATTGTTTTCTATTTCACCAAAAACGTTTTACATACGTATATCTTAGATTACGTATGTACCACAAAGATGGCTTATATTTTGATCTATGTATTATATGTAATAGTGCGTATTAATAAACTTTTCTTCGTTTAATACAATTTTATGGATGTTTATTGCTAATTATTTAATCAAATCGTTCTTTCAAATTAATGTAAGACTAGAATCTTTTTCTACTGCATTTATCAAAATATTTTTACGTGATAGTGGAGCTCAGAGTAGGACGGCACGTGCGTGATGAAGCAATGTTACGAGCTGACAAATCGACCAGTTAATTTTGTCAATATGTGGTGAATTAATGGAATGAAAAACTGACTAACTAATATATAAATTTACATTCAATAGTTATTAAAATAATTTGTAGTTTTCAATTTTGTTAAACTAAACTAGCGTATTAATCCGATTTGCATAAGGCCTGCAAAAAGAAATAATAATAAATTGTTTGTACTTGTTTATTTGTTATGTTGTAGTGTAATCCCAAATAAACATTATCGCTACATTTAGTTAGTTATCCATTGGCAACTAAAAAAGATGCTATTTTTACCAATTTTTATGTGTATGTGGGAAGGAGACAGTGTTTGGAAAATTGGTAACAGTCACTATAATATCACTGTTTTTGACAATTGAATCTCTTAAGATAAATGTTTGAAACATCCGTAATGTATCCATCACTTTACTTTGCACTGAAGCTTTTTGCACATATTAGCTACTTATATATGACGTATTGAATGTACGTGATAAATATTTCTCCAAAACCTTGCTAACTTCCTATTTTGATGTACCAAACAATATTGTTTTGATTTAAGTAGGAAAAAATGATGCTATTTATTGATACATTTTAGTTTCGTGTGTGGTTCCTTGTATTTCCTATTGTCATTTGCATACAACGCAGTCTAAAGTACTTCATGGGGTATATTGTGAAACGCTACGGAACTGCACCCACTTTTAGAATTGGTTTTCTTGTCATTGAGACGCTCATTTCTTTATTACGAATTTCTGATTCATAGAAAGTGTACCTGACTAAAAAATGTTTCAATATGTTAATAATTTCGTTAATAGGCGATTAAAAAGGATAATGCAGCATCATAACATCGATAAAATGATGATTAGAATGAGTTCTTGATATTATTAGGAAATAAAATTTGTACGGTTAGCAATAAGATATTTTTAATATTGTAAAACCATATTCAGTTAACGTTGAAGAGAATGTCTGTACAACCTACTCTCTTTGCGAATGTTTACGTTTAAATATTGTACAATCCTGGTAAAGATTTATGCTTTAAACCATGCATGACAACGATATTTTAAAACTTGCTTTATTTGCAAAGCAAACACTTTTGCCAAAACAAGAGGTCGGTTCAGCTTTTAAGTGTTCTTGATATTTGATAAAAATACATGTACTTTTTTCTGCCTTTCCGAATGTTTGTGTCGATGAATATTTGAATCCTCCTTCTTTTCAAAGAGTTTATTCTTCGAAAGAATATTCCATACTCCAAATTCCAAAGAAAAATCTAATTGATATGAACACAAACGTTTGTGTTCCTTACCTAATAGACAAGTTAAGTAAGTTATATTCACCCCTCAATTCACATTCCTTAAATAAATTTTTTTTGATCAGTTCGATGCCCTAATAAGACAAAGGTTTACCCAAGTGCTTGCAAAATTTCAAATTGTCTATTTGATCATCAGATGGATGCCGTATTGTATATTGCAAAAAATACATAATGAACAAATGCTGACGTTTCAATCAAAACTTAACATTTGAGAATGAATTGTCTAGTTTTGTTTTGAAATCAGAAGAATATCGATTTTGTTTCAAAACATCAAGCAGAGTAATATTTTCTTTGTATTATGTTGACGAATTAGTATTCTTTCTTGATAATGTCGTTTGGAAATTTTAAGAGGCTTTACGGTTCAGCACGCTGTACTATAAAAATTATTAACCATATCAATTTGGTGTAAGTCACCACTTTGATGAAATTGCAAAAGACAAAAAATCTGGTGCCTTGTGCCTTTGATGCCAAGTGAGATCTACTATTGTTAAGATGTATAATTATATTAAATAATTTGTCCATTGACAGTTTTCACACTTACTTTATGCCTAGTACTTTTCCTGCCTCTTGATCAATCTTTCGATTATGCTTGCCATACCAGTATGCGTGGGGTTACTTGGACATACATCCAGATAATAATCTTTAAAAATTTCACATGGTGTTTTGTTTAACTGCAGTTCGTTATTGACACTATGAAGAATTATCTCATTTGGGTTTAAGTCGAGGATAGCTTATATGTACGTTTACGTGCATGATAATATGCTCAAAAAAACTTTACTGCGATGTTCAAACATCCTTGACTTTGAGGCAAAAGGTAGACTTTTTCTCCCCCACTTTGGTTCGACAAGAAGAATGTTTCTTGTTTTACTTGTCAAAACGTTCTTAGCTGTGCGTTTAAGATAACATTTTTTTCCGGAAGGAGCAATTGATCGTTCACGCAACAATGATTTTGACTCTTTTTTAAAACAACAAACTAGACAGTCTAAAGAACAAACTATTTCTTTTACTTTCTTTAACACTCTAGTTTCATATTCCATCTGCATTTGTATCAAATGTCTATGCGAGTATCCTTTCTCATGATCAATACTTTCTAATTTCAAGTTTTAACTACTCTAAAATTCAACGGCACTTACCAATTCCACTTATCCTTCCAAACAATCGATATTTCTTTGACCTGTTGCTTATATCTAAAATGATATCGCTGACTTCGTTACAGGTTGACTTAAAGCATAAACGCTTGGTTTATCAAATTACCTATAACATATTGAAGTAAAAAGAATTCAGAGTTGACACACAATATCCAAAAAAAACCTAAAAATTAATAAAAAATAAGAAATGTCTTTACAATTGACGTGAAAAATTGTTAAGATTTCGTAAAAAACTTTAAAGTTAACAAAAAATGGACTAAATCAGTATTCCTTGACAATTTACAGAGAAGAGATGTTAGGTAATGACGTGTGTTTGTGTGTTACGTAAAGTGAAAGATTTTACAATTATAGCTATAAATTTATACACATGAAATTAAAATTTTGCATCGTTTGACACATTTATGTAAATCTGTGTGATGCACAATTCATTAATACTCTCGGGCCCGATGAATTTTACAGACTGGAGAAGGTCCGTTTTAATAAGGCATAAATATATATACAATAAGGCAATAAGTGAAATGAGTATTCTCAACTTAAAACCTGTGATATTTTTAGCTGGAATCACAAAACGCTCCCCTGAAATATGTTCCTTTAGCCTTAATAATGTGAAGAGAATGTGTAGTACATCAAAAGGCGGGCATGAAAAGCTTAAGAAGAGCTATGTATGTTGTGCCTAAGGATCAAAGCACTTTAAAAATATGCGACATATGCGAAAGAGACTGGGTTTAACTTAAACTATCAAGCTTCACTGTAAAAAGGGCTACAAAGTTGTGAGAGTAAAATATTTTTTACTTATTTAAGGATTCAGACTTTATAAAATAAGGTGAAGAGGAAGTATTATCTGAATTATACTTTAAAATTTTATTGTAAACTGTTCTATTTGTTTTGCCATGATCAATAACTTTTTTTGGGTGATGTAGCTAGCTAAATTTATTTGGACATTCAGCGAAACATTAAAGGTTAACCATATCACACATTATGTTTACTTTATTTTTTTCTGATGCCTAAAGTAAGTAGACCTAAATTAAGAATTAATTCCAATGTTGTTGTTTTTTGTGTGAAAAAGCAAAATTAAGTTATATAATGAAAGTCGGTTTTTGTGTTTTTTATTTTTCTGCAACAGAGGTATTCTCGTTTTTGTTTTGTTTTTGTTGTTTTTTTGCTTAAAATGTCAAGTTGAACAACAATAACACGGAAAAAATAGGCAAAACAATACATTCTTTTGTAAACGGATGGGTGTAATTAATGTAATATGTAATTATATAAAGTTTGAGCGGAAAATACTCAGAGATTTTGAGGCGCGACTTCCCACAACATTTTTTGCACGCCACCGCCCGTTAAACTACACGGACATTCCTTCATCACAAATAATCTGAACAGTATGACGTAAAGAACTTGTACAGAAAAAAAAATCCAGCGACTAATTGAAGCAAAAGCCTATAATAAGCTAAAGTGTCTGACTTTTAGTTAAATTGACAAGAGAAGTTTTGTTATAAAAAACACGAGAAATGTTGTCTAAAGATTTCAGCTTGCAAGTTATATAATATGGCTGCTTATCAGGCGGTACGAAAATCAGTTAACTAATTTTATATACGGATGTGTTATTTTGGGTTGTAACACCTTTGGAATCGACACAATTTAATGTTATTCTTTTACTTTGAACTGTTTAGGCGAGCTAATAACTTGCAGGCTTTATAAACGTAGCTATTCTACGATTCACCTTAACATACCAATCTTTTAAAGAATATGAGTGACGCATTTTGTCTTATAAAAACCAATGCATTATCAGATAATAATTTCTTACAATTTAAACCTTTTAAAATTGGTGTGTTTATCTACATTTTTCAGATTTGCATTGTCAATTTATTGTTTATCACAAATATTTCAATTGTGAGCATTATTGCACGCTTTCTTCCATGCTCTATACAGCATCTGCATACAGCAATTTCATATCGGCCTTATTCTTTTTACTTTCTTGTTTACCTATGACTTCAAGCCTAACGTCTTAAGTCTTAAAGTACACAAAGGTGCCGAATAAATCTTCAGTGGGTGATAATTTTTGATTAATACTGGATTCCTTTGATTTTTGTGAGTTTCCACATCGCTAGCTTGATTTATCTTTACCCAACGGAGGGCTAATACCGCCAATTATTCTACTCTCGCAGTTGTTGTGCAATGAATGATTATGTCTTAAGTAAAACTAAGTTAGTCGAAGGATTGCATCAGTAAAGGTGAAATATGTTTTCACTAAAAAGTAATTGTTTTCTAGAAAAAACTATTGAATGATTAGTACAGTCATCTTTTTTTAGAAAGCTGTTATAATGGCATTTCTTTGTGACCATCATTGGGTATTATGTGATCAATTTTTGCTACCTTTGACAGGTTAAATCTGAAAATGGCACGTGCAAATCAAGCACGTGCTGTAAAGTAAGGTATACATTTGTAAGGAGTTCATGAACTGACGTCATTGAATCTAATTTAACGAATCAAATCGTAAATGTGCATTTTTTTTAAATTTATCACTTTAAATTCAACTAGTAAAGCAAAGATACTCTTTAACTGTTGAGAGTATGCATTTTTTGCCTTAATCGTAAAATCAGCGCCAGTAAAACTATGATTTTTCAGTGAGAAAACTTCGCTATATTTGCAAAATTTTCAGGAGCCTGGGTAGTGAGAGAAAGACAACAAATGTTTTATAGAAAGCATTAAAATTTCAAACACAATATCAAATGTTACCACAACAAAACTTATAAAAAGCAAGGCTGTTGTATAGGCCAGAAAAAAAACAAAAATGTCAGATCGAGAAAAATATGTCACATCGTTTTTAAAAAGTTTATAAATTCTAATCGAAGAGGGAAATAATTAAAAGAAAATTAATGAAATAGACGCCAATCGAGTAAAAGTAAAAAGCTAAGACCAAGAAATCGAACAACAAAAGTTAATTGACCGTGACTATTACATAATAAATAAGTTAGCGTAGGTTGTTGAATTTAAAAATTCAGTTTTAGACAATGTAAAACATATTTATAGAGATGTTTAGTATCCGTCGTCGTAGACCAATGTGGAAAATAAAATCTTGTTATTTTTTTATTTATTGCCCTTAGTATGTTTCTTATCAGTCGTTTCAAGGTTGCTTATACATCATTCTCGGCTTAACGTCCGTTTTCCATGCTAGTATGGGTTGGACGGGGTATATTATTGAACCCTCTTCAAATTACAAAGCGTTTAATTTGAAAATGCTTTAAATAATGGTGGTAATTTCTGCCGACATGCTTACTTCTAGTATCATAGTTTCGCTAAAGCTGCTTCTTGCATCTCGGTCGGAATTAAGACCAACAATGTTAACATGCAATTACGCTAAGCGCACATCTTCGCATACATACAACCATTTAAAAGCTCAAATGACATCTTATCAGGATCCTTGGAGATGTAGGTGGCTTCGAGAAGCATAGAATATTTTGAGAGAATAATTTATAGGATGTAAGGCTAATTCTTTAATTATCCATGGCAAATACTTTTCAACGAACTTAACCAGAGCAATTTGCTTTGCTTTTTATTCGAGTCCAACTACGTGTCGATTTATCAATTGTTGTAAAACAATAAAGCAAACTGTAAAACAGACTTAACTATACAATCTCTATGACACAAGTTGAGGTACAGAATAAGTAGTAATTGGAATTACAGCATATGTCTGGATTCTGTTTAAATGAAAAAAATAAAATGAAAAAGGAAACTTATTGGATTGTAAATGACATCCATCATTTGTTACAATTTTTTAATTGTTGATGCGCAATACTTTTACTTGTACGCATAAAAATATTTTTTTGCCTATTTTACTAAGTTTTTTTCTTGAAAAGACCAGCTAAATTACTTAAGCCATTATTCTTCTGACAATGTCGTGTTGTAACTTTCCTTTAAATTCGTGAATTGCGAGTTACAAAATCTTTGGTAAAATGTACTTCTTTTGATCATGTAGAAATTTAAACACATAACTGATTTCGTAAGCAAGCAAAAATGTCTTTAAACAAAACAAAAAATTAAAACTGGGTGTGTGAATGCCTCATACGAAATGCTATTTTATCTTAGCTGCGTATAAGCAACAAAAGGACAAACAAGGAACCACGCGCATGACTAAGATTATCAATAAATAGCATCAAATTGTCCTACTTAAAACAATGCTGCTTCGTCTACTAAAATAGGAAGCTACCACGGTTTTATTGAAAAATATAAATCACGTACATAAATTACTTTGTGTATAAAAGGGGCAGCAAGCATTAGCATAAGCACAGAACACCAACGTTTCATCAATTAAACATGAAGATCGCCATTCTGTATACACTTCTTACTCTGTCAATAAGTTATGACCAAAACTTTGTATTTGGAAGATATATTAAATCTGCTCCAGCGATTGGTATTGAACATCCTCGCAGTTATGCACCAACGACAGCAGCAATACCTTCACGAAACAGTCAAGAGAAAGACAAATGCGGTGAGATATGCAAGTTTCAAAGAAAATTGAGAGAGAACATCGCCAGCCTCGATGAGAAAAGTAGATTTAACTTTACATTGACTAAATACTTGTGACATTAATAAAGCAGAGATTAATTTCATCTTCATGGAAGTTAAATTAGTTTATTTCATATTGACATGTACTATATATAAAGCAATTAGGTAAATTATTTTTTATACATTATTCAGAGATTAAATTTATTTTTGTGAACTTGGAAATATATTTTTAATTACATTTGTATCTCATGTCAAATCAAAAAAATTTATTTCCATCTTCGCGCAATATAATGTATCCATTCAAATTGAAATTGAAAATTCCTTGTGATTAATATATTACATGTGTTTGTCAATAATTTTAATTGTCAATTTTCCAAATGCCGTTTCTTTTAAATGTCCCAAGTGCGTTGCGTGAAAATGTGTAAAACAGCGTCTTTTTTGCCTATACATAACTAAGTAGGAGTAGAAATAACCTTTTTATGAGATTACACTACAAAATAACAATTAAACAAAAGAAGAGGTATGATTTGATAGCTTTGTGTGTAAACAATTAAGAAAATATGCTAACCGCGTCATTTAGAATCAATTTCCTATTGGGTAGTCGTTCACATTTTACTCAGTCAAAGCGTGTGTTTCATATCTTCAATTATAATAAATAGGATGATAAACTAGTTTGGTTTGACAAATCTGAAAAAAACATAAATTACTTTAATTTAGTATTTGCACGTAAATTTATTGAACATTCAGTTTTTTCAATTCATTAACACCAACTACCAAGGAAACTATATTGCTTATTTGTCGGCGCGTGCCATTCCTTCACCACGCACATGCATCATTTTAAAACTTCAAATTGACGTTAATGCAGTGAACAAGAGTCTAGTTTTAGAATTAATATTTTATTATAAAAAAATTGAATACAGGCATGGTTTGATTAAATAACTTGTTTTAACACAATAACACAGTACGGAAAAAAAGGCTATAAATCTCTTTTAATGTTTTTATTTAGTTATGAACACGTAATATTATTTTCAATATGAAGATCATAATATTATTTTCAATATGAAGATCATAATATAAGCAGTGACAAGAGAGACAAGATGACAAGAAGACCATGTAATAAAACGACATAGTCTTTTTCGGAAAGTCAACGCAAAATTTAATATAGTGTATGTATACACTGTATTTTTAAAGCAAAATACATTCTTGGACGTTGTAACATCAACAATTTTGACCAAAGACAGCCTTAAGAAGTTGAGAAAATAGAAGCACAAAGGACTAGTTGTTCGGAGTTGTTCGATGTTAAACGATTGTCAAAGATAATATGACCCAGCATTAAAACGTTTTGACGCAAACAGAAAATTAAGGGTTTTTCTCAAATTGATAATCCAAAAAAACATGGAAAGAATGAAATATTCTTGTTTGTTCCTAATATATTTAGAACTCAAGATATTTCTATTTTAAATCTTTTCCACCCGGAATAAATTCGACTACTCGTTTTTGTACACTACTGTGGAATGCTGTTTACCTTTCTATGGTATAATGACTTCCAAACCGGTAATTATGGCTCCATTCTAACCATTCTTTTGCGTCGAATAGTTAGATAAATTTCTTTGTAAATTTCTATGATATAATAAAACATTTGGTACATCATGTTTGTCTTACGGTAAAATATGGTTCCCAAGACTTGTTGAAAAATGGCCTACAATAAATACTGTTTCTAATAACACGTGAACGTGGAAAATGAAAATAGTTTTTCCTTCTAAAGAAGTAGTATCCAAATGTGATTTTACGCAAAATGTCACGGAAAAACAAAACAAAACAAAAACACGGAAAAAAAATGATTAAACTAAATTATTCTCCCTTAAACGGACGGTTGTAATTAAGTAATGTGTCATTATAAAACAGTTAAGCAAAAGAAATGACGGAAAAGAATTTGGACGATATTAGCCACAATAAACTTTACCAGAAAACAACATCCGTTGTCCACACTATTGAAAACCAGACGGAAGGTCTTATTAAAAAAAAGGTAAACCCACATAGCTTGTCTAAACAAGTAAGTGAGTAAGCACTTGACCCCTAAGTGATTTTATAACTTCGAAGCAAACGATTCAAACTTGTTATCTTTATAATAATACCATTTGGTTACTAAGAAATCGCATTCATTTTAGTAAAGGATGTTCTGTTTGGGTTCTAGCTGCATACGGCTTAAGACCTTTACTTTGACAGTTCTACCTACCACTGGATAACATTCTATGGATTAAGAGCTACCCCCATTGTTATTTATATTTTGCTTAACTGCTTAGGTAGCTAGCTTGCCAGCTACATGCAATGTGCACATAACTACATGTTCTTGGACCTGGTTTAACATTATCAGATTCCTAAAATAGGAACACGAAACGTTTGGAAAACATGAGTGTCTTTTGATATGTAGCATTAAAACTTTAGAAAGGATGGATTAATTATTAGAAAAGAAATTACTGTAATTATACTTTGACCGCTATATTTGCATTCCAGTCATAATTCTTCGGTCATTTACTTTCAGAACATCACAGTGTTGACTACAAATAAGCCAATTGCATTATAGGCATAAACCTAAAAATTTACGTGCTGACATAACATTTGGTGGTAAATTCAATTGGATGTCAACCTAGGTTGCAGAATATGGCTAAAATAAAGGTAAGTTGACAGATTTTGCCATTTCAATGCGTAACTGAAGGTAACTAGCTATATACCTAGGGTTATATAAGATGAATAGTTTATTTATTAACTTGACATGTACCAGCTTAACAGCATGTGTACAAATGTTTCTAAAGGTATAGTATTGTAAAAAAAATTTGAGGTTTACGACAGCTTGCATCTGTTTCCAAACAAATAACAAATAACTTTTCTGAATTGGTTGGGAATTTAATATTAAAAGGGTCAACTTAAACAAATGTTCGATTTGGTCTTTGCACCGCATGTATATACACGGGTCCTAAAAACACCATGTAGTTACCTGCCTTTGAACGGTCTGTGAAGCGCCCAATACAAGCAGCAGAATTTGCCACACATTCAGTTGGAGCGCTTTAGTACAGGTATGCAGTGTCGTAAATTGAGTACAGCGCACACAAAAATACAGTGCTTTAGGTGTAATAAATTTTTGAAAAAATAACTTTACTGCAACTAATGGAAATAAAAAACACTTTTTGTAATTTATAGTTATCCTGTCATTGCGAAAACAATCGATCAATATTATCTAAAGTTTTTGTGAAAATTTAAAATTTGATCGTAACACTAGACTGAGCACGTAGTACGGGTAAACCATGATACCATGGGTATAGGTGTAATAGCCTTTTCGTAAAATTATTTATCGCAACTTTGGTTTAAACTAGTCGGTTGCCCGTGGAAAGATCCAAGAGTTCATCCTTCCTGTTTTACCACATTGCGTGCGTCCCGCTTGTGCAGCTAAGCTACCATTCAGACAGACAGACAAATGTATGCGGGTATTATAATGTAGATAAAAACACAGGGAACTGTTCGACATTACCCAGTCCAGCTAAAATATAACTTCGTAAGGTGAACATTTGATATAATGAAATTATATTTGTAATTAATTGCTAGTATCATTTTCATGCTATTTTGGTAATTATAACCAGAAGATTTGCTGTGAGAACCTTACATAGGGCCTTTCTTTCAAACTGTTTACATGTGAAATTATCGATAATAGAAATCATCCAGTCCAGACCTAATGGTTTCCATCTGCAAAATTAGTCAGGGACAAAAAAGAGCACATAATTATCCCGTCTTCAAAAAACAAATATCACCCCAAACACTACCCCAAATATCAACCCAATTGGGGTACCCCATTTTTTAATTAACTCAATTTATTTTGTGGAATTAGTTTTTGCGATAATAATAAAAGGTGTAGCTACCTAATCGTATGTAGCGATAGAATTATTGGTAAAGAATTTTGTTGTACCCAAACCACATTTGGTTACTTTCACTTTTTTAGCCAGAGGTAACTAAAGAGCTAGCTAGAAAGCGACAATCCCAACATAAGAATAAATAATGTTGGCTAGGATATAAAAGCTCTTAGACCAAACTGAATAATATAACCTAAGGCTAGCTCTAGCTGACTTTAGCATGCTCCCTCAAAATTGTCGGGCGGTTGTGCGGGGATTGTGAATAGGCGGGCGGGTGTCGTGACCAGGCGGGTTTTAGGCGCTACGTGCGAGCGGTCAAACTAAGGTCGGTAAAAGTATGTCGCATTCTTTTTTGTTGCTAGTGAGTAGAATCGACGATTGAAATCACAGAGGTTCATATTTAAAATGACATATTAAAATAATAATACATTTATACACCTATTTTATTCAGTTTAATTAAGTTAATTTATTTATTTTATTTTATTTGAATCAATGAGGTTTTTATGCTTATGCAACTGTTTTTCAAAAGATATCAATCAGAAACTCCATTAAGTTAAGAACACAAAGGTTTATTAAAATTTAACAAATTTTTGGAAAATTATAACATTGCGTTGACCGGAAAAGAGGCAACAAAATTGGATTTTGAGGAAGAATCGCAAAGAACAGAGCTAGTTTGTTACGAAGGTCAACTAAAAATCTAAGACATTACGTTTCTCGTGCTAGATACATTTTTTGTCAGCATAGCAGCATCAACCGTTATTAGTGTTAATTTTAATCAGACCGCCACATGATGTATACCTATCAGGTTGGGTTAAGATTAACAATTATTTTATTGGTCAAAAGAGCTAGTTGTTATAGTTCTTAATTACCAAAAAAATTAGACAAGCATAATTTCACTTATGAGCAAACATTGTGATGTAAATTAGAAAATTTTGAATTTTTACAAGTCGACAAGAAAACATGTTTGATTCTAATACATTTGAAAAGACCCAAGTAAATCTTTGTGTCTCAAAGTCACGTTTTATATGAGTCGTTGTTTACTGTGCACAATGAGAATTTGTTAGTGTACCTAAATTATCATCCCATAACAACTTTACAAAGCATGGCTCCAAAAGTCCAGAATAGACTGGACGGGGCAGCGTTGGGTTATTTCCTGTATTTCTATATTTGAATAACCATTTCCAAACGAAAGTTTTGCCATGTGTACCTTTATGAAACCTGTATTTTGAAAAAAGGAAAAGAACAACAAAATGAATAAGAAAACACCTGATGACTCATCAGTAGATACCAGTGCAACTGCTACGGGCAATTATTCCTAAACAGTTTCACTTGCACCAGATGCCCAGCAGGAGTCGCTAATTCCCACCGTAATAGGTGTGTTTGCTGTTGGTATAATTAATGACAATTGTCACAAGTCAAAAGGGATTTGATGGTTCGTACCATAAGTCGAGTTTCAAAGACCAGCTTGCTGGTAAATTTCTCGAAAATAAGTATAAAGTTGCTTAAGCAAGGTTTACTAGTGGCGTAAATTGTAGAGTACGACAGCATAAAGAAAACTTAACGCCCTTTTCTGAAATCGTTCTAGGGGAAGAGCCCTCAATTCTTGCACTGTGAGTGGGAAGTTCAATATTTTAAATATGTCAATTTACTTAAAATTTGTACATTTATTTGATCATGACTCACGTATCGAACGAAAGCTTAAAAATAATGTCGTAAATGTTGTTGTTGCTTTTAATGGAGTTTGAAACAAATAGTTGTACTTTGAACAAATTTCAAGCCGCTGATGACGAAAAATTGCTGACATAAGCTGACATGTGTTAAAAAAAAAACACGGACCGAAAAGAGTTAGAATCAATCAATTACATAAACAATGTTGAGTAAGTACAGAGGTGTACCGTAATAAAATTTTGTTTGAAAAAACATGTGCTAATTTACAAATTTTAGTCAACTTCTTTAATTATTTCTTTCCTAAGATTTGGCAGAGCTGTTTTGCGGGATTAAATCTATTCACAAAAACAAATCACAAAAAATGTTCTAAGAAATCGAGAAACGCCATGTTATATTTGCATAATGGAGATTCGTGCGCGTAGAATAACCATAAAAAAACAAACGCATCTTCTTTCACCATGTTTGTTCACCAGTGTTGGGTAAAACAGCACAACAATCACAACGATATGTAAAAAGAGAAGCTGTATGACAAGAAATTGGATTGTATAAAACAGTTATGTGGCTGCATTCTCTATAGCAATCTTCAGCGTTTAGAATTTCATTGGAATTTGAAAACACATGGTCTTGCATTATTGCCCTTCGTGGTTCTTGAAATATAGATGGCGAGCTTGACTTTACAGCAGCCAGCAGAATAAATATGATCTAGAAAAATAAAGGTTAAACAAGGATTAAGTACTTGTTTTATTTTTAATGAGAATCTAGATTCTATTTATTTCGTGGCCGAAATAATCAGCAAACGTTAAGAAAAACTTCAGAGTATAACCAGATTTGTTGAATAGCAACAGGACAAAATAAAATAAAGCAATTACCAAAAAATTAATGGTTATAGGTTCAACTGCCCAATTATGATTTGCCCACAGTTAACTATTTTTTCCTCTCGCTATTTTTTCTTCACAAGTTTTTCTAGAGTAACTAAATTGCTTTACAAAGTATGGCGTGATTTCAGTGCCGTATATTATTATTTGTTTGAGTTATCTTTTAATAGCTAACTTCATTTCCTGTACCTTACATCTATCTGCGCTTTACATACTAGCCAAAAGGACGGTGCGCCAATCCTTAATTCTACTTTGGCTTCCCCGTTATTGTACATTTCATGACGTTGAAATTTTCGGATAGCGAGAGTAAACATGGATTCCTGACTTTTGTAAAATTTTATACTTTTCTAATTCTTAAGTTTGTTCGATGTTGAGAAAACTACGTGTCTAGCAATTTGTGGATACAGGGACTAAAATGTTTTTTTCTTATAAACTTGAAAAATCTTTTTTATCGCATTTTTACATTGTTCAGAAAAAAACCAGAAGATTTAACTTAAACCTGAGGCGCTACTACTGTTTCTCATGTTCAACTGGGATATTTCTTTATTTTTTATTTTAATTTATTTTTTAATGTTATTTACTTCAAGGTACAATATTTGCGAAATATTTTGGAAAAATCATAACAAATAAAAAACAAAAATTCTGTCTTGAAAGATACGTTTCCCAATGTTTTCATGTCCTTTTAGGGTAAAGCAGCAAATACATTTTTGCCCTGCCATTGTTCTTATTCTGTCCTTATTTTTCGGCTATCATTGTTTTTATTAAACAGATCTAATCAACAAAAGTTTGACGCAATGCGTATGCAATTATGTTTAGTTGACCATATCTATGCGAGCACTTTCAACAACGGTTTACTTTCCTGATTTATTAAAATGAACTCTCTAGCGAAGTTCGCCATTTTGCAATTCAAAATGCGTAAACATTGGAAATGTTATGCAAGTAAGTTTACTTGACTATATCTATCCTAGCATTTTTATGATATGTAAAATACCCTACCTGCATCCCCGCTACTTTTCTGCGTGTTTTACCTGGGTCTAACTTATTCCCTGTACTTTCTTGTTCTGACTTTTGGAATAGGGAAGTCCAGATGAATTTTCAGTCTTATCGAATAAGAAATAAACTGTGCAAGGCACAAGGTTGAAAATTGGTTGTTAACGCATTTGCTGTTTTCATAAAATCTCGCGCGTGAAAATGAACTGAGATATTTTGGGTTTTTCTATCGATAAAAAAGATAAAGTAGTGCATAGCGGAATACGACTACCAGGTACTAAAACTTAAAATAAATCGAGAATTCTCTTCGGTTGCACAATTGGTCAAAAAGAAAGTCTATCCGAAACATGATTAACAGAATACTGTAAATGTCAGAAACTAAAGTTAATTTTTAAATAAAGAGCTATTTTAATTATTTTTTCATTTTAATTTCTCTCTACTCATTTGACACATTATGTTAATCATCTTGGCTCGCTTTACCGCTTCCATCTTTATTCCATGCACAAACATTAGAAACATATTCGGTGAAGCCTCTGCTTCAACTTTTTGTTTTTTGGTGAAGATGCTTATCATTGCCTGTAAAAGTAAAGCTTGGCAAGACATTTTGGCTTTGTAATTGTCTAATTTATACTATTTCACTTACATTGTTTCCAACTACTGCTAAAGTTTTAGAAAAAAAGTCTTAACCTACAGTTTTTTATCATTTTAAGCAAGCCTTCAGAACGCAGGCAGATACATATGGATTTGGTTTACTAAGAAGCTGAGAATTTGCGCAGAAAATGTCGTCTTTATGAACAGCCCCTAAACGTAATGAATGTATTCATTTCGTCCCGGTTGTAGTACGCCCTTTTGTTACTTATGTTAACATTAAGAACTCTCCGAACTTGTTTGTCAAACTCCATACAAAGCAGTGAGACGTAGGTCGTCAGCACAACATAACTTGACATAAGATTTAGTTGACAACATGTGTTATTGAAAGTAGTTGTGGATTACCATATCGGTCGAAACTTTTTCGGCGTAATTATTTCCCTAATTTTCGTCTTTTTACTAATTCCTTTTTACTGAAAACTTTTTGGACGAATGATAAGCCTCACATATTCAGTTATACACCACCATTTAAACCCTTAGCAACGATAGTTACGCATATTTTTCTTTTCTTTTTTGAAATGCAGCTTAAAATTACTCTCTGTATTTTTGTAATTGTCAGTTATAGGTAATTAATGCATTGCCACAAAATCAGTTCTGCAAGTGTATATTACACAGATTGTGAATCATTCTGTTGCACAACTGCGCTCTCTTTTGTTGATTTCTTTAATGAAACAAAGAAAAGGTAGGCTTGGGTAAGTTTAAAATAACTAGCAAACGTGCTGTAGAAAGCTGTTACCTGAAGTGTTCTCATTTTCGTCGGTTCTTCAGGCGTACTAATCAATGGGTCTTTAATGAATGAGAAATGCAAACCTAAAGGTTTAAAAGTTAAACATATGTGTAAAAGAGACATCCCAACGCCGGATGATATTGTCGACAGACAACTCTGTCTATGCGATTCAAGACAGTTGCACAATTATTTGGAACTACAATCCTGTTTAAAAAAATTAATAAAAGATGTGCTTAATTTTAAAGATCATACACACAAGCAATGATTTACGGCCTTTTCATATTAAACCTATGCACTTTAAACCTGTCGATGTTCACTTGCCAATGTTCACAATGAGCTATGTTCACAAAGAATAGGTTGGTAATAGGTAGTATGTCAACAACGGACTTAGGACTGCGATGAATTTAAGCATGGCCTATTCTCTCGATTTCCCAGACCTTCGTTGGCAGCCACCTTGTTCCATAATGCGTACAAGGCAGCAACAGTGACTAGCCCATTATCAAGGTCCGTCACCAGCACTACCAAATATATAAGAAGAACTTTTACAGCATTTTGGCTGTGACACATTTTTCCGACAGTGATGCTTTGCCAATTTGAGAAAGAATATCAGCAGAATTGTAGATTCTTAAATTCAGACTATAAAAGTAATTTTACCTTATATCTTGCAAAGTAGGACTTTCTCTTTCAATGCGTTACTTCTACGTATCTTATCCTCTAAACTTGAAGTAAACACACTGATTTATTACCAGGCTTTTATAAAAAAAAATAGAAACAAAACAGCATTATAATTTCTTAGTTACCATAGCTAAATATATTGCACGTCATGATCAAACTTATTTTGTATTTTTTTTGTACAAAAGGACAATACCTTAAGCTGACAACACAGATTAGGGTTTTAAAACGAACTGTAGGTATTTTTAATCGGATTTCAAGGTGCATAGCAAACGTCATGTTGTTTTATGCGAAAACAAGAGGACTTTACAAGTTGCACTGGGAATTACTATTTTGACAAGGTTGCTTCACAACGGAGACATCCATTTGATAAAGTTTATTATTTATGTATTTTATTTTTGATAAAGTAGATTATTGTAATGGCGTGATATGGCTAGTCAAGTAACTAGGCAGGTTTTTAAAATTATTTTACAGCCCTCTCTCCCGTCTTTCTATCTCTTTCCTTCTCCCTCTTTTTTATTAACGGACACCATGAAAGACAAATATCTCTGACTAGCGAGAGGAGAGGTTTTTCATTCATTAGGGAGAGACTCTAGGTGAAATCTACCAAAAAAACATCTTTAAAAACCCTACAAGAATTTTATTATAGTATATCCCAAATACTATTCTTTTTCAATTAACGGGCACCAGCAAGAATAAGTGAAAATGTGCGTAATGTCTTTTTAGCAGATATGTAAAATGGCGATCTCATGTTAGAAAATATTTACTGGTGAAAAAAAATTGGAAATTGGAAAAGAAATTTAAATTTGACAGGTTGGACCTTAAGAAATGTCCATAACACCATACGAAAGAATGATCATTTTATATATACTGTCTTATATTTTAGATATGTGTCAAGTCAAAATCTTGATTGCTGGCAGCAAAGCCAAAATACTGTTTCTCTGATGTGTTTGAAACAGCTTGTTTTTAACATGTAGGCAAAAGGAATGAAGATTTTTTAAAATGCAAGGATTAAAAGAGATAATTGGCGAGTTAATCCTACTAACTGTTCATTACATTACGATGACAACCCTAAATTATGCTTTTGAAATGCAGGAAAAAGTTAAGTTAAAAATATTTTATGTAAAAGCTTTGCTAAAAAAATAATTGATCAAAAATAAGTATAAAATAATGGCAAATGCTAAAAAAGAACAGAAATATTTATTTATAATCCCTGCATTAGATGATAATTGTATTTAATTGTTGTTTTTATTTAGCTGAAGAGGATTTCATTCATTCTCGTCAGAGTAGAAGTAGTAAATACTTAAGTATTTTTGTCCACGAGACGATTACCTTTTGCCTTTGCTGCATAGAAATACTTATAAGGTATTAATGGAGAATGCTGCCAACAAATACCATGACGAACCCAATTGCATCTCACCACTTTAGAAACAACAGTAATTGCAATAGGGTGAGCTAATCTCTATTCTCCTGGAACTACTTCATATGATGATGCAAAAGTTGTTAAATGGAAGGCTGAGACGATTTTAAATATATTTGGCTTATCAGGCATGTACAGTTGCTTCAACGAAGGTTGTGGCGCCGTAGCTTAGTGGTTATAACACTAGCAGTTTGTGTGGGAGAACGGGGTTCAATTCCCCTTGGCGCGGCGATTTAATATGGGCGGATGAATGTTACTATAACCCCGAGTCAACCGAAACAGTGTAAGGGAAATTAAGGTGTATGGACCTTTCGATGTTGCACGAAGTTGTCTGGTAGAGCGGGGGCCCTAATTGGGTCTGCGTAGCTTAAAATGACCGTTAAATACTCCAGAACTCCCCATCTAACCCATGGCTCCTCCTGAAAATAATAGACAGGGTATATATATCTCTTGATACTTGTAATATATGATATTTAAATATATATCTAAAAATGCACTTTTAAAAAAAGCATAATAATTAAAAAAAATTGTATTTTGTCCTTTTTTAAGCTTTGTGTAGAAAAATTATATATAAAATAAAGGTCGAGTAAACGCATTTCTAAACTGCGATTTGTCAGGAAACTACAAAACTAGCCGTGATTCAAAAACATGACGTTTAAAATAGTCTAGTTTAATTTTATTGAGGTTTCTATTGGTTATAACTAAGTGAATAAACGCTATATGTTGTCTCACATGATCAGCAAAATATATCGACTTTCTTCCAACTTAGGTGAGATTACTTCCATAAGCGTTCATGTCGATATATTTGTCCGCAGTCTAAAAAGACGCTGGATATCCTGCAACAAAATTGAAACAAAAAATGATGGTCAATTTTTTTCTTTCCGTGAGCTTTCTGTGAGACGGTGAAGATACTTTCAGATAAACTCTGGTTTCTCGCGTTCCAAATATCTGCAAATAGGAAACTGGATTACACTACTCAAACATTGCACACATTTTTTAGACTCTATCTGACGTATTTCAATCATGAGAATTGCTCTTAATGCTTTTCGCACATTTTATTGCATATTCTGCCAAAAATCGCTTAACAGTGTCCCTGAAAATCAGAAACTCAGAAACTATAACAATAGTGGAAATACTTTTGACTCAATTTCATCAAATAAGTCAAAAAAAACATGTCATACTAAAATTCAAGTCTTTATTTTAATTTCCACCCAAGTTATAGATTTTATTTTTAGCAAAAGTATGTTTTTAAACAAGTATTTTTTACTCTGTCCTTCTCTTCACTCCCTTACTTTTTTCACTGAATTCGGAACGCCACAAAAAAACTTTTTTCACAAACTGAACTATAAATCTACCTAACAACCAACCGTCCCAGTAGGGCCTTAAGGTTCGGCAAAAAAAATTTCTATTCAGGAAGTACCTAACTAGATAAACTATTACTTTAAGGGTAGATACTTTCGCGTGTTAAAAAAAAACGTAAAATGTATGGAAAAAACTTTTGCCTCCCGCGGTTTTTAAATCAACTTTCGCGAATGAGGAAATAATAAGATTTTTTTAAATTCCTATATTAGAAATAATCAGTTTTGCTATCTTTTCTCCATGTTCACCAATTTACCGCCGAATTTTGCTACCACATAACAATTCCAATTCTTCTACAGTCACATCACATATGGTTAGAAGATGATTATTATTATCCATTTACTTGTCATCCTCAACAAACATTGGGTCGATGCCACGGAAAGTATCGGTGGACGAATGGCATCTTCTCTAAGCCTAATAGCACCAAAGAAGGAAACTGATTTTTTATAGCAACGAACTTTAGGTAGAAGCCTTTAGCATGAAAAACTTTCGCGTTTTTTAAATTGGCTATGATTTCGCGTAAAAAAACTTTTTCGTTTTGCTGTTTTGAAATTTCGAGAGGCAAAAGCCCACTCGAACAAGGACCAAAATGGCGAAGAGCGCAAAAGTTTTCGCGAAAGTTTCCACCCGCAAAAGTTTCTGCCCTTGAAATATCAAAGTGTTACGTAACCCGCTAACAAGTCCCGCTATAGTTTGTCGCATAATTTAACATATTACGTATGACGTGTTTGCATAATCAGGTCATATATTAGCTCAACAATAACAGGATATTTTTCTCCATCCTCTCATATCAAACAGACAAAAAAACCTGGAGACGAGAGTGGTTATTAGCGGGACTACGACTTGTCGCTGTAATGGAAACTAAAAAGCAATGATGTTTTTGAGCTCGTAGCTAGCGACGAGAAGATCACGAGGAATATTAAACGTTTTTTATGTTGTCCCTTGTTTTTTTTAAAGTTTAGAGGAACAAAGGAAGTTTAGTTTCACTTCTTTCCTGAAGTTCTGATGCTATCATTATTAGCAGTACTTTGCGCGAATCATAAAAGCTGCCTTACACGACAACGAACAATTGTTGAGGTAGTAACTATTATTTCAGCGCATACAGTTTCTGATGTATGAAGTAATTAAAAGTCAAGGCGGTTCTAACGTGTTGTGAAGACTATACTGTGATAACAAACCTTTAAATTTTTTATTCGTACATAATTTTATCTAATATCCTTCACTTTTTCTTTTTTGTATTTTTATAGCATCTCCTTTGCAAGACCCTCATTGATAGCAGTACCAATAGGTACACATTTGTTCGATTTTCTGTTCCGTATATTTAAAATTCCGACTACACTTTGCATGTCTGTTTGTTCTTAAACAAAGTTCTTAACAAATTACATCCCAGATTTACGCTATTTGATATGCGTGCGAGCGCAAAGGAAGTACCTAGCCAAATATCAGAAACGGAAAAGGAAGTCATGTGAGCGAGACTGTGATACTTATGTTTACTTCTTATTTAAATCAAGTTTCACTTGAGAGCTATGTAGCAGTAGAAGCAACTGAAAGTTTGTTCTCGGTTGTTTTCACACTAAAAGCAACTGCCGTGCAGAGCTTTTTGTAACTTAAGTTACTTACGCGTCAAAAATTAATTGATTAAGAAATTTATTTTATCACCTTTTATACCTTCGAAATAAAAGTAAAAACAAAATTTTAAAAGTTTTTAAAAGTAGAATTTAAACTAGGTGTTTTCTTAATAACGAAATAACATTTCTGTAGGCGTGTAATTACATGTGCATCTAAAATTCTACTAATAACATGGAACAATATCTTTTTCTATCAACTATGATCTAACATAGAGTGTTCAAGAAACATTTCCTCACATCTAAATGTATGCTTAAACTGGACATCATAAAATACAATTAAACTGTAAAAAAACCCCAAAAAATTGTAAAAAGCCGTTTTTCTTGGAGTACACGAAAATAGTAAACGTCAGCAAAAATTATTGACGTCAGAATTAATTTTCAGTTGTCAAAACTATTTTTCTTAGTTACTATGCCAAATCTATTGTCATAGCGTTTGTCCTTCTTTTAATTTTAAAAACCATTAGTATAATCATCCCCCTTATACGAGACTAGATATACCCCATTTTATAAAATAGGGTTAAGTAAAGAGATAGTTACATTTGTAAGAAGTTATAGAGATAGAAAGCGCCTCATGTAAACCGTACGCCGCATTTCAATCTTACAATTCTCTTTAGCATTCAATGTCATACTTATTGCTGTGCCTTGCTTAATGACAGGTTTGTGGACGAAATACAAATGAATTCGTTTCACACACAGTGCCTTTAAGGATGTCATTAAGATAAAAATGACGTAAATGGAAATATAAAGACCCTTTTTCGAAATACTGATGCTCATCTCTATAATAGCCGTTGTCTGTCGGACCCCCGCTGAGATAGAAAATCATGCTACGGAATTCTGAATATCAAAAGCGATAGATTGTTATCCCCTTTGTTACGACAGGTAAATATAAAGAACGGGCTGTTCAAAAGGTTTACCGATATTCCTTTGATCTTTCCGCGGATTTTTAGAAACCAGGGGGTTGTTTAATTGGAAATCTTATGATTTATTAAAATAAATTACAAAATTTAATTTATTTCCTTACATAATTTAATTAATTTAATTGATAAACCTCTAGTTTGAAAAAAAATAAGTGATTAAAATGAATTCATTATTTAAATGCGCCATTTTAAATAATATTTTACCCCCATGACCTTAATCGCCGATTCCGCCCAGGAGCCACAGAAAACAAATAGGATGGTTTTACTTACAGTTTAACTGACTTTGTTTTGACCGCTCGCACGTGTATACCAATCAAAACGCCTGATTCTTTGAAAAACCAATCAAGACTTTCGCGGCCTAGACATGCCAACGAAGAAACATGATGGCCATTTTAGTTTTTAAAAAGTAATGGTGGTCAGTGTTGTTTCTAAGTCTGTTTCACCTTTTTGTCTTCTATAAGCTTTTTATATTTGTAATATTTGTTTTTTTTATGTTCTAAAATGTTAAGATAAATATACTGTCACGTTTTTTAGCTACGTGCAGATCTTAAACGCACCAGTTTTAGGATTTTTGGCTAGGAACGAATATTTTGAAGGCTACTTACTTTTTACTAATTTTGTTTGGTATACGAGTTTTTCTCCAACCCAACATTTATTTTTATGGCGAGGATATAGCCATTTAGCTATCTTATATATTTACCTAAAAAGTGATAGTATAAAAATTCAGTAGTTTGGCTATCAATATCGCGCTATTCTCAGCAATAAATCTTACGCTAAATGCAGTTTAGCTAGGTAGCTATACATCTTTAATTATTTTCTTAAAAAATTTTTTGCAAATAAAATGGCTAAGCAATTGCTTTAGCTGGAGGGGTAACGACAGGCTGTTTCCTGTTTTGTCATATAAACCGAAGTTGTGATAAAAATTTTTTGGAGAAGGGTACTGTTCAAGTCTGTTTAACTGTAATAAGCGGTCAGCTCAGTGTTAACGATAGCCAGTTTTTTGGAAAAGGCTGTTACGCCTATGCGGGTCAGCCTACTGTGACAATTAATTTTTAAACTTTCTTGGGAATTACGCCTGTACGAATGTCCAACAATGTTTACCTGGACTAACCGCTTAGCCCTGTGCAAGAAGCGAAGGACTGTTTCTTGTGTTTTCATTTAAAGAGAGTCTGCAAGAAAGTTTGTTTTAAAAGGGTATTATCCCTATACACCTGTGTAACACCATTTAACTGTACTAAGCGCTCAGTGCGGTGTCACGATTAATTTTTTAACTTTTACAAAACCTTCTTCCGCAAAATAAAATAATATTGACCGATTGTTTTTGCTATGACGGAGTCACAACGGTTGCGGGAAAGTTATTTTTTGAAAAATATGTTACAGTCGCAACACTATAATGGTATGTGCGCATTACTTGATTTACGACATACTGCATACCTGTACTAAAGCGCTCCACCTGACTGATTCGACGCCGGGTTTCCCGGCTAGTCTATATTATAATACCCGTATACGTCTGTCACGCAAAATGGTACCGAAAGTAGCGAGACGCACGCTATGCGGTTTAAAAAGAAAGGGCAAACCCAAGGATTTTTCACGGGACACTAGTGTTATTAAATTTGCTGCACCTACATAGAATACTACATTTAAGGTAGTTTTCCAAGAAAAACTTAGCAAATTTCTAGAGTTGTATTTTATCTATCTATTATTATTAGACACTAAGTTTATTTTAGCCGACAAGTAGTGCTTATGATAAATTACGGTTTAATTGCGCATCAGGCATTTTTTAGCAAGGAAGCTTGAAAAAAATGCAAACGCCCATAGCAAAACATTTGTAACGACTTTAAATAGCTTTTCAACCACCTTACATGTTTTAAACGCGTCTTAATCTATACATGGCAATCCAAGTTTAGCCACGAAAATTCTATGCTCGGTAATTCTGAATTAAATTACTTCATAAACAACTGCAAAGTTGATTACACGTAGCGTCCTAAAATGCAAGCTCTCCAGTTTTTCCAACCAGTAAGATTAACCGATTTGAAGACCAAGTCTTGCCTTTGAGTTGTTCTGCGGGGAAAATAGCATTTTCACCCTGTTTTAGCCTCGTTCTCATCTTGGCACGTTATACTTTACTGTCCAAAGCTTTGTTTCACAATCTTAACACGCTGAGGCAGGAGATTTTTTTTAATTTTCTTTTAAGATCTTGAGGCTCCTTTTCTTATAAAAAAACCCGTATATTTTTAATTATTACTTTTTTAATTATCCTCATTATTAAAGGTCAGTTTTTCCATTACATATTTCTACCTGAATTTACAGATTTTTCAAGGACTGCTATTATTTTTATTCAAATTTCCCAAGTTTCTTCACCTGCTGGCCATCTTGTATGTTCTAACTTGATAGAAAATTTGCTTCAGAATGAAAACAGAACTTTTTATAAAGGATTCTTGTAGTACTGATCAATACCGTCAAATACCGTCCTCAATAACGGGAGGAGTCACACCTTTTTGTACCAGAAAGTTCGCATCGAATAAACCAGGTAAAATAAAAACAATGTCAATACAGAAAGCTTGTTAAAAAAATCTACAAAAATTTAAAAAGATTTTGTTACACATAGTAAAAATCCAGCACGTCACCTGTTCCGTGTTTGTTTATTCAAGAGGTATGTTAACCCACGTAGTAAGTCCAGTCACGTGAAAGCTTATAAAAACTCTATTAGCTATTGCACATGTCTCGAGATTATCTTTCGAGTCATGCGGTCTTTAGATAGTAATTTTAATAAGGCTTAAACCGCCTCCAAATATTTTCTTCGGTGAAGCTGTTACAATGACTTTCTTGCCGTTTGAAATCTCGTATTATTTCTGAAAATGCATTTCCTTGGTCGCGTCGATCTTGAAAAGGGTTTAATGCTGGATTTAGCGTGTGACCGTAGTTCATGTCAAACCGCAAGTTGTTTCCTGGAAAATGCGAAGGAAAAAATAAATGAGGTGTGTTCGCAAAGTTAAATCCTTTATTGGCTTGACCGTGATTGGCTTGACTGTGATTGGCTTGATTGCGATTGGCATGACTTTGTCTTGCTTTACAGTAATCGACTTGACTGTAACTTGCTTGTCCATAACTGGCTTGACTATGACATGCTTCACTGTAATTGGCTTTACTGTCAGTCGCTTGACTGTGATTGGGTGGTCTATGACTGGTTTGGCTGTGAATAGCTCGTCTTTGACTGGCTTGAATGTGACTAGATTGATGGTCGTTAATCTGCTGTAGCTGCTTTGTCAAACTTTCATATCCTTTGCCCAAATACAGATTGGCACCCGGAGAGGGTGGTGGTGTTAGCATAATCTCGTGGTTTAGTTTTTGCTTCATCAGAAATATCTCATGAGAGTCATACATGGAATGTTTAGAAGTTCTTCTATTAGATATCGATTGTTTTGCTACCACCGGAATTCCAGGTAATAATCCAATCATACATTCGGCAAAGATTGGACTTGGCAAGGGAGGTGCTTCATTAAGATTTGCCATAAAGGTAGGATGTAATCTGGGTGGGTAGCATAACTCGATGTATTCAGGATGTGTTGTAAAATCGCTGTTGTTAGGCGGGCTTAAGACCGGATCAGTGTGTGTTTCGAAAGAGATGGTTTCTCTGGTTGATGTTGAGACAACTTGAGATTTAAAATGATGAATCTTTTTATTTAGCACTAACTAAAACAAAAAGATTTTGTTTTATTTCCGTTCATTATAATATTTATCAATAATTTTAGTACATGTTCTATTTAATACCCATTCTCTCATTACCGCCCAGTCTTTAACGCACACTCTCTCTCCTAAACGCTCACTTTCTCTTAAATGTACTCTCTAATAAACGCCCTTCAAAAATCTTAACAATATATAGAAAACTGTATAGATGCTTCAAATGTTAAGTTACATTTTTATCACATCTTTGTTTGAAACTGTGAGCAGAGAAAAAGGGCGTAAATAGATTTTTTATAACCATCGATTAAGTTTTATGTTGGATTCGTTGTTGCATTTTCTTCGTGCAAATCTAACTTTTAATAATCTCTTTTTAACGCCCCTCCCTCTAATTAACACCTGTCCCAAACATTTGGTAATTTATGGAACGCTTAGTATTTAAGGTAAACGAACTTAGGTTCTTGCATATAAGAATACACTAAATATTAAAATCCCCACGAAGACATTAAACTTATCTACCTGCAAATTCCTTTCTTTCACTTTTCGTAATTTCCTTTCTAACTCCTTGTTGTATTCTTGGAGCATTTTATTTTCATCTGAAATTTGGTAAACCCTCTTGAAATTCGCCTTTTTTATCAATTCCTGGTGTAGTAACTCGTTGCCAACATGTCTCATGCGTTCATATACAATATTTACTAAAGGCTACAAAGAAAAAGAAAAAAGGTATGAATTTACACGTATAGAAAGCCCCTATGTAATTTTTACAACAAAAATCTTGGTCTGTATACGTGTCTTTTTGTCACGCAAAATGGTATCGCAAGTTGCAAGACGCACGCAATAAGGTATTAAAGGGACGGGCGACCCGTTGACTTTTCTACCGGCCACCGACTAATATTATAAAATTATGTTAAGCTTCGTCAACCCCGACCATCGTATAAATTTACATCCTTTTAACTTCATCTTTAAATAAATCTGTATCTTCAAAAATAGAAAAAAGGAATCTAAGAACAGATTCTTTGTCACCTAAATCAACGTTATTTTTTCAACATGTTTATCCATTTTTTTTTTTTTTTTTTGTCTTTTAAAAGAATCTACAAAATGTTTGGTTTTCAAGTATAAAACAAAAGAATATATTTAAAAAATCTGTCACGCAAAATCTTTGCAGTATATTATTTGTAGTATATTATTAAGGTCTGTTTTCATTAACATAAAGATTGTTGTACGACAGTCGCACAACAGTTGTACAATACTCGCCGTGACAATAAAAACAGATGTTTTACAACAAAGACAATGCAAGAGAGGTTCCACATATTCTCTACAACAGTCGCATAGCAATTGGACAACACTCGCTGTCATGAGATTAATCTATATTATAATGCCCGTATACGTCTGTCTGTCTGTCACGCAAAATGGTAGCTTAGCTGCGCAATAGCGAGAAGCACGCAATGCGGTATAAAAAGGACAGGCGAACCCGTGGATTTTTCACGGGATAACGACTAGTAAAAACAAATGTTTTACAACAAAACCAACGAAAGAAAAATGGCGCACATGAAATTTTTCCTCTGTACAACAGTTGCACAACAATTACAGACTTTAAAGGAAGCAAACATTTACAGCCCGAATGTTGACTACATTACGACACACCTTTTTCTAGATAACGTCAAGACACTTACGTCATTCTTTTGCGTACTTGCATTTCTTTTTGCCGTCAAATTGCCTGTCGCCGACTTTTCTTGTTCATTTTCCCTTGAAGCTTTGAAATCGGTAGTGATAGAGCATTCTTCAGTGGCGTTATTATTCCAGTCAATTGATTTTAGGGTCTTGAACATATGGTCTGACGAGCAAGTTTCATTGTTAAATGCAGCCATAACTGAAATCTAAATTAAATACCTTGATTTACTTATAAAATTTTTGTGCATTTATATTCCGCTCATTTAATTTTCGCGCTTTTACGTTAACGCATATTTAATTTTTGCGCACGCCTTTGTATACAAAAGACGGTTCATGAAAACAAAAAAGCTGAAAGTCCACTTTAATTTGATTAGCACGTCTGTTCACGGTGCACGCATTGAAGTGCTGAATATTGCGCAATATTTAAGACCGCTTTTCCACACACTGATCGTTTAGAAAGCCAGAATCATTTTGACTTTTATAAGAGCGTTGCAGGCGCTGCAATGTATAATGACGTCATTTCATGATTTCGACCAATAAATTTGCTTGATTTGCCGCCATTTTGAAATTTGTGCGCGCATTTCTACCTCCAGTGAACATTGTGATGCTTGGACGCACGACCGCAAAGCACTAAGTACGTCGTGCTTTCCGATCGAAGTGGACTTTTGCCTTAATGTTGTCGAGAATAATCCGGAAATACAATTGACCAGAATATGCACGTTCAATATTCTTGATCTATCATGGTGAGAACATATTTGAAACACCGCTCGCTAGTTAATGCACGTTCCACGAAGATTCTCGATAATCACCAAACATTCCATTTAAACAATTTTTTTATCTAGAACTTTTATTTTTTTGTAAATATTAAATACGAAGGATATAACTATTATGGCAAAAAAGGGCTTGATTAATTCTCTCATTTACTTTCCACTGCAACAAACGTAGCTATTGCACATCGTAAAAAATATTTATAAAATCTTTTATTTGTATTTTTTATATATTTCATTGGCGCTCAAAACTTTATCAATCTTGGATTTACGCTGTCCAACTCGGATTATAAATGATATTTAATTTTACGAATAAATTACAATAATTACGTAAAATGATAATTAAAAACGGTAATCTTTTTCCAGATTTCACACAATCTAATTTAGTTGCACCTTTAGAAAAAAATATTCCGTACACGTAATAATTTTTCGCGCATTTTTGCACCGTCGCAGTTAGGTTTTATTTCGATAACTGGTGCAATTTATTAACAAAATTTTTATTAAAAAAAACAGAATGTCAATGTGAAAATAACTCTCGTGTATCGGATAGTTTTTTTAAAAGCGTCAAAATGATGTGAACACAAAAAAGCGGCATGGCTTTAAGCCAAATATTTTGTTTAAATCACAGAAAAACAGAACATCAGCCAAAATGAAAAGGCTGTCTTTAATTTTAGCGCTATTAGTGTTAAAAATTCTTTTAAATTGCCGGATGTCAAAAATTTAACTAATAAACTAACAAAAATAGGGAACTTTTATGGGTGCCGATGAGGGCGAAAAAAGCTTTTGACAAAGAAACTCAGTATCCGAAGGTCGTCCAGGATTTCTATTTGATTTAGAGTGAACTTACACCGGCTAGATTTTTAGGACGTCATGAAAACCTAACTCATAAATAGCATTAAACTCACTATCAGTACAACTAAATAGATCTTTCTAATAAATTATTGAAAAACAACGGGTATTTGTTCATATTATTAAGGCCGTTTCACATTACAGAATATATTACTGTAATGTGAAACGGCCTTTAGAGTTGTTGAATGTGATTTCAAAAGCGGTTGAAAATCAAAACATGCTCATCAATTTTTCAGAATCCTTTTTCATTTGCTTTTTTGTCACATTGTGTCCTCAAATGCCCTTTTTAAATTTTTTCATCTAAATCAATCCTGACTTTACTTCATTCTAAGAACGCTTCAGTTTTAATAACTAAGCTTTTTTCGAGTTTATTAAAACTCTGATTCTCTTATACGAAAGCTTAGACGCAAACGAATGGGGCTGAGAAAATCCCTAAAATACAAATCCACCAATTAATTAACACAAGATAATTTCTCACAGCAAAAATGTGGTCACATCTTACCCTAAAAATGGTAACAGATTTAATAATGTTTGTTCAGGTGAGTAAGACCATTCGCGTCCATAATTATAAAGAAAAAAGGATTTCCAGACAGTGACCACGTAAGCAAAGAACAATAGAGGTAACCAATGAAAAAGCGCAGTCAGTATTCTGACCGCAGAAAATTTGTTTGCGACCTAGTGTAATTTTTTCCCATTTTAACTATTCCGATTTTCCGGTGGTAAGAAAATTATGCTGGGTCTCGTGGCACAGTTTTTTATGACAATGATTACTTTTTCTGTTTGTTTAGTTTTTGTTGTCTCTTACTTCCCCATTTCTAGCATATAAACAAGAAATTTAACCTTATAAAATATCGCATTTCCCTAACTTTGATCACTTATCCTCCCTCGCTTTTGCAGATATAAACCGCCAAATTAGACTCGAACTGAATGGTTTCTATTAGCAGTAAAAAATTCAAAATCTCTTAGGAATACCTATGGTTATAATGTTCTCCCGTCAATGACCAAATAACATGAAAGCGAGGCTAGCAATTATTTTGGAATGCAAATAACTTGGAACGGAGGCTTTCCACGGCAGGGTTCTTATGTAAAATTTTCTTCTGATGAAGTTGTCTTGTCAATGATCAAATAACATGGAAACGAGGCTAAAACTGTACAGAGTTTCACTACGTGTGGCGACCAATTCTTTAGGAACAGCACCATACGACATTGTCCATCGTTACGTAAAAGTTCTCAACTTCACACACCAGCCCATTTTTGTAAAGGCATCTGGTTTGCGAATTATTATGTAATGTAAAATTGGAATATGGCGGACCAACGCGTTGTAAACCGAAGGTGAAAGCGAAACTTTTTTTAACAAATTGGCGCTAAATTCGATATGTTAAGCGAGCTAAAAGCCGTCGTACTGAAGTAAAATTAGAATTACACTTACAAAATATACGCTTTGAATATAAAAATTAGCTACCCCAAGCAACCAGCTCCCCAAATATTTTCCAACTGAGTTACCTCATGTTTTTCAATTAACCCAATTCGCATAAACTCCTAATTCCTCGTGCTTGCGGTTGAATATTGTGTAAAATATTACAGTTAATTCCCAGTAACTCGACCCCCCAAAAGAAACGAGGATTAACGAATATTCGAGTTAAAAAAAGCTCCTGTTACTTCGAATGTAGTCTAAAATAAGATTATAGTTCGAGTTAAAGTGATTTTTTCAGTTACCGGGAAAAAGTGCAATCTTGGCGATGAAAAAGGCATGCAAGCCTCTTCTACATTGAATTTTCCTTGAAAAACAGCATTATCTACTATATTATATCAAAAGTTAAAAAAAACTAAAATTAGAATTTAAAATCTGAGTAAAAAGTTAGAGTTATCCGAAGAAATTAGCCTCATGGGGAACAAAAAATGGGTCGAGTTATCCGAGGTTCCAGTTACCTGGAATTTTTTATAAGAAAGGATGACGAAAGTTTAAGGAGCCCTGCTTTGAGATAAAGAAAGTTCGAGTTATCTGGCGTTCGAGTTACCAGGCTAACTGTACATTGGTTCGCACCTACCATAAAAACAAAAATTACGTTGTTCTAAGACCTTATTATTTTGGCTTAGCATACATAATAAAAATAAATTAAAAATTTATTTTTTTTATATATTTTTTTACTCTGTTTGTCCTAAAGTAAAGTTTTCATCGACTTTGATTCATAGTTAAAATAAGTTAAACATCTTAATGTATATTTCGAACAAATTTCAAAACGATATTACACACAATATTAAATTTAGAAACATATATACAGTTAAATATACCTCGTCGTGTGAACCTTCCTCTTCAAAGATTTGCTAAGAATTCGCTAAGCATGTTTTTAGGACAGGTGTTTGTGCTCAAAGTCCATTTAACACTTTTTTAGAAATTAGTTGAAAAACAAACAAATTACTGATCGGAAACTATATTTCTATTATGTCAATTTCAATAGCCTTTGTGGAAAGATTTTTGTGTCGATGTCTTTGTGCACAGAAGTTGTTTTTATTCGTCGTTGTTTTTAATTACGGGACGTTTGCATGGTCCAAAATTTCCTCGTTAACAGAAATAAGTTTTCAGGACACGAAAAATAAATCTGAAGAAAATACCTGCAGAGATCAAAGGTAGATAGGTATGATCGAGAGTTCGGTAAAGCGGGGCATTAATTTGTCTACGTGATTTATCTTCCAGTGGAAGAGATATTGTATTTGATTTGGAATCATTTTAAAAATCCACAACGCTTTCTCAGCTCAAGGCATTTTTTCCACCTATCCGAATGTTTTTGTCGTCCATCATGAGAGCACAAAGTTTAAAACGAAATCATGCTCAAATATGTCCGACACCTCTCCCGAAAGCCATACTTTGAAACTTTTGATACACATGATGAAAAATGGTATGCATGTTTCTGCGCGCGTTGCGTACCATGAGACCCACCATAATTTTTTTTACCACTGGGAAACCGGAATAGTTTAGGTGGGGAAAACGCTGGGTCCGACACGAATTTCTTGAGGCCAAAATACTGACTGCGCTTTTTGATTGGTTACTTCTATTGTTCCTTACTCACGTGATCAGCATCTTAAAATCCTTTGTTTTGAGCGCGAATTCACTCACCTGATTTTATATATTTCATTCTCGTATTATTTAGAAGAGTAAGATGTAACCACGCCGGCTTTTTGCTCATTGGTTGATTTTAATTCAAGGGTTTGCTGTGAGGTGGGCTAGTTCCAGACGAGAGACTCCAAAAGTTGACACTGCTAAAAAGTATCATGACTTTGATTTACAACCTTTATTGTAAAAAAAAAAAATGTGAAAAGATTAATCTAAAGTGATACTAAAAACAAAATTCTAAATAATAGAAATGCGTAGGATTAATGTAACTAAAAATGCCAAAATTTTTTAAATTATTGCTAAAATGATACTTAATTTGTTCGAAGTGTAAATTTGATGTCACTACCATTTTAAGAAACAAAGAAAGAAAAAGGTACCTTCGCAGGTCTGGATCCTCTTATTAATGCATAAGAATATACTACAGTGAAACATAGGAGTTGTTTATAAAGGGAAGATATATTTAATAAAGCATTCTACCACAGATTTGCATAGCACTTCTTTTAATTCGATTTTTGTTAAACATGGCGAAGGGTTTTGATTTTTATCTTTTCAACATTCTGCATGTACGTTTCTTATCAATAATTTTTTTGCAAAAAAACGTGAATGGTAACTAGGTACAACCAAATCGCTAAAGTAACGCCCAACAGACGACCCTGTAGTTGAACGGTTGAACAAGAAACAGACAGACGAACATACGGAGGTAGCTACGACAAGCACAAAAAGACGACAACGGACGGGCGGATTATTAATAGACAAAACAAACAAACGGTCAGGTGACGAATGCACCGACGCACGACAGATTTTTATAACCTCTGGTTCACGACTGTAGCTATATGAACAAAAAATTTACAAAACCACTTCATTTTTTTTTAATTTATGTGACAATGGCATTAATTATGCACATAATTATTTTATCTTTATTATAGTACCCGTATACGTCTGTCCGTCCGTCTGTCTGTCACACAAAATGGTAGCTTAGTTGCGCAAGTAGCGAGACGCATGCAATGCGGTATAAAAAGGACGGGAAAGCCCGTGGATTTTTCCATGGGCTAACGACTAGTTCCCCAAAAATAATCATCAGATTAAATAACGCCTTCAAAAACAGTCAGAATTGCATGAAATTTTTAATATGAGTTCTTTACTTTTTTTTATATATATGTAAAAAATATTTTTCAAGTTGACCAATCAAGCTATAATAAAAAAATTATCAGTTACCACATATGACCAAAGAAGTGTAATATTGAATGATTCTAAAAAATATCTCAATCTGCTTCATAGAAAACGTTTAAAATATTCTAATCTTTAAAAAATGCAAAATTTAACGCAATAATCTCTTTCCTATCAAAGTTATTCTTTTAAAAGGTCAAAATTTGACAAAAAAGCCAAAACAAAACATTTAAAAAATAATCTTGTGTAATAATCTAATAATAAACAAGTTAAAATTGCAGATATCCAGAAGTTTTACCATCTTCGAACTTTTTATCAGTGAATCCTTTTCTAAATGCTCTGAGCTTTTTACATCTTGACACTGGCTGTTAATTTGAGGTTAGAATATTTGACACGACGAGTGTCTGCTTTTGCACTTTTGCACTCAACCGCAATCTATGCCTAATTTTTGAAACAACGGAATTAGTCCTATATAGCACCATCATCATAGGCAAAACATCGGGAGCAATTAAAGTGTCTTAGGAAAGTATTCCCAACAAAAACTCTTTTTAGGCACCTTGCCCAAATTAAATTATAAAGCGATTCGTTGAAGCTTTGTGTTTGGCCGCATGCTGAGATTTCTTAAAACGTGCATTGCTGCCGAGATCTTTGTACGAAAATGAGGTCAGAGACTGCTTTGTCTACACTGACTTTTTTCTTGCAAGTATTTTCACTAGTAATCTTATTATTTTGAAATTTACGCTATGACTCCGCAATACGGGGACAATGCTAATGTCTGTTTTCTTGATATTCGTTATTAGACGCGGCAGCTTTCTTCATAGCATATAAGTGATTTGTATTCTGCCGAATAGCCAGTCCATTAATGGTTTTGAAGAGTATTCATCAACCTTGTCTGACAACCTTTCCTTCCCACATCCAATTCCTTTACCATCAGAAAGTTTTTTTTCCTGCGTAATTTCTTTTTATAGCGCGATGACGTGAACTAACTGTTTTTTTTTGCATATGTTCAATACATTCTTCTTTGGTAATTGTGTGGCCTGAATAAGTAATAGATTTTGAAATCTCATCAAAAGAAGAAAGTATATATACGAGGTAGGAAATGTGTCAGTTATGTAGCATTGTATTCTTGCGTAAATAACAGATTAGGCGCCCGGGGCGCTGATTTAAAAATTTCATCTTGAAAGGGGGCGCTTACTGGCAGGAGCAGCTAATTCAGCAGGGGCTTTTCTTTTT
The DNA here is from genome assembly GCF_029227915.1 of Hydractinia symbiolongicarpus. Classification (NCBI taxonomy): domain Eukaryota; kingdom Metazoa; phylum Cnidaria; class Hydrozoa; order Anthoathecata; family Hydractiniidae; genus Hydractinia; species Hydractinia symbiolongicarpus. Next base: position 13,129,178 of record NC_079887.1, read on the forward strand.
TTCTTTTTCAGAGAAGCAAATTTTTTAAACTTCATCTCATAATTTTCTCAAATATTTTCATCTTCATCGTCCTTGTCTACGTCTATCGTGAGATATTAAGGGGCAGCATTTACAAAATCACCTTCATCAATTTCAAACGGATTGATGTCTTTTTCAGTCAAAATTAGTAGTTGACTTTTTAAACATTCTTTTCCCGTCAATTTTATTCCAACTCCGGGGCGCTAATTCGTCAGAACCGCAAAAAAATCGTTTGAGATCCAGAGTAATTTTTTTCCACCTGAACTATTCTGATTTTCTGATGTTCGAAATGGTATTGCATTTTATATCTGCTTTAATTTAACTTTTACTCAGTTTTTTTAGTATAGCTACTTATCTCATTAGGAGTTATTTCTGCCTGCTATTCTTATAAAATACATTCTTATTAAAATAGGCATGTATTCTTTGGCCGATACTTGAGTAAAAAATGCTTTCGGTTCACGTGAAATGTCGCTTATATATCTCTGAGAACATGTAAAAAATGCTATTATAAGTATAAATTGTTTATGCAGTAACTACCTCGCCTTTCGTTTTTTAGGTTATTTTTCATCGATTTATATAATCTAGCGTGGCCTTGTGATTATGAAGTTCGCTTCGTAATCACAAGGTCCGTGGTTCGGTCCACAGCGCGGGCATGTTTAGCAAGTGTCTTTACTACAGCTACGGGTCAGCCCATGCCATGTGAGGGAAATTGGGTAGGTTATGCCGGTGTATACTTAATGTATACATTCCGAACACAGGACCCACATTGATAACAGTGTTTCGAACACTGAAGTGGCTATATCCTGTATAAACATTTGGAATAATAATAATAATATATTACAATATATATAAAAATATTATAAAAAAAATAAAACGATGGAAAGTTTATTATTTTAACTCATATGTTTTTTAATGACAATGGTATCCAAGCAAAAAATAAATAAATAAAAAAATACGAATTAGTATGGTATGCGAATGTTTTTGTTTGTTCCATTCAGCGCCAGTTAATACAACCACTAATTTCATGAAATTAAAGAGTTAACCATACTTACAATTAAGGGTGACGAAGGCAACCAAAAATAGTAGGGAAAAATAAACACACAAGGAACAAATAAAGCAAAAGACAAATATACAAGAAAACAAACAAACAAACAAACAAAGGTGCAGAGTGAAAAACAAACAGAAAAGTGACGCATATAGTTCGCCAACAAGTGTTCATTAAAACTCATTTTAATAAGCAAAAATGGCAGATATGTATATATACAACAAAAAAGTACTTCCGACTTCCATTAAATCATCTTTAGATAATATTGGCGATAATTGTTGACTTTATTTTCGTTCATTGCCTTTCTTCAGACTGGGATTCCTTCCATTTTTATAACAATGAATGTTTCAAAAAAAATTTCCAACGCATTTCTTCAGTAGAAGTCGATACGCTGACCTCCATTCCTTTCTCTGGCATTTTTTCCAACTGAATTTTCTTTATTAAAATAATTTTTTCTCACAATATGCGAATACACCAGTGGCAGCGCAGACTATTCCAGCAATACAGGGAAAACTAAAGCCAACTTTATAACTCCATTTGTGGGTTTCTAAATCAAAATTCGTTCCCATCCACAATAATCTGGTGTTTACCCATGAAGATAATAATCGTGGCTAATGTGATACAAATGAACAACAAGGCAAGAAAGCACAGCACAAATCTTTTGAAGTTTAAATTATGTTTGTAGACCATACCGAGAACAGTGATTGCTAGACTTAAGATAGATAAAACGATAGCTGAGCATAACAATCCTCTCGTTTGAATTAAATAGGGATCAACCACCAATCGAATGTTGTAGGAATTGCCAAGGTTTCTATTGTTATCTTCATACATTTCGTTCCAGTCTTCATAGGTCGAGCATTTGTCAAAGCCATAGTATCTAACACACCGCTTCCATAAGTCGTAAGATGATTCAGTAAGAATGCCTGCAACCTCAATACTTTCAGCGATCCAGTTGTTGCTAGCAGCAGCACAAATTAGGAAAGCAGCTGTAGCAGCAAACCCAACAGAAACAATAATACGAGACTGTATGAATTTCATCCTGAATACTGCGCGCTGGATAAATTTTGATGCGTAAACAACGCTTCCTATTTTTAATGAGAACCGCAATTAAAATAACTGAAGCAGTCAACGCCAAGTACCTAAAGGCTGTTTCCTTCATTTACGCCATCAAAGTTTTTTTGTTGATAAAGCCAGTTTTAACTGCATAAACTCCAAACCCTTAATTTTTACCTGCGTATTCCAGTTTAAAATATTTTCCAATCTACGCAAAGATTAATAAAACTTGTACGAGTGCTGCGAACAAGTTGTGATATTTTAAATCGACTTTTCATGGTGCTGAGAATTTATTTAATATCTATGCTCTTTAATTTTGTAATTTTAATTAATTGTTATTGAGAAAAACAGCATATAGTGTCCAACTCCCTTTCACAGCGCGCCGTAATCAGTTAGTTTAAACGCTGCGTGATGGAGGACGTGGTGTATCTCATTATTAGTCTTTCAAGTTTCATAAAATTAGAAAATATGATGTCTGTACTTAACATACCAACATCATCTTCATCGATCTTAAAAACGTCATTCTGAGCAGGGCGACTGTTTAACCAGCTATAGCCAGGCAGCTTTCCACGTAGGTTATCGCAGCCACTTAGTAAACATATTCGATCAAAAATCTATAAAAAGGAATGATTACCCAGACTTAGAGATGAGTAAATAGTGAAATCGTTCTTTCGCGTTATTTCACTAAAAAGAAAATAGAAACTCTACAATCTTTTTACTGATTCCCCCCTCTAAGGCCCGCATGCAACTAGCCGAAAGTTTTGCTCAAGTTTCTGGGCACATAGTTCGAAATTCTTATTGACCAATCGGGAATCACTGATTATTTATCCTAGTCTGAACCTTTACGCTATTTATTATTTTTAAAATTATTTACCCAAGACAGACTTTTCAGATCCTATTGGTACAGCTATTAAGGAGGGTCCTGCGAAGAGTGTCCAAGTTCCAAGTCCAACAAACGCTCTACCACAAAGGCACGCCGTGATTGCGTCTAAGTTTTTTTAAGAAATGCGAGACCTAGTTTACTGTTGACAAACAGTACAAACGAAATCTACTTTTTATCTGTTCGTGTATTTATGTCATAATGAGCATCATTGGTATGCTACAGACAAAACAAAGACCTCCTGACAGACACCTGTGCATGTGAGAACGATCCAAATTTCTCAGTTGTTAAATGACAAAGTACATTTGGGTGTCTCAATAAAAATTGCACGAGTATGGGAAAAAATTAAATTTTGAGTTACTGGATGTTTGCAGCAAGGTCGATCTGTATCGTTTTCTTATTGTACAAACAAAATATTTTTTGTATGACGTTGCGTCTATTGCTATGTGACTCGGTTAAGAAGTGTTTGGAAAAAAATTGGCAATTTTTTTTCTTCTTTAAATTTTATATTATTAATGCTATATTAATAGGTCATATCTTACCCACTGCTTTTTAGACACTCTTAGAGTCCTTAAAAAGGCCGCCTTAAATAGATTTAAAGAAAACAAAAAGCAGTGTAAAACTCAGTTAATGAAAACTAAAAGTTCAAGGAAAATGTTTAGTCGTTGAAAAAAATTGGTAACAAAATTTAATGAGTAAGTTAATGTCAAATGTTTTTACTTGTTACCGACTTTTTTATTCATAACATATTTGGTCTTTTGTGAAACAAAAAGCTTCTGATTTTTGATGTAAAACTTAAATATATATAAAATTATAGGTAATTCTGTACGTCATTAATTGGAACGCTGGCTGGTTGATCAAATCCTAAACGCTGCACCTAGCTAGTCCACTCTTGGAGAACAATTGCTAAAGGCCGTAGATCGCTTCAATTAATTGAGAAAAGCAAAACTGCCGATTGGCAAAGTATTTAAATAATCTATATGAATGAAAGGGACGCATCTTTTCAAATTAAGCATGGTATTTTTTCGCTATTTGTTTTCGGAACTACGGGTTCTGTTTTCGTCTTGCGGAAGTGAGTGTGAAACAACAAAACAGTGAAGCAGTAACGTATATAAAAAAACTGATGTATTTTTCTAATACATCAACCAAATTGGTAAGAAATTTTAGCAATTTGAAAAACTGAAAATTGCTATTGGAACAATAATATTGAAAGGTCCACTTCATCTTCGTAAAAGTCAATTTCAAATGAGAAACGCTACTGCTTTTTTCGTCTTTTAACAACAAAATACACTTGTATTCATGCATACATGTCCTGACAATTAAAAGCTTATCTTTGATCTCAAAAAAAGCAGAAAATATGAAAATAGTCGATCAAAAAGCTTGGTTGAAATTGAAAATAATCAATCAAAGTTCTGTTGCGTTATTATAAAAAAAACATTATTGTTTTCCTTTTTTTACGACTTGGACAGCAAACATGAGAAACCTGCTACAACGATTACGAATTTTTGTCAAAACGTTCCGTCACAGTTAAGACTTTTGAAAAGTTCATTTTAGCAATTTCATTTCAACCACATATTGTTTAGGCAAACAAACAACACGTGTATTAAGCCATATCTTTATAAAACAAAAATTTTATAAATATTTAATGAAAACAAATAATGAGAAGTGCAACAACAACAACAACAACAACACCATAAATAACCCTACATTTATAGGCCAAATTGTCAGCGGAAGCTTGAGATAATTAACTTTTCTTTTAACAAAATTGAAAGTACATAAAGAGTTGAAAGCTCCCACATATTTAAGCATGTTATTTTCTTAAAGTTTAAGCGGCTTTTCACCAATGTGAACTTTAACTGAATTCTCTTAACCCTATTGTGTCTGGGGGGGGGGGGGGGCACAAAGTGCCCGCGGTCTTTTTGACTAGGCATAACTTTAGATACACATGTGATTAAGTGCTAAAATTTTATGACTATTCCTAACTTTTTTTTATTGCTTCTGATAAAAAAAAATTTTTTGGAAAAATTTTGTACTTTGCTTGGGGTATTTTGATAATAAATTATTGATAATTTTATTGAACTTTACTTGAATTCACTTAAACGAAAGTATCGAAATGTACATTTAAGAACAGCTATTTCTGAAAAAAATTATCAGAGAAGTCACTGCATTGCTCAGCGCGTTGCAAACATCATTTATGCTCGATTAGCGGGCAGTAAATATGTTGGCCCCAACTTGTAATTTATGCCCACATTATGAACAATACTGGGTTGATAGTGCCCGTTATATTAGTAATAATTCTAAGGAATTAACACATAAATAGGAAAGTAGCAGGAACATAATCACGTTGTGTACAGTCTCAAAATGAAAACAAAATTAGCCCAAAAAAAAGGAAATCTACAGAAATACTAAGTTGCACAGCCTAATTTTTGGTTTACTGCGCCGAAATTAGGAAACTTAAGTGAGATTTAATATTTAATTTTTTTAGTAAGCGGAGAGGCTGCTTAAGTTATGATTTTTTTTATAAAAACACTTCATAAGACTAAAAACACATGAGCATAAAATTAAAACTTTTTTATTTACCATTTTTTTTACATATAAATATATAACTAATTAAAACTTATTATTCTTGTTATTGTTTCTCCTGTTGTTGAGGCTATCAGTTTTATGCAGTCTCTTTACAATTCGTTTTCTCAGTAAATCAGCTAATTCTCCAAAAGTATCTTTTGTAACGGAAGGCCCTTGAGCAATACGGACCTCCTCTTCCATATCAACCTTTTTTTCTAGTCGATTAAAGCGCTCGTCGTTTTTGAGCAACCTAATATGACGTTCAGCATCCAGGAATCCATCTCCCCAAATCTTTGTTGGCCCATCTTCAACCTGACGACCCCATAATCCTGGAGGTTTTGCGTCCTCGCTTTGTGATTTAATAACATTATCATCTTTACTCCATAGACTAGGTGGTTTAGCGTCACGACCCCATAAACCTGGTGGCTTAGTGTCACGACCCCATAAACCTGGTGGTTTAGCATCACGCCCCCATAAACCTGGTGGTTTAGCATCACGGCCCCATAAACCTGGTGGCTTGGCATCACGGCCCCATAAACCTGGTGGTTTGACATCACGACCCCATAAACCTGGTGGCTTTGCTTCACGGCCCCACAAACCGGGTGGTTTGGCATCACGACCCCATAAACCTGGTGGTTTGGCGTCACGGCCCCATAAACCTGGTGGCTTAGCATCACCGGTCCATAAGCCAGGTGGCTTGGCGTCACGTCCCCATAAGCCTGGTGGTTTGGCGTCACGGCCCCGTAAGCCTGGTGGTTTCGCATCACGGCCCCACAGACCTGGTGGTTTAGCATCTCCAGCCCAAATTCCAGGCGGTTTCTCATCTGATATTTGCGCTGAGTCATGAGCTCTATTATTATCAAAATCGGCTTCTCTTCCCCACAAACCTGGCGGCCTCTGTACTGTTGAATCAATATCTAGGTTTTCTAAATCCCCAATCCAAGACTGTCGATTCTCAGCTTTCTTGTTATTCTCCCTTAATTGTATATCGCGGTATATCCTTTTAGCTAGTATCTTTGATAGTTCGTCAGTCACTTCTCTGAAATATTTTTCTATAGAATCGCTATCCTCATCGTTTTTATCAATTCTATTGTTCCTCGCGTTCCCATCCCGATCTTCTTCGTTTTTAGCGTTGCATTTACCAATTCCTTTATCCAGCAGTACAGTAAGTAACATCAGCAGTATCAAGTTTCTCATTGCTTTTCCTAGAATGTAAAAGTGATGAACATCAATAAAGAGAGAAAATGAAACTCAACTATTTGTGGTGATTGTAAATGTTGATTTTTCAATTAGATCTAATTATTTATGGAAGCAACACAATGTCTTGAATACAAATATAGGAAGAAATGGTAAGGTTGCCAATGAAAACAGTTGAGATTAGATTGTCGAAGTATTTTTTAAGGCTTGCTTCCACGCACGATGTCTAAATTTTCACGAAAACTAAATTTCATGAAGTTGGTAAATCCTACAATTTCGCGAGGATTAAATTTCTAAAAGAAAGGAATTTATGACATTTTAATTCTCAATTTATACCGTTTTTCAAAGATCTTCTTTATTAGTCTTTAGTTAAGGTCTTATTACATGAGACCTTAACTAAAGACGGTAAAGAAGGTAAAATTTACATATATATTAAATGTAGTTTTAAGAAATAAATAAAAAACAGAAAAAAAAAATATGGTAAATACTAAGTTTTGCGGAAATTAATTCTCGCGAAAATGACAAAAACTCAAAAAATTCGCGAAAATTAAATACTTAAACTCTTTACCACTATAGTAAAGCTTGTCGTTTGCAGTAGATTACTACCGTTCTTGTATTCTTATAGAGGATAATTTTATCTCAAAAAATAAACTAAGATAAAGTTCATGCAAAAAGTGAAAAATAACAGTAAATTAAATAATAAACTTAACGAAACACACGCCTAAATCTATCTTAAAATGGCTGTCATTTCTTTTACTAAAAGCAACAATAAAAGACAGTTGATTCATAAATTTATAGCAACAAGAACAGATTTTGATGAACACTGTTCTGTATGACAGAATTTTACCCTTTTATATAAGATCTTTTACAGCAACTTCTCAATCTTCAATCTTTATCAAATTCCATCAAATCAAAAACACTTTTTATTGCCTTTTCATTATTATTATTATTATTATTGCCTCGTTTTCTCTGCAACTCAGCTCTAATACAGTAGTCAATTTCCATGATTGATTTACCACCTTAAATACCTTTTCACTGGACACTTTTTAAAGTATTCTATACCACTGCGCATGCGCTTTTTCTGTTTTCTTATTTCTTCAAAGGAAGCAGATTTCTTTGTTAAAGGATCCTAACAGAAATATGTTTCCCATCTCTTTTGAACAGATTAAGCATTTCATATATAGCTTTTCTTTATTTCCTGGCATTATAAGCAAGGCAATTACATTTTTTCACATCAGATGTTTAGGTAAAGCTGCAAACAGCTGTAAAAAAGACAGTTATACTCTCAGATTGTTTTGTTATCTTTGTGTTGGAAAATAAATAATATTGCACTAGTCTCCTAACGAGTGGATTAGTAAATTTCTTATTGTAAAAAAAAAAACTAATTGTTAGAATAAGATTTTGAGTAGCGCATGCGATGAAAAATATATTGAAATAAACATTCAAATAAATCTTCATTAGAAGAATCTAATTCCGGTTTAGCACTCTCTAATACGTTGTTTTGATATTCTGTACGTTCGGCGAGGGTGTGAAAATATATATTCTCTTATTGTGTACTAAGAAATATATCTTTCTTTGTTTATCATATTTTTGTTAACTTTTTCTATGATAATTTACGCTCCTCTAAAGATAGGTGAAAAGTTGATACTAGATCACTTTCTACACTGGTCTTATTCTAGTTCTAAGTGCAACTTTTAAAAAAACTCGCGCTTTAAACACTTTTCTGCTTACTCGACACTTTTCTGTTCACTCGCTAGACATTTTATATTTTTGAAAAACAGTCACAAACTTGAATTTATAATATAGTTCGATTGAATAAATACCAATTTACTTTAATTCAATAAACAGAGAAGGTCTCGAAAAAGTGAAATTAAAGAATGTTGTTTTCATACACAAAACAAACAATCTTTTGGCAGAACTATGAGATAATATTCATCTCGAATGTATAATTCCGATATCTGTCATAATTATTTTAAGTTATAAAGTTTTCGGCATGGAAAAATTAACACTTTAATGCGCAGCTATAATTAATAGTATAGAAAAATAGGAAAATTCAAAACTCAATGGGAGTGTTCCATACCTAGGAGTGTTATCCCTGTCTTAAACTTTGCCACTGTTTTCTATCTTTTGTTGATTCCACGACCATATAATAAATTTGAATTTTTTCTTCTGAGTTTTAATATGCCTATTGGAAAATGAACATTTTTATATATACAAGTATGTTTTGCATTCAAACATATGTTATTTATTATTTGCCCGGACGATGTGGAAAGCCATTTTTATAAAATTTCACCTTATCATGGTGATACGAACAGATGCATTTTTTTAAAAACATTATGTCGCTACAATTTTTGTATCGCTTTTTCCCGCTGTTTTAATAATTTGGCGCCAATTTGTATTTAGAAAAAATGGCTGCATTACTTAAATTTTGAAAAGAAAAATGAAAAGGTACAAACTCAGGAAAAAGGGCATTAAGTCTTTTGTAAGATTTAAAATATTTTAATACTGTAATATTTTGTATCTTTATTTTATCATTTTTTTAAGGTATAGCAGATTTTTCCAAGCACATTGCTTTTAAAGGTTCTATCACTTCCGTCGTTATATGAACATTGTCAGAAAGGAGTCCAAATTTTATAACCTGTAATGGTATTAAAGTTTTTCTCAATTTTAAATCCTTGAATCAAATGGCAAAAAAATATTAGTTTGAAAAACTCTTCAATTATGAACAACTAATTTGACGATCTAAATTTTGCTACAAATAATTTCATGTCTGGCTTTATTAGAACACTTAAAGTTTTGTTACTTATGATAAGCATGGCTAGGTAGAAAGTTTGGATTCCTAAAATAAAAATAAAAATGATATGAGAAAAGTGTAATTCAAGGAAAGATATGCTAAAGTTTGAAGCAGAAAAACAATTAATTTTTACTTGCGGAGTTTGACGACTGCGTATTATAACAGACTGGTGTAATATATTTAGCAAATGGTTCACAATCAAATGGCTGTCAAAAAAACCTGCTTCCTTTTTCTTTATTATTGCAATTCAAATTGTTTCGAATAACTTATGTTTTATCTCAACACAATCATTCTGTTTTTCCTTTTTCTTTTCTTTTAACTGTTCTTTGTTTTGTTTCGTATGTTTCATAAAACCTATGACATCTCTTAAGATATTTCAAATAACGGGAAGGAAGGAAAAACTTCAAGAAAACAGGAAAGATATACATTTACAAAACGAAAAACACCATACAACACTAAATTTTGTTTTGTTTTATTTTGTTAAATTTTTGATGCTATATATATATAGTTTTCCTTCTTCTTTGGTAATGAATCCCTTTTAAAGAAACATGAAAAGATTTAAAATTCCATAGGTTTTTAACTTCGATGTGTGATATTCGACACAATGTATTACTGTTTGTCAAAACGACATTTAATGGATGGGACCTGCCTAAAATATCCTCAAGAAGCTCTTGTAAAATGGCAAATGTTATAGATAGGGCCCAGTTAAAATAAGTTTTAAAAAGCTCCTTCAAATGGCAAAGCAATTACGTCTCATTAAATCATGAACTTGCAGTAGGGAACACGTCAATAACGAGAAAATACTAATTTCATTACAGATTAGTAATTAAAAATACTTTTAAAAATCACAATATGTAAAACATGCATACCAACCTTTTTTTTGTCTCAAAAAATTTCCTTCCTCCACAATTTACTTCAAGGTGTGTTTTACCACAATACCTTATACGATGATTTGTACCATTTGTAGCGAATTAAAAACACAGAAATTTCTCACTTATACTCTTCCACTTGAAGTTTACTTCTCTAAAACGGCAACAAAATCAGAATATAATGGCACGAATTGTGTTCATCCCACGAGGAAATAACACAAAATGATAATTCTAAGTTGTTTTTTTTTTTTTACTTTCTTATTTTATATGTTCTAATAAAAGAAGTTTATCCAAGATTAGAAAGTGAATGACTGGCACCCTTTACATTGCGTTAGAAAAGGATTAACCTTCGAGTTTTTTTAAAGAAAATGTTCATCTCGATTTTAATGAAAGAAGAAGAGCTTAACGGAAGATTTCCAGATTGTTAAGCTTATTAGCCAGTGTTGAACAGAAGATTTTTACGGGAAAATTTCTTTATTAAACGCTAAATTACGTGCGGAAAGAATATATTTTCTACTTGAGGAAACTTAGGCAAGCTTGTGTTCTTTACATTATCTTATGATGTAATCATCTGATGTAAAATGTTCAATGACGTACAAATGAAGCTTATAAACTTCAACAAACTCTGTTATTGACTGGGAAACATGAACATTTTCGACAAAATTTTCGACTGCCAAAATTATTTGTCATACAAAATATTTGTGAATAGCCTGGAGAAACTCTTTTTTTTGATTTTAAAAAATTCTTGGACGCGTTTTTGGGCCATTTTTCTGCGTAGACGTTAAGGAAAATTAAACAAATGCATATACTTAGTGAGTATTCTAAAGCAAAAGTTGGTTTGGAAAGGGTATCTAACCCTATTTATGATCGGGGATGGAGAGGGATGTCTCATCTGCAGTATTGACGTTATTTATATTAGAACGGGTAACTGAATGACCCTGAAACCTTTGGTAACTGATTTTTTATCATTATAAAAAGCTCTATCTCACATGTTTTTAATTTCTTGACATATTAGTGATTTCTTCATTTTCACTCCAAATATTTAAAAATACTTTACGCCCCTCGCTATAAACACTAACTTATGCCTCTTTGCGTTAATTTTTATCTAAAGCTACACCTATTTACGCCCTATGCCATTCGAGCCATGATTTTTCACGTGGTATAACCCATTCGTACCAAGTTTTATTATGTACAACTGAACACAAGAAGTTTATGAGGAAGGGGAGCATTTTGCCCCCGCCACTACACTCGCCCCCCTATAACTACCTATATATAAAGGGTGAAGTGGGGAATGAATTGAAAAAAATAAAAATAAAATTTACCGCGTTGATTTTTTTGTACGAGAAAAGATGTATTTCGAGACGGTGCTATTGGGTATACTGTATTCCTGTAAAACATGTGATACAAAAAAGAGCAAATAAATGTAAAAGTACAAGTTACTGTCTTCAGTAAGTTTTCTCTCGATACAATCAAGCACTAGTTAATCCAGTGGTTACTAGACATTTTTGAGAGGCAGGAACTCATCCATCAATCCCCCACCCCTTCTGCATCTCTTGATCCAGAACTTCTTTTAAAATTTTTGCCTGTAACTTAAGGAAAGTCCTAACACTTCAAGATAAATATTTTCCGAATTTAGCGGATAGTTAAAAGTTATAGGTGAAGCGAAAAAGAAGTACCTTTAATTTAATTTTTCGGGTGAAAAAACTCGCGAAAATGAATTTCGTTATAGTGCTCTTTTTGTTCATCTACACATATCAAAAATGTTCGATGACGTCATCATTATCAGAAAGAAAAAGTAAATTTTTTTCAACCTTGCCAACTTCTTATTGTGTTTTAATTTTCTAGAAAATCCTAGCCTTATTATCCTTATGAAATTGTTCTAATATAAAAAGTATACACACTAAAACAACTTGATGATGATATCAGTGTTTTTTTATAAAGGGTACGTAACTATTACTTTTATCGTAACATAACAAAGCAGATTTTGTGCTGCTAATTTTCAAATCCAAAAGATCAAATTAACAAACAACTACAGCTATCTACATTATAGCACATATGTGAATTCCATCAATTTTTCCCGACTTCACATCAATATTAAAACAAAAATTAATTTGGTTCCAAGTAAACATAGACATAGACAAACTGATTGTTAACCCGAGGTACATATCTTGTGCGTTGCTGCTTTATGCATTTCTAGCACAAGGTGATAAATCGGCTATCATTTTAAATAAAATACAGTTGTTATTATAAAGCCTAACCATAATCCCGTAGAAAACCCACAGGATTCATTAAAATATATCGCATTTGCTATTTCGCCAAATATATTTCGTGTATTTTTCACACGACATCATTACAGGGGGCAAACAAAATACGGTTATTAATATAAGAGACGTGATATAATTACTTTCTATCTTGGTGAAAATATTTCAGTTTCTTTCCTCAACCCGTCAACAAGGTTGTTTAAATGCTCATTGAAATTCACAATATGGTGCAAATTCACAGCTATGTAACAATATCATATTTCATGTTCATTGTACTTAACATCTTCCCAACCGGTGAGCTTTCTAATTCCATTGGCAAAAATAGTTTTACAAGAAAGAAGCGAGTTTCTAAATAAACGAGAAACTTAGTTTATTGGCAAATCGTGTGATCGCAGAGACCGTCTGGGCTGTCTCCTTTTATCACAGTTGTTTTGAATTATCTAATAGATTTGAATGGCTTTTTTTTTAGCTTTAAAAGATTTTTTAGCTTTAAAGATTCCTTAATTTTATTTATAGCCAGATTCCTTTTTTCTAATTAACTTCATGTTAGCTGCTCTGTTAGATTTAAAATTTAAATTTTTTTATCGCTTTTAATGAAAGCAAACAATGCTTAAAAGATTTCTTTTTTCTTTAAATTTAAACACGCACAGAAAAGAAGTGTGTGCCGTACTGGTACTCTTTCCAACCAACTGATAGTAGACCAAATAATTACATTATTCTGTATAAAAGAAGAGGCAGGTATAACATTTGCTTCTTTCTAACAACTTTCTATGAGCTATGGGCGGAGGATTATGCCACTTCTAAAGATCTCAAACTCCTTACGGAGAAAAAATAGCTTTTTGGTCACGTCAAGAATGTATGACGTCATCTTATTAGAACATGAAGGATCTATGACGTCATGCTTTTAGAACACGCGTATCATTTTCTTCAAATTTAGCTTTCTTCGTGTCTGCGTTAAAATGGGCATTGCTTTTGTGAGGATTATTGGCTTGAAGTTGTATTTGTTCCCAAAGTGGTTGCAGTACATACTTTTTGATTTTATGGTTGATAGAAAATTGATTTTAATCAGTAAAAATCTAGGAAACTATCTGGCGAACTCAACACCAAATAGTAATCATATTACGCTAGATAGCTACATCAATTATAAATTTTCAGGTAGTGGTACAATACACAGTTTTTATGTCTTACAGACTTAGCACAGACTGACAAAAATAGATATACAACGATAAAATAGATATATAACGCTAGATATATCATTTATAAATATTCAGTTAATAGTACAATACTGTTTTCACGCTTCATCGTTAACAAGTGGCCTAAAAAAAGAGGAAAAAAATCTTTATGGTCAGCGCCTGACCTTTTTTCCTCCTTCGTGGTCGTCGTCGCGGTGTTGCGATGTTTCAGGGTATAGCTATAAATTATCTCTTAGTTAAGCCTAGCAAATAAGAAATAAGTTTTATTAAATTTTAGTTTGAATTCGCAAGTTACACTTGTATTAATTTCATATTTTGAATTTTATGGAATGACAAGCAAACCAGCCCGACTAACCGGGATCTCGTTTTTTTCAACACAAATCCCGACGAGGCATTTAACACCTCCCGCTTAAGTTATTTCGATCCCTAAATGCACTTGTTTTCTGAACAAAAACATTAATGAATAAACTTTTATCAATATTTTTTTGATTTTAAAAGTTATTTGATAAAAATATATAGTTTATGAATTATATATAAAAATATATGTAAAAAACTTTATTGAAAAGTACACACTTTTCATGAAACTATTTTTTAGCCCAGAAAACTTCATGTGATGCATGAACACCCTTTAGGAGCTGTTCATATGGAAATATTTCGTCGGTTAGCGCGAAAATATTTCAGCATGATATAATTTTTAGTTATTGTTCATATAGCATGGGCGAGAAAACTTTTCCTCGGGTGAGAAAATACCATGTGATAAGTTATTTACTTCTTAAATTCAAAAGTACTTTAGAATGCGTAAGAACAGTTGATTTTCGGCATAATATGAAGCGGAAGCAAGAAAAGAAAAAACGAAAAAAGCATCAAAAATTATTTAAAAAAAACAAAATATTACTCATTTATACCCAAGGTTTTTCTTATTCGGTATGAAATGGAAATCACAGATGAAGTTCGGAAGAAGAAACATGAAACTTTTTCTTAGTTATATTCTGTTTACATACTATTTTCAACTATATCATTGTGACGATCCGCTGTTTAAGAAGTATCCAGCAGAATTTTTAGAATTTTTAAATGGTTCGCCTAATGGAAGCGTGAGGTATCTGAACAATAGGTAAAGTTACATTCTTTTACATTAACGAGTTTAATTTTCGCGGAGAGGTATTTTTGCCAACTTGCACTACGTTGATTTTTCGCGAAAGATTAATTTTGCGAATTATAGGAATAAAGAACAATAACAAATATGCGCATATATGATATGGTAGTGTAACATAGTGAAAGTATAAATGTAATGAAAAATGAAAATATGATTAATTACTTCTAAGTTTTTGTAATATTTTGACAAAAGCTATTTTCGCGAATCGTTGTCATTTTTTGCGAAAAAAAAATCTCGTAGCTTAAAAAGCAAAAAAAAAAAAAAAAAAATTGGGGGGGGGGGGGGGGGGGAGAAAGAACAAAGAGAATGAAATCTTTAAAAATATTTTTTTTGTTTAGCCGTGTGTTGGAACTTCGTGGTGACGACAGATATGACGTGATCGTTACAAGTTCCTCAGAAAGGGAAGAAACGGAAACCATCAGTTACCAATGCATGAAACGTAATGAAAATATAGTTACATCTCTACCAAGTAAATTGAAGAGGATAACTCCTTGTCATATCAGTCTACCCTTTTATAAAACAAAGGCAGCAGAGTATTTTGCGAGCATATGAAAGTAAAAGTATTTTTGTGTGCACTATTTCCCATAGCAGACTGGGAAAGTGTGCGGAACCTCTAGTGACGAGAAATATTAAAATGATTTAAATATTTTTATCCACTTCACTTCTTCAATTAGTCTAAAATCTTCATCTTTATGCAAGTTGTTTAGAAAAAACGTTTGATTTATGTTCGGTTTGTACATCAAGTCTTTTTGTAAACAAAGAACTACAAATAGCCTTCAAAATACGATGATTTCGCTCTTATCCTTTTTTTTTTTGCAAGGATAGCTTATCGTTTGGAAATATAGGGAAAGTAAAAAAAAATAAACACATCTTGGGAAAATGTGTCCGAAAGAGCTTCTTACAGGGGTTTTACCTTTATAGACCCCAATAGAAATTTAGTAGAACAAAATGGTGAAAAAAATCGAAAGTTTTAATAATTTCACAGGAAACTGAAATTCTCAAACATGCAAATGAGTAATTCACAAAAATTCTTGCAAGCTAGCTATTATATCAACCTGGAACGAGCTTTAAGAGAAAAACCACAAATTTATGAATTAGGCCAAAGAGCGCGTGTGCGTTGGTACTAAGCAACAACCCAAACTTCTTAACGTATATTGAGTTCCACTTTATAGCGTTACATAACGAGCATGCTTAAACGAGGCATTTCTTTCATTGGCTAGGACAACACAATAAGCTTGCGGTTGCGTTTCTTTAATTAATTATTCCATCATGTCCCAAACCCTAAACTTTGCGAAACCTGGCAGCTAAATAATTTGCTTTACTATATCAGAGACTTTGAGTACTAGCTATACTTCTATACTTTTAACAATTTGCACCTCCAACAAATACAGCATAGATCCTTGTGGAGAAATATTTAAGGAAAGACAGCGCTGCATTTAAATGTCATTTTTTTAATTCTAGCTAAAAGATATTGCTCAGATAATCCGAATTATTGCGAATACGAAGAAGGAGACGATGACACAAATATAATTGTGTCAGTCCCACACGGTGGTACGCACAAACCTGACGACATACCAGACCGCGTCGCAGGCTGCTATATCAACGACACGTGCATTTACACTCATGACTGCGTGAACATTACGAACGGGACACGAAGAGACAATATAAAATGTTCGTATTTTTCACAACAAGATTTTATGGCTAAAAACACTTCCTTAAAGCTTACACGACAAATTGAATTGGTTACAGGGAAAAGATCACATTTTATAGTAAGCAATCTACACAGAACGAAACTTGATGTTAATAGGGAAATCCATGAGGCGGCATTAGGTATAAAGGAAGCTGAAATAGTATGGAAGAGTTTTCATAGCTTTATTAAACTTGCTAAGCAGAAGTTAAACAGAAAACCAGGAATTATATTTGACATTCACACCCAGTCGCATTCAGCGGCAAGTCTGGAAATTGGTTATGCTATACCGTCGAATAAATTAAACAAGAACATATTACATATGGAAAATTCTTCGATATATTCTTTAGGTAAACGTTTACAAAACAGAACAAATTTCGAAGAATTAATATATGGTAATATTAGTCTAGGTAGGTTTACGGAAGATATGGGAATTGAAACAATACCATCACCAAGGAAGCGTTCTCCCGGTGATTTATCATATTTTCCTGGCGGATATATTATTCGTAAACATGGATCCAAAAATAGAGGTAAAGTCGATGCCATTCAATTGGAGAGTTCTTCACAAAGTCAGCGTGCTGAAAACTTTCAAAATTACACCACCTTGCTAGCAAAAGCAGTTGTTAAATTCGTAAAAATAAACTATGAAAGGAATGGGGAGTAGAAAAACTGAAAATAACTAATTGTAGATCTGTAATGTTTAAAATGTTATGTGATTAACTTTTATCATGTTGACTTTCGGATCAAAGAAATTGCAACTGAATCTCCTTTTTTTGTTGACAAAACCTCTAGGTCTTTTAGTAGCTAGAAAAATCGACAATGTTAATAAGTTAAGCCGTGTTTACATTTGCAATGCAAGCGTAAACGCAAGAAAAATACATATGTGCAATATTAATTCTAAAATTTGAGGCAAACGCAGACTGGAACATGAAAACGCAAGAAAACATAAACTAACATAATGGATAAAAGAGCCGTATCTATGTTATCATAACCTA
Organism: Hydractinia symbiolongicarpus; assembly: GCF_029227915.1. Lineage (NCBI taxonomy): Eukaryota > Metazoa > Cnidaria > Hydrozoa > Anthoathecata > Hydractiniidae > Hydractinia > Hydractinia symbiolongicarpus. The sequence continues at coordinate 13,146,888 of NC_079887.1, forward strand.
ACAAAGGAGAATAGGATAACAAAATACGGAGGAAATGGAATTTAACATACTGTAGCAGGATCGATGGTAAACAAATCGTCACGCCGCTAAAAAAGTGGTTTATCATCTTTTTTATTATTATCATGGCAAAACAAAGATTACGAGAGCAACTTTTTCTACCAGCTTATCTTAAAATATTCTACATTCAGTACATTTATAATATTTCTGACTTCAAGTTACCACAGTTTTCTTATCTTTATCCTTAAAGATATTCTTGCGTTTGTTGTTGCGTCTTCATTTACTGGCGTTTTATGGTTCACACTACAAACTTATGCTACAAACGCAGACGCAAACACAAGAATATCTAAACTTTTTGATATATTGTGTCGAGTTTATGCTTGCGTTGAAATGGCGTTCACACAGTCTTTTTCTTGCGTTTGCGTTTTCGTATTTCGTTTGCGTCTCAAGTTTGAACCAGCCAAACATTGGGTCAAAGCAACGCCATTTTGATATGACTTCAAAGAAAACAGATATATTAAAAAGTTGTTTGGAAAAGCGAATTTTTACTACGGGGCGCAGTTTGTTTTTCACGATAAAAACAACAAACATTTGGCGAATTTAAAATACTGAATGCAAACACTCTTTTGAGAATTGAAAACATAATGGTTATTTGAATTTTTAAGTACTTTCCAGTTATTTACAAGAAATGCTCTGATCCTACTTAATTAATCGAATTAAATACGCAAAATTCTTGGCAAATTTCCATGCTTCTTGCCCAGAGTATAGTGGAGAGGTTAAGAGAAATAACAAACATATTACGAACAATAGCTATATTATGTAAGAAATTAGTTGACAGAAAAATTTAACCATTACACTTCCCGCGTTTTAAGAACTACGAAATTGTAAAAACGCGCATTTCCCGCACTTTTAAAAAAGTGTGTTGCGCACAGGAAGTGTTATAAAAGCGCATCTTGAGTCTCACCTTCCCACACATGAGTTATAACCGTCTTTATTGCATATTCATATTTATCTTTTTCTGTGTACACTTTGTGCACATTGACCAATCAGTCAAGCTACTCTTCTACTTTATAGACTTTACATATTATTGGTTTAAAATGGGATTTTCTGTTTACAAGGAATATTTACAAAGCGCGCTATGTCGTTCGCGATAGTTAGAATTCAAGAATGCGGAATAAAAAATGTATGTTGTACGTGCAATTTAAATTAACCTTTATTCAGTAGTAACTCAAAATATGGATTTTAATTTTCGATTTTATTAATGATTTAGGAAAACTGACTACTCAAATATTTCCATTTACATTTAAAAAATCACTTTTCCTATTTAAACACACCCAGAAGGACAGTGATTTATGAAAACAAGACTCTGTGTTATGTTGATAAATTTTTGGCCTTACTTTTAGTTGCCTACTTCGTTTTTGCGAGTCCTGGGTGGTTTCTCAATTTAACTTACTAGGAAATGGCTTGATTCAATTTTCTACAAAATTTTGCTCACTGAACCAAAAAGCATGTTGAACACGACAATCACAATAATAAAAATTTTTTTTCAGTTAAATAACGTTTTTAAGGCTAAAATTGTTCCTCCAACAAATTGAAAGTGCTTAATTTTTTCACAAATCGGAATGGCAAACAAAAAGCGTGCCAAAAGATTTTGTGACTTTAAAAAATCAATTTGCGTCACCTAAAAAATACCATTTTACACAAAATTAGTTAACATTCCATATTTTAACTACTTAGCGACGAATGTATAATTATTTTTTACTTACTACAAACTCCGGATAGCACCCATATGGAAAGAACAAGATGGAGGCGACATGGTACGTATGCCTACGTCAACAAAAAGTAAATTTAGTTTTACAGGATGTGAGAAATTATTAATTTCTATTTCATAACGCTGGGTTAAAAAGATCTGTAAAAAAGTTTCCTGTCATTCGAGCACGGCATGTAATTATACAATAACAGTGACTCGCAACAGTTATTCTGTTTTAAATTTTTAGTTAACTTTCAGTAATTCGAACTTCCAAAGGACCGCGGAAAATAGTAACACTAACAAAATGTTCGAGTTAGACAAAGCTCCCGTTAAGTCAAATTTAGTCTAAAATAAGATTGTAGTTCGTGATAAAGCAATTTTTTCAATGGGTCAGGTAACAATCTCTGGGAAAAGGTGCAAGTTTAGCATTGGTCGAGTTAACGAATGTTCGAGTTACCCGATGTTCGAGTTACTGGGAGCTAACTGTATTGCTAAATTCATTGTGGTAATGCGTAGAAAACTATCAACGGGGTTTATGGCCGAAAAATTAAAATTAGCTTTGAAATATTATTTTACTAAACCAAGCGAATAAAAGTGATTCAGGCTTTGAGACGTTTCCAAATATATTACAATAACAGTTTGATTAACTTTTAGCTCTTTGAAAACACCACATTCTGATTAGGATTTCCATGTCACTTCACCTTTTGCAGTTATCTTAATTATCCATTTTAATCAGCAGTCACTAATTACTACTTATTACTTAACATTTGACAAGAATTACAATAATTTATACAAGAAAAAAATTTAAACCGGAAATAATTAGACGTTATACTACCTGTGTTTATGAAACAGAGATTTTGAAATGTGTATATCTGATAGGCTGAAGAATGAAAGCTGGTCTTAAAATGCCTAAGAAATTTCTGATCGGCCTTTTGTTATTAGTTGGTTTTTCCATTTCTTGTGGATTTGAGGTTTTTCGTTCATTGGGTGGAGATGTGTTGATGGATGTTCTTTATCGCGAGGATTGTCAGAAGTTTCAAAACACGGAGTTTAAAGATGGTGATTGTATTTGTAAGGAAAAGAATTCTACGTTTCATGTGTTTAATAATAAGTTTGGGTGTTATGATATTAACCAATGGATAGATGGTGAGCCATATTTAACTTTCTTATCGCTTATTTATTGTTACCTATCCTTATTATTATTTGTTTTAATATGTTATCATTTTTGTATGGTAAACAATTTTTATAAAGGTATCTAATCAGCTTTGTTTTGTTTTTTTTGTTTTTAAAGTTTGTTTGTTTTTTCGTAGCAAGGATTTGAACTCGTCAACGTACAAGTATTAACTTTTTTTATGCCAGAAATTTTCGCGAAAATAAATTCCTAAATATTTTTCTTTTTGGCTAATTCGTAAAAATAATTTTTTGAGAAAAAATTTTTTATTTTGTGAAATGAATTTTTTTTTTTGAAATAATATGTGCATATCGTTTATACTTGACAATAGAAATTCTGTGTGGCAGATGCGTGCTGATAATTTAAATAGGACAAAGAAATGTTTTGGGGGAAAAAAGGTTGCGAAAAAACAAGTTTTTTGAAAAGAGTTACAAAGTAAAGCGTGAGCGGAAAAAGAGATAACCATGTATTCCAATTTGATATAAGCGTATACATTATTGATTTGTTTCAACGTTTAAAATCGATTGTTAATATGAGCAATTTTTTCGCCTATATAAAAGCAGTTAAATTAAACTAAAAAAAAATACTATGAATCGATGTTGTTCATAATGAATCAGATGCAAATGTCATGACCTCAAGTCCATTACAACATAATAACAATGGTAAGGAATGATTACTAATACCATGTCTCTTAAAATGTTTATTAAGCCAATTTTGACAAAGTGATTTGAAAAGGTTTTAAAAGATTTCTATTATCCTAAGAAAACATATCTGTTCTTGTGATGGTGTAATCAGAACTAAAGTAATTATTGTTTAATATTTGCCACTAAGTTATTTTTTCTGAAGCAGTTTTTTCTTTAATTCTATCCCCACGAAAAGGTCTAATGCTAATACATTAAAAAAATACAATAAAGTTTAACTCTATAAAAAACAGAATAAAGTTTAACTGAGACGTCTTTTCCACAAACTTTGCCTCGTTTTGTCTTTCCGTTAATATGCCACTCCCTCGCCTGGACGAATTAAGGTATAATAAATCTGAATTTAACTGTAAGATATCTTAAATAATTCTCTTCAGGTTGCACAGTATACGCTGAACAATCTAGTCACCAACAATATGAACCATTTCCTACAATTGAGTCAGCCGAAGCGCCTAGAAATGCTGGCTTACTGGTCCCTGGTATTCCTGGTGTGAAATCAGCATGCAATATAACAGGAGAGAAGTTGATTGGTTCAAACTGGTCACGTGTGAATGCTAATTTCAGCTATGACAATGAACTGTTGATTCTTTACCAGCTGAAGGTACTAACATGGTTGGAAACATCAGGAGAAATGTTGTAGATAAAAAAAAAGTTATCATACATGTTTTGACACCTTGTTTTGATTAGAAGTTTTTAAACTTTGAAGTAAATTTTCCTAAAACCTTTTTACACCAAAATGATTTTCAGTAGACGCTGTGTTAATTTATTACTTTTGCTTTTTATTTCTCTTAATATTTCACTGATAACTGTGAAGAATAAGAATGTACCTCATTTAAAAGTATGAAGCCTGTACCTCATGTTTCCTAAAACTGCGTTCCTTAATGAAAGAAACGTGTGCTAAGAAAAGATAAGCAATTATAAGAGCATAATTATTTTAAAAGAGAATTGTTTGTAGGGACGGGTTCCAGGCGATTGCCATGCAAAAAGAATGTGTAAAAACGGGAAGATATGTGAAATAAATAATTTAATCCATCAATGAGAAACTTTAAAAAGAGCCTCAAAATCCATACTTAAACTTAAGCAGTTAATGAATTTGTAGTAGATATTGTATCTTGTACAGATACAAACTTCTATCACAGAAAAGCGTTGAAATGGGTTAAAAAATTACTGCTACCATTTTGTCCTTTTATTCTATAATTTAGTATGGAATAAAGGATTTCGGAAATGATATTATAAGTTATACAAGGTATAATAACCTAAGAAAACGGAAACTCTCCTAAAATCTCAAAAATAACCTAAAAAATTGAGATTCTCCTAAAATCTCCTGAATTAGCAACTTTAAACTGCAAAAATATAATAATCAATTACACGTTTCCTAGTGTTTTCTTCTAAAATTTGACTCAAAAACTTTCCAAATTCTCCTGAAGCTCCTAAGATTACGTGTTTTTAAATCTATGGCAATCTTATTATAAAATTGAGGCTAACCCCTAATACCCCAATCTCTTAATATGTTTGAAATAAGTCTATAGAGCTTTTTATGTATTTGTCGCGTAAAGGTGGAGCCATTTGATGATGTACGTGGTGAAATCTTGAGACTATCGTTCAGCTGCCGAAACTACAGTTGTATGCTCATGAAAGCATCAGAAAACACAACATGTAAGTATATTTGCAGAGTTCATTTATTCACATATTTTATAATATTATTGTTTTTTTTTCTTCATTTTGACTCAATGAAACTTAAAATTTGAATAGTTTTAAGGCAATCTCGAAGTCTTAGGGTCCTCCTCAGATACCAAATTGACCTCTCCATTTTCAAACCAATTCGTTAACTTGCTTTAGTACAAAAAAATTGACACTGCTTCATATACACGACTTTGAATCGCTGGCTACAAGCTTTTACAAATTTGATTCCTTAAAAGAAACACGGAAATGGGCTTTGATTGTGTTTTATATAATATTAAGGAGTAGGTACAACATGCTATATTTTGTACTCTTCTTATATGTACGAAAAAACAGTACTGTACTATATTTACTATACTTATACCAATTGATGTCATTTGTGTGTTTCAGATGATATCCCGGAATCTTTAAAGCCAAAGGAGAATGAGACATTATATGAGTTAAAAGACCCAGATAGCAGTGGAGAAGAAGGCGGTGACGAGAATGGAAATGAATTTCCTTATAGCAACAATACAGATATTTGGCCTCAGCCGGAAGAAAGTACAGATAGCACTCCTGCATATGTAATGACAACAACAGTGTCAACACCTGTTCCACACGATCATCAACAAGATAGGTTTCCGCTTTCTGTTGGATTCTGTGTCACAGGCTTACTCTTGGTTATAGCTGTTGTAATCACGTATACCATGTAAGTATTCGAGAGAAACTAACATTCCAAAACATACCTATTGCCATAAATACAATATTAAGACCCCTTCCTTTAACACTCCTCCCAAAATGGAAATAAGTCCCAAACTTGAAATGTATTTCTAACAAATCAGTCCCATCTTTAAATAAGGCATGTAAAAAACATCTCCACACTAATATATTCTATCTGCCAAAAAGGTACATGTGAACTGTGTTAAAACAAAAACATTATAAAAACATGTAAAGTTATAAAAACATGTAAAGTTATTTTTAGAAATAGTTTTTTTGTTAAATTTTCCTGTTATTTTAACCCTGCCAAAACCAACTGAACTTAATATAATGATGTAAAATATTTATTTGTAAAAATAATACGTTTTTCTACTTTGTTCAACAAGGTAGTTCTGTTATCAACACTCCAAAACTAATAATTTACGTACCGCTACACTAGACGGGTATCCTTCCGTGCTTCCCTAGTCTTGGTAGTAAAAACAGCAACAAAACGAGCCCATTTTAAGTTCCACTGGCCTAAAACCGTAGAATGATAAACATCACTAAGATAAACTATCTGTTTTATTTCATTTTAGATGTCGAAAAAAGAAACCGAAGGTAAGTGATAATTCATCTGTTGATTTTCTCTTCACTACCAACTCAGTTAATATTTAGAAATTGCTAAACTTGAAATACAAAATTCACTATGCAAGGCAATTAAAAAAGCAATTTAACTGTTCAGGTCCCGCCCTATTTCAAAGAATTTCGTAATCTTGCACAGCCCCTTACTTTTTTAAGTTTTACCCAAAAATGTTTTGAATTTTAGTCACTCATAGAGGGAATTGTAAGGAAACACGAAAGCTTATGTAAATAAAAAAATTACTTTCTAGCAAAAAAGTGAGGCGAACAAGGAGCCGCATATCGCAACCCATATAGTAGTTTCTCACTGCATTGTTTCAAGTGTTTTCAATGCATAAAATATTTGTGATCTTTTATCGTATTTTGTTTGCTGAAATTTGTATTTAAACAACAGAAAACCTTTATTTAGCGATTTTTTTTTGTAGGAAATAAAAGTTATATCAAATCAATTTGCGGGCTGATAATTTTACTAAAAGATTCCGATATTCTGAATGGATTTGGGTAATGCTAGAAATATGCAACTGGAAACAAGGAGGCTGTGAATGCTCAAGCAAGAGGGTATTGTTTTTAAACCTATCCACTCATTACTTGAAGAGTTACTTACGTGGATGGCAATAAAAACTTAAAAATTCAGTAATTTGGAAAAGAGAGAAGATAATTAAATCGGAATGAATTCCTTTCACAATATTTTTACAGAATCCAAAAATTTTAAAATAATTCTTGTCGAAGTTCGTTATATGTTGTGTTCATCGATATGAAGAACTCAAAAGGAATTATTTTGCCCTACCCAATTTTTCTCAGTTTACAGCAAACCTGTTCTCTTGTTCTGAGAGAACCCATGTGTTTTTCACCTACCTACACGTCCATAATGCATACCCTATTCCTTTTAGCATCATTGCCTGCGCCAGAACTTGATTCCTTACAATATTATTTTCCTAAAATTTTAAAAAATCAATTTAGAAAACAGTATTACTTGGAGAAAATTAAAGCGATATATCTACTGGAATTTAAATCTCAAGTAACTATTTCACAATCACGTACAATACAATATACCAGGATATATAACAAAACTATATATACATATTTACACGGTGTTCTAAGAAAGAAGAAAAAACGTGGATAGAAAATTCCATAATAAAGTTCTTGCAAAATTGATAAAGAAAACCCTAGAAGTTTGAGAAAATTGATTTCTTATAAAAATGAGTTATTTTTTGCATGATTAAAAGCTATTTAATTTGCCAAGCGCGTGTGTTTTCATTAAACGTTAAATATATTGCAGTATAAGCTTTCTTCACCAACAAATTTATATGCGGCATGGCACTCAAAAGAATTGGAATTTCCTAAATTTTATTGCAATATTTGCAGCGTTTTTTTTGTACCTGCTCCAACAAATTTATATTACTGTACAGTGCTTGTCTGTTAGCCAAAATGGTAACCGCAAGTAGCAATAACAGACCTCTTCTCTCCCCTCCCCCACCCTTTCTTAACCACAAATCCCGTTAACGGATTTAGTGAAGGTAGTCCTTGTCGCCCATGTAAATACCATGTACATTTATTGAGGAAGAAGGGTAGCTACTATACCTTTGTTTCAGGAGATCAATATAGCTCGCTCGAGAGTGCTGGTTTTTATTTCTACGTAAAACTGTTTTCTAGTTGGGTAGATGCTAGAAATTTGTGTAGCCTTTAAACATTCGAGGAAGACCACCTTTACAGTAGTCACTTCTACCTAGTTGCTAGCTATTATATTCGTGGAAATTAGTGACGCTAGCTAACCACATAAAATATAAATCAGTTTATTTATATAGCTAGCTAGCTTTTTTCTTTTTTTCTTTTTTGGATAATGTAAAACAATGCAAATTATGTGTTATAAAATTTTATTGTTGGTTGTAATCGTCAATAAATGTCGTGTTGGTTTAAATAAAAAATATTGTGCTTTTTGCATAGTTACTGTCTCAAATATATTCCTCTTCAAACATATTTTATGTAGTAGCGGTAAAATGCAGAAAAAAGTTTCCCCCGCAAGTTTTAATGCCGTCATATACCCAAACGCGGGCTACCCGCCGTTTTTTAACGCTTGATCTGCGCGCGTATTATAACGAAATAAGTATATTAACCTGCGGGAAATCGGTACGAAGTGCGTGTTAAGGGTTGTAATTATTTGAAAGGTAGGAAGGTGATTTTATCATCCGTCTTAGATCAAGTTAAGGTTAATTTTTTGGTTAGACGACTCCTTCAAATATTACAATCAAACGTTGTATGTGAAAGAGTACCTAAAATGTGAAATGTTTCGATCTCTCTTTATCTTCATTTACTTTGTCCCTGCTTTATTTTCCACAAAGTTTTAAGATGGCGTTTTTGATGTGGTAATAATTAATAACAGAAATTACCCCTGACGCATGCTTTGCATAGGATCATTATTACATAATTATTAATTATGTAACAAAAGATAATTCAACTTCAAAGATGTCTGCCACACTTGATCCAAATATTATAGATCTTATAGATAATATGCTACTGGTTGCTAATAAAGTAACCAAACTTAGATTAACTAAACTATTCCTTTAATATCAAAAAAAATTTAGTGTAAATGCGGTTAGGTAGGCAAGGTAGCAGATCCTCTATAGTCTCGTCTATCCAAACGCTATAACGAAGAGGCATGTGTGCCAGAGACTTATGTAAGCTGCCAGATAAACATTATCTTTAAGCTTTTTCATAAAGTAAGCAATAATGGCTTTTTAAAAGGATAAAAAAGCATTATTATCTATTTTAGTGCGAACGTGGACAACACAATAATTATCTGACGTGATCGTCTTTTAAGTATTCAAGAAATAACTCTAAACGATTTACATCGACTAAAATTGTATTTAGCGTTGGCACGTGGTTCTAATTTCCATTTCATGAGTAGGCTGGAGCTTTCAGAAATAATACCAATTGTTTGACGTTAGCAATTAAAAAATATCATTTCCTTATATTGGCTATCGACCGCAAGGTAAGTATATTATAAATCATTTGGTTGCTAGATTTTTTTTCTCATTAGATTTTATAAAACCAAACGGAATCCCTTATTTAACCTTTCCAGCAATCTATTAGTTAACATTATAATTTAAAGAACATTTTATGTCCAGTAATAACTAATACTGTAAAGGTTGTTTATCCTTGAGCAACAGTTGCGAAATACACTGCCAATTGATTTGGTTAAGCCAGGTTAATATTTGGTTTATTTTCAAATTATTTGGTTTGTTTTCACTTTTCTACTTACATCCAAATTTATCAGGAAGAACAGATTTGTCATAGGAAGATTGGTCCTATGAACATTGGAAATTGTATCCACGTCAATGTCAGTAAAATTAAACAAAATACGAAGGTTTTTTTTTCATAGATAAGCTTTCGACTTGTTTTATAACGATATTTTAGATGTATGCTACCTAAAACATAACCAAAGCTAACTGCAATGGGTAACGTGTACTTAACAAAAAATATAACGATATGATCTGGAATATAAAAGTAGATTTTACCAGTGCTTAATTTTATGCTGAAGCAGAAGTAGATCATTAAAGAAAAACACAAGATCACAATAATAATAATAATAATAATAATAATAATAAACGTTGACATATATCAAGTAAAAACACCTCCAAAGTTGGAATCATGAATTTAAAATTCTAAAAAAAATTAACTTCGACTTATGAAAAATTACTACAATTTAAAAAAGACTAAAGATTAGACGCACTTAAGATTGTGATCAACAGTCAGCAAATCCTGATTTTCGTTAGTGGTTAAGCAATTCCTGCTTCGGGAAGCTTGATTTTTTTGTCTTACGTAGATTGATTTTCCCATCTTAAACGTAGTCAGAAGAACAATTAAACTAATCAGTATTGTAATTGCAAAAAAAAGGTTGTAGTCAATCTTGTTTTGTCTTATTCTCCTTTTTTTACTCGTTTGGATCCTTTTTTTCTATGTAATCATCCCATGAATATAATTATAAAATTTCTCTTTGTATAGTACCTTGCGAAAGAAAAGCACATGATCTTGAAGGCAGTTCGAGACGGCATTTGAACAAATAGTAGTTATGTAACCTTTAATTTTATGCTCAATTTAAGAAAGCTTTGCGATTCAAATTTTTATCTACCAGCGCCGTTGATATTAATGATTGCATTGTTCTTTGTCATTTGTTCACTTTTTCATGTAAAAGTCCCTGATAACGAATAAAACTGAGTACGGCTTATTTCTGGCAACAAAATATATTATCCTTTGTCTAGCAGTTATAGTTAAAATCCACATGAAAGCTTAAAGAAACCACAATATCTGTATTTCAATGCATTCAAGCACTACCGCTGACACATATTTTAATGCGAGTCATAAATCATCACTATAGCAACCGCATGCTCGATTTAACGAGCAACATTTGCTCCTAACAATGTCTTATGTAAGAAAATTCAACTCGATAAGTGTCTTCAAAAACATCGTTGATAAAGGTGCTTTGCGCTCAATGTTAATTTCAAAGGAAATGTATTCGAGCGTTCTATGAAGTTTTTCGTGAAAAGTATGATATAAAAATGGCGGGTTGTTTATCGACAAGGTTACTGCTACCATATTTGTTGACGTTTTTGGCAAAAACATGGTTGACTGCTGCTGTGAAAGTGGAAAGAAAAGAATTGGGTGATATTATTGTTGTTTTGGATCAACTTGAATGTGAGCAGTTTAAAAATGCGAATTGGAATGGAAGCGTATGTTCTTGTGTTCCTGAACGTAGCACTTTTCATTTTATTGATAATGTGTTTGGTTGTTTTAAGGAAACTGAACTCTTAAACGGTATGGGTTTTTTTATATAATTTATTATTTACTTCTGATTTCTTTCTTTTTGATTTGACTCTTGTTTATTTTTTTTCCATTTATATTCCCTAATTTGTAGTTCCCTTCTGTATCTGAAGTGCATTATATTTCACGGTCAAAATAATGTATATCTCTTTGACAAAACACAAAAACTTTTTAAAAAAATTATTTTAACAAACTCAATAATATCTAGCTATGTATTGACATTCAGATTTCTTGAACGGGACATTGCTAACCTGATATAATTGTTTGCTGATGTTTCTTCAGGAAGACATTATTAAATATGTCTATGTGACACAAAATCATCCGGAGGTGATTCTAAATTGTTCATAGAAGTTTAAAAACAGAACTTATGACGGACAAATAATCTTCTATAGCAAGGAATTTTCGTAAATGGTCCTCTCATCATAAGAGTTCATAAAAAGTATAAGAAAACAATTTTTTAGGTGTACAATCTTATTCTACGAAAATTAGTTCTTTCCGTATGTTGCATGCCATTGTCTTCCACAATTCTCACTCCAAAAATTTTAAAACTCCCCACCCGCAAAATTAAAATAAACTTTTCTTGTAAGTGTGCTGTTGTGGGTGTGCTACCATATTTTCACCCCTCTTATTTATTACGCTATCAGTCTTTCGCCTTAATTTCGAGACAGTATTATGGAACTTTTTTAGGCTTGTAGAAGATATCTTTGTCCGTTGTTTATGGCCTTTATTACTTAGCTGATATAAGTTTTATAGTAGGACTAGTTAAAGAAAGCGTGGTCTAGCTAAGTACAAATATATAGACGTGCTAAATCAGCAAGGAAAGACAAGCAGAAACATAAAAACAAAATCTTTGGTTTACTCCGAAAAACAGCGTGTATATGAGGTCTACGCGAAATAAGATTTCAGACCGGATAAAAAAAAGTTGATTTCACAGCGGATTGTGCGAACTACCTATCATGTTCTAAATTTTTAGGGCGAAAATAAAATTACATTTCTGTCATCTCGTTCATGTTGATCGCTTCGTTTAATCAACATTATGCAAACAGCATGAAGTGTTTTTTTCAGTTAACTCCCGAAGTAGAGTTCTAAAAAGCTGTGAGTTCTGATCATATGAGCCCATTTAGCCCACGTGCGTTGTTTCATTTATGATAGCAAGTTCTGCTTCTCAAAGTTTGATAATGAATGAACCAAGTTAAGCTCCATTAGGTGTTTGAAAAAAATACAATATGGTTAGTATTTTAAGTCCATGCTCATTTTTTTCTCATTTATCAACAATCCCATTAAAAACATGCTAGGGATAAAAAATTAAGTTATTATTCCAGGAACCCACTCGAATAAAATATTTTCTGTTTAACGTCTAATTATTAAAAATGGCAGATTTGACATTTATGATGTCACAATTCGCATTATTTTATCTGAAAAGATAATCAATTTTTATTATGCCCATTTTTCAAGCATCAAGTATAATCTTTGTTCAATTCATTTCTGTTAATCGGGCGATAAAAAAACCAAGGTTAGGTAATTATATCACTTTCAGTGTAGTTTGTATAAGTATTACTGTACACAAAAGAGTTTTTTGCTCAATCTGCGGTTGAAATAAGCCTGCAATGAAATATGATTGATAAAACAGTTAAAGTTAAAACGGGAACCTACGTGCCGAAGTGATAATCGCAGCAATTATTGGCGCGATAAATTCAACCACATGGAGTTCTTATCGCAGAAATTGTTACCGAGAAAGAAAAAAGGGTATGAAAGAAATTCTAGTTTTTTTTGTTCTCGTAAGGAAGATATTTTTTTTAATAATATAAGGCAATAAGGCAATAAGAGTAGTTTTTGCCAATGATATTATACAGGAATAATTCACGGGCAGAAAGTTTTTCGCAAGAGATCGTGTTTTTTTATCAGGAGTGCGAGAGATTAAAGATAAGGATGCTTATTTAGCAGAGGAAAAATGGTAGAAAAAGTTTTCGCTGATCAAGAATTATATTTAAACTACCTTGCAAAAAAGGTCAAAAGTCGCGAAAATCACAAAACTATCCATCTGCGAATCCTTTCGACTTTAAAAATTTTGAATGTGAGGTGTACTAGTCGTTGATAGCCTCCCAGCGGTTAAGTACGCCTTGCAATTAACCTCCAAATTAGAACGTGCCTCCTCTGTATTTGAGACCCAAATCTCTAATATGGGAAGAGGGAACTTTTATACGGGTTTGTACTTGGTATTTGACATGCTTAATTAATTCAGTCTGCACACAATGATAAAAAAACTGTTAATTTATACATTTTTGTTAATTTTTTTAATAATAAAGTAACTATATAAAATTTTTTATTGAATCCAATTATCCAACCTCTTCCCATGACCCTGCGTCCTTTTACCTCAGGCAAAGTATTTAAATTTTGCTCTCTTAATCAAGCATTTACATATTTTGACTCGGTTAAGTTATTACAACTAACTAGTCGTTAGCCCATGGAAAATATTTTCCGATCGCTATTTCGTGCCTTGCTAACATTCATTTTTATTGCTAAGCGGGATGGTAAGGAATGTTTAGAATGCTATAGGGCGGGAACAGCATGTATTGAATGCAAAAACATCGTGGACAAAGATAGAAAATATTTGTCTTGGACTGCTTAAACTGGTGATTTAAATTAGACATTATGGCTCATCCTCCAACCCTAATTACAGGATAGGGATTTTTTGCTGTCTTTATTAACAGTGATATCAAATACTGTTCTTTATAGAAAAATTAATAAGCAAGTAATTTTAGTTTAAAAAACATTCAATTATACTTTTTTTTACGTGCATTCATCCTCTTATGGCTCCTATGAATTGCCCGTTCATTTTAAACAGAGCTAAAATTTCGCATTCCCGATTCCAGAGCTCTTTGAGATAAACCTCAATTTTTAAATTCCATATATTGTGATCCTCATTTAGGTTGCACGCAACGTACAATACGTACAAAATTTATTTATGGCTCTCCTTCGCATTTGTTTTCCTTGACTGGTGAATACCAATGCACAGATATGCAAATGTGGAAAAAAGGAAAATGGTATAAACAAAAGAATTTTGACATTGAAACAAAGCGTGTCGAAGCTCGTACACGATTTCAGGTATATTCTTATTTCAATTTGTATGCGTGTGGCAGAATTAATTGATATTAGTATAAATCCATTGGTTTGCCTTTCGTATACACACCGGGCATCGCTATATGTTGTGCGTTCCTTAACACAAAGTCATTTTGGCGAAGAGACAGAATGTGAAAGTCGAAGGAAATAAAAATGGTTACCATGGTTCTTTCATAATGGTAAAGCCTTCCATGATGGTAAATGGTGTTGTTTTCAATAAACAAAATTCAGACAAAATTGAAAAACTTAATTGAAGGTTCTTGTGAAAAATATTTTCCAATACTAGTTATGTATTCTCTGTGTTTTTTTTGGAAAAACACAACAATTTAGTTTTTTATTTTATCATCAACCAATAAACAATATATTTTGCTTGACAATGATATAGAGTAAAGTTCTTCCATGTAAAAGAGGTGTGACAGATGTTCGTTTTCCGATGATGCATGTTGTCAAAAAAAATTAAGTACTACTGGTACTTATTATCGGAAGTTACAAGACGTTGAAGACACGTAGAAGATCACTTACAAGTCAAACTCATTAGTTATTGTCTAAATGCAGCGGAAAATCGGAATTCAAAATATGTTTACAGCTAGCTATAGGTTTTGCGTTGCAAGCGAGAGATTTTCAATATTACACTTAAAATTAGATCATATTATGTAAAGTTTTAAATTTTTATAATTCATTAAAATATCTGTATCGCCTTTTTTACATTTAGATCAGTTCAAACAACTTAGGCGACATGGAAGGACAGTTGTGCAACGTCAAATTTGCTTGCAAAAACATTTACAATCTAGACAGAGAAGAATGTATCATGTTGAAAGTCAAAGGCTTCTTTGAATGTAAGATATGCAATCTAATCAATATCTTGTTTTAATGTTAATATATTTGTTCTTTTTTAGATATGGAACCTAATTATATTGATAAAATCACCAAAGTCTCCTTCTAAAGCAAGCATTCTTATTTATAGATTCCTATACATCTCCTATGCTAACACTATCAACGACAACAAAAACCAAAGTTCCAACTTCAGCAGAAGCTAATGGAACATCTATTGCATCTCCTACTGCTCACACCGATCAAAGAACAAAATCCTTCATAGATGATTCATCCGTGTACACAACCAAAATGATGCGTTCAAAGACAGATGCAGTGATGGCTATGGAAAGGATGACACGAACAAGCAACGTATTGGTCATTGCGTTCAGCTCCATACTGTCTGTATATCTTATTGTTGTTATGGTTATATTTACAACTTGCAAAAGGTATCATTGTTGTCCCTTCGTGATATGTTTGCAGCGAGTAGAAGATAGTTTTGCGGAACTAAAGTAAACGGTACTTTTATTGTTTAGGTACAAGAAGAAAATTAAAAAGGTAAGGAAATGTCAATTTTGCAGGAATGGTATTTTGAATTTACAGCTTAAATACAAATTAATATTCATTTTGTTTATATTTTGTCACAGTATATAGATAAGTTAAAGTTGACCAACCTATATCTCTTCTTACTCAGAAAGAAGACTCTGCCAATGATTATCACCCAGACAAGTTATACGCATGCGTCGCACTCCCTTCAAACCGTAAGTTATTTATGAATTGCTGCCTTTTAAACATTAAAAATAGCAATCCAAGTCGAAATGCTCTTTTAACAAGAGAGGTTATGCACCGACTGATAGCCTTGTGGTAAAGCGTTCGCTTCCAGTGCGGGAGGTCTTGGGTTCAAACCCCGGCCGAGTCATGCCAAAGACTATAAAAGTGTGAATCTATCCTTTCTGCTTAGCGCTCAGCATGAGAATAGGATTGATATCTTAGGCGGTTGTCTAGTTGAGCGATTGCTGTGCTTTCACGACTTTCGTAGCTCAAATAGGAGCTTTAAATGTGCTAGGACCCCCTTCGCAGGACCCTCGTTGATAGCAGTACCAATAGGAACTGAAGAGGCTATCCTGGGTAAATAATAGTAATAATAATACGTTTAAAACGGGGATTTTAGAAACAAAAAATTTATTCTAAACATACGTTATTTGTAAGCCAAATCGCCATTTAAGCCCGATCTAAAGATTATGGAAGGCAGGAGCTAGTTGATATGCAGTTAAATATAACCCTAATTTTTTTATCGCTTATACCTGTAATTCTTGTTCAGCTAAGATTTGCTTTGTTAGTTAATATAAACCTCCCCGTTTATGTTTTTGTTAACGATATCGATACGAACATACTTTGTACGAATTAAAAAACAAAATTCTGGGCTTATTAAGCAATGATGAAGTGCCATCGATTAATAACAACTTGATGTAATTTATTTTTAAGGTCCGATCAACACTCACGTGCAAGATCAGCAACTATCACATGTAAGTTGATTAAACACTTTTTAATTGTTTCTATTAGTCATCAATAAACCTTTTTCCTCAGAAACTGTAAAGTGTTGAAGATCAGTGTTATGACATATTTCATTTTCGCAAAAGCCCAACCATCGTTATTAACCAAGCTATTCATTTTGGATGTTGCAACAACCAGATAACCAATGTCGTTAAAGTAACGTTAAAGTAACCAATTTTTTATGTCTCAACCAATAACTATTAAAAAATTACTTCAGTATACTTTTTAATATCCCATTCGATTAATTAATAATCAATTAGCCAAATGCAATGCTTAAATTCTCTTAATTAGATGTGCAAAATAGGTTGGTTACTGAAAACGAAGAAAACACCATGCCATATGGTTTAAAATGATAAGTGTTTAGTTGGACAAAATTCTTATATAATAATACCAAAAAATTGACTTTTCACTGAGTTGGTGTATTTTGGATAAAATGTAAACATTACTGTTAAGTGCTGCAATACATTCCCCATCTGTTTTAGGTTTCGGAAGGAAAATATACAGCCCTGGATTTAAGAAATTGTCCTGAAAACGAATACAAGCAGTTAGACTATAAACGTCAAGAACACACTACCCAGAACAATGTTGACAATAGGCAGTCACACCCAAAGTTGCACCCTGTGTACTCCCTAACAGATGATGTGAATCTTTTGAACAGGGAGGAACCAATATATTGTGTTATTGAACCAGAAGAGTTTCATCAGAAGGATACTGTAGAAACAGAAGATAAAGACGAACCATTTTATTTTTTGACTGTACCCGAGAACTGAAATAATAAAACACAATATCTTGCATATTAAAAGGACATTATATTCGTTTTTTGGCTAACAATGAAGAAAAGTCGAGAGAATTATATAAAAGAGTTTAATAAAGTCATTCAACATAGATGATCGCTTCGATGCATTCGACGAAACCAAGAACATGAGGATTCTCAACACCTACAAATGTTGACATTTTAGGTTTTCAGACAATAAATGTTTCGTCTACCTCGTTATCTTAGTAAAATAAGTATTTTTAAATTTTTGTTCTGCTGTAGAAAAATTATGAGATTTTAGTGACAGTTTTAAGTTCATCGAGAAGTATAAACACTTCAGAACATGTAATAAATTATTATTCTGCAAAATAAAAAATATATGACTAGTTTAGGGACAAGGGGGACGATAGGATGTATTCTTTTTAAATTTAAATAAGTTACGTGGTTCAAAAATGACATGCAATCATATTTTTTAGTCTCCCAGCTTTCTTACTTAATAAAATTGGAAAACCGTCGCTTAATTTTAGAGATTTAAGAAGAAAATTTAGTAGGAATAAGTCTGTTTCAATGATTTTTTTTCATGATCAGCCGTGGTAAGGGGGGAATTAAAACATTGTATGAAAAACACTGTTAGTATGGATAACGTTTAAGACGCCACGTTATTTACTTGCTGATTAGACCTTTCAGTTATCAACCAATGGTTATATAATTTAGCATATTGGAAGAATCGTAGTGGATAGTATAAGAGGCGATATGTATTGATGAGTATTTATGGCAACTTTAATGTAGGCTAGCTAGCTAGCTAGCTAGCTAGCTAGAGCTATAGCCAATAGCTGCAAACATTTTTTTCTTATCCCTCCAAAAAGTTTACATTTTTAATGTAAATCCTAATATCTAGTTTATTAAAACTTAGTGGGCTTATATAACGTTCTTAACTCTAGTGGTTATGATGTTTACTGAGTTTTTATATTTAAGATGCCATTTTAGTTCTTATGACGCTCGACCTACTGATATTGGTCATTACTCAAACTACCCCTTAAGTTCTGTTATAATTGGGAAAATGTAATAAATTTCGTTAGGATTTTCGTTAGAACTCGAAATTTACAGCACGAATTTATTTTATCAAAGGGAATATTAGACATGCCATTAATCTGATTTCTCGACTTTTTCGGATTCCAGTTAGAAGTCGCAAAAAAACGGATTTTTGGGCAATTCTTAGCGTTTTTTCATGCTAACTATGTAAAAACTAGAGAATATGTTAAGTAACTTTTATTTGGCTGGTCAGAAACTTCAGAGAGAAAACTAATTTAATTTTTTTTCACAGATAGGGTTCTTTTTAATTAAATGTTAAGCCGCCAATGACGTCGCGGAAAAAGCGCTGACTTAAGCGAAAATTAATTGCTGTCAATTTTGTTAATTTCATGACGTGTTTAGTTTGATTTCATTTGGACGAGCCTATCAAAAGATATGGAAGAGAAGGAATTTTTAAAGGTCATGTAGCTTGAGTTCCTTGGAAAAATAAAACAAAGACTGATAGCCTTGTGGTAGAGCGTTCGCTTTCAGTGCGGGAGGTCTTGGGTTCAAACCCCGGCCGAGTCATGCCAGAGACTATAAAAGTGTGAATCTATCCTTTCTGCTTAGCGCTCAGCATGAGAATAGGATTGATATCTTAGACGGTTGTCTAGTTGAACGATTGCTGTGCTTTCACGACTTTCGTAGCTGAAATGGGAGCTTTAAATGCGCTAGGACCCCCTTAGCAGGACCCTCGTTGATAGCAGTACCAATAGGAACTGAAGAGGCTATCCTGGGTAAATAATAGTAATAATAATAATAATAATAATAATAATAATAATAATAATAATTTATTAGTTGTAAGGGCACATATACTTAAAAACCTTCTTAGCTTGTGAAACCAAGTCTTGAGGCCATCTTTAGTCTCTATAATAATACGCCAGTTCTGTCTGTCTGCGACTTTTGCAAAGTGGATAAATTTTCTTTGATAAAGTCTATAAAATATCGCCTAAAAATTTGTTCTGTAAATTAGCAAACTTTGACGTTAAAGCAATATTGACGTCAAAGGAAAGTATATTAAGATTAGTGAAGCCATTGCATTGCACTTTTGAATTTAAGGCTAAATAACTTGGAAACGGGTAGAAATAACTGACGTCATCTCCTGCGTAGGTAACTAGGGACCGCCTGGGACCAATTTGGGTAAGTTTCCCAAACCTGGGTCCCCGAATCCGTTTCGGAATGGACGGGTTGATGACGTCATGAAAAAACCTTTAAACCCTAATATCTCTGCAACCATTTATCAAAAGTACATGATCCTATACATTTTCTTGATCAGCGTTTCAAGATCTATGCGATGAAGGCAACATGTATAAAAATTTCTAAAAAATTAGGTTTTGACGGGCCATTGCTGACGTCGGCAACTTTTAAAACCCTTACATTTCATTAATCGCTCATCAGAACCACACAATTATATACATTTTCTTGATCAGCAGTGTAAGCTCTACACAATGGAGGAAACATGAAAACAAGTTTCTCAATTTATTTATTGTGTATTTGCACTGCTGACATCAGCAAATAATCTAAAACAACCTATTTTTCCATTGTCGTTCTGCCTAAGTGGATTACTCCACGGGCCCTATCGACTAGTCTCTTTAATAATAGCCGTATTTTGTCTGTCTGTCCGCGAAAACCGCGTCCTGTTACAGAAACACGAAATGCGATATATAAAGGACGGGCGACCCGTGGATTTTTCCACGGATTAACGGCTAGTCTCTTTAATAATAGCCGTATTCCGTCTGTCTGTCTGTCCGCGAAAGTCGTGTCCTATAACGGAAACACAAAATTTTTAAAATGCGCACTAATACCAAATGCGATATATTTTTTTCCACTTTGTTGCGACGGGTAAATTTAGAGGACGGGCGACCCCGTGAATTTTTCGAAAGGCTAACGACTAGTTTATCTATATTCACGACAGGGTTATTGTGATGAATGTATCAAGTATCAAAACATATCATGTTAGGCAGTGCTGCCAACATATTGAGTGCTTATCCCACATTATTGCATTGAAACAGCATGTGAACTAAATAAATCATGTCTGGTCTATTTATCTACAATTCCCTTAGCTGTAAAAAAAATCAGTTTCCCCAAGAAATTATCCCTGTTTATTAATGCCCTTAATTCTTAAAAAGGTAAAAACAACCTCGATCCCAGGGCTTTTCTCTCCTTTTGATATAGAAAAAAGACAAAGAGCTCGGTGATCGAGGTTGGATTAAAAACAATTTTTTTTTATCTTACTTACCGAAAGTGATTGTTTAAATTTTTATTTTGTTTCTGCCATAAGCAAGACGTAAGAAACGCTTAATTGTGTTTTTTGCATAATCATTATCACAGTCTGATTTCGAATTTTTACTTGCTTTAAAACTTGTCTAAAAAATAAGGTGTTTCGACACCACGTTGAAAAACGAAACCGAAAGAACTGAAAATAAACTAAATTGTCAAAAAAAATTTTGGCTAATTATATTTCATGTTTCTATATCAACATCATCGCCAGGGCTTTTTATGTTATATATTGGGACCGTCCCAATATAAAACCAAAAAAAACCCTGGGGACGAGGTTAGTTTCTATGTTAAAGAGACCAAGAAAATGACCATTTTTATTTTGTCACATCAATCACAATTGATGACGGAATGATGACAGAGACTAAACTGAAAAAATGATACAAAATGTCAAAAACTTTCAGCACGCCAAAGGACGTGAAAATAGCAAATGGAAATGTACAGGAAGGTGCTTAAGGAAGATCATTTTTATAACGAACGGGAGTCCGAGACTGATATCAAAACGCCTGGGGTCTAGGTTGGATTGCAATCTGTTTTACTTTGAAATAAAAAATTAAAATTCTAATGAAATTTTGTGCACCATAAAAACTTTCATATCTAGAAAAGAACAAGTCACGTATTCCTAACCTTCGACAAATTTTTAACCTGCCTATTCTTATAAAGGTAAATTTAAGGGGAATTTTACTCCAAAACGAAAAAATATGTACGCTCCCGGGTGGGCTTGAACCACCAACCTTTCGGTTAACAGCCGAACGCGCTAACCAATTGCGCCACGGAAGCTGACACATGCGTTATCTTTAATCTTACATAATTAAAAACTTTTTATATACAATACGATATACAAATATATATAAATATAAAAATACATAATTATTTATAAAAAAACCGTTTAATACAATTTTTGTTCAAAATACCCATGATTAAAAGCATCTAGTCCACCAACTTGATACTTTATTGTCACACGTCTCCTTGTATGCATTTTACGCGTTTTTATAGCACAACTTGTTACTTACATTATTGTTACTGAATTTTAAATCATTCTGCTAGTTTTATTCACCCAATTTAGCTCTGGGTTTATGTATATTTATCGTAGGTTTCAACAACGGGGGAATCACAGCAAAACTGATTACCCACTCAATTACACTCTCCACCTCTGAGTTAAAACTCTTATACCGCTTTCTTGCTTTAAAGTACTACGGGGAAGATTAATTCCATAAAACAAAAAAACAAATCAACATGGAATCTGAAGCTGCATAAAACATCAACAAAGCAAGCAACAAACGGACAAATGGAAAGCTACTATACGTTACGTGTGCACGAGGAATGACACATTACTTTTAATCAGCAGTTAATATGAATTCATGCTTTTTATACTTCATTAATTATTCATGAGAATCTTGCTAGTTATAGCGGGTTTCTAATGCTGAATAACCATTATGCCTGGCTCTTCAAATTCTCAATCGAGAGGTTATTTAGCTCGTATGTTATCAGTAAATTCAAATGGTGCTGTTTTAAATGGAAACGCTGGGAGTCGGTCAAATTTAAAACGTATGAATGAAGAATTAAGATCTCACATACTTAAACTTAAGACTGATTTGGATTCTGAAAAGGCAAAATCAAAACAAACCCACAGAGAAAAAGTTGCTGAGATTAAAAGAGTCAAAGACGAATATGAAAGAGAGAATCATAAAAATTTAGATATAGCTACTTTTAAAATGAATACAATAAAAGAAAATGAAATTAAAAGACTAAGAGAAAGTTTAACAAGGGATAAAGATTCAGAAATTAAGCAAATAATAAAATATAAAGATGAAGAAATTAAAACTTTACAGAAGACAATGCTGGAGGAAAAGGAGCAAGCTTTACGAAAAGCTGAGGAAAAGTTTTTTTATGAGCAAAGCTCAAGGAATAAATCCTTTAGTGATGAACAAGAAAGAAAGTTAAAAAAAGAAATTGCTGAATTAAAGAAAATTAAAAATGAAGCAGATGAAAACCTTAGAGAACAGATCCTTATTGTTGCAGAAAAAAATGAGCTTATAAAAAAGTTAAAGAGCGGGCATGACAGGGAACTACAACGTGTTTTACGAGAGGCTCGTCGTGAAAATTCACGAAGTATTTCAGAGTTACAAACTTTAAAGAGATCTCTTAGTGAAAGAACATCTGAAATAAGCAAGCTTGAAGTGTATGCTTCAAAAGTAGCAGAGGAAAAAGAAGAACTTTTGTCTGAAAAAATAAGACTTGATAGGCTCAGTATATCTCGAGAAAGAAATTCAATGACCAGTTCACAAGATGGGGCCATGCCTTTGTCACCTGTAAGTAAATTCTTATTTTTTTCAAGTTTTACCTATTGAATCTGTTTTTTGGCTATACTGTAATATGCATATTCAATTACTTCTAAATTTCAAGCGAATGGAAAAGGAGATGGATTTACATGCAAAGAATGTGGAATTGCAAAGACAGCTAAATTCTGCAACAAGACTTATCAAGAGAATGGATAAAGAAAACAACAGTCAGGTATGTGCTGAACATTTTTAATGCTTTTTGGGTGCCAAGAATCTCATACTGGCATAAATGGTCTGTAAGTTATATACATGTTTAGGCAACATGAAATTTGATGCAAGCGAATGTCACCTGAGTTTTCATAAGGGGGCATGTCAGCAGTTTATGCTCTTTTGTAGTATACAACAAAGTAAAAGGTTCCAATCTAAAATTTTTGCATAATTTTTAGAATTAATTTTACTATCAGTATAAAACAAACTGGCTTACACTGCTGTTTGTAAGAATATTGTGGCAAAAAGTACAAACTACAAACTAGACATTGCTGCATTTTCGTATAAAATGGTAAAGTTTCATTGGTTTAAAATACTGGAACACTTAACTGATGATTTTAAATAAGAAAAAATGAATACCATGACTGATGTGATCAACAATGATTTTTTTCTTCTTTGATTTCTTGTTTTCTATGAGAAGTTAAAATGTTGTTATACCTATGTCGTAAAAAAGTTGTATAATACAATCTCTCTGTTGTCATGAAATTCATGCATAAAGGTTTTCACATTTTTATTTTTCATTTTGATGTTGTGTTAGCTTCATAGAAATTGTTGATTTATTCTGTTGTCGTACACAAAAAGCAACTTAGGATTTTCGTCAGATTTCTTGTTGCCTTTTTTTATCCAATAACATAGAACAGAAGTTTCTTAATAATTGCGTAATTTTACTCATCTATAATTTGTGATATATATATGTAAGAAGTGAAAAGGAAGAAAGTTCTTTAAAATATTTTTTTTCAAAGTGTGTAGCAAAACGTTTTTTAAGTTTTCTTTTCTGGTAATTTTATTTCTTTTGTTTCGAAAGCATGTCTATCCTCATTTTCACAATAAATAATTTTTTTGTGATGCTTGTGCTTATACCTGATGGAAACTTCTCAAATCAAGCTTAGTTGCTTTTAAATAAGTTGCTTTTGTATTTTATAGTTTTTGATTTAAAACAGTGTCTATGTAAGGGTTACTCAACAAAATGTTTTATTATTGTACCAGGTCTCAGGTTTTGTTCATTGCCCTGTGACTGGGAAAAACTTTTAGTCAAGTTCAAAATTATGCTAGTAAAAATACACAACTATGAAACATTGACAATGGTGAAAACCCAAATCTTTGTATTCTGTTTTGTTGGGCATAAGAATAAGTTTTTAAGTAAATCATTTTAAGTTGCTAAGTGAGATCCAAGATCCATTTTTTATAATAATTTTCTGAGGAAATAATTTTGCTAACAAAAAATGCCAACTTATCATTTGCTGTGCAAAATCACGCTATTAAAAAGTTCATTTTGTTTTTTTCTCTTTGTTATCTTCTGTTATAGAACAAAAATAATTTTTGAGGGAAATATATTAAGCAGCTAAATGACGCTTTTTAATCCATTTATTATTAAAAAAATAATTTTATGCAACTATAAAAAATTTGACAATGGTGAAATACCAAATTCTATAATTTCCACTGGGAAAATCATTCAGCCTGTCAATCATGGTGGAAAGTCATGTTATAATATAGTTTATACACATTTTTTAAATATAGATAAGTAAAAATTTGAAATCAGACTGAGATAAGCTTACACAAAAAATATAATCGAGCTAAGAGTATGCTTACGTTGTCCTTTTTGTAGAGACAAAATAAAAACTTTAAATGAGCTTAATGTATAATATGAAATGGCCCTGTTTTTGATTTACAGTGAAGGCAGAATCTTTAAAATCGCCTAAGGAGATAGGGAGATAGGGAGATAGATAGATGGATAGATAGAGACAGCGCAGCTATGCTGGACGCCCGAAACTTATCCAGGCTAAAGATTTTTTTCTGAGAACGAGGCTAAAATGAGTTTTAAGCCAATAAGAATCATAACAGTGCAACAGATTGTTTTATTATACAATGAACAATACTTTATTTTAAAGATTATATGCTATCGAAAGTTAAAGCTCGTGCAGTGTAGCATAATGAAGATGTCTTCTAATGTGCCATCTTTGATGTTACGTCATTTCTTTCTGTACAATTTTTTAAGGATGTAGACTAAAGCTATATTCAGTAGAACTAATTAATTATTCATGAATTTTATTTTTTATTTATTGAGTTGTATTTTAACATTACAGGTTAGTTAAGGCCAGGATACACTTTCTACAATATACTTATAATTTGTTAAAATAATCCTTATAATTTAATTTAATTTCATAACATCGTTGCCACAACAACGCTAGCAGATAATAGATCTATTGCCACAAACAAAAGCCATTCGAAACCACATCACCAACAATATCATTAAAATCAAACTTGTTTGATTTTATTCAAATATTATAGCCATGCAGCAAATTATGAGGTTACACATGTCAGGTGTTGAAATTATAAGAAATCATAACCCTATTTTAAACATATTTTAAGAAATTATATTGATATTATAAGTGATATTTCAGTGATATTATACAAGTGTATCAGGCCCTTTACAATAATAATTGAGTTTAATTTTTGCCCACATTCAATTCTGCTCAGATTATAAAAGTGTAATAATTTACTGTAAATAAGTCTGTGATGTTGCAATAACGCTTTTTAGTTTATAGCCAGTTAGTTAAAATTTTCAAACCAACACTATCCTTATAAGAAAGGGTTGATTTATGTGACTAAAATTGCTTGTCAGAAGCAAATAATGTATATAATGAAATAGCTCTGACCTGGCTTTATTAAAATAAGTTAATCATAATAAGAAATTATTTGCTTATAACTGGATGAAAAATAAGAATATGAAGCTGGAATTTTGAACGTTATGGTATTGTCAACAATACTTTTAAAACATTTTTTACACAACATGTTAAATCTGACATTCATTTCTTTATTGCAGTCATAATTTCCTACCAGTAGATGTCTAATAATGACGGCAGTCATGAAATCTGTTACATAAGCCTGAGAAGACACTATGATGAATTTAATTTAACTGCAAATTTCTCAGTGTTTGGAAATCATTTGTTAAATCATATCAGACTTCTTTAAACTTTATTTTGGTGTGTTTCCATAATTTGTGAAAGAGGAGCAATGATGATTCAACAATAACTCATTACCTTTGCTATCTAGACTTTAAGTGCTACAGCTCATTCATCTGAACTGAGTTCATCATCTGCATCAGACAAAAGAGTTCGAGAATTGAAAAGACGGAATGCTGAATTGGTGGCAATTGCAAAGAAACTAGAAGATAAGTCGAAACAAATTCAAAAAGAATTGCATGAAATTGTAAGAATTTGTACTTTATAAAAACAATTTCTTATCATTATTAAGGCTATCCTGGGTTAATTAACATAATTAACGCAGGATAGCCCCCTCAGTTCCTGGTACTGCCACGAATGAAGGTCTTGCACAAGGGGTGCCCTAGTGCATCTAAAACACCCATTTGATGCTGCGCTTTTAATATGCCAACACAACATCTTACAACTAGACTGCTGCCTAAAATTAACTAAATGCTAAACAGATAAAATTCAGTCAATTAAAGTTTCTGGCATGATTTAACCTTTGGTGCTGGAGGGAAATGCCCTTGACAATGCTATTATAGTCGGATAAGTTGATTTTTTTTGAAGTTGTAGTATGGTTTAATGCATTGTGTTAATAGATAAGTAGCTGAAATTTTAGTGTGTGTTTTTTGTACTTAATTTTGCTTGTGACTTTGCTTTTGGACCAAATTTAAACCCTTCTTTCCAACCATATTCTCAATAAAGAAGACATATACACCAAACTGTTAACAAAACATATATCAAGTGCACAAGAATGCAACGTTTTTATACACCGAAAGGGATCTCAGCATGTCTGAACTAGAATATGATTCTGTTCGGAAACAGCTTTGCTGCAAAGCTTAGGAGTAGCAAGGTCTTCCTATTTCTATTCTGTGTCACATACATTTATTGTCTTTGTCTATTCACCCCAAAGATGCTAATTTAACCTATAACCTATTTCTAGGGCAAATTTCTAATTTGGTTATTTAGCATTCTAGATTTTCCTTCTTTTTGCATATCATGTCTCAAGCACTGCTATACTTTTGAGCATATAATATGTAATACAAACAATAATTGATACTTAATATAAATTTGTACTTTAGCTTTGCAACAATAACATGTTTGTGTAAATAAAATAATTTGATGCAGTATTTAGGAATTAACTTTCTAAATAAATATGTTTAGATTTCGGATTATGATGTTAACTATTATATTTTATACTCTGTTTACATATAATTGTTTTTCAAATCCTTTTTTATAGAAAAGTCAAAAAGTTTCACGTTCAAAAGCAACTGAAAGTGTTAGCTCTTTAAAGAAGTCGTTTGCAATACAACGGGCAAAGGATTTAGCTGATCATGCACGTACAGTTCTTTTAAAAGATAAAGAACTGGAAGAGTTACGACAAAGAAAGGAAAACCATGAAGAGGTATACATTTCAGTTGGTTTGTACACAAATTCCTATTGTCTTCTGTATTGCACACAATATTTGTTATAATAAAGGGGGAACAAAGTATCTGATTTCTTATTAATATTTTCAGCAAATTATGTTTAAAGAAATTGAGAAAGCACTACAGCTTGCAGCTAAAGAACGTTTACGGCTTGAACACCAACTTTCCACATCAACTCCAGTTGTAAGTTTACATATTTTCTTGTCATTGTTATTTTTTGTATAAGACATAATGTCATGTTAATTCTTATTTATTCTAAAATTCAGAAGTGAGAGAAGTGAGTGTGTGTAAATTATTTTATTTATTTATTTATTTAGAGTACAGAAGAGGCGACGCAACTTAAATCAGAACTAGATGTTACTAATGAGATGCTTAAAGAAATGTCAGAAAAATATTCTGATCTACAGCAAACTCATTCTGCTTGTGCTGAGCAACAGGAGTATATTGACGAAAAACTAGAAGAGGTAGACATGCTAACAAACCAATTGAAAGTGAAAGAAGAAGAATGTGTTGCATTGGTGAGTTTTGAAAACATTTTAATATTGTAAATATTATCATGTCATGACCAAGCAAGTTTCTAATATGCTAAATTTAAGCAGCTGCACCAATAGGTAATGATTGAAATCATTTTTTGGCTATCTGTTAGTTGGGGAGATAATTAGAAAAATGAAATTAATAAAAATTAGCCAATTAGATTATACTAATTAAGTCAGTTAACTTGTGGTTCTAGGTGGAAACAATGGATTGATTAACATCAATTGGTAATCTATTGTTTCCACCTGGTGCTAATAACGTAGCAATCACCTTTGCGTTCTGACTCCACATCTGACTAAGTGAAACTTTTAATTCTGCGTATAACTTGCAGTCTAAAAATGTCAATATTTACCCAGTTACGAATGAGAACAACAAAATTGATTAAAGTGTTAAGAAACGAGTGAGCAATTAAAATATACAAGTGTAATATTTATGGATAAGGATGTTTAAAAACAATGTAAAAACATAACGGTTTTTTTTTCTAAGGCAGCCCTATAATTTCTAAAATCTGAATCTAAATACTAATTTTTACCAAACTTTTAAATAACATGGATTTCAACGTCCATATTTCCAAGGTTCAACTTTCTCCCATTTAATTTTATAATTAAAGATGCAACACTTTCTTTAGAGAACCCTGCTGGATTGTTAATGTTTTATTTTGTTTTAAATGTTTTAGTCAAAAAATTTAATGAACAAAGACAAAGAAATGCTGCATCTAAGAAAAGAAATGAAGGAAAAGGAATTAACATGTTGTGAATTGGTTAGTTTATTTCTTTTCATTTCTTTTTGATATTTGTTTGTATTACAATGTGGGATGGGAATTTATCTAGCGCTGCTGATTTTTTCCTACTATTTAAAACTATTCGAAACTGAATCGAAAAGACAAGAAACGGTAATAATTGAAATTACCTTATAAAGGTTGAATGATTTCCACATTTTAACCATGTATTTTATGTACTTATTATTCCGTTGATCATCCTTGTGTCCTCTTTTTCAAGTTTATTCATTTTGTAAGCCGTATTTCAGCTTATCTTAAATTGGATCAACAGTTCTCTCTGTGATTAATTTTGCAAAATGTTTCTCAGATTTCCTCTATGCCTTTCCGTTTCTTTCAATGACTTTCGGAATTACCTTGCGTAAGTGTGAAATATACTTTCGGCATTTTTCTGGCGTCACAGCCGACCATATTTCCGAAATTGCATTTACCAATTCTTCTTTCGTGTGCGGTTTATAATCATTTCGAATTTTTTCCTTCATTTCATGCCAAAAGTTTTCTATAGGGTTCATGTCTGGTGATTCAGGCGGGGTTTTCCACCAGTTTATTTGATTTTCCTGCATCACTTGCGACGCTTTCAAACTGGTGTGTTTGGGGTCGTTATCTTGCATAAACCTATGCCCATCTGGAAATACATCGGAAATAAACGGTTTCAACGTATTTTTTAAAATTTATTCAGAGTAGAACTCTTTGTCCATTATGCCGTGAAAAATTAAAATTGGAGATGCGCCACAAACATTAAAACATTAAACTGTTTTTTTTTATAAAAAAAATCCCTCACGTTATTTTGTTGCTTCGATCTTTAAACATCCCAACAAAAACAAAAAGATAACAAGCTTAGTGACGTCCTGTTTCTACGGCGATATTTTAAAATTATACAGATTGTTGTCTGAGTTATAAAGCAATGTTTGTTGAAAAATATTCAGAAAGCAAAGTCTGCATGTGGCAATTGATCACCATAACTATAATTAGATATCATTCTGACTCTGTGTTTGCGAAAGAACATGCTGGAAGTGATTTCACATAACGAAAGTAGCGAAAGCATTTAAAGAAGAGACACAAAAGTTGAACTTAAAAATTTATTTTTTAATTATAAACTAAATTAAAAAAAAATTAAATGGTGAATTAAAATTAATGTCTTATGTTTTTCTTTAATATAACTCGCGAGTAACATGATATATTTTTTTAAAGATTTACTCGCGGGTAGTTTAATTATTGCGTACTCGCGTTATTAAAAAGATTACTCTCGTTTATTTTACTCGCACTCGCATTGTACTCTCACTCTGAACTATTTTACTCGCATTTATTTGCACTCGTACTCTCAAAGATGTGTAGCTTTACTCGCGATCGGCACTGTAATTAGCTAGGTCTTTCATGTTTCCTTAAATTTTCTACAACAGCATCTAGAAAACAACCCCAAGAATCTTTTGGAAAGAGATGAAAAGCAACTTTATTTTGATGAGATACCTTGTGGTTAATTTAGGAAGAAGTAATGACATAACCAAATGCACACTTTTATACCACAACTAAATTTAATTTGCATGAAAGAATCAGCTTGAAGATTATTAACTATTTATGAAACAAGATTTTCATATTCTGGATCTTATGACTTATATGAATTAAAGTAATTTACTATGTGATTTGCCATCTACAACTAATTATAAATCCCCCCAAATTGTTATCAAAAAATCTTCTGTCTTGATTTGTTTAGATTAAGGGAAGCGATGTCTTGAAATCTAATGTGAAAACACTTGAAGAGAATATTTCAGAATTAAAGAAGCAACTAAGGACAATAGAGCAAGTGAGACTTTTATGATGAGAATATATAATATCTATATTATAATACCTGTATACGTCTGTCCGTCCGTCCGTCTGTCACGCACAATGGTAGCTTAGCTGCGCAGGTAGCGAGACGCACGCAATGCAGTATAAAAAGGACGGGCGAACCCGTGGATTTTTCCACGGGCTAACGACTAGTTGTTATAAATTAGGATCAAGACTTTTTAGCAGAAAGCTATTTATAAGTTCAAAGCCTAAGTAAACATTTATAAGCATAGTACGATTAATATCAATCGATTTTTGTCAATGTTTTACGCCTTGCAATTGACCCTATTAAAAGCCATTTATTTCTTTATTTTCAACTTTTTTTTCCCTTCAAACATTTTGTTTTATCAATGTGTTAATTTTTATTGTGTTTTTATTGTGTTTTTATGTTCATAGACAACTTCCCAATGTTTATTTTAACTGCTATAAAGCTGCAAACAGTTTAAAAAAACTTTCGTTTTTTGTTGTTGCTTGTGTGTTCTGTTGCCTTAATGTGAATACAATGTGCATGTACCAGTGGACATTGATTTGTTACTTTTTCGTTTTTGTATTTAAATATTGTGCACCTTAATGTCGTAGATGCGCTCTTTAATTCACGGAAGTAGAATTTTGTTTTCGGTTTTTTTGTTATTTATTTTTTCAGTAGCACTTTCTATGTGAAGCACTTTTCTTTCCAAGCAGTCTAGCTTTCTAAACTTTAAGTTTTAAAATGGTATTGTTTCTTGCTAGTTGCGACGAGAATATAAAAAACTGGAGATGGATTTGGATAATGCAAATAATAATTGTGAACGAATGCTGGAGAAAATTCGAGAGTTAGAATATGAGATCAAACACTTGAAAGAGGTACTGTTAATTAGCTGCATTTTTTATTGTATTTGTAAAATACAAGTGGATACTACATCATAATAGTGTACAGTGAATAAAAAACTTGAAGTACAAATGCAACGAAAGGGGTGTCGTAACTGAATATTTGAAATCGAAAGCTGTTTACTGATTACTTAGGAATCACACTGTGTTTAGCTATACATTCTGTTAGGTACTTGTTTAAGTGTTAGCTTTGTGAAAAGGGTGTATAAAGAAGGTATTAAATTAGGGAGGTATGAATCTGAAGAAGACGCTTTGAAAGAAGAAATGAAATAACTATGTCATGTGTTGCACAAGGTACCGGTATAGAAAATTGCATCAGGAAATCATTGTCTTATCTTTATTGGCTGTAAAAAAATTTGCATTGGTTTGTCAACTCAAATTCATTTAACGCTATGCCCAATAATTACAAGATTAGTATTCTATTATAAAAATTGAATGCACTGAATAACTTTTCCAAACAGAATATTGTAGATAAAAATAATATAAAGATTCTGTTCTGAAGCTTTGGTTGTTATAAGATGCCTGTTATGTATTTTGTTTTTAGCAAGTAGACAGCCAACTGCAAGAAATCGATTCTTTGGAAACATCAAAAGCAAATTTAAATAGGACGTTGAAAGCAAAATCTAAACAAGTGGAGGAACTAACGAAAGTAATCTTTTTCTTCATTTGGTAGCTTCTTTTATGGTTTTCATTTACAGGTCAGAGACTTCAAAAAATATATAGCAGACACTCTGACTTAAATTTTTGTAGGTAATCTCCTGATTAGGTTTTTTTTATGCTTGAATAACCGTTGAATGGCAATCTGTTTCTGCAGTATAAAAATATTCATGATGTTAAAGTCAAAAAGGGTCTTCCTTATCTTCAATTAAATTTTAAAACTTTTAGCTTGAAGAAGAACTGAAATTATCTCATAACATGCAAATAAACTCAATGGAAAGCAAATTGCAAAGTTACGAAGAGGAGATTAGGAACCTTAAGAATTCAGAAGTAAAGATTTTAAAAGATCGGAAGGAGAAAATAATTGAGATGGTACAGTCTGGTAGCACGAAACAACAGAATGTCCGAAGTATAGCTGTTCAGACAGATGAAAAGAGTGGAGGTTTGTGACGAAATATTTTCAGTCAAAGAATTTAATTTATCTACATTGACATAGTAAACATTCTTGGTTTTAAAATGGTTCCCCAATATTTTGGCTTAATGTTCTGAAACCCTAACACGACATGATTCTTCTATGATATGTCAGGTCGGATATTCTTGTGTTTTAGATTCAATTGTAGAAAAAAATGTCCGCATACTTTCTTCAATGGACAATGAGCGAGCTTCATTAGATAATGTTTTTGTGGAGGAGACCAAATCACCTGCTTTAAAAAGAACTTCAACATCATCTTATGGAAGTGAACTTGATCCTGCAGGTCTGTCTATTGACAGTTTCTATAAATGTTTGTGTTTTTCTCTGTTTGTGTATTATAACTAGTGATACAAGTTGGATAAACTTAAGAAATGTTGTAATTTCATTTGGTCAGCCTGCCACCATCATGAATTACTAATAAGCAGTTTTCCCAATCCCCTTCCCTGACGGAATGAAACTTTAAAGATTATCGAATTTGGATTTTATAATAAAAAGTAAAAAAGTCCCAAATAAGTAAGTGGGAGTTACTGAATAGGCAATATTGAAATGCCCAAATTTCGCTAGATAATGGCACATTTGGAATGCAAAAAGGGCAAAAAGGACCCACAATTTGACTAACAACTCGAGTCAACTCAGAATCTCTCCATCCATTAAGCAGTAGACTATTTGATTTTGAAAGTTATTAGACGGCTAAACCACTTTTTATTTTAACATTTTTCGGTTTTAATAGTTTCTGAGGATTTTTAAATTCCTATAAGAAATCTTATACCTTTTGAATTCAGTAGTTTTTAACGATAAAAGATTGTTTTTAAGGTAAAAAGTATTAACATATTCTGTACTATTTCCCCAAGTTGCCCAATTTCGTGATTCTCGTACCCATTGCTCCCTGAGTATTTGGACTCATTTAAAGTAAATGACGAATATACAAGGTGCTGCAATGTATTTTACAATGTCCTTTTACATTCCCTCGTGTATGATTTGTCGGTCTGCGTTTTTGTTCAATAAAAAATAGTAGATTATAGCTCTAATTTAAACTATAACAAATGTACCAATTATCAAGTTATCTAAAATTTAACAAAAAGAAATATGTTTGAAATATATTTCTCGCTTAGAATACTCCATAAAATCAGAAGACATTGGTGCAAGAATCGAGCAATTGGCAGTTTCCATCAGTGAAGCAGGTAGCTAGTCTGTATTTTTTAAGGTGAAGGTAAACACGATCATAATTTGGATTTCTAAATGTATAAGCTATTTTTAATTCGTTTTTTATTTCAAAAATATGTAAACATAAGAACATAACCAGCTTAAGCAAAAAACAAAATTTTTATGATTTTTTTAACTTGAAAACATTAAAAAAACAATTTTGCAAAAAAATTTTTTTCACTTTACAAAATTTTTTTGGTCTAAAATTGGTCCTTAAAAAAGTTTAAATTGCTCCAATTAGTGTTTGCTGTTATCATAATATGCGTCCATTTTTTTTTGACTTGTAACTATTTGACTTTCCTTGTCTCCAAAAACTGATTAAAAAGTCGATTTTGAATGCTGTTTGAGAATTTTTTGTATGGTCACGAATCGAAAATTGCTTTCCATAAACATTGAGAAAAAACACTGGCAATTGAAGTTTCAATGCCGAATTTTACTTTACCTTGTTTGCCAAATAACACTAGGTTATTGGCGCCTATGTCCGTCTATTTTTAACTTCACAAGACCCTTGAGACGTTTTTAATTAAAGAATTAAAGCCTAAAAATGGTCTTAAAACGTTGTACAAAATGACAAAATTAGCAATTACTATTAACACGACATCCTTGCTTTTGCAGCCAATCTTTTCAGTTACAAAGCTAACTGAACAGTCTTATTGTCTTGTAATAGTTTTGTGATAAAGACAGTCTTATCTTAAGACATTAATCCTCAGCTGACACTCCCCACTTCCAATGTCGTGCTAAGAAGAACAAGAGCTTATGAAGGCATTAAATCAGACACCTTTCATATTTATACGCTCGTGTTTACTCTTTTTTTACTGTAACATCATTTTATAGTAAGCTTTACCATTCTTCAGAATCCTTATTGGAAATGAAAGAATCCCCTGAAAACTTGGAACCAAATTCTATTGCATTTGAGACCGACATCGAGGATGACGATGATGATGTTGAGGTTGTTGAGGATCATGATGATGATGACGATAAGGAGGAGGACCATGACGCTGATAATGTGGACGATGTGGTTGTTGTTAATGCTGACATTGATAATGTCCACCTTGACAATGGAAGTAAGGACAACGGTAACCAAACTTTTGTAGAAGTAAACGACGAAAAAGAACCACCCAAGCAAGGGACTATTGACGAAATTAATCGAATGGTTGAAAAGTAAGTAAATTATCTTTGAGCATTGTTAGATCTAGTGTAGATTTCAACATTTTCTACGTAAGAAAGTGACAACTGATGGTTATTTGCTGATAAATGGACATGGTGGTTTTTATCCCACTGTAAATGCTCTATTAAGACAAGCCTAGGGAAGCAATATTTTAGAGGTGAGTGTAGAGTTTTTGAAAGGAGGAAGGGGGTAGGAGGATGGTTAATAAATTGGCAACTTATAAATGTATCATTCAAAAAGATTTTAATCTCAGAGAACACTAACTATTTCACATATGTCTGGAGGAAAATTCAATAGAAACGTTTATATATATTTGTGGATGAAATTGTTGTAAATGGTTGTCAGCCAGTAGCTAAGACAGTAACTTGTTGTTGTTGTTGTTGTTGTGTTTTTTTGTAAGTACATTCAAATCACGTTAACCTACATGGGGATGGGTTTACAAGAGATTTTTGTAGATAGGGATTACTTAAGAGAATTCTTTTGAGGGTGGGGTTTTATTAAAAAAGAGACTTATTGTATTTAAGGTTGGAAAAGAATTTCACACTGAAGAGTAGAACTTATGTAGGTAACTTATGTATCTATTTTTCTTTTTACAGTCTTAAAGAATCTGGCACTAATCCAGTGAAATTGTTTGTGTCTCGTTACACGTATGACCCTGCACTCTACTCCCCTAATGAAGACCACGAGGTGGAACTACCGTTAGAACTGGGAATGTACTTGTATGTTTATGGAGACATGGATGAGGTATTTTAAATATTTTTGCTTTGACGTTTTGCATGTTTGCAAAAAAAGAAAATTACTAACTCGGTAATAAATTTATTGACATGGCAAATTTCCGTTCTTCCTCGCTTAGACATTATTTTGTTGATGAAGCATTTGTACGAAATGATGATAAACAGTAAAAAAAGTGCATTTTTATTTTTTTTCATATTTTAGGACGGCTTCTATCTAGCTGAACTTCAATCTGGTCGACGCGGTTTAGTTCCATCAAATCTAATCGAGAGAGTCAACGGTAATGTTATTCCAATTCTATTCCAATTTGTTTTTCGCTTTGCCCTCTTAACGGGGATCTTTATGAAGCTTTTTGGAGGGCGAATTCGCCAACGAAATGTATTTGAGCATGCGCAGTTTTGTATGTTTTGATTTAGCTTAGAAAAATTTGCATTGCGGTAAAGTTTAGCCATAAAATATTTCGCTGTGAACTTTAAACCAATTAGAACGCAACCTCCAGTGTTTACCCTTAAAAAACTCATTACTGGAAAGAATTCAAAATAACTGCCTTGTTATTAATATCCCAAAAAGTGCTTACATTCAGTATTTTAAATTTCCCGTATGTTTTTTATTTCTCGTGGAAATCAGAAAAATACTTTGCAGCTAATACGTCGTTGAATTCGACATCCACAATTTCCTCGTCAAAACCCCCCTAAGAGTTCTTTTGATTATAATCCTTCCATAAATTTAACATCCAAATAATGAGTTATAAATTTACCCCATCGTTACATGGTAAATTTTTGACCTGACGATGATTTGGTTTGGCTTTATAAAAATGGAGGCTACTGCTTTTCTAAATTTGCATTCTAATTCTGTTGCAGATATTTTCTGTCAAATCTTGACGGGAACGTATATTCATGTAAATATTCCCTTTATTTAGTAAGTGATGCTAATGTATTTTAATACTGACTTTTCTGTATTATTTTTTTTTAGATAATAACATTACTAATTCAGGTACTTCGTCTTATCTGTAACTACCAAAGTTTTTTCTGTACTAATATTGATTTTCTATCCATTAACCAGTCTTATTTATTATTTTTATCTATCTTAATTTGTTTTATTGCAAATGTGAAAAAGAAGACTTGCAAAAAGTAGTTTTTAGAAAAGTATTTGTAATTATATATTTCGATATAAAATATTTGTTATTTTTTTTCAGCTGATCATTCAAACGAAAGCGACACTGATCTTTCTGAAGGTGTGTTTCCTGTTATTTTTGTTATCGTATTTATATATGTAATTATTTATTTAT
Source organism: Hydractinia symbiolongicarpus (assembly GCF_029227915.1). NCBI lineage: Eukaryota > Metazoa > Cnidaria > Hydrozoa > Anthoathecata > Hydractiniidae > Hydractinia > Hydractinia symbiolongicarpus. The sequence continues at coordinate 13,184,382 of NC_079887.1, forward strand.
TTGTCTCAATAGACTGGAGACCATTCCCGTAGGATAAGACGTAGTAGGTAGGAGTGGTCACAGAAACAATTCAAGTTTCTAAAAAGTATAATAATTACAATCTTCAGATACTCACAAATGATTGATGTTACCATAATAAAATGCTTAAATATTAAAACTACTATTATAAAGAAAAAATAAACATAGTATAAAGCCACATATATCCCAATATTTACTGTGTATCCCACCCTCAGACTAGGTACCCCCCAGATTAAGTTTTCCCTAGATTAAGTATTCACCCAGTTATGGTATCCTCCGTTAAGTTTTAGGGCACATCCGCCCATTTGCACGCCAATTTTATATTTCAACTACCTTTGCAAATTTAATATGGAATAATTTTGGTCCCAATTAGGCGTTTAAGTACGTTCTTTCTGTTAGACATCATTTGCGTGTAGGCAAAGTGATCCCTACTAAAAAGAAAGCTTTAAGCGCAAGATGTTTAACGGAGATGAAAAGCTATAAATGTAAAGATATACCTTCATATTTTCAATTTATTTTTATATCTATTTTGAATAAAAAAGAGGGCGGATGTAAGTTCCCAAAAGTAAAGTTTTCGATAAAAGAGATGGACGCGTGATTTTCCATGTGGGTTTAACGTATAAAAATTTGACTTGCCATTTTAATAACCACCCCTCTTCATCCATTTTTTTTTATTTCATTTAACTAATGGAACTTTTTTATTTCTGCCATCTTGGAAAAAAATATTGATAACTGTCATAACAATTGAGGTTGCGCTCTTTGTGTCTACACTAGTATAGGTTGCTAAAGCTTAACATTTAGCGCAAAATTATTTAAATAATTCGCATAACCCCCGTGATTTTAAACTATAAAAGCATATTTTTTAACTGAGTTTTAATGCATTTGTTGACTACAGGAAAACAACGTGTTCCCATGACACACAAAGATGATACTGTTCAACAAGACGTTCCGATAGCTGGTAAATATAAAACATAAATATAAATATAAAATAATATTTAATAATTATAATTTAACTTTTAATTAAAAAACTAGCTAAAATTGCTGAAACATAAATATTAGAAAAATTCAACGTGTAGCACCAAGCTTTACATCTTAACTCCACAACTGTCATTTTTATGACTTTTATTTATTTATTTATTTTACTTGGTAATCTTTCAGCTGAATATCTGCTTAGTACAAACGCTTTGAAAACCAAATATCCGACAACCGAACAAAACAACCACGTGACTCAAGAAGGAACCTTTTTACTCGAATCGGAAGAGGAGGACGAGGATAGTGACGACATCGACGAAGGTAAGCTTTTACCTAATGTTATTTTCATCCCTATATCTTGTGTTTTTGGTGTGTTCAGTGTTTTTTATTATAAGTAGCTACAGAAGTTACTACAAGATATGCTCAGATTGCTCCCTCGACAAGAACAGCTAGGGAAAGAGTTAGAAATAAGGTTTTTTAATATTTAAGGTATTCGTAAACTTCAGACAAAATTCTGCATTAAAGACAAATTTAATAATGATGTGGCAGACGCTGAGAATCGCTTTCTTTTAACTTCATAATATAAACTTAAAAGTTTGTACCAGATGTCGATTAGTGCAGTAAATACTCTCCATCAGTCCGTCTTTGTGCGCGTATGATTGAGGTTACCTGTACTTTTTTATAAGAAACCAAAATAGTGCAGCTATGTAGTTTCCTTCGCTTTCCCTTTGTTTTTGAAGAAAACTTTTGCTTTAAATTACTTATTAGCTACGAAACCATTCCGAAACCTATGCTACTAGGTCCTTTGCTTAGTTTCTTTTGGAACACGTCTACGGTTTCTTATACAAGAAAGTTTGTAATACGTCATGCCACTCCAACACACTCTAAATACTCGATTAGTACCGTGAGGCTTATTTGGCAGAAATAATTTGGAGGGTTGAGAGAACCGAATCTAATCGAGTATACGGTTCTATAAATTATTAATTATAAATAAATAAATTATAAAAAAAAGGTTGAGTTAAAATGAAAAACTACAGAATTACACAATTTCTAATTCTTTGTTTGTTTTCGATTAGTTTGTGTATCGTCGCCACGCAACCTTTCCATCGAACGCCAATTAAATAGCAGTATTGTGATCACGTGGAAGGAACCTCTTGATCTGTATCACGTCAAAGGGTATGCCATCTACGTGAACGATCAGCTCAAACAAACAGTGTTAGGTTCAGCTCGAAGAAAAGCTTTGGTGTCTGACTTACAGTCTGACGAGGTGAGTGCTGTGCAGCTCACTAATAGTGCCTGTGTTGGTGTATGTTGTGTCTGCAAACCGTATTTATTTCAAATCGATTCTTTCAGATTTATCATATTTCCGTTCGCACTGTCAGGATTGACGGCACCGAATCAAATGGGAATCTAGCTGTTTTGACGGTGGGAAAAGGTCAGTTTAATTCCTGCTGTTTCTAATTAAAAATAAGGCGTAGATTAATTGCATTGTGATACGGTCTTATGAATTGTCCGCCATTATTGTAAGGTTGCGGCGCATGCGCAATTTTAACCTGATTTGGTTATTTATTTTTATGTCATAGTACTTGTGACAGGATTATATTGTCGTCGTAGCGCGTATTGTGTGAGTAAACAGATAGTCTGACGACCTTGTAAAATTGGAGAATGAAGAATACACAAGAAAATCATTTCTTGTGTATCATTTCACAAAAAAGTCTTTCTAAAATTTAGAATTTCAATTCCGTACGTTAGCTATGGCCGACGCATTCGCATTAGCTTTGCATATCTGGATGTGTTTTTATTTTCCCAAGTTTTTGTGCCATGTAATATGCGTAAAATGGAACATTAATAAGATCTGTAAATATATTTCTAATCTAACGATATCAGCCATATTAAATGATATTGCTTCTTCTGTCAGGCTCAACACACGCACCTTACGATTTATCAGTTACCAACTTAACAACGGTTTCCGCTAACCTCACTTGGAAACCGTCCAACAGCTCGTACCACCATGTTATTTTTATCAATGACACCGAAGTGACGTCAACTGGACCTGGGTTTTATAAGTTCGTGTTGAGAGAATTGCAACCGGCAACGAATTACTCCGTGACTGTGGAAGCGAGGACGTTTCTACATAAAAAATCGCCGTTAGAATGGACAGCAACGCAGCAATTTACGACTCTTGATGGTATAAGGCCCGAAGCTCCTCTTGATGTCAGAGGCGAGTTAGAAAATGGTCTGTTAAATATTACTTGGATTCCAGTTACTATAAATAAACATGGTACGTCAAACGGCTCTGTGGTGACTGGTTATAAAGTCTACATTGAAAACCTCGATTTGATTTTTGTTGACATTGCAACGGTAGATAGCGCCCAGATCTCGTTTGATAAACTCGAAAAGTTATTTGCCGTACATAAAGATGAGTATACCATTTTTGTTCGTACCCAATCCACATCAGGCGAATCAGAGAATTCGAATTTGTTTGTTTTGAACGTCGGGGAAGACGTAATGCACAGCAATAAAACTTTTACCGCCCAATTCATCGAAATTGACGATGCGCGATTATCATTGGTCGATAATGACGTAACTGAAGATGTTATTACGGCTGAAAGTCAAAGCGATGTGTTTGAAAGTGCAGATGGCGACGAATGGTTTGAGAAAAATGATAAAAGTTTTCATGAGGACGATACCGAAGAAATTGAAAAGGTAATATTTTTAAACTAGCTAGTCGTCAACCCGTGGAAAAACCCACGGGTCGCCTGTCGCATTTCGTGTTTCCGTGACAGACAAACAAACAGGCTGCGGCTATTATTATAGAGATTTGTTGTTTTTAAAAGTGATCAAAAGGCTGAGCTTAAATTAGAATATTAAAGTACTAGATCCAGCATCGGCGTTGAAATTCCAGGTTAAGCCACAAGTAAAAGTGTTATCCAGCGTGGTGTTTTGGTATAATATATTTAGGTAATATATTTTGGTATAATATATTCAAAAAATAAGGCAGGGAGAGCCACTTTACCTGCAGGACAACATAAAATAATTCGAATGCTTATCACAGTTAATGGCTCTGCATTGCTGACACAAATTATTAAACTCGCCTGCAGAATAGATAGGAGGTAAAACTACAGTTATAACTAGTCTGTTAGATAAAAACAGACGATAGATTGGCCAGGTAAGGCTTAGCTCAACTTAACTAAATCTAGGTGACTTGGTCATTTATCTAAAAGTCTGCTCCTAATTGGTTCTTTATTTTAGCGGGAACTCGCCCCTGCAACAGCGGCATCCCAACGGGTTTTTTATCCCTGCGCTAAGGAACTAGTATTTCGTGCGCAGTTAAAACGATAACAAACAGACAGACAACGGCTATTTATATAGAGATTCAATTTATGTATTTTTATTCTTTTTTTTTATTAATTTTTTTTCAGTTAAGAGTCTTTTAAGGAAGCTTTGGCCGAATAGAAAATAAAGATAAAACAGGCCTCCTCTAGAAAAGTTGAAAACTTATTAAACTTTAAAGTTTAATTTGTTTGTAGCAATTTGTTTTCTTTCATGTAAGTAATAACCCATTGCTTGTGTGTCTGTTTAGCCTACCGCTGTGGAAGAAATGGAGAAACCTTCCCATTACAATCCAGAAAATACAACTCATTTCGCGCCTTCGCGAACTACCGATGGGATTGTCGTTAACGCCGACGAAGAACGAATTATAGTATCTGACGACGATTTGTCGGTGATTGACGAAGAATGTGAAATCGAGCTCGTAAGTGACGGCAAATTGGATGACGAAGAGCACTCCTATGCATATGGTTTCAAGAAAGACGATCTTGTTGACGGAAGCAACATGGTATTTGACTTTAAACAAGACTCTTTCGCAGATGGTAAAATCGTAATTGAAAGCCTTCCCGTGGAAACTAAAAAAGTTTCCACGATGGAACGTATTTTTACGCATGACACTGAGAAACCAGAATTGGCCAATACTTCAGGTATTCAAACAGATAGCGCAGATACGGTAGCTGAAAGAACAGACACTTTAGGAACAGGTGGTGATACCTTACTTGACGTTTCCTCGGAAAATAAATTTTTATTAACCGAAGAGTCGGATAAAATCACCAAATATAATGAAATATCACCTAATGTTACTAAAAACACATTTCACAAAAAATCAACAGGTGAACTAGACACTAGTTTGAATTCAGCAACCAATGACGTCACATCCAGCTCGATAAGTCGAGAATATGTTTCAGAATACGTGAAAGACGTTATAAAATCTTCTTACGATTTACTTAACGAAAGCTATACAAACGATCAGTCCGCAGAAATCTTGAATACTGGTGACGGAGCTGTGCACGGTCAGAGTGGGTCTCGATCGCCGTTATATCCCGATAATAGGGTTTCCTTTAACAAAAACAAGATGTCATTCCATGATAACGAGATGCTATTTAACGATAGCGGGGTATCTTTTCATGATAACAAGACGTCTTTGAACGATAACGATGCGCTATTTCACGACAACGAGGCGTTATTACACGACAACGAAGTATTATTTCCCGACAATGAAGTATCATTTCCCGACAACAAAGTATCATTTCCCGATAACGACGCGTCATTTTCTATATCTTCAGAGGGCGTAGCTAACTATGATCTATCAATGAAGAATAGAAATGATTGGTTGGGCAAGAATACGGAAGATGGAAGTAACTTACCGATCCCTACCCTAAAAAAAATCCAATTGAAGAATAATAGCTTTGGCAAAGAAGAAGAGTACACCGACTATAGAGATCTGGACGACATTCAAAATATCGACACTAACCTACATTCTGACGATTTCGGTAGTAATGCTAACTTGGTGTCTACAAGTCCTGACGAACCCAGCGAAACAGATGATCTAACTCCGACCAATGACTCTTTGTCACAATTCACTGATTCTATTAATGATCTTATCGAGTTGGAACAATCGCGTAACAACATGAAAACGCAGCCGTCTAAAGAAACCGATACTGAATCTACTTTTAACAAAATAAACCTTGTTTCATCTATAAAAGATTCTTCCTCAGAGGTGAACGACAAGTTAGCTTCTGTGCCACAAACTTACAGTATAAACAGTAGTGACGTAATAATATCCACGCCAAAGACTTACAGTGTGAACGACAAACTTGGTGAGGCTGTAGATGAAAATCATAATAAAACGTTCAGCTTGAACTCGTATGTTGTGTTACCGTCTTCGGTGAATATAAATTCAGCTGAGTTAATCGGTATGTTAGAAAAGGATGCGCATCGAGACATTTTGGACGAATACCCTGAACTACCGCTCGATACGTTTCCGCCCGATAACCAAGAAGAGAAACTTATTCAGCCAATAGAAGAGCGACTAGCTTATAACAAGGCAATTGAGAACGAACTTGTAACGGAAAAACAAACTTTAAGACTTGACGAAAAATCAGAAAAGCAAATGTTCGATGAGCCGTTAAATTTTAATGATAAAAAATTGTCACTAGGATTTCAAAACGATGATGTAGATCGCGATGATGGTAGTGTGAATCCGATAATACCGGATAATCTTTTACTTACAAATCAAACTAAACAAGACTATTCCGAAGAGCCGCCAAAACTGGATAATGTTTCAACAGCTGACTCGCTCTCCGCTTTAGTGTCTTCAAGTACAGACGTTGACGCTGATTCCATTGAAGGCAGTGTACCTTTATCGAATTTCCAACTGTCGAGTGTTAAATCATCACGTGATACTGAACCAACCAATGATCCTTCAAGCATCGTTTTCTCTGAGAGTGATGGCGAAGTGAACGCACTTTTAAATATGGATATGCCTGAAATAAAGAAGATTGAGCCCGAGTACACAGAAAATATGCCAGTTGGATATAGCAGTAAGGTTACAGATGTGTCACCCGAGACCGGTAACGTGGCCAAACAAATCGTTACCAAAGTAGAAGTTCAGGCGGAAGTTACCAACGCAGATCTTGCTCAAGACAATGACATCAAGCCTTCTGAGGATGGTCAATTTTTCACACCGGAAGAAGCCAGTCTACCCATCTCGTCATCTGCTAAGCGCTCGCTAAAATTTGAAGATATTGATATTACAAAGACAGCGAAGGAACCAGCGGACGCTAGCGAAACTCAAAATAGTGAATCTTTAAAGATAACAAAACCATTGAACAATATATACAGCTTCGGTGATATTGAATTCACTGAAAGCGAGAAATCCGACACGGAGATAGACGTTAGTAGGATAGAGCCGGATCATACCGATGACGACGACGAATTCGACGTGACGCCTATACATGGATTAGACGACACGACGGAATCGAACGTTGTTATTGATGAAATGGGATCAGTGCAGAAGTTTAGTACAGAAGTGCAAAATGAGCATGACTTCAGTGAATTAGCTGGAAATGCCCTTATGCCCCAATCTAGTGTGGCGGAAATTGGACTAAAAGACACTTCGATAACGGACGATGACGATAAAGATGTACCGGATGTTTTGTCGCAACCGGACCAGAAAGACCGGATTAGAATTTTTGTCGCGTTATACCCATATAATCCCTTGACTATGTCTCCAAATGTTGAGTACGCAGAAGAAGAGCTAGCTTTCGAAGAGGGCGCTTTAATTAAAGTTTACGGCGAGGTCGACGAAGACGGTTTTTTCTTTGGTGAATTAGATGGGGTGACAGGGATGGTGCCGAGTAATATGGTAGCTGAGGTAGCCCTGGAGGATGTCGATCGCGCTCTCGATAAGAAGAAAGAAGAAAGCGAAACGTCTTCAGATGTAAATAACAAGACAGATAGTTTTGATGTGAGCTTTATGGTAGAGAAGAAACAAAGAAACCCTGCAGCTGCACATTTGACCAACTCCGAACCTTCGTTACATACAGATAATGATAATGTCTCATTGCAAGGTAGTAGCGAAAATGGAAAAGATAGCTCACGTAAAGCGTCGTGGAAAACCAGTTCAACTCAACAGTTAGCAGCTCCAAAATATGATCCGTTTATGGCGAAGTCTCACAGTATGTCCGATGTGAGGGATGCACGAAAAAATGAAAGAATAGACCCTTATAAATTACAACCTCTAAGGATGATTGCGCTGTTCGATTATGATCCAACTATCAGTTCTCCTAACGTCGATGCTGAGGTAAGCATAACTAAAGCTGTTTTTTTTTTCTATATTTTGTCGTTCTCTTCCAACGATTTCTTGCTGTTCTCACCAGGTGTGTTTCAACCTGAAAAAAAATATGTTTATCTGGTAAGCCCGGTTTCCATTATGACGTTTCTGCCTGCAGTTCGCAACGTGTAGTGTTTAGGTATGCGCGTTGGAATTTTTTTCTAGCTGCGATGCCTGTTTTTTGACTGGTTTAGAAGTTAAAACCAGACAACTTTCTATCGTTTGCAGATGAATAAATTGAGATAAATGGAAATTGAGCATACTATGCGCTGAGGGTGTGGTTATACATGCTCCAATGAAAAGCAGACTTTAATTTCAAAAGTAATGTAAATGCTGCTAATGGGAGCCTCTGTCGTTTATTAGAGGATTTGTTAAGAGTTTTTTTTAAGTATATTAGTTAAATGTAATTATTATTCATAGATCGAACTAGCCTTCCAAGCGAAAGAAATTATTCACGTGTATGGTGATATCGATGAGGATGGTTTCTATATGGTAAGTTCTTTCATGTGTTTCTACGACATATGTAAGGTGGTTTCTATATGCTGGTTTATTTGTGATGCAGCTATGAACGAGATAACGTATTTTTTGAGTACACGTCCGGTGTATATAAATTTTTTTTAGAAAGACCTGTGTTGGAAATACTTTTTAGGACGTCCCTTTTAATAATACAGTTATCAACATATCCTATACCTTTTGAGCTTAAACTTATCGTCCGTATTTTTTTCGGACCCTATTTTTAAGAGCCAGTATTTTTCTTGCCGAGTATTTTTGTTGGCCCTAATTTTTGTCACTGTCTTAATTTCGTCGGTTATGCTAGCAACGTTTGAGCCAATTCAGTATTCAAACATGGAATTTTTTAATTCTGAGTTGTCTCTTTTTCATCACGCAGGGCAAAATAAACGGACGTAAGGGATTAGTACCTTCCAATTTCATTCGGTTAGCAACAGAACAAGATGAGCAGGTACGTGTAAATTTATTACCTACATTAAAGCGGTTGAAACTAAATACGTAACTAATTAAAAACTAATTAAAAAATAAAAAAAGAAAACGAAAAAAGGACTGCGCTCTTTATCTTTAAAAAGTGCGAAGGTGCTCTTCAAGGGCTGGGTGTTCTTCCGAAATACTTGAGCAATACTAGTAATGCTCGTTCACGCGAACTGCATTTAAAATCTCACTTACGTCATATCAAGCCACGAGTAAGGAATTGGGTTTCGTAAGGATTTTTACTCTTTTTCGAAAAATATTTTGGCTCACAAACTTTTTGATTTCGATAATCAACAGAGTCAGAAATTGTATTGCAGTAATATTCTGTCCACGGTCGAATTTAAACCCCGAACCGAATAGGGTTAAATTAAAGCACGCCTTTAAATGTCCTATTTTTCACGCTGATTCAGCATATTTTTTTCCGTTTTGTTTTTAGCAAATGGTAGCCAGTGGTGGATCGAGTCCTTCAGCACAGAAGAAACCGAAAAAGAGAAATTCTTTATTTCGAAAAAGCAAAAAAATATTGTCCAAACTAACTCGGAAATAAAAGTGAAAAGTCCACCTCTTTATGCAGGAAAATTTATTACTATTAAAACTATAAACTATTAAAACTATTAAGGCCGAGGCAGCAATTTTCATAATGTGAAGAAATATCCCTTAAATGAATTTATTTTTAGACATTCCGGGAGAATTTATAACTAAGCGAGAAATGTTTTTTTTTTAGCTTTGAGCTTAAGAACTTAACTCGTAAATTATTTGCTCATTCAAGTTTCCTGAGTATAATAGTAGTAGAATATGTTAAGTATACAAATTTAATAGAATCCATGGTCCTAAATATTGTCGCCTCTAATAATTTCCCAGCCCTTAGATTTGGCCATTTTTGTATTGTTTCTTTCAACATTTGTTGCATCTTTTTTAATCAGTTATCCGATTATAACGTTTTCGAGATTTAAACGAAATGTAAAAACAGCCCAACTGTACGGAGGCCTAATTTTTTTGTAGGTGCAACTTCTTGTGACCTTCAGTTTTGTAAGTTAGGCCGTGAAAGTGTCTTTGAAAGTGTTGTGCCTTTTGCTACCATTTTAGTCATGCATGTATTATTTATGCGTTATTGGCTATCATTTTCAGCATGCAATCAATTTTTTGTAGTATATATTGTATATCTTCGAGTTATTTATTTGTAGTCAGTAAAAATGCTTTTTTAGAAATTTTTTTGAGTGATAAAATGTTTTTGTATAAAAAAAAATGAAATGTAAATATTCATGTTACAGAATTTAATATATATATATTTGTGTTCAAATGATAATACATTTTTATCAATTTTTATTCAGTTTTATCTTCTTTGTTTCCATATTGATTCCAGACCCCGTGGCTTTTCAAAATCTGTTACAATCTGAAGGACAGCAACTAATAAGCAGAAAATCAGAAAAATCAAATAACGGATAATGTTGACTCACGATAATGCTGAAGTGAAGAACTGAGAAAACATCACGAAAGTTATTTCCCTGTACTCATTTTAGTCCTGATTTCCCATAATTTTACTGCTGGTTGGCAGGTGATAGGCATAAGAGAACCCTGGATGTTTATTTTAATATTCATGGTTGCTTGATTGTAGCAGGGTTTAGACAGGATTGGAGAATTGAGCAATAACTTTTTTAAAACAGTGACGAAGAGAAGAAGGAACAGGAAAAGATTTAACAAGTGCCACCGATTGGATCGCACAAAAGCGTCGAGACTCATAAAATATATTAAAAAAAAAATGGAATTTTGTAACATCATTTTTTTTTACGATATTCTAACATTTCCTGAAAAACAAAAAACAAACAAACAAATACTTCTTGCAAGGTAGGAAATGTGGCAGAAGCAATTGGTGAGATCGTGCGAAATTGATACTTAGATTTTAAATCACAAATAAAATGTACTGTCAATTTTCAAAAAATATATACTCACAGTATAAGAAAAAATATAGTGAGTACAGTAGCGGACGTATTTTCCCAAAACAGGTGTAATGACAGATCAAATCCCTCATAACAAAAACGCTACGTAGCTAACACTATAAATGTCACCTCCCTATAACTAACGCCATTTTGAGGTCCCAAAATACACATAATACATCTGACCTCTCTGTAGGGGGCACATCAAATAATTTTTGTTTGTAGTTTCCCTAAAAGTCAATGTTTTACAGTTTTGTTGGTTTCTCTGTTCGTTGTTATTTCATTTTTAAACCAGCTTATGACTATTCAGACCACAACATTCTTTCTGTTTTATTGCAGATATAATCTGCAGGTGGAAACCCAATTCCCTAATTGGCGATGGATATATGTTTTATTTATATAAGTACCTAATTTATTATTTTTTATAAGTAGCTAATTTATCAGAACATTGAGGCTGCGATTGTGCCGAAAATTCAGAACATATTAAGAACCTAGTTTAAATTCCAAAAATTATTAAAACTTACTTCAACATATCCGTACAGTAGATAGCCTTTTCTGACACCCAGTTTGTTTTGGTAAGAATCAATTACCGTGGTTTATCTTTTTAACGCCCTGGCGTTAAATAAATTTTAATAGTGGGCGTTAATTGGAAAAGATCATTAATTAGAAAGTGGGGCGTTGTTCTATTATAAATTTTAAAAGACATATTTTGCACCTGAACCCCACTCATAAATTTCTTTCTAAACCTCAGATCTATTAAAAACAGAACAGTAACAGATTGATAACACGTTTCATTACTTTATAGTATTCCTTTTTGAGCTACTGTTTGCAAGTTTTTCTTGATGAGGAAGCAAATTCAAAACACAAGGGATTGTATTTGTTAAAAATGATGCACTAAATAGCCTTATGAAGGTAATTAATACCTTTAAAATGATGTTACAGTTATTATTAATGCTTCAATGATTATATATGAATTAATTTAATATATTTCCGTGCAGAATTTTTTTAAAAAAATAGCTAGCTAGCAAGGCCACAAAAGTTTAAAGTTTCTTTTGCGAGAAAACTTGATATATAAGCAAGGTAAGTGATAATGCAAATATATTATGGATATAAATTATTTGTAAGGCACTTTTTTGTCGTTTTTAGTTATATTTGAGAGTCAAATATGACATCCAAGATGATTAAAGATGTTGTTTTTGTCCTCGTTGCTCATAAAATTTTCCCATGCCATAAGCTTGACTTGTAAGCCACCAAAGTCAAAGTCTTCTAATACGATATACGAGTGAAAACAGATAAATTTTGAAGTACCGTGACAGAAGGATAACAATTTTGACATGTTAGCTTATGATGCAAGTTTTTTAATTCATTCCAACAACTCGTGACTCTATGACACAATCAATAGTGACACTTAAAGAAATAGTTCTTTGAAATTTAAAAAGGATTAGAAGTTAAGAATGAAAAGAAAGGGCTGATCTAAAAAGAAGGGACTAACTTTTAAGTCTTTTTGTTATAATTTTAGCATCATGCGGAACGTCACGCTTAGTTAAATAGGCATAATATGAGTAATCTTGTCACCGATACGTCGATCACTCACGAATTTTTTTTTCAACAAAACAAACTTTCAAGCCGGAATTTTACTTAAAAATACAATGTATGCTATGGTACGGTGACGTATTGCTTTGGTTTTAATGACTGGCTCAAAAAATAAGCCAGGAGTGTCTCTTTTGATGCTTTGAAAAGCCATGAAAGTTTTCAACCTTATTTTCAGAGTATTTTGCCTTGCTGATGGATAGTCGACCACAAGACCTTGAGGACGAGGTTAAAAAGCTTTTTGGTCTCAATCAATGCAAAGATATGGCTCAAATAGCTCAGTGTAGGAAATGCAGCAGGTTTTAAGTTTCCGCACTAAACAGCATTATTCAGCGTGATATAGCACAGGAACCGACCGTGGGCTGATTGTTTTTAATTTATACGTCACTGACTATAGAATACAGGTCATGGAACGATTTGTCAATGTGCTGACGATGATACATCTTATTTTACGATCACACTAAGCCGAAAGATATACGAAATTTGTTCATCAAATTAACACAAATTTTAGAGATCCTGGCGACTGCTCTTGCAATAATAATCTTGCCTTCTATAAAAAGAATATTAAGGTTATGTTTTTCTCAAGTAAACAACTATCACGAATTCACAACTTTTACTTAAGTCGACTCGTTGGGTAAATCGTCCTTCGCTACACGATTCACACGACAATCGTCAAATATTTCTAGACAACACAATCTAGAAAAACGGATTTTCGGGCAATTTTTGGCCTATATTCTTACGAATTATGAAAAAGCCGGAAAATATATTAAATAATTTTTATTTAGCTGCCAGAAACTTTAAAGATGATGTTCGTGAGTAATTAAATTTTAACCAGATAGTGGTATATAGTGCGTCATAAAAGGAAAAAAATGGCAGCAATTTTGCTTGCGTTAGCACATTTTCTGTGACGTCATCAGAAGCTTGAAATTTGTTAAAAATGTCACTATCTGATTAAAATTTAATTACTTTTGTTCCAGAGCGAATTTTTTGTATTCTGTTTAAAGTTTCTGATAGCTAAATAAAAGTTATTTAACATATTTTCCGGTTTTCACGTGGATCGCCTAAAAAATGCCAAAAATTGCCCGAAAATCCGGGTTTTCCGATTTTCGGGTAAAATCCGGCAAAATCAGGAAATCAGGTTAACCACGTGTCCAAATTATCCAAAATGATTCTTCTTGATAAAACAAAGTTGTGTTGCAAGTTTCAAGTTCTAAGGATAATTCTAACAGGATTTATTAAATTTTGTCCATTATAAGGATTTCATGGAGATATTTAAGGGTAGTTTCGAGTAATGGCCAATATCAAAGCTTCTGAAAGGTATGGGACCTAAAAACTTGACATGCAGCTGTCTAATAGATAAATATTAAAACTCAGTCAGCTCATAGTCATATAACATAGCAGCAAGGAGTTATTAAGAAAAAACCGTCAGGGGCGGAATCCACCACCGACCCCCCTCCGGACCAAATAGGGTTAAGGGATCAAAAAGGTTATTGATACATCTACGCAAAATAATTAAAAAAAGAGTTTCCAAATAGTTCGTTCTCTCGCATGCTAAGATTGCAGCGCAATATGTTGTATTTAAAATTCATTTTGATACCTCCGGGTAGGATAATTAATCTGCTGTATGTATTATTATAATCAATATGAAAATTAGGAATTTAAGTCCAAGTAAATTCCTGAAAAATATTTGCATACTTCAATATAATTGGCTACACCTATCTACATTACCCTCTGCGGGTAAAGTAAGTTGTCTTTCCAACCACAAAATATGTTTTAAATTGTTGGCACATTTCCATCTTCCAACTGGACTAGCTAAAAGAAAAACGTATAGTAATGACTACAATTCTGATACGGTTGATGACGAAATCCTTTAGTAAGTTTTAGATGATAATCAAAAGTATTTGATAAAAAGAGTTTCATCCTTGATACACAAAACAAACAAAAAGACAAGAGGTCATTAACAAATTTTTTCAACCATGTGTGACTTTCGTTGTGTCCAAGTAATCTTTTGACAAATGCTGTATCTACCTGTCACCTTATCTGCTTTACTTCAACATTGTAATGGCTTTCGAATGATGTTCATAGAAGACATTTTCTTTTAATCGAGCTGGAATTGCTATCGTCTATTTTTGTTTTGAATCGTCAATAAAGTCTCTTAGCAACCATTTTAATGACCAATCTTGTCTCTAATTGCGATATAATTGGTAGTAGAATAGCAAGCTGCTTTTTTTAACCAGGTCATAATAATCATAATAAAATCCTTTTTTTTTGCCAGCCGATTTTGTTACACGATTTCCTTGTTGGGTTTACTTTCTATCTACACACGTGGACGTATTAGAAAAAGAATGTTTAAACTGCTATACTGATTAAAAAGATATAATTCAATTAGATTTAAACTCTACGTAATGACATGCCGATAACGATCTCATTATACCACAAATTCATAACATTTGGATAAAGTCACGGTATTATATAAAAATTAGCCTTTGTAGAAATCAAAGAAAGTTTGACTTTTTTCCCGCATCGCTATTTTGTGCATTCTTTTTTTGCTTGTTAGCATAAAAATTAAATTACTCTACACGAGTACGAAATAAGGCTACCCGCAGTCATTTTAAATAGACCGACAATTGGTATTAATAGTATAAAAACTAGCTCAAATCCCACTAACATCCGCATTTTTTTTCTAAATTATCAGATGACCCGTTGGAATGATTTGAAAGTTATTCAGTAGTTTAAATACTTTGGATCGAGGAGTCATCCTATTTTCAGGTTAATAATGCATATTATACTCTAGATTAACAAACCTGTATCTAGATTTTAGGAAAAGTGGAGAAATTTTATTTAATTCGTAATGCATTATTTGCTATTTAGTTAAAAATTAAGAAAAGAAGCCACAATTACCCATGGATATTAAAAATAGCGATAGATACATTAATTAAATTTATTTATCAAGAAATCTAAATTACTAGCTACTCCTTCTTTCCCACCGTTTTCCATCTCATCAGAGATTTAAATTCCTTCATCATATCTTTGTTTATCAAAAATGTCAAGCTCAAGTGAAACACTGAAGGTAGCATTGTGAGCAACTTTAACCACAGAAACACATCATTGTGTATCTCCTGACCGAAATAAACAATACCCCTGCATATAATCAAAGGGGTCCATAGTATCATGTGGACTACAAAACTCAGTTTAATTAGTAAAATATCATCTTTAAAAAGATCATTGTTTATTGCGTCCTCTAAAGTATTTTGATTCAATTGGTCGTCTTTCTTCTTGGGTGATCTGAAATGATTATCAACAGTCCAAATCATTGATCTTGTATTCAATAAAACTGTCTCGACTGGAAAAGTCACACGACTCTTCTCGACATCACCCCCGCCCTGTTTGATGTTATCTGTACCTGTGTTACTTTTACCCGGTTTCTGTTCTTCAACATCTTTTAATTCATTCTCAACTGATTTATTCGATATAACTTCCGGTGTATCTACTGTTTGAGACACCTTTAAAATTGATATTTTAGGCGGATTCCTTAAGTTTCGTTTGATTTCCAGGTTTTCCAGCATTATTATCATAATAGGTGTTATGTAAACTACGAATACGAACGCAACGTAATATTTCAGTCGTTGTTCATCAGACAAGTAGCTATTTCTGCAACGTAAAACATTTTTATGATCTTGTTGAGCCGAGTAGGCGTAAAATAATAATGTACATAAAACAATGCTTGCTAACCAAACAAAAATGGTGGTTATCATGCCAGAAACCTTTCTGTTTTCGTCCGATTTCACTGGAAATGCTATATTCACATATTTATCAGTAAAACTTGCTATATAAGTTACCACAGAGACAGTATAACATACATCCACAAAGCCTCCAAATATTCTGCAAAATATATCACCAAGTGTCCAACTGTCTTTGAATAATTCAATCAGGGTGGCTATGTTAAGGAAATTTAATAACAAGCCAGATATTGCATGATTTATTTGTAGTAAATAAAAAGCCTTATTTCGACGTTTTAAAGTAACAATTATATAAAAAACATTTCCAGTTGTCGATACCGAACATAATACACCTAAACAGACACAGAACGTTGCTGTAGAGATCATAGCAGGATGAAATTGCTTATAAAGTTTTCACTTTAATTTGACAAGACTAAATTTAGTTATCAGGATATAAATTGCGTCATTGCTACACATAATTGTTATGAAGATCCATCTTTGTGTTCAAACAATGCTAAGCTTTAATTCTGTAATTGGATTAATACCAGCTAATTTCCTTCAGATTGTTTGCTACTGGTTGACATGGCAACACCGTTTGAAGTAGACCAATCCAGTTATTCACGAATGATTGTATTTTCGTTGCAGGAATAAGGATTTTATTCACTATCAGGATTATTGAAACGTTTATTGGCAACATACTGAAGGATTCCTGCTCAATTCCAATAATCGTTTTTCATAGCTAGCAACAACGTTTGAAGTAGGCCAACTTAGTTATTCACGAATGATTATACTTTCGTTTCATAACTAAATTTTTTTTCAGTAAGTTAATCATTGAGTGTTTATTGGTAACGTTAACTCAAGGATTCATACGCAATACCAATAATCGCTTTTTCATAGCTGCAAAACATCTTCCTGGCATGTTCTTTGGTTATCATTCTTTATTGTCTTAGTAAAAGATATTCCAAATAAGCATTGATGGCGAGGCAAGATTCAAAAAGGAGTGATAATTAAAATAGAAAAAATTTCAATATAGCATGCTATGAAAGGCAATGAAATTGGTCTTTGTTTCAAACCGCTTGTGTAATGCTTTCTTTACGCATCCATAAATAAAATACCCAATTTTCAACCAGACTGATCATTAGTCTTTTTTCCATTGCTCTAAACAATAGGCCAGTTGTTTTGAACCTCGAATCCCAGCATTATATTCCTACAAAGCATATTCTTATAAAAGATAAATCGTGTAAGACCTTCCCGTGCAACGCGACTGTTAGTTAGTTTCTCATCCGCACTCTAGTTTAAGAATAGAAGCATTATCGTGCGCTGCTTTGTTGATCTTGATGCAATCTCTGTAGCCTTAGCAATATCTAAATTTCAATTAAGAATTTATGTCATATGATTAAGATTTGATCTAAGTAACGCAATTAGCTAGCTTTAAAGTTTAATTACTTTTGTTCCAGAGCGTATTTTGCATTCTGTTTGAAGTTTCTGAAAGCTAAATAAAAGTTACTTAACATATTGTCCGGTTTTTACGTGGATCGTATAAAAAAGTGCCAAAAATTGCCCGAAAATCCGGTTTTTTCCGATTTTGGTGTAAAATCCTATAAAATCGGGAAATCAGATTAATCACGTGTCCAAATTATGCAAAATGATTTTTCTTAATAAAATAAAGTTGTGTCGGAAGTTTAAAGTTTTAAAGACAAGCCTAACAGGAGTTAATAAATTTTCCCCATTATAAGGACTTCATAGGGGTTGTTTCAAGTAATGGCCAATATCTGGGCCTCTGAAAGGTATGGGACCTAAAAATTTCACATGCAGGTGTCTAATAGATAAATATTGAAACTCAGTAAGTTTCATAGCCATATAACATAGCAATAAGGAGTTATTAAAAAAAACCGTCAGGGGGGGGGGAATCCGCTCCCCCCGGACCGAATAGGGTTAAGGCATCATGCACAACAGTCATTAATGACCTTGATAGTTTATGAACATGCCCAAACATTATAAGGTGTATCACTACCTCTTGCTCAGGGGCTACCACCTATAAAGGAAAACATTTCGTAGTATATTTTATCTCCTAAGTATGCCTTATAGTTTAGAGCAGAAGTTAAGTTCTAATATTTTTTTTATAATATCTCATACATCCAAATCACCAAAGAAACAAAAATACTGCCGTTAGACAACCTTGAGTTATTTGTTTTTATAAAACATTGATTCTTAATTAGTCCTTGTAGTTCCAATGGGATTTTAATCAATAAACTTATCAATGCACTTACATCAAGAAAATTGCACGATTTAAACTCTATTTAAAAATAAATATGTATATTCCCTTCTCGTTGCATCTATGAAAAAAAACAAAAACAAGTTAAGCCCACTACTTGTGATAAAAATGTCATTTACTTCAGTCCGATATGGAGGTAATTTTCTACTATTTTTATTTTATATTTTACACCAGTTCTTATAGCTAACTTGTTATGACGACAATCGTTAGGGAAAGGTTGCTAAATTGGACGATGATGATTTTTTTCGTTCAATCTTGACTTGGTGGAGCGTTTTTTTTTATATAAAAAAGATGATGTCAACCTAGGGGGAAGGGTCCGAGCACAGTCAGCAGAGGGGAGACGGAAGGTCAAAAATTTTGAAAAAATTACGGAGTTTCATTCAAAAGTCAAAGCGAGTCATTATATCATTGAAGTGTGTATTTTATTTTCAATCGATTTCATCTGTGCTCTTTTTTTATATAACTAGTTAGCTATACTTTGCAAATAAATTCTTTATTAAATGCTCTTCCACGTTAATCCATGTCAAACTTGCAGATCCTTATATAGTGTTTCTTTTTAACCATTACTTTATTCCACACAACACAAAAAACATGGTATATGTAGCTAGCTTGCAACAGGAAGCTATATATTTTCTCTTGCCTCTCTATAAAAGTTAGTAATTTAAGTTTTCTTCGATTCCAACATCTTACCCATGTCAATATACCACAAAGAAGGTTTAGCAACACCATTTAAACGTGTTATTAAAAAGCAAAACGTCAGTTAAAGTAAAAAATTAGTTGAAGAAACACCAAGCAGGATTTTGCAGTTATGTCTCTTTTCGCAGCACTAATTAGAATAGTTGTGAAAAACTAACCATGAAAATTATTTGGGCTATCGAGACAAATGAGAACAAGCCAAAAATTGGTCCCTACAAAGCTCTTTGCTCGTACCCAGACTTGTGCGGTATGAAACTCCGTAAGATCGTATTTGAATGTGTTTAAAGGACTTTCTGAAAAACAAACCAAAAACTTATAACTTTGTTTTCCAATGACTCCAAAAAATTAATTAATGAGCAATGCTTTTTGGGTAATAACTGAAAGTCAACTTTTTGGGCAGCTTCATTTTTTTCCTTTTCAAACCCTACCCTATAGAACTAAGTTTTGGCAAAAATTAAATTTCTCGAAAGGGTTATTGTTAACACATTTGGCCAGGAATAATTTTCGCGAGTAATTCCTTAAAGGCGTGATCAGTTTTTACCCTTAGGGTTGTCTGGTTTCTTAAAATAAATACATACAACAATCTACTAGCTTTAATAATTAAAAAAATGACAAAATGATTAAATTTGCTAGAATTACGCCAGTTTCGACACGTATGATGACTTTCTAAACGATATCAGTATTTTGCGAGAACAGAATTCTTGGTTGCTTTTTGAAAATCTTAAAAAATACCAAACTTTGGTTACAACAAAATAATTCAACAAGAAAACAAAGCGCTCCTCGACCTAACGTGCGCGCGAAAGACGTCCAAGCTTAAGTCAAGTTGAATTCGTTCGGGTGTCTTAAAAAATAAGAAAGGAAGATAAGATATAAAAACAGGGAAATACAGTCGACACTCGATATCTCGAACTCTTAGGGGCGATAAAAAAATTTGAGATAAAAGATAAGCAAGATATTGATATTATTAAATTATATAATAACACCCGTGCTCGTTTACGAAAGTTCATGTTACTGGTAAGGTTGTTTATCGGTGAATGAGGAACAGTCAACGTTTTTACCACGACCTTTTGCTTGGTACGCATTTTTGAAATATCGAGGAATTCAAAAATTCCATATAGTGAATATTGGAAAGCCTCTTTTATGTATTAATCAAACTTTTTATAAAATCAAATGTTTTTGTGCGAAAAACAAGGGAAAAGTTCGAGATAACGTTACAAAATGAGATGTAGGGACCGGAAAAATAGTTCGATAAAGCGAAAGTTCAAAATGGATTCGAGATATAGAGCGTAATATTGCCTACAAGAGATTGTAATGATTGAAGGGATCGAAAAAAGTTCCACATGACAGTTATTCGATATATCGATTGTCGACTGTAACGTGAAAGTACAAATATTTTGCAAATATTGTCTTTGAAAAATGAGGCATTTCGTGAACTTGCTATTCTCCGAAAATTTAGTATTTTAAGGTAAATGCTTTTTTTGTTGACATTTCAGCTTAAAAGCAATAGGTCTATTATTTAAAACAAAGAAATAATAAAAAAATGTCAAGGCTGGCTTGAATTTGATTATTCTTATTAGGAAAAGTGAGTAGCTATATTTTATTCTTAGATAATTGCAGCCTTTTGTTCAACCTGGACTGTAATATACCATCACTTTTATATTGGGTGAAAAAAAAGACAAATTACGATGCAGACGGTAAGACACCATTATTCTGTTACAAGCATTTTACTTTCTATCACGATAGATTACAAAAAAAAGAATAATTACTCGTCTACTGAAATTAACTTACCTGTTTTTATTTTCACTTGTAATTTACCATTTGAATTATTATCTAGCAGAGCTTTTTCTTCAATGGTTTTTCAGCTGCTGTAAAGAGCTGAACAGTGAATCACCGGAACACGGAACTCTGTAACATGTCCACTCCGTAACATGTGTATTCGTGAGCATGTTCACTCCAGAACATGTCCACTCCAAAACATGTCCACTCCGGAACACGTCCAAACCGAGATACTCCTTCAACACCGAAAAAGTTATACTTTCACAAGAATTTGAGAGATCACAAAAAGGCCGCGTGTTGTCGCACTCGACTATGTTTGTTTAAGTAATCACCTAAGAGACACATCCCTCTTGTTAAAAATGGGAGGGATGTATGGTAGCATCTGTTTGCAACATCAAATTCGTAAACACTCGTTCACACATTGTAGCCGTGGCTGGCGAACATTGCGCCATTTCGTAGAGGAAAAGGAGTATGGGTAAAGTATTTAACATAACTAAAAATGTTGCTTACGAATACACGTGGCAATACAGGTCACACAACGTAATGAGAAAAACTTTGCTCCCAGTGTGGTTTCGCGTTTAATATCGCAAAGCTAGCTCTAATAAGAAAAAAGATCCTGGGAAAGGGGTTGTAATGTGCAGACAAAAATAAGAAATACACAAAGATTAACTATGGCAAAACGTGTGCAAGGAATCAACACCAAGCCAACGACGCACTTTTTCACGCTAAAGGAGATTAAATTGCAGGATATAAAAATAACAGGGTGCCAGAGGCTCTTTAAGGCGTTCACTTTGAACAACTTTAACCCAACACTTCTTTAACAATTTCTCGTAAACCTTTTATGATATTGTCGTGCAAGGTCTAATAAATAAACAATATCAAGAAAAGCTTTAGTTTGTTAACTTTTGGTTATTATGATACGATCAATACAACATTTCTTGACAAACTCGACAGAAATATATATTTATTTCTTTGCCATGGTTACCGGCTTTAAGGCAAACCGAGTCGTTTGGACCTCCTCGCTGTTGGCAAAGAATGGCGGAGGACCGGACTCTCCTTTAAAACACCGAAGTGTGTTTTTACTTTTAAAAAAAGCCACAACTGTTAGGAGAATTAAGATTTTTTGCAGACAAGGTTTCGTGTGTATGCAGGTGATTCAAAGAATTTTGTACTATCGAGGAAACTATAAAGACAAAATTCTAAGCAGAACATATGCAGAAAATCAGAAAACGATTAGAAGGTCAAATTATATTATGTATGAAGGACAACTTTACGTAAAGAGCTAATATTCTGGAACTTTCGGGCTTTTAAATATTTAGGATCTCTTTGTAAAATATTTTAAGAGCAGTATTTTGAGAGCGGAATAGTTTCAATAACAGAGTTTTTAAGAATAATTTTAATAAAATAAAAATACAAGCAAGTATTATTCGGAACGAGGAGGTTAGTTACAAAAATCACTCACAAGAAAAAGAAACTGATAAAAATCAACAAACTGAAGAAATGTTGGAAAATTTAAAATTTAAAGCAAGAAAAAGTAAAGTCTTGCTTTAAAAAAACAGTTAACAATAGATTGAGGCGGCTAAAAGTTAGGAAAGGCCCAGCCAGAAGAAAAGAAATAAATGAGTTCACAGACGAATTACACAAGCAACAAGAAGTATTGATGGAAGAGTGGACAAAATTATCAGACGCATGAAAGAAGAATGGAGGAAGATCTCACTGAAAAAGAATTCAGATGAAATGGAGCAGACAGAAGAAGATTACGATGCAATACAAAAGTATGGCCAATACTATATGGTCATCCAAAAACATAAATTATCAACTGTTGAATCCAAATTACATTTATTAATGAAGACAGAAGCTCTGCATCATAAAGAAAAAAAGGCTCGTGAGCAAGTTAGAAGAATAGAAGAAGAAGTAAAAGGAAATAGAAGGAAATAAGTATCATGCAAGCACATATGTAACTGTAGCAGAATTCCAGAAAATACCTATTTTCTGGAATTCTGCTACAGTTACTTAAATAAGGAGAAATAAAGAAGATGTCTTAAAAATGCAATAAAAGTCATGCAGCTCACGAAGAAGTAGATGAAGAAATCAATAGTATGTTGGCTACCAATGATCGTGCAATGGGAGGTTCAGATTTTAACGACCTCGCCGAATGGGGACAAGACAAGATAAAAGTTTTATCCAGCCGGGAGAAAAGACGCGTAAAACAACAGTCTCCGAAGAGATATTTGGAATAATATGTGGAAGCAACTGAAAAGAGTATCTGTTCCGTTTACGCTGGCATGCATCAATGCAGCAGCTACAACACCAGAATGCAAACTTCTGCAACTAAGACAATGCCTATCTGGAGCAGCGCTGAGAGTAATAGAAGGCTTGGGACACTCAGCATTTGCATACGAAGCTGCAAACCAGAGGATTCACAGGAAGAATAGAAGTAGCCGTAGGAAAGTGGCGCTGTACTTGGACAAATTGGACATTCTCAGGCCAATTAAATATAAATATCCAAAAGACATGAACGATTCGTTGATCTTTAATACGTCGCTGTTATCAATTTAAAAGAAGCTGGGAAAATCCAAGAGCTGTGCAATCGAACATTGTACCTGAAACTGCAAAAGAACATGAGAAGAACATCAGAAGAACAGATGGATATTACAAAATAGATAAACAGATAGTTTAGTAGTAGAGTTTTTATAAAAACGCTTCATGGATTGCACAGTAGTTTCAAACAGGAGTGGTGATCGCACCTAATTTGGAATGTACGGCAACCAGGAAAAGTTGCCGCGAAGTGAGCAACTGTATGTAATGACCAACATGGAAACTGGAACTTTAAAAAGTATAGCAAATACCAGGTAAAATAGAGATGGTTGATAGCAAAAGAAAAGAAATTGTATTTTTCATCTTTGGGAAAAAATTACTGGGCCAGTCCTGCAAGAGAACAAAAACTTGTGCAAATTAATTGTTGCGTAAAGAAAAGAAAAGAAGTAAGGAACAAAATAACGAAAGAAAAGAACATGATGCAGAAACCAATGAGACAAAAGAGCCATCAACTATCAAATAAGCCGATTATAAAATGATGCACATATGCACATATACTTTATAAAGAATACCTGACAGGCTTGTAAAGAAGAACAGACATATATTGTACTAAGATATCCATACAAGACATGTAGGTATTTGGAATAGACAGGGATTACAAGTTCATGGCCGATCAGAATGCAACAGCAAGGCAATGGTTTTTAAAACTGAAAGATCTTCAGAACATCTCAATATAAAAATGCTTCTAATGCAATAAAGAAGTACGAAATTTACAATACACACATTCACAGATGCATCATCGGAGGCATATTGCACAGTGGTTTATCCTAGGAGTGTGTCTGAATCAGGAAACATATCTGTCCACCTAACAGCGTTAAAGTCAAGAGTGACGCTTCTACTGGCAACAAGTATACCAAGATTGCAATTATTGGGAGGATATTTTGGTTCTAGAATAACCAAATCAATAGCAAAAACTTTAAGATTCAACAAGCCAGTTTGTTGGTCAGGCAGTAAGAGTATATTGTGGTGGTAGACTACGTTAGTGAGATTAAATAAGTGACTAATCCCTCTCAGTGGAGATCTGTACCAACGAAGTTGAATACTGGTGACTTAGTTACAAGAAGTGGTTCTCTTACTGACTTAAGAATAAATAAAAAACTGTGGTGGACAGGCCCGCAGTTTTTACACCAAACAGAAGAAAGTTGACCAGAGAAAAAAATTTAAACACCAGAGATATAAAAATGAAATTAAAAATTAGCAAAACATAACAACAACAAAAAGCAGATATCCAAACAATTCTGACTGCAACACAATTTTACCTTGGATACTAAACTCATAAAGATATTTTAGCTGGAAGAGATGATCGAAAACGAAAGACTCACTGACTAGCATCAACCAGATGAAATAGCAGCTAAAGAATTGAAGTAAATTTAAAAAGCGCAAACAGATGCAGTTACGGATGAATATGAATCACTACTTTGACAGAAAGAATTACCTAAGCCAAGCAAATACTGTTTTTAGACCATGACTGGATGAAGATGGAGTTATGAGATCTGATTGCAGACTGAGCAACGGTGATTATTTGCCATTCGACTGTAAACACCCCATTATACATTTTAGAACAAAGTTGACCACGAAAAAGCTTATCACTCAGTTGGAACAAACCAAGCATTAGCCATGTTATCAGCTCGCTATTTGGTTATTAAAGGTCGAATAGGAGAAATGGAGAGAGAGTGTTGAATGTAGAAAGAGAAAAGCAAAGGTTGCCCAACAAATTATTGCACCAATACGGAGAATCAGATTAAAGAAACCGTTGAGACTGTTTTTGTCGAGCACCTGTTGACTTTGGTAGATCGTTTATCACAAAGCAGGGAAAAGTAAAGTCTAGGTTGAAACAGTACGTTTTTACATGCCTTACATGTAGAGCAATGCATTAGGAAATGGCATATGGTTTAGACACCGATGCGTTTTGGTAATGTATTTTCTATGATGGTAAATGACGTGGCTTACCAATGAAGAGATAAACTCATACAACGGAGGGTCGTAGGGGCGAAGAGAGAACTCTAGGAAATGGTAAAAAAATTAGATAAAGACCAGATCAATGCATCAAATGCCAAAAAAGATATAAAAAGGAACTCTAATCCTCACTTCTGTAGAGCACATTAAGCAATGATCAAAGCCTCAAAAAAGCAATTCATGGGTTACTAAGGAATGCTGAAATAACAGAGGAGGAACTGGTGACAGCATTAACGTTTTTATTCTTATGTTATCGACACCAACACAAACTCGTAGTTGTGAACGTAATCTTTTAACTCTTGCAAGTCAATCGCACTGACAACGTTTTTACCTTATTTTACTTTAACTTCCATTTATTATGTAAAATTAGCAAAAGAGAAGAAATGTTAAATTGCTTGATCATCAGTGACATGAATAGGTGAACTAAAAATTTCTTTCGTTTTAACCTTGTTAGCACCAGTGGTAAGGAATTGCTTAAGGTGCCCGCGGCCTCCTCGATTTGGCATAACTTTTGTGTTGCGTGTAATTGAGTGCTGAAACTTTGCAAACTTTTATTAGCGCTTGTAATGAAAACATATTTTTTGGAAAATGTTATTTGTATATTTAAAAAGATGCTGACATGAAAGTATGTGTGTTGTAAGATTGGTTTTAAAACTATTTTTTACATGTATGTTCATTACCAAGTGGCTACTAATGCGTTGCTAGGGAGATATCTGGTACCTAGGGATAAAATACAGACCAGATTTGATGATTCAGAAAAATAACGTCATTTCTGATTTCAATAACGTGATTTTTTTGACAATAATTTTAAGAGGTAATTTGCGTCAAGGGGAGAAACATTATTTGGATCAAATTTTTGGTGCTTATTATCATCTTAACATAAATTCGTAAAAAACTTGACACCACAAATGGAATGTTGATGTCTGTTATTTTGACTAGAATTTGCTAACCCAGCTTCCACATTTATAAAGCCAAAAGAGCAAATTTTTTCCCAACAATTTCAAAATATCCAACTTTAAATTCGTTGCTTCATGCCATGTTGATTTGCAGTCCTTCCACCACAATAATTCATTAAGTCATATATTTTAATCTACTTCATACTCACATTTGTAAATTATTTCTTTAGTTGTCATTGATTTCGTTGATGGAGATGGCGATTTACAAAAGTTATCTTCATATGATAAAAATGCACGTGCTACAGCTGTTTTGAAAGAGAAACACGTTTATACACTTGTAAAAGTTGAAGGTGAAATTATATAGCATTAACAGATGGTTGTTTGGCTTGAAGTGATGTAAAGCTCAGTATAGATTGTGGCGTATTAAAGGCGCATATGAAGGACATAGATTCAATTTTCAAGTTGTCTTCCAAGTTGTTTCTATAAAATCACATGTTGAGCTGATATATTAACGGTTTTTGAGTAATGTTTGCTTCCCGCGAGTTGATTTCCAACAAAATTATGTAAAAATGCCTTTTCAAAAATATGATAACTTAGTTGCGCATTTACCAATAAAATGTAATTGAAAATGTAATGAATTTAATACGTAAGGAGTGCACAAACTATAAAAATAATATAATTTCAAAATCAGGAACAAAGCGTTACATATTAAGGTAATTCCATTTGTTATTTTCAAATTTGTTTTTTTAGAACATTCTGAAGAAATTGTTGTTAAGCCGTTGTTGCAAGATTTTGAAATTCATAATCCGGAAATAATGGGTAAAAAGTATTTTTTGAGAGGATCACAGACAACCTTTCAAGCTTTTCTATATGATTCCAACTTGTCTAAATCTACTTAAAAGAGGCCCACTTTTTGTTATATTTCGTTTTATTTTATCTCTTTAGCAAAGCTTCGTTCAAATTTCAAGCCAAGAACATCAGAAGATCGTGGAATTCTTGTTAAAAAGGACTCAATCCGTAAAGCAACATCAAACGTGGAAAGATCTTCACATGAGAAATCAAAGAAAACATATACTCGACGAAAAATATCTCACGTGGTTTAAATATTGTGATAAGAGCAATAGAGAAAAGATGAAAAACGCAATTGTGGATGTCTGAGATATAAGATTACTTTTAAAGTGTGGAATATTATAATGAAAAAACAACAACAAAAAGTGTTTTCCACGACTCGCACACACACACAGGGAAAGAAAAGCGGTATTAATATAAGAGACAAAATATATTTAACCTTTACCTTTCCCACTTTGATAGTGAAGAGTACAGGTTGAGAGGTTCACATATCGTCTTAAATTTACTTGCAAGTTTGACTCAATGGTCTTGTCCACTCAAGCTGATAGAATCATTATATTATAGACAGGCATAGAAAATTGGTGAAGAAAAGCATAAATACGGACAGAAACGTTTCATCGCGAAAAGTTTCCGCTGTTAATAAATTCCGACACAGTGATGCATATAGTTACCTATGTATAACAGCTACCTATCTGAAATGCTTTTCCGGCCAATATTTTAGTTTTAATTTCGTGTTAGTGATATAAACGGCTCATATCTCTCGGCGTTTGAGCAAAATACAAGTATGGCAAGCTTCGAATGATTAAATATATATCGTGCATCTGTTTAAAATAAAAAATACCTGGGGAGAATCAAATAGATGACAAACCTTGGCTAGAATGTTTAATTGAGCCACATTAACCATGCCAAAATGTGGCAAAATTCTTGTAGAAGTGTCAGTCATAAGAATATTGATAATAACCAAGTTTCAAAAATTTCCCTTCATCACCCCCACCAAATAGGATTAACGTTAAGTTACATTGTCAATGCAGAGTACTCTACTTTCTTTCGTTTTTACACAGACAAATTTGTGTCTCAGGAAGAAATCATTTCGTCAGTTGATACGTACCAGTGCTGAAGGAATTAAACCCTCACGCGTTAATGTAATTTTTAGGAAACCTTACAATAAAAAAATTACAATCTGAAAAAATAAATATCTGGGAATGGTAAGGTACATTTTTGTTGGTGTTTTGTCATTTTATGGTACTTTATAGACTTATTCATGTCAAGTTAATTAAAGTCACAGTTGAGTCTGCGTAAGAAATTGAAAATGGGGAAAAAATTGCAAATATTTTGATCTTATCTTAACAGGGGTGAACCAATTGTTTGAAAATTGCGTTTAAAATAGTGAGTTTTTTAGGATAGGACTTTTTCAAAAAGGAAATGGAACAAAAATTCCAAATTCAACAACAAGGTTGCTTGGAAAGATTACCAGTTGAAACTTTACAAACTAATAGTTCTTGCTTTTAAATATTATTTAAATAAAAAAGATTTGGTTTATGAGTGGCACAGGATAAAATATTCAAGTTTTAAGTAAAAAAACATCGACTTATAGACTTTCTAGAAAACCTGTAATTCTGCATGTCTAAAAAGCAGAGAAATGCTTCATTAAGGATATTTCTGCCCGAGTTTTAATTTTTTCTATCGACATCAACAAACTTGGTGATGACCCTTGCCAATACTTTTACGAAATTTCTTAATTTTTTCTCGTTTGTGGTAAACTTCTCATGAACAGCAATTTGTATTGCATCAATGTTATCTTCCTTCTCCTTGTCTGGGCTTTGTTTTGAGCCATATTGATCTATGATATAGTCACCAGAGAGATAATTCTCACCCGGTGTATCGTGCTCTGGTGATGGGGTGGTAGGGTAACCCTCTTCTTCTAGTAGTCCACCCAAACTTTTCTCGCCAAACAGAAATTTTTTGATGGGTTGATTTGATAAATCAGCTAAATGCTGAATAGATGAATTCGTCCAGGATTGACTTTCTTTAATTCTCAAATCCTTTGCTTCTAACCCATACCCAATCATGTTTAAACCATCTTCATTTCTAGTGCCACGAACGTGAATAAGCAATCCGCGTTTACCGTGAAGACTAACCTTTGCGTCTTTAATGAATTTATGAATTTGTTCCCAGGATCTTTTGCTTTCAAAGTCGGAAAATGAGCCATGTTCCTTACTCGTCGAAGCATCCATCTTGATTCGATGGAGATTGCTCAAGATCAAATGGGGACGTTTTCCTGAGATATCTTCCAGTAAATCTGCAAGCTGCAGTGAAATCTTTCTACTGAATTTGTCACTGTGTTTGTTTACAGAGCAGCGCTTAAAATCCTTTGTGACTCCTTTCTTTTGATCACATTTTTGGTTATATACACACTCGCCATCGATCAGACATCCAGCGTCCCTATCAGTGATGCTCTTAGGTTTTAACTTACCACCGTGTGTTGATACAATGATGATGTTAGAATCTCCTTCCTGATACTCACAAAATCGGGGATCTCCAGGGCAGTGACGAGTAACTAAAAATACAAACATTTAATATTTAGCGGAGCATCAGGAGGTCTAAAAAGAATATATATGAAAAAAAAATCAAATTGACTCAAATCTTGCTGGTAAAAGATAACGTAATCAATGTTTAGTTGTGGACTAGAACTTATTTCAAGAATAAACAAGAATAACGTAAAGAAGTTTTATTTATCATGTTTTAAATACTAATTGTTTAAATCTTATTTGGTAAAAGTGTTTTAAGTTTTTTAAACGGGGTATTTAAGAGGGATATTTAATCAAAAACATGATATTGACATAACGAAGAGACTTTTATAAACACATCATAGGTATATAAAATAAAAGATGAAATAATGCCTTTTTCGCATTCCTATTATCCTCTAAAATGCTTTCCTTTTTCCTGCAACGATAATTTTTTAAGTATTCTTTCCATTTGTCAGAATTCATCTGGTTTCTTGTTATCTATACCAGTTAATAATATCTGAATGCCTTGCGAATGCTACTAATTGATGGGGGGCATGTGTGAAATAAGTTTTTTAATTAAACATTTTCGCAACTAAAAATTTTTTCTAAATTTTTAAGAAGGCCACTAGCCAGTTATATAGTATAAAGCTTTTTCTTGTATAAAAAGAACGTGTAATCCTTAGAACATGATAACATAATACATGTCTCAATTCTTTTTTTGGGTGTCAAGAATTTTTTATCATGGATTCCTACCTGTGCATGGGTAAACAATTGTGCTAGGAGTTTCAGTAGACTCAAATTTTCCATCTCGATAACTTACTCCATATACATTTTCAAGAAGTAATTTAGTATATTTCTCTCCATGCTTCTTTATCTCTAGCACATTGCCTTTGTATAGAACGTCATCTAGATTGTTCGCCTGTCCTGTGCGATTCAAGTATGAAAGAAGATTTGGTATGTAATCAGGGTATGTTCTGTAAATTACATTCAAAGCTTTGTTGACATCATGCCGTGTTGTTGAGACATCATTAAATAATAACAGCAGCATAAGACATACTAGATTGATATTGTTTCGTCCCATGTTGAAAGCTTCTACTCATTGCAAAAAAACTTTACATATAAAATCATTTTGAGCATGATCTTGTGTTGCGTAGTATTTCCGTCTTCTGTGTTGTTATTTTGGTTACTTTTTCGACGCTTGAGTAATTATTTCCTCGTTCCAACTACGCTACATTCGGTATGATATTCAACAGACGAAAAAAACTTTAAAACAAGAAGCCCTGGGGGCTCTAAGAATTTCCGCTCGCTACCAAAATATTTGATGACAACCTGCTAATTCGTTGTGTTATCGTGCCAAACATTCGAAGAAGTTTGGTGCTTGAAGACACACAAGTGACATTACATCTTACAACAAACGCAAACAAAACGAAACGTGTCATAATAAACTCACACTTTAAAAGAAATTGCGAACAAAAATTATAGCCTATCATTCATGGTTGAAAGTGGTCTTCCGATTGAAACGTTTATGGTCTTAAACGGCATTTAGTTGACAAAAAAACAAAATTTTGATGCCACCATCATGTTCAGCATACTTTCTTTATTAACTGTGCCAAATTTTGTCAAAAATAAAGTAGTTTTAATTTTTGGACCAATTTTTGCCTAAAATGACATTTAGGTGGCCAAAAATCGAAATTTTGATGCCACCATCATGTTCAGCATACTTTTTTTATTAACTGTGCCAAATTTTGTCGAAAATAAAGTAGTTTAAATTTTTGGACCAATTTTGGCCTAAAATGACATTTCAGGTGGCAAAAAATCGAAATTTTGATGTCACCATCATGTTCAACATATTTTTTTTTGTGATCTGTGCCAAATTCTGTCGAAAATAAAGTAGTTTTAATTTTTGGATCAATTTTTGCCTAAAATGACATTTAGGTGGCCAAAAATCGAAATTTTGATGTCACCATCATATTCAGCATACTTTTTTTGTTAACTGTGCCAAACTTTGTGGAAAATAAAGTAGTTTTAATTTTTGGACAAATTTTGGCCCAAAATGACATTTAAGGTGGTCAAAAATCGAAATTTTGATGTCACCATCATGTTCAGCATACTTTTTTTGTTAACTGTGCCAAATTTTGTGGAAAACAAAGTAGTTTTAATTTTTGGACCAATTTTGGCCTAAAATGACATTTAAGGTGGCAAAAAATCGAAATTTTGATGTCACCATCATGTTCAGCATAATTTTTTTGTTAACTGTGCCAAATTTTGTGGAAAATAAAGTAGTTTTAATTTTTGGACCAATTTTTGCCTAAAATGACATTTAGGTGGCCAAAAATCGAAATTTTGATGTCACCATCATATTCAGCATATTTTTTTTGTTAACTGTGCCAAATTTTGTGGAAAATAAAGTAGTTTAAATTTTTGGACCAATTTTGGCCTAAAATGACATTTCAGGTGGCAAAAAATCAAAATTTTGATGTCACCATCATGTTCAACATATTTTTTTTTGTTACCTGTGCCAAATTCTGTCGAAAATAAAGTAGTTTTAATTTTTGAACCAATTTTGGCCTAAAATGACATTTAGGTAACAAAAAATCAGAGGAACGTGAAATCCCAGGGTCGATTTTTTCTCAAAAAATGCTCCAAAAGAAAAAAACGACGGTTTTAAAGAATTTCCTACGCCTTCGGGCGCGGAAATTCAATAAAAGTTGCTTCTCTGTTGTATTGTTGTACTTACACACCCGTGTAAATACAACTTTTTGTTTCTCCAAATTCTTTTTGTAGCTATAGCTAAATAACAAAAGAGGTTAAAAAATGAGGAAGTTATTGTTGACACGGCACACCATTATAGAGGACAGTTTGTGTGCATTGTTATTTATTTATTTTTTTAATTATTTTCTGTTTTATTGGCATGAAATTGACATTTCACTTGTCAAACAAGAAGAGTATTGGTAAAAAAAAGAGAATGTGGGACGTTCCATAACCGCCGATTCTTCATTGTTGTTTTTGAACCTAAGAACAACCTGAGTCCTAATTTTGCCATAAGATAAAGCAAGGGTTTAAATCCTCCTGCAATTCTCCGTCAAGCTAATGTTGCTTGTTTTTGTTTATTTTTTCTTGCTCAGTATACGTGATTATAAAAAAACACACATTTTTCAAATGATATTCTGAAATAAATTGAAAAAAAAATCCATAACAACAAAAGAGGCCAATTTCGAAAAATCTATTTTTAACATTAACAACGAAATAACAAAAAACAAAATTAAAAATGCTTGAAAAAAACAACAACAACCAGCCTATATGATGGTTCTTATAAGAAAAAGAGTGTAATTTGTGAAAAAAGTAGGTTCAAGAATTGTTATTGCATGAAGATTCATTGTATATTACCGATACAACCTTAAAACACATTGTTGTTTTCTCCGTTGTTTGTCTCCACGCTATGTTACAGCTGTGCTACAGACAGTCGAAATGCGGTGTATAAAGGACGGGCGAACCTGTTTGTGTAAACGACACAAAACATTTTCTAATAAAAATTAGTCCCAAAGGATTTACAGTGCCTTTTTTTAGCTCTGCTACAGACACATGAAATGCGATATATACCTTTAGTTTAAACGCCATCAAACATGGAATTCCAATATATATTAGTAACAAAGGTTTTACCTTCATGTTTAATACAGATTCTAAGTAAAATTCTGTGAACTTTTTTATTGTTCTTATCACTGATGTCTGTATACCTTGTAGTTGAAGAAAATTCGAGAAAAATAGGCAAATTTTATTTCGAGGATAACTTAAATCCTAAGAAGCCCAATGACTAAAAAAAGCATAGGTTACTTGTCGTTTTGAATAACCTGGAAATTTGAAGAAGTCCAAAACCACATAGAAAAAGTTATTAGGTAAATTTGAAAATGCAATAACCTCTTCTAACAGACCTGATGAAATTATCATAAGATTAATTCCGTATCACTAACTTCGCTTTTCGAGGTTTAGAATTTAGTCATCCTACGTGAGGGAGGTAAAATCTGTTAAAGGAAATTTAGAATGATGAGCAAAAAAATGAGATTGGTACATTTGACGGAATAATTCTTTTAAGGCTTATGTGGAAACGTTAAAATAAACACAAAATAGACAATTCATGCCACTTTCTAGGTCAAAAATTAGTTAAGCTAGGCTCGAAGTATTTCATTTCATTCCTCGTACGGGATAAAAAAATTGTGTTCACAAGTTTTCGAAAGTGTTTAGATTAAGCGTGTACCGAAAGCACACAGAAGTGCATCTTGTGTTACACGCCACAAACGTCACAAAATGAGAGTGCTAATAAGCTGCATTCGTCATAAAAAACCGATGTTTTTTAGAGGAATGGGGAGGACGGGTGGATGAAGGGTTATGGGATTAATGATTTTCAAGTATTTGTCTGACCAAGGCATTGTAGAAGTATATATTTTGTAAAGGCATTGTATCTTGCCACCAGTTTTGTATCAGGAAGCACCCTAATTGTGTCAGATACTTTTTATTAAAATATTTTTTCAAGAAAGCACTACATGGGAAGAGACCTCAAAGTCCTTTTAAGGGCAAAACCTCCCGATATTTGTTTTCATGTTCACTAGTCTTTTTGGGTTCATGTCACCAGTTTTGTGTCAGGAAACACCCCAATTGTGTCAGATACTTATTAATAAAAGATTACCATGGCAAATTTTCAGTTGGTCCCAGCATACATGGGGTACTAGTGAAAGCAATTACTAAGTATTATTGCCACCCAGAGTTGTTTTTCTAATTCCATAATAATTATCTAAGAATAATTAAAATCATGCAATAACAAGTAGAAATTAGATAACAAAAACGCTTCTAATTTAAAAATATCTTTATTATCAAATTAAACAATCGTAATGCTTTAGAAAGTACCCAGGTCATTTATCAAATTTTAACTTATTGATAAGGAAGGGTGTTCGATCGCTGGCCCTATTAGTGTTAAAATTAATTTAGTCTCAAATCTTGAATAATGTCAATCGTTGAAACAGATGGATTTTTCAGTCGGCGTGTTATCTTTGCGAATTTTCCTAAGAAATATAATGGCCTTCAGACACATAGAAGCAGTTTTTTTTTTTTTTTTCAATTTTCTGGGTCAGTAGATGTACTCGTTTAAATATATGCAATAAAGAAGAAAAGAACAGCCTGATGGTCTTATCAAAAGAGTGTGCGGAAAAAAATATTTTTTAAATTTTTTTCACAATAGCTTTTTTTTGTTTCAAAAAGAATCTCATTGGCGTGTAGTATACTACATCTAGATGTTATCAAAAAAGAAAAATATATTCAAAATCAAAGCAATTCTGCACACCATTCTAAAGCTCTACAAGGCTCCTGTTAAAATTTTAAAGAGAAACAATGCTACCAGTAGTTAGAACTCTCGGGATAAGGCGTTATGGACATCGGAGATTATTTTTACTTGATGCACCATATAAGCTATATTCGGCAGAATTAATTGATTATTCACGCCATTTTAATTTAAAGGGGAATTGTTGAAGCCATAGCTAATAGGTCGAAACTGAATAATTTTGGTGATAGATAATAGTATTATAGCTACAAAAAACGTCACAAGTGTGTTATAACAGAAAAATATAGATATAAAGTCTAAAAAATACCTTTCCTAACTAATTAAATTTCTCTTTTAACTTTTAAAAGGGTTACTACTGCCACCTTAAATTAGTAATTTAATGAAGGAAACGCCTCTGGTGAGACCGTTCTCGAAGTTGTGCAACCACAAAATGGCGCCCATCATACTTGGACGTAAAAAAATATATCAAATATAGGCACTTAAGTTAAGTCGTTGTTAAAGATGGTTTTCCATTTTAAATTGCGGAACTAGTAGAGAAAGTTTTAATTATGGCAACGAATTTCTTTCATATTAAATTTTGTGGGAGTTGGAGGAAGGCATGCCCTCTGCTCTCCAACCTCACAAAGCCCTGCCTTTTTAAAGAATTTAATCGTTCAAAAGAGGTTCATTCGAAATGTGTTTTTAATGCTCCTTTAATAGGAACATCAGGATAAAATTTGTTATATGTATAAACAGAAAATTTCTAAAAGCATTAAAGTGACGCAAGTATTAAAATGAATAGTCGATGGCCCGTGAAAAAATTCACGGGTTGGCCTGTTCTTTTATACCGCATTGCGTGCGTCTCGCTACTTGCGGTACCATTTTGCGTGACAGACAGACGTATACGGGTAATTTAATATAGATTAGTATGACAATTTAATCAGTTTCCACTCAAAATGTTTGATTCAATCGAATCGATCGACTTCGATTGACAAAAAGTAGGAACTAATCCTACTTTCGCATTGATCGACGATGATCGACTCGACCGATTTCATTTGACTGGAAACCCGCCTTATGGAAGGTAATGGCACATTTTATACTTGAATATTATAAGCAAGGCTTTGTCTTTAAAAACAAAACCTATAAAATCAAAAAGATGGAAGGTTTCCCTTCTTAAAACTGACAGAGAATGGCTGTTGTACGGCTTGTCGAAATGTTACATCAATTTAACCACCATAGATATTCTCGGATAGATCATGAAGGTATAAAAAAACTTCCGTGGATAAGTTTAGTGCACGAAAACAATGGAAAGAAAAACTTTTTAGGAATTTTTAAAACCATATTAAAGAACACTGAAAAAACTACCATGCCCTATACCTAAAGTACTGCCCACAACGTTTATTAAAATATATCGCCGCCAATGTGGCTTGCCTAAATTCCGTAATAACTACTTTAATCAAACAAACTATTGGATGCAATAATCACCAATTAAATGGCAAAGCAACGCGTTACAAAAAAACATTTCATCAAATTAAATTACTACTTGTTTCTCTATTATTTTCTAATGTTTGCGGGGTGCCCTGCTTAGCAAATAATAAATTACTGATAATTTAGAACGCATTGTCTGAGTTATTTTTGTATTATCTTGCGATAACAATGGCTCTTTAAAATTTAAAATTAGTTTTTGTCGATGCGTGCTTATAAGAAGCAAGATTTTATACCTTAGGGACACAAATTGACTTCTGCATTGGCTTCAGGTAAAGGGATTTTTATTTAACGTAATTAATTTATTTTGACAACATTTGAATAACGAATTTTATCGTCAGAAGTAATTATATACTTTATTTCTATATTAAATACTTGCATACTGCATTTGTAAGGGTTTAAACGAAAATTTCTTTCTTCATTCAAGGATAGCAGCAAAAGTAGCGAAAGTATCGAATGTCCTTTTTGGACATTCGATACTTTCTGCTGTTTTCTTTTAAAAAAGGCCGAACTATCGCTACCCTACCAGCTTTGACTAGGATTGTAATTTTAAATTATTGTAAATTTAAATTATTTGTATCCAGCACATGATAATTAGCGGAGATTTTCTGCCGTATTTTGTCTGTTTAAAGCGCAGCTTTTTTCGGACATCCCTGCAGCGTAATACAAGCTGAAAAGGCGAACTAGTGGATTTCTCCAAGGGTTAACGACTAGTCCATGACAATACACCCGACATTCCGTCCGTGAGCAACAGGTGGTGATTACGCGTAGCAATGAGCGAATTTCTGAAAGATTTTTCCACGGGCTAGCTACTTAGTATATAGAAATTTTGCCAGAGTTAATCTAAATTCACAAAAATGTGTGCAGTTGAACAGGCTCAGTTAAAGGAAAGGTTTTTTAATAACGACCAATCGTTTATATGCCATGCATGTTTTTCTTTAGCTGGCAGTGAACACAATGATTGAAATAATCGCTAATGTTTTTATTTTGGTCCTCTGTTTATACGGAATAATTCATTTGGCCTGGAGAGTCTACACGTCGAAATTGAAATTTCTTCCTGGACCCTCTGATCTGCCTATCATTGGAAGTGTTTTAGAAATGGAAAGAGAACCACATAAACTTTTTCGTCAACTGCAAGAATATCAAAAACAATTTAATTACGTTTTTAAAGTCTGGCTTGGATATGTGCCGGTTGTAGTCTCTGGAAATGCCGAATATGCAGAAGCGATATTAAGTTGCAAAGATCTGATCAAGAAATCTACGTTTTATTGGACTTCCTTTGGATGGCTAGGCACAGGACTGTTGACAAGCGATGGAAGTAAATGGAAAAACAGGAGGCGATTAATATCTCCAACTTTTCATTTTAATATTTTAAATGATTTTGTAAGCATATTTGTTAAACATGCAGAATCTTTAGTTGAGGCGTTGAAACTTAAAAGCGACGCAGACAAAGCTATTGACGTGCAAGTTCCAATTAGCCTTGCAACATTGAATGTAATTTGTGAAACAGCAATGGGTGTAAAAATTGATATTCAGCAATCCACATCTGCTCAATACGTGAAATCTGTGCACTCTATGACCCAGCACTTTCAAACTCGTCAGAAATATCCTTGGCTATGGCCAGATTTTATATACAAACTTACTTCCGCAGGACAAGAATATTACAAGGATCTAAAAATCGCGCATGATTTTACCATTGATGTCATTAAAAAACGTGCACAATCAAGAAATCTATCAAGCAATAACATTGAATCAGCAGATAACAATTTTAAAAAAGTATTCATAGATATGCTTCTGGATTTATACGATAAAGGAGAGATCGATATTGATGGCATTCGTGAAGAGGTAAATACATTTATGTTTGCAGGACATGATACTACAGCCACAGGGATGGGATGGATTCTTTATCTTCTTGGAAGACATCCTGAAGTACAAAAGAAACTTCATGCTGAAATCGATAGAGCTGACTTAATACCTGGAATTGTGCTTGATAAAGTTCGTGAACTAAAGTATTTAGAATACGTCATCAAGGAAGGACTTCGTTTACACCCTCCAATACCTTTAATTGCACGTGTTTTGGAAAAGGATACCGCCATTGGTAAGCATGTTATTCCCTCTGGTACGGAAATTGCCCTGGATGTTTATGCACTGCATTTGAATCCAGAGTATTGGGATGAGCCTAAAACGTTTAATCCGGATCGCTTTGGTCAGGAAAAATTCTTGAAGAGAAATCCTTACTCATATATACCTTTTTCTGCTGGCTCTCGTAATTGCATTGGACAAAAGTTTGCGATGTTGGAGGAAAAGGTATTTTTGTTTCATATTATGAAGAACTTTCGCCTTACCTCCATCCAAGCAGAAAATGAGGTCGCAGAATGTTGTGAGATTATTCACAAATCCAATAATGGTCTAATGATCAAGTTTTCATCAAGATAAAGTTTTTAGTTATTTAACCCTGATAGATTCGACTGATAGAGCTGTGATTGCATAAACAATCTCACTCAATCCAAGATATGCATAAATTGAGATGGTTTTGACTCGATTCAATAAGAAGAAGACGAAACTGCTTCCACAAAAAGGTTATATTTATAAGACGCAAATATTATATTTATCATTATCAGGGTTTTTTTCTGTATATATTATTTTAATTTGCATAAAAATTACATTTTGCTCTTTTTTTTTTGCGTTTTTAAATTTTATTGTGTCGAAAGATCTTTTTTGTTTTGATTTTGTTTAATTTCACGTTTTCGTTTTCACAAGTTTTAATTCGATTTAATTTACAATTAAAGAAAGCGGAAATATAAAGAGAATTAAACAAAAAAAAAACAACTTCATTAACTTTTAATTGAATAATGGAACAAAGGATTTTAATGCTTATAGAATTTATGATTTTTAAAAAATTGCATTTTTTAATTACAGACTATTTATTATGATTATTCTATAAAAAAGAAAAGTTTAAATCTATTTGTTCACTCTATTATAATGTTGTTAGCACAATTACCCCTCGGGAATATTGCTTAATTTTCATGTAATCATCTTGCAATGAGGATCAATAAACTAAGACGCGTAGCTAATCCCTTAAACACGTTTTACAAAATTTATACTGAGAACAGAGCGCTAAGTAATTGATTAATCAGCAAATCAAGAGTACAGAAACTAATAGTTTCATGACCCTGGTGCACTTTTAATGCTGAAAATGTACATAGTTTAAATACAATGACTTTTATCCCTATAGATCAGGTTTTAGGCGCCTCTACATGAAATTTTTTTAGCCCATGAACAATATTTGTGTGTTCATCAACGCACTTTACCTGTTTCTACAAGGTAAAATGTAAAATGGCAACTGTGGAAAAGAGTCTTCAATAGAATCACAAAGTTATTTGTACCTCTAATCCAATCGTATTTGAATTGAAACAGTACATTTACAGTGACAAAACCAATACCACAGTCACTATGTTTTACTTGAAAAATATATGTTGGTTATACAATGTTGCATACAAGCGTCAATTGCTATCACAAATAAGATGCAGACCATCTACAGAGGAAGAATTTTACGACAAAAAAGGCCAATTTAGATTCCAAACATAAAAATATGCTAGGTCATTTTTGGTATGTTTTAAGGTTTGTGTTAGTATGTTTGAATATATATTTAGAAATGCTCTTATACTTATGTCGGTACATAAGAAATCTTTCTGTCTTAACACCTGCCATCTTTCTCCGTGAAGTCATTAAATTGACCTATTTAGAGAGATTCTATTTTATTATTTCAATTCACAATTGTGCTACGAATCAGAGTAGGTGGTGACAGCAATGAAACGATGTAGCATTATTTCTGATTCTAAAGCAAAAAACACGTGGTGTTAATAGGGTAAAGACATTAAGACAGGTATCTTGTGAAAAAATTCACAAGACTTCGTTCGTCATACGTGTTTCTTAGCTAAATTCCATACTTATTTCTTACATTGATGTTTCACGTATACTTAATCGCTAATTAGCATGAAAATAATAAAATTTATCTGTGGGGGAGGGGGTCCGTTTGTGTCATAGAAATTGTAAAAGTCAATTTAGATTTAACGCTTTTATGGCATTTGTTTCTTCTTGGCTATCATATGTAAACATTTCTTCGGCAACATTTCTTCCAGAAAACGGTTTTTAAAAAATTGAATTTCTGGAAACTTTGAATAGAAAGAATATACAATAGTTGATAAGGAATACCATCCAATCATATGTGCATATGACCATGGAGGTGTGCTTCAATAGAACCGTATGTAGCTAATACACCAATTTAAATTTTCTAATTGCGTGATCCTGCTCTTGACTTGACTCTATAAGCAGTGATTAGAGAATCGGATATCACGAAATCTTAATTTGTAGATCTAAATATACGGCAGAAAGCAAATACTTTTAGTAGTTATTAAAACAGATTAGGATTATTAAAAAAAATTAAATAGAAGAACTAAAGGATTACTTAATAGCAGGAGGGCGGTTATTCAATTGAAGAGAAAAGGAACTCATGATGTGAACATTTTCTGCAATGGAGAATAAAGTTCAAGCTACAAAAACTTCAGCAGAAGTTAAGCATCGACGTTGGATGCTGTGAAAACAAATACGGACATCTAGATGAAAGTATAAAGGAAAAGAAAGAATGTTAATTCCTTTGTGTTCTACCCACCAAAATTGGAGCGGAGACAACCAAGTTAAAAAATTTAACTCAGTTGTCTCTTGAACAAAAAACGTATATATATAAAACCTTTTTGTTTTCCAAGAATTTCAATCATCTGCGGGAATATTAAATTTAAGAAATCCTAATTTAGGTACCCTTCTTTGTCACACAATTGCTGAACGATCTTTTTAAGTAAACTGATAATAGATGAAAGAACAGCTTTACAAGGTTTCAGCTTCATATTAATTTGTTTTAGTTTAAGGAATATTCACGCTTCTACTGATTAAATACATGTACACTTCAAATATTGAAATTAACTCGGGTTCATGTGTAATTTGATGCCGAAGTCTTAGAAATATTTAAAGCATTTCACAGCTTTTGTTCTGATAAGGTGTTTTATATTGTTATTCTTCGACAATTTTCCCACCGCAATATTGAGAGTAGACAGTTTTTTTAAGATTACTTAATATCCAGACAGAAATATTTTGAATAGCTGACACAAGAAAAACAATGTATTAATGTTAATAGTTCTGGATATGTTGCAGTCACAAACAGTGTAGTGGTATAATTCTTTTGGCAATAAATTGTGCAGGGAAGATTTTTATCCAGTAAGTTAATTGTTATTTTAAAAAAATTATTTTCTTTACATCAGCTGGAACATTAGCCTATTAAAAATTAGAACGCAGTCGGTAGGGAAAGTAAGGCCTTGTTTGCAAATGGGTAAAACAATTCTCAATGTTTTTTAAAATATGAATACAGGAAAGTTTTCTTTTTTTTCTTCATCCCGTACTTTGGATCTTGTTTTTAGGGGAGGGAAAGTGGTGATTTACCACCGCCATTAAATTATAGAAGAAAAAATGCTTTAACTATGTGACTTCATTTTTTGCTGACGTCATCATTTTGTCAAAAAAAAACATTTTTATCTTAATTTGCCTAACGTGAGTTTAACACTCCAAGGTAAAGTATATTTACATCAGAAGACATGTATATATTGTAAATATTTGCACCAGAAGTGTTTTCATGAAAAATACAACAAAATTTTTCGACAAAAATGTAAAAAATCCCATTTTAGTAAACAGATAAAACCTTCGACATCTTCTAACATTACGGATAACGTAAATGTCCTAAAAATTGTATCCTATACCTCACCTCGAATTAAAATTATCACCCCCCCCCTTCCTATAAGAAAACAAGCCTAAAAGAAATTTGCTACAGCAAAACACCAAAGGACGACTCAGTTTAACTAAAATTCAAAGAGCTTTTGGTCATAGTTCAAAGCAACTACTAGAAGGTCGTAGTAGTTGAAGAAGAAACGAAGCTTTCCTATTGACTTATCAGGTAATAACAAAGAAAATCAAGCGTCTTAGCCCAAATATGACAACCCGTACATCCAGCCTAGCTGCGCTGTCTCTCTCTCTATCCCTCGAAGCGATTTTAAAGATTCCGCCTCGCGTAGCGGTGGACGGAAATCAAATGGGGTTGATATATGGGCTATGTTTTGCACGCTTTTATAGAA
Source organism: Hydractinia symbiolongicarpus (assembly GCF_029227915.1). Taxonomy (NCBI): domain Eukaryota; kingdom Metazoa; phylum Cnidaria; class Hydrozoa; order Anthoathecata; family Hydractiniidae; genus Hydractinia; species Hydractinia symbiolongicarpus. The sequence continues at coordinate 13,227,289 of NC_079887.1, forward strand.
AAGATCTTTGATAGGATATTGTAGGATATTTATTGTTTGCCAAAGGATATTATTCATACTTTTGTTTATTTAACGATATGTCGAACTTTTTAGCTTCTTTTTTTATCATTTTGACAAAAAAATATTGAGGAAATCTCTTCGAAAGACACGATAAAAAAATTCCTTTAAACTTCAGGAAAATAAAAAATTAAATTAAATTAAAAACTACATTTTGTTTTGACGTAAAAATCGAATTGTTCGTCTTTCACACAATTTTGGATTCACCATTGCTGTCTCACACATCATTCAGTTTTTTGTTTCAGTTTTGTTTCGTGCTAATCTAGTTATCGCGTATCCTACTGCGCTATGAAGGCATATTTCGCTTAAAAGTATCGAGCTGCGCGAAAGTGAATGCGGCGCGTAAAATAATAAAAACTAAGCTACTTGATTTTTAGGCTAAATGTAATGTTTAGAAGTGGTGATGTTTTTTCTATATATTAATTGTTGAGATAAATACCAGAACTAGATACGTAAATACATACTAGGTATTTATGTATGCTCATTAATTTAACGTTAACTTTTCAAGTAGACGTCTAGCTTGCTCGTATAACCGATAGCTCATGTGTATAATAAAAATTAAGATTCGAGTTGTTCATAAAGTGAAGCAAGTTTTGTTTACTTAAATCTTTTGTTAAGAATTTTTCCCAATATGTACATCCATTCACTTTGGGTGAGTCAGCTTGAATGATTATATGTTTATTGGTTTTCCTGACCAACAGTTTGTTTACTAAACTTCTTCCGTTTAGCTTATTTTTTTATCCTAAGGGTTTTAACCAACTTCCTGTGGGTTTGATTAGTCCTTATGACAATTGTCTGTTCAACATTCCAATCTTTAGACACATCGATATTACAAACTACAACCACTGTGTTAGCGAATCCAGCACTCGGGAAGCCACAAGAGTGAATGACACCATTTCAGTAAACTCTTACACTACGCAATTTTATTATATAAGTTTAAAAAATTAAGCTTCCCAAAATGTTCCTATCTTTTTGCATTTCCAGGCTGATGTTTTTAACTCACTCACAAAATAAGGTGCGCAGTGTTTAAAAGACAAGTTCAGGAAGAAAACAGTGAGTCTATGCAGCGCCGTCTTATGTATTTTGACCTTTTGGTTTAAAGCGCCCTATAATTTTTAATTAAAAACATAGTTGAATGAAGCACGCAATGACGTTGTGAATGTTAAATCTTCTACTTTACCCTGATTAACTTTCGCGAAAAAATTTTTTTGCACAATATTGCCAGGGGCGGATCTAGCAAATTTTCTTTGTAGGTCATGATGCGCAGCATCATGACCTACTAAGAAAATTTGAATATACAGCTGGGGGTCTTGGGGGGCGCTGTAAGCCCCCCAAGCGGGGTTAGGGGCGGAGCCCCAGAAGCTTTCGCTAAAACGGGCTTTGCGAACCCTGAAATAGGCTTAAACGGGGACAAAAAACAACCTCGTATGCAGACGTTTTAGACCTTGATAACAGAAACGAAACATTCTCATAAACGCCGCAGCTCAGCATAAACACTTCAAATAGAAAAAGAATGACAACTTAAATGTATTTCGTTAGCATAAATCATTTTTAGACTGTTTCGCCCAATGTCAGGGCTCGTCAGCATGCCTAGGACAAACGAAAAATAGAATGAAAATATAGTTCGTTAAGCCCGACATGGACAGTCATAATGCCGCTCCGGAAACCAGGTACTGTCGGCTGGAGTCAGGCCGAGCCCGGAATAAGGAAAATTTATTTATAGAAAGAAGTTATTGTTAAAGTGGAAGTAAAGAAATGGCTCTGTCAACTGCACGCACAGGAATTAATTATCATTGCAGCTAGCTGTTTTGTCACATCATCGTATGATGATTGTAAAATTTTCAGAGGGTTGAGTATTATCATTACAGCTTGCTGTTTTGTTACATCATCGTATGATGATTGTAAAATTTGCAGAGGGTTAAGTATTATCATTGCAGCTTGCTGTTTTGTCACATCATTGCAAAAACAAATGTACTGTATATAACTACTGTAAGAAGGTAAATGAAAAAAACTAAAAAGAAGGTAATTGGATTCATAACGTTATCATCACCTTCATCACCACCACGTAAAATTTAAGCATTCGAGAAAGCTTAGAAGGAAAAAAAAGACTTAGTTACTCCTTGACCCAGGTACTGTCAGCGGAGCCTACTGAGCCCGGGGACAATTTTGAATCAATCAGGTTTGTCATCACCAAAAATGGGGAGGGGGGGGGAGAGGAAAGAGAGAAATATATTGAGTATGAAACTTATTACAGAAAGTAGTTTCTTAGGTATGGATTTGTACAAAAAATTATACTTTATTTTAAAATTTATTTATATTTATATATTTATTCAGAAAAGGAAGAAACAATATTATTTATTTTATTACTTGTTAATTTTAACTTTAGATATAAACAATATGAGTATATATTGAGGCTACATAGAAAAATAATTGATTTAAACATTTTACTTAAAATCCAATCTCCTGTTTTTAACAGCAAACTTATTGATGACTGATGAGGTGGATGGTACAAATTCTTTGTGTATATGTAACAAAGCTAAGCCATTTAACCTATCTGCCACCATTGTACTGCGATTGTAGTTCTTAAGCCTTCTCATTGCAGAGAAAGAGCGTTCACATTCGCAGGATGTCACTGGTAATGTGGCAAGAATTCTTAAGGCTACAGTCAAATTGTCAAATTGTAATGATGGAATTGCTTTAAGAGTGGCTGAAATATTATCAGGATAACTATCCTGCATCTCCCAGTACTTATGCCAGAGATCTAGCTCAGCATCAAGAGCTAAAAAGTTTGGCATGTCATCAGAATAAAAGCTACAAAAAGCTGTAAACTTGTCTTTCCATCCCAATAGACCATGTTTACTAACTAAAAACATCATCTTAGATGGAATAATTGACAAGCCCTGATAAGAAGTCACAGTAGATATGTCAAAACGTAACTTCAATTGAAGCATTCGTGTTACTGGCAGTGTTATATCAAATACAGACCGAGTAATTACCATTGTAATAATAAAATCAAAACTTGTAATTAATTTATATAAGGACAAGGCTTTTGATGATGTGTCAATATTGCATTGCCTTTGAACAAACATCTCCTCAAGAGTGAAAACAAGAGGGACATAAAGTTCTTGGAATGTATCCATACCTTCAACACGTTCAATCCACCTTGTGCGACAAACATCCTTAAGCTTATTTTTTAAGGAATCAGGAGCATACAATTTAATATTTTTCACAAACATGTCTTCCCTTACTTGGGAAAAATTAAAAAAATAGGAAATCTCTTTTATGTTATCAAGCACATTTCTAATTGTTTGGACTGAACAAGAGGCACATATACAGAGGTTGAGGCGATGACTATGACAATGAGTATAAATAGCCTTCCTGTTGATTCTCAAAATATGAGCAGAAAGACCATTAATTCTACCAGCCACAGCGCCAGCCCCATCATAACCCTGGCCTCTACAGTCTTGAACATTTAGAACTAGGTCATCACTTAGAGCTTTGAGAATAATGGAAGCAAGAGCACTTCCAGATAAACCTTCCTTACAGTGAAGAAATCGAATGAAATCTTCTTTAATGTCAAAATTGCTATCTACATAGCGTAAAACTAATGATAACTGCTCTTTATTGGATGTATCTGATGCTTCATCAGCTATAATCGTAAAAAACTTGTTTTTCTTAACTTCAGAAACAATATTTTCTGTGATTATATCTGCACAACAATTAATTATTTCATTCTGTGGAGTTTTAGAAATATAAGAAGAATTCTTATTACATTTTAGAAGATGATTTTCAAGGGTTGTGTCTCCACCACGTACTCTGTAATTTAAAAGATCAATAAAATTGCCAGTTGAACCAGTTGAAAAATTTCCAACTTCAGGATGATATTTACTATCATCCCTGTGGCCACGAAGAGGAATACAAACACGACCACATAAAATTATGGTGTCAACAATTGGTGTTAAGAACTTTCGATTATCAGCAACCTGTTTTTTGTAGTTGGAATCTATGATTACACTGATTGGTTGAGTTTGTCCTAAAAAATTCTTCACAAATGCACTAAAAGTTAGGCTGGTTTGAATATGTAAACCATTTTTTGATGTTTCATGTTGTTTAAAAAAGTTTTTGGCAGCTGGCCAATGTCGAAAAGGTTGAGAAAGCAATTTCTGTAACTTAGAAGTTTTGTTAGCAACCTTGTGACCAAAAAGGATACATGGCAAACAAAATGCTCCATCCAAAGTTGGTGAATATTTAAGCCATAAAAAGGTCTTTAGCCATTCATGCCGAAAGGAACGCCCACTTTTTTTAGGAAAAATAAAAGATTTATCGGGCACAAAAACATTGGTGATTAGGTTGTGTACACCTTTATCATTTAGACCTGAAACTTTAGAAAGGAAAGAGGCAACGTCATATTGATGTTCAAAATTTAAAACAGTAGCAAAGGAAATATCATTTAAAGCTTTGTCATTGTTATTAAAATCTTCAGCAGATGTGCTATTATTGTTACTATCTTTATAATCTTCAGTTAGTTTATTGTTAAAGGAAGCTTTATTAGGAAAGAAATTAAACTGTTTATCTTTAATCACAGGTTTTACAAGAGATAATTTCCCTGTTGCCTGTGCATCCGGAAAAAACCTTGTTTGCCTTTTCACAGGAGGAGATAAAACTTTTGTGTCCGCAGCTGAACCTGACTTGCGTTTATGTATCTGCTTAAAAATAATTGGAACGAAATGATTAGGTGCAAAATTTTCTCTGGATGGAAGTAAGCCCTCATAGCAAAACAAAATGTGAATAGCAAAAGCAGATGACAGAGCAAGCATAGCAAGAAAGGAACAATATTTCCGATCTACTAAATTTAAAATGGCTACCTCCTTAACTAAGTCTTCTTGTTTTTTGTCTGTGTTAAATGCAGAATTGCAGACAGACATATTGAGAATATCTTCCATAGATTTAAAGAGACTTTCTGGAAGAGCAAGGATAGAAGAAAATAGAGGATGCTTACAGTAAAAGCTAGCATTCATCATTAGCTCCACTGACACAAGAATTCGTAAGTCGTCAACCATCACATTTTTCCCAAACAAACACAACGCCATAGAACTGTACAGGCAATTTCCATTGACCTGAGACCTGTAATAAAAATAGGTATTGCTAGCTATTCTAAAACTTTAACTACACATTTTGCCAAACTGCTGCCTATTAAAGGTTTGTTTATGAAATTCAACTTGCTCAATATATAAATAAACTAAGAATGCATCAACAAAAGAAACTGAACAAGCAAGACATATTTGAGATGACCTTTGCACATTTTAAAACAACAAAGATTATTCATAATCTTTTTTAAGACAATATTCAGCTGCATAGTTAGTGGTCATAGTAACAAAAACGCATAGCTATTATAGAAACAACAAAAGATAAACATAAACAACTCACTTCAACGTAATTGCGCAACCATCCTTCTTTGCTTTCACATAGGCAGGAAGGTAGTATTCTGCATGGCAATTTCTTTGGATAAAACCAAAAGTAAGTTGTTTTTGCAACACGTCAGTAGATGGCAAAACAGAATTACATTTAAACTTTTTATTTAATTCGGCGTAAATTTGAGGTAGCTCATCAAAATTTTCGTTTTCAAAAACTAACTCCACACGCTCTCTCAAGCTCTTGCAAGCCATGTTGAGAACGGAAAGAATCTTCCGCATGCCTTACTTATATTTATACCAACATGCTACAAATTTTGACAGGTTTGTTTAAAACTTTCTGACTAAAAATAGGTCAGGCCCACATAGGTTGATTCTAGTCAACGGTGAAAGCCTCACGGGATAACCTAGAGCCAAGACTGGCTGGCTTCAAAATTTCTGACTAAAAATAGGTCAGGCCAAGATAGGTTGACTCTAGTGTATGGTGAAAGCCTCACGGGATAACCTAGAGCCAAGACTGGCTGGCTTCAAAATTTCTGACTAAAAATAGGTCAGGCCAACATAGGTTTGATTCTTGTCGACGGTAAAAGCCTCGCGGGATAACCTAGAGCCAAGACTGGGCTGACTTCAAAATTTCTGACTCAAAATAGGTCGGGCCCACATAGGTTTGATTCTAGTCGACGGTAAAAGCCTCGCGGGATAACCTAGAGCCAAGACTGGCTAACACAGGTCAGGTCAACATAGGTTGATCCAATTCGCGTTATGAGAAAACAAGGAGAAATATTTCGATCTTCAGATTCCGGGTAAATTCGACAGAATTCGATTTCAATCCTCGGCATTTTTTTACTAGGTCGCGTGACAGGGTTGACCTAGTCTAAATCCGCGCCTGATTGCGAATTTTATCCTTATTTGCGAAAAAATTTTCCGCCCTAGCTCATTGCCGGGTCCAGCTGAACTAATGTGTGACCTGAAAAGTATCACTACTACTCTATTTGGTGCGTAACGTGCACAGGTGTGATAGCTAATGCGTTTCTTTCAAATAAATATTCACCTAAAATCCTACAACCCTCTTCGAACACACGTAAATTCCGAAATTTAGAAAATACAGTTACGAAAAGTAGTTTTTATGCTAAAATCTAACAGAACAGTCTAAAACCTCCTTAACCAAAAATTAAAACTTTTAGTTTAACATGCGTTTATTTAACTTTTCTGATTTTCAAGCAATAGGCCAGGAATATATTGCTATCGCAGTTAAATCAATCAGAATCTTTTCTCTTCTTTTTCTCAACGGTGTAGCAGGAATATAAGTGGAAAATAGACACATACTCTTTACTGTATAATCTCCACACTTTAAACAAATCTCTACACAGACAGTTTTTTGTTATTGCTAACACTTATCTGTGCATACTGTTTTCTATGCACGGTGTATGACTAACTTAAGTTTTTTATTTCTCAAATTCTGTATATAAAGAAGAATTTTAGTCATTACGTTCTACTTCCTCTAATCAATAACTTATTATCAGAAACAACAAGTCAGCCATCAAAAACACTTCCGAATGTTGGTGAGTCAAATTCATGATAGTATGTGAGAGTTGTGAGTGTATTCTGATAAAAGAGCTACGAAATATTTTGTTGACATAAAAAACTTTCCAGAGAAGTGACGAGTTATTTATTTATATAACGGATGTGACATGTAGTGCGCTTAAGTATAAACGTTCGCAGCCAATGTTATTACATTTGGCGTGAGGGTAGGAAGACATTGTATGAACTTGATTGGTCGTTGATCGGTAAGTAAACTAAGGAGAACATTTTTTCTTTGCAAATTAAACGCTTTTTTATCAATAACTAAAAAACTGTTTAAAACGAGTTTTAAGAACATGCTAGTCTCGTGTGTAATGTATGAGGCATTTTTAATTTGCACTTCTTTCGTCTCTTTTTTTCTTGAATTCGGTAATGTAGAAAAAAATTATTTATTTGAACTTTGCCACTATGAGACTTTTTTGCCTACAGTTGTCTCTCTAGTTAGCGAACACTATTAGCGCAATAGAATCTGCCCGCTAATTTGAGGGTGTGGCCTTTTAGAAAGTTAATATTTTCAGGCTCGATTTTATAGTTCAAGAATTGCTATAAACTTCTAATAAAAATGCTATGAAAAGATATTGTATATAAATGTGCAAAATGGCAACGATTGGGATGTCCGCTAATTCCTTGCAAACATATTTTAGAAATTTTCCATGCAATTTGACTAGATTTGGTCCGGTTTAACGAAGTCTGTCTGATAATTTGGAGTGTTAGTTCATTATAAAGACTACTGTACGATCATTTTATAATTTATGAAAAAAAATTTAAGTAAAAAACCCTGCTTGGTTGAATGTCAAAAAGGCGCAATGTGATAAATGAGATTCTGGTAAAAGGAAAAGAGAAAATAATGTAAAGTCTTGACTCGCCTCTAACTATTTGAAAACAGCCCTCATTTCTAAGAGGAAAATCCGAATTCATCAAAATATTACGTGCCTGTCAGAAATAACGCAAAGGAAAATAGCTTGGATAAAATAACAAATAATAAACTTAAATAAACATTAATATGAATTAATTTACTCATCTTGTCATAGGAGGAGGCACAGACAAACGTAAAAAATAAAATATTGAAAACAAATTAGAAAAATAAAAGAATACTATATTACTTCGTTTTCAAACCCATTTGGACAAGAGAATCTTTTATAAAGCTGTAATATTTTAATGTATATAAGCGCTTGTCCAATAATTAATAAGTGTAATTTCATTTAGCTTTAATTTTCAGGGAAAGGGTTGCCATTGCAGCAAACTTTTTGAGTTAAGTTAAATTTTTTTAATTTCTTTAAACTTATTTTTACAAGCTTTAAGTGGATTTTTAGAATTTATTGAAACATTATTTTTTCTTTCGCACATTAGTGTGGCAAAATACAATGCAATTAAAGCAAATGTTTACGAACTTCAACAAACTTGATGACCAAAAACACGGAAGTCAGCAATTTTTTGGAACTAAGTTGTCCTTTGGGGTCTAGATAACACTTCTGCTGAGTTTCGTGTCTTTTGAACAACAACTTTAGAAATTACAGAGCAAAGTAGGAGGGAATCACCTAACCCCAGCCTTGAGGAGCCCTCAAACAACCCAGCATGAATCGGGTTAAGCCAACTCGAAATGGTCTAGACGGTCTTGATTTTTTTGTTGGTAGCTAGCTACGCAAATACAACACCGTAATTTCGGGCAGACAAATCATGGAAGGGAACAAACTTCATTTTTTAACTCGAGGCTTGAATAATCACACAAAATCCTAATGTTGATAAAAAAAGAAAGAATATAAAAAATATATAAGAACATGAAAGAAATATTATCTAGAACCAATCGTTGAATCCAAAACAAGTTATACAAGCATAGGGAATCCAGATTTATCAAGTACTTGTTAATAAAATAATTTGTTATATAAATTATTTCGTAGCACTTCTTTGCGGAAGAATTAATTTGATGATATGATATGTTCCTGTTCTTGTTTTTTTCACCTCTCCCCATACTTTTGTTTACTTATACTGAACCGCTCAATTTCTTGTAGATTACTGGAAGTTTCAATAAAACAAGGAACAAGCCAGTACCAAATAACTTTTGAGTGGTTTTAAGATATGTAGATCAAACTCAGCATGAGAATAGCATAAAAGGAATTGATTGGTCGATATTAGAAGTTTGCTGAAATCAGAAATTTTTGCTATGATGTCACCATTTTTCGAAAACAACTGTTTCCGCCGCTGACAATTATAAGTTACTTTCATTTGTCTTTCCAAAAGATTTTTTAATTATCACTCTTAATTATGGAGAAAAAACAATGCTTAAGAAATGAAATTTTTTATGGAACTCCATTTCAACTTCCAGAATAGAATATGAAGTCTTATCGAAAGGAGGAATATTAAAAGTCTCTAAGTTTTAGCTCTCTTTGAGCAGTAGTTTGGGACTTATAATAAAAGAAAAAGCGAGAGGGTGGTGGAATCTACGTTCAAAAAAATCTGTTCTAACCTTGTAAAAAATCTACCACGATCTTATGGAGCTTAAAAGGGTGTTAGTAAAAAGGGCAAGCAGTTTTATGAAAAACTACAACAACATAAATAGGCACAACTAAGCTTAGTCACTTTATCTGACAACGTTGCATTTTATTATTGCATTAGGTTACTTTGTCCACATTCTCTGCATTTTCTACGGAGACGAGCATTAATATATAAATTCATATTTCACAATTCACATTGCATGAACATGGAGGCGTTGTCTTGCAATATCAAATAAGAAAAATAAGAAAAAAATTGCAATACCTGACAAAAATTAAAATATTGAGCAAGTTTTAATACACACTTACAGTATCCTTTATTGATATTTTTCTTTAGATTTTCCAACATGCATTGGCTTACTATCTGCATAATTGCTGGTGCTCTCCAGAGATCACTTTCTTTGCATAGCATGAAGAATTCTTTAGCAACTGAAGTAAAATCATCCAATATTATTATCCAAGCGGCTGAGTCAATTAAAACGAATCGCCAATCAGATTATTTTCCATCAAGTAATAGCATATCAAACCAAAGAAGTAGGACATACGGAGGCAAGAAGCAACCGCCCACTATCGCGTTAGTACAAAGTCACTCTTCTGGTCACTTACTGAAAAAATCGTCAAAAGTAATTGATAATATCCATTTCAATACAAAAAGCCACATATCACCAACTTACTCTGTGATTCCAGATGGAGAAAATTTTCAAGCCACTTCTCCGAGTAAAGCAACTTCTACAATAGTAAATGTTTATGAAATAGAAACAACTGACTCTAAAACTCCATCCGTTACCGTTGCAAGTTCCTCAACAAGAGGCCAGGAAAGCATTTTTGCTAAAACATTACTTTCTGTCGATTCACTCCTAAATCCAGATCAAACAAAAATTCATCTATCAAAGACCAACTCGTTTGAAAAAATTGAAACAAATGCAGCAAAACAATATTCTCTAAAAAATATTGCAACTCAAAGAACTATTAGCCTTGAAATCAATCACCAATCAAGTACCGCAGCGTTAAATGATTTAACTAAGAGAAGTAAATACTATTCTCAGGATCGCCATACATCAAAAAATAAAGATGATAAATCACAAGAACTGGAAGCAACGCCATCGGTAAGCAAGCGACGTTTATTACCAACACGATCATCCAATGTTCAAGCCACACCAGTATTATCAACGAAATTGTTTTCTGGATTTGCTAAAGTCCAACCGAACAAGAGCAGGGAAACTAGGCAAACAGATGATGTCACAGTTCCTACTGAAAAATTGGCAAAAGTAATTAAAGTGACCTCCCACCTTGAGTATCCGTCTGTGTCCTCACCATTCAAAAGCGACAACCCTAGAAAAAGTAAACACTTTGAAAATAAAAAAGCCCCAATATCAAAAGTTTTTTCCAAGTCATCTTTGAACGAACCTGCCATCGAATCCTCAAGGGTTGTTCAAAATAACTTAAATGACATTGCAAGTTCTTCAAAGAAGGTTAATAAAAATACACTTTCTGAAACATATTCTGTTGTCAATTCACATCTACAGTCATCTGGATCCAAAATTCACGCATCAATAATCAATTTTGTTGACAAGGAACTTGCATCAAACGCAGTCAAACAATCTTCGACCATTCAAAATTCCATCAGTTGTAGCAACATTCATCAATTAAATAGCAAAAAGGTGGGTGACTTGTTTAAAGAAAACAAATCTACTTTTCAGCATTCTGCAAGTCATACATTAAGAAAAATTGAAAGTAAGTCAGAAGGACTCCAACAAACGACATCGGAAAGCAAACAAAAGTTACTGCCGACACGATCATCAAAGGTTCAAACAACACCAGTTATATCGACAAAATTAGTTACTGAATTTGTTAAAATTCAAGGCACTGAAAGCATCAAATATTCGCAAGGTTATGATGCCACAATTCCTACCAAAAGATTGAATAGGATAAACAATGTAACTTCTTTCTATGCGTATCAACCCGTTTCCTCAGCAGTTAAAAACGAAAACTTGAGAAAGAGTCAGCATTTTAAAGATAGAAAAACCGCATTTTTAAAGTTTTTATCAAAGTCATCATTAGTCAAGTCTGCCTTTGAATCCTCAAGGGCTGTTCAAGAAGAAAAATCTGTCACGCATCACACAGTAAAGAGTGTCGCAACATACAACAAAACGACAACGACTCCATCTTTTTCCGAAAAGACAAAAGTCTATCCAAATACCACGGGAAAAGCAGTCACTACTGGTAAAACAACAGCGAAAGGATTAAACAGGATATGTATTTGCAAAGAAAAAAGAGAAGGTATGTGCTATTTTTTTAAAATTATACATTTAAAAATCATATTTAGCAAAAAATTTTAAGAAAACTTCTTTATTCTTTGTCTTAACTGCGCCTATATCAAGCATTGTTTTGTAAATGAAACTCAAAGGTTAGTCTACACTAGCAAGACTCACTCTATACCAACGTCGTTTTTAATAACGCCTGTACGATCACAAAGAGAAATCCTCTGTTTTCGAAAAACAAGCCTGTTCAAACCGCACAACTTCAGAAGGAATATACATATGTTTTTACATCTGTTTTAGCGAAATACAATCAATTTAACTTTGACCTTCCCGAATATTATTCAACAGAAAACAAACATATCTTGCTAGCAACCTATCTCACTTCATTTCTTTACCACACTTATCCTGACTATGATATTAATATTATTGCAAAGAAAATGCTGCTAAAGAACACCGGAAAAGATTATATCACAATGGTGACACACGAGTCTAAAGGGGAACTAAGAACAGAAGTTTATCCTGGTCTTCAAAGAACAGTTGACGACTACCCGTCTGTGTATAAATACTCAAAAGGTATGCTTTGTTACAACCAGGTTAACCTGCTATATGTCTGTAACAATAAGATTAAATTATTTTATCTTTTTTAGCTATTCGATATTGTTCCAAAAACGCTACCTTCTGCGAATACCATGAAGGGGATGAAGATTCTAACATCATTTTAGTTGTACCACATGGAGGAATGCTGGCTCCTGACGGAATACAACCGAGACGTAGCGGTTGTTACACTTCAAGTGGGTGTTCTTACACAGATTTATGTGAATGGCCTAAAGTAAAGATTTTAGGTCAGAAAAGAAACAAAATCTGCCCAATTGAATCATCTACAAACTTTTATACAAAAGAGTTTGCCATCACTTTAGCTGGTAGTTTGCAAAATCGAACAGGCAGCAAACCTCACATCGTCATCATGAATTTACAGCGAGCTTTTATTGATGTTGGCATACTGCCAAAAGACAAAAGAGCATATTATGATCGAGAACTCAAATCAGTTTGGGATGATTTTCATAAATTTATCGGATTCGCAAAAGATCGTATTAAAAATCGTGGAGTTGTATTTAATTTGCACAGCCATAAGAATTATCCACACAAGATTATTTTAGGCTACTCCATAAAGTACGATGGAGATCGTACTCGAAGCTCCTTAAATGCTTTGTTGGAAAATAAGAATATAAAGCTAGAAGATGCTACCACAGGTAAATATAGTTTGGTAGATTGCTTAAATAAAAGAAATATTACCAGTAATATCCTTGATGAACAGACCAAAGATAGATATCGAGAAAAAAGAGGAGGGAAAGAAGCCGGCGAAGAAGAAGATATAAAAAGAGAAGAAAAGGAAACTGAAGATCACCAACTGTTTTTAACAAAACTATATGGATCCTATTACGGCGGCTCTGTTGATGCTATGAGGATTTCAGCTCCGCAAAAATATTGCAAAGTTGAGGATTACGTCAAAAAAGTCAGCTACGGAATAACTGATTTTATGAAATTAAATTACCAGTAAAATGCTACAAATATTTATGTGTAACGTTTCATAGAAGTATTATAGGAACTGGATTCCGGACTCCATATAAACCAACAGTATTAAGTTCTTTAAGTTATTTTTACAGGTAGTCTTATTAAACACTTCTAATTCGTTGTACGTTTGCAATTAAGTAATAAGTTAATGTAATATATAATACTTGAATTCACATATTTACAGAAATTAAACCTTATGCTGTCCGGAAGAGGGAGCTTCTTTTTACATTTTTTTAATAATTCTTTTTCTACTGCGTTGTTTCGCTATGATACTTATCGAGTTCTAATATTTATTCATTAGACATGCCTTCCCACATTTTTAGGTCCCATATCCACAGAGCCTTAGATTTTACATGAAATCCCTAATCAGTAAAATATTGTAACTTCTCTTTTTTATGCTTCATAATAGAAAATATCGCCATAACTACATTGCCTCAAGGTGAATCATTCTAAGACGAATTGGCACGTTGCTAACCCGTTTTTAGAAATCGGGCGATTATCAGCTGTTTTTTTGTCATGTGAAATATGTGTAAACCGAAAGCCATAAATAATTTTCATTTGGTTATCAGAATCTTCAAAAAAAAAAACCAATTAAAATTCGTTCTAGAAGTATATTAATTGTAGACATAAAATGCTTTTTTTGCAAATTTTAAGCTTCTGATGACGACTTAGACAAAATTCCGAAAATCATTTTTTTATTTTTTATTTTTTTTATTAAGCTATTATAAAGGATATGAAATTCAGTTACTTATACAATAAATTTTCTGTCAATGAGTGTTCTCTTAATACCACAATTGTGGCAGATTTTTTGATTTCCTTTGGGTAAAGTCAATGAAAAGTTGTGGAGAATGAAGAAGCCCGCCCAATCCCCTGTAAAAACGGGTTAAAAAATCCTCGGACGAAATAGGGTTAAAAGATAAAAATAGTAAAATACCAATTTTAATTAAACTTTTTTTACTAAAGTTTAGCATTTTTTTAAATAGAAATAGTTTATTAGTTAGCATACAGATTGCAATTAACAAATCAGTATTCATCCCTACTGTCTATGTTGTCACCCCAACAGCTTATGTCTTCTTTAATACATCCATTTTATTAAGATCTGTGTCATATTATTAGCATGATATGTCATGTCAAAATTGACAAAACATACACCTCGTGATGTATGCATGTAACCTTGTCTCTGTTTTTTCTTGCGGTCAGCAGTTTTGCTTTGTCAAATGTCAATAGGATGTACTTAGAGCGGAATTTTAAAGATGTATCTTTGGTTTTAATTAATAACCTATGGTATGATAACAGCTTATTAAACTTTAGGAAACTATATTGTTTTCGGGATATAGATACCAAATAAAAAAATAGCGAAATACAGAGCGAAATTAACCATAAAATTTATTGTTCTTTTCGTCAAAATGTTTTGTTGTTATTATTAAAGCGGGAATAAATAAAACCAAGACGTTTTTCATGTAACAATAGACAAAATACACGTGCTTAAGGGAATAATAAAAATTAGTTCCCCGTGACTTTTGTGTAAAGTTTACATTATTACAACCGTGACTTTTTTAATACAAAAAATTTTAAATCAATTTGAAAAAGCACACAAAAGACAGAATAAAGAAAAGTTTAGCAAAAGTGGCATGTTAACGCGGCTGTTTCTTTAGAAAAACAACACATCCACTTTGCTTGTCACAGACACACGGAACTGGCGTATGATTATATACATAAACTAGTCGATAAAGCCCGTGGAAAAATCCACTGAGGCAGAATATAAATTTTGATGTCGTCAGCAACCCATCCGCACAAAAAAATTAGAATCTTGTTTTCACGTTGCCTCTATTGTGTAGAGATTAAACTGTTGATCAACAAAATGTATAGGAACATGTACTTTTGATAAAAAATTGCTGAGATATTAGGGTTTGAAGGTTTTTTATGACATCATCAACCCGTCCACTCCGAAACGGATTTGGCGACCCAGGTTTGGGAACATTACCCAAATTGGTCCTAGGTGGACCCTAGTTACCCACGCGGTTAAAGATCATTGACGTCACCACCTCGTTTCCAAGATTTTGACTGAAAGTTGTAAGTGCATTGTAATGGCTTCATTAATAAAAAAAGTTATTGACGTTAAAGTGCATGCATTTTTCGGCACCATCAAAGGAAAATGAAGACATCCACTTTGCCTGTCACAGAGACACGGAACTGGCGTATTATTATATAGATAACAGCTTGGTTCTAAGTTTTGTTGTGTACAAAAGAAAATTATCTTTTGAATAAGATACAGTCTGATCTAAGGTACAGACTTCGAAATCCCACCCTGTAGTTTTCGCCTCGGACTTTGTATCTCACAGCGCATTAAAATTGTTTAGTATACGTTTAATATTTCTCGCATATTACTCTAGTACCAGTATGGTAACAATCGTACAATGAATAAAAATGTAGATAACCATCGTACAATGCCGTTTCAAGGATTAGTGCCATTATTTACATTGTAAAAATCTTACACATATCTCACAAATGGATTATAATCTCCCCCTCCCCTTTCACCTTACCCCACCCCACCCTTTCCATCTCACCCCACCGCTTCCACAACACCCACCCCACCCTTTTCACCTTACCCACCGCTTCCACATCACCCCACCGCTTCCACCTCACCCCAACTCTTCCACCTCACCCCAACGCTTCCACCTCAACCCACCGCTTCCACCCCACCCCCGAGCTTCCACCTCACCTCACCCCACCTCTTTCATATTACCCCACCACTTTCACCTCACCCCACCCCTTCCCCCTAACCTTAACCCACCCCATACACCAACGCCATCCCCCACCAGGTATTTTTCCTTTTTTCTGATTAGACCACATAGCTAATAAAAATAAGGAAAATTCACAAAATTTCAGCACTGTATACATATCAAATTATATTACTTGTCAAGTTTCGACGCGGCCATTTGTGTCAACTCCTATTCTCTCATTTTCTGTGCTAATATGTTCGATAAACTAGAGCCAAAACAATAATTTCTTGTTTATACGTGAAATTAATGGTGAAATCTTTTAACGGTAAAATTCTAACATCCTAAGTACATTCGCTAATTTAATAGTTAAAGAAAAAAACAGCAACAACAACAAACCACATCCGCACCCTTAGCACTTTAATTAATATGCACAGTGATCGTCTCACTTCAATTTTATTATGGCATATGCTCTATAAAAACTTTCTGCATTTTAATTTCCATGTGATATTACTCTTACACATATAAACACGGTTCCTATAACAATTTGGTTCACCCGGCTAACTTTCGGGAAACTTTTGCAGATATTTCGGCTTGATTTTTCGGGTTCCACTCCGAAGTAATCCATGTCTCTTTAATTAGTTTCTGATGGGTCAGGGTTTTTACGTTCTGTTTGATTATCACTGACCTCATCTTCAGTTCCTGATAAACTTTCGGTAATTACTGCCGAAGTTTCCGCCTTATCTTCCGGCTCAAGTTCAACACAACCTGCATCTTCTCCCGTATGTGGTAATGTATCAGATTTGTCATGGTTAGTTTGATTATCATTGACCTCATCCTCAGTTCCTAATAAACTTTCGGTAATCATTGTCGAATTTTTCGTCTTATCCTCCGGCTCAAATTGAAAATAATCTGCACCTACTTCCGTATGTGGTAACGTACCAGATTTGTTATGGTTAGTTTGGGGATCATCGACCTCGTCCTCAAAAACAGGGTTAGGCTCGCCACGTTTATAAGTCCTAAGTCCAGTATACTCCTGGTCTTTGATATCTGTCATGTTCAAATCCGCGTAGTCATCGCTTGGTAACTAAAAACAAAATACATGAAAAAATATGGTTAATAATACAGTCTAGTTGTTTAGGCTTAGTTCCAATAAATTTTCATTTTTTCCGTTTTAAAAACTTTTAGTAACTAGTAACTAAGATACTGGTGAAGCTTTCAATATACACGTGCAAGGTGAGACATCTATATAAGCTTTTAAACATGGTAGCAAAGGGTAACAATTCTGTCTTTAAACTTTCAGCATGTAAATTCTTATTCATATAGTGTTGATTAAAAGAACAATTTGCTTTTGTTTGCGTTTTTTGTAATACATTCAGTACATTATTTTCAGTTTTTTTGACTGTTGATATATGGAAGTAAGTGTTAATATTGCAACGCAGTATTGAAAATTCATACTTGCCAAATAACTTCCAAATTATCTCAACAAAGGCTACGCAATATGTATCATCGAATGTAAAGGAAGCGGAAAATGTATATCAAAATATTACGTGTATACCTTCGCTACTAATTGTCTGTTGTGCCAATCCGTTAGCTCTGTTGCTTTCGAAACTAAAAGAAGCAAGATAAATGTGTATTCATTTACGTATTAATACAAAAACATGCGAGCTATACCTTTGGTAGGCTTCAGCTATCTATGTTGGGCAGCCTAAATATATTTGTGGCATATAAATTTAAAATGTGATTTTGGAATCGAAATCAATGGATTCTACATAAACGTATGATATTAATGACCAGTAAAATAAATCAAAATATTTCCCTACATAATCTTGTAAGGCTTGTTCGGTTAGAGGGGTTTTTGACATCATCCAAGTTGGTATTGTTAAGCATGACTCTTGAATCAGAGTAAGTTAATCTGTGTTCTTTGGGCTAAAATGAGAGAAAAAGACACACTGTAACACTTATTTTTAATTTGATTAACTAATTTCCTGGTTTTTGTTGTAATAATTAAGATCGCGGATGTATCCACTTTAAACAAAATTTAAGTCTATTGCGATTATCACAAAACAAAACGTTTTAATTGAAAAAGACATGCCCTTGACATAATTAGCCTACAATAACAAATTTCAAGTTGATTTAATGGTATAATTAATCACATGATTTGTTCTGGCCAATTAAAAATTAAAAGAATAATACTTAAAAAATCTTTTATGGGCACTTGTAAACGCAATTTTAGAAAATATAATCGACTTAGCAGGTCACAGACGAACAGACACAGTTTTCGTATTAATATGAAAGAATAGTTCATATCACAAAAAGATTTGTTGTTAATTTCAAAAACACACGTACAATCAATAAAAATTTTTGAACGAAATAGACAACAAGAATAACAACATTGATTCTCCGTGACTTTACCCGTACAATAAGTTATAACAAAGCACCCGTCACGGTAAATTTAAGTTAGCACACAATAAAATTCCCAGCTAACAAAATCAGCTAATATAATTTGTTCTAAACAATTAAAAATGTAAACAAATATTTTTTTCAAAATACAGAACATTTTTATAGAGGATGTTTTGTAGACCTGTTTTAACCCTATTATACCTGATCTTTTTTGGCCCTTGTAACCTTGGGGGGGGGATCCTGAACCACTTGGCTCAATTGGAAAATGTCTTAGTACAAACTCAATGCATGTAAAAAAATAATTTGATGACGTCATAGGGATTAGAAATGACGTCACATGAAAAATAGTCGTTTTCCGAATTTTTCAGTACGTTTTAATTTCTCGCGTGTCACTAATGATATGGCCTTGATTCTTGGTAGATTTGTGGAATGAATACCAAATTATGTGTTTCACATGAAAAAAGTAATTTTAATAACGTCATTGGGATAAAAACTGACGCCATTTCGGCAAAAAAATTCCTATTTTAACGCTAAAGATAAAAAAACCCGTTTACCAGAAATATTGATGCTCATGTCCTTAAACTTGGCATATCTGTAGAACAGGTCATTTAAAGATAATCGAGTTAAGGAAAACAGTATTATGATGTCATTGGGATCCGAAATGACGTCAATTTGCTGGATCGATATTTCCTTCAAATCTGGTCAGCTTTTTGTCCCTAGTAACCATATATTACCTTAGCAACACCTTGGTTACCACTTAATAATACATGTAATAAATAATTATATACCCAATACAACATACAAAAAAAACAATACCCCCAGCAAAGTATAAAATTTTTCCAAAAAATTTTTCTTTCATCAGAAGCAACAAGAAAAGTTGGAATAGTTACAAAATTTCAGCACTTAATCACATGTGTATCTAAAGTTATGTCTAGTCATAAAGTGGGCTTGCCAACATGTTTAAATTTAAATGTTTACCTTATCAGCCTTTTTCTTGCGTCTAAAAATAAATTTATGAGAAGTAATACACATAACAGAAATACAGAAGACAATAATCCTTTTAATAACAAGACTTCACATTCATTTTTTCGTTACTTAACAGTGTTAAAGTGCGATATGCAGGCTACGGATTGATATATCATAAAAATGCTTATTTCAGCACGTTGACACTGGGAACGAGAAAGCGGCAGCGAGCATGCCTCCCGTTTTTTGCCCATAAACGTTTTTAAGAAGGTAATTAATACCTATAGAAAGATTTGAAAGTCATTGTTGTTGCTTACACCGGCTTTATATAAAATAAGCTTACATGTTTTTATGAAAAATTTTGAAAGAATGTAACTAGCTAGCTAGTTCAAAATATTTAAAGCTTTTTTTATTAGAAAGTTTGAGTAACTCTGTTAACACTGGTAACATAGAATTTAACAAATACAGCTTTTCGTGTTCTCTCTGTTTTCTAGTCAAAACAAACTTTCGATTTTCTGATATTTAATCAATTATACAGATGTAGCTTATTTTACCGCCAAAAATAATTTTATAAAATAAAAGTATAAAAGTATCAAATTCATCAAAAAAAGTAATTATTTATAAGCAGATTGTCTAGACGTCTATGTAGTTCTAAAGTGTGTATAATTTTTTGAACCTTGACCTTTAGAGTGGTCCGTTCATTACACGCTATCCTTAGGAAATGGCGGTGATTGAGTTTATTGAATCGTTTAGTAGCGCCTTTAAAGATATATGTGGTTATAATAAAGGCAAAGCAAAAAATGAATCAGCTGCTTTTTTCACGAACGTGCTTTATCGCGGGAAGTACCCCAAGACACATAAGCTGAGACGAAGAAAACACCACGTATTAACAAGCAAAAAATAATAGATATACAAAAGGCGGGAAGGCTTTTTGTCAATCTTACTCCTTAATAAAGAAATTTCTAGGCAGAGAAAATAATTAAAGCGAGCTGAACCTTCACAGCTAGTTTTTAGCGATACATGGTATAGATAAAACAAGAATAAAAATATAAGTAAATACCTTTTAATACAAACCACAGCAATAATGAGTAGTACAATTATGAAAGCCCCTGCGCCAATAACATACCACCATTTTCTCTCAAGGATTTCTTCGTCATCCTTCTTAACGGGTTTATGTGTAGTCAAGGTGGTGGTGTTAGTTTGTATAACAGAAGATGTTGCTACGTAAGAAAGTGTAGCGTTTGTGTGGGGTTGGATTCTTGTTGACACGACATTTCTTGATCCTTTTTCCAACGATTTTGTAACATTTGAAGTAACTGACTTGGATAATAGTACTGTGGAAGAATGTTCTCCCGATGACGTTGCAACTTCAGTTAATTTACTAGTAGGAGAGATTTCTGGCTTTTGGGAGTGCGAAGTATCAATTTTCGTAACAACACTGCCAGGTAAAGTACTACGTTGATTTGAAAACAAACTCAAACTAGTTAACTTGAAATTCGTTTGAGAAGCTTTACTAGTAGGAGAAGCATATAAAGGTGTTATATTACGTGATGTTATAGCCGAATTAATAGCAGTTAAAGTAAAAATAATGGTGTACGTTTGCATAGGTATAGAAGCTAAACTATTTTTAGGAGCCATTAAACTTGTTAAAGTTACGTTACGTAAATGAAGACTAATCGTTGAATCAAGATAAACTTTCTGCGTGGGAGTTAAGTAAATATTTTGTGTTGACAACGTTCTCTTTGACACATACTTCAAGTTTACACTTTTTGTGGGCGTTACGTAAATCTTTTGTGTTGACCGCGCTCCATTCTTTGACTTAATTTTCAAGTTTATACTTCTTGTGGGCGTTACGTAAATCTTTTGTGTTGACCACGCTCCATTCTTTGACTTAATTTTCAAGTTTATACTTCTTGTGGGCGTTACGTAAATCTTTTGTGTTGACGGCGTTCCATACTTTGACACGTTTTTCAAGTTTATACTGCTTGTGGGTGTTACGTAAAGTTCTAGTATTGATAGCGTTCTGGTATTTGACGTGTTCTGCAAATCACTACTTGTTATAAAATTACATTTTGCAATTAACACCACTACCGACAGCAAGAAGTGGACCAAACTCATCTTCTATTAAACCAAGTGCTTGTTTACTTTTTAGACTTTATTTTCCAACTTTCTAATTTTTCTTTCTGTAATTATACTCTACATATGTATTACCTGCGTTAACAATGGTTTCAGTTGATATAAGCCAGTAATTAAAATCCTATTTTAAAGAAAGTAAATATTCAAAAGATTAGGTAGATAAAAATGCATAGAATTCCAATTAGAAGAAAGCTTAATAGCTTCCTATCTAACACAATCAATAGCAGACGAACAGAAAACAATAGTAGTCTGAGATGTAAGAAATAGTTTATACGAAAACATTATCAACTGATAGCTATTTACAACCAGTTCATACGGGAAATACGCAGCGTTTATTAGCTAAAATACCTTAACACGGGCTTTATACCGCACAGTATACCTATCACCTCATAGCAACCATAATGGTAGCTATTACTGTAAAAAAATAACATTGCCGAGAATCGTTAAAACGTTAAAACTGAGGACCTAACCTTAGTTAGCGTATATGTAATTTTTTCTCGTGTCATAGACAAAGTAGTTTATATTTTATGAATTCTCACAATGTAATATTTTACTGGATAAAACGTAGTACCACAAAATCTAGCAAAATGAGCTTGCAAAGGAAGGCGGTGGTATTTTAATATAGCACGCTTGTTATATTTGTTAACCGTTCGTTAACACAGAGATAAAGCAAAAGAGTATAGTTTGACACCCATCTATTTCAGGAAAATACCATTCAACATCGGCCCGTCGACAAGAGCGTTAATCAATCAGAATCCCGGTGATATTATTACGTTTGAAAGAGTATTAAAGAGGTCTGGGTATTGAAAAGTGTATATCTTGAAAGCGACTTTTAAACTGTAGTTAATCATTTGAAAGATTACACTTCAGGTTTAATTTATAGTCACAATAAGAAGTCTAGTGAGTATTACCATGCAAATTGATCTCTATAAACTATGTTGTGTTTACTGTGATGGTTTTTTTACAATAAATAACTCGACATGCATTTTCTCTATCAGAGTAGAAGTAACGAAGAGACGACCAGAAAGAATGGAGTCTAGTCACACGGGAATAGCAAAGTGTTTTTATTTACCTTTCAAGAAACATTGACTAATTTGAATTCACCCTACAAAATGCAAATTTCGTTAACTTAAACTTCTTATCCACTGGCTAGTAACAAAACATATTTGTAAATCATCTACATAGCATATTCAACGTAGCACTTCACTCGCACTCTAAAGCATAACTCTGGCACAGTTTAAGAAATATAAACATGGAAGAACGACACAATAAGTTAATCTCATTCTCTCTCTTGTTGAGTTGTGGCATGCCATCGCTCTATTAACCAGTTAATTCTGTTTTGCTATGTCAAGTTGTTATTTTATTTGTATTGCTCTTTCTACATTTTATTTTGTTTAATCTGCCAGCCAAAGATACACTCTTTCATGCACGATTCTTAAAAAGCGAAACAAGGCTTTGCTAACAAAGACAAGAAAAGAGGGAAACAAAAAGATATAAGGAAAGGGTCGCCTGATATACTGCTCATCTGCCTCTTTTTTGGCAAACAAAATGTTTAAACGCCTTTTTGGATGCAATGTTTTATACGACAGTACGAGTTGCAATCCACAAAATACGAATCAATTATTATTTAACAACTCGGTCTGGGCAAATGAAAAAAAGGAATTGAGTAAATATATAAAAAAGGAAAAAGAAGCAAACAAACAAACAAGAAAGCAAAAAAAAGCGAAAAAATACGAAAATAAAAAAATCAAATAAAATAACAAACAAACAAACAAAAACCAACGAAGATTTCTAAGATCTCTAATACTTATGTATATTAAGTTGTTTCATTCTTTTTGATACTACCATTCCAGTTACCTGAACAACGTACGCGTCTTTCTAAGTAGCCAGTAAACATGCAACAGGCCAGCAAAGACTTAGAACTTAAACTCAAGTTTTGGTAACCTTATATTAACAACGTGCCATGTCAATTTAATGCATCATCTTTAATACTTTCTTTCAGTTGCTCACAAGAAACATATGGAAACTGATACTGGAAGTATAATTACAAAAGACTAGGCTATAATTACAAAGGACTCCGGGAATCTTGCCGGAGTTGTGTGTATATGATCAGCTAATACCAAAATAGAGTTTCATATATGTGTATACTTGAAAATTTAACGCGTTGCTTATAACGAAATTTCTTTTAAGGTTATCGCCGAATTTTATGTGCGCCTTGTCCTAGAGTGGAAACCTAACTGTGTAGATTCAATACACTAAAGTAAGAATCATTAAAAATGAAGTTTAAAGAATGTATTAGACTTTTGTTTCTTTATAATGTTAATTATTTTTTCAATTGATTTGTCTTTCAGCTATGGAAGTTTCTGCTTATTGTTTAACTGCAGATATATTAATATGATTAAGGAAAAAAGCTGTCTGATTTCAATGTTTAACAAAAAAAGAGGTTGGAAACTGACAGAACACGTAGCACTGTCAAATTAACGCGACATTAAAACATATTTATTTTCAATGAAAGTAGTGGATTAATTAATACGGATGAGACAAAAATAGTCATCAATCAATTACATGCTTTCTATAACAAAATTAATATATCTCAAGTGTAGAAACGTTTTTAAGTTTCCCTACATAGATTTTTCTAGGATGCTCTACAAAATTGCTAGAATAACGAAGTAAGAAAACAACCATTACAAATTTTATTCGAGTTTCTTATTTATAAATGTTCACATGATTTTGGGAGTAATGAAGCATATTCCGGTATTAATTTCATTTCGGCCTAAAACACAATTTATCCAAAATAAAACTTTATGAATGTTCAAAAAGTACACCGATATAAAAAACTTCATGTAAGCATAACAAAATGTCATTGGAATTTGGAATGTTTTTTCGGGTCATTCAAAATATACCTAAATGACTAAGAACTAATTAAAGAACTTATCAATTACTTTCCTAAAAAAGATCGCACACTGGGAACACATGCATATTCTTTATTCTACCCTATAGTGAATGAGAAATGGACAAAAATCTTTTACTTTTAACAGAGATCTATATATTAATCCTTTGTGATGTATAGTATTTTCTAGAAGATATGCATTTACAAAAGCGCTGAGTGTGATAAAAGAACTTATAGTATTCCGCAGTATTCCGAAGTTTCAGTATTATGCTGAGAAATAATTTTTTATAAGAATGCTCGTGTAAATTACTTTCATGCCGTGCCCAAAATCACTCCGGCTCAGTTTCGAAATATTCCGGTTCAGTCTCCATGTATTCCGGTTCGTCATTAATAGAAAGTCGTGCATTGCAGATGCGTTCTATTTTGTTTATTAATTGTGAAACGTGTTTCTGTTTTGGTAATGCCATTAAATCTTCTCTAGCTGTATTTGTGTTTTTAGGAAGAAAGTGATTTGATGTTTCAAGTGTAGTATATTCACTTCTTGTATTTTCTGTTGATAGTTCTGAATATGTACTTTCAGTATTTTCGTTAGATGTATAGTTTGGTGTAATGTCTTTACTAAAGCCAGTGTAGTTTCCTTTTGAACTCGCTTTTTCTAGATTACAATATTCGTCTGATTGAAAATCATTCGTAAGCCCAGTGTATGTATTTTCTCTCTGTAGTTCAGTATACGAATCTGTCGAGCAGTTCTTGATGACGAGACCTTCATAGTTATTGTCTCCCTAAAAAAAACAACCAGTTGAATATATCGACGGCCTATCCAGCCTAGTTCTTATCGCCTACATAGCCTTGTTTCTATCAGAGAAAGAAGCATTTAGATACTTTATCAATACAAAATACAACGCTAAAAAACAGTTATATGACGCTGTAGACAAAGGGAAATTAATTACTGATTTAAATTTTTCCCTTAATGTCAGAAAATTCGAAAAAAGGTTAGATACAAATAGGTGACAGAAATTGTCTTTGTCATAAAAATAACCGTCGACCTACATCGTTAAAAACACTTATTTTCAACTGTCAAAAGAGGATGGGGATATTCTACAGTTCACAGCTAAATGACAAACAATATTGCTAAAAGCACAAGTATTCGTGCTATTAAGAGTAACTATTATGCAAAACACAGTTTGTAAATAAAAAGAAATCGAAACGGTATAGTCAAAATCCTTACCGAATCAGTCATAGCCTTTAAGTCATACCTTTCCTTTTTTCGACCTGAATGAATCAAAAATGCCATCCAGCGGTCAACAATACACAGGGAAGAAAACATAGAGTAGTTTTGGCTCACTAAAATCTTACCAAAGTCTTTCTCATACGGATAATCATATAGACGTGCACTTAACCCATGTTGGTGCTGAATATCATGTGTTGGGTTAGTCTTATCATTGTTTTTATTTTGATTTGTTATGGTAATTGATTGCTTTTCGCTGTTGAAATTGACTTGGGCGTTGTCCTGCTTGATCTAGTAAGAAAATTAATAATATTTTGCAGACGTGTGTTATGGTGATTTTTTGTTCACTTAATAAAAAAAATATGGAATGGCTTGACGTCTAATTTTTATATTTGTAGAAGAACTACTTTGTTCATCACTAACATGCTGCCTGGCAGTGTGCGGAATTCGATCCGCGGTCCCCAGAACTGGGAGCCGCAGACGAACCCACTACACTACGCGTGGCATTATGTTAGTGATGAACTCAGATTATCCGGATGGTGTGTATACATAGGTGAATATTAATCATAGCACATCCGCACATTCTAATTTTTAATTTTTAAAGTGCAAAAATACATCATTTTATTGGGTTTAGTTTATATTATCTGAATTAAAAAATACAACGTGTTTTTCTTTTGCGTAATATTACACATTTCCTCTCATAAAATTTAGCATGTTTCCCTGTCATTTTATATGGGATTGCTTATAAGAGACTGTCTTTACATGTGAAACAAAAACAGACAAGTACTTGTAATTTATTTTTGTCAATTTTTGTAATTTATTTTTGTCAATTTATCTTTTAATAAATTTCGACAGTTTATGGTCTCTGTAATCTATATTGCAATACTCGCCGTGTGTCTGTTTGTCTCTGAGCCAAAGTGTTAGTTGCAAGTAGCGACGGACAAATCCCCATAGATTTTTCCAAGGGTCAACAACTAGTTTACAGAGTAAAATTTAATCAATTGTAAATGTGAAAAAAACCAGAACAGTGCAATAATTAAATATTTTGCCAATGAAAATTAACACTCTCTACAAATCCGGGAAAAATCTATGCAAAAGGCCGAGTTTTTGGTTTGTCAAAGGTGTAGGCCAAATAACCTGCGTCAAAATTCTTTTCGATCTAACCAGGTAACCTAAGATCCGAAATCCCGATTCAGAACAATCATTGAGAAGTCAGATTTGACAAGTTCGGAGTAGCTACGTGTTTCCTTAGAAACGGCTTTCCCATTTGCTTGTGGTTACGTTGTTTGAAATTCCGTTATTCAGGCAATACAAGCGTTAACATATCAGTGACGTGATGAATATGTTAAGCCAGCAAGCGGGATATGTAAAGAAAATGCATGCCTGGGAAAATGAACTGTTAAATTTACAGATAAAACAAGGGAAATTTATTCTTATTTAGGCAAGTATCTCTTATTTAATGATACAATTTGAAGAATTCAAATCATAGTTTAATGAAGACGCTCTGTTTACTTTTTTTTAGAAACATTTGGGCTGCATAAAATGGTGCCTGTTTGCTTGATGGATGAGCTTATTGCCGGATTTAAAATGTTTTAATTGTGTATGCAGGATACCTTTTGAAACAAAATTTCAAATGGTTTACGCAGGTTAGACTTTCTATTATAACAGGCAAGTGTAACCAGGGTATTCACATTAAAATAGAGCTTATTTTAGCATCTTTAACATAACCTTACAGTGAGCGGGATTAGGCCCGAAATCGTCAAAAATGGAAGCCGGTTTTTGCTCACTTCTTCTTCCAAACGTTCATGTATTTGTAAATGTGACTAACATATTGCTACACTTAAGCCACGGGGAAATGAAACAATTTTTCAGGCGATGTTAACAAAATTAATTTTGTTACTATCGCCCGAAAATTTTATTGTGTCGCCACATCTGTGCAACATTAATAATTCAGCAAAATAAATTCAGCAAAATTGCTGCATTGTGATTGGCCGCGCGTAAAAGTGTTGAATTTTTGTACAAGTGGCGTGACGGAGCATATTCATACGCATAACCTTCTTTGTTGTTGCTGATAACATCTTTTTGTTACTCGCAACATTTTTTGTTGCCGGTAACAAGATACAAAATCAAATCAAATCGATTTGATTTTTTAATTTGTTACTGGCAACAAAAATATTGTGAGCACCAAAAAGCTTCTCTGACGACACAAGTTACCATTTTTAGGCGATAGAAATCTATATTATAATACTTGTATACATCTGTCCGTCAGTCAGTCTGTCTGTCTGTCTGTCACGTAAAATGGTACCTTAGTTGCGCAAGTAGCGAGACGCACGTAATGCGGTATAAAAAGGACAGGCAGACCCGTGGATGTTTCCACGGGTCACCGACTAGTTAACATAAATTTGTTACTATCGCCTGAAAATATTGTCTCGTGTCCCCGTTGCTTCAGAGCAATAAATAATTTTGTGCTAATTATATAAGTAGTTCGAAGAATTTCGAATGTAAAATCATACCTTCTTTAATCTGCACCTAAAATTGAAATCAAAAACTGCATGAAAAACAAAAGTAAAACACTTTGAGACATTTCATTTGCTGTAGTTTCCATTAAACAAGTTATTAAATCTACTTAATCAAAAGGTCATATTTCGTCATTGAATATTTTCGTTTATTCTCTCCAGTAATAGCTAGAAAAAATCTATGGTGTATGCCACACCACCACCTGTAGAATCATTTGTTAGATACCTAGTTGAAAAATAATATTAATATAAAAAATACTAAAATAAAAACAGATAAACGCAAAAAGTAAATCTCCTAGTGATGTTAAACAAATAGAAAGCAGTAACTTCGTTTGCGGACTTACTTTACTATAATGAGAAAAAGTATAATCAAGGCAACAATTATCCCACTTAATACGGCAATGAGAATGTAAACATCATTTTCCTCATTCGTTGATTGCTTGGAATACTCATTTGTAGTTGCAGATGGTGGATCATTCGTGGGCAACGTCTTTACTTTGTCTATAATAGAATTTACGTCAAGAATGCGCTTGTAGTAGTCGCATGGCAATTCTTTAAAAAAAATACTTAAAGCAGACACAGACATCTTTTATGTTTCTTATTTCAGAACTGTGTCTTTGTCAAATTACATTAGTTAGCTACTGTTAGTATTTCAACAATTCAACATTTTTTTATAGGTGCATTGTGCAAACGCTGACTCCAAATGGGCGGTTTAAAGCTTTGTAACATGAAATGAATTAAAGGAAATTTCTAAATGTTTTTCTTTATACTCACACTTGAACTCTCCTTCAGCTTTCAAGAGCAGACAATCTTTGTATCTTACGTTACAAGACGCTAAAACTTTCAATAGAGCACCGGCCAATAACTGGTCAGATTTGGGTGTAATGGAAACTGCAAATGTTCTAGAACGATGTGGTGGGCCCTGCAAAAAAAGATAATGCTACGCATATCTCATAAACAGAATAGTAACAATAATAACATTTTTACTAAAAAATAATTGTGATAAGCCATAAAACTGTTCAGCAATGCTGTCTAACTTCCCGTGGACAAAATAGAAGTTAATATTATTTGTAAGTCTTTATAGTAAAATATATTTTGCGGTAAAGAAATCGTTATATGATAGTCAATACTATAGTATTGGTTATCATATAACGATTTCTTTTCTGCCTTTCTAGTGACCTTCTGGAGAGGTGCTAGCGAGAATGTGACTTACTAGGGGCTTCGGTGTTGGTGCTATCTTGACTTGCGCCTTGATCATTTGCCATCCCTGCTGTGTGCTTTTCCATATAAGAACATCAGTTTGGCAATACGTTTTACCGGTCGATATTAATTGACCTTTTGCTATCCATGCCTTTCCTTGCTTCTTTAATAAAGGGACTAAATTTCCTAGGCGACTTTTACATTCTAAATTAAAACACACATTATACTATGTAGTCGTTAGCCTGTGGAAAAATCCACGGGTTCGCCCGTCGCAGCTAAGCTACCATTTTGCGTGACAGACAGGCGGACGGACGGACAGACGTATACGGGCATTATATTATATTATGTATACTTGAATACAAGAGATAATATAGCAATGAAGACTTGTCAATATTATAGTTTCTGTTTAGGTTCGTCTCCATGTGGCGGCATATTTCGCTACAGTGCAAGAAGCTCAAAAGTTTTCTGCTAAAATGCAGTGATCATTTTCTGTTGTGTTTTAAATTTTTACCTAAATGTTAAAAGTAACGTGACAGCTGCAGTAAACAGGTAATTATTTTAAGCTTGCTATCGCAAAAATGCAGGGATATTTGGTCTAAGAAAAATCTCTCTGTGTATAAAACATATTTGGAGGTGCTAGTAACTTTCGCAAAAATATCTCGTGTTGTCGACCAGTAGGAAACTTTTTAAAGCATTTAAAATTATATCTTGCTGTTTTCCAAACCGTTGTAAATAAAGCATCAAATGTGGTTCTCGACTCCCACTCGCCATAGTCATCTTAAATTATTAAAACTCTATGTCGGCAAAAGTAGTATGAATTCAACTTTGTTGTTGAGCTCAAGCGCATGTCTGGAGCACAAAAAATGTCTTAACAAGCAGATATTTTGTCAGATTGGACCTGCGCTAACCGCATGCTGTTTTAGTTGTTTTGCGCTATAGGGCATACTAAATGAAAACTAGCCTTT
The DNA here is from genome assembly GCF_029227915.1 of Hydractinia symbiolongicarpus. NCBI lineage: Eukaryota > Metazoa > Cnidaria > Hydrozoa > Anthoathecata > Hydractiniidae > Hydractinia > Hydractinia symbiolongicarpus. The sequence goes on from NC_079887.1 coordinate 13,257,681, forward strand.
CTGATGACGCAATAAACGTTAGTCTGTTGGTGATGCACAAAGCTGCTCGACTTTTCTCTAAAAGTAAGTTTTTTTCGAGATATAGCTATGAATACATCAGGAATGAAAAGACAATAACTTTGCTTTAGAAAAAAATGTCACATTTTTTAAGCGGAGCTTTATTTCAAAAAAGATGGCAATAAGTAATTTGACGTTTTCGTGAAAATGTTGCTGCCTGAAGGTGAATGTAACAAGTCGAGGGTGTATTTTTTAATTTTAATTTAGAGTTGTTTTTTGTCCTTTTTGGAATTCCTTATAACAAAGTATCATCATTCGGAATATCATCTTTTAGAAGGGATACTTTCAAATGAAAATATATCTCGTAATGCTGAGATATTTGAAATATACTCAGCGTGCGCCAAAAGGGTTACCGCATCCTTAAAAACCAAAGATAAATATTTAACAAAATTCTTACTAAAAAGCAATTTTTTAGCGCAAAAATATATTATTAAAAATGGAAGATACCTGGTGCAATTTCTTGTCGTGAAGAACAACGAAACTTGTCATTTACGGTAAAAAAAGTCCATTTGATAAAACTTTGACAGACACATTTATTACGATCAGACGTGGATTTAGATGCATCAAAATTTAAGCAGTTTTCATTAGTAATAACATGGTCATGTAAGTTTCTTCCGGCTGTTATTTCTGTCGTGGTAGCCATGTTTTTGTTTGGAGTCAGTCCATATATTAAAAGAAAAAGAATCATATCTTTCACAATGATGTTACAAAGTATAAATTTCCCGCTTTCTTTTATGCGTTGCTTTACGCTCTCTCTCGTATATCACTTTCATAACGTTCCATGTTTACTTTCAATGTTTGTCTAGAATGTTTTTTCTTTTTAAAAAGTGTTTACTTTGCAGAGCTAGGTCAAAACTTGTTGTTCTCTATTTATGGTTATAATAGGTTTATTTCTTACGAGAATGCAATTTTGTTTACATTTCGGCTTTAATCAGCTTTACTTTTAACACAAAAACATTTTTCAAGAGAAAGTCTATTTTTCTCATGTCAAGGACGTGCTCAACTCCATCTATAGTAGATTTTTTGGGTATCAAATAACTTCGGGGGCTAGCAAATGGTCCAATGACTTTTTCATGAACATTGATTCAGATATCGTATAGCAATAAATAAAAAGATTGGCAGGAATTTTTAGGTACGATGTCATCGATTTTATAGGAACACTTGTTTTATTGGAGACTACTAAGAAATATGACAACTGGTTCCCATGCAATTCTTCTTTCCTAATGGTAGCTTTCCAACTGAAAAAAATACAATCTGTAATCTTGGACAAAAATATTGAGACAAAGGCAGTTTTTCCTCATTATTCAAGCATGGATAAAAGTGTCAAACAGTCAATACACGCGTTGAAATGCTGCTAGTCACATTCTTTAGCACGCTCGCACACCAAAATGAATTTACACTGGGACCTACAAAGGCTCCAAAATTCGTGAAACACATTTTAAGAGTTTGGACTTACCAAATTACCTAAGATCCTAAGTCCACTTTGAACATTGACAAGTGAACTTTGACAAGTTCGAAATGTGTGAATCCAATATAGTAATATCCTATGAAACTACTTGTGGTGGCGAACTTCGAAATTAGCTGTCTTGTCTCAACATATTTTGACCAAGATTGTGGATGCTTTCATTTAGCAATAAGATTGTGCTGGCAACATCATAAATTGAGACTTTTAATTTCTTTAATATAAGCATACAAACAGAATAATAACAGGAGATACTAGATTTAGACCTGTTGAAGCTGTATTTTGAGTTATAACGAAAAAAGGCAGGTGGTGGTGAAATCCTGCCCCAGCACCAATGACACTAAAGACACAAACTTTTTTAGAATAAAGGTACTTTTAATACAAATAATGACTCAAATGTGGAATTTAGTCTTTTATTATTGATTCTATAAATGTTCCTTCAGAAAGTGGAAGAATTCCTCAATAAAATGATTTTCATTCACGAGTTTACGACATTTAGCACTTTCCATAATGAAAGAAGCATTAAAGAAGCATTAACTACCATTACACACACTTTCAAACTAGCCTGTAATCCTCCACCTGTTGTGCTATTTAAGGGCCACCGACCCCTCTGTAAATTTTTGAACTTATTGTTTATTCAATATGAAATTTTGACAAATATTGCCAGGACTTTACGTCACAACGTGGTCAAAAGAATTCAGAAGAATTTAGCATTTTTTCCCCGGACCTTACGTCACAACGTGGTCAAAAGAATTCAGAAGAATTTAGTATTTTTTCCAAAGATGTAATTAAACATACGGCAATGCGAAAAAAATAGCTTAAATGTTAGATTGTAAAACATTTCAATAATTGCTTAGAATGAATTTTTAAATAGAAGACCGAATAAAAATTTTGTAGAAACATTTTAATAGGTGGTTTGCCGCAATCATTATCCATCTCGCATTTTTCATCAAAGTTTGCACGTCATAAATAGTTCAAACACTATGCCCCTTTCTACAAACACCTATTCATACCCCGGGTGTTAATGTTTTACCTAAGTTAGGCCCAATTACTGCCTAAGAAATTATCAGATTTGTTTGTTTGTTAAGGCTTTTATGAGTTTGGTGCCTTGTGAAATTGCCTATCTTGGTCTGAAACAGTTAAGAGTATTCTTCTAACCAAGAATGCACATTACAAACGCTGCATTCTATAAAAAAGGTAACTCAATTATTGTTGGACTCTTTGTTCAATTGACGCCTCAGTAAGCTAATGAATTATAGCTAAAAAGGAAAAATGTTACTTAGAGTGTTACATAATACTTAAATTAACTATTTTCATTGCTAGAAATATATGCCAAAATGTACATCTCCAAAAACGGAAATATAAATAAAAAAATGCTAACGTCAGCAAAATTTGTCGGTGACACTGATATTTTGTAGCGTGATATTTAATTTTAATGTAAAAGACATCATTTGTACAAAGATTTAGACTTGGTTACGCCGATTTCTACATACACGAATATCAAGTTAACCCAGGTTCATCTTAGGGAAAATGTCGATTCGCTTTAGCGTCAGCGGATTTTAAAAGCTTTGAATAAGACTTTGAAGTAGGATGAAAAACAATTTAAAAGTCATTTGGGTCTTCAACTTAAAACGGCTAAAAAGACCGCCGGTATAACCCCGCTGCGAATAATGGATATTTCTTTTGCAACATGGCTAACTTTGGTTAGGCGCAGGAACATATCTAGTCAAGTGAATAAAGAATTATGTGTCAAGTCAAAAGGCAAAGATTTGATTTTAGCAACCGTTTCCGATATTGGAAGCATTGGAAATATTGGGGGCAAATACATTTGCAATCTCGGTATTCTAAAACCAACATGTATCCCCTGGGTTTGGACTGAATCAGCCCCTTCCCCCCACACTATCAGCAAATTTTACGTTTTTTCTTGTAAAAGATTTACTCCAGTTTTCTCTGCTTTGAATAAAAATAATGTTTAACGAAATGTTTAGTCGCAGTAAATTTTTAGCACTGTAACCGTGTCATTGGTAGGAAAAAGTTCTTCGGATCTATTAAAATAAATTAAATGCCTGAGTGAATGATCGCTTAGTTTGGGCGTCAAAACGTACTAATAAAATAAAAATTAGAAAATCCTTGTTCATTTATCTGATTTGTTCTTTCAAATAAGATGACAAATGAAATTGTCTTTTTATTTCTTTAGACCAATTAATTATATTGATAATTCCAATGTTTATAAATTGTGCGGGTTGCTTTTCGTGCAAGCAAAGTTAAAAGCCACTGATGTTTTGTTAAACTAGTATTCACATTTCAAACTGTTGGTTGAAAAAACTATGGAAGCTAGTGTTACTTCTATGTTAAGAAGTAGTTTTAATAGCGTAAAAATTAACCATATTCTAAGCTTCCATTAACCATACTATTAATATTTGACATCAACTTCAAGAATTTTATTAACTCTATTTGTCCTCAGCCCCTGTTTAACTTTTTCCATAACTCTTTTACGTGCTTAAAATTACACTTTGATATTTTCTCACATTTCCTAACTTTTATTTAGCTTTTTGGAAAATGTGACGAAGTGTTGCCATGGCAACTAATATTTGAACAGAGTTTCGGTAATTATTTTTTATAAAAATGTTTTTATTACCTTTAGGGTACTCCTTAGTACATTGGAATCGCGCCCATAAGCAGACACCATCGGTGCAAAAAATAAAATTGTCCACTTTATAAAAGAAATCTATGATTTATAGAGCTTTTGTCAAAATAATTATAGAATTTTGGCCGAAAAATGTTCTTAAAAGTTTACCTTACGAGGAATGCATATGAAGAGGCAATGTATTTGGACATTAAACATTATCCATAACAAAAAGTAGGCTATGAAAGATAAAAAAGTATTCTTTAATTGACGACTATTTGCGATTCTTAACTGAAAGAATTCTTTCTTGTGATTGTTGACAATGTGTCTTGGGTGTTCGTATCAAGTACCACTGTCCGTCTTATAGCGCTGTTCTCTTTAGCGGTATTCCACAGCTTCTATTCATACATTATTTTGTTTGTTTGTCACGTTAGTTTGACTAAATATCAAGCAGTTATACAAATATTTTGCAAGTCTAAGCCCATTTGTACCCATTTCCGTAATTTTGACGTCATTAGTAAAAACGCAAAGATCTGCATTCTTTTTTGACGTAATTGTTAGGCTTGGGCAACACTTATGGAAGAGTTTGTGTTAATTGAAAAACTACTTAAGAAATTACAGAGGTGGTAAGGCAAATCGGGCCAGCCTCTCCAGCATTGAGAATCCCAAAAATAGCCCAGCAGAAAAAGAGTTAAAAAATTTTATTAAAGAAGCTACGAAAGAAACGATTTAATGGCGTGTAATAAAGGGACCACTCAATAGGTCAAGGTCCTAGAAGTTATACACAATTTAGAACAATATAGACATGTAGACAACCTGTTTAAGAATAATTAATTTTTGATGATAAATTTGCTACTTTTCAATTTTTATTTTCTACAATAAAAAAAAATTCTGCAGTTTTTTTTTTGGCAGTAAAATAAGCTACGGTCTGTAAATATATTAAGTATCAGTAAATCGAAAGTTCGCTTTGACGAGGGAACAGAGACAACACGAGGAGCTGTGTTACTACCTCTGAAAAGATTTCAAAGCCATATTGTTGCTTAGACTGGCGTTATGTACAATCAAATTTTAAGTTTCTATACAAAATTTTAAAGGATATAGCTAACTATCTAGTCGAAGGTTTTGGCGTTTATTTTATTACAAAGTTTGAGTTAAAAGCAAGGACCACTGCCATTAGCTCGATTTTCGTGCAAGTCACTAGATTTAAAATCAACAGCCGTTTCGTAGCCCCTTTAAAATCACTTTTTACTTGATGGAGGAGACGAGTCGCAGAGGTACTGTCATAACACGAAAAGAAGATTGGGATGATGATTATTTTTATCTTTAGTAAAGACAACTAATCAACACTCTTTTTAAAACATACGTTAACGTCATTTGTACATAGCCTTCATGCCAATAAATACTAAATCCATTCTTTCTTCGTATTCAATCCTCCGCGACTGTTTCCACATATACTGGTTCAGACACCAATTTATTCTCCGTGTCAGCTTCTATCTCTGTTTCAAAGTACAGCGGTTCTATTAATCCATCATTTTGCAATGATGTTTGTACGCTGTTGCAGTAAGACAGCTGTGCATAATCTTCATCAAAGACTCCATTTTTATCTATCTCTTTATAAATCTCTTCTTCTTTCGCCTAAAGTGTTAGTATGATTTTGGTTGATTTATTGATTTCATTGGTTAATTACTTTAGAGAAATGAAAATGCGAATTGCGAATTTTACCTTTTCACCCTTTTTATATTGTAAATGAGAAACCATCTGCAAATCTAAATAGAGTTCATAATATGAAAGCAACAACAACAAAGACTATAATAACAGCAAAAACAGTAAAAACAAAAAAATAAACCAGCAAACAAACAAACAAAACGAATAATGACAATAAATCCAGTAAACACAATCTTACCTGCTGTAGCATAATTATCAGATGCATAATTATTTGTTTTTAAGCTTCGCTGATTATTATTATCCACGCAACTTGGATTCTTTACCGTAGAATTTGACGGCTAGGAAGTGAAATTATTATGTGTTGGAAAATATAAAGAGATTTGATCTTGTGCATTAAAATTGCAATCAGAGCGTTATTAACAATTAATCTTTTTAGGAAAGTTGAAATTCTTAACAGGAATAAAGAATCGACAGAAAACAGACTATTTTACATTAGTTTGTAACATCTAAGCTTTGGTAACATCACTTTTTTCAAAAAGCAACTGGTTCTGTTATGAAAAACTTTGAGTAACTTTTGGTACTCAGTTTTGTATATAGGCAACAATTTTTTGATCCGGATTAACATATTCAATATTTCCTGATAATTTGCCAAAGGAATGACTAAATTATTTGATTTCAGGATCAATATTTATGTTAGCATGTAAATTTCCAACACCAAGTACAACTGCCTGTATGAGTAGTCAAACATTGATTCAGATTTTTTCTCAACATAAAAAAAGTGTTGCCATGGCAACATTTTGGCAAATTTCAAAAAAAAACCAAATAGGGTTAAACCTGCGTATATATCATACAGAATTGTATGTGAAGATAAAGTGTAATGTTAGCATCTTTTATTTCGCTTTTCTCAATCGGAGAAAACTTAATTTATTTTCTGCACATCCCAAAATTATTTGCATCGGTATATACGACTCTTATTACGCTTTTGGGTCCGAAAGCTTCCAGCAGATAAAACTAATTGACATGTGACTGTTTGTTTTACATCGTCACTGTAAAACATCTTTAATCACTCACTTATCCTTATTTTCTAATCGATACAGCAAGACCTGATTTACATTAAGCAGCGAAACAAATATGCAATAAGTACGTTAATTAATTTTACCTTATAATTAGTACAATCAAAATTAGTACAACAATTACAACCATAGCGCATGCGCTTCCAATGATAATACTGTTGCTATTTCCATTTGAGTTTTCTTTCAATGTCATGGCTGATTTTGTTGTGATCTGTGTCGAAGTCGTTGTTGAAATTGGTGTTGAAGTTTTTGCTGTTATTGTTGTGTAATCTAAAAAATTGATAAATCCGTGCAAATGTTCCTAGAATATAGCTTGTTGTAGAAACGGTTTGATAATGTTCTAAATCCAATCTACTTAAAAGATGATCATTTATTCAATAATTACTTACAAGTATATGTTCCAAATTTTTTATATACGTAGCAATCAGCTGAAATAACATGTGTTGAAGGATTTTTTCGCTTGCCACAAAGTAATTTAACCAATCTTCCTTTAATATTATTCAATTTTCCATTGAGCTAAACAGAATTCATTTTTACTACTTCGACATAACCAGATGACATTTTGAGGAATGTCAATGAGACATTTATGTAATTAAAATAGGAAAATGCCTTTAATCCAAAATAAGACATTTTGGACGCAGAGTATGAAATTACCTACGTTTAGAGCGCAATAAGTACTTTAATAATTAGATCTTTGTTCTTTTATCATTTGGTTGACTATTTTAATGAAAATTAAATACCCAAATATTAAGTCCTTCTCCATCAAAATGTTCTTCAATATGAATATTCACCCAACTTTGGGCAATGCTATTCCATGCCAATAGTGAATAATGTTGACAATCTTCAATGTCACCATATATTTTTTGAGAGTTCAAGACATCTTTTTTACATTCTAACATCAAGAAGAAATGCATTCATAATTTAAAGTAATATCATCTCATCAAGAGGGGAGTTTATTCTAGAAGTTTTCAAGCAGCATCTTACACACTGACTGAGATAAAAAGTACGTTCCATCGATGACAGAGGTAACTGTCGAAATGGTAGCCTAGAATAAATTCCCTTGTTTATGACGTTTTAAGATATTTTTCAATGACAATTCGTGGCAGTGTTTTTAAAATAATGAAAGGAAAACTTAGATTAGAGAATAACTTAATAATTCAAAAACATAATGGCATAGTAGGTACCTGGTGAGATTTTTGAACGTCTAAAGCAACCAGCTGTACCATTAACAATATGAAACGTCCTGTCTCTACTGCTGCATTTACATAGACCGTTTGACCTTCCCCACACCGTGTTACTAAGTTGATCACATTCCGACTTGTTTACATTTTGTATTACATCTCTGTATTTTCTAGAAACCTTTAGACATTCGACAACATATAACAAGAATATAACGCTCATGTAAATACTTGAATTTTTTACCAACTTCATCTTACCATCTACTAACATGTATTTATGTTTTTTAATTAAAGTGATATGAATCAATATTCTTTCTAGATAACTTTCACAACTATAGAAAATACTTTTTATTTATTAAAAAGGAATTTACTGAATAAAATGGATCAATTTTTGTAATTACTTAAGAAGTAATTACTTTTGTTTGGAGGTTTGGTTTAATTGTGTATTCTGCGTATTAGATTTCCAGAACGGAAAGTAAAACTTGTTTGCTAAGTATGTTAAGAACTTTCGTCGCAAGCATAATCTCACCCCACACGCAATTTCGAGAGTAGAGGTACCAGCCAACTAAAAAAGTACCTCAAGTGTAGAAAACTTCTGACAATCAATGTTACGCAATATACGAAAATATATTCAAATAGAGAAGACAAAAATGTAAAAAAATACTCTATAAAAATTATTATAACGCATATTATTATATACCCGTAAGCAAAAACAGCCATTGAATAAATAATCGTATTCCACGCGTATTATTCAATGCTTGTGACGTAACAATAGTTTTGAGAAAACATTCGTAAACGCATGTTTTGATTTTATCCTTTCCGCCTCATTAATTTTTATCGTAATTAACTGTGATTGGTTGTTTCTTAGTGGTCCGTTTTCTGATTGGTCGATTTCCAAACACGTGAAATGGCGGGAACTTTTTTGTCGAGAAAATTCTTTTTACAAAAACATCAAAACAAAGAAATCGAAACAAAAATGAATCGCTTCACTATAAAATGAAACGAAAACAAAACAAACACAAAACAAAATAAGTAATATTAATTATAACAATCTCTTTTGGGTATATAATAAAACATATATACAATAGGTAAACATAGGTTATTGGATTTATTAACCCGAGGTGATTTATACTCAACGACGCGCAGCGTCGTTGAATATAAATCACCTCGGGTTAATAAATCTCAATAACCTATGTTTACCTATTGTATATCTACTTATTAACCAACTTAAGAGTTGGCAAACGACAATTTAAACGTCCAACTATTAATATAGCCATGTATGAATCTATTTATAAGCTTTATGGGAATTCTTAGGATATATTGTATGTTATTATTTGTTTGCCACATTAGTGTGACTAAATACCAAGCAGTTATTCAGATATTTTGCAAAGCTTAAATTTAAATTAATTTTTACGATGATATTATTACCAAAAATGCTGACATCAGCATTTTTTTGTCCAAATTGTTACTCCCACCAAGGAGCCCTCAAATAGCCTAGCGGAATTAATTTTTTATCGCACACAAATATAAGTAACCGTACGATCTTTGTCCGTTGGGCCTTAAAATGTTTAATTCTCAATTTTTTTATTTGCATGACTCAACAAGGTTTAACATTTTTGCAATTCCTATATGACCCACAGTGGCAGATTTAGGGTATGTCAAGCTAGTCGGGTGGACGTGCTTAATTTTCGTCAAAAGCCTTGTTGTTGCAATTTCAAAATAGTATTTTTCTTATAAACAAAAATCTTTCCGGGTCTCTTATAATGCGCCGGATTGAATTTATATAGAATTTTTACACTTAATACACACGTGCATATGTTATATAGTTGAGCGCATATTCATCAATGATATGGCGTAATACTTAAGAAACTTCTTAATTATCCTGCGACTAACTTCGCATGTTGTTTTATTAGGGGGCACACAATTCAGTTATCTATATTGTAATAGCCAAATACGTCTGTCTGTCTGTCACGCAAAATGGTAGCTTAGCTGCGCGAGTAGAAAGACGCACGCAATGTGGTATAAAAAGGACGGGCGAATCCTGGATTTTTCACGGGATAACGACTAGTTTGCTTTAACTCACCGTAAAAATTGTCGCATATACCCCCTTATTTAATCTCGATGTACTTCGACTTACTTGTTATTACAGGGGGTAAAAAATATAAATAATGGTAACATGTGACCGTAAAAGGCATAAGACAACCCCTGTAATTGTGACATAAGTACGTCAAAGTACGTCGAGGATATTCATTAAGGGGTAGTGACTTGGGAAATACCGCTAAAAGTCGTTAGAAACAAACAAACTTCGTCGTACAGTAGTTTTTCGCAACAAAAATAAAATAACAACATATTTACTTTTGAAGATTTGTTATCAAGGTAATAAAATATCAAAGAACTAAGAACTTGACAAAAATTTGTGCAATTACCCCCTGATAAATTTATTGCGACTTACTTGTGAACAGATTTCCATGCTGAACTGAAAATGAAACTTTAAAGCCGTCGCATGCGTGGTGTGCGTACAAAGTTATTTGTCAGCTGAAGAAAGAAAACGCATGATGTTTTTTATTAAAGCTTTGCTTTTAGTTAGGTTGGATAAAGAAAGTTGTTGTGCCTGGTACTGTGCATTTTCGAATTAAAAGCAGATTTGAATTGGAATAAGCTGCTTTTTTTAAATCAACAATTTTAGCTTCAAAGAATGGTTTACTTTACAAGACCTCGAAATATATTATTTTCTGGTGAACTTTGTTTCTTGATGGACGGTGTTATAGGTTGAAGCAGATTTAGTATTGTTTACAATGCGTTTTTAGCTAGTTAGAATGCAGATAACTTGTGCAGAAACACTTCAATACCATTTTTGAACTAGTAAGATAAAAAATCACTGAATTTTTGTTACTTATATAAAAACGGAAAATGGCTTATTCACATAAAAAATGTAATTTATACTTTATAAAATATAATTTATGTTCTGTTGCATAAATTATATTCTGCTTTTTTTTCGCACACAGGCTTTCATATAACAGTACTCGTCTTCTGCTTGTCACAAGTCTACTAAAATATGCTCTCCAGTGTAGAGTGTTCCATATGGTATACAAAAATTTGTAGTTTTTAAAAAAGCCTCCTGGATAGAGGGTTAAAATACTCAAGATTTTTTTCAAAGCGTGCAAAAATTTTGGCCTCAACACACAGGGTTGTGTAAACCGCTTTATGAAACGTCAAAGTAAACTGGCTTTAAATCTCAGTATAAAAGTGGCTAATATATAGACCTTTCCCTGCTTGCTTTTTCTCATCTTAGTTTTAATGTATTTTTTAAATGGGATTTTATGCGCTTAGTAAAAAACGCCCTTTAACGCCTTGCGTACTTTTAACGCCCATTTTCTAGTGACTTTGTAAAAAAATGAACTAACTTGTTTAAATTTCTGTATCCGCCCCTGATCCATTTGCAGATTTTCTGTGTGTAACACATCTTGCAGGCAAAGATAAGCATCTCCTGACTTTTCTTAATTTTTATTTAGGCCTGTGATGTAAAAGAAAGAAAATAAATGCACTTCATAGAAGAGTACCATTGCATATTGGGTCCAGGGTAAATTGAATTCAAAAACGGCCAAAACCTAGTACAAGTGTGTAAAACTGTAAGAGTGTTGTAATGTGGAATTTGTTATCTACGTATGGACCATATATATTGTCACCAGGTGGGTACTTCGGTATTGCTGAGGAGGTATATGGTACCAAGAATTAAAACACACCACTACAGAAAGGACAATTCTGATCCCACTGACGTATATGTTCTTGTTTCTTCATCTACATCATCCTTCTATTCATTTTCAATATTCTACAGACGTTTCTAATTTAATGACACCTGCGTTAAAATTTCCAATGCAACGGGTCTTTATATTGTTATTGTTAAATTAAGAACTATATTGCATATATGACGACATTATAGAAAAACAACATCAATAAAGTCAATTTTGCATGAAACAAGTATAACAGATATAACAGGACTATGGCATTAGTACCATGTGAGCAAATTAAATTACAATATAATGTAACATAAATTAAATGTGGAAAATAGCCTAGTAGTATGTGATGCGGTATTTCTGATCCCAATAACGTCATCAAATTATTCTCTTAGCTGGAATAGGTTTGCATTAAGACATTCCACAATTTATGTTTCATCACCCAATCGAAAATAGCTCGGGTTATATGGCCTGGGGGTACTTTATTCCCTTCTCCCCTTCCGTGCACAAAAGGATAAAAGGCATAAAGTGAAGGCTCAAAGAGGAACACAGCACAAGGAAATGTAACCTGTTTTGATATATTTATCATTCACTTTGCAGTCTATCAAACTCACTTCCAGTGAATTTGGCTCATATTGCATACTCTCAAACTCACTAACATAGTTAAGGCGTAGAAGCAGTTACACTTTCAAAAAAATATGTCTATGTCCTAGCTGAATCTAGAGTCTCCCTATTTTATTACAGCTGGAACATGTAGCTGTTGTGGACTCGATAGGCAATGTCTTTTTTTTGCAAGCAGAAGGTTGACTATTACTTAATAGGTCCCTTATTGCTACAATACCCAATTTAATTGGTCACTGTCATCGATATTTGGAACAGATAGTATGTCATTTTTCCTTTTTTTAAATGCAGTTTTCACTATTGCAATATATTGCATGCAATATTGTACAATTAATTGCAGTAACTGGCGTACAATTCTGTACAATTCTATACAAGAAGGATAGAATTAATTTACACTTTTATTTCGATAAAGAAAACAAAAGACATATTCAATTCTTTTAAAATAGCTTCAACAAGAAACTATGCTACCAGTTTCTTAGTGAAGTTACGACATATTATACATCGTGGTTATATCTGTTCAATATCCTCTACAAAAATAGGCAATATTGTAGCAGTGAAAACTACCATTTAAATACAGAAATGATCTCCAGAAGAACTAGTTGTATAAGTGTTATATCTATCGTCGCCATTTTGTGTTGTAAGGCGCGAAATGGTAAAAACTCGTTATAGTGTCAAAGAACTAATACTTAAAATTTTGAGTGTCAAGTCCACATCATGCAATTAACAAATCACATAGTCAAATTAAAAGTACGCATAACAATTTCGCATCTTACAACTAAAATAACGCATCATTGTTGGACTTTGTGTGTGTCTATAAAATACTACATTAGCCATAAGACAAGAGTCACAATATATGTATATGTGTATGTACTATGTATATATGTATATATAAATAGCATTTTTAGGGCGTTCCTTTCTTGCTCATACTGCCACAGTTATTTCATCGTAGAGCTTGTGTTCTTTACAATTCGTATTTTACATTTCCAGAATGTTCTTTTTACACATATTATACTTTTTGAAAGATATGTTGTGTTTATTAAAATCGTTGTTTTTAGCATACTAGATTTCTGCACAATTTTATAACCCTCCCATTTACGCCCCCCCCCCCTGTCGAAAACGCCCCCCCCCCCCCATTTTGACAAATAAGCCCCCGCGGGCTAAATCGATCATTTAGGGTATATGAAAAATTCACATTGCATAAGGAATAGAACGTATAAAAATTTCGCATCGTATACAAAGACAAACTAATCGTATGAGGAAAAATTTGCATCATTTGGTGACATTTATAGCGTAAAAACTGCTTTTCATTTTTTCATAAATGCAGAATATATAATCGTTATCTGCAGTGCGGCTTATATATATATATTTAGAAGAAAGTTGGTACATCCAACCTCTCGGGGACATAATAAATAAAGAAAAGAGATGAAACTAAGAAACGAAATGAGATATTAATAAAGTTTTTCTCAACTATAGCTGTTTCATCGGGGTTTGGTATTATAATCGTGTTTAATCTCACTGTGGAAACAGCATTATATGTATACATAATATCAGACATTATACAATAACATCTATATTCTCTTTGCGTTACTTTAACACTTTAAAATTATGATACTTTCTCATTACTTCCAACATTCATTCCTCCGATATTGTTTCCACATATACGGGTTCATATTTATTTGACAGAACATTCTCACTATTTCCTTCAGTCTCTATCTCTGTTTCAAAATAACGGCTCATCTAATTGTCACCCCTACGTAATTCACCCCTTTGTTGTTTTACCATAACTGTGCATAATCTTCAACACTGATGTCTTTTGTGTCTAACTCCTTATATGTCTCTTCTTCAGTTACCTAAAAATGTAAGAATTCACATGCTACAAACTAAAACACACGGACTTTTTTTATTTAAATTGTAACAGCTTTATCAATGAAAAGTACAAGATCAACTTCGTCAAGACGTTAAAATACAAAACAATGGAGAATATGTTTAAATCGATCTTTCTTCTATTATGATTATAATGTCATCAAAAAAAATACTAAGGAATCAATATTCTAAAAATTTGTTGTACACCTATCATTTGAAACTTATATTTTCAATTAATTTTATATCGATCAAACGAATTATTACTTGCCACATTATATTGTGGCTTGGAAACCATCTGCATATCTAAATACCGATTTCGTATATATTTTAAAGTTGAACTACAATCGTACACAATAATAAAACTTCCAAAAGACATTTACGCTTAAGAATTAATTAAATTTTGGGATGCATTCGGTCCAAATTCTTAAATCCATATTTTTTATTCTTTGGTAGGCCGAGACAACATTAAATTTGCGAGATGAAGAATTGTGAAAGGTTTTTTTTATTAATATTCTCCTGGATTGTCCACTCAATATTGTAACAGAAAGATGTACCTAGTTTGGCATAGTCATAGTCATTTGATGGTGCACTTGGTTGATTACTGATAACATATCCAGCATTTGTTGCAGCGGGAGTTGGAGACTAAGAGTTGAAGTTTAAAACTTTAAGTTACTACAATCCAGCTTTAAATTTGTAAGAAAAAATGCTTAATTTCAAAGAAATATTGACGAGCAGTTATTTACAGTCTTTTTATACCCTGCCTGAAATTCAAAGATGTCAAGGTTTACTTTTTAATGTTCACAATATACTTAGCAGCTTAAGTTATTTGGTTACTTCCGAAACGTCAAACTGTGATAATTCTTGCTGAAATTAGCATAACCTGTTTTCTCGATTTTTTAGAACTTGAGGGACGTCCAATTATTTGTTCCATAATGCAACATCGCAGAAACTGCCACTAGCGCCGTTTCAACGTTCCCCAACCACCTTACATATCTACCTAGGTACAATTTCCGCAGTCTTTTAGCTGCAGAGCATTTGTCAGAGTGCTATTTTGCCATTTCCAAAAATAGCCAAAAAAGTGCCACTTTGCAAATAATTAAGAACAGAATTAAAGATAGAACATTTGTAAAGGTAGTAAAGGGGATATATTTCGTAACGTTGTATTTCTGATCCGGTCTTACTGCAATTGCCATTGCCTAACAGTGGCAATTCGTCGTTAAATTACGATACTTAAGCATGTACCGACCTTATTTTTAGGTACTCTTTTCCTCCTAAAAATAAAAATAACAAAATAATAAGAACAATAACAAAAAAACGTAAGCATCTTTATTTATATCTCAATGGTCATTCTTCATATAAACCAGTAAATCCAATCTGAATGTCGTGGTTAAGCAAATTTTTGTAAAATTAAACCATAAAAATTAAACCTTTATACAGAAAGCAAGGTCGAAAGGTTTGCAGAAGATGTAATTGTGTGAAATGATCTTTAAGCAACAGATATGCACATTATTGGGTGTATAACAAAGAGTATCTACTGTTATTTATACTTCTTCTTAATACCTTATCGGTAAAAAAAATGTCGGTAAATGGTCACCCTCAGTGACTATCTATTTTTACGTTTTATATAGACTAGTCACTTTTACTGATTCTTTTACCTGATCCTAGAAAATGGAACAAAGGTATGACTCAATAGCATGGTGGGTAAAAAGAAAAATCGGCTTTTCCCTGATAATTTCCATCAATTTTTGCATACATATCGGTCAATATACACAGTAAAAGCTTGACGAAGTCGACTAAAGACAATGCTGATGACAGCGAACCGTATTGTAAAAAATGCAGTTGGTTTGTTCTTTGTTTCTTTAACTTAACCGATTGTTGTTCAATGTCTTCAGTTAAATCATAGGTTTATATGTCACGGATACTGAACCTATATGTCCATCAAAAAAATTACCGATTAAGCATTTTACACTGCTTATGCCATACCTTATTTAGAACATTAAGATCCAAAATGCTTCAAAATGATGAGGGTACAAGAGTACCCTTTGTATTTTTTAATTTTTCTAGGTAGAAAAATTTTGTTAGCAAAAATGTAACATTGGTCAAATATTACATTTTAACTGACTATTCTTTTGCAAGCCAACATTATTTCTTCCGTCTAAAACCTTTTATCAACCTATTTCACCGATCTTTTTCTAAATGTTTTTCTATTCACTCACACTTGAACTCTCCTTCAGCTTTTAAGAGCAGACAATCTTTGTGTCTTACGTCACAAGACGCTAAAACTTTCAATAGAGCACCGGCCAATAACTGGTAAGATTTGGGTGTAATGGAAACTGCAAATGTTCTAGAACGATGTGGTGGGCCCTGCAAAAAAAGATAATGCTATGCATATCTCATAACTAGAATAGTAACAATAATAACATTCTTAGTTAAAAATGATTGTGATAAGCCATAAAACTGTTCAGATATGCTGTCTATCGTGGACAAAATAGATATTAATATTAGCTGTTATTCTTTACAGTAAAATATTATTAGTTATTAAATAGCGATTTCTTTGCTGCCTTTCTAGTGACCTTCTGGAGAGGTGCTAGCGAGAATGTGACTTACTAGGGGCTTCGGTGTTGGTGCTATCTTGACTTGCGCCTTGATCATTTGCCATCCATGCTGTGTGCTTTTCCATATAAGAACATCAGTTTGGCAATACGTTTTACCGGTCGATATTAATTGACCTTTTGCTATCCATGCCTTTCCTTGCTTCTTTAATAAAGGGACTGAATTTCCTAGGCGACTTTTACATTCTAAATTAAAACACACATTATATTATGTAGTCGTTAGCCCGTGGAAAAATCCACGGTTCGCCCGTCGCAGCTAAGCTACCATTTTGCGTGGCAGACGTGTACGGGCATTATATTATATTATGTATACTTGAATACAAGAGATAATATAGCAATGAAGACTTGTCAATATTATAGTTTCTGTTTAGGTTCGTCTGTCGGCAAAAGTAGTATGAATTCAACTTTGTCGTTAAGCTCAAGTGCATGTCTGAAGCACAAAAAGTGTCTTAACAAGCAGATATTTTGTCAGATTGCGCCTGCGAACTGCATGCTGTTTTAGTTGTTTTCCACTATAGGGCGTACTAAATGAAAACGAGCCTTTCTGATGTCGCAATAAACGTTAGTGAATTGGTGATGCACAAAGCCGCTCAACTTTTTTCTAAAAATAAGTTTTTTTCGAGATATGGCGATGATTACATCATGAGCGAATAAACCGTAACTTATACTCGAGAGAAAAATTGTCACATTAAGTAAACGGAGCGTTGTTTCAAAAAAAATGGCGCAAAGCAATGGAGATCTGAATAAGAGCTATTTGATGTTTTGGTGAAAAATTGATACCTTACGGCATCAGCGCTAAGTCGGGGGTGTATGTTTTCTTTTTTATTTTTTTTTCCTTTTTGGAACTCCTTATAATTAGGTATCACATATCATTCTGCAGAGAATTGAGTCATCTTTAAAAAGATATACTTTCAAACGAAAAAATATCTCGTAATGCGGTGATATTGAAAATATACTCAGCGTGTGCCAAAAGGGGTTACCGCATCCTTAAATACCAAAGATAAATATTTAACAAAATTCTTACTAAAAAGCAATTTTTTTGAAAAAAAATACATTTTAAATTCATTAAAAAAATGATACCTGGCGCAATTTCATGTCGTGAGGAACAACGAAACTTGTCATTTACGGTAAAGAAAGTCCATTTGATAAAACTTTGACAGACACATTTATTACGATCAGACGTGGATTTAGATGCATCAAAATTTAAGCAGTTTTCATTAGTAATAACATGGTCATGTAAGTTTCTTCCGGCTGTTATTTCTGTCGTGGTAGCCATGTTTTTGTTTGAAGTCAATCCATATAATAAAAGAAAAAGAATCATATCTTTCACAATGATGTTACAAAGTATAAATTTCCCGCTTTCTTTTATGCGTTGCTTTACGCTCTCTCTCGTATATCACTTTCATAACGTTCCATGTTTACTGTCAATGTTTGTCTAGAATGTTTTTTCTTTTTAAAAAGTGTTTACTTTGCAGAGCTAGGTCAAAACTTGTTGTTCTCTATTTATGGTTATAATAGGTTTATTTCTTACGAGAATGCAATTTTGTTTACATTTCGGCTTTAATCAGCTTTACTTTTAACACAAAAACATTTTTCAAGAGAAAGTCTATTTTTCTCATGTCAAGGACGTGCTCAACTCCATCTATAGTAGATTTTTTGGGTATCAAATAACTTCGGGGGCTAGCAAATGGTCCAATGACTTTTTCATGAACATTGATTCAGATATCGTATAGCAATAAATAAAAAGATTGGCGGGAATTTTTAGGTACGATGTCATCGATTTTATAGGAACACTTGTTTTATTGGAGACTACTAAGAAATATGACAACTGGTTCCTATGCAATTCTTCTTTCCTAATGGTAGCTTTCCAACTGAAAAAAATTCAATCTCTAATCTTGGACAAAAATATTGAGACAAAGGCAGTTTTTCCTCATTATTCAAGCATGGATAAAAGTGTCAAACAGTCAATACACGCGTTGAAATGCTGCTAGTCACATTCTTTAGCACGCTCGCACACCAAAATGAATTTACACTGGGACCTACAAAGGCTCCAAAATACGTGAAAAATGACCATGTTGACGTCAGTAGCACTTAGCACATTTCAAGAGTTTGGACTTACCAAATTACCTAAGATCCTAAGTTCACTTTGAACATTGACAAGTGAACTTTGACAAGTTCGAAATGTGTGAATCCAATATAGTAATATCCTATGAAACTACTTGTGGTGGCGAACTTCGAAATTATCTGTCTTGTCTCAACATATTTTGACCAAGAATGTGGATGCTTTCATTTAGCAATAAGAACATACAAACAGAATAATATTAGAAGATACTAAGTTTAGCCCTGTTGAAGCTGAATTTTGAGTTATAACGAAAAAAGAAAAGTGGTGGTGGAATCCTCCGCCAGCATCAATTACACTAAAGACACGAACTTCTTTAGAATAAAGGTACTTTTAATACAAATAATGACTCAAATGTGGAATTTAGTCTTTTATTATTGATTCTATAAATGTTCCTTCAGAAAGTGGAAGAATTCCTCAATAAAACGATTTTCATTCACGAGTTTGCGACATTTACCACTCTCCATAATGAAAGAAGCATTGAAGAAGCATTAACTACCATTACACACACTTTCAAACTAGCCTGTAATCCTCTACCTGTTGTGCTATTTAAGGGCCACCGACCCCTCTGTAAATTTTTGAACTTATTGTTTATTCAATATGAAATTCTGACAAATATTGTCCGGACTTAACGTCACAACGTGTTTAAAAGAACTCAGAAGAATTTAGCATTTTTTCCCCGGACCTTACGTCACAACGTGGTCAAAAGAATTCAGAAGAATTTAGTATTTTTTCCAAAGATGTAATTAAACATACGGCAATGGGAAAAAAATAGCTTAAATGTTAGATTGTAAAAACATTTCAATAATTGCTTAGAATGAATTATTAAATCGAAGACCGAATAAAAATTTTGTAGAAACATTTTAATAGGTGGTTTGCCGCAATCATTATCCATCTCGCATTTTTCATCAAAGTTTGCACGTCATAAATAGTTCAAACACTATGCCCCTTTCTACAAACACCTATTCATACCCCGGGTGTTAATGTTTTACCTAAGTTAGGCCCAATTACTGCCTAAGAAATTATCAGATTTGTTTGTTTGGGCTTTTATGAGTTTGGTGCCTTGTGAAATTGCCTATCTTGGTCTGAAACAGTTAAGAGTATTCTTCTAACCAAGAATGCACATTATAAACGCTGCATTCTATAAAAAAGGTAACTCAATTATTGTTGGACTCTTTGTTCAATTGACGCCTCAGTAAGCTAATGAATTATAGCTAAAAAGGAAAAATGTTACTTAGAGTGTCACATAATACTTAAGTTAACTATTTTCATTGCTAGAAATATATGCCAAAATGTACATCTCCAAAAACGGAAATATAAATAAAAAATGCTAACGTCAGCAAAATTTGTCGGTGACACTGATATTTTGTGGCGTGATTTTTAATTTTAATGTAAAAGACATCATTTGTACAAAAATTTAGACTTGGTTACGCCGATTTCTACATACACGAATAGCAAGTTAACCCAGGTTCATCTTAGGGAAAATGTCAATTCGCTTTAGCGTCAGCGGGTTTTAAAAGCTTTGAATAAGACTTTGAAGTAGGATGAAAAACAATATAAAAGTCATTTGGGTCTTCAACTTAAAACGGCTAAAAAGACCGCCGGTATAACCACATAACCCTGCTGCGAGTAATGGATATTTCTTTTGTAACATGGCTAACTTTGGTTAGGTGCAGGAGCATATTAGTCAAGTGAATAAAGAATTATGTGTCAAGTTAAAAGGCAAAGATTTGATTTTAGCAACCGTTTCCGATATTGCAAGCATTGGAAATATTGGGGGCAAATACATTTGCAATCTCGGTATTCTAAAACCAACATGTATTCCCTGGGTTTGGACTGAATCAGCCCCTTCCCCCCACACTATCAGCATTACGTTTTTTCTTGTAAAAGATTTACTCCAGTTTTCTCTGCTTTGAATAAAAATAATGTTTAACGAAATGTTTAGTCGCAGTAAATTTTAGCACTGTAACCGTGTCATTGGTGGGAAAAAGTTCTTCGGATCTATTAAAATAAATTAAATGCCTGAGTGAATGATCGCTTAGTTGGGCGTCAAAACGTACTAATAAAATAAAAATTAGAAAATCCTTGTTCATTTATCTGATTTGTTCTTTCAAATAACATAACAAATGAAATTGTCTTTTTATTTCTTTAGACCAATTAATTATATTGATAATTCCAATGTTTATAAATTGTGCGGGTTGCTTTTCGTGCAAGCAAAGTTAAAAGCCACTGATGTTTTGTTAAACTAGTATTTACATCTCAAACTGTTGGTTGAAAAAAATATGGAAGTTAGTGTCGAAAAGTTAGTCCTCAGCCCCTGATTAACTTTCTCCATAATTCTTTTACGGGCTTAAAATTACACTGTGATATTTTCTTACATTTCCTAACTTTTATTTAGCTTTTTGGAAAATGTGACAAAGTGTTGCCATGGCAACTAATATTTGAACAGAGTGAAAAGTTTCGGTAATTTTTTTTTATAAAAATGTTTTTATTAGCTTTAGGGTACTCCTTAGTACATTGGAATCGCGCCCATAAGCAGACACCATCGGTGCAAAAAATAAAATTGTCCACTTTATAAAATAAACCTATGATTTATAGAGCTTTTGTCAAAATAATTATAGAATTTTGGCCGAAAAATGTTCTTAAAAGTTTACCTTACGAGGAATGCATATGAAGAGGCAATGTATTTGGACATTAAACATTATCCATAACAAAAAGTAGGCTATGAAAGATAAAAAAGTATTTTTTAATTGACGACTATTTGCGATTCTTAACTAAAAGAATTCTTTCTTGTGACTGTTGACAATGTATCTTGGGTGTTCGTATTAAGTACCACAGTCCGTCTTTTAGAGCTGTTCTCTTTAGCGGTATTCCACTGCTTCTATTCATACATTATTTTGTTTGTTTGTCACGTTAGTTTGACTAAATATCAAGCAGTTATACAAATATTTTGCAAGTCTAAGCCCATTTGTACCCATTTCCGTAATTTTGACGTCATTAGTAAAAACGCAAAGATAAAAAAAAAAAAAAAAAAAAAAGACGTGGCAGATCGTCGAAAAAACTTGTCAAAAAAAAAAAAAAAAAAGATCTGCAATCTTTTTTGACGTAATTGTTAGGCTTGGGCAACACTTATGGAAGAGTTTGTGTTAATTGAAAAACTACTTAAGAAATTACAGAGGTGGTAAGGCGAATCGGGCCAGCCTCTCCAGCATTGAGAATACCAAAAATAACCCAGCAGAAATAGAGTTACGAAAGAAGCGATTTAATGGCGTGTGATAAACGGACCACTCAATAGGTCAAGGTCCTAGAAGTTATACACAATTTAGAACAATATAGATATGTAGACAACCTGTTTATGAATAATTAATTTTTGATGATAAATTTGCTACTCTTCAGTATTTTTTTGGCAGTAAAATAAGCTACAGTCTGTAAATATATTAAGTATCAGTAAATCGAAAGTTCGCTTTGACGAGGGAACAGAGACAACACGAGGAGCTGTGTTACTACCTCTGAAAAGATTTCAAAGCCATATTGTTGCTTAGACTGGCGTTGTGTACAATCAAATTTTAAGTTTCTATACAAAATTTTAAAGGATATAGCTAACTATCTAGTCGAAGGTTTTGGCGTTTATTTTATTACAAAGTTTGAGTTAAAAGCAAGGACCACTGCCATTAGCTCGATTTTCGTGCAAGTCACTAGATTTAAAATCAACAGCCGTTTCGTAGCCCCTTTAAAATCACTTTTTACTTGATGGAGGAGACGAGTCGCAGAGGTACTGTCATAACACGAAAAGAAGATTGGGATGATGATTATTTTTATCTTTAGTAAAGACAACTAATCAACACTCTTTTTAAAACATACGTTAACGTCATTTGTACATAGCCTTCATGCCAATAAATACTAAATCCATTCTTTCTTCGTATTCAATCCTCCGGGACTGTTTCCACATATACTGGTTCAGACACCAATTTATTCTCCGTGTCAGCTTCTATCGCTGTTTCAAAGTACAGCGGTTCATTTAATCCATCATTTTGCAATGATGTTTGTACGCTGTTGCAGTAAGACAGCTGTGCATAATCTTCATCAAAGACTCCATTTTTATCTATCTCTTTATAAATCTCTTCTTCTTTCGCCTAAATTGTTAGTATGATTTTGGTTGATTTATTGATTTCATTGGTTAATTACTTTATAGAAATGAAAATGCGAATTGCGAATTTTACCTTTTCACCCTTTTTATATTGTAAATGAGAAACCATCTGCAAATCTAAATAGAGTTCATAATATGAAAGCAACAACAACAAAGACTATAATAACAGCAAAAACAGTAAAAACAAACAAATAAACCAGCAAACAAACAAACAAAACGAATAATGACAATAAATTCAGTAAACACAATCTTACCTGCTGTAGCATAATTATCAGATGCATAATTATTTGTTTTCAAGCTTCCCTGATTATTATTATCCACGCAACTTGGACTCTTTACCGTAGAATTTGACGGCTAGGAAGTGAAATTTTTAAAAAAAGATTATAGCAATTAAGGCTACGCTAATTATACTTACTGTTTATGAGCGAAACAACTACATTTCGTGATGTTCAAATATCTATTAAAACAATGTCTACCACATTAGGATGATTTCCGCAAAAACGCAAAGCTAATGTTGAAGCTGCTTAAATAGCAATAAAATAATTTAGCTTTTTGAGAAAACACACCGTTCTGTTGGCTTTCTTCCACCTAGAAATAAAAATTAATAACTGAATAATCATGTGTTGGAAAATATAAAGAGATTTGATCTTGTGCATTAAAATTGCAATCAGAGCGTTATTAACAATTAATCTTTTTAGGAAAGTTGAAATTCTTAACAGGAATAAAGAATCGACAGAAAACAGACTATTTTACATTAGTTTGTAACATCTAAGCTTTGGTAACATCACTTTTTTCAAAAAGCAACTGGTTCTGTTATGAAAAATTTTGAGTAACTTTTGGTACTCAGTTTTGTATATAGGCAACAATTTTTTGATCCGGATTAACATATTCAATATTTCCTGATAATTTGCCAAAGGAATGACTAAATTATTTGAATTCAGGATCAATATTTATGTTAGCATGTAAATTTCCAACACCAAGTACAACTGCCTGTATCAGTAGTCAAACATTGATTTAGATTTTTTCTCAACATAAAAAAAGTGTTGCCATGGCAACATTTTGGCAAATTTCCAAAAAAAAACAAATAGGGTTAAACCTGCGTATATATCATACAGAATTGTATGTGAAGATAAAGTGTAATGTTAGCATCTTTTATTTCGCTTTTCTCAATCGAAGAAAACTTAATTTATTTTCTGCACATTCCACAATTATTTGCATCGGTATATACGACTCTTATTACGCTTTTGGGTCCGAAAGCTTCCAGCAGATAAAACTAATTGACATGTGACTGTTTGTTTTACATCGTCACTGTAAAACACCTTTAATCACTCACTTATCCTTATTTTCTAATCGATACAGCAAGACCTGATTTACATTAAGTAGCGAAACAAATATGCAATAAGTACGTTAATTAATTTTACCTTACAATTAATACAATCAAAATTAGTACAACAATTACAACCATAGCGCATGCGCTTCCAATGATAATACTGTTGCTATTTCCATTTGAGTTTTCTTTCAATGTCATTGCTGATTTTGTTGTGATCTGTTTCGAAGTCGTTGTTGAAATTGGTGTTGAAGTTTTTGCTGTTATTGTTGTGTAATCTAAAAAATTGATAAATCCGTGCAAATGTTCCTAGAATATAGCTTGTTGTAGAAACGGTTTGATAATGTTCTAAATCCAATCTACTTAAAAGATGATCATTTATTCAATAATTACTTACAAGTATATGTTCCAAATTTTTTATATACGTAGCAATCAGCTGAAATAACATGTGTTGAAGGATTTTTTCGCTTGCCACAAAGTAATTTAACCAATCTTCCTTTAATATTATTCAATTTTCCATTGAGCTAAACAGAATTCATTTTTACTACTTCGACATAACCAGATGACATTTTGAGGAATGTCAATGAGACATTTATGTAATTAAAATAGGAAAATGCCTATAATCCAAAATAAGACATTTTAGACGCAGAGTATGAAATTATCTACGTTTAGTGCGCAATAAGTACTTTAATTATTAGATCTTTGTTCTTTTATCATTTACTTGACTAGTTTAATGAAAATTAAATACCCAAATATTAAGTCCTTCTCCATCAAAATGTTCTTTAATATGAATATTCACCCAACTTTGGGCAATGCTATTCCATGCCAATAGTGAATAATGTTGACAATCTTCCATGTCGCGATATATTTTTTGAGACTTCAAGACATCTTTTTTACATCCTAACATCAAGAAGAAATGCATTCATAATTTAAAATAATATCATCTCATCAAGAGGGGAGTTTATTCCAGAAGTTGTCAAGCAGCATCTTACACACTGACTGAGATAAAAAGACAGAGGTAACTGTCAAAATGGTAGCCTAAAATAAATTCCCTTGTTTATGACGTTTTAAGATACTTTTCAATGACAATTCGTGGCAGTGTTTTTAAAATAATGAAAGGAAAACTTAGATTAGAGAATAACTAAATAATTCAAAAACATAATGGCATAGTAGGTACCTGGTGAGATTTTTGAACGTCTAAAGCAACCTGCTGTACCATTAACAATATGAAACGTCCTGTCTCTACTGCTGCATTTACATAGACCGTTTGACCTTCCCCACACCGTGTTACTAAGTTGATCACATTCCGACTTGTTTACATTTTGTATTACATCTCTGTATTTTCTAGAAACCTTTAGACATTCGACAACATATAACAAGAATATAACGCTCATGTAAATACTTGATTTTTTTACCAACTTCATCTTACCATCTACTAACATGTATTTATGTTTTTTAATTAAAGTGATATGAATCAATATTCTTTCTAGATAACTTTCACAACTATAGAAAATACTTTTTATTTATTAAAAAGGAATTTACTGAATAAAATGGATCAATTTTTGTAATTACTTAAGAAGTAATTACTTTTGTCCGTTTACGGGGGAGGTTTGGTTTAATTGTGTATTCTGCGTATTAGATTTCCAGAACGGAAAGTAAAACTTGTTTGCTAAGTATGTTAAGAACTTTCGTCGCAAGCATAATCTCACCCCACACGCAATTTCGAGAGTAGAGGTACCAGCCAACTAAAAAAGTACCTCAAGTGTAGAAAACTTCTGACAATCAATGTTACGCAATATACGAAAATATATTCAAATAGAGAAGACAAAAATGTAAAAAAATACTCTATAAAAATTATTATAACGCATATTATTATATACCCGTAAGCAAAAACAGCCATTGAATAAATAATCGTATTCCACCCGTATTATTCAATGCTTGTGACGTAACAATAGTTTTGACAAAACATTCGTAAACGCATGTTTTGATTTTATCCTTTCCGCCTCATTAATTTTTATCGTAATTAACTGTGATTGGTTGTTTCTTAGTGGTCCGTTTTCTGATTGGTCGATTTCCAAACACGTGAAATGGCGGGAACTTTTTTGTCGAGAAAATTCTTTTTACAAAAACATCAAAACAAAGAAATCGAAACAAAAATGAATCGCTTCACTATAAAATGAAACGAAAACAAAACAAACACAAAACAAAATAAGTAATATTAATTATAACAATCTCTTTTGGGTATATAATAAAAAATATATACAATAGGTAAACATAGGTTATTGGATTTATTAACCCGAGGTGATTTATACTCAACGACGCGCAGCGTCGTTGAATATAAATCACCTCGGGTTAATAAATCTCAATAACCTATGTTTACCTATTGTATATCTACTTATTAACCAACTTAAGAGTTGGCAAACGACAATTTAAACGTCCAACTATTAATATAGCCATGTATGAATCTATTTATAAGCTTTATGGGAATTCTTAGGATATATTGTATGTTATTTTTTGTTTGCCACATTAGTGTGACTAAATACCAAGCAGTTATTCAGATATTTTGCAAAGCTTAAATTTAAATTAATTTTTACGATGATATTATTACCAAAAATGCTGACATCAGCATTTTTTTGTCCA
Organism: Hydractinia symbiolongicarpus; assembly: GCF_029227915.1. Classification (NCBI taxonomy): domain Eukaryota; kingdom Metazoa; phylum Cnidaria; class Hydrozoa; order Anthoathecata; family Hydractiniidae; genus Hydractinia; species Hydractinia symbiolongicarpus. Next base: position 13,284,805 of record NC_079887.1, read on the forward strand.
AATTGTTACTAGAGGCCTCCCCTCAACACCAAGGAGCCCTCAAATAGCCTAGCGGAAATAATTTTATTATCGCACACAAATATAAGTAACCGTACGATCTTTGTCCGTTGGGCCTTAAAATGTTTAATTCTCAATTTTTTTATTTGCATGACTCAACAAGGTTTAACATTTTTGCAATTCCTATATGACCCACAGTGGCAGATTTAGGGTATGTCAAGCTAGTCGGGTGGACGTGCTTAATTTTCGTCAAAAGCCTTGTGGTTGCAATTTCAAAATAGTATTTTTCTTATAAACAAAAATCTTTCCGGGTCTCTTATAATGCGCCGGATTGAATTTATATAGAATTTTTACACTTAATACACACGTGCATATGTTATATAGTTGAGCGCATATTCATCAATGATATGGCGTAATACTTAAGAAACTGCTTAATTATCCTGCGACTAACTTCGCATGTTGTTTTATTAGGGGGCACACAATTCAGTTATCTATATTGTAATAGCCGAATACGTCTGTTTGTCTGTCACGCAAAATGGTAGCTTAGCTGCGCGAGTAGAAAGACGCACGCAATGTGGTATAAAAAGGACGGGCGAATCCTGGATTTTTCACGGGATAACGACTAGTTTGCTTTAACTCACCGTAAAAATTGTCGCATATACCCCCTTATTTAATCTCGATGTACTTCGACTTACTTGTTATTACAGGGGGTAAAAAATATAAATAATGGTAACATGTGACCGTAAAAGGCATAAGACAACCCCTGTAATTGTGACATAAGTACGTCAAAGTACGTCGAGGATATTCATTAAGGGGTAGTGACTTGGGAAATACCGCTAAAAGTCGTTAGAAACAAACAAACTTCGTCGTACAGTAGTTTTTCGCAACAAAAATAAAATAACAACATATTTACTTTTGAAGATTTGTTATCAAGGTAATAAAATATCAAAGAACTAAGAACTTGACAAAAATTTGTGCAATTACCCCCTGATAAATTTATTGCGACTTACTTGTGAACAGATTTCCATGCTGAACTGAAAATGAAACTTTAAAGCCGTCGCATGCGTGGTGTGCGTACAAAGTTATTTGTCAGCTGAAGAAAGAAAACGCATGATGTTTTTTATTAAAGCTTTGCTTTTAGTTAGGTTGGATAAAGAAAGTTGTTGTGCCTGGTACTGTGCATTTTCGAATTAAAAGCAGATTTGAATTGGAATAAGCTGCTTTTTTTAAATCAACAATTTTAGCTTCAAAGAATGGTTTACTTTACAAGACCTCGAAATATACTATTTTCTGGTGAACTTTGTTTCTTGATGGACGGTGTTATAGGTTGAAGCAGATTTAGTATTGTTTACAATGCGTTTTTAGCTAGTTAGAATGCAGATAACTTGTGCAGAAACACTTCAATACCATTTTTGAACTAGTAAGATAAAAAATCACTGAATTTTTGTTACTTATATAAAAACGGAAAATGCCTTATTCACATAAAAAATGTAATTTATACTTTATAAAATATAATTTATGTTCTGTTGCATAAATTATATTCTGCTTTTTTTCGCACACAGGCTTTCATATAACAGCACTCGTCTTCTGCTTGTCACAAATCTATTAAAATATGCTCTCCAGTTTAGAGTGTTCCATACGGTATACAAAAATTTGTAGTTTTTAAAAAAGCCTTCTGGATAGAGGGTTAAAATACTCAAGTTTTTTTTCAAAGCGTGCAAAAATTTTGCCCTCAACACACAGGGTTGTGTAAACCGCTTTATGAAACGTCAAAGTAAACTGGCTTTAAATCTCAGTATAAAAGTGGCTAATATATAGACCTTTCCCTGCTTGCTTTTTCTCATCTTAGTTTTAATATATTTTTTAAATGGGATTTTATGCGCTTAGTAAAAAACGCCCTTTAACGCCTTGCGTACTTTTAACGCCCATTTTCTAGTGACTTTGTAAAAAAATGAACTAACTTGTTTAAATTTCTGTATCCGCCCCTGATCGATTTGCAGATTTTCTGTGTGTAACACATCTTGCAGGCAAAGATAAGCATCTCCTGACTTTTCTTAATTTTTATTTAGGCCTGTGATGTAAAAGAAAGAAAATAAATGCACTTCACAGAAGAGTACCATTGCATATTGGGTCCAGGGTAAATTGAATTCAAAAGCGGCCAAAACCTAACAATTTACAAGTGTGTAAAACTGTAAGAGTGTTGTAATGTGGAATTTGTTATTGTTTACGTATGGACCATATATATTGTCACCAGGTGGGTACTTCGGTATTGCTGAGGAGGTATATGGTACCAAGAATTAAAACACACCACTACAGAAAGGACAATTCTGATCCCACTGACGTATATGTTCTTGTTTCTTCATCTACATCATCCTTCTATTCATTTTCAATATTCTACAGACGTTTCAAATTTAATGACACCTGCGTCAAAATTTCCAATGCAACGGGTCTTTATATTGTTATCGTTAAATTAAGAACTATATTGCATATATGACGACATTATAGAAAAACAACATCAATAAAGTCAATTTTGCATGAAACAAGTATAACAGATATAACAGGACTATGGCATTAGTACCATGTGAGCAAATTAAATTACAATATAATGTAACATAAATTAAATGTGGAAAATAGCCTAGTAGTATGTGATGCGGTATTTCTGATCCCAATAACGTCATCAAATTATTCTCTTAGCTGGAATAGGTTTGCATTAAGACATTCCACAATTCATGTTTCATCACCCAATCGAAAATAGCTCGGGTTATATGGCCTGGGGGTACTTTATTCCCTTCTCCCCTTCCGTGCACAAAAGGATAAAAGGCATAAAGTGAAGGCTCAAAGAGGAACACAGCACAAGGAAATGTAACCTGTTTTGATATATTTATCATTCACTTTGCAGTCTATCAAACTCACTTCCAGTGAATTTGGCTCATATTGCATACTCTCAAACTCACTAACATAGTTAAGGCGTAGAAGCAGTTACACTTTCAAAAAAATATGTCTATGTCCTAGCTGAATCTAGAGTCTCCCTATTTTATTACAGCTGGAACATGTAGCTGTTGTGGACTCGATAGGCAATGTCTATTTTTTGCAAGCAGAAGGTTGACTATTACTTAATAGGTCCCTTATTGCTTCAATACCCAATTTAATTGGTCACTGTCATCGATATTTGGAACAGATAGTATGTCATTTTTCCTTTTTTTAAATGCAGTTTTCACTATTGCAATATATTGCATGCAATATTGTACAATAATTTTTTAACCCTCCCATTTACGCCCCCCCCCCCCCCCCCCCTGTCGAAAACGCTTCAACGCTTTCTCAACTATAGCTGTTTCATCTGGGTTTGGTATTATAATCGTGTTTAATCTCACTGTGAAAACAGCATTATATGTATACATAATATCAGACATTATACAATAACATCTATATTCTCTTTGCGTTACTTTAACACTTTAAAATTATGATACTTTCTCATTTCTTCCAACATTCATTCCTCCGATATTGTTTCCACATATACTGGTTCAGATTTATTTGGCAGAACATTTTCACTATTTCCTGCAGTCTCTATCTCTGTTTCATATTATAACGGCTCATCTAATTGTCATCATTATGTACGGAATTCACACCTTTGTTGCTTTGCCATAACTGTGCATAATCTTCAACACTGATGTCTTTTGTGTCTAACTCCTTATATGTCTCTTCTTCAGTTACCTAAAAATGTAAGAATTCACATGCTACAAACTAAAACACACGGACTTTTATTTAAATTGTAACAGCTTCATCAATAAAAAGTACAAGATCAACTTCGTCAAGACGTTAAAATACAAAACAATGGAGAATATGTTTAAATCGATCTTTCTTCTATTATGATTATAATGTCATCAAAAAAAATACTAAGGAATCAATATTCTAAAAATTTGTTGTACACCTATCATTTGAAACTTATATTTTCAATTAATTTTATATCGATCAAACGAATTATTACTTGCCATATTATATTGTGGCTTGGAAACCATCTGCATATCTAAATACCGATTTCGTATATATTTTAAAGTTGAACTACAATCGTACACAATAATAAAACTTCCAAAAGACATTTACGCTTAAGAATTTAATAAATTTTGGGATGCATTCGGTCCAAATTCTTAAATCCATATTTTTTATTCTTTGGTAGACCGAGACAACATTAAATTTGCGAGATGAAGAATTGTGAAAGGTTTTTTTTATTAATATTCTCCTGGATTGTACACTCAATACTGTAACAGAAAGATGTACCTAGTTTGGCATAGTCATAGTCATTTGATGGTGCACTTGGTTGATTACTGATAACATATCCAGCATTTGTTGCAGCGGGAGTTGGAGACTAAGAGTTGAAGTTTAAAACTTTAAGTTACTACAATCCAGCTTAAAATTTGTAAGAATAAATGCTTAATTTCAAAGAAATATTGACGAGCAGTTATTTACAGTCTTTTTATACCCTGCCTGAAATTCAAAGATGTCAAGGTTTACTTTTTAATGTTCATAATATACTTAGCAGCTTAAGTTATTTGGTTACTTCCGAAACGTCAAACTGTGATAATTTTTGCTGAAATTAGCATAACCTGTTTTCTCGATTTTTTAGAACTTGCGGGACGTCCAATTATTTGTTCCATAATGCAACATCGCAGAAACTGCCACTAGCGCCGTTTCAACGTTCCCCAACCACCTTACATATCTACCTAGGTACAATTTCCGCAGTCTTTTAGCTGCAGAGCATTTGTCAGAGAGTGCTATTTTGCCATTTCCAAAAATAGCCAAAAAAGTGCCACTTTGCAAATAATTAAGAACAGAATTAAAGATAGAACATTTGTAAAGGTAGTAAAGGGGATATATTTCGTAGCGTTGTATTTCTGATCCGGTCTTACTGCAATTGCCATTGCCTAACAGTGGCAATTCGTCGTTAAATTACGATACTTAAGCATGTACCGACCTTATTTTTAGGTACTCTTTTCCTCCTAAAAATAAAAATAACAAAATAATAAGAACAATAACAAAAAAACGTAAGCATCTTTATTTATATCTCAATGGTCATTCTTCATATAAACCAGTAAATCCAATCTGAATGTCGTGGTTAAGCAAATTTTTGTAAAATTAAACTTTTAAAATTAAACCTTTATACAGAAAGCAAGGTCGAAAGGTTTGCAGAAGATGTAATTGTGTGAAATGATCTTTAAGCAACAGATATGCACATTATTAGGTGTATAACAAAGAGTATCTACTGTTATTTATACTTCTTCCTAATACCTTATCGGTAAAAAAAATGTCGGTAAATGGTCACCCTCAGTGACTATCTATTTTTACGTTTTATATAGACTAGTCACTTTTACTGATTCTTTTACCTGATCCTAGAAAATGGAACAAAGGTATGACTCAATAGCATGGTGGGTAAAAAGAAAAATCGGCTTTTCCCTGATAATTTCCATCAATTTTTGCATACATATCGGTCAATATACACAGTAAAAGCTTGACGAAGTCGACTAAAGACAATGCTGATGACAGCGAACCGTATTGTAAAAAATGCAGTTGGTTTGTTCTTTGTTTCTTTAACTTAACCGATTGTTGTTCAATGTCTTCAGTTAAATCATAGGTTTATATGTCACGGATACTGAACCTATATGTCCATCAAAAAAATTACCGATTAAGCATTTTACACTGCTTATGCCATACCTTATTTAGAACATTAAGATCCAAAATGCTTCAAAATGATGAGGGTACAAGAGTACCCTTTGTATTTTTTAATTTTTCTAGGTAGAAAAATTTTGTTAGCAAAAATGTAACATTGGTCAAATATTACATTTTAACTGACTATTCTTTTGCAAGCCAACATTATTTCTTCCGTCTAAAACCTTTTATCAACCTATTTCACCGATCTTTTTTTCGGTTAATACCATAGTTAAGCTCAAACAAATGGAAAAATGATACTGTTTGCGCTTACAATAAGCATTTCAGTGATTATTTTGTGGTTATTACAACATTACTCAGTGTTCACATCACAAACATTTTATCTGGTCCTCTCAGTCTCCAAAATAGATTAAAATGACGATAAATTTTCTCGAATCACATTTACCATCACTTGTAAAGTTTCTTCATTTTTATTTACTTTTGAGCTATGTTCTAGCTAGTTTTTCTAGAGAGTATAAATGGATACAAAACCTTTTTCTTACCTTACCATAAACATCACTGCCATCAGGAGTAGGATTAGTACCATGCCACAGATCACACCTATGATCCAAATGCTGGTACTGTTGCTTGTGCTTCTTTCGGTAAGTGCTGTTACGTTATTTAATACTGTGAATGCAGACGTCAGCGTTGGGAAGATTTTAGTTCTTCGTGTTTGTGTTGTTTTTATTGCCTTTTTTTCAAACGTCTTGGTCGTCACCGTTGTTGTTTTGTTAGCGTTGATGTTGTTGTAAATAACCAAGTATGGTAATCTGGTAATTGTATTATAATTTCGAAAATTATTTTAATGAACAACTTAGGCATGAGATCTGATCTATTTCTAGGAGGGTGTCCCTCAATTTGTGTGAGTGTCCCTACCCTCCTTTGAAGGATTTAGAGTATCGTATGTAGAGAAAGGATTTTGTGTTGGTAAAGTGATCCATTCAAGAAACAAGGGCTTTTTAAGACGCATATGGCTTCTTTCTTACACAGTCTATGCTCAGGTAGTGAAATAGATTGTGATAAAATAAAAGCTACGCGATGTAATTAAAAATTTACGTATACTTATACGTTCCAACAACTTAAAGACCAAGCATTTTCCCTCAGGATATTCTTTAGTATAACAAGTATAATTAACTTTTAGTAAACTTCCTTCTATTCTTCTCACTTGGTCATCAGTCTAAAATACAATTGTTAAATTCCTTTGTTACGCAAACACAGGATTAGTAAGAAATTTGAAATAAAGTAAGTATGCGCTAAATTTTATTCCCATTGTTATGTTACAGCTCGTGCAATAAATCTATGCTTTGATACATTTCATTCTAATTTAATAAAAAGATAACAATTATTTTTTCACAGGGTACTTTAAACAATCGAAAAATGAAAGTGAAATGATCATCAGAATTCAAATCTTAGATTCGGTTTGATTACTTTTAACTTAATAAGTGTTTTTCTAAATGTTTTCTTTTTAAGACTACAAATATTTTAATACCTGGAAATCAATTTCGTAGTTATTTTCAGTATCAGTTACGTCAACAAAAGAAATATCCTCATCCAGAGTCCAACTTGAGATACTTTGGTTTCAAATCATTACTTTCATTACTGAATTATCGCAATACTTAATATCTTCATAAACGGCCTTTGTTGTTGATCAAATATAGGAACCGCTATTATATTGCATTAACTTCATAATCGATTGCTTGCATTCTAGCAAATAGATACTGGTATAAAAGCTGTTTTAATTCGCAAAACTGATAAACAAAACATAGAGTGATTAGATAGGAAGATAAAGAACAATGAAACAAATACCTGGCGCAATTCCCTTACGATTGAAGCATCCTTTCACGCCATTAACGATATGAAACGTTCTGCTTTCGCTTGTACATTGACATTCTCCATTTTCCCACAACGTGTTAGGAATAGTATTGCATTCTGAATTCGTTACATTTTGTATTTGATCCCTCTACATTCTAGTTATATTCGTTGACAAAGCAAAACACAAACAGTAGGTTAAACCAATGTAAACGTTAATATTTTTTATCAATCTCATTATTCTAGTACGCTTGATGATGTCAACAAATTCATAAAATCTTTATAAAACCCTTTACCTCTAAAACATTTGCTTCTATCTTTTTTTTATCTAGGCGTAATACTTTCGGTTTATTTAAAAAGAATTTTACTGACGAAAGGCCATAACTAAACACATTAAATGCATTGTTTAAAAGAAATTATCGTTTTTAAAGGCTGTGGCATCGGTTGGATAAGAAAGTCATTTAGGTTTTAATGAATCTTGATTGCAATTTTACATCGTGTTTAAATCAATTCTTAACTTCATCTAGACAGGGTATTTTTTTTCGCCTCAAGTTTGGCAAAGTTGACCGGTATGCTTTAAAAAAGTAAAGATGCTATAACACTTTCAGACATTTATAAGTTTTATGATGGGTTTTATAGCGCACAAATTAGTCATTGGATTGGAATTGCTCATGTACTAACAATTTTATTAATTTTTCTTATAAAATTAACTTTGATGTTACATTAAAACTACAAAAAGCATTGAAGCTATCAGACATTTTTTTGACATGCTTACACAAGTTAAACGTAAGCTGTGTCATTAATTCTAAGAGTTTAGAAATGTAAAAAGGAAATGTAAAAGATAATCTTTCGTTTTTCACTTTAAGTATGTAAAAGATTTACACCATCATTTGTTTCTACCTAAAGCCGTCAAAACCACTTAATGTCGTCACCCTTTTGAAATGACGCCCTCACTACATTATGTCGTTATAATGACGTAATGGTAAAACATTATAAACTTATAAACGACAGACCAGAAAGAACTTAAGTAGGGCCACTAAAATTTATAGATCGAAACTAAAAAGTGATATAGCTTCCTGAAGGTACAAGAAAACAGAATCTAGAAAAATATACAAAATTTATTTTAATGGAACAAAGGTTAAGAATAATAAGGATAATAAACATTCTTTTTGAATATGGATTAATAGCTATATATTTTTTAGTTGTTGTGATACAAAGGCGTGAACTCAAATTTATTTATTATAACATTTTTTTAAAAACGAAGCTTTTTGTAAGTATACTGACATCATCAGCTATTAAAAACTTTAAAAAAAATAATAGCCATATATGCTGCAGCATATAGTAGACTTCGTTTGCTTGAAATTGGAAGAGCGCTGAAGGGATTCATTCAACAAATAATTCCTTAGACTTATTTAATACGTATACTAAAAGCTACCCTGAGTAAAGAAAAAGATTTAAATTTATTAACACAGCTGTTCCTTCAAAAATCCAAAATTGCCACTGGGTTTTGGCAATAATTTTTCGTCTTTGAACCTAATTTCTTGCCTCCTGCTACTTCGTTGGTGAACTTAAGCACTGCTGAGTACCATTTAATGCTCTTCATATGTGTCTATATTTTTTGATGATATAAAAATGAGTTATGAATAGGAGATAAAATGTCGCCCTTTCTCCCTCGCAGCAACGTTATTTCGTGTCTAACGAAGTATAAGGGTTAACACTTTTTCAACTTAGAAAAATATGCTCTTGCGACAACATTAAATATAGTTCTTCTAAACTCCCTAGATGTTGTTTTTAGCTACCTATTATTATACATACGCATGTTAATAAGTTTAAATACCTGGTGATACATATTGACTTATTTGTTTCAAGTAATTGCGCGCGTTTAAAAGTAATTAGTGTGTTTAAAAATTAATGCCTACGCAAAAACAATTACTCAATTGCAATGGACAAGCGCTGGAAAAAAGTTAAGAGTTCGCGTCAAAATAGTCTTAAGAATTTTAATAAACTTTATAAAAGACACTTATGTATGAACGTTTTCTAATCCATTCAACCAGTGGTGTTTAAATGGCAAGCTGGTATAATTCCTTATTTTATTTATCATTATATTTACGCTTTCTATATGTTTTTGGGTGCATACATATCGTCAATTGGCTCAGTCTGTTTGAGCGTATTTTTTGCTGACCTTATTTTTATACTATATGCTTTTTCACCCTTGAATTATTATTGATGATTAATTTCTGAGTAAGAGCATCATAATAGTAAAATGCCCACAACTTTGCACTGACTAACGCATTCTGGTGTGTACAGTTACTATGACGATTTCGACATTTTCTGGATGATTATAATAATTTTAAAATAGCCTACATTATTTATCAGGCTAATTAACTAAGTAACAGAAATTTTACGAGGTGATAAAATTAGAATAAAAAATATTTAAGATAGGTCGTGAAAAATAGTAAAAATACCATTACCGTAAATGCTACAATTTTTGGCGTAAAAATGGCTTAAATAATATTCTTATGGAAATGGTAATACGAACTATTTATCTTACATATACTTCAAACACTATTCGAATATTTTCTGTGAGGTTTTAAATCCGCATTAATGTATGTTGATCACCAATTAGTTAAAAAGGTGTTGCTCAGGAGATATATCGGTGATAGAAAGAAAATATAAATCAACATAGAAAGGGAATATTATTCTTAGAAATAATGTCATTTCTGATTTCAATGTCATTATTTTATTGATGTTTACACGTGATCACAATAAAAGCAGCGTTTTACAGTTGTTTCAATTTTTGGAAACAAGTGCATTACAAAAACAAACAAAAAAATTATAAGGAATTCTCAAAAAGAATTTTTTATATTTTTATCGTTAATATAAGGAACCTTATAGCAGATATGAAATTACTTTTAACTTTATTTGGTACGGGTTTTTTTTAATAAACTTTGCACACTTCTAGTACGTCACAAAAATAATTCTTCGTTTAACTTGAATCTGTCCATAATGCCATTATCTGCTGGAAATTCAACTAATTCAGTTCGAGAAACTTTAACATTCTGTTAACATTTTCTGACAGCCATATTGAAGTTGTCTAACATGTTTTACGGTTTCGCATGTAAAACCGAAAAAAATTCCCGAAAATTTGATTTTCCCGACTTTTGGGTAAAATCCAAAAAAAAAAAAAAAATTTGGATTGATCACGTTTCCAAAATTTGCAGAATTGATTAAACAAGGTTGTGTGATGGAGTTTAAAGTTCTAAGGATAATCCTAACAAAACTTCATATAACCTGATTATCACGGAAAAATCACGCAATTATTGCGTCACAAAAAACATTTTGGCGAGGCAGCGGCGAGTCTGGGACAAAGAAGGAGAAAATTGTGCTTAATAAAATGGTAAAAAAGCTGCAGCATAGCTTTTTCAAAGTAAAAAGTTAATAAAAAGCATTACTAAGCAATGAAAGTATAGCAAAAGACATAAAGGTCGTATATAAAACTTTGGTTTATTGAGACAAATCTTATTACACCAAGATAAACTGTGCATTTGAGGGTCACGTGACGGGGCTTCCTCCATTTACTTATATACATACCCACTGCTTTGCCAATTTGCTAACTTGCCTGGGCAAACAATAAAAATAAAAACAATAAGCGCCACCAAAATTCAATTATATTTTATACACAACTTCACCCGTGTTACTACATAAATTATGTATCCACCCATATTATCGAGCACCACTTTTCAACGTGTGTCATGTTATGCTGTCGTTACAAGTTAAACTTATTCTTCTAGCTCAGTTTCCACATAACAGGTTGAAATGTATTTTACAGAATGTGCTCACTATTTCCCTCCGTCTCTGTACAACGGCTCATTAAATATATCATTGGGATGTCCGAAAGTTTCACCGCTGCCACACGGTGTGAAAATTGAGCATATACTTGGTTATTAGTACCATTTGCTATGTTCAATTCTTTGTAAACATCTGTCAGTTGCAAAAGTTTCAGTAGTAATACAAAAATTTCGAATTAAAATACATTTTTGTAGTACCAAAAGTGAAAAAAAATAAACTGGCGTCTGGTGGCTTCTATAATTTTGTGTAAGAGAAACCATGTGTAGATCTAAATACAATTTTTGTTATAACAATAGAGAGAACCTAAATCATCAGCATCAGCGTCAACTATCTGTCAATGGAAATTGGAAATTAAAGTGATAACATAGCAATAACAATGTATACCTTGTGTGGCATAGTTGTTGTCATTTGCTGGTGCCCTATCTTGATTCTTTATCACATATGCGGCATTTTCTACCGCTGATATGGATGCCTAAAAGGCTGTTATTTTATTTATTGTATTCTAGTTCGCCATTGTCACTATTGGCTTGTTTAATTAGGGATATAAATTTAAGCGTTCCAAATTTTTTCTTTATTTGCTCCTTCTACAATTCCTGTACTGTACTGAACTTGGTATCAATATTTGATGTTGCAATGTGAAAATGTTACAAACTGTTGAATGCTACTTACGTATTATGCAATTTGGAAATTGTAACCTACTGCAAAAATAGTTAATTGATGCTTTGTATCATATCTAAATATTGCTCCAAAACTTCTATTTTAAAATCACTTTCTGTCTAGGTTGTCGAGCTTTGTAGATGTTAGCTATTCTTACCGTGACACCTCTATATTTTCCAAGATTATAGCGACAAAGATTGCCCCACTGATCGCACCTATAATAACATTGAAGTTATGTGGCATTCCTTCAGTTATGTTTTTGCTTGCCTCTGTTGACGGATTTGCAGCGTTATTTATCGCTGTTGATGTCGCAATTGCCGTGGATGCCATTGTCCTGACAGTCATTGTCGAAGAAATCTTTATTGCAGGTCTTGCTGTCGGCTCCCATGGTGATGTTGATAAGGGTAACAAATTTGTATTATCTAATAATAAAAGTCTGTCCTGGAAATCTATGATTAATAAGCTAATATTTAAGACTAAGTTTTGAAGACGGACTATTTAAAAGACAATTTGGACCCTCAAGTGATACTTTGATTCCACGGTTTACTTACAAATATACGTCCCCACAATCTTTAGTTTGTAACAGGACACATCATTGCACACAGAACTTAACTTCATTAATCTTCCTTAGACTTTTAGCACAGGATTAAGCTAAAAAGTGTCCATATTCAGTCAGAATAACATTTTATTTATAATGTAGATTCGTCCGTGATGCTAATTTACAAACCTGAAAAAAAATCTTATCAATTTGTTCACTTATATATTATGCAGCAATATCAATGCGTGAATCTAGAAGCTCCCAAAACGAGGCAGTGTAATTCCACAACATTATTGACTAATGGCAAGAGTTGGTTATGTTTATGTCATGACTAATTTCTCCATTCAATTCACCTCCTGGATATTGTGCAATCAGAATAAGCTTGTCTCATTCTAATAATGAGAGATATATTATTAAAATGAGCGGTAAGTCTGGCTATGTATTTGAAATGAGCAGAAAAACAAAATGTTAAGAAAATATCCACCTGGTTAAATATTTTCATAAGAAAAATAACAAAGTACATCATTAACAATTTCGAAAGTTCTGTGCAGTTTTGTTGCATCTATAGTAGCCCCTGACATTTTTTGTTTCTTCCCATATCGTATCATGAATATTGTTACATTTATTCTCGGTCACGTTGTGTATGTCATCCCTGATTGCTCTGTATACTACTATTGTCTTCACGAAGTAAAAATAAAACACAAAGCTGATAGAAATGCTTGTATATTTTCACATCTCAATCCAGAGTTTAACAAGATACTGAACAGCAATTTAACAAATGATATAAGCTTTACATCATTGATAGTTTTATAAAGTTTTTTCATTTAATCACTGTCGCAAACAAAACTTTCTGTGTAATAAAGAAACTTCAATATAAGGAAATTGGTCTATACTAGTATTTCTTTTACTAACATGCAATTGACCGTTTCAAAGGTCGTGGCACAAGGAAGTCATTACAATTAAAATAAATGTTCCGTGGAACTTCATGACATGTTTCATCTAATTATTGAAATCGATATTGTGATACCTTCAATTGCATTAATATATAAGTGTTCTCGTATCTTGGTATATGTTAAACCATCCAGCCGCTTGAGATATCCAACTGCATGTTTTATATAATGTTTGCTTGTAAATTTAAAACCAAAATTTAATGAACAGCTTGCCAACGCTTAGATCATTTAGAAAAACGGAGTCAGAGTCAGAGGCCTATTAAGTGCAGGTGCAACAACAAGTAGCTACAATCCTACACAAAAATATTGAACAATTGGGTCGATACTGGTGTCATCTTACTTACATGGACAAACTATGAAATAGAAACAAGAAACGTCACTAAAGGTTAATTATATTTTATTAACAATATCACCTGTATTTTCACTTAAATTATTTATCCACACATATTATCCAACATCAATTTTTAGCGTGTGTCACATGATATTACATGTTATCGTTAAACTTATTCTTCCGGCACAGTTTCCACATATACAGGTTCAGATGTATTTGACAGAACATGTTCATCAATTTCGCCAGTCTCTATCTCAGTTTCAAAATACAACGGCTCGTTAAACATATCATTCTTATGTTCGAAAGTTTCACCGTTATTGCGGTATGACAATTGGGAATATTCTCGGTCATTAGTTCCATTTGCAATGTCCAATTCTTTATAAACATTATCTGTCGACTGAAAAAGTTGCAAAAGTAAAGCAGTATTGGGAGTAAATTACATAGTTGCAAATAAACAAAAGCAGACGCAAAAGAAATTGATACCTTGTCACTCCTTTGATTTTGTGAATGTGAAACCATCTGTAGATCTAAGTACAATTTTTTAAAAAGCAACTTTAATCATTAGCATCAACGTCAACTGTATTTCCCAATAGAATGAAGCTAAAATGATGGCATGTACAGTAGCAATGTATACCTGGTGTGGCGTAGTCATAGTCATTTGCTGGCGCGCTGTGTTGATTCTTTATCATATATGCGGCATTATTCACCGCAGGTGTGGATGCCTAAATGTCAAGCGTTCAAAACAGCATTAAAAATTCTAAAAACTTAGATAAATGTCAAGTATTGTGTATCCCGTTTCATATGCTTTTCAATAAACACTTACCTTACTTCTGTTTAATTTTCTTCGCCTAGAATTCAAACAGTGAAACATATTAATATGCAAATATAGCAAGTAATGTTAAGTAATTCGCAGTTTTCTGCAGTCTCTTTAACATCAATAATTTTTACTTAACTGTTAGAAATATATAAGCAGTGCTATTTGGTGTTTGATCTTTTACTACAAGATTGTGTGTTTATTAAAAACTGAAAAAGTTCAATCTATTAAAAGTTTAAACATTCGTGCACTTTAAGAATCATCCCCGTAGTTACTTTGAACTTAATAATACTTTAATTCAAATTTGACATTGTCAGAATTGGCTTGCTAATTTAGTTTCAAAATTGTAAGCTTCCTAATTTTTCTTAAACGTCAATTTTCTCTACTGCAATTCACCAGAATTACCGATCTTAATATCAATGTATCGGTAATGTCAAAATGACGACATATTACTATTGGATGCCGGTTAAGCATTATGCAAGTGGGACATTGTAACCTACTGCAAAAAATGGTTAACTGATGCTTTGTGCCATATCTAAAAGTTACTCCGAAACTTTTATTCTGGAATCACTTTTGTCTAGGTTCGTCGAGGTTGGAAATGTTAACTATTCTTACCGTAAAACAATCGTAATTGCCCAGATGAAGAGGATTAGGATTACACCACTGACCGCACCTATAATAACCGTCATGTTATTTTTGTTCGCATTTTTATTTAATGTTCTTGAAAATTTTGATATTGTGGTCAATGACATTCTTTCAGTTGTGTTTTTGCCTGATGCATCTGTTGAGGGATTTGCAGTTTTAGTCCTCGTTGTTAGTGTCGCAATTGCCTCTGATGTCATTGTCTTGACTGTCGACATCGTAGAAATCTTCATTGTAGGTCTTGTTGTCGATTCCGTTGGTGATGTTAATGGTGGTGAAATTGTATTATCTAATAATAACACTATTTACGGTCAATGTATATGAATAGATAAGCCATTATTTAAGACAAAATTTCGAAGACGGACTATATAGAAGACTATTTTTTCGACTGTCAACAGATACTTCAATTCTACACCATACTTACAAATATGCGTCCCCAAAATTTTCAGAATGTAACAGGACACATAACCACAAACAGAATTTAACTTCATTAATCTTCCTTCGACTTTTCGCACAGGATCAAACTAAAAAATTCCCATATTCAGCCATTTAGAATAAGAATTTATTTAAAACGTAGATTCGTCCGTGATATTAATTTACAAACCTGAAAAGAAATCTTGTCAAGTTGTGCACTTCTATATTCTGTAGTAACGTCAACGATTGAATCTAGAAGCTCCCACAACGAGGCAGTGTAATTCCACAACATTATTGACTTATGACAAGAGTTAGTTATGTTTATGTCATGGCTAATTTCACCATTCAATTCACCTCCTGGATATTGTGCAATCAGAATATGGCCGTCGCATTCTAATAATCAAAGATATGTTATTAAAGTGAGCGGTAAGTCTTGCTATGTAATTCAAATGAGCAGAAACACAAAATGCTAAGAAAATATCCACCTGGTGAAATCTCTTCATAAGAAAAACAACCAGGTACATCATTAACAATTTTAAAAGTTCTGTGCAATTTGTTGCAACTACAGTGGCCTCTGACATTTTTTCTTTCTACCCATATCGTATCATGAATATTATTACATTCATTCTCTTTCACGTTTTGTATTACATCCCTGATTGCTCTGTATACTTCTATTGTCTTCACAAAATAAAAACAAAATACCAAGCTGATACAAATGCTTGTAAATTTTATCATCTCAATCCAGAACTTAACAGAGATACACAACAGCAATTTAACATGTAATATAAACTTTACATCATTGACAGTTCTATAAAGGTTTTTACATTTAATCACTGTCACAGCTTTAAAAAAAAACTTTCTATTTAATGAATAATTTTTAATGAAAGCAACTTTCTGTTTAATAAAGAAAGTTTAATGAAAGCAAACTGATCTCGTTTAGTATTTCTTTTATTTACATGTAATTAACCCTTTTAAAGGTCGTGGCACAAAGAAGTCATTACAATTAAAATGAATTCCGTGAAAATTTATGACATGTTTCATCTAATTATTAAAATCGATATTGTGATACTTTCAATCTCATTATTATATAAGTGTTGGTATTTCAGTATATGTTAAACCATCCCGCTATCCCGCAATTACACTCTGATCATTTAAAAGATCTGAAATGAGAGTGAGTTGACCAACTAATTTGCAGCTCAGGCAAAAACTAGCTACAATCCTAGACAAAAATATTGATACAAAGGAAGTTTTTTCGTTATTGTTCAAATACGTGGAAAAACTTTACACGATGAATGCTCCACAGCCGACAGGCTGCACAGTCGCTACCTAAAGCAGAAAGACAGTGTTTAGAATGTGTAATTCTCTAGCACGCTCGCACTACAAATTAATTCACGTCGTAACCCTCAGGACCCCAAAATTTGTGCAAAATTATCATGCTGGCGTCAACAACAAATATCACATGAACAATTATACTTTGACGAGTGGAAAAAGCGTTAAGTTAATATAGAAATAGCCTATGGAATTACTTGTGGTGGAGAACTTAATGATAGTATGTAACTAAACAATACTCTAGCTTATCGACTATTGGCCACATATATTTTGAGAAGAATGTTCTTTATTATATAGTAGGGGATAACTTTACATGAACTAAATACTCAGAATTGCTTATTTGAATTGCTGTCTATTTTTTTAAACAGTAGGAGATAAAATAAAAGAAGAACTGGTAATGACTCCTCCTCATTAAAGCGTTTCATAGCATAACATCAGCAAAGAAATGCAAAAAACTTATTTTATATTATCATTCACAAACTCCTGTTGATATAAGTGTTTTTCTTTTTACTCTTACCAGAGAATTAAAAAAATCTATAGCCGTCAAAGTCTACTCATTGTTTCCTTTCTACTTCTTTATGAAGTTGAAATATTCTGTTCCGGATTGCGACCCCAAACGTTAAGATTTTGTATTTAGATCAATGCCTGACTTTTTTATTCTGACTTTTGTGTAAATAATTTTTGTCGTGAAAATCTCTTAGCGAAAAAAAAACTGTAACCTTTTGATGCAAGAAGTGAATATCTAAGTAAAAAGGTTACAAACCGAGAACATGTTTGTTGTGCAGCTATAATAGCGGTCGTAGTGAGAGAGTTGAAAAATTGAAAAAAAGAGGTTATGGGCAAGGGTCCTCATGTTGCAACAGTGGCTGGTAAATACAAGTTACTTTAGAATCTACTTTGAAAGCATGCATACAGGTTAAGAAGCAAGAAGCAATCAAATGTATTAAATATTATAACAGCTTCTTATCATTACAATAATTCGTTTCAGAATATTTTCTATGTGCCCAATTCTTGTGAAGTTCCTCACGTGCAAGGTTATGTGGAAGAGTGACTAAAAACCAGAGTTAGATTTTCTATTTACTTTTTAAAGGCTGACGTATACTCTGTCCCAGTAGTGGCGTATTCAGGCTCAGTTTCTACGTAAATTCGTTCATCTTCTACATGTTTTGGTAGATTGGGAGTACATTCAGGCTCGGTTTCCAAGTAAACCGGCTCATTGATTGGATCGCTTGAGTGTATCTCTTCTTTTGTTGAGAATGCTAATTCCTCATATTCTCCCTCTATGTTTTCCTGCAACACTAAGCTGTTGTACATATTTTCATTGTCCTGTAAAGGAAAAGAAACTGATGTAAAAGAAATGCCGTAGAAATTGAAAATCATTTGCAGTCTGGCTTATGTTGCACAATCTGGTGAAGAAATATCACAAATGCCATTTTGACAAGAAAGGTGCAACCTCACATATAAATTGGGGGAATGGGGGGCGGAATTTCAAAGACATTAACCGCAAACTATGAAGGATGCTGTTTCTATCTAGACAACACACACAAAAGTTCTCTCATATTCATAGAAGACATAAGTTATTTTTGGTTAGACATACTTAGATGGTATTTTTTTTTTGATTTTCTCAGTGTATCCTAATTCCCCGATTTCTCACGCTTTTTTGGCCTACAACCCTGCTCAAGTAAATATTTTTCGCAGCCTAACGTCTTCAGAATGCAGGCAAAAAGATGATATTTCAAAATTGTGAAAAAAAATCTTTCCAAATAATACATCCGGGGTTGAAGTATAGTTACATATACCTTAGCTTCAGCAACAGATACGCCACTTGTTCCTCTTACATCTAGATGAAAAAGGATGTTTACAATACAAATGGAAGGTGTTGAATTAAAGAAAGAAAGTATCGATGTTCATGCAAAAATTTTTAGTTCCAAGATAAGAGAAGTGCATTGTGTGTAAAATTTTCTCTTGCATTTTTTTAAACAAGACTGAAAAAGAAAGTAAATAAATAAATATAATTACCTTCACAACATGCATATTCTGGAGTGGAGTAAGAATTTTCATTCTGTATGTTTAATGATGGATTCACATCTTCATAAATTGCATTCATTATACAGGTCGGGGACTACAGATAAAAAGAAGAGCATGCTTTATAATATCGCATGGGAGTAATGAATATTAAACCACAGATATTACAAGGTGTAATGTGTCAACAGTGATGGTCTGATAAGACCTCTTTTATTATTACTTTCATAACTTCTATTATTACTTTTTATTATCGATCTTTTTATTTATTTCTACTGGACAAATAATATTGTTCTTCTTAACTTCTTCAACTTATTCTACACTTATTCTAAATTTGTAGAAACATATCCGAAAACCGCACTATTTATCAACTATCCGAGTAAAATATCCTAGATTAAGTTGCTTCTAGCGTGATAAGGAAGCTCTGGTTGGTGAAAGTAACCACAATTTAGGTGTTTTTTTAAAAAAATATTATATCTCTATGTCCCAGTTAATTGACGAAGTAACATAATGTGCAAAATTTTTTTCAATATTCTGGAAAACAAAGTTTATTTTGATAATTAATGGTAATTCACTTAATTAGTAAATGATAGTAATGAATGATAGTAAATGATAAAATGCTCACGACAACAAAAAAAAATTTTTGGTATAATTTATATGTCTTTTTCTACGAAAATGTTTCCAATTTTTTTTTTTTATTACATTCACTTATGGACATATAAACAGCGGCCAAGTTATTCACCACACCATACCTAAAAAGTCTAAGTTCAAGGTCTAAACAGCCTTTACCAACCTTATATAATACTAGTTGTCTGTATGCTAATATATAATCCTGAGGTTTTGTAATGAAAAACGCCATTAAAACTTCACTTATAATAGTTGGAATAACCCCCGTCCACGTAATTTTCATCAATTATTGTAAACAGACGGAAGGGATGCATGTAATAAAGATGCGGGGAGTATGTACAACAGGCGATAGCCGTGAAATTTTATAACAGCATACCTTCTTTGTTTCTTTATGTTTTAATCTAAAAGTAAATTATCTTTTTAACTAAATGACGCTTTAAAGAAGCCATTCAGTGCGAAAGAATTCTACGCTTTAACAGGAAATATGAGCTCACCGTCTTATCATGAAAATCACTATCAGCAACAGAATGAAACCTATACTGCAGGAGATACCTATGATAATATTTCTGTCGATCTTTGATATATTATCTGTGGCTGAGGTATAGTAAGTAGTAGGTGAAGTTGTTCCGGGGTTTAACGTTAATGGCAGGCCAGTTGTTGATATCATTGATTTTGGTGAGGTTGTGTGTGGCAATACTGATATTGGTGAAGTTGATACAGAAAGAATTGAATCCGGTAATGTTGTTATAATTTGGGTTGATTTTTGTGTTATTATTTTAGCATGTGTTGACACTGTTGTTGTTGTTGTTGTTGTTGTTGTTGTTATTGTCGGTCTGTCCGGCTCTGTTGTTTTCATTAGTGTTGTGATTGGTAGCAGTGTTGACGGCTCTGTATCGATATTATCTAATTAAATATTCAAAACTGGAAAACTTGACGTTAATTTTAAAGGCTAAATTTAGTTCTTGGATTGCAGTGTTGTTTTTACTGCATTATCAAAAATTTACAAAAAATAACTTTTCGTTAGACTTAGTGGAACTGTAACAATATCAAAGTAATCGTACCAGAATGGGCGTATACACCAACAAATTGTACAGCCCGAATTTAACTCTCGAGATATGTATTTACACAGATCTTTGTATGTTTAGGCGCAAATGAAGGAAATGATTAAAATTGAAGAAGGAATCAACACCATTTCTGATATACGAGCATTTTATTACTTATTCTAAGATGTTTCGAACAATAATTTACCATTGCGAATAATGAGGAACCTGCTATTGTTGTGTAGGTCTAATTGTCTTTCTTAATCGTCTTTGTTGTTCAATTAAAATAATTATTGCAAGAGTGTATTTGATATTTTGACTTGTTAGAGCATTTCGCTAAAGGATTTTATTAAATGTATATGCCACAACCACTTTATTTAAATGTAGCTTTGACTCACATGTATAATTTCCAGCAACCTTGAGAATTACACAAGTGTCATCAAGTTCAAGGCAAGAGGCTTTCAGCGTTATGACGAATCCTTTGATGTTTTTGAAGCGTTCTAAGTAGGTTTTGTCATTGAAATTGGTCTAAATATTATAAAAATATAATAAATTGAAATCAAGTGGTAATTGATGACCAAGATTAATATACCATCTGACTAAGGGTTGTTAGAGCTTCTATTAATTTTTTTCACAATATTTAACAGTTTCTTTTTCGAAATGTCAGCACGTTTACCAGGGCAGCTTTGTCTAATTCTTTTACTATGAAAATCACAACTATTATCAACAACATTACAACTTGGAGACAAAAGGAAAATTATATTAGATTGTTATTGAAAGAAATAAAACACAAGGATTCTTTTCTCGTGCTGACAAATTTAAAAGGCAGACAAAAAGGAAAAGAGATAATTGGAGCAAAAATAACGAATGCAATATCGTAAAAATATTTGTAACAAATGCAATGTAATGAAAATATGAAAATATAGAGCCTACCCGATAAATATAGAATATAACCTTTTCATCCCAAGTAACCTCATAGTGTACCTCCACTTTCAAATATTGTAAATTCATATTGTTCAACCATATAGCGGAATTGTTGCATATATACGATCCTGTGTACGGGCGGTGAGTTAAATCTTCAGCAACTGTTTTGTCTGATTTCCAAAATGTGCCCTTGTTTCGAAGTAATGGCAAGTCTTTGGTTGTGTCACAATCTAGCATAAAATTGTTAATAGATGAACTGAGTTTTAATAGATACAACCAGATTAGTTTAAAGCAAGCAAATACACAAGAAATAGTTAAAAAACAGTACCTGACACAATTTTCTTCTTTTCAAAACATCCATACTGGCCTTTTATGGAATGGAACGTTCCTTTGTTTTCAGGACAGAAACATCTCCGTCGTAGCCATGAAGCATCGAATGTTTCACACGCCGATTTTTTAACTTTAATGATATCCCCCGTCCTCCTTCTGTCTACTTCCACGTTAATTACTTCACTCAACAAGCCAGGTAACATGACAAGAAACAATTTTAATTCGTCCAAGACATTCATGATATCATTCTCTCTTCCTTGTACAAATTACGATTCTCTTTTCACCACTGTTAAAGTTTGATATGTCTTGTAAATAAGACGCCAGTTCATTCATCTGAAAGCAATTTACAGATTATAATTCTTATACCTCATAACAATAAGCTTATAAATTTTAATTAAATTAGTTCATCTACTTAATAGAAATCAAAAGTTGATGTCATTCCTGATAATTAACACCAACGTTTAACACAATGCTTTCGTTGCATGACAGAAAAGATTTTAAGAAAGTGGTTAAAAATTTTAGTATCTCTTTTTTTCTAAATTTCTACTTTCTGGTATTTCGTTTTGAAGTTTTCTGTTTCCATTGAGACAGCACATAGCTAATTATGCCATTTTCAACACGAACCTAATTTTTTATTTTTGTTTACATAGAAAACAATAGTTCTCATGTGATTGATAATAGTGTACATCATTGGTATTCCCGCATTGAAGGCGAGTAGGTTTCAAACTCTTTGTATTTGTATACTTTGCGTAAACTCAGCTTTCAATAACCGAGGGCAATATTCTCGGTACAGCACATACCGAAAATATCGCCCTCAGTCATTGAGTATTAGTGGAGAAGATAATACAAAGAAAACACACTACCTAAGTTATTTCATGACAACCTTGGTAAAACAATCTGTCAGTCAAAAATATTACAGAAAAATGCTATAATGTTTATGATATAAAGATCTTAGTAGGACTCCATTTGTTATCAATATACTGAAAGCATTATATCAAGGAAAAAAACCATTGTTTATTGTTTGCTAATACTACAAAATAAGTTTAAGTTAAACAAATCTTTGTTATCCGACATGAGCACTTTCGATATTTGCTTACTAAGTTTCTGTGCACTTTTTATACGTAATTTTCTGTGACCCGTTCATGTAAATATTTGTTAGAGAGAGTAAAACAAACATTCATTAATACAGGCAAAGAAAGTACCGTATTTACTAGCCTGCAGAAAAATCCACGAAATACACTCCTTGCCGATCGCGCCTACCATCTATATCTCACAAACAGACAGAAAAATAGATTGGCAGGCAGACAGATTACTTATTGTGCAAAAGATGTATTACTTTCACATTTGGGTTATTTTGTTTCAGCCTCACTTGGTAGATATTTTATTGTTGATCTTTAGGCAATTACTGGCTTACCACAAAGGTATCAGACCTTGTGGTGAGAGAAAATTCCGGCAATTCATATTTCCGGCAATTCATATTTCTAATTTTTTCAGCTAGGTTGAC
Organism: Hydractinia symbiolongicarpus; assembly: GCF_029227915.1. Classification (NCBI taxonomy): domain Eukaryota; kingdom Metazoa; phylum Cnidaria; class Hydrozoa; order Anthoathecata; family Hydractiniidae; genus Hydractinia; species Hydractinia symbiolongicarpus. Next base: position 13,308,282 of record NC_079887.1, read on the forward strand.
GACTAAATAATTTCAATCTCAAATTTTATCTCTCCTTAATGCCGTTTGCCCTCTTGTTTTCCCGCCTTGTGCACTTTCCAACATCATTTGTTTACTATTTTTCACGGTTTTACGCAGCCCTTTGAAAGAACATCATTCTTCTAGCAAAGAAGTTCAGATAAAAATGACCTAATTCGTTTCCATTTTAATTTTTATTCTTTTTAATTCTTTTTTAATTTATATAGTTCTTATTTTAACACCTGTTGTGCGATATAGTGTATACCTGAAATAAGAGCTCCACTCGTGTGTCTAGAATGGTTTACATGAACTTTATTGAAACCCCGGGTTACCCAGGTAGTCTTTTAAAATGGTCTAGAAGTAATGGGACAAGATAAACCACTGAAAAAGAACATTATTACATTGAAATGGTATGTTCCTATTGCTTGTTGTTCGGTAAGCCGTGCAAAAATTTTTACTAAGAGTTATATGAGGCAGAATAATTTGTTGTCTCATGTCAGGTCTTGTCCCCGTTCTTAGTTCTAAAATTGAAACTTAACCCTGTTCTGCTGGCCATTTTAGGGGATCCTTAATACTGGGGGGAGGGGGGGGGGGGCTGATTCGGCATAATTCCAAAAAATTCTTTTGTGGAAAATAAAGCTAAACAAAAGTTAGGAAAACTCACAAAATTTAAAGGTGTAACTATAACATGTAAAAAGTTATTAAGAAATTCAGAACACAATGTTAGCAAATACTGCTAGGGCTTTGTTTCTCGAAAAGTGCACGTCATTGATATTTTCACCAATCGCGGAGAATGATTGCTTTTAAATGAGTTCATAGTTTAAAAAAGAGTTTTCTCCTCCAAGTTAGACTGAGTTAACCGCGCAACCATATACCTGTATTACATGTCACCTATGGTAGCATGAAACATAAAGTCTTGCGCAGTGTATATGGTCAACGTACATGGCACATGAGATGTCTTCTCTCTTCTGCTTTTTCTGTCCTTTATCATTTCGTCAAGCGAACCTAACCCGGGCAAATAAATGTGTAAATTCCTCTGTAACAGTTATGATAGAGTTATTTTGAAGTAGCTAAGTAGCACAAATCAACGCGTTGTGTTAGGTTAAGAATAGCTTTCAAAGTACTTGTCTCAAAATCTAACTTCTCTAACTTTATTTGATAATCAAGCTTAACTGCAATGTTTATAAACTCCAAACGAAAATGAAAATGGAGTTACTATAAACGTGCCTTCTCAGTTCATCAGACTGCAGAGCATATTGAAAATCATAGATTATTAATTTTGTTTTATATTTTATCGCTAAATGATGTTGGCAGGCATTAAAGATGCTAAATGTTGGTGTTTAGTACGTTTGCAGTTGCGTAAGTTCTGCGGATTTTATATATAGTCCTGTTTATTTTTGTAAACAGTGTTTATTCTGAAAGGTAGTATGCGATGATATATAGCCTTGTCTCAGCATCTTGTTTTCAGCAACAGAGATCACTCAACTGAACAATACCCATAATTATGTGACCTGATAACAAAGTTAAAAATTCAAAAATGGCGACATGTAAATAAATAACGAGGCACGAAGGAAAGGATAAATTTGACATAGAGTTTTGTTTTGTAAAGTATTACGCAAAAAAGAGATATACCCCATTACAACGTAGTATTACTTTGCACACGGCAATTTTTATGATAAACAACCTTTAGGAAATAAATTACTCACTCCAAATTTTCGAAATATCTTGTTAGGTGATCAGCTAGCAATATACACATGTTTTCATATTATAAACTGCATTAGAAAGTAACCTGTTAATACAGAAAGTTTTGCAGCAGATAATTATAAGTTAATAATGAGTAATTCAAAGTTTAGCTTTTATTTTTCTAGCAAACGAAGGCTACCTGCTGTGTGGGTTTTTAAGGGTGGCTCCCTGGAAATACTTATGTGGTTGTTGTTCTTGTTGTGGCAACAAGCATTTTTCTTGTAAATTTTTTTTCCAATACCGCACGGAGAAAACGGCGGAGTAATTCTTTGCTCAGCTCCTATATAATTGCATAATACCTTTAACACCACAGTTGATTTATACTTCTGTTGATATTAATTAATGCCATAATGTTTTCACCAAAACAAAAGCTATTGGGCGATGTGCACTCTCGGCGGCTATCTTAGTCACTGTGCCGTCCAGTCTGCTTCAAGTTTGGCTAAGTTGGATTAATATTTTGAACTATACCTATGTCTTAATTAGCTCTCACATGAAGTCACTTCACACCTTGTCTTCATACTGTTGCATTTCTAATTGATCAATTTTTTGTTTGTTTTTATCGTTCTTACTGTTTTTACTGCTTTTTCCCATTTTTATTCTCAGACAGGACGGACATTGATAGGAGTTTTTTTGTATTTATGTATATATTTGCAAATTACTGAAATCCTCATCCTGTATAAACATTTTAAAAATAATAATAAGTAAATAAATAGTATTGATATCGCTGTAGATGTACGTAATATCAGTCAAGAGAAATATCGCGACAAATTTCAGACAAACATCAAAGTTTCTGTTTCAGTGGATACACTACCTTGATGGATGTTTGTTTTTAATCAGATTTATTCATTAACGTCGTAACTAAGTCGTGAGACATTGTGTCTCACACAGTCTTGAGACTGACATGGAGTAAAATAACTGATTTTTAAAAAAGCATTTGTTACAATTACCATTAATCAATCACCACTCTATCTTTTAACAATAAAACTATTTTTTTGATGTTATTCTTAAATGCACTTGTGCGTTTGATGCATATTAATAAGTGTATAACCGAAAGTTCTGACAGTTGCTGATGAACACAAGTCTTACCTTGATTTTAAAAATATTACCACTAATCTGTTCAGTCATCGTCATTGAATAATATAAATATTATCATGTCATGAACAAGCGAGTTTATTCTAGGTTACGTTTCGACAGCTACAGCTGTCATCGACGGGCAGTGATCATAATCATCTTTGGCTATTTATTATTTGAAGAGATAATTAGTGGATCGAAACTTACCTTCGTGCAATAGTACTCTTAAAATTATGGATATACAAAGAGATTGGAGGAATTAGTTAAATTATACAGAATTTTCTCAATACTACAATAGTTTGTTTTTATTAACAAATAAAATTTATTGTTACTTATACTTTAGAAATGTGTCTTGAAACTATTCCGCCTTGATACGAGATTCTCCCATTCAGTTCGGTCAGAGGATTCTTCTACTCGTTTTGGTCAAAGTTTCTTTTGCTACTCTATTTTTATAAAAAAAAGTCAATTAGCATTATAGGTAAGAAAATATGAAACGAAATTATTTATATCATTTTTTGGAGACTGTTGCATACCATGGCTCAGTTATTGCGTATTCGGGCTCAGTTTCTACGTATGTTGGCTCAGCTTTAAAACATTCTGGTTCAGTTGTTGCATATTCAGGCTCAGTTTCCACGTAACTTGGTTCGGCTTTAAAACATTCCTGCTCAGTTTGAAAATATAATGGCTCGTTTGGAGGATTTTCTACGCTTATTATCGCGTTTTCACGAAGTGATAATTGTGCATATTCCTCATCTGTATTTTTCTCCAGCTCTATGCATGTGTATGTATTTTCCGTTTCCTAAAAAATTAAACAATGTAAGTCAAAACCTAACATTGAATTGAATGCCAAGTGTTCAACATGAATTGATAAAAATGATAAAAGAGCTGGAATAATGATTATATTGCATTATGATTATTTTGACATGTAAATAAGTTCTTTGCTTTTCAAAGCTGCACGAATCCGAAATAGAAAATTATTGTTAAACTGTAAGTTAACTAAGTTTTTTTTGTGTCATATATTAAATATATAGTTTGAAGTTACATTACGCACGGAATAAGATTCTCAATTCCTTTGAAATCTACATTTTGCATTATCAGACAATAAAAGATATAACATTTCCTATTTACTTTTTATGCAGATATCTGTATTTTTGCGGTCAACCATACGGGCGGTCAATCATACACATTATGCAAAAATTGTTTGTTGTATTTCATGTACATATCATGAAATGTATTCTAGTCTGACATGACATTGCCAATTAACTTTTTCGTAAATTTTCGTAAGCTATCTGGTTAAAGGTAACCGGAAATTATATGTATACCTGGGATTGGTCGACAACAGAAGCTGGAATGTTCGTCTTTAAAGCTAAAATTAGAGGGAATAAAATTAAAAATGAAATATGTTTTACTGTGTGCGTATATCTTATTGCGATACTGTATAAAATTGTTCTTTGTTGGAGATAAAGCTAAAAATATACATTTTACTTAGTTTGATAAACTGGTTTTGTCAAACAAGTAAACATAACATTCATTATGCTATGCAAGATTATTAAGGTAAATTTTCTATCAAAAACAAAATGAAACGGCTCTGATGAACATTTCCTTTCCGCTCCAAACTGAAAGTTGAAATCATTCAAAGCTTTCCTTTTGCTCTAAAATTGATAAAAACAAAACAAAAAATAATTAATAGATTGGCAACAAAATTTAAGTCCGTTTTGCTGTTAAGTGTAAGATCCCCTTAAAATTCGAAATTGACTCAATTTTGCATACTTTAATGACTGTAAAACTATAGCATTCTTGACCATAACTCCAATAACTTTCCAATTCCGCTAGCCAACTTAACATGCAGCTATATAGCATAACTTAACAACAGGGACTAAAATTACCTTCACAATATGCGTATTCTGGTGTTGACTCGTTATTTTTAGATGGCGTGTTTGCAGGTGGATTTACATCTTCATATGTTGCATTCATAATACAGGTTGGAGACTACAAGAAAAGCTTTCTGATATAATAATAAAGGTAACTGGAAAATAATACGTGCAGAGGGAATCTATGATCTGTGATCAATATATTTAATGCCATTTTAAGTAGTTCTAAACTTATTTAATGGTGGAACACGTACAGGTCTGCTTATGACTACCAAGGAAATTAAAATGGACTTACTATGAACATGGCTTTCTCAGTGCGGCAAATATGTTAGTATTTACACAAAATAGCATTTTTTTCACCTAGTATATTATCTCCAAATTTTTCGCCATTTTTTGTGTCAACTGCTTGTATCGCCTCACCCGATTGTTCTGAAGACTTTTAGAAATCGAACGTACGAAAATTCGAAGCCTGAAATTCGTTTAAAATTGGAAATTTGAAACCGTGTAAAGGCCTTGTTACACTCTAGAAATCGAATAAGAGAGCAAAGTTCTTTCTCCGGACCTCAAATTTGTATTGAAAACGAGAGCTTATCGAATAAGAAAATGTTGAATAATAGAGCTTCGTATATGAGAGTTTCTTAAGGAAATTTGACGGTGACTTTTAATTTGATCGAAAACGAGAGCTTATCGAATAAAGGAGCGTCGAATTAGAAAACGTCAACTGTATTAATATTATTTTTGATAGTAGATTACATTTGAACATTTTGAACATATTTTTATTTTTAAATTCGTGATGTTGTTATAGCCTTAAGGTGTTGTCTACTTTGTATACATTATCTGACACTTTCTACAAATACACAACATATAAGATACATAAACAGGAACTATTGACCCAGATAAAAATCATAGATTGAGCTTGCTGGGACGAGACGCTGACTAATGCACTCAGCTAATCGCTTAGTCACTTAGTGCTATGGCAGCAAGTAACATTAATTGCATATGATAGTTACGGTAGTTCATATGTGACTATAGTAGTGTTGAACATTAGCTTGTTCAGTTTCTCTGATTTTTAGCAAAGTGATCTTCTGCATATCGCCTACGACCATATTAGCAACAATGCAAAGTAATTGTAATGACGTTGATAAAGGTAACTTCCCGCGAAAAAACATGTTGATTTCATATGAAAGAGTAATAAAAGTTGTGTTTGAATCTTTTTTATTTCATTTTTTTAAAAGATTTTTCTTGAATATATAAGTCTTAAAACTTAGCTAATTATACAGAGTTATGACATCACCGACTAGATGCTCAGAAACAATTGCTGACATGACACGTAAATATGTTTAAAATATACCTGGATGGGCTCTTAAAACAGCACCGAATTTTTGCTAATACCTGTCATGTATTTTTAAGCATAATTATCAAAACTTCTAAGCCAAAAATATTAAAAACCGATCGAGATTTTTCAAAAAATAAAATATTCATAAACAAATTTTCAAGCTCTGTCATATAAAGTCGCAGAAGTTTTAAACTTCTAATTTAGAATTCGTCTGCATTCTATAAAATTATTGCCAAATATATGTGAACACCTTTCAAAAACCAAAGAACCTTCCACCCCGTCTTGATCTTGTGCAAAATTTACCTTCCTTGAGTATATGCACTTTACTGCACTACTATATCGCCACAATAACACACGACAAGCGTGCCTTAAACTGTAAGAACTTTTACCTTACTTTCTCCCATGCGCTTTAATCTAAAACAAAATATAATCCAACATCTTAATCCGTGCCAATCTTCTTAACCTTATTTGGTATGGGGGGATGGGAGGGGGGCATAAAGTGCCCGCGGCATTTACAAAGTCTCATAGTTTTCTCATTACTGGATGAAATACCTTGTGACTTTTCCTACCTTTTATTAGACTTTCGGAATTTTTTTTTTCTACAAAAATTGTCCGGTTAATGTCACTTAGTCTTTTATTGACAGGTGGTCATATCAAATTTTGCTGTACTGCTAGTTTTCTAAACTTACCAGTTGTGTGAACATGTGATGATGTATGTGATAGTGACAAAAAGTCATCATGCAATATTGGCATACATACTGTGTATTTTGCAGATCGGAATATTGGTAATTTACAGACCAAAATATTTGTATTTTCCTATTTATTTATTTTTCTATCGTTACATGATGACGCCATAGGTCATTTTGTCACATGTCAATCCAATTTGCCTTGATTGATTAGTTACAGAAATAAATGCGCACAGATATACTAAGTTTTAGTCCATGACAGCTGCTAACACTAAGGTTCTCAAATATCAAATTTTCAAAAAAATTGAATTCTGATCGATTTCCATTTTCTACCCAAACATTTTGTCACTAATTAAGTCACAACATATTAATGCTTCTTTGTGCCAAGTTTCGTCACTTAAATCCTAACAGAACAAAAGTTACAGCCCGTGGGCACTTTATGCCCCCCCTATACTAACAAGGGTCAAAAAAGCCCATACCAAATAGGGTTAATATATAATACTTTTTATTACAACAAAGTCCTCCCCTAATGATAAAAGTTATTATCACTATCAGAATAATTACTACACTACAAACAACACCAATGATTATATGTGTTTCTGTTTTAGATGAATCGTTTGTTTCTAAAGTATTTGTTAATGCTGTAAGCAATGTTGTTATTGATTTCTTATCTATGGTTGTTGCTATTGACGGTGTTTTAGGCTTTGGTGGTGCAGTTTTGTATGAGGTTGTTGTTGATGAGGCTGTTGTTGACGACGTTGTTGTTGATGTCGCTGTTGCTGATGACGTTGTTGTTGATGAAGTTGTTGTTGATGACGTTGTTGTTGATGTGGTTGTTGTTGACGACGTTGTTGCTGATGACGTTGTTGTTGATGACGTTGTTGTTGATGACGTTGTTGTTGATGTGGTTGTTGTTGACGACGTTGTTGGTGATGACGTTGTTGTTGACGTCGTTGTTGCTGATGACGTTGTTGTTGATGTCGTTGTTGTTGATGAAGTTGTTGTTGATGTGGTTGTTGTCGATGTCTGCTGTGATGTCTTTGTTGGAATACGGTCTAATTGGAAAATCACGCAAAGTTAGAAATTTTATCTGGTATCTAGCATGGTTGTTTACGGTAAAAAATTTAAAGGTCTTTCCTTACAGTTTATGAACCACGGGGATGGCCCCGTTAAAGGTAAATAAAATGGTAGTATTCAAAAATAATACCAGGTAGATAGGACAAGTTATACTTAGCTACACATATATGGGTACATTGTAATGATAAATACGCAGTCTTATATATTGACACACCATAGTAATTCTTTAAAAATTGCATAGGTAACCGAAATAAAGTTCGCATGGTTTCGGGCTTTATAGCTTATCTTTATAGCTGTTTTCTGAACACTTTTACACTTGTTGCTGGAATACGATTGCAAGAAGTGAATCTTTCGGTAATAGGACAAGGTTTGTTTAAAGTTTTCTTATGCTTTAAACTAATTTAACTTGATAGGATTGTTTTATCGGTATAGACAACGTCGCAGAGTCCTGGGCAATTTCCAAATTGTCGTTTTGCTGACTTTCCGTAAATATAGAAATAAACTGTCTTTAAAGACCTCTTGTATTACTTTACAAACATGATTATATGCTTGTTATAAAAAAGTAGACTTACAAGTGTGCTCTCCTTTAGCTTTTAGCAACACGCAAGTGTCATTAACTTGAATACACGACGAGACTAATTTTATAAGCGATCCTTCGATATCGTTAAAACGACTATCATATATTTTGTCGTTGTGTATGATCTAGAATTAAACAGAAAAATCATGTTTATATGTTAACTTATATAAGTATTTTCCTTAATTTAATTGCTTTTACCTTGAAACTGAAAAAAAACAGACAGGCAATTTCCCCTTTCAAAATGATTGGCATTATGTTAACCTTATTCGGCCCGTTCTTTTGTCCATATTGAAACTAAAGTAAGAAGTGAGCATTTTTTTTGCATATAGACACCTAGCCAGACGTGGGTAGTTTAGACAATGTTCAAGACGTCTCAGCAGGCGTAAGTACTTTAATAAATTTAAAATAGTGTACACCATGCCATCAGAAAATTTTAGTACCCATCTGTTTTCAACAATGAAGGAAATCTTTTAAGTTATTTCAAATATTTTGATATGTTAGTTCTTTTTTTACACTGCAATTGTATTATTGTAAGTGCTTATATCTTAAGAAGGTAAAATAGGCAACGCCTTTTCTTACCGGAATTAGTATTTTTATGAATATTCGTCCATTGCGCCCTACAATTTTTTCATTTCTTATATTTATATACTTTGTAGTTTTTGTTGGTTTGTTAAAACGATTTTGATCGATTCTATTTCAAAGGCCTAAATTTTTTCATCAATTAAAACGCTTTGTTCTAACAAAAAAAATAAAAAATGCCTCTTGCCTAATCATGAGCACTCCTGAAGTACCTCTTGAAAATGACCGGGAAAAACTACACACAATTTTTTGTACATATTTAAGAGCTGATTAAATTTCTTTTGTTTCTGTTTCGTTATCCAACACAATTGGAATGTTCTGGTGCAAAATATATATATAATGTATATATATATATATATATATATATATATAAAATATATATATATATATATACAGTACCTGCGGCGCAATGACAGCCTGCAAAATTGCATTAAACATGCATGAAAAATTGTACGGTATGCCCGACGTTTAGCTAGTTGCATTAGCTTGTTACAAGATATTTATCATGCGTGATTAAATGTAAATAAACATAGCGTCATCCACCTTCCTAACATTGAAACAGTATTATCGAAGTAGCAACCGTGTGAACTTAAAACTTAAACAATTCCGGTATGCTCCTACACAGCAAACCTGAAGGCATAACCCTGCACAAATAAAGCGTAATGTAGAATTTAAACATATATTTCGAGAAAGAAAATTGGTCACTAGGAATTTATTCCAATTGTTTTTGCTAATTGTATAGGCGTTTGTTATCCCACAACAACATCAAATACGCCTTCATCATCGTATGTCTTTGTCTTTCAAAGAATTCGGTCGCGGGCAAAAAAGTTTCATCACATTAGATTACATTTAAATTTTATGCTACAGCACTGGACCCAAATTGTACCGTGAATAAAGAGGGTTGTTTGTTGTATTATTAATTTCTAAACTTGTGCGATATAATTCTTTTACAATAATTTAAAGGAAGAATATTCAGTACTAATATTGTGTATAAACTGTATTATTTATCATTGGTGTAGAAATTTATTTTCAAGTTTTAATGTAATTTTTCTTAGGGGTCATTTACATATCAATATTTGAATTTTTAGCGTCATTTGTAAGCTAACGGGCGGGAGGGAAAGTGCCTAAGCCCTTACAAGGGTTTTGCTAGTGCCCAGACCAGCCCATAACACTGAAGAATCTATGTTTTTCTCTAGAATTATCTGTCTGAATCTAACAACATAAAAACAGTGTCAAATTTTTTATTTTTTTATTTTTTCACCGATATGTATACAAATACGTGCATGAATTCAGGAAAGGACAAATGCTATGACTGTGGAAATTTTCAAACCGAATAAAAGAAGTGATTTGATATCAAAAAATCAATTCACACCCATTTATTTTTGGGTGATTTTTTTTTAAATTGCCTCTAGCAAATGAAGGAATAGTGTAACTAGATATAAAAAGATGTTCTTAGAAGTTACAATTAAAAAGATATTAATTATATTTTTAGCCAGCTATATTCGTAGAGGCAATTAAAGTTTTGTCAGCAGGAGTAATGTAAAAAGAAGGATAATAGATTAGGAAATAGTAACACTTCAGTGCATACCTGGTAAATATAGAATATAATATTACGGCCATTTCTCTCATACTGAACATCAACATTCAAACTTTTTGATTCCAAATTGTCTATCCATATAGCAGCATTTCCGCATTTATTGTGTGACTTTGCTCCTTCTCCAACCAAACTCTTGGCAACTACAGCCTCTGATTTCCAAAAATTATCAGTTTCACTATTCTTTGATAACAACTTTACTTCATTTACAGTGTTACAATCTAAAAAATAAAAAATAATTCTGTTATATATTTACAAATAGTGGAAGTTACGTATTTGATAAGGAGTGCTTAAAAAAATTCTTTAAGTAAAAATTTTCATAAAAATGATTTTAAATAATTTATTAAATAAAGGGTTGCAGAGCAGGAAGAAGTCCCCTATGCAAGCGAAAATTTTTATAGCAATTTACAAGTCCCCAGGCAATTTCGCCCATGGCTCATTTTTTAACTTTTTGTTAATGGTTGTTCTTCAGGGTTTCTTTTTGCAATGAGAGTGGAGGTGCAGAGCACTTACATTTCGTACAAGTTATTAAAAATCGTAAATCTGTTATTAAGGTTCATTCGTTTTTAACAAGTGCAAACGGCACGTTGCAAAATATTACAAAGAGGTTTTATCTACACTAGTCATTACCATTACCTTTATATATGGCATTTCGTGTTTCCGTAAAAGGACGCGGTAACCCTTTTGAACAAACAACTAAAATACGGCTATTATAATAGAGACTACCCGGTGGCCCGTAGAAAAATCCACGGGATCACATGGTCTTTTCATACCTCCTTCAGTGCGTCTCGCTACCTGGGATACCATTTTGCGTGACGAACAGACATATACGGGTATTATTATATAGATAATTGCTCCTTTCCGTCTTCCACGTTTTTGGTTTAAAAACTAAGTATTTCAGGACACAAGAAAGGGAGTTTTAGACATTTTCTTTACCAGCAAGCATATATAAAGTTCTTTACAATATGTGTTAAAAAATATTTCTTTACTAAAACTATGCATACTACCGCCCTCCTTTTGTTCACACTGGTTGAGTAATCTAAAATATAAAAGACATGGTTTTATTGTAGTGTAAAGAAAAATAAAATCAGGTTCGGAATTTGTTGGAGTTTTCTTCGTCTTGTACCCTCTCTAAAAAACAGACTGTTTTTCTGTAAACTTATTGATTCAAGGAGCCATCATGAAATATGCAATAAACTGTATTAATATTCTTTCATTCCCCCCTGCTAACATTACAAAACTTTGTAATTTTTCTCGGAAGTTTGTATAGTTTGCATTTTTCCTCTAGAAATTTTGAAGGCCATGATCGATTTTTAATTTTGATTTGCACATTTCGCGCCGGAAGGTCACTTCAAACCCAATATGCAAAAAAATATCTTCTTTAAAATACGCCAGTAGTTAAAATACTATTTAATCTGGAGGTCATAAGCGAAACAATAATAAAGGTCATAAGTTGACACCTGACTAACTTTTTAAAAAAGGTCCTTAGTAAGAATTATTTTCGCTTGCTTAAATGGCAAATGGATTTTGCCAGCGCTTAGCTTTTCAAAAGGTATCGGATAATTATTTAAAGAAAATCGTTTTCTTTATAAAAAACTTCACCACAATATACTGTTACCATTCATTGTTATGATTTTAGCATTGGTGTTCCATTTACCTTTATTGCACTAAAAAATTCAGATCTTTTTCACTCTTTTTGAATTGCTATATTTCCTTTTTTCTGCGAATGTCAATTTAGCGAATGATATCTTAAATAACATTTTGCGGGTACGTAATTTTTCAAACTTGACTAAAGTCTTTAAAAAGCACAAATTATATACAATGCGGGAATTAGTACCATTAACCCTTAGTATGGCTGCTTGGCAATTTTAATATATCTGAAATACATGCTTAACTGGGTGTAACTTTGTGACTATAATTTACAAATTTTGTTCTAATAATCATTCCCAATGAAAAAGAAGTCTTTATAATTTTCATTATATCGTTTCGGTAAAGTTTTGGCAGCCTCTGAAAACTTTTACTAGATTTTTGCTATTGTAACGCGTATATGAATCAAATGGCCACCATGGAAAAGCGGGAAAAAGTAGCAAGGAAGTTCATTTGCAATCTATCTTGCATCATTATCGGTAGCCATAAAAGTTTAAAACGTTAAATTTACCCCTTTATTCAAAATGCAATTTTATTAGACATTTAGACAATACGTTATATACGGGACTTATATTGCGTAAATACTTAAACACGTGTATTTACTATATCGATCCGTCCCTACAGTCTTTTAGCTGATCGTGCTAATGTTAGATATACTTAATTTCCAGTATCTACCCAACATATTAGAAATTATGTTGTTAGACATCTATAGCTACCTTAATAAACTTAGATTTTCGGCTCTAACTGACTTAAATTGCGCTTTTGGGCACGAATTTGGAATGTAACAAGCCATATAATACCTGCTGAGAATTTTTGAATTTATTTTTTCGTGGGACAGGACTATATGCAATTTACCGAAAGAACAAATTTTTGTAGAATCAGACTTTTGAAAGCTGTTGATTTATTTTTATAATTTTGGTAAAATTTGTAAGAAACTGTACACAGTATACTTTATTGTCAGATAATTTTACTGGAAAAAAATTCCACAGTTTCACATTTGTTTTATTATTATTTGTTGAAATTAAAATTCTTTGATATACAAACAAAAAATGGGACATTCCTTAGCCACAAAAATTTATTCAGTAAAAATATAATTCAGTAAAAATATTCCGAAATCAAAAATTTAATTCCAAACTCCTACTAATTTTTTTTCAAAAATAAATATATTTATTCATTAAAAATAATTACAATTTAATTAAAATATAAATAGACTAAGGCTAAATAAAATGAAAATTGATAAAGAAAAGACAATATAGAGTAAAACTGTATTGTCAAAGGCTATGAGTTACACGAGTGTTTGACTGAATAGAAGAGAAGTGCGCATTGGTGACTAAATAAAATAAAAACTTTATATTCTGGCATCTACACAGGCAAGATCAAAATCATTAACCACCTCTGTGTGCAATTTGGTATTCAAGGATCTGGAACCTCTAAGGCAAAGCAAAGCAGATTTCATTATTACTACTGATTATAGTACCTGTAAACCTTGAAATAAATTTTAGGTTTATGAGAAATTCTAACTCTGAAATTACTTAGTTACTTTTTCTATTTCTGGCAAAATTTTATTTTTAATCATCCACAAAAATCTGTTCAACCAAATTTCATTAATATTTTGCCTTCCTTCTTCTGACGTTAAAGTACAGAAATGACTTACTTTTCCAGACAAGAGTATAATGTGTTTAAAAGTATGTTTTTTTGACAATTTGTGTATGATTCTATGAATGTGCTACAAAGAACTATTTTTTAGTTAATTTCGGACTTACTCCTAGGCAAAGGAATGTATGCAATATACTAAAATAACAACAGAGTTTCGAACTGTGGTCGTTATACATTATTTTAAAACTTTAGGTAAAAACAATATGCCAAATGCTGATATAAATCCTTCCACAACGGACTTCATCATCATATATATATATATATAGCTTCATTTGGGTTTACTCCACATCAACCGTTATTTTTTACATTTTGTGAAAACTTTTGTCCTCGCAAACCTTTTTTGTCATTTCATATTAAAACTTTTTTAAAGAACAGAATGAAAAATGCATACTGGAATGTTTATTTAGTGAAATTTACCATGATAGAGGACAGAATAGATTATGCCGAAATAAATAATTTATTTTAATTTTTATATTTTCTTGTCAGCGAAAGGCAATTTAACTATTTGCTCAACTAAAACGTAATACAAACTATTTTTTAAGTTGTAAAAAAATAAATAAGAATCAAGTAGATAAAATGAAAATCAACATTGTATTCAGCTACTTTCCTTTTCAGTTTTTCTTTTCTTTCGTTTAGGCTTCCATGTAATTTTCAACAACCAACATACGAAACATTGGTTAAATGAAGCTTTTTCTATTTTTACATTTAGGTTGATTTTTACAAATGTTTAAACAAATGTGAGGGCGGATGTTATGTAAAAAATAAAAATAAAAATTATTTTAATTATTTTAATCGATTTGCATTTAACAAGTCAACATGATGGATTTTTTTGAAAGAAAAGAGTACAAAATATACTAAAGGAACTGAAATTTGTGGCTTGGAGTATTTTGACACTAACTTGTTTTGTGTTGTTGTTGTTTTTTCGTGTGTAAATTTTTGGGAGGGAGAATGATATGCAATATACTAATAAATAATAATTTTTGAAAAAAAATTTCTACACATTACAAGCTGTTGTTTATTGATATAATGTTGTGTAAACTTTTGTGGGGAAAGACCAAACGCAATTTGAGAGCTTGCGTAAATATTTAGTAGTAGACATTGTGCAATATACTGAAGAACTTTGTTGTTGAAGTTTCTTCGATGCTCTTGCTTATATTTTGAGACTTTTTATTATTATGGCATATAATGCAGATTGTGATGTTCAATATTGTGACGTTTAATGTTCCAACTCAAACTGCGGTATTGTTTGTTTTTGCTGCATAAGTTTCACATGTTTTGGAATTCTTTACATCGATCTAACATGAAGTACATTGGATTTCATAAAGCTTTTAAAGTTTTCACACTGGAGTTAAAGTACACGAATTACTAGCTTTCCTTTGTTTCGCGGCCGTTAATTTATGTAAAGTAATCTATGTAATCTATATAATAATACAACAGTTCTGTGTGTCTGTAACAGGCAAAGTGGATGTGTTCATTTTTCTTTGATGTAGCCGCAAAAATCTTTGGTCTTAACGAAAAAATATGTCTTCTTTGTCAAGAAAAGTCGCGAGTTTTGTTTGTTTGTGTTTTAGAATCATGTGATCAAAATAAGAAAGTTAATTGGATGAACTAAACCACGTAATCGAAATAAAGCAATTTTTTTGCGAAAAATTTCAAGTTTTCCCTGACTAACAAAACGACCGTAATAAGTTTGTTAAATAAAGTTCCTAGCACAAAGTAACAAAAATTGTGTTTGCAAAAAAAGATGGTTGTTCTTTTTAAGCATTTGTCTACTCTTTCCTTAAAAATGAATCTTTGCAAAAGCATTTGAAAAAGGGGCATGGTATTTAAATGAAGTATAGAAAGGTTTTTGTAAGGTTTGTTTATGTTTTTATTCAGTTTTGATGATATGGGAGACATGTTTGTTAGCTAGCATCGTAAAGCCAACCATACCAACAAGAACTAGCTAGCTAGGAATTTATAAATATGTAGCCATGTACGTAATAGCTAGCTAAGTCTCCAGTTTTTCTTTAACTAACCAGCTATTAGCTGTTGTAGCTAGCTAATGTTATCTTTAAACTGAAGATTCCCAGTACCTCTAGCTAACGTGGGAGTTTTCTGTTGCTAACCGTAGTTATCTTAGTGGTCTTTGCTAGAAATATGGCTGTAAATTATTTGACTTGACCTTTTAAGCTTAAATTAGAAGATATAACAAGCAACAACACCTTTTAAAAGAATATATATATACTTTGTTGATTTCGATTTTATACTCTTTTTAAGCTATTTATTTCTTCTCTTTGACATTTTGGTTTAACTTATTGTTGCACAAGGCATATACAATATGCATATAAAAAAATAAAATTTTACATATTTTTGTTTTACCACTCAATTTTAACATTTTATATAAATTCTTTGGGACAGAATGGTATGAAATAGACCAAAATACCTGACCTTAGTTGTTTTTAATTTACATGCCTTGTGAAACTTTAAGGTGAACATTTTTTGTAAGACAATGGCATGGCATACTGATAGAACTGATCGTTGTTGTTTTAAATGTTATAACTGAAACCTTTTTTTGACATATTTATGTTAATTTTGTGAGGAAGGACCATACACAGAAGAAGAATTAGATTTTATCTTTGTTTTTCATATTTTGTATAAATTCTTACCGGGGAGGACTCTGTACAACATACCGAAATGACTGATTCTTCTCTACTTAAATTTGATGCGTTCCAAAATGCATTTTTTTAATATTTGGGTAAGATTTAATGGGTAGGGACAACATGCAAAATGTCAAAAAAATGCTCTTTTTGTTGAATAAGAAGTACTCCTTACAATCATTTTTTTTTCTTACACTTTGGTTCTAAACAGCACATAACAATGATCGTGTTATATAATACAATCAGTATGAATTGGGAGAAATCAAAACAGACAACTAGTAAATGATCCTTACTGGTCACAATTTGGTTCTTTTTAAAGCATCCGTATTTACCATTCACTAAGTGAAACGTTTTTTTACTTCTAGGACAGAGACATCTTTCATTCTCCCATAAAGCTTTAAAAGTTGCGCAAGTGGATTGATTAACCAAAAGAAGATCTTTACCTTTTCTATTTACCGTTACATTAAAAGTGTGAACAAACAAACCACGCAAAATGACAACAAGAACATACACGTTTAAAATTTCCATGATCGTGGCATTAGTTTCTTGTACTTAATCATGTTTACACCTTTACTTTAGCTATGAAATCTTAGTCATCTCGCAAGTAACTATCTATCTGAAAGCAATTTTCAGATTAAGAATTCTTTACTTTACTACAATAAAAATATCCGTTGTAATTAAAATAGTTTCGTCTAGCTTAAAAAAGTAAAAAGTTATAAGTCATGTTTTTAACCAGGAGTTTTCTAAGCATAATAACTTCTTTATCTAACTTAAAGTTATTAAGAGATCACACAGGACATTCCCTCTTGAAAGTGCAGTTTTTAATATTGACGTATCTTTATTTTAGTAGTAGTATTTATTTATTAATAAGCGTACTATAAACATATAGTGAGGCCAAAATGAAGAAAAAAAAGCATATTGAGGTTCAGTTCAGAATACACTATGCCTGAGAAACTTGTAAGGCTTTTCATAAAAATTGGTTAGAACTAGGAGAATTGATAAACAGACATCTTATTTTTGCAGCCTTTGATATCTCTTCAAATTGTGTATTGTTGTTAATAACAATGGAACCATAAACCTGTCTCGCTCGTCTTTTTCTCTTTTATTTCCTAAGAAACAGTGCGTGGGAAATTTGATGTCCAATTGACCTTAATATAGCAGGTAAAAAAAATTCCCCTTTGTGAAATGAACTTGTGATGTAAGTTATCCTAAGGATAATCCTGATGAAATTTATGATATTTTCCCAATCATAAGGATTTCATAGAGATTATTAGCAGCACTTTTGCGTATTATCTAAAGCTTGAGGAGGCATAACAATTTGGCAAACCGATGCCTAATACATACGCAAAATTTACCAGAAATGTCAAGTTTTTCAGAAACTTACGCCGACACCAGCATTTCTTATTAGCCTGTTTTTTGGTTTAATGAAATTTTTTTCGAAAGGACAACGAATGATTGAACTGCTGAAATAAGAAGTTAACTGATATATTTATTGGACTCATTATTCTGAGCACCATCCTCATCACCAATTTTATCACTTTTAAACTGATCTGACTATGGTCTTTAGTAGTAGCATTATTGTCTTGCTCTATGATGTGTTGTTGTTGATGTTGTCATTAATACGCTCTAAGAGCTGATAGTGGTACGTAGCTACCTTGACTTGTTTCCTTCTTTTTTCTAGTTTATATGCCTGCATTCTTGTAAGAAGTCTGTGTTTTTAAGTGATTTGACAGGTTTGTGTTTTTGAGAGAAGAGACTTATCTCGAAAAAAGTGGAAAACAATTCAACTCTTTTTTTATTGCTCGGAAATTAAACAGAGAATGATGACGCGTTTTGGAATGACTTAGCGTTTCCTTTGTTATTTTTCAATTCCCCTGGAACTGAACTGAAAAGGATCTTGGGTAAAAATTAGTAATAATCACTGCACTACTAAAAATGCATGGAGCAAAACATAAGCAATGATGTCAGTCAATTAAGATTTTGCTCT
The DNA here is from genome assembly GCF_029227915.1 of Hydractinia symbiolongicarpus. Lineage (NCBI taxonomy): Eukaryota > Metazoa > Cnidaria > Hydrozoa > Anthoathecata > Hydractiniidae > Hydractinia > Hydractinia symbiolongicarpus. Next base: position 13,326,742 of record NC_079887.1, read on the forward strand.
ATCTTGGATATTTCATCTCTTATTAATTTTTGAGCTCTTATTTCACATAAGATTTTTTCGAAAGACAAAAGTACTTTCGCACCGCAAAAATATTATTCTCCCACTCTCTTTGGTCCTCCTTTGTTTTTCTCTCATAGCATGTGTACTCCATACCGCCATAAAAATTTAAATTTTTCCAAGAACTGGATTTTAGATCTAACAAAGAATCATCAGTTTGCAAAACACAATTTTTATTCAAGAAGTAGCTAGCTACCCTGTTTTTAATTAATTACAAGTTTTTATTTATTACAATGTGTCCCTAAAGGCATAAATTTGCACACAGATTGCAAGAATTACTTTAAAAAGCATTACAACAAATAGTTTTTATAATTATTTTTTCTTTTACAATAACATCTTTTGGTTACTCCTTAAATAGATGCACATTTCGGTATGAAACATATTTTTTTATTCTTATCTTTTCACGACATCATACTGTGCTTCTGTTGTTGCGTATTCTGGCTCAGTTTCTACATAAATTGGTTGAGCTTCAAAACATACTGGATAAGTCGTTGCGTAATCTGGCTCGGTTTCCAAATATACCGGTTCATTTGCAGGGTCGCTTAAGCCTGTTACCGCAGTTTCCGGAAGTGATAATTGCGCATATTCTCCGCCTAGGTTTTTTTCTGACTCTAAGCACTTGTATGTATTTTCATTGTCCTAAACAAATGAAGCAACGTAAGTAAAGAAGAAAGGTAAAGTACTTATCGTACAACATCACGCATCCAGCAAAATTTTATCAAAATGAAAAAAGCTTAGCCAATATTATGCTTTGCATTAAAATTATTTTAACACCATATCATTTTTCTTCTTTCACTACCGAAAAAATCCAAATAGCTAACATAATTTCGAATTGTATAATCACAAAATTTAAATGGTAGCTAATTTCTTTCCTATTTCTTCTGAGGTTTTAAATTTTTCATAATTTGTCATTTGCAAAAATAATAAAGTTGCAAGAAACAAAGTTGCCGATTATTCTTTTTATGGAACTTCATTAAGTCCTTTCTACGGGCATGTCTCAAACCTTACTATGCACATCTTTAGTAGTCTTCCTAGCATATTCCTTGTGATATACTTGCCGATACAGTCGTAAATTACCTTTCTCATGAGAAAGTTCTTATATAGCTCGACATAAGGGAGATATTTACGTATACCTTAGCTGCATCAAGAACAGAAGCAAGATTGCGTATTGATACATCTATAAAAAAGGGAATTTTTCAACAAAATACATTCCAGTGTTTGCATATGGAACGATTTTCGCTGACATTCTGGGCTTTCAAAAAACTCCTTTTTGCCCGACTCCATGGTTATGATACGTCCTGAGTTATAATATATATACGGCAGCGTGCCAAATTTTTAGGGCTCATACCTATGTGAGGTGTGGATATTGGCCATTACTCGAAACTACCTCTAAACGTCTCTATGAAGTCTTTATAATCGGGAAACTATAGTAACCTTCGTAGAGAATAAACTTAAAGGATGAAACTGTAAATTGTGGACAGGTGATTAATCCGATTTCCCCATTCTTTTGGATTTACCCTCATATCGGGTGAAATCGAATTTTCGGGCTTTTTTGTAATTTTTTATACGAACTCTGTTTAAACTGGTAAATATGTTAACTATCTTTTATTTAACTATTAAGAATTAACTTTATGCAAGATGTGAAAATTCGCTAGAAAACTTAAGTAACTGAATTTTAAGCAGATAGAGGTATTTTGGAGAAATTTCAAGCTTTCGATACATAAGCAAAAATTTATTGCTGATTTTTTGTTTCTTTCATGCCGTACTGTAAGTGTACCGAGTTTGAGTCAATTTGGACAAGTCTATGATACGTTTTTTGGCGTTTTAGCAAAAATGTTCCTACTGATTGTAGATTGTGCTAATACTAATAGAAAAGAGAAAGTACCTTCACAATATGCGTATTCTGAGTCAGGATTTTCATATGCCGTGTTTACAGATGGATTCACATCCTCATAGGTTGCGTACATCGCAGCAGTCGGAGGCTATAAAGTAAAAAAAAGTAATATTACAATAGGAGAAAATATGAACTAAGGTGTGCATATGAATATTTAGAACATCTACGTATTAGATTCTTAAGGAGTGTCAAACTATTGTTTTATCATGGACAGGCCTCTTTATGGCTACCAAGAACGCACCAACGTATTTCTACTCTGTATGCCTTATCTGTTTTGTTTCTGTCGTTCCATATTATATATAAAGTTCTATAGAGTAAAACCCATCTCTTTTTTTCTTAACGATAAATTTCTTTCTACCAGTCTATGCATTACTGGTAAAAAAAAATTTTAATGAAAACTAACTGGCTTGTTTTTTATCATCTATGTTGAAAAAATTTCTTTTATAACGATAAGATATTATCTTAAAAAAAATCAGCGAATATTTTAGTCATGATAACATGAATGTATAAAATATGTCTTTTATACCTCCATAAAGATAATCATGCAAAACGGAAGTATAGCAATGTCACAAAAGCAATGCGAAAATGTAGACTTTGTTATTCTGCATATTATTACTTATCTCTTCTGATTAAAAAGCTTAACAAATTAAAGCTTCAGGTACTATGATTTATTGACGACTCATTGTATTCCATTCCAAATTAATTCTTCTATTCTTACACACTGTGAGTAAGATGACAGCATCAAGTTAGTTTATTCTTTAATGAAACAACTACAGTAATGCTCACAATAACTTGTACAATTGTTGTATATTTAGCAGAAAGGACTCACGTGATCTGCTCTATTCGTAAGATTAAACTTTCAGTTTTTGCATTGCATTATAGAAAAGAGCTGGTGCGGTTTTCCTAGTTCTTTGAACTGAGATCTCAGTTATGCAAATCAAGTGAAGAGATTTTTCTCCTCTATTTGATCTTTTGTATAATGGTAGAGGGTACCATCATTTTCTCATTATAATACTCCACCTTAAACGGTTAAACTCTTACCTTTTTTTCTCTTTGGTGCTTCAATCTAAAAAAAATACTCTTATAATGAGTTTTATTAAGTTTTATTCCCTTTTATTTAAAGCAATATCAGTTTTTGTTTTTAACAAAGTGCTCACCTAATAAAAATAAAAGTTATCATTAGTATCAGAAAAATGACTATGCTGCAAACAACACCAATGATTATATTTGTTTCTGTTTTTGAAGTCTCATTTGCTTCCAAGCTATTCGTAAATACTCCACGCGGTGTAGTTCTTTCCGACGTTGTATTTTCTGAGGTTGTTGTTTGTGACGGTGTTCTTTCCGACGTTGTTGTTTGTGACGATGTTCTTTCCGACGTTGTTGTTTCCGACGATGTTTTTTTCGACGTTGTTTCTTTCGACTTTGTTTTTGTTTGTGGTGGCATTGTCCTTCTTGGCAATGTTGATGTCTTTCGAGGAATGAGGTCTAATTAGGAATTCTTATAATTAAATGTTTAAAATTATTTTTCTTGTACTTATTTTTTTGTAATAATTAACCCTCTCTGGTACTATTCTACCACAGCATGTCCAGAAATAGCATTACAGATCATATGTGCGCAAAACGAGAGCTCTAAACAATTACTTAACAACAACAACTATTTAACCTTTTTTATATTTTTCCGCAAGTTGTTCAGATTACATGGTATAGTACAGGGCAACTAAACATTGCGAAAATCACTTTTCAGATGAGTATTATGTGAAAGTTGTTGTATTCTTGTTAATTATCTGTAATTAATCTTCTTTAATTCAATCTAGTAACGCATAAATTACCACCTTAAGGTCCAATTAACAATCATATTTCAACTCGTAAATCGTGGAGGTTGTAAATGTAAACATTTTTGCCTACCTTTCCATATTAAACTTCACAGGCTTTCTTAATCGGAGACTTTGTAAACATTATATGTAACCATGCAGCTATGGTTGTTATAAAAACAAATTTGACTTACATGTGTGTTGGCCTTTAGCTTTCAGAAGAACACAAATATCAACTCCATTACATAAGGAGACCAATTTTATAACTGATCCTTTGATGTCATTGAAACGAGACATATATTTTATGTCGTTGTATTTGAACTAAAAACATAAAGAAAAACTATAGTGTATTTAAAATCTTTAAAGATACATTATGTTGTTGAGAATATGTTAAATTAAATCTAACTGACCAATGAAGATAATGGCTGGCAATGTGGCACGAGTCTTTGAATATGCTATTTGGCCCGGGACAGACGCCCCCTGGCTTAATTTCTCTCCAAAGAATCAACGTTTTTTTATTTTACTAAACTATTCATGTTGAGAATACTGGCTATATTTTACAAACTGCATATTTTTATGTTAACTATATATTTTCTGATAACCAGTTACATTCTTTATCGAAAAATGTTATTTCTTTATAAAATAACAAACTGGAAAGACGAAAAAAATATAAAATGCATTGCTGACTCTCTAACCTAAAAGGTACAGGCCTTTAAAGCATATTGTATAAGAATGAATAAATAAAAGTTAACATATTTTCAGTTTTTACAAAATTTAAATGAAAAAATGCCCAAAAAGTTGCCCAACATCCGATTCTTCCCGATTTTCCAATTAAATCCGAAACACTTGGGAAATCGGATTAAGAACAAGTTCAACCTTTACAAGGTTTCCATTGATAAAATAAAGTTGTGTTGTAATTTCCAAGTTCTATTATCTAAGACTCTGAGATGTATGGGACGTAACAATTTGGCATATAGTTGATTAAAGGATAAATATAAAAAATCACTAACTATCATAACCATGAGCATAGCGTTATTTTGATAACGGTAATAATACCGTTATCAAAATAACCATACGGATGTGTAACAGGGATTACCTGTTCCGCAAAATAAAATAATATTTACCGACTATTTTTGCCATGATGAGGTAACAACGGGAAAACTGTGTTTTTATTTCAGCTTAAGTTGCGAGAAAGTTATTTTTTGACACTCGAAATAATGTAATTTTGTGTGCGCATTACTTGCATGTGTTGCATACTTTACGGCTCTTATTAAGCGCTCAACTAGACGTTCAACACCGAGTTACATAGTCGGGACTTTCGATTAGTTATTAATAATAGCTAAAAACCATTTATATTTTTACCGACCTTTTTTGATTGTCCTCTAGGACGGTCTAACGGAGGTTGTCATTTTGAAGGAGATCCTTTTTTGACCTTTTTATCTTCTAAAAGCTTTGTATTACCGTAATGCTTTGAATAAACGCCCGGGCGTTTATTATATTTTTTTTACATCTTTGTGGGGCGTCTATTCGAGGGGGCGTTTAAAAGAGGGGGGCGTTTATTACATTTTTTACACTTCGTCTCTTTTTCAGTTTTTAAGGATACCTATAATATATATCTTCGCAACAGAAAATAAAAGATATTCACATGTTTTAGAGAATAAACTTCAAAAGCGAAAAACTAAATTTCCAACCTTAAACCTACATATAGCTGACCTTCTTTATTGCTGTACTTTTAAGGTTTATATTCAGTTTTGTGTATATTTCACAAAATAAAATTGCTGAGTTATTATTTTAGTTGGACGGGGTAACCACGGGCTGTTTCCTGTGTTATTATTTAAACGGAAGTTGCAATAAAAAATATTTGGAAATTGTATTGCGTCTACATGTATGGGTGACGTAGTTAACCTGTATTAAGCGCTCGACTTAGGGTTAACGATGTGCTGTTTCCTGTGTCTTTATCTAAACCGAAGTTGAGGTTAAGGTTTTTATTCGATGTTACGGCTATACGGATGTGCGACACGATTTCCCTGTACTAAACGCTCATCCCGGTGTCACGATTAATTTTTGAACTTTCACCGCAACTTTTTCTGTAAAATAAAAAAATTGCTCGCCGACTGTTTTTGATATGGCGGGGTAACTTGTGGAATAACAAATATTGAGTGTCCAGTGGTGAATTTCTTTAATAATAGCCGTCGTCTGTCTGTTTGTCTGTCTGTTACGGAAACACGAAATGCAACATTTAAAGGACGGACAACCCGGTAGTTTTATTCACGGTTAGACGACTAGGGATAAAAATTGGATTAGGAACTCTTTAGCTGAGCTAAATTTATTTTTGATTCTAATGTCATTAGACAGGTCTAGATACACTCATCGGAATCATCAAGTCAATGTTCTTCTTTATGACAAAGGTATTGCCAAATATGGCTGCAACGACTAAGTTAACCGTTTTTTCTCTTTATTTAACCGTATTCGTGCTGGGGGGCTGAACTTTGTGACATAACTTTTTATGCGTTTATAGTTACACCTTCAAATTTTGTGACTTTCCTAACTTTTATTTAGATTTATTTTCAAAATTTTTTTTTTCGGAATTACACTTTTTTATGTTGAGTAAATTTCTAAAAAAAATTTTTTCTAAAAAATGTTTTTACATGTGTTTAAAAGCTTTATGTCACTTCTTAGTTTATATTGTTATATTATTTCGTGTTTCTAATATTGTCACTAACTTCAATACAATTATACAACAATTATTGATTTCTATGTTCTTATTGGCTCATTGTTCTTATTGCATGACGTCATCAAATTTTTTTCCACAAATTGTTTATTAATACCTGGACAACACTTGTGGTAAGTTTCAAGTCCAACGGACAATTATTGTAGAAATTACACAGGGGGTCGAATCAGCACTCCCCCAGCATTGAGGAGCCCCTAAAAGACCCAGCAGGAATAGGGTTAATATGTAGACGTTTGAGTAATTTTTAAAGTCGTGAAAATTAGGATAATATGCTCAATGTAGCAAATATAGCGATTTTCATAGTATTAAGTGCACTAAACAACACCCCAGTACAAAAAGAGGATTTTTTGCTTTGATCAAACAAGTAGAAGGAAATATGGATGTATGTGTGAGCTTTGAATTGCGAAAATATACTTTTAAACTTTAATACAGCTTTTAAATTAACTTGTAACTTTTTCAACGTCTAGATACTCACGTTACAAAATTCGCGTTAATTCTGTGCTGCGTTAAGTCCTTGAATAATGTGTACTGCTGTACCTTTTATTGTTCTAAACGTTTTGACAAATTATTTTCAGTTAGATTTAGGTCTATCAAAATATCTGGTGATGATGATGGGTTTATACATTAGTCGATAAAGTCACGTAGGCAGAGGAAATGACAAAGAACCGTCATATAAATTTTGATGACGTCAGCACTGTCAAGTTCATATATATATAAAAAAAATTATGTTAAAATTTTGTTGACCTGCGTAGCATCCATTGTGAAGAGCCTTAAAGTCTGAACAAAATGATATATATTTATTAAGGAAAAGTTAAGGAGATTTATACGTTTTTTTGCTGACATCAGCAAGGACCCGTCAATACATATTTTTTTTATTCGGTAATTTGTTTACATATTTCCTCTATTATGTACAGCTTGAAACGCTGATGAAAAAAATGTATAGGATCATGCAATTTTGATGAACGGTTAAGGAGATATAAGGACTAAAAAATTTTGAAACTACAAAAAAAATTTCAATCCGTCAAAAAATGTATATCCTATATATTTTTTGACGGATTGAAATTCATGTACTTTTCACAAACGGTTACGGAAATATTGTGGTTTAAATTTTTTTGATGACGTCATTAACCCGTTCGTTCCGAAACGGATTTGAGACCAAGGGTTTGGAAAATTTACCCAAATTGATACCAGGTGGTCACAGGTTACCCACGCAGTGAAAAATGACCGACGTCACCACCTCGTTTCCAAGTTATTAGGCCTCAAATATTTAAGTGCATTGTAATGGCTTCTTTAATTTCATATAAGACATTGACGTTAAATTAGTGTTATTGACGTCAGCGACATGAAAGGAAATGAAGACACCAACTATGCCTGTTACAGACACACAGAAACACACACAGACACACTCTTTGAACTATTATAAGAGACTAGTCAATAAAGCTCGAGGAAAAATCCACTTATGCAAAAGAACAATGAAAAAATAGGTTGTTTTAGATGTTTTGCTGACGTCAGCAGTTCATATAAAAAATGGCTAAAATTAGTTCATTCGTTGCCTGTATTAAGAAGACGTTGAGACGCTGATCAAAATAATGTTTTCGACAAACGCTTTAGGAGATTTAAGGGGTTAAAAAATTTGCTACCGTCCAGCAAAAACCCGCAAAAAGCACAAACATTTTTTTTAGAAATTTGTATACTCGTTGTCTCCATTTTGTAGAGATTGAAATACTGATTAAGAAAACGATAGGATAATGTGCTTTTGACAAACGGTTGAAGGGATATGGGATTTAAAAGTTTTTGATAACGTCATTAACCCGTCTGTTCCGTACCGGTTAGGTTGACCCAACTTTAGGAACTTGGTCCTAATTTAGTCCCAGGTAGTCCCTAGTTACCCATGCAGGTAAATACGTCAGGTATTTCCACCCGTTTCCAAGTTATTTAGCCTTAAGTTTAAAAGTTCAATGAAATGGCTGCACTAATCTTGATACAACCTCGTCCCCAGGGCATCTTGTAACTTTTCTGACCTCGGGACGGCGATACGAACATGGCCATGGAGGAGGCTGGTCCGATATGAAACCTGATTGGCGCGGATATGTCAAATAATTATTGCGTCATACAAAACATTTTAGCGAGGCGGCGAGTCTGTGACCAACAGGAGGAAGTTGTTCGTATTAAAATGGCGGAGGTGTATCAGCAGTGTCAAGTTTTTTTCAAACTGAAAAATTTAATAAAAAGCATTACTAAGCAATGAGAATATAAAATAAGACATCATAAAGTAATACTGCTTACAAGACAATATTTCAATAGCTGGGAATGTTTAATAAAGCTAGAAAAGTAGCTAGCTAGCACACTATACCTAGCAAACTATCAAGATAAGAACAAAAGAAAGAAACTCAACTTGTTTCCAAGTGGCCAGGTTTGATTTTCAGCTTTTTGCAAAGAATGACTTTGCATAAAATTGCCGCCCATGTCTTTTATAGACAAAATAATTTTGCACAAAATATCGAAATTTTTTTTTTACAAAATTTATATACATTACGTTTTAAATTATATCAGGTTGTTATTAGTGGGCATGTTTTATTACCTTATATGCTTTGGTTACTATAAAAGATATAAAAAGCCAGTAGGTTAACCGTCTGAGCCATTTTATCATTAAATGCACATTTATCCGGCCTAATTCAAGAAAATTCAAAGTGCAAAAGCTTCAGTAAAAAATAAAGTTATTGACTTGAAACTTGTTAAGGATGTACTGAAGATGGTGGTAGATATTTAACAGCTCACCACTGTGATATATTATCTCAAGAGTTTTAATACAAATTACAGAGCAGTGAACATAAAAAATAACAAAAAAAGTCTAAACCGAGTATATAGTTTATATAGCGTCCCATAACTTCAGTAAAAATTAAAATATTGACTTGAGATTTGGTATGATATGGTTTTAGATTGGTTTGATGAAATTGAGCCAAAAAATTGTTCTATTATTATCATACATTCTGAGTTTCAGAATTAAGCCCTTTTCAGAGACGCCGATAAGCCGATTTGACAGCATATCAGTTTTGACCAAGATACAGATTCAGAAAATTTTAAAAGCTATTCTAACCTCAGAAATAGGTCAGATAAGATTCAACCTAAAATTATGCCAGTAAACAAAAAATTTAGTTGCAAGGAATATCTCTTTGCTGATATCTTTTTGTGATAGGACCTCTTATGAGAATACTGAATTAATATCACGGTTAGCTAGTTTGGCATTTTAAATATTTTCCAAGCAGAATGATAACAATAAATAGATGTATATATCAATAAAAAATCGATTTTTGAACAGCAGCAGAATTTTGATGAGCTCTAAAAAGTGCGAATTTATGAAACTAATTTTGGTCCAAAATCCCCAAAATAATTTCCTCAAAAAATTATTCCCGAAACATTTTTTTCTCAAGGTAGCAATACTTTGCTGTTGGTAAAGTCGTATACCAATTCTTTCTAAACTATTAAGGCAGTGAATCGAGAAAACAGATCACACGTAGACTTGTCGTTTTCAATTTTCAAACCAGCATAATGCTTTTGATAAAATTTTTATATAATTTATGTTTTAAACACAAAAAAACCTTGTTTTTGTATAAATTAAATGCAAATTAAGTGTGCAAATTAAATGTGAGCTTGTTGAGTAAAAAATAAAAAAGCTGCAAGGCGTTTTAAAAACATGTCATCAAGAAAAGAAAAAGCAGAATTTATCAGTAATGGGTGGCTTTTTGGAAATGTTAAGGCCACAAATGTAAAAGAAAAAAATACTTCTGAAGTAAATACTCTTCTGAAGCCTTTTTCACCCAATATAACTGCAAGCAGTGAGTCCACAATATATGAATTCAGTTTCAGTTAAGTATTGTTTAAATACAGCAAAATCTTTGTCATCATATAAAAGCAGTAATGCAGACACAGATATTAACTCACGGTAAATGAGAATTCTAAAGTTCAGCCAAAATGAATAAAAAATGTAAATGTTAATATGAGGTTAAATTTCTGCCTAGCTACTTTCAGTCAGGCACCTAGAATGATACGAACATTTGAAAATTATGTAGCCATATTTGCACCTTAGAGAACCAACGAAGTGTTATGTTCAGATGGGCAAATCATTTACTAATTTCCAAGTTTCCCCTAGCTACAAGTTTTGCAACCCAGTGCTTGCTAGTCAACCAATTCAGTGAAATACACATAACTAAATTGCTTGAATTTCTTCAAGTAAACAGCAGCCTAAATAACATTATTGTATATTTATACATTTACACAAAACAATCAAGGGCAATATGCGAGAAGTTTGTGTGTTGTGATGAGAGGAATCAAAACAAACTCGCCGCACGTATCTGTGACGTAAAACGCCGATCTCGCTTAGCTCTGCAAGGTTATATATAAAACTGTGGTACATTGAGACAAATATCATTAAATATTGCACACAGAAATACTGTGTATTGGAGGGTCACGTGACGAGGCCTCCTCCAGGGCCATGTTCGTATCGCCGTCCCGGGGTCAGAAAAGATACAAGATGCCCTGGGGACGAGGTTGATCTTGATATACTTTTCTTTAAATATTGTTTTAACGTCAAACTTTTGTAAATTGCAGAACAATTTTATAAGCGATGTTTTATAGAATTTGTTAAAGAAAATTGTAAAAAATATATTCGACTTTGTAAAAGTGACATACAGACTGACAGACGGAAGCTCCGTATTATTATAGAGATAAATTTTCGCTTTATTTTCTTAAAAATGACATTTTTTAAAACAAAAATACTTTTTTAATGAATCGTAATTTTTCCGTACCAGCAATATAGTCTTAGCCCAAGATCACCTAATTAGAAAAAGACATTAGGCTGAAACAGTGTTAAACTATGAAGGTGATTTTAAAGAATTTATGGTTTGTATATGAGCACTGCCTTAAGTTTGTGCAAATGTAATTTTTCGAGAACAACTAATGAAAAAAGCATAACAGCAAACACTGATAACAAAAAAGTAACCTACCACGTAAATGTTGAATTTAATCTTTTCTTTGGGAGTAATCTCATATTCGATCCTAACTTGTAAACTGTTAGATTCCAAATTGTCTAACCATATAGCAGACCTGTTGCAAGGATAAGTCCCTTTTTTCCGTCCCAATAGATTTGGGGCATCTGTAGCAGCTGATTTCCAAGAAGTATCACTTTCGCTAATTTTGCTTAGGAACGTTATTTGACTGGTAGTGCTGCAGTCTAATGAAAAGACACTGTAGTTAAATATTATATAAATACTAAAAACTATAGTTGGTTTATTATACTTGGCTGAAAAGTGTTACAAAGTTCACTGGTAATATAAACAACAGATGAAAGAAAAATCACTTTGAAGTTAGCAGTTTCGTGATTACGACTACTTAGTAAACTCTACCTGTGACAATTTCGTCCTTTTTAAAACATCTGTAATTACCATCCACTAAGTGAAAAGTTGTCCTCTCTTTGGGACAAACACATTCATTCTTCCTCCATGAAGCGTTTAAAATTCCGCAGACGGTTTCGTTATTAACCTTAAGAATATCTGCGTTATTTTTTCTTTCTCTACTTCTTGTTACTGTTACATTAAAAGGGTCAGCAAAAAAAGCAGGCATAATAATAAAAAGCACACATATTTGCTTTACAATTTCCATAATTTTAAGTTCTGGCGTACAATCATGCTTATCATCTGCCAAACATTCTTTTTAAGAAAATTTTGTTGTCAGTAACTATTCATCTAAAAGCAATTTTCAGATTATATCCTATCTTTTTATAACAATAAAATATCATTTCTTATTAAATTAGTTTTATATAGTTTAAACTTCTAAGCAATGTGACTAACCAGAATTCATTCAAACCCCAAAACAATTTTATCTTACGAAGTCAGTAAAAGATCGTTTACTAAAATTACTTTCGTTCAAGATTGTGTTTTAATAGCGACGTATTTTTTATCGTACTCTTTTAGATCGTCAGATTCTGTCACCCAGTGCACCTTGTCTTTGTGTTTGTTCAACATTATTTTATTTTGAGATTATACTAATTGATTCCAATCCTCTCATTTCCAAGTACATGTGAGAAAAATAAACATCAAAGAATAATGAATATAAGAAAAAAGATATGCATGCCTGAATGCACAAATCTTGAATTAAACTTAGAAAGATGCAAGCAACATTTTCGTCTGGCATTTAGCTTAGTATTGATTCTTTGTAAAGGGTGTTCGGGATCCTGGCGTTAATTAACTCATAAGGCAGATCAAAAGTATACCTCGGAAAAATTTGTCCATTTTAAATTCAAGTTTGACATTGTTAGAAAAAAGGTATCGCAACATTGTAGCCCTACACGCAGGAATAATGGCTGCTTGTGATAAAAAGCAGTTATAGTCAGAGATTGTTAAGCATACATATATTTAAAAAACAGGCATGGAAAGAAAACAATCGTCTGAAGAAAAGTCTGATTCGAAAAACGTCACGTTGTCATGTATCGGCTGAAGACATTTGACCAAACGGCCGTTAGAATGGAAGAGATTTGTAGACACTTGAACATCTCTGCTGATATGAAAAAAAATTAAAGTTTAGAATGTGTGGGTGCTTTTGTTACAACGGTGCTGCGTAGGTTGTGTGCCAGAATGAAAGACCATGCTAAGTGTTTTGAAGCTTTTGAGATTAGGGCACAAAATTACGGGCTGTCGCGTATTCAGCTTAAAGATTTTGATATACCCTCTAATATTACAGCTTGTTAATTAGTCGCAAATTTGTGATGAAAATTTTTAAATAGTGAGTTTGAAACAAGAGAACAAATTAGTCACAATTCTAAGGGACGAATAAAAATTTTCGTTTGAGAAACAGTGTGTGATAAAGCGTATTATATAACAGAACATGAAGCGGGAATATATATCAAAACAAATGAACAAGACTGTTTACTACGTTTCAATAGAGGGTATCAAAACAAATTGCGAAAGTCTACCCATCAAATAGATGACTTGCCAATGTTTGCAAAACCTAAAAAGTTCGCGGGTTTTTTTCACATGCACAAGCATCTCTGTATGTAGAAAATATAAACAACAGACCACAAGTAATCAAAGAAATCCATCCAAGAAAAGAAATCTGCGCTTAAAATTGGTGAAATTTTTTAAGAAGAATGAAAAGAATATAGTTAAAATTCAATTCCAGTCCATCTTGGATCTTATGCTAACCAAAAATTTTATGACCCATGAGGATTAAAACAACATCCTAAATCATCTTTCATCTCATATTGACGCCTAAATGTAACTGAAAACTACAGAAAAATACCTTACAAATATTTAATATCCATAATTTACACTTATTTTGCTTTTAAATTTACTAGTAAAGGAAACTTTTTTTTGACCTACCTAGCTATTTTCTTTTGAATCTGGCACAGAATCACACAAAAGTATTCCATATAAAGCCATTTAAAACAATAACAATGACTTTGGAATCTTTTTTAAACTTTTTTAAACAAACTTTTGATTTTACTGTTATGTGGTATATTTTGCAGACTGTATCTTATTTTACCGCCATAAAAATGCTGAAAGATGATGTATTTATTTTTAGAAAAAACCATTAAAGAAGTAGAAAAATCATTGAAAAGTAACTAAATTATTCATTACCAGGTTGCGTATATTACTTGCAATAAAGTGGATATAATTTTTTCATACCTGGATTTCTGAGTGGCCTGGTTATTAAACAATGTTATTCTGAATGTTCGGGGATGGAGAGTATCATCAATGCCGGAGATCTTTCTTAAGCTGCTTAGTAACCTCTTCAACTGATAACAAATCATCAACTAAAGCATGGCACACAAAACTCAACATCTCCACCATATAGATCCTTTAGTAATCAAGGCTTGCTGAACCTGCTATAGCTCGCTTTAAAAATTTATTACAAGTTATTTGCGATTCCAGAACAACGGAAAGATTGTAATTAGGCAAAAGTATATTTATTACAAGGCCCCCAAAAAATCTCTTCCGTGTTTAAAAGCCATGCCCTTATGTACATATTCAATCCAAAAGAGCCCGCGACGGTATATTTAATTGGTTCCTCAGTTTGGATATGTCAACGTTGGCTTGGTCATTTCTTTATCTAAAAACGTTTACAAAATATTTAACATTACAAAATTGTGCTTTTGACATGTTTCTTTATTACGTATGCCAAAGAAGATTTAAAGGTATGCCTAAGTTAACAAAGCCGATCAAATGTATTTATCAATTACTCTTAACCGAGTTATCAACATTAGATGCTTCACTTGACTTATTTCATTAAAACGCCAGTTGATCTCCAAAATACAGGGTTGAGTAGTACTTTTAATAAAACTCCGTAGAAACTCTGAAATGTTGCGGCCAAACTCGAAAATAAGTGTATAGCGAAGCCCATAACAACGGGCTACGTCAGAAAACTTTCAGATTCTTGGACGAAGGTTGACGCATTGGGATCGCTTTTTGCTACCTTCGGTGCTCTGGAGATAATATTATAAAATTATGAAAATGGATTGTCAACAAGCATTGAGAAAGGTATTTTTTTGGTTTACTCTTGGAGTGATTTTAAGGTATTAGGTGCTTGGTAGGTCGGTAGAGCGCTGGTATACTCTATTAGGCGATCAATAAGACGTACAGGCCAAAAGAAAGACATGTTAACGTGTTTTTCTGTTGCAACCTTGCCGCATACAAATCCCAAATTTATCCAAATCTGTAGACAAAGGTACGACATGTGCGTAGTGAAACAAAATAATTTCCATCTTAAAATACTTTTGCTCGATTTCATTACGTTAAATTTATTTAACATATTTTCCGCATGTGAAAATGCCAAAAATTGCCCGGAAGTTAATCATGTGTCCAAAATTTATAAAACGATTCACTTTGATGAAATAAAATTTAATTGCAAGTTTAGAGTTCTAAGGACAATCCCAACGAAAGTTTTTACATTTCCCCAATTATAATGATTTCGTAGAAATTTAAAGGGTAGTTTTGACTAATGATGAAATTTGAAGTTTCTGAGAGTTAGGACCTAAATATTCAGTAGGCAGGTGTCTAAGTACAAGTATAATAATTCAGTAAGTATCATAGTCATGCACCATAGTAGAAAATAGTAAAAAAGCGGAGGAAGAGGAGGAGGAGGTAGTAAACATATCCAAGAAATCTTCTTCTTGGATTGAAAATGTAATGCTTTAATTGGAGAACAAAATTGTAAACTGGCAGAAAGAGAAGACAATGTATGTTGAACTTCTAACTTTACTTAACAAAACGCAATATATATACAACAAATGATTACATTAAAAAGATTATATTTATTAAACCTGACAACATCGCAAAAATTACATTTGTACAGATTATATCTGTCGTTGTAAGTATGTAACACTGGTCCAAAATCATATTGAGATTAGATCAAAAACGATATAAACCCACTACGAAATGTAAATAGAAGTTCTATATTTAATATTTGGTACTGCATACCACCCTCCTTTTATAAGGGGATTTTTAAGGGGAGACCAAGACCAAAAAGAAAAAAAAAGTGAATAAAACAAAAAAACAAAAAAATAACAAACTAACAAAAAACGAAGAAACAAACAAACAAATAAACAAACAAACAAAGAAAAGCGAATAAATAAATAATTGACACGCAAAGTACTATAAAATAAGCATTCATTAATGCAAAACATGATTTTCATAATATCCTCAGTTATATTCCATTATGATGGTAATAACAATAACAATTATCCATGTTAAACTTTTAAAAATCTTTTTTTCCAAACTGACTACGGGTGCAAAAGTTGACAGTGTTAAGTGTTGTGCTATTGACTAACCACATACATAAATCGTAGGTCTTTTATATTAAACAGACGAGCTTCTGGCTTTTACTTTATTTCTTGCTTATCTGCAAACAATATCTTGTATACTAAATGCAGGTAGGTGATCATGGATCGTCGATCAAGTTCATGATCTGCCAGTTCATCTGCATCTAACAAAGCTGGTACACCTGCGTCGCTAAAAACGAAAAAGGAGAAACTTCATTGAAACAGTCTTTGACATTTCAACTAGTAATTTGAAAAGATATAAAATGCTTACGTAGCTGCTTTAATGGCCATGTGGAAATTCTTTCTTTTATCTGTTGTACTAACAGCAAGTGGATTAATAGCCTTGTCGCCTAACAGGTAGTTCATTAAAGCGCACATTGCAATCCCATCTTCCCAGCTTGATGTAAAGTTGCTGACATGAACAGCCTACATATGTTTAAATTTACTATTATGCTATAAGAGTGCAAGACACAAAAAACGACATGGAAACACAGCGACAACAGCAACCACGGCAACGGAAACAAAAAAAAATTAGTAAAGCTTGGTGTCCACCTACGTTAAAAATAATCAAATCGAAATTCATGGCTTCACAATAAATTTCGCGATAAATATAAGTGAACAAACACATTTCGCGATAAAATACATTGCAAATTTTTTTTCCTTATGTGGAATTAAAATCATTCATGAATACATCAACTCTTCCTCCATGACAAAAAACTTGAAAGTGAATAATTTCCACAGCGAACGCTCTTTGTTAGATGGATCCAGAAGCGATGAAAATATGTTCACCTTGTTTGGTGACTGCGGTACTATTTTGCGAGAGAATTTTCGCGGTAACAAAATATTTTGAGGTAGACACAAATCTTACTAACAATTTGACAATGAACACTGCGTCAGAAATAAAATAAAATGAAGGAAAAGAACAAAAGAATAACAAAATTAACGGTAATGACGGTAATGTAACAAGGAAAACAATAACAACAACAACCTACCGGATATTGGTTAATTCTCTTAGCAATCCATTTCAGCAATTTTTCAATGTTACTGTTTGCTGCACCACCTCCTGAGTTCACTGTGACTTTCTGACCAACTCTGAAACAAGGAAGAAGAAAGGGATAACAAATATCAAAATCCTACCATAAATAACAAATATGAAAAACATCTTTCCTGTTGGCATACTTACTGGGCGTTGGCGTCCATTTGCTTGAACATGTTCTTTCCTTTTGCCATTCGATTTGCTTGAGATTTCTTTGCAGCCTCTTGTTTTTGTTTTCGCTCTTTCATAATTGCTTCCATACTTTTGGATGGCGCTACAAGATTAATTTAAGGTTTTAAAAGATTTGTTGATGCGTTCATACCTGTAATTTGCCTTTGGTAGTGTATTCTCATTACTTTTCAGGCATCTTGCATCGTATTAATTCATGTCGTTCTTTTTTTTCTTCACAATTAACCAACAACAATAATACGAGCACTTAGATTTGAAGGATGAGGAGAAAAGAATCACGCCAAATTTTAAAAATGCTAATCTAACTTGTAATATAGCTAATGGATTTGTTAGTTAACAGGTAATTGGCTCCATTGGATTAGGATTCAGTTTTTAAATGCAGCATGAAGACTGGGGAAAATGGCTGGACGGGCAATGTACAGATTAAAGTACTCACCATTAGCCTTCTTTTCTGGGTTCGCTTCTATTTTTGTCTCGATAGTTCGTCTTGTGTACTTCCCAGTTGCTGTTTTCGTTTCTGATACCGTAGTAACTTTTTCTATATGCATGCCACCTTTGTCACTTGTTTCAACTTTCTTAATTTGACTTATTTCCTGGGCAGACTGACCATGCCCTTTAGTTAACTTGGTCACACTTTCCAAAGTCCTTCCATTTTCATCATCCTTCACGGTTGTGTTCTTTGCAATTATTTTCTTGTCTTCTCTTGAAGGTTTTTCATATGTTCTATTTTCAGTTATTTTATTTTCTTTATCTTCAGGTTTGTTGTCTTTTGTCTCTGTTTTTGAATGAAAGTTTCCAACTGAAAGCGGCCTCTCACTTTCTGTATTATCACTGCTTTTAGGTTCGAATTTCGAACGAAAGTTGCCAACAGACACGGGCCGTTTGTTTTGATTACCTTCAAATTTATTTTTAAAATTAACGTTTTTATTGCCATTCAGTCTCCCCAACTTATCTTGCAGTTCATTTGCGCCACTCTTGGAAGAGGTTGAACCGAATTTGGAGGGAAACGTTCCTGTGGAGAGTGGTCTTTTTTGTTGGGTTTTTGGTTCAAATTTTGATTTAAAATCCACAACAGAAGTTGGTCTTGCGTTTTTTTCGTACTTATTTCTTAAATTATTGTTCTTTGTGTCCTTCAATTCAATAGCTTGTTCTTCTTCCTTAGGGACAGTTTCTTTCAATTTTACTTCTAATTCCTTGTCTTCATCAATTGTTTTATTCACTCCCTTATTACTAAGAATGTTTCTACTTTTTCTTTCAGCTTTATTCGTTTGATCAAACTTAGCTCGAACATTGCCAACAGACAAGGGGCGCTTAGTCTGTGTTTTATCATTGTCCTTGTTTTCGAATCGGGATTTAAAATTACCTACAGATGCTGGTCGATCTTTAGGCTCAAATTTATTACGCAGTTTTACATTTTTAACTTCGTTAACCTCCTCCTCTTGTTCAGTCATTGCACTACAACTTTCAACACCTTGTTCATTCTCTTTTGCAATCACGTCCTCGATGACTATACTTCTTTTTGCAAGTTTATCAGATTTTGGTTTAATGTCACTTCTTGGTTCTGGTCTTTTATTTACACGCACTGGTTTATTAGCAGTGTCTTTATCTAAATCGTCAATCATCCTGCCTGCTCTGTTAAATCTGTGTGCTTTTATTTCTTCGTTATTACTTGTGTTTTTTGTGCCACCATTTTTAATCTCGGAGGGATTGACACATGTTTCTATTAATGTCGTGACTTCACTTTCAGTGACGGAATTATCTGCATGTGATATTTTATCGATATTAGTAATAGAGACAGTTTCAACGTCGGTATCGTCGTCATGGTGATGCCGTGAAGATTTCTTTTCCAAGTGCTTGGTAACGTCACCGTTTATAATTTTAGCAACGATTTTTGTCTCTGATTCATTATCACTATCCTTTGTCACTGACGTTTCGACTTTTATTTCAGTTACTTCTTTCACGTCAGCGCCGTTGTCATGGTAGTGCCTAGTTTTCTTTGTTTTCGTGTGTTCTTCCACTTTTCCTTTTCCGTGTGATTTTTTAATTACAGTTTCTTCATTGTAAGAAGAGTCTTCTACTTTTTTCTCAAGACGATCGACACGTCGGGATGTTATTTCTAATTTATCGTCGGTTTTATTTCTCTCATTCGTTTTGACGTCTTCCTCATCTACGACGTCACGTCTTCTGCGTCTTATTCGTCGAACGAAAGAGTCATCATTAACAGTTTCTTTCTTTTCTTCGTAACGCTTTTCTCTTTTTGCTGATCGTTCATCACCATTGGCTATGTCCTGATTTTTTGAATCGTTTCTTCGAGTGTTTTGAGATTGACGTGAATCGCGAGACGACAGATCATTGTTGTTGACGTCCTCAGCTTCATTTTCTTCTTTGTCTTCAGCAATTGCCTTTAAAAAAAGAATGAACAAGTTAATCACTCATATAATAATTTATTGCAGTTCTCATTATTTCCTTAGTTTTGATACTTTTGGCTTTTTTGAAGCAGGAAAGTCACAACTATCATTTAGACAGCATGCGCACTTAATCTTACATCAAGGTCTTCTTTTAACTTATTCTAAAAGAGCCCTAAAAAGTAGTTAAGTTAAAAAACACTATGTAATTAATGTTCTTGCTCTTTGCTTTCTACATCGTATTTTGATACAAAAATCACAAGAAATATTATTGTAAAATTTTTTTGTACATCAATAAATTTTGTTTTTTACTTTTCTCAAATAAAACTCCGCTACGTTCACTCGACGGTTATAGCTACAAACTGAGTGTCTATTTCGTCACGGGGCGCTTATTTAAAATTAATCAGAAGAATAGGCGCTTATTCAGACTGACCGTTTATTTAGTCACTGAGCGCGGTAATTTACGGTAGTGTATTTCAGAAAAGTGAAATTGTTGATGTCAAGATTGGAGTTATTTACCTTCGGGACGGAATCTACAGTTGGTATTTATTAATTAAAAGTATTAGCAACCAATAAAATACTCATCAGAATGAAGTGATTACGTTAATGAGCATATCAAATGTGTATAAAAATAGCATAATGTTGTCCAAAAAAAGTGTATGACAAATTTCTAGCAATTTTTTTGGTAATAATGTAAAGATTAGTGGTTAAATAGTATGTAAAAACATGAGGATTTAAAAAAAAAGTTTTTTTGCTTTCACTTCTATTAATGTAAGAGTCAACGAAATGCTGTTCTCACACGCTTAACCACCTACCATAAATGCGGTATCTAACCGCCTCTATTGTTAACGCCCCCTTATAATAAATTCCCTCTAAAAATTTCCAAAAATTAAATAAGTTCGGGGCGTTAAGTAAAGCAGTCTCCCCATCTTTAAATTTCATTTCTTAAATGATTTTTATTTTAGCTAATTGTCTAAATAAAGGCCTCTGCTTAGACATGCTTTTCTTTCAATCGTTGCAGAAGAAATAACAATGTTAAATTTAGAGAGCTCGAAACTACACCTGATTAACCATGCGTAAAACGTAAACAGGAATTTTAAATTCGTAATTTTTCGTATTAAATAAGTAGAATAGTAAAAGTTTATTTTTCCTCCGGTTAAAGGCTTATTTTTATTCTTTGAATAAGAACCTCAATTAATCACTAGAATTTAAATGCCTTGGTAAGTGAGACAAGAAGTTGAGTAAGTACACAAACTCTAAATACTACTTCTACTTTTGTTATAAAATTATTTCGAAACAACTTTCTCACGCTTTTGCACGTAAAAACGAGCTAGTATATTAATATCAAACTTGAAAACATCATAAAGCCCTATGAAGTTGTATAAATGGCTTTCTACAAGACAAATGTATACCAGCCATTTAAAAAAGTATACTAGAGTAGCATATAAATGAGAGAGAGAGAGAGAAAGAGAGGGGGCGTGAAATGGTAGATAGTGTATTGAAAATTAATAATTAACTAATAAAAAACCTTTGCTTTGTTCAGTTTAGTGATACTTCACTGCAATACAAGATTGTTATTTCTTTTCTTCAGTCTACTAGCGTTTAGATACATTAATATGATTACAGGCGAAACTAAACAGTCAGAAGAGTGAAATACTTTTCTCATCTTAATAAATTAATAAATGGGATTGGAAAAAAGTGGGACGATTATTCCAAACTCTAAAATCCCCCCTCCCCCCCTCCCCTTTTTCCCTCGAATCACTTTAACAGTGCTACAGTGCTGTAGCCCTTTTACATAAACTCTTGACGTAAGCAAACTTTCAAAATAAAAATTCTTGCAATGTCGTATTGTTGTTACAAGGCAGAATTGTAAAGTACATGTTTTGTTAATAATTAGTTTCATATCTACTAAATATACTTGGAAGTAAAAGCTATACCTTGAAACTACAGGTATCGAATAACAAGCAAATTCATGGGTGTAAATTGGAAAAAGAGGCAAGTCCGAAATAAAAATATTTCCTATAATACACTTTTCGTATAGTAACATGTGTGAATTGAATATATGTTCAGTATTTTCAGTACACTACAGTTTAAATCATTAAAAATTACATTGTTATATATTATTTCAACGCTACAACGTTATATTTACTATTATTTAAGGCATAAAAATAAACCTTACCCGAACTTTTAGTGGTACTTTCTTTAAATTCTGGATGACAAATTTACCTCCCGATTTCGCTAACACAAGCGTAATAGACATTTTAAAATTCCTTTTTAAATACTTATTTTTGTGTCTTGAAAGTATCTTACAATATAGTTATAACATCCATTTTATATAACTTTCTTCTAAGTTCAATAATGTCGAAATACATTGTCGTTAAGTCAATATTAATGTGTCCATATATGAGAGGAAGCAGTTAAGCACCTCACCTCCGGATAATAGTTAAAATGTTGTAAAACACGGGGGTAATTAAGTGAAACCAATTAAATGTGACAAGAATTTATGTTGTTGTTATAATTTCATGTGACAGACTTCACGTAATTTGAAATTATCTAAATAAGGTGAAACAGCGTTCACGTCTGCAACGAGGTGGCAAGAGTCATTGAAAACAAACAGCTTGGTTAGTAGAATAATATCTTAGTAGCTGTTAACATAAGAGAAAAAATGATATAGATAAGTGAGAACAGAAATACAGTGAAATTACAGTTGTGAAAGTAAAAATAAAAAAATGCTTTTAGAATCCAACATTTAGACTCGTATCAAAAGAAATATTTTCCAGTGACATATTGTTATTATTATTATTATTTCATTATTATTATCTATAACTATAATATGTTCTATTCAAAAAAGAAAAGAAACAATTCATTTAGCTTTTCAAATTCTAGGCGACAAAAAGCAGGCAGAAATTATCTTTCTGGTTAAAACGCTTACCACGAATTTTTTTTTGTGACGTTCATCACCCACGCATGAAATTTCTGTTACTCAACAAACATGACACCAGAATTCCTGAGTTTTTTCGTGGCTATTGTGATTATTACCACAAGTAATTCTTTGTCCATTAACATTAAATTTCGTTGCACTACATGACGTCATAATTAAATTAAAACGCGTTTAAGGGGCTGTTTACATGAAACGATTACCGCCGCGAGACGTTTTCGGGATATCGCACTTATCAATAGTTATACTAAAAATCACTTTATGTTTATATGAAGAAGAAAATTCGTGACTATTTCGGTCTGTCTCGGCTAAGCAAGATTTCGCTTGAACGGATTTTGTTCCCAGCGGAATAGGTAAATCCTTTCCATATAAACACACCGTTCGGAGACGAACTTCGATATCGGCAGATTTAAATCGAAACAAAGAAACAAATCTTGCTATTCACACTGAACAAATCAAAGTACATATGTTTTATTGTGAATCTTTTTGAAAAAGGGTGAGTAATGATCAAACTCAAAAGTAATCTGATTTGTAGATTTGTAACTAAATTAAGAAACAAATGTAAGATGTTCTTTACTGTAACTATATTGAACATTATAGAATTGTCAATCTCATAAGTTATGAATATATAGTGTTAAAGTCTTTAGCAATGTATTGAGCTGCGGCACCACTGTTGACAATGTTAAAAAAATCGTTTATTCGCTTGAAACTTGTTTTGTTTACGTTTCAACGCGCCAAATTCTTAACGAATTTTTGAATTAGGCACTTGTTTTGTGTAATATCCCTGGTTAAATTTTCCCATATAAAGGCGGAAAATAAGGATCTCGGCAAATATTTCAGTTTCAGAATTTGTCTCGTCCC
This sequence comes from Hydractinia symbiolongicarpus, assembly GCF_029227915.1. Lineage (NCBI taxonomy): Eukaryota > Metazoa > Cnidaria > Hydrozoa > Anthoathecata > Hydractiniidae > Hydractinia > Hydractinia symbiolongicarpus. Next base: position 13,350,475 of record NC_079887.1, read on the forward strand.
CCTCTCATATCAACTGCCAGTTAAAAGTTCTATAATTTTAAAAAAGAAATTCGGTCACCATCGAGAAAATATAAGGAGAAAAAGCTTTTCAAATACCAATGTAGCACATTAAACCGCGATAAAATCTGTATTGAACCCAACGTAATTCTGGATAAGATATTCTTTAATCCATTGGTGTGGCGTCATAATATGTATGTGATAACACAATTTATAACCGTCTTTATGTTTCAATTAACTTGATATGATATTAAGAGATAAAAATTTTCCTGCGGTGAAGTTTATTGTTTTCTGGCTGTGAGAACCCAAAATTTAAGCTTGTCCCAGTTCACTTGTCAATGTTTGCAGCGGACTTAGAGCATATTTGATTTAGTTAGATCTAAACACTCATAATGTACTGATTGGTGCTGACGTCAGCATGGCCATTATGTAGGCCAGGCGTTGATTATTTCGTAGAGACCTGTTAAAAAATGCGACTAGCTCAATTTAAACGCTGCACACTAAGATACACATCTGAAGGGGTGGTACTTCGCAAACTCTTTGCAACTTTAACAACATGGTTGAAAAATGCCATTGTCTCAAAATTTTGGTGAGAGGTTGCAGCAAAATACCGAAATTTGACATTTAACGAGAAATTGTTTCAGTACTCCAGTCAGTCCCAAAGTAACTTTCCCCTTGCTGACATAAAAAGGTCAATCTATTATCAGTAAGACACTAGTAGTTTTGAGTCTTTTTTTTAAACAATTCTTATTCTGTTTCACTATTTTCAACAAATATTTGACATGTACTTGTTCTTATACTAAACCACGGGCTTTTATTGTCCGCAAGACTTGTGCTATACTGTATTTAGGCTTCATGCATTTTTTAAAAAACTCTCGAAACGATAACTTCGCCTTGATTTAGTCTTTGACATAGCAAAAAAGAAAATTAGCTATGTTACCCTACAAACTGATTTAAAGAGCTCACATTTTTAAATGTTAATCGTAAACTAATACTCAGAGAAGGGCTGAAACTGTGTTATGGATCAGGTATAAAATCCTGAAAAAAAATCCTCAGCTTTGTCATTTACTGTACTTACATCTAATTTCATTATTAAATACATTCAATATGAACTTTTTTTTCCATAAAAGGAAAAATGGCGGGAAAATGTATTTCTAAAATTAGATCTTAGATACAAAGAGCATTTTTATTATAGCGTGGTTCGAAACTGCTTTGATAGACATTGTCGCGATGTGTCAAAGTCATAATCCGCAGTGTCATGTCAGTTAAAATCGTATTAAAACGCTGACAAATCTTAACGTTGATTATTTGTGGCAGTGAGTAAGTCGGTGCGGTTTATTTTAATCACCTCTAGTAAGTGATTTTGCAAAGTTTTATTTAGCATATCAAGTTAACTTTAAGGATATTTATGAATAGTCTAGTCCCATTGCACCATTGACTCAGTTATGATGTGGGATGGTGAAAAAAGGCTGTTGAGTGAAAACGAAAATGAATAAACATAAAGTAAATAAAATAAAAATATTACACATTTAAGTACAGTCTTTTGCGATATGGCATAGTTTGTTTTTGCGAGCTATTTAAGTTAAAAACGGGCGTTTTCTTTGATTAATCACTCAATAACGGCTATACGTTATTTATATCGTGAGCCCCCCGTTTTAAAAGCAGATGAAGCATTTACAATACCATCAAGAACTTCCGCGTGCATGCTACCATTAAACATTTGTGTATGTTAAAGAAAAGAAAAGGAAAGGAACCTAAAGACGTTACTAAATTCAAAGGAATATAAATCTTTACCATTTTATTTTCGTTTTCTCTCGATAACCTTTTAACAACTTGTTCTTTCTCTCCATTCTGATATTTTCTTTCCCTCACTTTCACTTCTTCTTTGCCGTCATCTGTTATCCTAACCACACGTCGCGTCGTTTTCTCGATTTCATCTTCGATGTCACGTGATTTTCTATATTGTTGTATACTATCGCTTTTTATTTTTCGGTCACGTGGAGTGACGTCGGAATTGTTTGAAGCAGCCGCTTCTTTGAGTGCCATTCTTTCACGAAGGCTGAGCCGAACTGGAACATCTTCACTAAAATATAAATAAGATTATTTTATTCCATGAATTGTGTCTACACATCTTTTCACCCATTTAAGTCTTTTAATGAAGTAAATATGACTAGCTAAAACGCGTTAGGATAGATACAAACAAAGCCGCAATGTTTTCGTTTGAAGTTGAAACATTAATATAAAACATTTGTCAAGAAAAAGGTCATAAGGATTATGAAATGAAAATGGGAGTGAATTAATGATAAGCATTGCATGGCTTAGTATACTGAGAGATTAAAAAGTAAGTTGTAAGGTCTCTATAACTTAAATTTGATTTGTTGATTTTTCAACAACAAGAAAAATGACAAAAACTATTTTTTTAAAGGATGTTTCTGTCTAAAAAAAAATTGTGTTACAAAAATATAGTTTAGTCTATTCTTTTCCATCGACCCTTTTTTATATACAATACTTCTAACTTAAACTATAATACACCTGTTAATATGCATGTATGCATGTTTATTAACGGGGAGAATTGTGGCATTAAGTTTGCTCGATAGGTCTGAAAGCACGACGACTACCATGCAAAATTGCATCAGATATGAAGTCACTACTCCTCGAACTTAGATTATCTGAAGGGGAATACGTCAAGTACCAACACCATCGCTTAGCTATATCAATAAAATCCAGTCTTTGAAATAATAGCCGTACAGGCATGGTTAAGTAACGTTGTTCTTTTACTCCAGTATCTTTACCGCATTCTATGAATTTAGTTCTCGTTACAAAGGTAATGTGGAGTATGGATTTATATCCACTCCGGTATCCATTGAATGTAAATTGAATTGAAAGCGGTGATTTAATCGCCACCAGCTTCTAACTTCAGCCTGGTCAGCCTGATCAAAACACAAAAATAATCAATCTTTGTAGCACTAGAAGTACAGTTATGGGAGACCTTTGATTTGGCACATTCTTGATGATATTGTACAGGTATGCAGAGTACACTTCAGATTTTAAATCTTCGAATTACACAACAACACCAGTTAAGAATAATAATTAGTTAATTACGATCAATAACTAACAATTATCCCGGAACATAGATAATGCCATGAATTCATTTAGAAGCAAATATCAGAGTGCAATGTGGCATGCATTTTTCCAGTTCTGATATATTAATCTGGTTATTCTCCGAGCTTTTAAGCGAGAAAGTTTTCAAAAATCCTTGTAGACAATCGTGGACAATATAATCACATTTGCTTGTTACAGACAAACAGACAAACTTCAAGAAGAAAAAAAATAGTTTACATATATTAGTGCTTTGTTCCCAAAATTGTGTTTTGATAACAGTTAAGTTTATTGAATTCAATTCTTTTTGTATACTTTTTTTTCTTTTGCGCAGTCATATTTTGTATGTAAAGTGTGAGATCTATTTATGTCTCTCTCTTTTCAGCTAATCAGGTTGGAGGTATTTTGCGTGCCAATGATAAATTATACAAAATATACTTTTCCCTTTTATCTGTGGCATGCACTTGAAATAGTTTAAGGAGTACCATTGATGACAAATATAGCTAATTAATTATGTTTGACAACGCTAATATCCGTATTCCGAATTCAGCATTTCATATTTTCAAAAGAAAACAGCTAGAAAAAATACGTACGAATACGTCATTGAAAGAAAAATGTTGTGATTGTTAAACATGTGTAAGAAAAAAAATAAAATTATCTAACACCTTTGATAGCGCTTAATTAAAAATAAATAGCTAGATAAGGACATTAATTTCTTCCATATATTGAAACTTGAAAAAAAGTCAAAGACGTTTTATTTCATTATTCCCTACGTTACAATATTTCATTATACAAACACATACAGAAGTTTGTTGACACTTAAATGATAATTTGCTAGATAACACGAGATTTACAGAACATTTATGCGACTTACTGGTTTAACAGTTAAGCTCATAAGTAAGTAATAAAACTTCTTTCAAGCACGAACAAGTGGAGAATCAAACAAGATAAAATAAAATAAAGACTCTTAGCTTTTTTTAAAAGTAATTCGCTATCTGGATTAATTATTAGCTAACTTTATTAAAAAAACATTTTAATTGCATTCTGATCATAGCAAAAGTGGCTATCGTAAAATGCGGACATCTTAAATTTTGATCAAAATATTGAGACAAGAGCGGTTTTTTCGTCATTTTTCAAATATTGACAGAAGCGTCAAACAACACCAGCAAGCTGCAAAGTCGCTAATTATGCACAGATGTAAACGAGGCAGGCAGCGTGAAAAATTTGCTAGTCGTATTTTCTAGCACGCCCGCACATCGAAATAGTCCACGCCAGGGCCAAATAAGGCACCGAAGTTAGTGAAAAAATTACCATGCTGCTGTCAGCAATAATTAGCACATTTTGACTAAATAACCTAATCAAATTTTGAAATAGCCAATTTTATCTTATCTTGTCCCAACATATTTTGAACAAGATTGTACTAAACACAGGGCATTACAGGTTTACTGGTTGCTCAGTTGTTGACTGTCTACTTGGGAAGGACTTTTGGTTGCTACATAAGACCGTTACCACAATCAATAGCAAATGTTCGTTTTAATATCGTTTTCGATAAAAGCTTTAAAAATAAGGTGTAACTCACGGTCTGCAGAACACCCTTTTTGTCTACTTATCTTATTGACCTATTTTTCTACTTATATTATTAATTATTTTTGAGCTCTTGCTTCAGGGTTGACTTTAATCCTCACGTTGCTTATACAAAAAGATTGTGTGTCAAAAACAGAATTAAAGTCACCTTGCACAAATACCATGTTACCTATAATTTCGATTCTTGTTTGACTTTAGCGATTAACTAACACAAAAAAAACATAAAAACATAGCCACTTTTTTCTACTTAGAACAATTCGAGTATGGATTCACAATAAAGTTATTAAGTTGTACGATATTATTTAACAAGTACCTGCACCAAAGTTTTCTCGATTTTATTGCATTACAACCACGAGGTAGCGTCATGTTTATATCTTGTTAACCAACTACTGCATAAGCTACGCTTCATGAAGATTGCATCTTGCTTACAAAGAAAATATTTACGGAAATCTCAGATAACAAAATATTTTATGATTGACAATATATCGACGTAAGAAAGTTACTTGTAAGTTGCAAAAGTTGTTGTTTTTCAAAGCAACTTTATGGTTTATAAAAGCAGCTATTGGATACAAAAGAATTTTGACAATGGTTCGATGACATATAAATATCCCAATTTGCTTTGAAACAATAAATTTTAAATGCGCAGCGTTAACGCATTGAAGCTATTTATAAAATTAAAAGTAAAAATATTTACAATGTCTCCAATTCATTTGCTTTAACACAGTTTACACTAACATTAAAGCAGACCTACATTCTTGCTTTATCAATGTTATGCTTGCTATGAAACAACAATTTGGCAACGCGACACAAACTCGTCTTTTGTTCGGTGCTGCGATACCAATGCAAAGCTTTGAATTATAGAAATGATTTTGTCAGCGATATCTACAGCCTCGCTCCTACAGCAATTTTCTTGTTTGATATTATACTTGTTAATCAAAAATAAAATAAAAGATAGTATTGTATGAAAGAGTTTAGTGGTTTACGAAGATGATTTCGTAGCTGCAGGGTATTATAAAGTACTTGTTTGTGTACATATGCAACGAATTAATTGACGCAAAGGGACCCTGGCTATAACGATGGTCACCCTCAAAATCTATGTGCGTCTTTGCAGCGTACAATTTGCAACAGAAAAAGAGTCGTGATAGAGTTTAATACTCAATGTGGTGTTGAAACGCAATCTTGTAATCATCTCATTTGGGGACTTATCGCAGAGACAGTCGTGCGTATTAACTGTTGATTTTAAAATGACACGAATTCAATTCTTTTCAGAGATGTGATCAGACAATAAAAAACCCTGATATATACTTCACAAGTAAACAAAAAAACTTAATCACTTTATAAAAAAAGATTTTGTAATATTGCTTTTATGAACTCGCAGCTACATTTTCTTCCGTAAAGTCTTGTAAAAAAAAGACTAAAAACGCTGAAATCGACGTTGTTCGGCATGCATATGTGGTCAGCCATTTAATGAGGACACTGTAACCGTGAGGCTGTATATTAGAAGTCATATCCTGCAACATCTGCAAAAGCGCAATTTTAGAAAATAGGGTGTGGTGTATATAACATGACACAAAATTTGATTGCAACTGCTACTTGCGTTTTGGTGGAAACAACTTGTTATCAAAGCAACTAATTAAGCTCGGATTATTAAAACAAATAAGTATAATCGATTCTGCTTATTACCATAGAGATTCCACGACACATGAGAGGACAAAGTAAAATAAAATCTCGTTGTTGGTATATGTGGGATGACATCCAGACACCGTATTCGATTTCACTAGAATTAGTGTAAAGTTCCCAAAATTAATATCAAATACTGCTGCATGATTTTACCATAATGCAGTATTCCGAAACATTGTATTTTGACCACTTCATATCTACTATAAAAGAATCTGTTAGCTCACAAAAGAAAAACTGCACCTTACATATATACTGTCACCATTACATGTCTGACAACTATAACCTCACACATTCTAATATTATCTTCGCAGTCAAAGTCGCTAAGAAAATATCCTATCTGTTTACTGTCCTAAACCCCTTCTAAGATCATAATTTTTAACAGAAACTTTATGTAAACAACTCCATATATATTTTTAATTAAATGTACTCAAATGTTATTTTCGTAAATAAATAAACTAGAGCCAAATAAACAACAGGTTATTATACAAACAGACGGACAAACAAACATAGCAGTAATTAACTAGCTACCTGAAAAATGACATTGTGTAAACAAAGCCACAACTTGCTATCGTCAGCTTTCTTTAAATATGCTGTATAAAGAATGGTATTCTTTAATAAATTAAGGAGCCAGGTACAGAGCATATGTTGACAGCTAGCTAGTCTGCAATTATATCTTCTAAATCCCTTTTCGACATTCTTTTTTTGCTGACAACATAATGAGTGGCAACTTACACTCCAAATGTTGATATCAAGATATCAATTCCACTCTCCATCGTAAGTGATTATATTTAGCAAATTGTTTTATCTTCTTTACGCTAAGGCACTTATATGTTTTTGAATGATCTAAGGAGAAGTTATTTTAGAATAAAAGCACAAATTAAAAGAAATTAAATAGTATTTATGAAATATTATATCTTCTTATCGAAATAAAAGTTGAGGCGTTTTATGAATGCAATAATTATAACAAAACGTGATTACTTTTTTGCAAACCGTAATCTCTTTTTCAAACATTCAGCCTCGCTCTGAAGAAAGTTAAACAAAGCCGGAATAGGCTCCAGTATTTTTTGATAATATCACCTAAAAATCATATCTTCGAACGCTTAATTCGTTCATTTTTTGTAAGAGAAATATCATTTCTCTTATGTGTTGTTATATGAGTTAAAAATGTAAATTTTCACAATTTTAAATATTATTTATTAATAATAGAGTTTGAAAGTGTCTTGAAGAGGTCTAAAGTGTGAACTTATAACTTGATAAGAGAAACCTTACATCGCAAAAAACACCTGTACTTTCAAGCTCAAACTGATCCTACAATATACACTGATAAAAAGAAAAAACAGGGTTGTCCGAGAGATTCTTTAGTTTAATTAAAAAAATATTTTTTGTTGTTTCTAAAGCGAAATTTACCGATGCCGTTGTTCTTTAATGACATTTTCTCCGTTAAATAGGAGAAATATTTATTTTTACTAGACTTAGTAAAAAATATCCCTAGCAACGTCTTATCAACGGATATAACGATCCCTAAAATCTCATTCCCTATGGAGAATTAGAAGTAATTAGAGGTCTATTTTCCAAGAGAAATCGGCTACCGTATATTTTGTCACATTTTGAAAACAATGATGTAATTCATCTCAGTAAATATGGCCAATTATAATCTGGCAAATAAAGCAATTAAATTAAGAAAGATTATGAAACTATTATTAGCCCGTGGAAAAATCCATGGAAATTCGCCCACATATGTCGTAATTGCTATTCCGTGTGTCCTTAGCACGACTCTGAAATATAGAGATTTACAAATCATCAGAATTAGCTCATCGAGTGTATGTGGTAAAACACAGGAAGCTGTAAATAACTTTCAAAAGGATAAATTTGTGCGTTTTTTTACCCTTCTTGGAGATTCTAACGCCAAAAAGTAATGGGGAAACTTAATTATTTTTTTTTGTTTCTTATATACAACAAACATTTTAAAACAGATGTTAACAATAAACTAGTTTAAAGGGAAAACTATATTTCCAGTCCTATACTATGAAGGAAAGGTAAGCAAAAGGTAAGCTTATGAAAGCAACACAAACGCAAAATTCCATCCATTCTTTTATCTCTCTTGAAACGTAAAGCGTTCATTTATATAATCAATATAAAGATTGCACTAATAATCTTTTTGTTCAGCTTATTTTGTTTACAAAACAGATAATTAACTCCACTTATGTTTATCCCGTTCGGGATTACACAAACAAACTCGTGTTGAGTACGACGTACAGACAACCTCGTGCAGAGGACTCTTTGTCTTTTTTTAAAAAACCTAGACCTTGTTTAAATCATAACAACAAACTCTCTTCTCAACAGCTCTCAGAACCAGAATTTTTTAGATACTATCCTGTAAATAGCAACATCAGAACATTCCAGCATCCAAACACTTTTTTTGTTTCCTAGCAACTCAGATAACAATATCACTAGCCTTCTCTATAGTTACCCGTGTAAGTGTCTTTTCCTAGGAGTTATAAGTAGGTAAATTTTTTTTAAAAGAAATGTGAACTACTTCGCTTAGCATCACTTTTTGAACAAAGCTTTATGAGATAAACCTCCAAAGTAGCTCTGGACCCGTTTGGTCACAAAATGAATCCTGATTGGCCTATTATTAGAGATCTATGTTTTTCCGCAAAATATTGTATTAAGCATCTAAATGTAAACAAATGGTGCGGTGGGAGAGACGAATGATGGAAGATGCTTCCCTTGAATATGTCGCGACTGTACGTGAAGCAGATATTAAGGGCTATATATTTTTATAACATAATTCCGCTCTCTCTTTTAACAACATTGGCGTTTTAGTGATTTAACCACTCTTTAGATAGCTAAATTTTAATGCCAAACATATGGCCCACCAGCAATGCTGAAGGAAGCTGGCCTGCTAGCTAGCTAACATAATTCTGCCACTAGCTAGCTAAAAGTTACATGCTTTGCAAATGTTTGTTATGCAGTAGGGAGTTGTTTTTAGTAAGCCAGGTGAAATTCACCGATTATTACTGAAAACCATACAGCTAAATACTGTGATGCCACACACTGGAGGTTACAGCTTTTGGTGGTAGCTAGCTACACTTTCTTGGAGTTTTCTTTCAATAGAAAATATAAATTAGTGTTCTTTTCTAAAGTTCAACGATAGGAAATCCTATTTTCTTTTTTTTTTTGGAAAAGATGCAATGAAAAGACTTAACTAAAAAAATGCCGTGATTAAACCATATTTCATCCAACTTTAAGAGTATAAGATTGCAAGTTTTAAGTACTTTGATTCGCAAATGTTAAAAAAAGTTTATTCCTGCAAAGAAATTAAGATCATTTCATTTTTACTATAAGTTTTTCAAGGTTTTTTTATGTAAACACCAAGAATTGCGGCAGTTAAAAAACTTGGGTAACATTTTTATGATTTTGACCCCTATTTGCAAAATAATGGTCTTTTTACTGTAACATTTCATCACATAATGTAAATAGATTTTAACACCTTCGTACACTTATATTATACAAATAAACATATTGACGTCAATTTTGTGTGACTACATAATGTAAAAGTAGTTGGGAGACTCAGCGTTGAAACGCCGGGTGAAGTCACATGTAACTGTGTTACCAGGCGCTCTACACTTGGTGGAGCGATTAATAAGAACCGTAAAGTGTGCCACAGGTATACAGTTTGTCCGTGTTTTGGGTGTAATACATATATATACACCTTGCTAACTTCCGTATAGGAGAGTAATACCCTTTCCTAGAAAAATTTATTTCAACCTCGGTGTAAATAAAAACACAGAAAAATGTCCGTTGTTAACACCGGGCTAAGCCGTGTCGCACATGCGTATAGGCCTAATACTTTTTTATAAAAAAACTTTATCACAACTTTGATTTACATAAGAACACAGAAAATAGCCTGTCAGTACCCAGTCAAGCTAAAACAATCACTCAGCGATTTTACTTTGTAGAATAAGTTTTCATGAGAGTAATAGAAGGTGTGGCTACCTAGCTAATTGCATTAAGCATAGGGATTGTTGATTAAGAATTTTGTTGTAAAAGCCAAACTGCATATATGGCTACTTTCAGTTTTTAGCCAGAGCTAGCTAGCTAGACAACCACAACTCAGCATAAAAAAAAATTTAATGTAACAAACTGACTAAAACTTTAAAAATATAGAAACAAATAAGGCTAGCTATAGCTACCTAGCTGACGTTAGCAGGATGCGTCTTCAAGCCAAAATCTTAAAATTGGTTGTTTAAGAGTTAAAAATGGCTAGAAAACGTAATAATATATTCATCTTAACATTTGATAACATATAGAAAAAAGTCAAAAAGTCAAAATGAGACATACAAACCCTTGGCCATCCCTTCCAAACCAGAATGGACTTCGTAGCATGACAATGAGCGGTAAACACAAAGTCGGTGAAACCATCGCACTTGGTTTGTGAACGGAATCAGCGTACTTTAATGGCCACTTTGCCTGTAACAATTAATCGCTGAACCATTTCTTGTTTAGAAAATCCTAAGTCTAGCTATGCTGCTAATCGCGAAAGTTGTAAAAAAGGAAGAAGGAGGAATGCCTCCTATTTGAAACATATGCGTATCCGCAGATGAAAGAGCCCTTAGGACCCAATCAAAATTCTTAAAAAATGGCACTGATCAAAACCTTGGTAAAGGATCGCCTCCTTGATAAAGTAACGGTTTTTCAAGTTTTAACTACGATGCTCAAGTAAGTCATTACATTTGCCGTATATAAAGATTTAATAAATGTGGTATGAAGCCATTTCTGGGATGCGATTTTTATGAAAAGTGAGCACAAAAAACGACATCTTAATCATCTTTGAAACATAAGCGTATCCGCAGATGAAAGAGCCCTTAGGACCCAATCAAAATTCTTAAAAAACATCTTAATCATCTTAGACATCAAATTGACACTCAAATATAACTTAAAGCAGCAGAAAATTACCTTACAAATACTTAAGATTCATAGTTTATTCATGACATGACCTCCTACATTACTTTCAAGTCAAGTTTTCCGGCGGCTGAAACTTGAAACTTTCTTGACCTCGCTAGCTAGCTAGCTAACTATTTTCTTCCAAATTTTATACAAAAACATACTAAATTATTGCATTTAAAGCTGGTTAAACAGGAATAATGATTTTAAAATCATTTTACAGTTATTAATTACTTTCTTCAGGATACTTAGTATAGCGTTTTAACAATTTTCTATTTTACTGTTATGTATTACATTTTGTCGACTGTATCTTATATAATGTATTTATTTTTAGAAAATAGCATTAAAAAAATAGAAATTACAAAAACCTAATTATTTATTACCAGGTCGTCTACATTTTTGCAATAAAGTGGATTTAATTTGTTGTACGTTGACCTTTTGAGTGGTTTGGTTTTTACCGAATGTAATTCAGAATGTGCAAGATGGAGAGTAACATTAATGACAGAGGCATTACTTGAACAGATTTGTGGCCCTTAAAAGCGTCTGTCTCCGTGCAAAATAATATTACAGTAGTGATAGCTCGTGTCATCATTACATGGGTTTATCATCAGATTTATCATTAATATGTTACACCATTTCTTCTCTGGCCAAGTTGTTTCCAGTATATCTCTGCACTCAGTTCCGGGAACTATTAAGTTCGACAATTTTTTCCCTGCATTCTAGATATTGATAGTAAATTCAACCATCATGTCAGGAATGCATGTAAACTTATACTGCAGTTACGTTCAAGATGAGTACGTTTGAGATATCATCAAAATGGGACTATATTGGGGAACGATGTCTGCATCAAAGAAAAACAGGGAAGTCCTAGCTAAAAACTCAACGTTACAGTAAATCAAAAACCATTTCAAAAGGTTGTAGCAGTGCAAGAAACAGTCTTTGTCAAACTTTCACATTCAAGCTAAACACAATAGTATAAGTTTAAGTCATAAAACTGTTGTTCTAGACCAGGAAATAACACGCCAAGATTCTCTCTTACAACTGTTAGGTAGAGGGACGTACGGCAAGCATTATGATATGGACTTGTTACTAGCTCGTAAAAAATCCACAATAATTCACGAGTCACAGCCTTTATTAAACATATGTTGCATTAGTTACTTTTAGCTTAAAGATTTCGTGCGTGTTTAGCATGACTCGGTTTTGGCCAAACAACAGACAAAATACGCATACTTTTAGATGAATAAATCTGCAGGTTCGTTCATGCCATATATACTTCTTCTAGTTCTAGTGACTGCGCATCGAATCCCGCTCCGGTCAATATGTTAGTAATGCTTTTTAAGATATGAATTTATTAAAGGCTTATAACCGGGTATGTTAAAAATGTACACTTTGCTTTGTCACGTGACCAGGGAAAGAAAAAGGTCAGAATAAGCCTGAAAATATCACACATCAACGTAGCCTGATTACTTCACTTGTATCGCATATACAAAGGTTACAAAGAGTTAATAAATCATGTTATTTTCGATTGCATGCAAAGAATTAGAAAATAACATGTTATTCTTCGTTGCTAAAATTTGTTTTCGTGTATTGTCAGAGGTATCTTGGTAGCCACATTGCAGGCAAAGTACAGTTATCATTATTATAGAGATTAGAAAAAAAAGTTTAAGACTTTCGAGATTAATTTAAAAATTAAAAATAAAACAAATTTGTTGAAACGCAGCCGTCACTAGTACGTCACTTTGAAATACAATTAAACTTAAAAAATATAAATTTTTGTAGAATATTAAACGACACCACAAGATATCGTCTTAGGTAACTAAACATTAAAAAGAAATTAAAAACAATACAACTTTGGTCTTTTAAGATAGAATAGTGTTAACTACATTTGTTGTGACAGTAAGAACACGACCCTTCCTTCTGTTATTTTACTTGCTCTCATGTTGGAATAAAATGATCTACAGGAAACCTTGATACGTGTAAATTGCTGTAATTTATGTCTGAAGTAAGCCACGGTAATCATACCTGCTTGCATGGGTTTCAGTTCTTACCAAAAAAAATTAAAAAAACGCGCCAATGTGAGTCCCGCCAAGAATAGAACTGTAAAATAGCTTAGTATTAAAGTTTCTTCGTTTTTTCCTGAAATCTTAATTTTGCTAATTTAACTGCCTTTTAGCTGCTTTTTGCACACTGTTACACTGTACAGAAATACAATAAATCGTCTGAGAATTAATTGACAAAAATTAAACGTATAACACCGAAAAATTCATCTAGACAAGTAGTAATTTATTGCGCAGCTCCTTTTCACCTTGAAGATTACCTAAAAAAAAATAGTAACAATAAACGAAACGTGAAACACCGCAACAACTAAAATATAATGTAAAAGGAAAAAAATACTTCAAAATTATATTTTCAGGTCCTTTCTAAGGTTATTTTGTAGAGAGTTATGCATGAGCCTATACCATACATAAATTTATAAAAGTAGCGTTTTTCTCAGAGGTATAAATATATATTAATTACTTGTTAGGTAGCATTTGAAACTACCCGAAAATGTTGCCTAAAATATACAAAAATCGATGTTTTCTGGTATTTTTGTAATTAAGCATACGGGGATATTTTAGACAAATTTTACGGTTTAATATCGTTATTAAGCTTTATTGCTACCACTTTGTTCCTTTTCTGGCGTACTATAGCTGCATCTCAGAAGTTATGTAAGGAGGTAGCCTCTCAGAAGTTATGTTTTTTAGCAGCTGTGCGTGTTACACACACAGCTGCTAAAAAGCAAAAAAGTTTGATAACTTATCTAGGAAACACGTCAAATTTTTATTAGAAAGTTCTGTCAAAAAAATAAATTAGGAACTGCTTGTCTGAGTTCGAGAACAAACTTTCTCCTTCTGAGCATGGGAAAAAGAGCTAATTCGTCAAGTTTTAATAGAACTCTCTAATTATAACCTCCCTTTTATTTATTAGGTACACAGAAATTACTTTGCACTTTGACTAATCATGAAATTAAAGTTGTTGGGTTGTCGGTTTTCGAACCTAGAAGTCTAGGCTTATATGATTGTTAATTGAATGAGATGAGTCGTTCTATAAAATAAAACACGTGGTATGACTTTTTCCTCAAATTATATTAAAGCAAGATTTTTCCACGACAAATCCACATCAAGTTTTTTGACAAGCTTGTGGTGCTAAAAATCCACCATGATCCCGTCAATTTGTTTTTATAAAAAATTAAAAGCCTACCTTTTAATGCTGATCTATATTTACATGATGATCATTAGTCGACAGTTTAGAATATTTGATTTCTTTTTCGAAAGAGGGAAAGCAATTCTAAAAAAAATTGCAATCAAATTCTAATCTATGTCAAGAAGAAGAAGAAGAAGAAAAAGAAGAAGAAGAAGAAGAAGAAGAAGAAGAAGAAGAAGAAGAAGAAGAAGAAGAAGAAGAAGAAGAAGAAGAAGAAGAAGAAGAAGAAGAAGAAGAAGAAGAAGAAGAAGAAGAAGAAGAAGAAGAAGAAGAAGAAGAAGAAGAAGAAGAAGAAGAAGAAGAAGAAGAAGAAGAAGAAGAAGAAGAAGAAGAAGAAGAAGAAGAAGAAGAAGAAGAAGAAGAAGAAGAAGAAGAAGAAGAAGAAGAAGAAGAAGAAGAAGAAGAAGAAGAAGAAGAAGAAGAAGAAGAAGAAGAAATAGCGTCTACAAGTAAGAATTTAAACATTTTAAGAAGTTTCATGTTAACCGAGTACTTCATCACAAAATACTTACTGGAAATTGAATTTTGCAAAGGTTTAATGTTGAACAGAATGACAAAGCGGTGGAAACGACAGCGACTTTGACAGGGATAAGTTCGCAATGACGTTGCTCTTTCTTCATAATAATACCTGATAAGGAAAAAAATGTATCCAGAGTACTGCTGAGTGCTGAATTATTGTTAAATAAAAACGCACTTATCAAAACTCCAGTTGCAACCAGTGACAAAACAAGTTGAATAATTAGAAGAAGCAGATCGCTTGTGTTCTTGCAACATCTTCCTAGAATCCCATCAGGATACTAAACACAGTATAAGTCAATACAAGCAGACTAACTCAATTTGGTTCATAGGGACATTGCTTATTTGTTTAGCAAATGCGAATCTTAACCTGTTTTAAATTCAAATCTGTTTCCAATTTTGCAAAATCGACCTTTCCTTGAAATTTTAATTTACTATATGACCTTATTTATAAAAGGAAGTGACGTTGGACGATTAAACATACAAAAGTTTTCCACACACCTTTGAACAAATTGCTTTGCATTGTGGTATAGATAATATAAATGAGATAATTGTGATGATGATTGATATAACCAACTCTGATTTCGATTCTGGACACATCTCTGCAGCAACTAGAAACAATCACAGAAATAATTTGTGAATAAAAGAAGGAGACTCTCAAGGCTTATGTGCAATATTTACGGTAAAACATCAAGTATAATGTAAAAAAACCTTTGAAAGATAGTTATAGATTCGAGAATGTCAACGAAATTATATAAAGGCTACAAAAGCAGTTTTTCGATATTCACGATATAAAGAAAATTGTGCCATTTGGCAGCGAAAAATAAAAGTTGCATGTTTTTGACGCAATGAAAAATGCTCTCTCACGGTTGTTATGTCATGCAACTAAACACTATCTAGATAGCTTCTGATCATTTTCCACATGGTCCATGATTGGAAAGTTTACCACAGAAGAGGGATCATACTTAATTTTAAAAACATTGAGAAGTATACATAATAATACACTATAATGTGTTTATTATGTATGTAATTTTTATGTATATAGGTATTTTTATTGAGTGGAAGTTGCTGTTGGAGGCAGAACAAACACTTTTATAAAATGTAAAATAGTATTCTAGAATTCACTAGGAGGAGTCGTACAGCCTAAACAGAGACTGTTGGCTCTTTTTGCGTTGTTGGTGCTTGTTTATGTGTACTACTTTTAGTTGTTTCTATCTCTGCGTATATGTTGAAATATGTGGACTGATTATATATATTTGTAGATGTGGTGTGTATATTATATATTTCTCTATGAAGGTTTATCCAAACTTATTACTAGTAGTTAGAACAGAACTAAGGTGGGCTGTTTATGAGGCGAGATGGTCATGTGCGTATTTGCAGAAGCTAGAAAAGAGCTCGGCAAGTGAGCTAACTCTGTTTGCAAGTCCAGCTTTCCTGCATATAAACAGTGTGGCACTTACTGGAATTTTAAAAAACACAACATGTACGTTTGTTTTAACATTTTTTTCTGTAACGTATATTTGTCTCCAGAAAGACTGGTAATGTAAGCTAACAAATGATTTAGCTAGGCAAATAACTTTTTTCGAGCTTTCAACCTCTCCGGGATTTATTCGTTTTGTTTTCTTATATATTTTTTTATTTAATTACCTTAAATTCTAAAAAGTACCTGTTTTCTAAGATCATACTATTGTGCAATGAATTTAAAAAGCTCAATGATAGTACACCCGTTTGACATTTAATCGAGAACGCTGTCTACAACGTACCTGCCAGCGCAATGAATCGAACTAAAAGACACACCCATTGACTAAACATTTCAAATAAGTGATGAAGACATTTAGGACATTTACATGCCATCTAAAAGAAACGAGCAATAATACATAAATAAAAATATATGATAATAACAACAAAGTCAGTAATGAACAAGAACAACTGCAGCAGTAATACAACGTAAAACAAAAAATAAAAGAACATCAATGAAAACACAAACGCAAAACCAAAATAAAAAATCTCCTCTTATTTTATTTCGTTTTTTTTTTCTTTGATACGTGAAGAGATAGAACTCTGTACACTCTCCATTAATTAATACCCATCGCAGATATTTTGGAGATAGATGTTGACGAATACATTGAGATCAACATTGAAAAGGCTCTACAATGAAGATCACAATATCATTTCGTAGATAAATACTGGGAAATGCATTGTTATATTGCTATGCGCGTGTTTGTTATGGAGACCTATTTCCGTTTCAGTGGCATCTATGAATGAGTAATAACTTTTTTTTCTAACTAAAAATAAGTTTTATTGTTTTTAATTCTTATTACTCACCGTAATACTTGTTTAAAATCACTTTTAAGTTAAACTGCTTGTGTTAAAATCAGAATGGTCAACACACGTACTTTCCCTTAAATGAATAAAAAGAAACTAAAACACTAAAAGTGGAGGCTAAAAAGTTCAATCAAATGGTAGCTGAGATATTGGAAACCCAGTTCCAAACACATCAAATTCCATGAAAACGGCCTCAAACAAGACGAGAACTAATATGTGACGAAAAACGTCTGGAAACAATCTTTAAAACATCTATATAATAATACGCCAGTTCCGTGTCTCTGTGACAGGCAAAGTTGATATCGTCATTTTCCTTTGATGTTGCCGAAAAAATCTTTGATGTTGCCGAAAAGAATATGTCTTCTTTGTCGTGAAAAGCCGCGAGTTTTGTGTGGTTTGTTAAATGAAGTTCTAGCACAAAGTAACGGAAATTGTGTTTGCAAAAAAGATGGCTGTCATTTTTAAGCATTTGTCTTCTCTTGCCTTCAAAATAAATCTTTACAAAAGCATTTAAAAAGGGGCATGGTATATAAATGAAGTATAGAAAGGTTTCTGTAAGGTTTGTTTATGTTTTTTAAAGTTTTGATGATATTATTGATGCAAGACATGTTTGTTAGCTAGCTAGCATCAACCACACCAACAACAACTAGCTAGGTAGCTAGGAATTTATAAATATGTAGCCATGTTCTTTATACCTAGCTAAGTCTCCAGTTATATTTAAGTGACCAGTTATTAGCTGCTGTAGCTACCTTATGTTAGCTTCAGTTTTATGTTGCTTTTTACATGTAAGCTAATCTTAGTGGTCTTTGCTAAGAATGTGACTGTAACTTATTTTAATTGACATTTTAAGCTTAAATTAACAAGCCACAACATCTTTTAAAAAAGTATTACATAATATTTAAGAAGAGTTTAAGGACTGTTTTTAAGCAAATAATGTATTTTTCACAATTTGTGTATGCAAATAATGTATTTTTCACATTTTGTGTAACTAAACTTATATACTTCACATTTTGTGTAACTAAACTTATATACATCGGTTACATGCAATATAACGAAACGATTTTTATTTAACATGTAGTAATTCTGGTACCTTAAGTGTAGTGATTTTTGTTGTTCTAGATGTTCTGACTAAAATGTTTTTGTTTATGGCATATTGTCTCAATTAAGAAAAGTTTCAACTTTTTTGAGGGAGTACAACACCGAAAAAACTTGTGTTTTTTTATATTTTGTATAAATTCTTACCGGGCAGGACTCTGTACAACATACCGAAATGACTGATCCCTCTCTATTTATAAATTTGATGCGTTCCAAATCACAGTTTTTTGAAATTGTGGGTAATATTTAATGAGTACAAGATGCAAATACTGATTTTTGTTGAATCAGAAGTATTTCCTACAACCATTCTTTTTTTACACTTTTGTGGAGAAAAAGTGCATGCAATATATATCATCAGAATAACTGATTTTGTTGCAAACTGTTTTTCTTTTTCACATTTTGGATTGAAATATTGTTATAAAGGGCAGATATCAATAGACATATACCAAAATAATTAAATTCTGCAAACTTTGATTTTGTCGTTCACCTCTCATCTTTTATATTTTGATTAAACTTTTGAGGAAAACCATAGGAATTATTTAGAATTAGTATTTTGTGTTGCAAATTTAGTGCAAAAATTAAACTGTTGTGAGGGAGGACCATATGCAATTATATATACTAAAAGTAATAATTTGATATTCTACAAGTTGTATTTTTGTATGCACTTTAATGACTGCTTTTTCTGAGTTGAATTTGATGGGTTAATGTTTTCAAAATAATGATTTTGGTTGGTTTGAAATTTACTCCTTGCTCATTGCTTTTTCGACATTTCAGGTTAAAATGTTTGGTAAAGTCAGTACAGATCATTAGACAAAAAATGGTTTTGTTAACCGGTTAATTTTTACATTTTGTGCATATTTTTGCGGGAGAGGATGGTATGCAACCGAATAAATGATTTTTCAAAGTTTAACTTTTTGTTTTTAGGTGTTTTGCTTTTTGATATTGTTCAGGTTGTATTGTTGTATAAGCATTTAGGGAAAAGACAATGTTTAAAATGCTTAAAGAACTTATTTCATAGATCTGTGCTTACTGTTGCAAGCCCTTCTTTTCGACACTTCAGATTAAAATATTGAAGGTTTTCAACATAATCACATAATAAGATGTATACATATTTGAGATATGTGTTATTTCTGACATTATTATTATTGTTGTCGTAACTGTCTGGGTTGTGACTGTCAATGTTGTAACTTTCTACTAACTAGATTTTACACCTTGCACGCCGTTGTTTTTCATATTTTGTCTGAAGTTTTGTTGGGAGGATTTCATGCGATTTGACATTTGATATTTTGTGTTAGATTTTAAGAACCTTTTTGTTAAATTATGACTTATATACTTTCTTTTTATGCATTTTCAGATTATTTTTTTTAGTAAAAGGCATATTCAATATACTGAAATATTTGCTGATGTCATCAAAATTCAAATGACAGAACTTTTCAATTGTTTTTCTGCCTAAGTGGATTTTTCCACGGGCCTAATCGACTAGTCTATATAATAATACGCCAGTTCCGTGTGTCTGTCTGTCACTTTTGCAAAGTGGATTACATTCTTCAAAATTTTCTTTAACAAATTCTATAAAACATCGCCTATAAAATTGTTCTGTAGATTATCAAACTTTGACGTTAGAGCAATATTGACGTCAAAGAAAGTATATTAAGATTAGTGAAGCCATTGCATTGCACTTTTAAATTTAAGGCTAAATAACTTGGAAACGGGTGGAAATAACTGACGTCATCTCCTGCGTGGGTAACTAGGGACTACCTGGCACCAATTTGGGTAAGTTTCCCAAACCTGGGTCCACGAATCCGTTTCGGAATGGGCGGGTTGATGACGTCATGAAAAAACCTTCAAACCCTAATATCTCTACAACCATTTATCAAAAGTACATGATCCTATACATTTTCTTGATCAGCGTTTCAAGATCTATGCGATGAAGGCAACATTTATACAAATTTCTAAAATAAAATTTTAGGTTTTGACGGGCCATTGCTGACGTCGGCAAACTTTTAAAACCCTTACATTTCATTAATCGCTCATCAAAACCACACGATTATATAAATTTTCTTGATCAGCTGTGTAAGCTCTACACAATGGAGGAAACATGAAAACAAGTTTCTCAATTTATTTATTGTGTATTTGCACTGCTGACATCAGCAAATAATCTAAAACAACCTATTTTTCCATTGTCGTTCTGCCTAAGTGGATTACTCCATGGGCCCTATCGACTAGTCTCTTATAATAATAAGCTAAGTGTGTCCGTCTGTCTGTGACAGGCAAAGTGGATGTGTTCATTTTCCTTTGATGTAGCCGAAATTTCCTTTCAAGTCTCCGAAAAAGTTATATCCATTTTGCTAGCAGGTTTACTTTGTTTACATCACGTGATCAAAATGGATCAACTTGATTTGCTGAAATAAATTTAACGGCTTTCTGTACAAAAATGGTGTCCCTCGACACTGAAAACAACAACAAAAAAAGAACGGTCCCTTCGTCTTGAAAAAAGTGCAAAAAGTAATTCAGAGAAAGAAAAGTCCAAGAAGTGAATTAAGAAGTGGTAGCTAGAGCTAGAAGTAAAGTAGTAAAGTTAGAATTAGAAAATAAAGGCTAGAGTTTGAAGTGGATTTAAAATCAATAATAGTAAGAACTTTGATGTTTTTAGACGTTTAGTTTTTATGTCACTGGAGCAAGCAGACTCGCATTTTCCAAGAAAAGCCTCAAATTCTTGAAGTTTTATATTTTTTAAAAACAAACCTAGCCACCATATTTGTTTATGTTTTTGTTGCATAATTAATGTATCCCCTGGTGCGTAACTAATGTGTTTGTCCTAAAATTCAAAATGCTACATAAAGCTGTTAGCTGACTAACAAACGGAAAACTTTGGTTTGTTGAACTTACTGCTCACTGTTATGTTATTATTTTTACATTACTATTGTTTCTCTTTATATGTGTTTTACTAAGCATAAATAGCTAGCTTTAGTTTTAGCTAAGTGTTCCCAGGTTAAGTATATCTAACTGGGGGTCTTAGTTACTGTTAGCTAGCTAATGTTGGCCTCCAATGCCTGCTCCTCTCATCCCATGGCTAGCTCTAACCTATGACTTATATTGTTATTCCTTTTTTTTATTATCTATAGCTACCTTAGTTTCCTTAACTTCTTTTCTTTTATGAGCACGATACGAAATCTTTAAAGACTTGAACTTTTGCAGATGTATTTTATATTTATTTTCGCATTTCCTGTAAACTTTACAAAGGGACCACGTGCAATATGACAAGTGGAATTTTTTTTTCCAGAATTTAAAGCGTGCGTGTTTATTTTTTTTTATTGTTTTTTTTCTGACATCCTGTTTAACTTTCGTCAGCCTACATGTAAAATGCCAGGTTATTTTTACAGGGGGGTGTAGACATTTGATTGGAAATTTACATGGGTTTTTGACTTTATTTTAATTTATGAGAGGATGGTCGTTCGGTTCGGGAAGGTTGTTCGTGTTTTTGTTTGTGTTGCAAACTGCTGTTTTTTAAAATTTTCTTTTTTTTGTGGGAAAAAGACCACATGCAAATATACTGAAAGCACAAATTTTGTAGAATTGGCCTCGACTGAAGGCTGTTGTGTAAGCTAATGGCTTTTTCATAGTTCGTATTATAAACTTTTGTTGGGGAGAAATAAACTGTATGTGATGTCATTTTTGCTGGAAGAAAATTCCATGGTTTCACGTTTTTGTTAAGATTTCTATAATTGTGGTAATATATAACTGTGTTTGGTGATGATGAAAAAACTTTTTTGTTTTTTATATTTTATGAAATGCCTGATTTTTCTATAATTTGATGTGTTTCATAACCTTTTTGTAGAAGATTTATGGACAATAGCAATATAGAACATGCTAAATGAACTGATTTTTGTTGATTTGGATGTGCTCCTCAAAAACCGATCTGTTTTACATTTTGTGTTAACTTTTGTGAGGACGGACCGTATATGCACTTTGTTTTCCACAAATAATATCTTTGTTGATTCAAATTTACTCATTATTTATTTTTGACATTCACGTTTAAAATGGTTGGTAAAGGTAACTACAGATCATCATACTAAGGAAAATTTTTTTGTGTTCTTAACCTGTTAATTTTTACAATTTGTGTATATATATTTTGGGAAACAGGATAGTATGTAATCGAATAAATGATTTTCCAGATATAAATTTGATGTTTTTTGACACTTCTGATTGAAATATTAAAGGTTTTCAACGAAGTAAATATTTGAGATGTCTTATTTCTGACTTTATTACTGTATTATTGTAAGTGTTGTACTTGATTCTATACATTATTTTGATTAGTGTTTCAAGCTCTACACATAATCTTTGTTGATTCAAGTTTATTCTTTGCTCATTGATTTTTTGACATTTATGTTTAAAATTGTTGGTAAAGGGCAATACGGAACTAAAAGAGAAAATTTTTGTGTTCTTAACTGGTTGATTTTTACATTTTGTGTAAATTTTTGTGGGAGAGGATGGTATGCAACTGAAATGACTGATTTTTCTAGATTTAAATTTGATGTTTTCCAAACTATGGCTTTTTCATATTTTTGTATAAGCGTAAGGGAAAAACAATATTTAAACTGTGTAAAAAACTTATTTTTGTTGATTTGTGCTAACTCTTGGAGGCCTCCTTTTTGACACTTCAGAATAAAATACTGAGGGTTTTCAACATAATCACTTATAAGATGTACATATTTGAGATGCGTTATTTCTTATATTGTTATTATCCGTGTTGTGACTGTTGGTGTTGTAACTGTCGGTCTTCTTACTGTCGGTCTTCTTACTGTCGGTTTTGTGAGTTTAGTGTTGTGAGTGTCGATGTTTGAGTGTCGTTGTTGTAACTTTTTATCAACTAGATTTTACACCTTGCAAGCTGTTCTTTTTTATTTTGTGTAAGATTTGTGTGGAGGATTTAATGCAATTTGATATTTGACATTTTGTGTAAGATTTTAGGAACATTTTTTTGTATATGCACTGCTGACGTCAGAAAAACATCTAAAAGAACCTATTTTCCCATTGTCCTTCTGCCTAAGTGGATTTCTCCACAGGCCTTATCGACTAGTCTATATAATAATACGCCAGTTCCGTGTCTCTGTGACAGGCAAAGTTGATATCGTCATTTTCCTGTGATGTTGCCGAAAAAAATCTTTGATGTTGCCGAAAAAAATATGTCTTTTTTGTCGTGAAAAGCTGCGAGTTTTGTGTGGTTTGTTAAATCAAGTTCTAGCACAAAGTAACGGAAATTGTGTTTGCAAAAAAGATGGCTGTCCTTTTTAAGCATTTGTCTTCTCTTGCCTTCAAAATAAATCTTTACAAAAGCATTTAAAAAGGGGCATGGTATATAAATGAAGTATAGAAAGGTTTCTGTAAGGTTTGTTTATGTTTTTTAAAGTTTTGATGATATTATTGATGCGAGACATGTTTGTTAGCTAGCTAGCATCAACCACACCAACAACAACTAGCTAGGTAGCTAGGAATTTATAAATATGTAGCCATGTTCTTTATACCTAGCTAAGTCTCCAGTTTATATTTAAGTGACCAGCTATTAGCTGCTGTAGCTACCTTATGTTAGCTTCAGTTTTATGTTGCTTTTTACATGTAAGCTAATCTTAGTGGTCTTTGCTAAGAATGTGACTGTAACTTATTTTAATTGACATTTTAAGCTTAAATTAACAAGCCACAACAACTTTTAAAAAAGTATTACATAATATTTAAGAAGAGTTTGAGGACTGTTTTTAAGCAAATAATGTATTTTTCACAATTTGTGTATGCAAATAATGTATTTTTCACATTTTGTGTAACTAAACTTATATACATCGGTTACATGCAATATGACGAAACGATTTTTATTTAACATGTAGTAATTCTGGTACCTTAAGTGTAGTGATTTTTGTTGTTCTAGATGTTCTGACTAAAATGTTTTTGTTTATGGCATATTGTCTCAATTAAGAAAAGTTTCAACTTTTTTGAGGGAGTACAACACCGAAAAAACTTGTGTTTTTTTATATTTTGTATAAATTCTTATCGGGCAGGACTCTGTACAACATACCAAAATGACTGATCCCTCTCTATTTATAAATTTGATGTGTTCCAAATCACAGTTTTTTGAAATTTTGGGTAATATTTAATGAGTACAAGATGCAAATACTGATTTTTGTTGAATCAGAAGTATTTCCTACAACCATTCTTTTTTTACACTTTTGTGGAGAAAAAGTGTATGCAATGTCATCAGAATAACTGATTTTGTTGCAAACTGTTTTTCTTTTTTCACATTTTGGATTGAAATATTGTTATAAAGGGCATATATCAATAGACATATATATACCAAAATAATTAAATTCTGCAAACTTTGATTTTGTCGTTCACCTCTCATCTTTTATATTTTGATTAAACTTTTGAGGAAAACCATAGGAATTATTTAGAATTTGTATTTTGTGTTGCAAATTTAGTGCAAAAATTTAACTGTTGTGAGGGAGGACCATATGCAATTATATATACTAAATATAATAATTTGATATTCTACAAGTTGTATTTTTGTATGCACTTAAATGACTCCTTTTTCTGAGTTGAATTTGATGGGTTTCATATCAATTTTGTGGAAGATTTTATGGCTGAAGACAATATAGAACATGCCAATTGAACTGATTTTTGTTCATATTTTGATTTGCTCCTCATTAACCTTTGTGTTCTACATTTATTGTAAACTTTTGTGAGGAAGGACCATATATATATATACAATGTTTTCAAAATAATGATTTTTGTTGATTTGAAATTTACTCCTTGCTCATTGCTTTTTCGACATTTCAGGTTAAAATGTTTGGTAAAGTCAGTACGGATCATTAGACAAAAAATTGTTTTGTTAACCGGTTAATTTTTACATTTTGTGCATATCTTTGCAGGAGAGGATGGTATGCAACCGAATAAATGATTTTTCAAAGTTTAACTTTTTGTTTTTAGGTGTTTTGTGTTTGTTTAAGTTTGGCTTTTTGATATTGTTCAGGTGGTATTGTTGTATAAGCATTTAGGGAAAAGACAATGTTTAAAATGCGTAAAGAACTTATTTCATAGATCTGTGCTTACTGTTGCAAGTCTTTCTTTTCGACACTTCAGATTAAAATATTGAAGGTTTTCAACATAATCACATAATATAGATATAATATAATATAGATGTATGCATATTTGAGATATGTGTTATTTCTGACATTATTATTACTGTTGTCGTAACTGTCTGGGTTGTAACTGTCAATGTTGTAACTTTCTACTAACTAGATTTTACACCTTGCACGCACGGCGGTAATATTCTTTCCATTTTCTCCCGTTTGCAGAAATTGCGTAACATATTTTTCTCCGAAAAACCGGTAATCGATTTTTTCTACAGGTTATTATTTTAAGCGACGAAAATTCATCGGTCCCGTAGCTTCTAAGTAATTGACCTGTATTTTCCGCATTCGTAGTTTTGAAGCGGTTCATTTTGATTTGTGCTGGCCAGCTAGCTAAGTTACTGAAAAGCTATCAAACGCAAGAATGGGTTCTGAACGAAATAGCAATTTCTTGACTGATTTGGAATTAAAATTAGGTACCTTCGAGCGCCATTGGTTTAATGATGTAGCAAATGGTGTCGAGAAAGACTATTGTATGAATAGTTCTATGTTATTTGGTGTTGAAAAACTGATAGGCAATCACCTTGCCCTTGTAGGCCCCATGATAGATAGTTACTTACGAGAAATAGGTGCACGTATGCTGTCTAAGTTATGCAGGGGTCAGATTACTGGCTTAGTTCCTCCAGTTACATTGTTCGTACCTTGGCAGATCATGCGTTACTTAGTCTGTCTTTGCAAAAATTATGGGGCAGAAGTAGAGTGTGTTCTGCCAAAAAGTAAAAATAAAAAAGGCCAAAAAATAATAATCTTTTTAAAAAATGTAGCTAGTGCAGAAAAGATATTTAATCCTGTACGTTTTGATGGGACTAACTATCTTGTAAAACGCAAATATCGCAAGGACAAGGATAACATTTTGCAGTACGATGGTATGTCGAATGTTGCTGTTAGTGAATATGCACCAATACGCCTTGAATATGCACATAGCCATCTGAAAGTGTTGTTTTATATTCAACGGTACACTGCTGATGGCTTCGTTGTTGACACCCATGTGATTAGTCATTAATGCTTCATTGTGCTCAAAGAGTAACAGCAGCAGAAGTATAGTTAGTATAGCTAAATTGTTCGTAGCTTCACATTTCAAGGAACAATAAATATAGTATATTGTTTGCATAGCGTTGCTTATTTATAGCTAGTAGTCATTTAGAAGTTGTAAATTATCTAGTTTGGACCTATGTGAGATCGGCTATTTCAGCTTTATCCAATTTGTTGTCTACTTATCCATTTTGGAAAAACAACAGTCTGAAAACAATCCTTGTTTGAATTATAAGCTATTTTTTAATAAACTAAAAATATAAATGGCATTTTATATGTAAAAATAAGTTTTTTCCCTGTCCAGGATTCGAACCCAGGTCTCTCATTTGTACGAGTGTCATTCCATTAAACCAACAGGGCGTTAATACAAAAACAATTTTCTAGTTGTACAGGTTAGTCCAATAAAAGACATTTTTCAATAAATATTTTGTTGAAATTTAGCATTATCATCTAAGGTTTTTGGTACAACAGTACAATGTGTATTTGAAAGTAAAAAGTAACAACAGGTTGACTGCGCTTAAAAGTAAAAAATACTACATACTGTATTGTCTTTGTTGTTGTTAAATGCTCTTCCAATCTACTAACTACAACACTTTCCGTATCTTAATAAAAACTAATAATCTAAAGTAAACTATATATCTATATATATTACAAGTATCAATTGAAATTTCATTGGAAATTCTGGAACAAAAAATCAAAGTTGATTGTAATTTTGAAAAAAAGAAAGCTAATAGAACAAATTATATGTACCTTTTGATTTTTAACTACCCTCTGCAATATGCCAGAAGGCTTGTATAAATATATTCAATATATATTATATACTAACTGTAACATAATTGCAAGGTAGGTGGCATGTGTTAATGTCATATAAATCATTAATTGGGCTGTGTGAACACAACACAACCCAAGGGTTCCTTCTGGTATATACTATTTCACATTTTTATTTACTTATTGAGACAGTAACAGTAGAATTTATAAAAAGCATTCCGATCATAAAAACTTATCCTACAAAAAATTTTTTTCTGGTTTCGCAATCAGAAAAATATGATTCACAAAAATGTCTTCCCGTAAAAAATTTTTTTTTAGAATAAAGGAAAAAACATTAAAGGGGTCCCAAAACGAGAAAGGATTTTGAGCTTACGTTGTGGAGCTTAAAAAATTGTCTTTGTTCTCAAGATATTCGCCTTTTAAGATTTTTAGTTTTATTATGCTGCATAAATTAATTTAATTTTACTCTATAATATAGTTTGAATCAATGTCCTTTAACAGATCCAAAGTTATTGATGACAGAAAATATCAAAATTTGCTTAAATGTGACATAATTTATGCAGCATAATTAAATCTAAAAATCTTTAAATGCAAATAACTTAAAAACGAAATAATGTTTATAATGTTCCTTCAAGTCGACGAATCAAATCTTCTTTTTTTCCAGTTACTGCCTTCTTGCGTAATTTTAACTCTTCTTTAAGTTGCCCAACAGACATCGATCTTGGAACCAAATTTTTGTTTGTGGCTGTTTGTTTTTGATGATGTGTTGTTTGGTGTTGGTTGCACATGTTAATGTCTGAGAAGCGTTCAGAGCAACTGCTACATTGAATAGGCTTTAATATTAAAACCAATTCCTGTGTTAAACATTTTTGATTGACACAAACGAGCAGAGGAAGTGACGAAATACAAACACTGCACAATGTTTCTGACTCCAAAGGACGGCAGCAATGGCAAGCTTCAATGTCCATAACTGGTTTACGAGACTGATAATGAGAATGGTAATTTGATGGCAGTGGGAAATGATATGGCAGGTAAAAATTTCTTACAAAACTTGAACGCATTAATTGATGCCACTTTCCTTTCTCATCTGTAGCTGTTGATCGATTGCTACAGGATTTTAATTCTTGCTTAATTGAAGAATGTTTCGACTCCTTTCCTTGCATACTGAGTATTCCATAACCAACTCGAAAGTTATTAAAAATTTCTTTGGCATGAAAAGGTACCACATATCCCATTGTTCACACAGTAATATTACACCTCAGTGGAAAAAACAGAGAAAATAGATTAAAATACTTTTTACAGAAAAATGAAACATCATCTGGATAGGTTTCGTTAAAGATGTAAACTTTATTAATCAACGATCCAACATCACGCAGTGATATCACAATTTGAGCAAGCGCTAATCTTGTCACAGCTTGTACATCGCTTTCACTTTGTAACTTTAGCGTATCCACTAACCTGTGCCCATATTGTGCAAGTAGAATTGCTTGCGCACCAATCAATCGAACTTCAGGGGTTTTCAACCTTGAAATATAAAATGGAAACTTATTTTCAATCTGATTGATATTATCTTTTTAGAGCAAATCACAAAAATAAGTTCTGCAAAATTATGTAAAAGTTTATCAACAGGAAAATAAAAACTATCCGAATTCAAAGATAAGTTCTGCATTTTTCATAAAAACCTTAATTGCAAAATATGTTTCACGTATATATTGTTTAAAAATAGCATAATTTTAAATCAGCTCATGGGAACCTGAATTCTGTTGTGTACTTTGAAGATGTTACATTTTTTTCTCATCTGCGTAATGTTCCTCAATCATCTTCCCCACAAACCTCATTCCACAACCACTCATTGCATTATCATTGCTGCATTTCACAGGCGCTTTTAATATGGTGGAGAATTCCCTAAATTTGTTTCGCCGAACAGCTTCTTGGTATATAACATTAAGGCAGTGGGTCTAATTGTTTATTTCAAGGTGCAGGGGATCTGGCTTCATACGGTCTGCAAATATGCCAATTCTTGGCTCTCCAAGTTGCCGTATGCCATTTTCTGCCATAAAAGCCAAGCATTTTTTATGTTTGGTGTCTTTATTAATGCCAGTAGGTAGAGACTTCTCAAAACACTGTAGTTTTTCCAGATCCTTTTGGCGGTTTTCATAGTTTGGTACCTGCCACGTTGATTTGGAGTCATAGCCTATCGACCCATCCATTCGTTGCAGCTGACTTTTGTGAACGTTACAAAAAGGCGAAGGATAAGTTGCACTTGCAGGTAGTACATTCCCAGACCAACACAACCAAGCAGTATCACCTGCAGGTACGAATGAGAATGTAACTTTCTTATCACATATGTTGAAAATATTGCCTTCAATCAGTTGCATTTCTTCAGTTTGCTGCTTCCAAAGCTGTTCAAAAACTTCATGTTTTTCAGGGGCAGTCACCATGTGAAGAGGATAATGAAAGTAGCGACTGCGTATACGAGCTCCATAATTCCACAAGGAGAGGGTGGCAATTGTCATTGTTTTGTCTTTTGACTCTGGTGCACCATCATCTGCAAATTCAATGACAAAATGGTTTGTATTACCATTGAACCAAAGTAATTTATCTTTTAAAGACTTAACTCTTAAATTTAAATCGGCAATCATTGTTACTAAAGCAGTAACTGTACGTGATACCCCACCTTCAACATGATGGATGTCTCCTATATCCAAAGATTTTACAAAAGAATCAATTGTCTTATCAGATACAGATCTTGTTCTCAGCAAGATGTTATGATCGCCGTATGAAATCAAATTACTTGAAGAATAATGTTCTGTGAAAGAATGTTTTTGTATCTTACAAAGCATTGTGTACTTTCTTCGTGACATATAATTAAAATAATTTGTTAACACTGCCTTTCGAATCCCACCTTCACTTCTAGATTGAAGTTCAGAGAATTTTCCAATAGGATTTTCAAGGAATTTTCCTCTCTTGTATGATAAAATGAACTCCTCCATTTGCTCCTTACTTGCTGTACTTTTTAGGTAGTCCCAAGCACCATAAAGGGAACCGATTTTTCCACCATGAATATATTCGAGTAGACTTTTCGTCTCTTCCCGACGTCTATATTTTACAGAATGTGTGGAAGAATTAATCATGTCAGATGTTGTTGGCAAATTTTCACGTCTTTTCCTTGCATAACCTTTCTGCTCAATCAGCAATTTTACCTTTTCAAATTCCTCCTGGCATTCTTTAAGTTCCGCCTCTTGGTATTGTTTTCTGTCACTAATCTCTTGAACCTCATTCCTCAAGTCTTCAACACTGGATTGACACTCCACTCATTTTCTTATACATATGTATATATATATATATACAAACGACAAACATACTAAACTTTGAACTATATATTTTGATTCACTTTTCCGTCATGTTTTTCGTTTGTATATATCGTATATAAACATATAACTGTCTCTAATATGTACACTTATCATCCTTTCAGAGCCCCATTAATAGTTCAACATGTTTAGGCATGAGCCCCCAAAATATACATCCTTGTTAACAAGCCGAAAGGCAAGGTGTACTATCATGGTTCAACATGTTTAGGCACTTAATGATAGTGGTACATATATATCATTTTGTATTTAATTTTAAAACAAATAGCTGTGGAAATACATACCTCTTTTTGCATTTTGTTCAGACAGACAAAGACTGGTGTTGTATTTTTAACTTCCTTATGTTGCGTGCAATATGAACAGAATACTTCTTCCAAAAATGAGTCAAAACAAGGCGTTTTTTATCGCAAGGGCCACAGTGTTTCAACTTCTTTGAACAGTTTTTCTTCTTGGCACAAAGTCTGAAATTAAAAATATTTTGTCATGAATTGGTTCATGTACTTTGTAAAAATAAACAACCCATTATCTAAAATATAAGGATAATGTCTGAATATATGACTCAAAAAACAATTATAACAACCTAGCGCTTCCACTATCTTCATTGTCATCATTTTTAATATCATCAGTGTTACTCCCCCCACTCTCATCATTTCCAACATTTCCATTATCATCTTTGCAATCAGTTTCATTTGTAGCAGTTTGAACCATTTTAATTTATTTTTCAATTATTCACAATAATCACAATATGTCTCATAATCACACAAGATGAAATATTGTTGTATACTATGTAGGCCTTAAGAGGAACAACAATGATGAATTAAATCCTGCGATATACAACATTTTTAGCAACCTAATTTGCAAAATTAGATCAAAAAACAAAATTTTTATTTATAATATCTCATAGAAGTTTCTCTCCTAAAAAACATACATTGTTCTCTTGCTAACTATAAGCTAGCTAGATACATTATTATTCTCTCATCATAGTAGCTATAGCTAGCCATCTTAATTTAATTTCATACATTGTTCGTTTTTCTATCAAAAAATAACTGGACTAATTCTAATTATATCTGTTAGCTAGCTATTCTGCAGTTATAGCTTAATGAATCACTGCATAGCTATATAACATTAAACACAAAAATCTGTCAGTTTTCTCTCTGCTAGCTATACATTTATAATGGCGGAATAGGATAGCTTTGAAATTCATAATGGCTCTCGTGACTCCTTGTTGCAGGTAATTTCCAAATAAAACTGGCAAGAATCAAAACAGGTATTCGTGAGGCCACAAATCAAAACCAATTCAACTGATATTACAGACACTTGATTAACATACGTGAAAGAAATTTTTCAGTTTACAACATGCCAGAAATTCGCATCCGAATCCATACACAGAGCTAACAAACACAAAAAATGGTGTTTTTTGCACGTTTTAGGTCAAGTTTGTTACTTTAAATGCGACTAATCATGCACATTGTAAAGAGAAAAATAAGATTTTCTCCTGAGCAAACGATCTGGCCACAGCGTACATGGTTTAGATCAATTACCTTTAGACATGGATGCGAAATATTTTACAGAATGTCTGTTTTACACATTCCTCATTTGAAAACAATGAAAAAAAAGGGTGTGATCTTGCAGTGATGTTTTATATTGAAACTCCAATCATATATGAATATAAAAAATAAAAACGTACATCGAGCTTGTCAAAATATATCTGCGAATAATACATTCAAAAGCTAGGCACTTTTATGGAAAATATCGTAAAACCACGAAATTTGCAGGTTAATCACGCGGGTGAAGCCCGTTACTATGACGTCACAGTGGGAGAAATTGTAACAAAAATTACCACTGTGACGCCCTTGTTTTTCATATTTTGTCTGAAGTTTTGTTGGGAGGATTTCATGCGATTTGACATTTGATATTTTGTGTTAGAAATTATGACTTATATACTTTCTTTTTATGCATTTTCAGATTATTTTTTTTAGTAAAAGGCATATTCAATATACTGAAATATTTGCTGATGTCATCAAAATTCAAATGACAGAACTTTTCAATTGTTTTTCTGCCTAAGTGGATTTTTCCACGGGCCTAATCGACTAGTCTCTATAATAATACGCTAATTCCGTGTCTCTGTGACAGGCAAAGTTGATATCGCCATTTTCCTTTTGATGTTGCCGAAATTCTCTTTGAAGTAGCCGATAAAATTATGTCTTCTTTGTCGTGAAAAGCTGCGAGTTTTATGTGGTTTGTTAAATGAAGTTCTAGCACAAAGTAACGGAAATTGTGTTTGCAAAAAAGATGGCTGTTCTTTTTAAGCAATTTCTACTCTTTCCTTCAAAATAAATCTTTACAAAAGCATTTAAAAAGGGGCATGGTATATAAATAAAGTATAGAAAGGTTTCTGTAAGGTTTGTTTATGTTTTTTTTCAGTTTTGATGATATTATTGATGCGAGACATGTTTGTTAGCTAGCATCATAAAACCAACCACACCAACAACAACCTAATAGCTAGCTAGCTCGGACTTTATAAATATGTAGCCATGTTCTTTATACCTAGCTAAGTCTCCAGTTTATATTCAACTGACCAGCTATTAGCTGCTGTAGCTAGCTTATGTTTGCTTCAGTTGTATGTTGCTTTTTACATGTAGCTAAGCTAGCTACCGTAGTGTTATCTTAGTGGTCTTTGCTAAGAATGTGACTGTAACTTATTTCATTTGACATTTTAAGCTTAAATTAACATGTCACAACAACTTTTAAAAAAGTATTACATAATATTTAAGAAGAGTTTAAGGACTGTTTTTAAGCAAATAATGTATTTTTCACATTTTGTGTATGCAAATAGTGTATTTTTCACATTTTGTGTAACTAAACTTATATACATCGGTTACATGGAATATGACGAAACGATTTTTATTTAACATGTAGTAGTTCTTGTACCTTAAGTGTAGTGATTTTTGTTGTTCTAGATATTCTGACTAAAATGTTTTTGTTTATGACATTTTGTCTTATTAAGAAAAGTTTCAACTTTTTTGAGGGAGTACAACACCGAAAAAACTTGTGTTTTTTTTTATATTTCGTATAAATTCTTACCGGGCAGGACAACATACCGAAATGACTGATCCCTCTCTATTTATAAATTTGATGCGTTCCAAATCGCAGTTTTTTGAAATTTTGAGTAATATTTAATGAGTACAAGATACAAATACTGATTTTTGTTGAATCAGAGTTATTTCCTAGAACCATTCTTTTTTTACACTTTTGTGGAGAAAAAGTGTATGCAATATCATCAGAATAACTGATTTTGTTGCAAACTGTTTTTCTTTTTCACATTTTGGATTGAAATATTGTTATAAAGGGCATATATCAATAGACATGTATATACCAAAATAATTAAATTCTGGAAACTTTGATTTTGTCGTTCACCTCTCATCTTTTATATTTTGATTAAACTTTTGAGGAAAATCATAGGAATTATTTAGAATATGTATTTTGTGTTGGAAATTTAGTGCAAAAGTTGACGTAAAATGAACTGTTAAATTGATTGTTGTTGTTTTAACATGAATTATGACTCAAACTTTGTTTTTGCATTTCTAATTTGACTAATTAGCCTAAAAAATTGGCCAATTGGTTTTACACTCTGTTCTTTTTTATATATATTTTATGTGAACATAGAAGTACACAAGTAAAGTTAGAAGCCACAAGAAGTTAATTCGAAAGTGAAGAGTGGAGCTAGAAGTAGTAAAGAAAAGTTAGAAGTAGAAAATGAAAGCTTGGGTTTAAAGTAGATTTGGATTCACAAATAGTAAGAACTTTTTAGATATTTTTAGACGTTATGTTTTTATGTCGCTAGAGTTACGTGTCAGGCAGACTCGCATTTGCCAGGAAAAAGTCACTTAAGAGCTTCAAATTCTTTATATTTTACCGCGTTTTTTTTACACTTTTTTGCATAATTAATGTTATCAAAAAAATGTGCTAGCGAAACTTTTGGTTTGTTGAAGTTACTGCAAATGTCATAATTTTTATATTGCTATTGTTTCTCTTTATATGTGTTTTACTAAGCATAAATAGCTAGCTGGCGTCTTCCCAGTTTAACTATATTTAACTGGGTATCTGTCTTATCTAATGTTACCTTCAAGCTCCATATCTAAACCTAGCTAGCTAACTGATGATTAATGTTGTTATTCCTCTTTTAGCTATTTATATCCACCTTAGTAGTCAAACTTAGGGATCTTATTTGAGCACGAGTTATGATGTAACAAGCCACAAAATCTTTCAAAGACTTATTGAACTTTTACGGTAGTGTGAGGAAAAATTTTACTTTAAGAGGAATGATTTTGTAAAACTAAAGTGTGTGCGTTAATTGGAGTAAGTTTTATTGTTTTGTTGTTGATATCCTGTTAAACCTCTGTAAGCTCGCATGTAAATTACAAGGTTATATATTTTTACAAGGGTAGTGGTTGATATTTTTACAAAGTTTGTTGACATTTTTTGGGAAATTTACCTGGGTTTTTTACATTTGTGGTTAAAATTTCTCAGCAGAGAATAGTATGGTTGCCGATTATATTGCTTGTATTGCAAACTGCTGTTTTTTAAATATTGTGTAAACTTTTGTGGAAAAAGACCACATGCAAAATACTGAAAGAACAAATTTTTGTACAATTAGACTGTGAGCTGAAATAAACTAGCTATAAACTTTTTTTAAGCTTTAAACTAACTGTAAGTAATGTAATTACGGGAATAAATATTTGGTGATGATAAAAAATTACTGAATGTTCAGACTGAAACTGTTTAACTTTTGTGAGGAAGGACCATATGCAAGTATATATACTAAAAATAATAATTTGATATTTTACACTTTCCAAGTTGTATTTTTGTATGCACTTAAATGACTGCTTTTTCTGAGTTGAATTTGATGGGTTTCATATCAATTTTGTGGAAGATTTTATGGGTGAAAACAATATAAAACATGCCAATTAAACTGATTTTTGTTCATATTTTGATTTGCTCCTCATAAACCTTTGTGTTCTACATTTATTGTAAACTTTTGTGAGAAAGGACCATATATATATATACAATGTTTTCAAAATAATTATTTTTGTTGAATTGAAATTTACTCATAGCTCATTGCTTTTTCGACATTTCAGTTTAAAATGTTTGGTAAAGTCAGTACGCATCATGAGACAAAAAAATTGTTTTGTTAACCGGTTAATTTTTACATTTTGTGCATATTTTTGCGGGAGAGGATGGTATGCAACCGAATAAATGATTTTTCAAAGTTTAACTTTTTGTTTTTTGGTGTTTTGGGTTTGTTTAAGTTTGGCTTTTTTATGTTGTTCAGGTTGTATTGTTGTATAAGCATTTAGGGAAAAGACAATGTTTAAAATGCATAAAGAACTTATTTCATAGATCTGTGCTTACTGTTGCAAGCCTTTCTTTTCAACATTTCAGATTAAAATATTGAAGGTTTTCAACATAATCACATAATAAGATGTATACATATTTGAGATGTTTTATTTCTAACATTATTATTATTGTTGTCGTAACTGTCTGGGTTGTGACTGTCAATGTTGTAACTTTCTACTAACTAGATTTTACACCTTGCACGCCGTTGTTTTTCATATTTTGTCTGAAGTTTTGTTGGGAGGATTTCATGCGATTTCACATTTGATATTTTGTGTCAGATTTTAAGAACTTTTTTGTTAAATTATGACTTATATACTTTCTTTTTATGCATTTTCAGATTATTTTTTTTAGTAAAAGGCATATTCAATATACTGAAATATTTGCTGATGTCATCAAAATTCAAATGACAGAACTTTTCAATTGTTTTTCTGCATAAGTGGATTTTTCCACGGGCCTATCTACTAGTCTCTTATAATAATACGGAGCTTCTGTCTGTGACTTTTGCAAAGTGGATAAAATTTCTTTGATAAAGTCTATAAAACATCGCCTATAAATTTGTTCTGTAAATTAGCAAACTTTGACTTTAAAGCAATATTGACGTCAAAGGAAAGTATATTAAGATTAGTGAAGCCATTGCATTGCACTTTTAAATTTAAGGCGTAATAACTTGGAAACGGGTGGAAATAACTGACGTCATCTCCTGCGTGGGTAACTAGGGACTACCTGGGACCAATTTGGGTAAGTTTTCCAAGCCTGGGTCACCGAATCCGTTTCGGAATGGACGGGTTAATGACGTCATAAAAAACCTTTAAACCCTAATATCTCTGCATCCGTTTGTCATAACTACACGATCCTATACATTTTCTTGATCAGCGTTTCAAGATCTATATGATAAAGGCAACAGGCATACACATTTCTGAGAAAAAAAAATTGTGTTCTGACAGGTCTCTACTGACATCATAAAATTTAAATGACGGTTGTTTTTCTCTGTTATCCTGCCTAAGTGGATTTTTCCACGGGCCTTATCGACTAGTCTATATAATAATACGCTAAGTGTGTCTGGCTGTGTGTCTGTGACAGGCAAAGTGGATGTCTTCATTTTCCTTTGATATTGCCGAAAAATGCATCTCTAATATGTCAAATTTTCTGACGTTACGGCGCGACAAAAATAACACCACTTTAACGTCAATATCCTAGATTAAATTAATGAAGCTAACGGCTTCATTAATTTAATCTAGGATATTGACGTTAAAGTGGTGTTATTTTTGTCGTGCACTTAAAACTTTGAGGCCAAATAACTTGGAAACGAGGTGGTGACGTCAATGATTTTTCACTGCGTGGGTAACTAGGGACCACCTGGGACCAATTTGGGTAAGTTTCCCAAACCTTGGTCCCTGAATCCGTTTCGGAATGGACGGGTTGATGACGTCATCACAAAACCTTCAAATCCCAATATTTCTGCAACCGTTTGTCAAAAGTGCACGTTCCTATACATTTTCTTGATCAGCATTTCAAGATCTATATGATGAATGCAACAGGTGTACCAATTTGTGAAGAAATTTTTTTTGGAACTTTTGATAGGGACTTTGCTGACGTCAGCAAAATTTTAAAGCCCTTAAATCTCCTTAGGCGTTTGTCAAAAACATAGGATACTATACATTTTCTTAATCAGCGTTTCCAGATCTATACGATGAAGGCAACAGGTATACAAATTTCTAAAAAAAAGTTTTGGGGGTTTGACTGGTCATTGCTGACGTCAGCTAAATTTTAAAACCCTTATATCTCATTAACCGCTCATCAAAAGCACATGATCATATACATTTTCTTGATCAGCAGTTTAAGCTCTACACAATAGAGGCAACGTGGAAACACAGTTCTAATTTTTTTTGTGGATGGGTTGGGTCAAAAATTTTATTCTGCCTTAGTGGATTTTTCCACGGGTTTTATCGACTAGTCTCTATAATAATACGCCAGTTCCGTGTGTCTGTCTGTCACTTTTGCAAGGTTGATTATATTTTCCATAATTTTCTTCAATGAAGTCTATAAAATATCACCTATAAAATTGTTTTGTAATTTACCAAACTTTAACGTTAAACTAATATTAACGTCAAAGAACCTAGACCACCTAGAACCAATTTCGGTACGTTTCCCAAATCAAAAAACCTTCAAACGCTAATATCTCTGCAACCGTTTGTCAAAAGTACATGATCCTATACATTTTCTTGATCAGCTTTCCAAGATCTATCAGGAAGGCAACGGGTATACAAATTTCTTAAAAAAATTTTTTTTGTGTTTTGACGGACTTTGTTGACATCAACCCAATTTTTTAAACCTTATATCTTCTTAGGCATTCGCCAAAAGCACACGATTCTACGGGTTGCTGACGTTATCAAATTCAAATGACGCCTCTTTTTATTTTTTATCCAGCCTTAGTGGATTTTTCCACGGGCTTTATCGACTAGTAACCATTAAAAGATTAAACCGCGCAGACTTTTATAATGCCTAAACTTGATAAGTTGCTTCAATTTTGCTTAGCAGAAAGTAGAGAAGTCCTACCAAAAGTTATCAGTGTCTAAAGAATTGTTTGATTCAATGTCTAATTTACCTAAACGCTTAAATTAAACAGTTATTGGGGACAAGTAGGTCTCTTTCATGAATTCGTAGAAACAATTATCTTAGACAACACGACAATCAATAAAAAATCCCGTAATACCTTTTTTTACAATTGCATTTAAAAAGTAATGTCCTGCTTCTATCCAATATTTTTTATATTAAAATTACTTTGGAACTCTGCTAATTTTGGTACAGCTACTAATTTTGGTACAGCCGCTTATGCAGGAGTTGTTTGTAAAGAAAAGTAATTGTGTTACGAATCAAAAAACGATATGAAACTCTGCCAATATGTTTATGGTCATATCCACGCGTTGCCGATAGAGATCAAATTTTCGTACGGGGCAGGGTGAATGTCTACGCGAAGAGCAACCTATCATATATGGAAAACGCAAAGATTCTGTTTCGATGCAAAAAAGGAATAGAGTTTGCTCCGATGCTGAAACTGCATGGTGTTAACAAAATAATCAAAACAAAATGTAACATTAAAATGTAAACAAACATTTCTGACTACCATCGGATTTGTGACGTGTCCAAATTATGTAAAATGATTCTTCTTGATGAAACAAAGTTGTGTTGGAAATTTCAAGCTCTTAGGATAATCCAACCAAGAGTTGTTATATCTTCTCCATTTTAAGGATTTTATTAAGATTTTTAGCGGTATTTTCGAGCAATAGCAAATATCAAAGCCACTGAAAAGTATAAAACCTAAAATGTGGCATGCTGGTGTCTAATAAATAAATATTGAAACACAATAAGTATCATAGCCATGCAACATAGCAATAAGGAGTTATTAAAAAAACGACAGGGAGAGGAAAAGGGGGGTGGGGGGAGGGGCTGCGGGCAGAATTCGCCCTTCCCGAACCGAATATGCCTAATCATACCTGTATTTAATCTGTACGCGGGAAAAAGTTAATATTTTACGAAATTAGTAAATGCAACATATGTATGTCTTGCGAATTTCCACAAATTTTACACCACTAGTTCTATATAATAATCAAATCTGTTATGTGAGCGTTGCGATTGTCGAAAACTTGACATGTTAAACAATGTCCAGAAAATAGACTAATAATTCAATTAAAATGTGATCACATTGAAAATATGATTTGGTACCGAGACAAAGACGAACTTAGGGGCGGATTTAGACTTCGGCCAGTTTGGCATTTGTCTAGGGAAAATTTTTCCATTCGAACATTATCTTGTCTTAAAGCCGCACATTGTTTAAATTGACCGCTCAAAGTCCCGATAACGAACACAATAGCAAAGGGAATATTTCAGATCATTAAAGTCTCTTTTGTCAACGTTGTGTCCAGGACATCTTGTATACTTTCTGACATCGGGACGGAGATGCAAACATGACCCTGGCGCAGACCTCTCGGTCCATCCGATTGGGTTAAGCTAAAAACTTAAACAGACTGTTGAAACTTCGAAATTCGATACATGGCTATGTGATGTTTTATGGCTTTTACATAGATGTCTTTCCAAGATTGTGCCGTATGCTTTTGATCGGGTGAAAAAGGCAACGATTCTCAACATTAGTTAAAGTAAAAATAGGCTACGTAAGTTCATCAGAAAATGGAATTACGTTATTTAGCAAATGTGAGTGTACACAATTTTAAAGTGAATGGATCTCGTTATGCTGACTAAATCTAGATAAATGCCGAAAAAAAATCAAACACGGTTTTGCCAAGTATTCAGCATGGCATAAGAATTCCAATCATAAAATCTAAATTGAAATACAATTCATCACTTCTCTATATCTTTTTTAAAGGACTAGTCGTTAGGCCGTGGAAAAATCCACGAGTTCGCCCTTCGCAGCTAAGCTACCATTGTGCGTGATAGACAGACGGACGGTCAGACGTATACGGGCATTATAATATAGATTATACTTAAACCTTGGTTTTTATTTTATTTTTACACATGGTGATTTTGCACATTTTCTTTCTTTTGTTTCGCTTGTCCATGATTTTTACTTGTATTCCCTTGGGTATAACATTTTAATTAAATCAATTAATTATTTTATTGTAGATATTTTGTATAAAGGTTTGTAGCTTAGGATATTTTTATCACTTGAAAATGTAACACAGTTACAAAAAGCTTCGTGCTACTTTATAAATTTAAAAATAAAATTTTAACATGTGTTTTTAAAACTTTTCTTATTTATCATAATTAAACCTTGGTATTTTGTTACTTTTCCTAACTTTTATTTCGCTTTAATTTTTCGGAAAATATTTTATGCCGAAGTGTTGCAAGTAATGTTTCGTGTTCAGCGAATTTTTTTAGGGGGTAAAAAAAAGTTAAATTATTCTTATCAGATTTACGGGACTGGGACTGTGACCATGTACAAAGCACTTTTACATATATATTTTAGATAAGAAATTTAGGCTATTTTTTGCCTAATTACGCCAATCTAAGATGCAAAAATACTAACATCCGCAATATTTTGACTAAAATACTGGAAAAAGGAATCCAAAAATTATATTGTGATATTTCAGAGAAAAAAAATTAATAACTTTAAATTTTATTCGATACTTTTAACAAAAAACATTACAAAATTCACCTTTTTTATTGAAAATTTCAATCAAAATCTCGATCCCTTCGAAAATAAAGAAAGGGTGGGTTGATCGCAGTTTACGACGTGAATATATACGGAAAGTGGTTTCTGCGAAGAAAAGATTGCAAGTTTCAGTGAAAAAAAAAAATACAACTTCTACACTTTTCACAACCTTCGGTGAGTGTTAGTTTTGTAAGTTTTTTATGTGTTGTGATCTGTTAGCCATTGAAGCCCTGAATTTATGTACCCTCATGTTATACAACAATACACTTTAATTACGCGACACACTCTACACTTTTCGATAACCAATTCAATAAAATATAATGCTTTGTAAAAAAGATCTGCGGGACACGTCTTTATCTCCAAAAAGCAAGAAGACGAAACTATCCATTCTGTCCATACCGCCTTGTATTTTTCCAGAGTAAAATCAACATATGCTGCTTGATAATAAATTCGGCCACGAAACACAACATCTTTGCAAATAATCGTTTTCAACGTTGTGTTTTAAACTTCCAGTTGTATGTATAATGTTCTGTCGCGTCATCGCCTGATTTCTTACCCTTTTTGCGAGTTGTGTTGATCGGCTACGTATCTGTTATAGTTATAACTTTTACTACTTGGAATTTTCTTTAACCTTCTTAAGCCTTTTTGCGATTCCACTTTTGATAAATTTAGTTCCTTGGTTTTCATCTTCTGAGACTAAATCGTCGGTTAAATATTCGCGCGTAGTTAAAGATTATCCTCTATTGGCTAAACGAAACGCTTTCATTCTTTTAAGCAAAATTTGCATACATTCTTAAAGCCTCCTTTTACCTCTTCCGCGCTAATTTCTTTCTTACCCAATTCGTGGAAAGCATCACCGACGCAATCGAACCCGTTTCGTACATAGCTTCTTTTACACTTTTAGCTTCGACTGTTGATTGGTTAGCTGTTCTTTCATGACTTCCATAGCTAATTTGATCGCCACATTAAGAAACTGCTCCTGCGCACATCTGATAGTTTCGTTGCTGATGTTTTAGATGTCGATTGGCGATGAACATTTAGCGTAAGATACTGGAGCTCTAAACAAGGTATTTTAAAATCTAGTACCGCAGTTTATCAGAACACTACTTTTCTAATAACAAACAGGGTATTAATTCAAATGTCTTTATACCAACTAGTCCCACCAGAACCACAAAGAAACTGGATTTCCGCCTTTCTGACAAACAAAAATGTGCTCCTTTTATTTTCGAAATAGCCGAGTACATACAACTTTCCAAGCAACACAGCACTACGGTAATGCATTTAAACTTAATTTTATGAAGGGTTAGTCTTTTGTTTTAATAAAACTAGCGGGGGGACACAGGGTCAAAATGCGTGTACGCTTTTTATAACAGTAGCTGTGTTACTCGGTGTTGAACACCACGTTAAGCGCCTAATAAAGCATTAAATCAATTCGTAAACTGTGTCATAGATCCAGGTGGAGTGCTTTTCTACTAGTACACATTTTTAAAAATATAGACATTGCGTTGTTACCCCGTCATAACAAAAACAATTAGTCGGATTTTGCAGAATAAGTTTCTGTAAACGTTAACAAATTTATCAGACTGAGCGCTTAGTACATGTAAACTGTGTCACACATGTATATAGGCGTATAGCCTTTTCCCAAAAAACTTAACACAACTTCAATTTTAAGTAAAACAAAACACAAAACAGCTTGTTGTTAACACCAGGTTGAACTTTTATTAAACCTAAACCGTGTCACAAATGAGTAGTAGGCGTAATACTATTTTCCTAAAAACAAAATTATTACAACGGTTTAAATAAAAGCACAGGAAACAACCCATCATTACCCTATCCAGCTAAAAAAGTTTATTTCCCGGAATAAGTTTTTATGACAGTAGTAAAATGAGTAGCTACCTAATTACGTTTAGTATCATAAGAAATATTAAATAAGAAATTTGATGTAGCTAAAAACTGCATTTGGCTACTTTCCCATTTTAGAAGGTAGCTAAAGAGCTAGCTAGTTAGCCACAATCGCAACATAAAAATATGCCAAACTAAATAAAAACTTTAAAAGAATGGGAATAAATGTGACTGGCCAAAGCTAGCTTTAACAGAATGCTACCCTGAGAAGTCTACATCCCTAGCTAAAATCTTTTAATTGGTTTGTAAGATCTATACATGGCTAGCAAACGTGACGATATATTTATCCTTACACGTAAAAACAAATATAAAAAAAGAAATATTTCTATAGATACAAAGTGTTTAAAAGAGAAAACCCTACAACACTGCCAAACTAAAAATAGCCTTCGTAGCATGTTTCCGATATTTCAGGTTCTGCCGTGATTTTTGAAATTAGGTCCGTAAAAATCGGGTTCTGCAATAATTTTCCGAAAAAAACTGTGCGCAACC
The DNA here is from genome assembly GCF_029227915.1 of Hydractinia symbiolongicarpus. Taxonomy (NCBI): domain Eukaryota; kingdom Metazoa; phylum Cnidaria; class Hydrozoa; order Anthoathecata; family Hydractiniidae; genus Hydractinia; species Hydractinia symbiolongicarpus. The sequence goes on from NC_079887.1 coordinate 13,394,262, forward strand.
ATTTTGAACAGCTATTATTAAAGAGATAGACTAATGTCCGTGTATTTGTCAGTTTACTCCTTTTGCAAGTGGGTGTTATTATGTCTTATTCTGTGGCCGACAAATTAACTTATCGTTGACGTTAATGAAATGGTTTGGTGGCAGTAACTTTGAGAAAACTAGCAATGTCAATAAATTAAGTTAAAGGCATAGCAACTTAAAGACGGATTACAATAACTAGCATCGTCTGATAGATGAATAAGCAGGGATCACTTGACGCTAAATTAGGCCAATTTACCCAGGCTTTGTTGACACAACCTGTTATTGAGCAGACATATTTGCAGGTGCTTAGAAATAAAAACACGTTTCCAACAAAGTTAACAATTTTTACTCGCTAAATAACAAAATGCAAGACGAAACTTAAGCAAAAATTACACATATAACACGACATAAAATATATTAAGAAATAAACACTTACTAGAAATATAGTGGCGTAAGCCAAGGCAACTACAAGTAAGAAAAACAACTGAAACTTTTACTAACATGCAGGGCAACTGTGATGTACGAAGGTGAAAGACTAATTTCATATAGCAGAGAATTTATTTGCAAAATGTACGTTGGACTCTGTCGCTACATGTGGACGACTCAACGCGCAGAAAAAATATGTGCAAGATGTGCAGAAAACAAAAGAACTCAAGTGGGAAATATAACTAAAAATAGTTTAAAAAAATACACCTATCATTTTTACATAACTAACACGGGGCATCACAGCACAAAAACTAACATATATAACAAAACTCGTGCTCCACCGCAGAGCAGACTTAACAAGTTATTCTAAGTGTAATTTAACAAAGAGGAAAAATTGAAACTATTGTGCGAAACTTATAATGAATAATAGCAGTGGACTGCGAATAAAGATAATTATTTAAAAAACATTTTAGTGAGACCCGATAGTTTCGAAGCTATTAATTAACAAATCACTAGTTTCGGAGACGCTCTTTCAGTTAAAATTATGTCAAAAGAAGATGACTGTCCTGTAAGTGTTTAACCACTAATAACATTATGGATAATATTTTTGCACGAACTTGTACACCGCTTTGGCGAGTGCTCTACTGTATTCAGGACCTTCCTTGCTATTCCGGAATTGTTTATGGGTTTCAACTTGTACAGCATCTATCGCGCCCTGATGTAACGATCCATACATTCGCGTATTATAACCGCCTCTGAAATATCCATTCTTACCTGGTTTGGGATTAACAGACGATGGTACTGTATCGTAATTTTCGTCCTGCAGAAATTGACCCAAACTTTCTTGTCCCCTTAGCAGTTCATTGAAACTGATTGCAACGTTTTTTGCCAGATTTTTAATGGAGGAATGATGCGCTAGAGGAGTGCCGTCATTCAAGGTTGATTTTGAAATTAGGTAACCCAACTCATCCCAACCCTTAGGATGCGTTTGACCATGCATATCAATCACCAAACCAGCACCATGAATCTTTGATCTGGCCTTTTCGATAAATCCATGAAACTCTTTAAAGGCAGTGACAGCTTCTGGTACGTTGAATGTGGCTTCATTTTTTTCTCGGTTGCCATCAAATTTTCTGCGATGAAGTGAGTTAACAATCAAATGAGGTCTTCTTTTCGTCAAAAGCTTTAAAAATTTAGCAAGCATGACAGACAACTCTTTAGTATACACATCTTTGAAAGTTTTGGCTTTACACTTTTCCTTATCCTTTACACCACAGGAATGACTCGATACACATGAATCTCCAACAAGACATCCGGCATCACGATCAGAAATATTCCCAGGTATCAGACTGCCTCCATGTGGAGCAATGATAATTATATTAGAGCCAGCGTCTCCTTCTTCGTAATAACAGTAATGTTTATCCTTATATTTACCTGAGCATGTATAGGTTTTACTTGATATAGAACTGACAACTGCAAGCAAGAATATTAAGGTGCACGAAACAGAACCAGTCATCTTGGCCGTGGCTTTAGATTTAATCCTTTCTCACTTACTACTTAACGCAATATAAATTGATGCTTTACGTTTTTTACTTTTAACAAAATAAATGTTTCTTAATAGACAAAGCTATTAAATGAAGTTAATTGAAAACTTCTAATGGGATGACATATTAATTGGACCCTCTTTTTTAATAAAATTAGTGCAGAAATTACGACAATTACTGAAATCCCAAGTATCAATCGATATAGTATTTTTTTTTAAGAAAAATTGAGGTTTAATCCCTTTATATCTGGTGGGGGAAAGTAATTGCAACCTTTTTGTTAAGCATTTGATTAAATGATGTAATTTTGTGACTTTTCATAACTTTCATTTGGATTCGTGATAAACAACATTTAAGAAAATATCGCTTTGAAGAAATAATGTCATTTGTGATCGCAATGTTATCATTGTAGTCTTTTTCTTGACTGCCAAATTTAGTGACATAACCATCAATATTAAAAAAATAAGTTTTCGTGATCTTTATCCTGGGCATAGGACACTTTTTCCAAATAATATCGTCATTAAAGTCCTTTTCTTTACTCGATTATTGTTAAATGCAATATGATACATAATGTGTCAGTTTATGAAATGAACATCAAGATAAAACTACACGATAAAGACACGCGTTTTCTTCTGTCCCGTCTTAATTGTCTAAATTAAACTAAATTAACAAAAGTGAAGAAGAGTCAGCTTTTTGGCGGAAGTTGTCGGATGCAACTGTCAATAGCGGTAGTAAACAATGGTCGTGCTAAATTTACTCGAATTTGTCGACGAGAAAAGTCGACGAAAATTCGCGAAGAGCTCTCTTCAGTGTAATTACACGAAATTACACATTGATATGTGCATATCAGTTAGGGCGAATTGTTAAATCGGTACTGCATCACTCAGTCAAATCAATATGTCTCTGAGAAACACTCAGGAGGAGATGAAATAATAAACAGCGTAATAGAACTTAAACAGCGACATGAAAGACTCAAAAAAAGCGCATTGTGTTAAGTCATCGGAGTAGTATATATACAAAGAGCGCCTACACGTTTTGTTAATTAGATTGCACGATTGCACTCTATAGACGATAAAAAACAGATAACCACCAAATATTAAGTTTTAATAAATTTTCTTTTCAAACGACAAGCTTTCTCAGGAACAGTATATACACAAATAACGCCCACATATTTTGGTACAAAAAAAAGGTTATTAGGAGGAGGATGGCAGATTTCGCTTTCCCTAACTTTTGGTAGAATTTTCCAAATTGAATCAAACCTGGTACACTTATAGTGCGTCATAAAAGGAACAAAACTGTATCAATAATTTTTTCTATGTCACTACGTTTTATGTAACAACATCGAAAGCTTGAAATTTGTTTACATAATTCATATGGACATTATTTCTCGATTTGGGGTATTTAATTACGTTTTCAATTTATAAATTTCTTTTAATAAGGTAATGTTGCTTTGCAAGTTTCAAGTTCTAAGTATAATACTCAAAGAAATTGTTATGTTTTCCTGATTGTAATAATTTAATAGAAATTTAAGGAGTAATAGCCAATGTCTAAGGCTCTGAGAGGTATGAGACATAAAATTTTGGCTGGTGTGTAATAGATAAATGTTAAAGTTCAGTCAGTACCATAACCATGCAGCTTAACAAAAAAAAGTTGCAGGGGCAGGAATTCGCGCCTGCCCACGGAGCAAATAGGGTTAATATGGCTGGCTGCATATTTGCGGTATGGTTAGCTGCATCTTTGCAGTGTACGGTAGTTTTTGTTTTTGCTTACGAATAAGTTTTACTGAATAATATTTACATGTCGTAAGATTAGTTTAATCTTAACCTTACTACAAGTAATATCTCTTATAATAATACGGAGAGTGTATCTGTCTGTCTGTAACAGGCAAAGTGAATGTGTAAGTTGTCAAACAGAATCGGATTTCGCAGGAAAAAGTCACCTAAAAGCTTCAAATTCCTAAAGTTTTCTATTTTACCTCTATCTTTATAAAAAGCTAGCTAGCATATTTGTTCACATACCCTGGTGCGTAAGTAATATATTTGTCCTAAAATTCGAAATGTTACATATTTGCTGTCCAAACAGAAAACTTTGGTTTGTTGAACTCACTGTAATGTTACTATTTTACATTACTATTGTTTCTCTTTATATGTGTTTAACTAAGCATAAATAGCTAGCTATAGACCTAGCTATAGCCCAAGCTTAAGTATATTTAACTGGTTTTCTTAGTTATTTTTAGCTAGCTAATGTTAGCTGCAAGGCTTCACACCATAGTTTTAACCTAGGAGTTATGTTGTTATTCCTCTTTTTAGGTAGCTACCTTAGTAGTAAAACTTTTCTCCTTTATTAAAGATGAAATATGATGTAAAAAACTAGCTATAAAATCTTTTAACGTGTTCATGAACTAATAGGATATATAGTGTGATGCACAATTCCCATAGAGTATATTTTTCACATTTCCCGTTAACTTTACAGGGAGACCACATGCAACGGGACAAGTGGAACAAATTTTGTAAAATTTAAAGTGTGTATGTTAAATTATTTTTTATTGTTTTGTTTCTGATATCCTGTTAAACTTTTATCAGCCTACATGTTAAATGTCAAGTTATGGTTACCGGGGTTGCTTTCATTTAATTGGAAATTTACGTGTGTTTATGGCCTTGGGTTAAAAAAATTATGAGAGAATGATATGGTTACCCATTTATACTGTTTGTGTTGCTGTTATTTGAAATTTTGTGTAAACTTTTATGGAAATAGACCACATACAATATACTGAAAGAACAAATTTTTGTAGAATTGGACTTCATTGTAAGTTGTTGTGTAAGCTAATGTCTTTTATATTTCGTATTATGAACTTTTGTTGGGAAAAACTATGTGATGTCATTTTTGCTAGAAGAAAATCCTTTACGTTTTTGGTTTTGTTCAGAGTTTTTCAAAATTTTGCAGGAATAGGTGTTTGCTGATTATAAAGAAATTACTAAATGTTTTGACTGAAACTGTTTTGTGTTTTTTCACATTTTGTAATCTAATGGGCGGGAACTTTATGCACTTAAATGACTAAGTTTTCTATATTGGATGGATTTCACATTTATGGGAAATGAAAAAGGTTTGAACAAAATATTTGCTTTCTATTTCACCTTGATTGTTCTTGTAATACATAGTTCATTTCTTCGTTATACCAATGAATTCGCGAAAGTTAATTCTTGCGAAAAATCCAAAATTACTCAATTCGTAAAATACGCATTTTTTGCCTCGCGGAACTTTATTTTGCAAATGTTTTCTCCTTTATAGAAAAAGCGAACAAAAAACTATTTTGTGGCAGCCAGAAAGTAAAATCCTACATCCTAAAATGTGCTAAGGTAAGTACTATAATATTAAAAAACGATATTTCAGACTAAGTATCTGTATATCTTCCTAAAAAAATTGTTAAAAAAAATCTTCATGGCTGTACAGGATGAAGATTAGAAGGTTTTGATGTACTTACGAGTAAACATCAAAAATGGGATCTTTTACTTAAGATAACCAAGAATATTTTACGTACTATAATAATTACAATTTACAACCTTCGTTTAAACTTCTTTGAACTTTAAAAATAGCTGTCGTGACTAACAACAATATTTTTTCATGTTTGGAGTCCTTTTTCACAAAATACTACGAGCTTCGATCGATAATTCTTTTTTATTTTATTTGTTATTTATTTGTTTCAATAGTATTTGTACAGGCAAACTGTTCTTTCTATAAAGTTCTGTTTGTTAATAAATATCAAAAGTTAAAGACATTGTTTATTACATGTACATTATAATTAAGTTTGTTTTGATGAGAAGACGCCAAATGCTAATAAATATACAGACCGGACATACTCAACAACAAATTCAACGCGCAATACAGTGGCTTCATCTTTATTCACGAATCTTTACCTTATTTATCTTTACTCACAATGTAAATATTAATTCGTTCAGTACGTTCAGTAGTTTAAAATAATAAAAAAGTTCTTCACCTGTTGTTCAACATTTTTTGCTGTTTTGATCTTCAACTTTTTTTGATTCATTATTTTGTTGGTATTGAACCGGGGCGCCATCAAAAGGAGGGAAAATATATCCAATTGTTTTTTTAATTTAGCCACTTGTTTGGCAAATATGTAAAAATACTGAATTAAAAAAACTGCACTCGCCAAGATGTAAACAAAACTGGTATTATTTTAACAGACTGTTTTGTTTTATATGTTGGGTCTAGTGTTTTGTCGCTCTGAAAAGTGTTAGGTAAAAATATAGTTTTTATGTCAAAAAACACCATTTTATATAACGAATATTTTCTGTATCAAAACATTCTTAGGACGTTTTGCCAGAAGTACACCAGGTAAAATAGTACACCAGCCAAAAAATCCAACATATTCCGTTAAGTCATACAGGTAATTACAAAATTTCTACAATGTACAGTTTCAGTTTGTAATGCATCCTACCAAAGCAAAGAGTCAGTCTATTACAAACACCAACCCTCCCAAAGTTTCAGTCAAAATATAAGAAATCAATAGTTAACAACACATAAAAGAGATATATAAAAAACATGAACCATTTTGGTATGTTGTATATGTACTGTCATATTTCAATCAGAAATATCAAAAGAACATTTTGCCTTACGATCAAAACTTAATCAAGAAAATCAATTATTTTGATTATGTATAAACAAAACAGCGCAAACGTGCCCTGCATGATAACAATGCAGACTTTTCGAATTTAAGAATCGAATATATTTCAAACGATCGTAACGTAACATATGTAAACATTTATTTAAGTTTGTTTACATTAAGGTTTATTATAACGATATCAACACGGAATTACCCACTTCGTGGCGTTAAAAACAGTAACAACGGAAAAATTACTTTTTATATTTTATATAAATTCTTCTCTAGTATATTACACGATGTGTTTTTTAAGAATAGTATTTTTTCGTTTCAGTCTCAATTTTTTACACTTTCTTGACAAATGCTATCCTCATTATTCTTAATACATTCTTAGCATGGCTATGGCCTAGAAATATATAATGCCGTAATAAAATACAGCTTGCTATGAGCTGCGAAAACTATTGACAAATTCTTTTTATATTTAGAATAAGTTTGACTTATTCTTAGGATATTCTTAACTTCTGACCCATTTTTGCCGCTCAAGACACAACAAGGAAATTAATATTTAAGGGAAAATTTAGCTTTAAAAGTTCAAACGGCCAAAAAATCGTTATACACTTATAACTATTTTTGTACAAGATACACCTTTGGCTTACACCTTTGGCCCAACTTCGATTACTAAACTTCGCCTCGTTCCAAGGAGAATAAATTGGAATCGTATACAATTGTTTGATACATCTTCAATCAATTTTATTTGTGATGTTATATCATCATACGTTTTTCTTTTTTAAAAAAAATATTTCTAACTAACAACAACTTCGTTCGACAAAAACAGTTTTGTTTTCTACATTATACATTCGAATTATTCATATTGAAATGCAATAGTTTGTTAAAGAGGAAACAATCTCAGTCCCAGAACACAAAAAATGGAAATATAGATGAACAAATAAGCTTTAAGCTAACCTGATGATAAGTAAACATTGGCATGCTTTGTTTAAAATAACTTTTTTGAGAATTAATTTAAAAATACACAGCCTTCTTTTCTTTGGTTTTCTCTTTTTAGTTGTTGAACAACTTGTTTCCGTAAGATACGGAATTTGCATGCCAAAAACGGGGGTAAAAGGGTACTTTTTTAACCATTACGGCTTTATTGAGGCTTTAACCCTATTTGGTATGGGCTTTTTTGGCCCTTGCAAGTATGGGGGGGGGGGCATAAAGTGCCCGCGGGCTATAACTTTTGTCCAGTTTGGTTTTAAGTGACGAAAATTGGCACAAAAAAGCATCAGTATGTTGTGACTTGATTAGTGACAAAATATTTAAGTTGACATGTCATAACAGACGTCATAATGAAACAATGGTTGAAGAAAATATGTCTTTTTTCGAAATTCTCGTTTTTGTATCTTTTTTAAAACTATTTACAGTACTATTCAATAAAAAAGGGAATGTAAGATTTTATTAGAAACATGAACAGGTTGTATAAAGATAAAGGATTTCTCTAAGAAGAAAATGGAAATCGGTCAGAATTCAAATCTTCAAGTATTTTCTTTGAAAAATCTATATTTGAGAACCTTAGTGGAAGTAGCTGTCATGGAATAAAACTTGGTAATATCTATTGGCACTTATGTCAGTAGCTACTCAATAAAGAGAATTTGGATTAAAATGGGAGAAAATAACCAATGACGTCATCATATCACAATAAAAATAGAGAAATAGGGAATTACAAATATTCTGGTCTGTAAATTAACAATATTCTGGTCTGCAAGTTACACAGTATGCATGTCAACATTGTATGATGAGTTTTTGTCACTCTCACATACATTATTCCATATTCATGCAACTGGTTAGTTTAGAAAGCATTAATTTTTAGCACTGCAGTAAAAAAGTTGATATGACCACCTGTCAAGCAGGACAAAGTGGCATTGACAGGACAATTTTTGGAAATACTTTTTTTATTTTTCAAAAGTCCAATAAGAGTTAGGAAAAGTCACAAAATTTTAAGTAATTTCATCCAGTATTTAAAAAGTTATTAGACTTTGAAAATGCCACGGGCACTTTATGAAATAAACCGCCCTTTTGCGATTCCTTTTAATTTAGTAAATTTTTAGCGTAACGCCATGCTTTAAGAACTAAGAAAATGACCCGCGATTTTTGTGCCACGCCAGTCTTTTTTCCAAGCGTGGGTAACTAAGGTCCATCTGGAAACAAAATAGAACCGATGTCTTCGAGAAGCTTTTGTACAACATCAAGTAGTTTCAATGACACACTTCTCTCATGCAAAACATGGCACAGTGGAATCTCTATAATTCGAACAGCCACGGGGATTCGAAAACCGTTTGAGTTATAGAGAGGTTCGGGTAATAGAGAAAGTTTTTGTATAAATTTGCTATAAATGGCCAATTACGCGTGAATTTTCTCCCTTTTATGGAATGGGGACGAAATCTTTCTTTGTGAGGATAAAACCTCTACCTCGTAGCCTAAGAACGAACTAAAAAAATTAAAAATACAAAATATTTTATCTCGACGATTTATTCTTCGGAAGAAAAAAAGTCCGAAGTTAGTTTAGACTCTATTTACGTTTACAGAGCAAAAACAATGCTAAAAAACTGCTTGTGTCATATAAAAGTCTAGATACATGTGCGACGTTTGAATTATAGAGAGGAAATACCCGCAGAGATTTGCTATGTTTCTCAACTATAATACATACTGAGTTTTTATATTTATTTACTATACTATCTAAATACTATACTATATAAATATTTAGCTTACATAACTCCTAAAACCGTAGATATTTATTCTGCTTAAAGTTTTGTAGAGCTAAACGATATTTATCTGCCAAAAATCTTTCCCGAATTTTTGAGTCAGATATAAAAGAAATCAGGAAATAGGGATTTCAGTAAGTACCATAGCTATGAAGCATAATAAAAGAGTATAGAACATTCATTAGGGAGTTGTTGTTGATATACAAATATGTTAATTCTTTGTTCATCCCCTGCAACGTAAAAGCCGCTAGTTTTTAATTCTGTTTTTCCAGTTTTAAATTGATTTATGGATTAAATTATGGATTTATTCTCAACTTATTGAAGGCGTAATATGAATATCAACCAGTGCGAATGTTCTCAAAGATTTCACTACTAATGTGATCTTTATTACCGCTTTTAGGTTTAGGTTAAAAAAACTAGTAAGAGCTTTAGCTATCCCCGTAAATGATTCGCACTTTTGATTTTGATAAAATTATAAACTTATTATCAAACCAGACCAGAAAAACGCTTATAATAAAATTGGAAATTCAATACACGTCCCCTGAAGTAAATGTTCTTATATTATTAGAATTGTGAATTTATATGTTTTAACTTTAAGATCATATCAAGCGTCATTAAATTGGTGCGTGAATAAGTTTTCAGCTAAATCCGGCATTTGAAAATGCTGTTTTGGTGGTGTTATTGTTATGTTCAAAGTCTTCTTTCGAATTGTACGAATTAGCCTCGGTTTCAAACAAAGGTCAATTGGCACAAAATTGTTTTGTCAGGTTATTTATTTCCTGTGTGATTTATTTCGTTTGAAAAAAGAAATAGCAGTGGTACACGAAAGAAAACTAATTCGGAAAAGGTGTATTTATTTATTTATTTTATTATTTATTTATTTACCTTGTCAACATTCTAAATGCTAGGAAGAAAATCACAGGTATACTGGTATATATCGATTGTTGTGGTCGGAAATCAAAATCGGCAAAAATTAAAAATTCTTAAAATATCCTTACCAACAACCCAGATACAACGTTGTTCCATCAAAACAATGTTTCTGACAAATGACTTTTCCTGAGTTAATTCGCCTTATAAATAAAAACTGAAGAATGTGCTGATAGGCTACGCAACTCACCGAAAAACCCGTTTCAACCCTCCTCCCAAGGAGCCATGACTGATGTAAATCGTGCATGGACATTTTTCAAAGATATTTTAACAACGGTATATAACAAGCATGCTTCCAAGAAAACAAAACGAGTAAAGGGAAGACATTGTCCATGCCTCACACAGGAAGTAAAAGGGCAGATTACTCATAAAGATCAATTGTTGCGCAAAGCGCGAAGATCTAAAAACAAAAACGACTGGACTTCATTTAAAATTGCCAGAATCAAAACAATCCTCGAAAATTTTGGAAAGCTTTAAAGTCAGTTTTTCCGTCCAACAATAAAACACATGAATCGTTAGTAAAACCTGTTGACGACCAAGCCAGTAACAGTTTGAAAGCAAACAAGTTTTGTAATTTCTTTAGTACTGTTGCTAGGGATTTCAAGAATCGTTCTATACCACTCGTCAATTTCGCTTGGAAACGTCAACAACAGAATCGCTCTAGAACTGAGGAAGTCCTTTGAGTTTTCGTATGTCACCAAAGTGTACATCCAAAAAGAACTGAAATCGTTGAAGCGTAGCAAAGCAACTGGATTTGATGATTTACCTCCTAACTTGATAAAGGACAGTGCTGAGATGATTTCAACACCAATGGCATCCATTGTAAATCTTTCTTTAAAGACTGGAGTTATGCCAACTGAATGGAAAATTGCTTTGATCAAACCTCAAACCTATTTCAATGCTGCCTGTGCTGTCCAAAATTATGGAAAAAGCTGTCCACAATCAATTGAGTGAATATTTAGAATCCAACAATTTACTGTCAGAAAAACAATTTGGCTACCGTAAAAAGAGATCGACCAACAGCATTATAGTTACATGATATAAGAAAAGCTGCAGTTAAAGAAAAAATTACTGGTGCAATATTCATTGACTTATCGAAAGCTTTCGATACCCTTGGGCACGCAACACTTCTAACAAAGTTAGAACAATATGGGGTAAGCAATATCACACTTCAGTGGTTCGAGAGCTATTTGTTTGACAGAAAACAAATTGTTGGTTTTGACGATGAGTTAACCGATCCTTATCCGGTTTTGTGTGGGGTGCCACAAGGTTCTATCCTTGGACCTCTACTGTTTTTAATTTTCTTTAACATTTCCGGACATTCTGAAAAAAGCTGACGTTGTGGAATTTGCTGATGATACTGTTACCTACGTTTCTTCAAACAAGATTTCTGAGATAGAAGAATTGTTAAATAATGATTTAAAGAACATCAGCTCATACTTTCGTGAAAATGAACTTGTGAATAATTTGAAACCTGGAAATTCTGAGTGCGTGCTATGTGGGACAGCAATTAGATTAGCAATGTCAAAAGCTGACTTTGCATTGCTTTTTGACGGAGTAGCAATCAATGTCACTACATCTTATAATTATCTTGGTACAGTAATCGATCCTCGTTAAAGTTAAGGTTGTTGTGTAAACTCAAGTATTTCTTCAACGAAGAAGCTATCAGACGTGTTTATCGATCTCTCATACAATCTGTTATTCGATATAATTGCTTGTCATTTTTTAATTAAACAGCAACACAATCACAAAAATTACGATCGATAAGGATAACAAAAGATGCGAATATCAACACATCAGGCATTGTTAAAAAACATGCTGTTAAGTTGGTAACTAGTATAGAAAGTGTTGCGGAGCGTGGGATTGAGTCCCCTAGGTTCGCAAGCGGAAAATTTTAGACACCCCTTTCGGTTAAATTGTATAACGAATCGTATAAAAAACAAAGTTCCCATGTGCTCCATGGTAGTCGATCAAACGGTTTCATCTTTGTCTTGATGAAACATTTCCTGGGGTTTCTGCATTAGCAGTACCGTAGTGTGTTCCGGACACAAAATTGCATGGGCCGGTGACATATTTTGTGTAGAACCTGATGTATCCGAAAGTGTATATATATATATATATATATATATATATATATATATATATATATATATATATATATATATATACACACATTATATATTATATATATAAATCATTGCACGTGACCATGCCAACCTCTGTATAAACATTAATCATCAGCGGACGAGACCACGTACTATTTGCAAAATAAGTGACTATAGCTATAGCTATGTTTTTTGCTGACTTTTCTAAAATTTTTGGTTCTTGGTTTTTGATATATAAAATTGGCAGAGTCAACAAATTTTGTGCCCAATTGTAGCTATAACAAGGTATGTGAGAGTAGAATTATCTCACTCACTGTGTGTGTAGTATATATGTAGCTATAGCTAGGTAGCAAAAGCTAGAAAATCTGTCTGAAAGAATTTTTTTATGCTAGCTAGCTAGTTATTTTGTCAGCACAAATATCTAATTTTATGCTAGCAACATTGATAATTTTATGCTAGCTATATGGCACTGTTTGTTCTCTTTTTTATGCGAGCTAGCTAACTCTTCTTAAAATAGTTAGCTAGCTAGCTATAGCTATATATGCTATCTAAGTTTTAATATTATCCCAGCTAAGTCGGCAGTCTTATGCTAGCTAGCTTTAGGTGGGCGTAAGGCTAAGAAGGGGTTCATTTACATGCAAAAAATAGTGATATGTTAGCTAGCTAAACCTACCCTTTCTTCGTTTCTTAAAAATGACCTTCCGTCCATTGCGACCAACAAGCCAATATGGCTATCAACGCAACTTTCGTTTCAAGGGCTATGTATCTAATGAAATATCATGTGACATTAAAAAGAGTAACTTATGAATCACGTGGCTAATGCTGTGTGCCGACCTGATCTTAACTGCACACGGCGAGTCTCGATCAATCAGATTTTCACGGAAGAAATGACCATAAAAAATATTTGGGTAAGTGGGTCAAAAAAATCCGACATTTTCGAAAATTTGATGTAGTAGGGGAAAACGCGGAAATTCGTCACGCTCTAATATATTTATGGGAACGAGGAAAATAGCTCCGTTCGAGCAATGGCTCTCTCTCCGCAATCAATATAGAAAGTTTTGCGGAGCTTGGGACTGAGTCCCCTGGGTTCGCAAGCGAAAAATTTTAGACGCCACTTTCGGTTGAATTGTATAATGAATCATATAAAAAACAAAGTTCCAACGTGCTCCATGGCAGTCGATCAAACGGTTTCATGAAACATTTGCTGGGGTTTCTGCATTGGCAGTACCGCAGTGTGTTCCGGACACAATATTGCATGGGCTAGTGACATATTTATTTAAAACGGAACAAGAACGGTGTCCAACGAAAATAATTCTTTGTCGGGAAATTATTTCCAGGTTTTTAGAAATTAAACGATCACCTTCATTTTTTGGAAACGAATATATGCATTTTTGCTTTTACCTTAGGTTCAGAAAGACCAAATTTTTAGAAATCTTCAACATTAAGAAACTTAATGTGCAATAGAAAATATATATATCAAAACTATAGTCCAAACGCCTGAGGCTCAAATTTTAAGAAACTCCATCCAGGCTCAACCAAATGCTTAGGTTTCTTTTAAAAAAATATGTAGATAACTAGCTATGGCAAGAAATATCTCACTGAAGGTCTGCTAGCTACCTAGTATGTGGAACTAGCACTAGCTAGCTAGCTAGCTACGCTAGACAAAGTTTCCATATATAACGAAAAAAAGCAAGCACTAAATGTTAATAACTTAAGATAAAGTATATCTAATGAGAATTAAATAAGGATATTACTACCTGAGATTGATAGATATAAAAGGTAAACTTTTCCAGTAAAATTCTCGTGGTCCTTCTCATATCGTCGCCATATTTAAATAACAACAAAGACTCCCCCATTGCCGTTTTAAATTCATGTTGTCTTGCTTAATCAGAAATTTAGGGAAAAACGACCAGATTAAATTGCTGGGAAACAAAACCAAAATGGGCGAAATCGTAACCGTGGGGAAGAGTGTTTGATAATTTTGATGTATAGGGGCGAGACGCGGAAATCCTATACAGCCTTTATTTGGCTTTTTTAATAAGGAAATGGGCTTCTCTCCGCAAAAAAAACGTTTGGATGGTGATTGTTGCTCGAATTTTGATAATTATTTTACTTTAAACTCCTATAATTTATCAACTAGAAATCAAAATTTTTTTTAAAAATTCCTAAAATAAAACTTGAGTTTGCTCGGTCGTGTTTCTTCTTTCAAGGAGCTAGGCTTTTCAATTCCTTGCCCAAGGAGATCCAGCAGAGTGGACATGAGTTTAGTAACAAGTTACTAAATTTTGAGTTTAGATAAATTTTTTGAGTATTTTTTATACTTTAAGTTTTCATGGCGACTTGTTCTGAGTAACACTTGCTGAAATAGTTCGCCGAATTTTTAGTTTTTGGTTATATTGAACTCTTTGTGTGATAATTTCTTTTCAATGGCAACTACTTCTTTCCAGCCACTGTTTCTTTTGGTCGTTACTTTTCGCACGTTTTGGCTATTTTTGCGTTTCCCATAAGTTTCTGGGATTTTTATTTCTTTCAGTTTGATAGTTTTCTTTGCATTTTAAATACATATTACTAACTAGATTTTAACTTATGCATAAACAGGACCTATATTTATAACAGTATTTTTTACCGACATACTCATCCTGTACATAAATTCGGAAATAAATAAATAAATAATAAATAAATACACAGTTTGTGATAAAAGATTTTGGTACTGGAAGTGAAAAAGACGACAATACCCGTGTATCGACAAATACGTACTAAGTTTTTCATAAATTACTGTAAATTAGAGGGAATAAAAAATAGAAATAAATTGTAACATAGCTTACAATCATGATTGAATTGCGTCTATTTAAATCTAGCAAAACTGATTACAGATTAGAACTCAAACCTTAAATGTTATAGACGATACAAGTCAAAGAAATCATCAGTGGAGATTGAGGTCCTTTGATAACGGTTTTCTTTTTATCGAATGGATTTCAATATCAGTTCTTTCAATTGGCACAACCTGGTGAAACATTGCGTGTTGATATAAAACGCAGCATTAGTAAAACTCAGGTATATTTTTTGAATAAAATCATCATGATACAATATGTAAATAAAACAATTCACATACACCTGCCGATCATCTCATCATTACGCTTAGTCCTTTTGGGCTATAGCCTGTTAGTAAGTATGTCTATTTTCATTTACATAATTGGGTGTAAATTCAGGTTATGTATGAAACTAAGAGATTATGAAACTAAGAGATGATATTCAAAAAGCTATGAATAAAAGCGAGGTAACCCTGGCTGTTTTAATTGACTACTCGAAAGCATTTGACACTGTACATTATGAAACTTTACTTCTCAAATTACACCAAATGAATTTCACAAAAGAAAGCTTATTGATAATCCATGACTATCTTTCCGAACGAAAGCAGTTTGTTCAAGTGGATGATAAAACATCAAACACACAACCTATCCATTTTGGGGTACCTCAAGGAAGCATTCTGGGCCCAGTATTATTTAACTTGTATGTCATGGATCTGTCTCAGAATGTGTCATCTAACACAACACAGTATGCTGATGACACTGTATTATACCAACACTGCAAAATGAAAAATTTGAAAACATGTGCAAAAACACTTGAGGACGATCTGAATAGTTTATCTGGTTGGTCAACCAATCAGAACCTTCTATTTAATGATGGCAAAACGAAACAAATGTTATTCTCAACAAACAAAATGAGTTCCTATCATCATCTTGAAACAACTAACGACTGTAACATTATTCACAATGGTTGCTCAATCGAACGTAACTCAATCTCAAAAATACTGGGAATACATTTTGACGAAAATCTGAATTGGAAAAATCATATTACCAAAGTTACACAATCTTCCTATGCAGTAATTCGAGCACTTAAACAATGGAAACGATTTACTCCGTATCATGTGAGAAAGAACCTCGCTGAAACACTCATTCTATCCAAATTTAATTATAGTAATGTAGTATTTGGCCAATTACCAAAGTACCTATTAAATAGACTTCAGAGAGTGCAGAACACAGCAGCATCTTATGTTCTTGGAAGATATGTGAAAACAACAGACGTTATCGATCTTGGGTGGTTGCCAGTTAGAGAAAAAATTGATTTCGCGACTGTTAAACTGGTACATAAAGCTTTACACACTGATACATGGCCAGACTATCTTCCATTACATATGAACACATTTAATCCACGTTTGGGTAATGAAATGACATTACAACATGGTGAAGCAAAAACGTTTTCTGAACAAGCTAACATATATAATGACCTACCACGTAAAATAAGAGTTTGTGAAAATTTTTACAGGTTTAAAACAGATGCGAAAGAGTATTTCAAAGACAAAGGTCTAGCGAGGCTTCTGTCATTGTGATACTTTTTCTTACGTATAACTATTTTATTTTCATCTTTAACGACTTGCTGAGATCAGTTGAATGGTACTTCAACTCTTCAATCGATTTCAACAAATTAACTTTTAGCAAGTGAATAATTTTCATCATATTTTACATATATCTTTTGTGGTTTAGCGTCCTGGTGTCTACTACCCCAATTTACTTAGCTACATGTGCCTACTTATGTCTATTTTATTCAATTTATTTAAGCTACAATTTAATTGGCGAACTTATGCACTTTTGTCTTCTACTTTTTCCACGTTCCAATTTTCTTTTGTCTCCCTGTTTTCAGCCTTTTCTCAGCGTTCTGTTCCATTACCATGTGTCTTGACTTATCTTAAGTGTAGGATTTTATAGTATTTTATTAATTGTATTATATGTATAAATTTATCATAACTTATTTGTAAATAACTTTTAACCTTTTCTCTTTTTTTTTTTTTTTTTTTTATGGAGAAGAACCATTTGTAAATAATGGAACCAAATACATGATGATGATGATGATGATGTATTTTTAATGGAATTATTTTACTTTGTTAAATAGAAATTACGTTATAAAAAGAAATTTTTTCCGAACTTATTTTTTGTGGTTTCGGACATCAAATCGCAAAAATAATTTTCCTGTTAAAGTTCTTTTATGAGAATATTTACATTGTGAATTATTTGCAGGAAAACAGATATCTTAAGAACAAACAACATATGTCAACTAAGACGAATTTTAGATTTTGAATACTTTTTTATTCTACAGTTCTTATAATAAGTTGTAGAACTTATACATAACTTACTGAAAAAGCATATTTTTGCGATTAGCTCTGAAAAGCGAATTTCGTAAAACTTACTTTACTAGCTCATAAATAAAGTACTAAATCGCGAAATAAAATTCCACAGAATATTCTGTTCTTACGGTACCTATCGATTAGCAGCAAATCGGCAAAAATATATATTTTTTTTTTGAAATATCCTTCCAAAGTCTTATTTTGGCCTTTCAATGCTTTTATCAACTAATGTTTTGAATTTAAATCGTCTGAAACCGTTTCTCTTACTCCAAATTTTGTCCAAAGATGTCTTTATTGATAAAACCTTTTTTAAAATCAAGTACAGAAATATTTTGGTACCCTAAAGCACTAAATTTCTTGAGAACTACTTGTCGCGATAGATATTTGGAATAAAATTTATTTTTTCGGAATATGGGAACATCTAATATTTCTCGAATTTTGCAAATTTGATGACATTGTGCTTCTCAATCTATACCGTTTTTCAAGGGCTTTTACGTAGGACACTAAATAAAACCTGCCAAAGTTAAAATTCAGCTGTAGGAAAATTACTAAGAAAAAAATAGTTAAATGATTTTTTAAAATTGAAATAACAAAACAAATTTTGCGGCAACTTCGCAATTAGCGAGTTTCCCAATAATTTTTGCCGGAACTTATTTTCGCGAAATTGAAAAAAAAATCGTAAAATTCGCGAAAATTCATTCCTTAAGGTATCGTGTCAAGGAATGCTGGTACGAAAATCTGGTCAGAATATTTTGATTTCTCAAATATCAAAAGAACTCGAAGCAATGAATTTTGAAGTATGAAAAAAACAATGACAACAACTTGAAATATAGCTTGATAAAAAATATAAAACTTAATTTTTGGTTACATCTGTCAAATTTGACATTATATGAAATTACTAGTTGTCACAAATAAGGGGAGCAAGAACATAAGGCCAAAATTAAAATTTTCTGAAATTGTGACTAGCATAAAGAGTAGCTGTTGTCGCAGTTAACTTGGCACACATTTTACTTTGTAGCCTAGAGCGTAACCTAGAATAAACTCGCTTCTCCACGACATGATAATATCTACTATACTATTCAATTACAATGACTGAACAGATAACTGAACAGATAAGTGGTGTTATTTTTGAAGTCAATAAACAGCAAGGTGCGATTGGTAAAAAATCACAAGGTATTCGAATCGTCTTAGCTAGATTTTCTTTACGTTGTCATCACAAGGACATCATTCCGAAAGACCTCCATCTACACTGCAAAGTGAAAAAGGACAGAAATCGGAAAATACTACTCCGTGCAAGTCGCCAATTGTTGCAGGAGCGGATTCACCTAAATCATGTGGTGAGAAATAATCTCCCGATAAGAATGACGGAAATTGTCGGGAACGTGCGGTACTGTCAGGTGATTATTACGACTAAATGATAAAAATTCACGAGGGTAGTTGTAAGAAAGAAATGAGATTGTGCAATACCAGACATCTCAAAAAGTTTTCCAATATCAATAGACCAGTAGTTATTGAAAATACGTTCATTGAGATATCGAAGTGGGTCATGAACTTCTCCTCCAAGGAACTTTCGGAGACAGAGAACAGTGTTCTATCAAAAGGGATAAATTATAGTCTAACTCCAACAAGTTTACCAACTAAAAAATCGTTGCTATTTTGGAACAGGTAATTAAAGTATTATCAAAGGAGGAGGCAAAATAAATCGTATGTTAGGGAAACTGAAACATAATTTTCTCAATTGATTGTAAAAACTGCAACAAACATATCCAATTAAAAATAAGTTTTAATTTACAGCATACACAGTAGCCAGTAATGCATCGTTTTAAACTTCTGAGCAGGATCTGAGATCTGGGCACCAGTTTTATTCGCTCGTAAAAACATAAAACAATAGGTTATTGTTTGCCTCCAGACTTTTTTTCTTATAACCATGTTTAGAAATATTTGAGTAGCTAAGAATTTACCCACAATTAAAACGTGATATGAAATTAAGCAATGTACACATCTCTAAGGCGAAAGAATTTAAAACTTTTAGGGTCGTCTATAGCGATTTTCATTCCTTTAAACACGTGTAATCCAACTGATTACCTGCATTGTTTGCATGTTAACTCACCGAAACTTGGCATTAGCATCCATTACCAAACCCTTTCATTCGAACAGAAGACAGATTGAAAGACGGTCGATGAAACGGCCTTCAGGTAAGCGGAATGTTTTTCTATTGTTTGAATTTTAGTTGTTTGTTTTGAAGAAAAAAAGAATGCGACGGTAACAGGAAAATTTCTCAAGATGCTACTGTTTGTCTCAAGGAAAACTTGAGAAGGAAAATCATCGTGGAGACTTGTTATTTTTTTAAATAATTAGTTGCTATATTCTTTCATTTTGAAACGTCAGCACAGCACAAGCACCTCAAAAAAATTAAGGTGAGAGGGTTTTAAACTTTTCTAATATTTTTTTGTTTAGGTTATTCGTTATATATTTCAAAAAAAATTAACTTTTTGTAAAATACCTCGATTGCTTGGTATGAGCCTTACGTAGGGACACATCAGAAAATGAACTTTAGTGGTTCTGGATTCTCCAGCTAAATCCCAAAATTAAAAAAGCGATATGGAGTGTTAGATTTAGGAATTCTTTCAGTAAACCCTGGCTTCCCTTTGACAGCATTTTCCGCATGCTTTTTAGTTGGCGCTTGGACACTTGGAAAAATTGGACATTTATTCCAAGTGCGGTATGCGCTAACAAAAAGCTGTTTCAAAGAATGTTAACCCTTAAAACGAGGATTATGGACTTCTTTTTTCTTTTTTACTTTAAAGTTGGGCCAATATTTCAATGAGTTATAGCTGTTTTCAGTATTTCATTAAAAGTTACTGCTATACAGTGCAATTAATACTGATTCCTAATTTAGTCGTTTGTGTAAAGCTACGACGGAGGAAACTAGATTGAGGAGTACATGCTATTTTATAATCCATTTGCTAGCTAGGAAGATATATCAGCAGAAAAATCGGATTATCCTTTTTCCATGACACAACAGCTTTGAATAGTAATTTAACAAGAGTAACCCGGCGTTAAAACAAAGTAATTAATTTATGCTCTATGTGGGAGATCTATTCATTAACCTTTTAAACAAAACTACGAATCTAAAATGTTTTGCATTTTTAGTGATTGCTGCCAATAGTAATTAATCTGGAACTCTTTTCAGGTTCAAGGATCAAATACCCAAGTTTTTTAACTACTTTAGTTGGAAAAGCTAAAAGAACTAACGAACTAACGACGAGAAGTAACCCTGCACCGGCCGGTCATCTTCGCCATCTGATTGGAAATTGCAAGTACATTTTATTGGCCACCCTATTTCGCGATTTGTACGTCGGGGGAACGAATAAAAAAATAAAAAGTAAGAAGTAGAACTTTAAGTGCAAAAAAAATAGAACAGGCAAATAAAAATGGAAAATGTCTTGAAAAGATTGGAAATAAACACATCATATAGTCACGCACATTTTATATATATACATAAAGAAAGTAGTATATAAAAAATGTGTAGAAAACAGATATAATATGTAGCTACGAGCTTTTGAAAAGTGATTGGCACAAAGTCGAAAGCTAAAATAAATGACAAAAAAGGCAATGGAATTACTGATTTTCATCCCCTTATCCCTCTACACAATTTTGGAGGGTCATAGCAGCATAATTCTGTCATGAAAGGTACCCCAACGCAGCATTACCATTGGTTGGGCGGGGTTTCACCTGTGTGTGTATAATTGAACTTTTGAAGAGTGTCTGAACACTTTTGACGAAGATAAATATCCATGTATTAATGGAATTATAGATTGCAAAAATTTGCAAAAGATGTGCAAAAAATTTGTTTTTGAAATATAAGGGAAAAAAAGTGGATGAAAGTGGATTTAAACTTGTTAACACAAGCTAATTAAATCGAGGTAAAATAATAAAATGTTAAAAAGGGAATTAGTCATGGCATGTGGTATCCATGTCAGCAAATCGTATCAACTACCCAACATAATACTTTGAAAAAAAAAGATGTGGAGTTTGAGGCAAGTACTAAATCGATTAAATGTGAGAACCAGTTTTGATAAATCGAGGTTACATACCACCACACGTGTCGGTAAAGAAAATAAAAAAACAATACAGAGTTTTTTTAATCAAGTCTTCTATACTCTTCTTTTTTTACAGTTCTTTCGTTGCAGCAATGTCCTTTGGCCCTAACACAAGAAAAGTGTTATTGACATTATTTATGCTGTAATTTTCGTCGATAATTTATGCTACCGAAGTACCTTAATGATGTATCAGGATAGCCTTAATAATATTTTACTAGCCGAAGTCCCGTGGAAGAATCCACTGAATCTCTCATGGAGTCTATATGAGGGGTGCCAAAAAAAAACATAGAACATAATTTGAAAAGTCACAATTTGCATTATTCTATATCTATAACCGCTGAAAAAAACGTAAAATAAGCATGTGCAGCAATAACAAAAACATAATAATAAAAGGGAAAAAAAGCCCTGGGATGGAGGTTGCTCACAATCTGCATTATTCTATGTTTATAACCGCTGAAACAAAACGTCTAAAAATATAAGCATGTGCAACAACAAAAATAATAAAAAAAATTATGAAATAAAAATGGAAAATGTCCATAAAAATCAAAGGCGTTTAACAACCGTTACATAAAAAGCGAAATACGCTAAAACTATATACTTGCTTTGCCATTCCAGAAGTAATGCAAGGAAAGAAAGGATACCAAACATTCAAAAAAATTCAAGCATTTTTCGTTAAGTCATACAAAATCAGCTATTCAGTCTATTGCATACGGCAAACCTTCCAAAGTTATACTCAAAATACAAGAAATTAATAGTTGAAAACACAAAAAGAGAAATGTAACAGCTTGAATCATTTGGTATATTGTATATCTACCGAAATATTTCAATCCAAAATATTAAAAGAACAGTTTCCTTCAACAGACTTAAAAATCAAAGAAGATAACAATGCAGCGTTTTCGAATTTAAGAATCGAATATATTTCAAACGATCGTAACAGATGTAAACATTGATTTAGGTTTTTTATAACGACATCAATACTGAATCACAGTGTTAAAAACAGTAACAACGGAAAAATTACTTTTTACAGTTTATGTAAATTCTTCTCTAGGATATGCACGCTGTTTTTATAAGAATAGTGTAGCTAGCTAATGGCAATTTTACTACATGTAACGGCCCATTGCTTTGACACAAAAAAGTTCAGTTCGTTTGATATCCTAATCAATTTTATGCGTCATACAAATGTTCTTATTTAAAACAAACTATCAGGCTTAGACATATTCTTAAGATATTCTAGACTTCTGACCCATTTTTCAGAGTATATTTTTACAAAATAAGTGCTTAGAGAAAATATTTTCCGGCTCAAGACACAACAACAAACTTAATATTTAAGGAAAAATTTAGCTCTAAAAGAAACGGCTAAAAAATCGTTATACACCTAAAATCATTTCTTTATCAAATAATTTAGACAACACACTTTTCTTTCGCTTTTTCAGTAGGTTGCAACCTAGCTAGCTAGGCTGAGTAAAAGTCCAATCAGTTTTTTACTTCCATTACTAAATTTTGCTTCATCCCAAAGAGAGCGAATTTAAAATTTATAGCTACAATTGTCTGATGCATTTCCAATCAATTCTTTTTGTGATCGTTTTAAAAAATATTTCTAACAACAACATTTTTAACTTCGTTCGACAACAACAGTTTGTTTTTTACGTAGTGTATATTCGTACGCACTTTTGCCCATTTTTGAGTACGTATATGTTCATCCGCTATTCGTACGTAAAGTGCTTTAGGGTTAGGGTTAGGATTCTTTTTCCTTTTTTCTACGTATGAATAGCGCTACGCACTATTAATACGCACTTTATGTCATACTAAAGTGCGTACGAATATACAGTTCCTGTTTTTTACATACTAGATCCGAATTACATTCATATTCGAATGCGATACAACCTCGGTCCCAGAACACAAAAATGGAAAATATAGAAAAACATATAAGCTTTAAGCTAACCTCATATACATAAACATTGGCATGCTTTGTTTAAAGTAACTTTTTCAGGATTAATTTGAAAAACAGGCAACCTTTTTCGCTTCGGTTTTCTTTTTTCAGTTGATAAACAACTTGTTTCCGTGAGATACAGCGCGCACATGGTAAACCGGGGGTAAAATTAAATTATTTTAACCATAACGACCGAGAGCCGCCCTGTAGCATAAATGACAAATGGACCCCTTATTTTCTGATTTGGCGGCTTACTTTTTTTTTAGTTAAATTTTAGCGTACAGCCACGTCATAAGAAAGTGACCCGTGATTTCCGTGTCGTGGACTCACAGTTTTACTCACGCATGGGAATTAATATATAAGATTTCTTATCAAATATAAAATTATATAAACCCTGGTACAATCTGCAGACTCTAAATGTTCAGGACCCTAATAATTATTTCAAACACTCATTTTAGGTGTCCATAGTTTTATTTGATTTACTGGGCGTGTGTTTTTCTCAGCAAAAAGAATGTAGTAAAAATGTAAGAAAAAAGGCAGGGCAATTTTGCTGACCTTTTTTTAAACGAAAAATTTTGCACAAAATAAATTTTCTGTATATCAGTATAATCTCTATATCAACTTAATATAGTTTATCGTTAATTACAGAATAAAAATGTAAGAAAAAGAGAGTTTCGCTTGTGAAACTGTTTGAGTTTGGCCAGCAAAGCTTCAATTGTTAACCACAAAGTATTTCCCGAAGATTAAGTTTCACGAATCAGTCATTTTCTTGATCTACTAGTATTTTTTAATCTATCTTACATAATAATGCGAAGGCTGTGTCTGTCTGTAACAGACAGACACAGCCTGAAAATGATTGAGTCTGTAACTCGATCATTTTCCCTGTTTTCTTGGTGAATTTTACAAACGTTACGGCATGACATCAATGCATTTAAACAGACAGCAATAGCAATTTTAAAAATAACGGAGCATTTGCATTGCACTTTATATTTGTCAGCTGGACCAAGTTTTTTAAACCTTGGTCCTTGAATCCGTTTCGGGATGGACGCGTTGATGACGTCATCAAAAAACCTTTTAACCAGAACACCTCGGTAACCGTTTATCAAAAGCACATGATCCTATACATTTTAATCCTATCGTTCCAAGGTCTATACGATGAAAGAAACAGGCATAAAAATTTCTAAAGAAAATTGTTTGCTTGACGTCCTTGCTGACGTTAGCAAAATGTTTAAATTGTTTAAATGTTCTTTGGAACCACATTATCATATACATTATTTTAAATAGCATTTCAGGTTCTGCACAATGCAAGCAACGAGTAAATGTTTTTTCTATATCATTGCTGACGTCATCAAAATCTAAATGAATTCTTCATTTTTCGTTGTTCCTCTGCGTAAGTGGAGTTCTCCACGGGCTTAATAATACCAATGTATTTTTGTCGGTGTGGAATTCATAATGGTGAGCCATTTTCTTACATTAAAACCCTCATCCAGACTTAAAATTGAAATGGAATCCTGCGACGAATTTTGCTTAATTATTCCTTAAAATTTGGATAGGTTAGAAAATAAACCATTTTCAATCAAAACATTCTTGGGCCTCATTACTGTTGTCGAGTTGGTCGACCGCAGTTAGCCTCATTTTTTGACGATAACGGTGGCGAGGCCATGTTGGCATGGATGTTATTGGAGTTCTGATTATTGTCCTTGAATTTTATATTCCCTGTTCTTTGATGCTTATAATAGTTAAAGTTATATATGTTAAACCATAAAGTAAATTTTAAATCACGTTTTCAGCCATATCTTAAACAAACAAACTTTAAGATTATGCCTTCAAATGTAAATCGTTTAGGAAGCAGAGTCAACACAATCCATCTTGAACTGGCTAAGAACCACACAAATACCTAAAAAGAAACCGAAATTTTTGCTGACGATAAGGAGATATCGAAGATAAAGAGATTCACTTACTATACTATCCTTAGGGTAGTTTTTATGTAGAAAAATAAAATGAAATAGGACAGCAATCGGTAATCAGTCATAATACTTATTTTTTAGATCATTATGGCGAACATGGGACAAATTTTATTGTTACTTGCAATAATGGCTACGAGAAGTGAAGGTAAAATAACAGCTATTATTAAGGAACTTATTGTATCTTGAAGGTAGAAAATAACCCTGAAATGTAGTTGGAATAACACCTTTGTTTAATCTTGTTACGAAAACCTCTTAGAAATTTTAAACTTTAACAAAGATGTCTTCGTAATACCTACTTCCGTATGCGTCACTGTGCAGTCAGATAATAATAAACTTCTATAATTAGCCGGATTTAGTGTATTTACTTCCTTAGTATATTCTTACATTTTCATATTTTGTCATACCAGCCAAGGCTCGTTATCTTAAGGATTGAACAGCGTCGCAAAATGTTGGTGTGATATTTACACGGGAAAAGTAAGAAAAAGATTCATTTATTTAGGTCAGTTAGTTCCATGCTCTACTGCAACGCTATCATTTGCAGTCACTGTGGATGGCTCAACCAGCGTTGATGCGAATCAATTTCAACAACAAAAAGATTTTATTAAGCGACTTATTACCCGAATTGATGTATCTGGAAACAGCAATGCTGGGCTTGTACAGTTTGCAAGTAGTAGTCAAATACATATCAGATGTAACAATGCTGCCACATTGAGTGCATTTAATACACTTGTAGATGGAGTCAATCTTATGACTGGTGCAACTTGTATCAAGTGTGGTTTAGACAAAGCACAAGAATTATTGTCAGGAAATGGTTGTGGTAGAGCAGGAGAGAATAAAATAATCTTTTTAATGGTTGATGGAGATGAAAATATATTCCCTAACCAGGTGGTAACTACTGCAAATAATCTTCGAAATGCTGGATATGTTATCTATGCTCTGGCAATCGGAAATACTGTTGACACAACAAAAATAGCTTTGCTTACGGGCAGTTCTGATAGAGTTTTTAGAACACAGTTTGCTGATTTGCCAACTTATGATATTGAGATATTGTATGCTGCATTAACCTCGACATACTGTACTGTGTCACAAACTGGTAGCTATTTAAACTTTTTATACTAAACATATGTTCCCTTCAATTCAATATCTGTATGTCTTGTGTTGTATAGTGTCTGCTTATACAGAAATTTTGATTTCTCCAACAGGATTTTAATAAGTAAAAGATGATCAGCTGGTGTTATACATGTCCTGTCAGTGATTAATTCTAGTAGTGCTACCGACTATATCTTAAAAATTTGCAGAGAAGGATCATACTTTTTTAGATAAATATTATAAGCGCAATACACCAGAACCCTTTAGCTAAAACAGTTTTTAGAAAATTCATGTTGAACGTACGATACTTTTTATCAGGGTGTATACCGATTGGATCACGTAAAATATCTTTGTTCTTCAATTACAGACCAGAAATTTTAGCAATTTCAACAATCGTTAGAGTGGAATATTGATATCTTTAAAAGATAATCACAGTGGACAGGATCTATTCATTTTTAAACTATCCTGGAGGGTTCCTTGGAATTGTATGATACGTTATGTACGTTGCTTCCATGAAATTTAGGACATTGAAAATCGAAACTAAACAATGTACAGATGGGTTTTTTTAACTTTAAGATAAGATAAGATTGAGCAGAACTCTGAGCCAAGTAAAACTACACACATTTTAACATGCAGAGCAATCTAACTGCATATTAGATGTTGAGGATACCATTATAAAATTGCATGATTCTTTGCGAATCTCGGCAGGCTAGGCAGGCTAGGCATTTAAGTCAAGATTGTCGCATTGGAATTCTTTGTATGATTTCTCATGTTTTTTTGGAAGACAGGACAGAATACACGCAATACACGCAAAACTATTCACGTGCATTTTCTATACTTAACCCTTTATAATAACACCCTTTTCCGCGATTTAGGGAAAAATTAGTACGAATCAAATAGTAGATGAATCTCACCTAAAATGGCGTCGAACGATGACATATGAGCAAACTTTTTTTCTTTTTTTGCCAGCACATACCAAACTGGGCCAAAAATCATTTGTCGTTAATCTAAAAAAATTAAATAAATTTATACTTCTTATATTATATATCTTAAATATACGTCTGACGCACAAAGCAACAATTAACTCTGATCTCCATAGCGCCTCACCCCGAAAGCTTTCACTTCTGATAGCATTTTCGTTTCTCTTAAAAAAATTAAAACCGCGCTTTGTAAATCATTTTGAATTTTGTGCGGATTTTTTTTGTTTTTGAATATTTTTCTTTTTGCAGCTAGATGCTGGTTTTAGAAAAATATAAAAAAAACAAAGGTTTTCCGTACAAACCAACCCACGGTTTGTTTTAAAACAGAAGTCAATGAGAAATCATTGGGTTGTAAAAATATCATCCGAGTCTATTTGGGGCCGGGGTGGGGCTATTTTAGCTCCCCTCCTAAATTTATGTAACAACTTCTGAAGCTTCTTAGCGGTTAAAATTAATACGCCAAAGTCAAAGTCAAATTTCGCATTTTTATACTTCTACTATCAAGTAATGTTACGCATCTAAAACGTTTGACCTATTTCAACACCGAGTCCAAGGTTTATGTTCAACTGTTTTAGCATGTTTTCGGGTGTGGACCCGATGACGTCATCTAAACTGTTTTTCTTCTTTTATTCTCGAATGTGCTAACAAGCATTTGTGTCAAGTTTTGTGGCGATGCGATGTCTTTTATATCGCTCCCTCGACCTTTCAGGGCAAAAAATAGCCAGACCAGAATAGGGTTAACTAGATTTTCTGTTTTTGATATTCAAAAGCAGTTCAACAAACATGAACTTACTGAACTTTTAAAGGTTAGCTTAAAGCCAAAATACAGCAGTTTTCAAAGCTTTTAATCTGCTGTATCAATTTCGTAACGAGGTTCTTGCTCTGTGTTTTCTTAGGTGCATTTTCGTGAAGAAAAATTTTGCAATGTTTTGATGGTTAATACAAACTTTTGCCGTAATTTTTATGTATTTGCTAATTTATGTGGTATTTAGCATTTTAAAAAAATACTTTGAAGTTAACTTACTGTACATCTAAATGTTATGTAGACATTTGTAGGAAGTCAATAATTATGATTCTGTTGCTTCCTCTTTTATATTTTTATTCTAAGTACAGCAACGATAATATGTTATAGCGTAAAGGTAAATAAAATTATTATCCTGATTCTACTTTAATATTTTCACGGACACAGTTCATTTCACTGACATATCACGTGAGGTATTGTTGTCCATAGGGAGCCTTACACAAATGTCTGCGTATGATGTATGCAAATTCATATTCTAATATAACAACTGTTTAGGAATTCTCACACAATGGTCTTCGTATGGTGTATGCTCTGCTACCTGTCAATCAGGCCTTCAAGCTCCAATTCAACAGAGAACACGTAGTTGTGTAGGAGCTACATTTGGAGGAAATTGTAATGGTGCTTTATTAGTTCAACATGCTAACTGTAACGTAGAAGTAGCTTGCCCAGGTATATATATATCACTTATATCGGCTCTACTTTTTAAAATGAGTATTTACTAATTATTTTCACTAATACATAAAGGTTCACTAACGCAATGGTTCCAATGGGGTGCTTGCAGCGAAAACTGTCATAGCAATCCAAATGTGGCGCCTACAAGATCACGGACTAGACAATGCCTAGGTGCCACTTTTGGTGGGAACTGTGGTGGTGCAAGTCTTACAATGGCAGGAACATGTAATGTTGGAATAGGTTGTCAAGGTATGTCGTGTTATTATTTTGAATGTTTATCATAAGTGGATGTTATGTTTGTCAATTAGCACAGTTCTAATATACTGACACTTGAGAATCTCAGCGTCTAACTGAAAGGTAGAGATTTATGTTTTCCGCAGTTTTTTTCCATTGGCATAAAACAGCAGTGGGCATAACTAATAGCATTCATTAATCAAAACTTCATTTCAAATAAAATGCTAGGTCAATGGTCTAACTGGGGTGCGTATGGTGGCTGTTTTGAAACCTGTCAATCAAATGTTAACACAGCCCCTACTCAATCCAGAAGAAGAACTTGTAATGGTGGAACCTTTGGAACAACTTGTCCTGGAAATGGCGTAGACACACGAGATTGTAGCGTTGGAATTGCATGTCCAGGTCTTTTTTCTATTTTTCTTGCATTTTTGTATTGCCATACTTCTTGGTTATTCTTACCATATATATTTGTTATCTTATTTTCATAAATATTAGGAAGTCTTACTCAATGGTCTGGGTATGGTGTATGCTCTGCTACCTGTCAATCAGGCGTTCAAGCTCCAACACAAGAGAGAACACGTAGTTGTGTAGGAGCTACATTTGGAGGAAATTGTAATGGTGCTTTATTGGTGCAAAATTCTGACTGTAACGTAGAAGTAGCTTGCCCAGGTATATATATCACTTATATCGGCTCTACTTTTTAAAATGAGTAGTCACTAATTATTTTCACTAATACATAAAGGTTCACTAACGCAATGGTTCCAATGGGGTGCTTGCAGCGAAAACTGCCATAGCAATCCAAATGTTATGCCTACAAGATCAAGGTTTAGACAATGTCTAGGTGCCACATTTGGTGGGAACTGTGGTGGTGCAAGTCTTACAATGACCGGAACATGTAATGTTGGAATAGGTTGTCAAGGTATGTCGTGTTATTCTTCACTTAATACGTCTTTTGAAGAACTGAAACTGTGGAGATTCCTCACGTCTAACTAAAAAGTACAGGTTTATCTTTTCCACACTTCATGGCGTAGTCACTGGCATAACTCTGCAGTGGACATAACAAATAGCATCTATTAATAATAACTTCACCGCAATTAAATTGCTAGGTCAATGGTCTAACTGGAGTGGTTATGGTAGCTGTAGTGAAACCTGTCATTCAAATGTTAATACACCCCCTAATCAGTTCAGAACAAGAACCTGTGTTGGTGGAACTTTTGGAACAACTTGTCCTGGTAGTGGCGTAGACACACGAGATTGTAGTGTTGAAGTAGCATGTCCAGGTCTTTTTTAGGCATCTATTTTTTATCTTCTTATTTTTTCGTCTTCTCGTTCCTAATCTTATTTTATTTGCTATACCTAGGGATTCTCTCTCAGTGGTCAGCGTATGGTACATGCTCTGCTAATTGTAGATTATGCTTTGCTGATCCACCTCCGACTCAACAGAGAACACGTGTTTGTGTAGGTGCTACGTTTGGAGGAAGTTGTAAAGGTGCTGCATTGGTTGAAACTATTGACTGTAACGTAGATGTAGCTTGCCAAGGTAAATATTAATTTTAAATGCATCTCTACTTATTAAGGTGTTTAATAATTACTGTTGTTGTTACATAATAGCTCTGACACTGTTACCATGGGCTCAATGGGGTGCATGCAATGAAAATTGTCAAAGCAATCCAAATGTTTCACCTACAAGAACAAGGACTAGGCAATGTGGTTTTTTTGGTGAAAGCTGTAATTTTACTAGTGCATGCTTTACAATGACCGGAGCATGTAATGTTGGAGTGGGTTGTCAAGGTAAATGCGCATTTTTTCGTCCTTAAGAATTTTTAATTAATTTTTACGGCTCTTCTTGTCTCGTACCTCAGCATGTCAAGCTATGTATACCATAGTGATTAATGTGAATTAGTAGAGAACATTAATCACATTGAATCACTTTTTTCTCTTTATAAGAATGGATTGCTTGCCGTTCTAATTCTTTCTTAAGGATGCAAATGTCTGATTAAAATACTTAATTTTGAATTTCATCATCGAATTTTAAATGATGAAATAGTAAAAATTACCAGAAAGTGATTTCAGAGTAAATTCAATAATACAGTGTAATCTCCTTAAAGCAGACACCGTCTAAAGCGGACATCTCTATAAGACGGGCAGTGGTATTTGGAACGGATGGATTCTAATAGAAAAATCTCTATAAATTGGACAATTATATAGCGGACATTCAACACGAAATGAAATTTTTCACTTATAAACGCTCTTTATAAAGCTGACACTGTAAAAATAAAATGTTGACAAAAATTATTTATCATTTTTTTCTTGTTTACACATTCATTAACTTTTTTATTTATGTTCTCAAAACGTTTTTTATGTTTTTTTCTGCCCATTCCACTGCTTCTTCGGCACGAACAAGTCCGTACTGGACAGGAAAGATATATTTTCCACGATCACGAAAAAAGCTGGTAAACATGTTTAAGTCCATTCTCTGTGAAAAAATACTTATTTACCAAGTAATTAGTCTCTTATTTAGAGAATAGGATGAAAAATCTTTTTGTTCAATATTCTGTCCCAAACTAAATTTCTATAAAGTGGACAAATTTGTTTGCAGCAATGGTGTCCGTTTAAGAGGAATTCCATTGCACTAATTCTAGGGCTAGAATATCATCAAAAAGTTGCAATTTAAGTAACCCTATTAAAAATGTTTTTAACTAACTTGTCGCTATAATCACAACTGCAGTTATTCCAATTAGAAAATGTTTGGGCAGATTTGAGGAATAGACCGACGAGACTTTAAGAGGTGCTAATGCAGACTACTAATAGATTGTAAAAAAAACTAATTTAGCAACACCTGGCAATAAAACAAAGCCACCGATGATATTGCTTTTCTTAAAAAATAGGCGCATCTCAATGTTCATTCAGTCCATTTAGATAAAGAAAAATACTTCCTGTATACATAGTAGATATTTTTCATATTTATTTAACTATAGGGAAAAAAATGCACATAAGAAATTAAATATTAACAAGAAATAGTTGGTATTCGAACTTAAATTATTCTTGTTATTTTTATAAGTTTAATTTTGTAAAAAATATTGTTTTACCTGTATAAATGTATTGCATATATCTTATAAAGGAATGCTTTGTAGAGAAATGCAGATTTAGCTTTTCTCTAGCTATATCATAAAATTCCATCTGGAACTGTTCCCTATGTGATTTTTTTAATATAACTAGTTATGCAAACTGCGGTAATGCTCCATGTCTCAAAAAGACATGAAGTTTACTTAATTTCTTTGGAAATTTAAAAGATTTGTATTCTTCCACAATTTTTCAAGTTGCAATCGGTCAACAACAAATTTTTGATTACTATCTGATATGCTGATACGCTAACGTTGTGTGTCTGTGAAAAGCAAAGGCTATTTTGTTGTCCAAAGTTTTCTACAACAGAGTCTATAAAACGATGTCTAAAACTATCTTGTGTATTTTACAATACTTTGTTTTATGCTTTAAATACACAATAAATAAATTGAGAAACTTGTTTCCATGTTTCCTCCATTGTGTAGACCTTACACTGCTGATCAAGAAAATGTATATGGTCGTGTGGTTTTGATTAGCAATTAATGAAATATAAGGGTTTAAAAATTTTGCTCACGTCAGCAATGGCCCGTCAAAACCCAAACTCAAATGCACTTTGCCTCTACGTAAAGATCTTGAAACGCTGATCAAGAAAATGTATAGGATCATGTACTTTTGACAAACGGTTGCAGAGATAATAGGGTTTTTTGATGACGTCATCAACCCGTCCATTCCGAAACGGATTCGGGGACCCAGGTTTGGAAAAATTACCCAAATTGGTCCTAGGTGGTCCCTAGTTACCCACGCGGTGAAAAATCATTGACGTCACCACCTCGTTTTCGAGTTATTTGGCCTCAAAGTTTTAAGTGCACTGTAATGGCTTCATTAATTTAATATAAGATATTGATGTTAAAAGATATTGACAAAAAAACTCAAAAACTCACGCATTCGGGTGGTAAAAAATATCGTCTTTGTAAAAGTCACAGACAGACAGACAGACAGACAGACAGACAGACAGACAGACAGACAGACAGACAGACAGACAGACAGACAGACAGACAGACAGACAGACAGACAGACAGACAGACAGACAGACAGACAGACAGACAGGCACACAGACAGACAGACAGACAGACAGACAGACAGACAGACAGACAGACAGACAGACAGACAGACAGACAGACAGACAGACAGACAGACAGACAGACAGACAGACAGACAGACAGACAGACAGACAGACAGACAGACAGACAGACAGACAGACAGACAGACAGACAGACAGACAGACAGACAGACAGACAGACAGACAGACAGACAGACAGACAGACAGACAGACAGACAGACAGACAGACAGACAGACAGACAGACAGACAGACAGACAGACAGACAGACAGACAGACAGACAGACAGACAGACAGACAGACAGACAGACAGACAGACAGACAGACAGACAGACAGACAGACAGACAGACAGACAGACAGACAGACAGACAGACAGACAGACAGACAGACAGACAGACAGACAGACAGACAGACAGACAGACAGACAGACAGACAGACAGACAGACAGACAGACAGACAGACAGACAGACAGACAGACAGACAGACAGACAGACAGACAGACAGACAGACAGACAGACAGACAGACAGACAGACAGACAGACAGACAGACAGACAGACAGACAGACAGACAGACAGACAGACAGACAGACAGACAGACAGACAGACAGAAAGACAGACAGAAAGACAGACAGACAGACAGACAGACAGACAGACAGAAGCTCCGTATTATTATAGAGACTAGTAGATAAGGCCCGTTGAAGAATCCACTCAGGCAGAAGAATAGGTTGTTTTGTAGATTTTGCTAACGTTAGCAGAGCATAAAAAAAATTGGCGAAATGTAGTTTATCTGTTGCCTGTAATGCGCGCAGATTAAAACGCTGATAAAAATAAGTGTTCGCAAACACATAAGGAGATATATATATATAGGTGTGTCTTAAAATTTTAAAATTTTGCTGACGTCAGTAAAGTCCTCTAAAGTACAAATAAGAAATTTATATAGAAATTTACACTGCAAAATCCACTTAGGCAGGAGTACATTGGAAAAGAGAATCGTAACTTGTATTTTGATGACGTCTGCCAGGACCCGTCAATACACAATATTTTTTCCCTGAAATTTGTTTTACGTTGCTTCCAATGCGTAGAGCTTGAAACGCTGATCAAAATAATGTATAGAATCACGTACAACACCAACAATAATAAGTCAGAAATGACACATCTCAAATATTAAGTATAAGTAAAGTGATTACGTTTGATGACGTTGAAAACCTTTAATATTCTAATCAAAAGTGTCAAAAACATCAAATTTATATCTGGAAAATCATTTATTCGGTTACATACTATCCTGTTCCCCCAAAATATACACAAAATGTAAAAATTATATAACCGGTTAAGAACACAATTTTTTTCTTAGTATGATGATCTGTAGTGTCCTTTACCATCCATATTAAACGTGAATGTCAAAAAAGAATAAGGAGTAAATTTTGAATGAACAAAGATATTATTTTTGGAATATATACGGTCCGTCCTCACAAAAGTTAACACGAAATGTAAAACAGATTGGCTTTTGAGGAGCATATACAAATCAACGAAAATCAGTTCATTTAGCATGTCCTATATTGCCATTGCCCATAAATCTTCCACATAAAGGTTATGAAACACATCAAATTATAGAAAAATCAGGTATTTCATCATACAATATAAAAAACAAAAAAGTTTTAGTCAGAACAATTAGTAATTATTGTTATTACTACAATTTTAAAATTCTTAACAAAAACGTGAATTTGTTCTTTCAGTATATATATTGCATGTGGTCTTTTTCCCAAAAAGGTTTACACAAAATTATAAAAAACAGCAGTTTGCAACATAAACAAAAACACAAACAACCATACCATCCTCTCATAAATTAAAATAAAGTCATAAACCCACGTAAATTGCCAATAATGTCTACAACCCCCTCTAAAAATAACCTGGCATTTTACATGTGGGCTGACAAAAGTTTAACAGGATGTCAGAAACAAAACAATAAAAAATAACTTAACACACACGCTTTAAATTCTGAAAAAAATATTCCACTTGTCATACTTTTTGGGTTCCCTTATTAAGTTTACAGGAAATGTGAAAATAATTATACTCTTAAAAAAATACATCCTACTTATCCTGCAAAAGTTCAAGTCTTTGAAAGATTTTGTGGGTAGCTAGCTAGCTTGTTACATCATAATTCGTGCTCATAAAAGAGGAAAAGTTTGGAAACTAAGGTAGCTAGCTATAGATAAATAAAGAAGAGGAATAACAACATAAGTCATAGGTTAAAGCTAGCCATGGGGGATAGGAAGAGTAGGATCTGGAGGCTAACATTAGCTAGCTAACAGTAGCTAAGACACCCCCAGTTAAATATACTTAAACTCGGAACATTTAGCTAAAACTAAAGCTAGCTATTTATGCTTAAAACACATATAAAGAGAAACAATAGTAAAGTAAAAATAATAACATTACAGTGAGTTCAACAAACCAAAGTTTTCCGTTTGTTAGGCAGCTAACAGCTTTATGTAGCATTTTGAATTTTAGGACAAATACATTATTTACGCGCCAGGGCACACATTAATTATGCAACAAAATGTCAACAAATATGGCTACTTTAAGAATTTGAGGCTTTTAGGTGGCTTTTGCTGAAAAAAGAGAGCCTGCTTGCTCCAGCGACATAAAAACCAAACGTCTAAAAATATCAAAGTTCTTACTATTTGTGATTTCAAATCGACTTTAAACTCTAGCCTTTATTTTCTACTTCTAACTTTCTTTACTTCTAGCTGCACTTCTTACTTCCAACTTAACATTTCTACTTCTTCACTTGAACTTTTCTCTTTTTAAATATGCTTTTTAGAACACTCTTTTCACTTTTTTCAAGATAAAGGGATCATTCTTTTGTTTGTTTGTTTTGGTGGCGACAGGACACCATTTTTCGAAAGTTAGCCGTTAAATTTATTTCAGCAAATCAAATTCAGTCGTTTTCATCACGTGATGTAAACAAAGAAAACCCGCTAGCAAAATGGACATAATTTTTTCGGCGACTTCAAACGAAAATGACGATATCAACTTTCCCTGTCACAAACAGACGGACACACTTAGCGTATTATTATATAGATTCTCCACTTCTGCATGTTATTTACAGGCAGAGTGGATGTGCTCATTTGCCTTTAAAGTCAAATAAATTTGTTAGCTTTATTGACGTT
This sequence comes from Hydractinia symbiolongicarpus, assembly GCF_029227915.1. NCBI lineage: Eukaryota > Metazoa > Cnidaria > Hydrozoa > Anthoathecata > Hydractiniidae > Hydractinia > Hydractinia symbiolongicarpus. The sequence goes on from NC_079887.1 coordinate 13,430,967, forward strand.
AAGTCGCCACGTGAATGCTTTCTAGACTGATCTCAGTAGCATCTTTTAAGTTAGTGAAGCCTTTGCGTTTCACCTTTAATAGTCAAAATTTTAGAAATACGTAAAATAAATTGTTTAAGTGAATTCTCCTTTATACAAAAATTTAAAAAAAACAGTTTGATAGACATTCTGAAATTCTTTGTCAGACTGTGTTAGGTAGATGAAAGTATTAATTACACCATAAGTGAAAATTCAATTGTTTCAGTCGGAAGTCTTTTTAATATTGATTTAAAATGTTCTTGGGTCCTATTGTGATTTTACACATTTTAAGAAATATCAAGACATAAAAAATTAAGCAATCGCTGTACTTGCACGACTTTCGTAGCTTAAATGGAAGCTTTAAATGCACTCCCTTCGTAGGACCCTCGTTGATAGCAGTATCAATAGGAACTGAAGAAGTTATCCTGGATAAACAAATTGTAATAAGAATTGCAAAAAAGTTTGCGATTTTACTGCTACGTAATATATTTTGCAGGCCGTAGTGTATTGAGAAATGCTGAAATAAAATGTATCTACTTTTTGAAAATATAAATAAAAAAGCAGCAAATCCTAAAAAACTAATAATTAGTTAACCGACAACCTTCATTGCTGCAATAAAATGGGTATAATTATTTGTACCTCGATCGTCTGGGTGGTCTGGTTATACACAATGTTATTGATAATATACAAAGATGAAGAGTAACATCAATCTTACTTGAGCTGTTTCGTAGCCACTTTAATAACGTTTTACCCGCCGTATGTTAAACGCACCAAAAGTTGATTACAAAAGATTAAAAGTAAACGAAGACATGAAAGCAAAACCAGAAAATATATGGCTATTTACAAATCTGAAAAAGCTGCGAAACGGACAAAGAAACTGACAAAGAAAAAGTGACAACAAGAATGAACAATTGGAACTAACTTATATTTAAATACATGTAACCAATCTTTAAGCCTACAAGTGATGCCACTGCAGATGCAGCGAATAATTTTCTACATTAAAATCAAGATTGGTATTATATCGACAATGAACTAACATGTTTCCTGCATTATCAAGAGCAGCAGTAACAACAACGTTTGTTTTCACAGCAAAATTTAAACCAAATCTTAAATATTTTTATATTTATCGTTAATGTTTTCTCACTTTCTTTAGGAAGTCTCTCACAATGGTCTGCGTATGGTGCATGTTCTGCTACCTGTCAGTCAGCCCTTACCGTTCCAACTCGACAGAGAACACGTAATTGTGTGGGAGCTACATTTGGTGGAAATTGTAATGGTTCTGTATTAGTTCAAATTACTGACTGTAATGTGCCAATGTGCCAAGGTAACATGTTGCACTGTGTGAAGGTCATGTTTCTTTTTTATTTCAAAATTTATTAACTGAATAAACAACTTGGAAACAATGTTACTATGTATTGTATATGTTTTACGCTTTATTAAGTTTCAGTTAAATATTTTCAACCTCGCTTTACGAAAGAAATTTAATTTGCAAAGGGTGCACTGCATGTGTTTATATTTTTTGATTTTAGTCCAGGTTTGATTTGATTCTAGCTTCCTGCTTTGTACAAAAGAGATGTAACTGTAGTTTAGCTCCTCAATTCCAAACAACTGCTCCTGCTCTGGGTTATTTTAACATAGACGACGCCACAATTCATACCGCCATTAATACGTTGACATACTGGACAAAAGAAATTCGAAATCAAATCTGTGAAAGTAAGAGAAGAAATTGATTTTCTTTTGTGTTTCAACGGTTAAGAAAAAAGCAAAGTATTTTCACCACCTTATCCCTAGTATGTGTATATTTCGGAGTTTATAATGAAATTTTAACTAGAAACTAGCCGCTGTATGGCCGGAAGGTCGTAATTGAAGTAACGATATTTTATTTGGTTGTACTTAACTTTTAAAATATTTTTAATTTCTTTCCCTTACAGCTTGCAATCTTCAGCGTTTACAAGTTAGTGTGAACACAGTGACTTCACATGTCAATCAAGTCAAAAAAATGATCGATCGTTTAAATGAGGTTCGCTTACATTATGCTCATGCTTATAATAAGTGTGCTTTGATAATAATTTGGAATAGACTAATCACTAACATTAATTTTTTTCCTGAATAAAACACACCTTTAATTCCGTTTTAATATAATTGAAGACTTTGAAACAGCTATGAATTATCTAGTAAATATCTAACTTCAATTTTTATTACAGATCAAGAAACGGCTACGTGAAATCATCAACTGTAACAACAATGTTTTCATTGGTTCCGAGTTATGGGCATTGTACGACTATTTGTACACTCGTTGTACAATGTTAAACGGTGTTTATACTGAATTGTCTGCGTGGAAAATAAAGTTTGAAGCTGCAAACAATTTCTGCAAGAAATATGGTAAGTTGAGAGGATTGATTATATGGCAGCCCCCTGTATCTATTTACGTCAGGACGCACGCTCGTTTCCTAAACTCCGTCCCATGTCCTAAACCACCCTTTTGATAACTCATTATATTAAAATTTGAAGTAAAAAACACTTTTTCTACCCATTTTCCGTAAGAACTCATTACGTTGTGTAACTTCAAAGTTTTTTTGCCATAGTTTCTACTAAAATTTATAAAGAGGAAGACTCTATGTGCCTCCCTACTGATAATTAAAATTTTAGCTTGGGTACAATTTTAAAATGTCTTAAAACTAAATTATGTCTGGTGAAAAGTTAATATGAACACGTCTTGGGGATCATAAATAACGTCACAATATATCATACACAATCCCGTTACATCGATATAAAGCTTTCTTAGGAATTCTTAGCGAACACACGTTCGTACGAAAAAGTTCCCATGAAATTCTTTTTGATCACATGAACCAGTAAAAATCCGGAAAGGTATAAAATTCTCAACACTCAATCACAGGACCAACAAAAGTTATGTTTAGTCAAAAGGAAACGCTTGACCTCCACGCCATGCTAATAGTGTTAAATTAATTTTAATTCAAAACCAAAAAAACAGCAAATCCGATCCAAACCCTGAAGATCAACTTTATTTTTATTTCCAGGTTGGTTTCATCAACTAATGGAACAAGTTTACAGAAAATGATAAAGGAATAGATAAAGATAATGATAACACCATTTTGATGTGATAGAAACAGCACGGTATTATAATGGAACCATTTCTTTGGAAACTTAGCTTCATATTAAGAAAACACTTTTTGGTACACTTTATTTCTGATCTCTGTAATTGGAAATGGGAAACAATATTTTCTCCTGTGCTTTTTTGGATGTTGGATGGGAATGGTGTTTGATTGGTTAGTGTTGGGTGAATATGATATCAGATGGGTATGGTGATCGGTAGATATTATGTTGGGTAGGTAGATGTTCCTAGGTGTTGGTGGATAAAAAATTGGATGCTTATAGTGCTTCGTACGGTAGTGGGTGGGTACGGGTTTAGGTAATATGGTAATAAGTAGGCACTTCTTTGGGTGGACATGGTGTTGAATGCGTAAGTTGTTGTGTGTGCTTGATTTATGTAGGGTGTGTGTAGAGTCAAGTTATATTGAGATTAGTTCTCTGAATTTATTCGTTTGACACTAACCTGTATGGAACATACAAACAAACTATAAGAAGTCATGTATCAAGTACTTTTCTTTATATACCGAGGGTTTTGCATAATGAAAGTCCAGTTTAAAAGTGATAAATAACTCGTTCATGATGCGTTTAGCCAATACTCACAGTTGTTTTTACAGTGATTTTAAATTATTTATTGAGAGCTTTTACGTTAGGCAGTTAAAACGCTTTTCATGGTTAACTCGTAACGCTCTTACTAGAATATAATCATACACAACTTGCACGAACAATTTTATACTTTATTATATTTTGTACACTTTCATAAGTAAAGAAAATGGGGAATAAACCCAAGTCTTCTGTATGTGTATTTTAGCCTACTACTTAAAATCAAGCTACGACATGCTTCTATCTATCAGATCAATAATGATTCCCATTGTCATTGCCATTATCCTCAGTCAGAAAATCTCTGCCATTGGGTAAGTTTAAGAAAAGGTGTCGTAATGCTTTAAATAATCCACATTCTCCACTTCTTTTTAAACACCCTAGACCAAACGACGCCAACCCTCTTAATATTTTTTCAATAAACACCCCTTCTAGTAAACGCCCTCTCTAGTATACACCTTTCACCGTTTAGGGGAGCACTTATGCGACACATAATGCACATGTTGAATTTTAGCAATGAAAATCTTTTTGAAAAACATTTGAAATTTGAAGTTGACATGGTCGATTGTGCATCGCATTCTAAAATAATGTTAACACTGATATTGATGATGATGTCGGCATTATGGGAATATATGTATTCCATTAACAAGAGGAAGGACGCAATTGCAACCATTCATCCCCCCCTTTCCTCTTAAATGCATTTCTAGAACAATTTCTTTCCGTTTTAAGGGTAAATCCCGAAATAATCGGGAAATGAGATTAATCACGTGTCCAAAATTTAGAAAATGAAACTTATAATACTTTTCCGGTTAAAAATATTTCATTCAGTTCTGAGTAATAGCCAATATCTCAGGCTGTGAGGTATAGCACCTAACTTTGAAATGCAGGTCGAACAGTTTTTAAAAGCCCCCTCCGTGAAACGAATAGGGTTAAGAGAAGATCAAAATGCAAACGAAAAGATTGCGGAAGAAAGGGATCTAGAATTATTATTTACGGATTTGTCTCATATTCAGAAATTTTAGTTTCTTTAGTCAGCAAAGAACAACGAACATTGTCAATCTTTTTTTTTACACTTACCCGCCGCTTACTTTGCAATTTCCTATTCAATTTAGCATACACTTTACTTTAAATACAGGACAAAAGCAGCTTGACGTTCCTTTATCGCGTAATCTTAATTAGAAAAGCCTGCGCATTCATAATTACTCGAGCTTCTACTTGCAAACTTTAATTCCGCAATATTTTCTTCCGTAGACATTTCTTTCTCCATGCCCTGTATCAGGGAGGACAACAGGTTTAGGACAGTCGGTGAAAATCATAGTTAGCAATCCAGGATAGATGTAGGTTAATTTTCTAGTTTAGGCAAGATTTGATGTACTCTTTTGTCAAAATAAGAGCAACTGGAGTTGTGGTGTTGTAAGTTATAGGGACTACAAAACGGATTAAGTAAGCTCTCCGTCATGAACGTTACTTTCCAACCTTGCACATTCTGAATGAAGGTATGTAATAAATAGGCCACTCGATGGTCGAGTAGAAGAAATTGTACGCACTTTACAACTGTATCAACAACTTATTTTGAACAATTACTTTTTCTATGATGAATTTGCTACTTTTATATCGTATAATCGTTATAGACTTTTCGCTCATTTCCAGGTATAGTTGGATGTCCATTGTGATATTTAAGATAATTTTAGATGATTTTTTTTTGTCCTGAAGGCTCATAAATTTATTCACTGCCAGTAGCTCGACTTTCGTGTAAGTCACTAATGTTAATAATCAACAGGCCGTTTAAAATCTTTACAAAAGAAAGATTTTGGGTTATTAAAAAAGCCCTTCATAGCGCGATAAAAGTGCAATGGACGAAAATACTCAACAAAGAAACACTTTTACCAAATTCTCCACGAAACTTCCGAATGGAGAATGTGTTTTTTTTAAGGCGAACTGCGCTACGGTACGATGCTTAATAAAAGATCATGAGTGTATAGATAGTATAGTATAGAATATATAGATATTTAATTGTGAAATATAGTTATTTATGTGTTAATAAAGTAGATTTTTTAGTAGATTGTAGGGTTTAGAAGTCTACAAAAAAAATTCTCTCGCCTAAAATTTAGTAATTTAGTAATTTTTTGTTCGCCTTTCCTTTAATAATTTAGATACGAATCGGCACTAGAAATTCCATATAATTGGCGAGTCAAACTTTTTAACGTTTTACGAAATTCACTGTAATTAGAAATACATTGTAGATCGGATTAAAACCTGATTTCCGCATTTCATGTGTTAAACGATTTATCTCGTAACCAGTTCACGTTAGATGCATATAGTAAAACCAAGCGCAAATATTTGCACCATTTTAATAATGGTTATTGACCTTGTAAATTTACAAGGTCAATAAACACTAGTGGAAAAGGGGCGTGCGGTGTCAAAATCCGTTTATTGGTTAGTGGAACGTCATAACTGGTTTTCATAGGTGTTGTACAGCATCGAGAAAACACTTTAAAGCATAGAAGATACGAAATTCATTACAGCAACAAAAGGTTAGCATTGCAATTTAGTTGACCACATAGTCCAGTTAAACCAGTTCGCACAACCAGTGTGGAGTGCTTCCAGTAAAACTCTTACAGAGGTCTGCTATAGCAAACTGTCAGACGACATATTTTATTTCACTTAATCTGTTTCCCTATAAAGATTGCAAAACTAATGTTAAACAATGACCGGTCAAGCAGTCAATACAATAAACCACATTGACCATCAGGATACAGGTACATGTGTTACACATCCAATGAGAAGTCCTTTTAGAAATGCTGTTTCAAAGATAATAAACCATGTAACTTCAGATCAAATAAAATAATAAACAGGTTACAGTCTGTCGTATACCATTCCAATTAATTAACTCTCTCGGACGAGATTGAATTTTTTAATAAGAGACCAGTTTTGGCTACTGAGGCTCAACCCTCTCATTTTCATCGTATATTGAGGCTAAAAGTTTCTTAAAAGTTTCTTAATTTTGACGACATGGAAGTAGATAAGCTTAACTACGATGGAAACATACTTGACCTATTTGTGACGAGGACACTCGAAAAGGGATGACAAGGAGATATATCATGGGCAAAAATCTAAAAATGATTTTACTAAAATTTACATGGATGTAACCTGAGCTATGCAGCTTTTAAAATCGCAGATTAGAAAATTGACATTTTACTAACCGCGTCCGAGGTACGCATATCTTCACTTAAATCCCAGAAGATCAGGATTTTCTTCGAGCTTTCAGCCGAAACTAGAAGCTATGTGTTCCACAGTTAATTACGCAAATAATGCTATGACCGTAAAACAAGTTGCAAAATAAGTCTCGCAAAAACAAGAAAATTGTTTTACTGAATTTCGACAAATAACGACGTTGCGTAAGATACATGCCAAATGGTAAAGTATCAAACTAAATTTTAGTTCTTATAAGTAAGGAGACATGACAATCCATCAAATAACATTTTTTTATTCAAATTGCGTTCTTTGTGAAAATTTCTAAATAATATAAAAGTGTAAAATTATTCGTGCACACTATGCGAAGTAATATTCTGTTTAGAGCACCGCAAGTTGACATAAAAAATTAATTTAGTTGCTTAAAGTAAAAGCTCCCAACAGAAACTAAGCGCAAAGTTTAATATCATTGTACAAAAAAATTTTACTAACCGTGCAAACAGGTCAAAGTTATCATTGAAAAGTTAGTTATGGTTTTTTAATATTAAAGGAACAAATCCAGACTTCCCACCTTATAAAATATTAGTTTTCCTCCATACAAGGACCTGTTCACTAAAACAACCAATAAACCCTTCACAAACTCCCACACCCTAAAATAAAACACGACATATCTACCTTAAACACTACTCACAAAACATTTCACTCACCTTACATCATATACGACCAAAACCATACACGTCCAACACCATTCCTGCACATCTCCATACTCGATCACCCTCCCAACACCACTTTTCCCCACAGCTTGCCCACCCAACATCATACCCACACAACACCATACCCACCATGCTGTAATTTTGACACATTACCTAACAACACAAACAAGCCGGCACAAAATGAGATTTTACTTAGCCACAGTTTTAATGTAATACTTTCACGATAATATTGTCCCGTTTGCATCTTACACAACACACATTATTACATAAATAGGTGCACGCCTTTTTATGTATAAGCTTTTGTAAATGCCTTTAGAGAAAATACAATGTTTAAAATGCATAAAGAACTTATTTTAATTGATTTTGGCTTGCTTTGCCACGTAATCACTTAATAGATATAAACTTTATTATTATTGTGTTATAATTGCTGGAGTTGTGGTAGTCAATGTTGTGACTGTCGATGTCAATTACTATCAACTAGATTTTACAACTTGCAAGCTGTTTGTTGTGTTGCCGAATCTCGACCCCGAAACATCAGGGTCTGGTGACGAGGTCGGTGCTGTCCGGTTTTCAGTGCTCTCCTTTGTTCCTTGTTTCTCTTTCGCCCAGGCTCCTGGCCGGGCAGTTAAATGTGTAGTTTTAAAAGTGAAGTAACGAGTTCGTCTGTGAATATTTATTGAGTTGTGTTTTTATTTTTTTATCTGCAAATTAACAATATGTTGCTTTAAATTTTTGCTGTTACATTGTTTTTAAAGATAATATGCCGTTATGTAAGTCATGCGCGTTACCTACGACAAGAATTTTTGTCAAGAAAAGAAAACTGGTAGGCGCAGGTGAGCGAACCACGGGAAAGGTTAGCTTTATTAAAAAAGGAAATAAAAAACCAACACTCAGAAGTGATTTATGTTTATATTCAGATGCTAAACAATTGTAAATCATTGCATATTGTCGAAAACGAAAGTGAACCTGATATTCAAATTAGAATGTCTTTGAGATAAAAAGCGAAATAAATCCGATCCGGTACTGCGACGGCATCATTTAATCAAAAGCATCGAAGGCAAATGTACAAGATAAACAACCGCTCAACGTATAATATGATCGCTCACAATGCAAAAAAATTAGGGAATATGAATGGATGTACGAAGTACTGTTGTTGGCAAGGGAATATCTTATGCAAATCTACACGATTGGTATGCGGAGCCAGTGTGATTAGTTGCCCTATTCGCAAAACAGGAATTCTATTACTAAATGGCTTTCACGACATTGTCGCCATGGCAATAAAATTTTCTTCGAGCAAGGAACTTTAAAGTAAGAAGGAGGTACATTTCAGCAGTTTGTATTGAAATCATTTGTTGCAAATTGACAGGTTGATTTATTTATTTATTAACGAATTTTTATACAGGATAAGAACATCAGTATTTACAAGTATTTACAAGAAAAAAACTGTTATTCATAAACGTCCTGTGTTAGGGAAAGAACAAAAATAAAATGAAGTAAAAAGCGATACGATAAAAACCTACGGGTAAATATAAAACAAACGGGCAAATAAAATGAAAGGCACTGAAGTAAGGAACCAGAATGGGCATATCAATGAATGTATAATTTGGGATCACTTGAAATACTCCTTAAGGTTCTTCCTACATCTCATTTTCCGTAATTCAAGCGGCAGTGCATTGTAAAGAGTTCATCCAGCAAAAAAGAATCCTTGCCGAGCAAGCTCCAGTTTTACTCGAGGGAGTCTTATACTATGACTGTTGTTCCTAGAGTTTTTCGAATGTTCATGGCAACTGAAATATTGGTCAAAAATTTCAGAATTAAATGTTTTTAATAAACATTTCTTAACAAACATGCAGATATCATAGTTTACGAAGTTGGTTATAGGTGTAACGTTTCCAGACTTCATAACTGAACTAGCTCGACGATCAAGGAAGGCTAGTGTTTATTCTGTATGTTTGTGTAGGTATGCAGTGGGTGCAGCTATATGTAATCAAAGGTACAATCATTGCGAGGTAAACTTTCAAAGCAGCATCCTGTGTTAAATATGATCTTAGACATCGTCACAATCTAATCCGACTGCTAGCTTTTTTATAGCAACCGTTAAAATTCTCACTCAAATTCAAGTTGCAGTCGATGATATTGCCAAGATATATGTACTGAGTTACAAAATTAACACGTTGGCCATCATAAATGATTTTCAGAACTTTTCCACTAAATTTTATCCGTTTACAGGTACCGAAAAGCATCACCTCGGTTTTTTCTTTTTTAAAATTTATAATAAGTTCATTTGCTTGGAAGTAATCTGCTCTCTTAGCGAGGTCATGGTTCAACTTTTGTTCGATCAGACATACGTTCTTGTCGCCGACGAAGATGACGGTGTCTTTAGCGTACATGATTACACTTGAGTGTGATAGATGCTCAGCAAAATCGTCATAGAACACATTAAACAGTAGGGGACCGCAGATGGACCCCTGATGTACCCCACAGTAAATTGGTTCTTCGTTCGACCTCACATTGCATATATCCACTACTTGTGCGCGATCGAACAGGTAATTAACAAACCAAGGTAACTCCTGGCCATCTACACAGTAAATTTCCAATTTTCTAAATAACATAGCAAGTCCGACAGTATCAAAAGCTTTAGATAAGTCTATATATAAAGCACACCCCCCCCCCCAGTTTGCCATTGTTTATCTCCCGGCGTATTTGATCATAAAACAACGTAGATGCAAATTTTGTTAAATTTTTGCTGCGGAAGCCGTACTGACAGTCATTAAGAAGTTTATTTTCTTCTAAGAACGAAATAAAATTGTTATAGACTGCCTTTTCTAAACACTGATATTCGTCTGTAGTTTTCCAGAGCAGACGAATCCACAGACTTGAATTTCGGTGTTATTTTAGCCGTGCTGACATCATTGCTGGTCCACTTACGCGCATCGTAAACTTGTCAATTCAAACTTAGTTTGAATTGACAAGTTTACGATGCGCGTAAGTGGACCAGCAATGATGTCAGCACAGTCTTTCAACATAACAAGGGGTAGCTTATCTATTCCAGTAACTTTTTGACGGCTGAGTGCTCGTAGCTCTTTTAGAACGAAAACACGTGAAACATAACTAAAAGTAAATTTCTTGTTGGTGCGTTTCGGTAAAGTGTCAATATAACGTTCGTCAGTGGTGACAAGGCTGATTTCAATAACTTAACAATATAACCAAAACACTCACTAAAACTTTTCACGGTGGAATTCAATTCATCTTTGTTAGTAGCACGTTGCACTGGGCGTGATTTCGAGGGAAATACAGCTTTTATGCAGGCCCAGAAGTTTCGGAGATTAGTGATATTCTCATCAATGAGGTTTCGATGGTAATTGGCTTTAGCTTTGTAAATCAAGTTATTACATTTATTACGTTGTTTTTTGAACAACCCTCAGTCGTCATGCTTCTTCGATTTTTGTGCTTTTCTGTGAAGCAGGTCGCAAGTGTTCATCTCATGTTTAATGTCAGCGTTTAACCAACCACATTTTTTTACCTTTCACTCGTTTTTCAATTAGCGGTGCATGTTTATCGAACTCTTTCCGCAGCTCAGAGTTTAAATACGAGACTGCATCGTTCACATCATTTGAGTCGTACAGCAGTTCCCAATTAATTTTTGAAACATCGTTGCGCACCTTTTCGTGGTGGTAGTCGACGTAGTTGCTGCACTTTATAGTTCGAGAAACATGTGTGATGGTGTTAATCTTTCTTGCTGCACCTATCATGTTATGATCGCTAATTGACGTCACAAAGACCCTTGGCGTTGTGTGGACAGTTTTTAAAAAGTAAATCGATTAAGGAGGATGGCGTAGATGTGACTCTTGTTGCTTCTTTAATGACTTGTTTAAAACCATGAGTGTTAAGAACCCAATTATTTTTTTTGTGGTCAGAGATATTGTTGTAATTTACGTTGAAATCTCCCAACAGAATAACTTCTTTGTTCTGTGCATTGAAATCGGACAAATTATCAATTAGAATGTTGTTGTAATTAGCTGGCAAGTATTTTGAACTACAGGAGGACGATAAAAACATCCAACTAGAATAGACTTCAAAATTTTAATTAATATCTTAACCCATATGCCTTCTAAGGAACAATTTTCCAAATCAGTTCACCGTGTTTTCAATAAACATCCCTACACCTCCTCCCTTTCCAGAACTTCTGTTTTGTTTGATATAAGTATAGTCATTTTGATTATATAAACAGGCGTTATCTTCAACATCTCCGTTAATTAAATGTGTTTCTGAGAGACCCAAAATATCAACCTTCGAGTTATTGTAAATAAGAGTTTCAAGAGATGTAAAGTTACTCATAAGTCCTCGAATATTAATATATAATATAGTACTATTTTTATTCCTTTCTGTTTGCAGGATTTTGGTAGTTCAGAAGGTCCAAGACATGATTCCAGGTCTCCACCTAAGAAGTAATACAGTTAAAAGCGTAAAATGCTTCCAACTACGACTTACGATAAGTTGATAATGATCTTTGTGCTTGAAAACAAGCAAAGCAGCAGAAATAAACGACTCTTTCGCTTGTTTATAGTAGTCAGTACTACTCGGAGTAATACTAATCGCATCACAAGTAATAAAGCTTGGCTTTTGTACGTGAAAACAAGTAAACAAAAACACAAAGTAGCAGAGCAGCGAAACAGGTCTACTCTCTTGACCGCCAAATCTCAATCTCAAAAAATAAAAATAAAAAAAAAATGCTCCGAGGCCATTTTGGTTTGAAGGTGATGTTGTCTGGTTTGTAAGTCTCCGTTTGACATTTTTCTCTTTTAAATACCTTGTATCTATAAGAATATTTATTTTGTTGTTTTCACATGTTAAGAGGAATATATCGTCAGGTTTTCTAGCAATGTATAAATCTTAAACAAACCAATTTTCAGATTTTAGCTAGAAACGTTGATTTCAAGGCAGCATTCTCCTAGGAAGCTATAGCTAGCCTTATTTATTCCAGCCATGTGTTAACAATGGACTGTTTCTTGTGTTTTATTTAAACAGAGGCTGCAATGAAATGTTTTTCAAAAGAGTATTATCCCTTTGCGCTTGTGCGACACCATTTAACTGTACTAAGCGCTAAGCCTGGTGTCACGATTAATTTTCTAAATTTCACAAAATATTATTCCGCAAAATAAAAAATAGTGACCGATTGTTTTTGCTATGACAGGGTAACAACGGTTTGTAAACTCTGTTTTTATTTCAGCTATCATTGCGAAAAAGTCTTTTTTTGAAGCATATGTTACAACACTATAATGGTGTATCCGCTTCACTTGATTTGCAACATACTGCATACCTATACTAAAGCGCTCCACCTGATCGTGTGGCATAGTTTACGACTCTATTGCTTAACGCCGGGTCACACCTTGACTTGTTGCTTATCCCAGCGGATCGACGCCGGGTTTCCCGGCTGTTGAACTAAATTTAAGTACACATATAAAATTTTTGGTGCTCTGACAAAATTTAAGTCTCAGTAACAGGTGCTTCCAGAACAAAACATGTTTCTGAAAATTTAGTCGACACGGAAAAATAATTTAAAGATGGTTGAAACATAACTGAATTGAATTTCAATTAAGCAAATAATGCAATCTCTATCCTACGACGTGTAGCGCGTTTTGATATGAGCGTAAAAGTTAGTCAAAATAAAAAATAATGGTAGCGATAGCATAAGTACGAAAATTGGTATCTGTTTTCAAAAATAATAAGAAAAATATGAACGTTGATAATGATGACAATGTCTATCATTGTCATTTTGCTAGTATGAGGCGTATTTTAGTGTCATAATACACGTATACAAAATAGCAGAGTTTTTCATCAAATTGCTTTATTTATGCAAATTTACAAAAAATTACAAAAGTATAAAATTGTTTGTGCGAATTGCGTAGTGTTAGATTATATTAATAGTGGCACCAGTATACCACAAAAACTGTCAAAGTTGTTTAAATTAAGAGCGAACAACAGAAATTATGTGCAGTTTTAAGACCGATGTATAAAATCAGTCGTGCAAACAGTGCAAACAGTGCAAACAGGGCAAGTATATCATGGAAGAGTTTTATTTGTGTAAAAACTTAAATGCGTACAGATAAGGCTTCATTCCCACCAAACACCATACCCATCCAACACTATATCTAAACTGACGCTATATAATAGCCAGCATAGCTACCCAACGCCATTTTAACCAACACGATATGAATTTAAGGGCATATAAACCAACACCTTACCCATCCAGCACCATACCTGATTAACACCATGTGAACAAAATATCTTAATCACCCAACACCATACCGGCAGATACCAAACCTACCTGACACTATTTCATAACAATGATATTCCTATATGACACCATAACCAACTGACACCATACCCGTCCAACCATGCCCACCCAATACCATATTCTTTGATATTCACCCAATACCATATTCGTCCATCTTCGCCCAATAGTAACAACAAATTGGTTAAAAAATTGGCAAACGAGAAGCTAATATTTTATCTACTAACTGTCACCAAGAAAATTTCACTAGCCACAGTTTTTTTAAAAAATACTTCCATGATAATACTGCCCTGTTTGCACATGAAACATTACACGTAACATATGCGTAAATAAAAGTTTGTCGTTTCCTTTCCTTTTACCACTTCCTGTATACCTGTTTCATTAGTTGATGGAACCAACCTGAAATGAGGAAAAAATGATCATAGATTTGTTTTATTATTGCATTTATTTTGCCATCATTACCGCAATATGGAGTTGTTGTGTCTAGCTAGTGAACAACTTCTTTTAAGGTGAATATAAATAATAAAACTCAACTAACCGTATTTTTTGCAGGAATTGTTTGCAGCTTCAAATCTCATTTTGCACGCAGACAATTCAGTATAAACACCGTTTAACATTGTACAACGAGTGTACAAATAGTCGTACAATGCCCATAGCTCGGATCCAATGAAAACATTGTTGTTACAGTTGATGATGTCCCGCAGCCGTTTCTTGATCTGTAACAAAAGATGTAATTAGAAATAATCGTTTACAAAATGCAAACAACAAACGAAGAATCTTAAGCTAAGGTGATTTTTTGATTTCGACTCTTTAATAAAGCAGCTACTGGGACTCAGACAGATCGAAGATCTGGGAATAAGAGCGATTCAGTAAGCCGTTTGAACTTACTCTTCCACAATAAAAATGTACGCTTTCGTAATTTTTTATCGGTATTGTGCATAATTTTCAAGGTGCAATTTGCAAACTTAAATTCTTTCGTCCACAAACAATTTGCTTGATGATGAAAAAATAATAAAAACAGAATAATGCATTGAGTGTGCCACGCAGCATTAGATGTAAGTAGCAATGGAGCTACTCAAATATAAACAAACCTCATTTAAACGATCAATCATTGCCTTGACTTGATTGACATGTGAAGTTACCGTGTTCACACTCACTTGTAAACGCTGGAGATTGCAAGCTATGAGGAAGAAAGTGCAGTCACAAAAAACACAAAGTTATTGGCATATAAAACGTTTAAGAAAAAAATTTAGAACTACTTCACTTACATTCACAGATTTGATTTTGAATTTCTTTTGTCCAGTAAGTCAACGTATTAATGGCAGCATGAATTGTGGCGTCGTCTATGTTAAAGTATCCAAGAGCAGGAGCAGTTGTTGGGAATTGAGGAGCTAAACTGCAGTTACATCTCTTTTGTACAGGACAAGCAACTAGATAAAAAACGTTGTTATTTTTCAAAAGGCATCGACTTAAATTAGATTCTAAATCAAAATATGCGAGGTTAAACATATTCTGTTTATTATTTCTACAGCCTTAACTTCCAAGTTAGATTCCCCACACCCCACAAACCACCATTCCGACAACAATTCTAGGTTTCTTGTCTTTTTTGTAAGCAAACAAGTAAACAAAAGTAGCTTAAATACACTCTGGTTGTTACGTCATACCTGGACAGTCAGCAATCTTACAAGTGGATGTGCTTGTACTTGAACCAACACAGTCATTTCCAGCGTTAGCAGGGAAAGGGTCAGTACAAGTGCGACTCCGTGATCTTGCACCCATATCACAAGTCTTTGAGCAAGTGCTCCACTGACCCCATTGAGTCCAAGTACCAGGGACTATAAACAAGACAATATTTAAGGAAAGCAGAGGAAACTTAAGATAAACTTTTGTTTAAACAATTTGAGTCCAGATATTGATTTATGTACTTAAAAGTATATCTAGCCGAAAACTTCTATCCATTCCTATCTTCTCTTATACACTGTGTTTAATGAAAAACAAAGCGCGTTGTCATGACGACGTCTGCTAACATTAATGTTTTACCTGGACAAATCACACCGACGTTGCAACTTTCAGTTTGTTGCAGAGAGGCACCAAAGCAGTTACCATTGAAGCTTGTATTAATACAAAATCTAATTCGAGCTCGAGAAGGAGTTATAGTCGCATTGGCTTGACAGGTGCTTGAGCAAGGATTCCATGGTCCCCATTGGGTAAGTGTTCCTATCGAAGAAGTTTAACAGAAATATAATAGAATAAAAAGATGTTTTAGGCTGATAGAGAACTTGAAAGTGAAGATTCTTTACTTGTCAACACAAGATAACCCGAAATTCGCTTTTGTTGCCTGAAGTAATACCTACCAACCATATTAGCTTATTTTATATCAGACAATCACATACCTGGACAGCCAACTTGGAAGTTACAATTTTCTGTTTCACTTAAAATTGCACCACCACAGTTACCACCTTGTGTTGCTCCTTGACATAAACGTGTTCTTGTTCTTGTTGGAGAGGTACCTCCAAGTTGACAGGTTGCAGAGCAAGCCGACCATTGACTCCATTGAGTTAGGACACCTTTAGTTAATTAAAATGTTAACTGTATGCTAAAAAGCTATAAGTATACCTTAATGTAGCAAAACAAAGTTTCTTTGTTATTTTATAGTCATTTTATAGTCCTTTTATAGTTAAGAAAAAATCAGTTTTACAAGATGGAAGGAAATCGACAGGTAAACCAGTAAATTTATGCATGAGTACGGACTATTGTTTAATAACGGTATGGGCTGTAGTTCTGTGTATCGTTGCAAAAAATGTGGAAGACTATATTTTGTATTACATGATCATAACTTCCACACTATATGGATCTTAGACAAAAAAATTCTTAGCAAATTAGTTAAATGTACCAACCTTGACATGGTACTCCGTCATTACAAGTTCTGCTTTCAGTAAGAGAGGCTCCATTGCAATTACCACCAAAACTTGTATTAGTACAGGTACGCGTCCTTGTTTGTTGAGCACCAGTTTCACAAGTCTCGGAACAAGCACTCCATGGTGTCCATTGAGATAGTACACCTACATTGAAAATTTTCAGGGTCACTTAGAAGGGTTTAAAGCCAAGATTATTAGTCCGTCAATGATTTCCATTTTTAAAACAAAAAAGCCACTTAAATAACTAAACATGTTACCTGGACAAGCAACTTCTACGTTACAGTCAGTAGTTTGAACCAATACAGCACCATTACAATTTCCTCCAAACGTTGCTCTTTCACAAGTACGGCTTCTTTGTTGAGTTGGAGCTTGAAGGTTTAGCTGGCAGGTAGCAGAGCATGCACCATACGAAGTCCACTGAGTGAGAGTCCCTAAATAAAGTTAGGTAATTAGAAGTAATGTAGCTAATGAGAAGAAAATGTATCAGAAAAGGGGATATAGCGTACCTTGGCATGCAACACCAACATTACAGTTTCGTGTGTCTACGGCACTTCCAGGACAAGTTGTTCCAAAGGTTCCACCATTACAGGTTCTTGTTCTGGATTGAGTAGGGTTTGTATTAACATCTGATTGACACGTTTCACTACAGCTACCATACGCACCCCAGTTAGACCATTGACCTAGCAATTTAATTGCGATAAAATTATTAATATTAGAAGTTGTTGGTGTTAGGTGAGCAATGAAAGTACATACCTTGACAACCAACTCCAACATTACATGCTCCTGTCATTGTAAGAATTTCACCACCACAGTTTCCACCAAAAGAGGCACCTACACATTGTCTAGTCCTTGATCTTGTAGGCGTAACATTTGGATTGCTTTGACAGCTTTCGCTGCAATTACCCCATTGCGCCCATTGCGTTAGATTACCTTTATTTATTAGTCAAAATAATTAGTGAATACTCATTTAAAAAGTGGAGCGGACATAAGTGAGATATATACCTGGGCAAGCTACTTCTACGTTACAATCAGTAGTTTGAACCAATAAAGCACCATTACAATTTCCTCCAAATGTAGCTCCTACACAACGACGTGTTCTCTGTTGCGTTGGAGCTTGAAGGCCTGATTGACATGTAGCAGAGCATACACCATAGGCAGACCATTGAGTAAGACTTCCTAATATTTATGAATATAGAATTAACAACAAGAATACACAAGAAATCGGACAACACAAAAAGACAAGAAAGAAGATGCTTGAAAAATACCTTGGCATGCTACTCCAACATTACAGTCTTGTGTGCCTACGGCACTTCCAGGACAAGTTGTTCCAAAAGTTCCACCATTACAGGTTCTTGTTCTGGATTGAGTAGGGTTTGTATTAACATCTGATTGACACGTTTCACTACAGCTACCATACGCACCCCAGTTAGACCATTGACCTAGCAATTTAATTGCGATAAAATTATTAATATTAGAAGTTGTTGGTGTTAGGTGAGCAATGAAAGTACATACCTTGACAACCAACTCCAACATTACATGCTCCTGTCATTGTAAGAATTTCACCACCACAGTTTCCACCAAAAGAGGCACCTACACATTGTCTAGTCCTTGATCTTGTAGGCGTAACATTTGGATTGCTTTGACAGCTTTCGCTGCAATTACCCCATTGCGCCCATTGCGTTAGATTACCTTTATTTATTAGTCAAAATAATTAGTGAATACTCATTTAAAAAGTGGAGCGGACATAAGTGAGATATATACCTGGGCAAGCTACTTCTACGTTACAATCAGTAGTTTGAACCAATAAAGCACCATTACAATTTCCTCCAAATGTAGCTCCTACACAACGACGTGTTCTCTGTTGCGTTGGAGCTTGAAGGCCTGATTGACATGTAGCAGAGCATACACCATAGGCAGACCATTGAGTAAGACTTCCTAATATTTATGAATATAGAATTAACAACAAGAATACACAAGAAATCGGACAACACAAAAAGACAAGAAAGAAGATGCTTGAAAAATACCTTGGCATGCTACTCCAACATTACAGTCTTGTGTGCCTACGGCACTTCCAGGACAAGTTGTTCCAAAAGTTCCACCATTACATGTCCTTGTTCTCGATTGAGTAGGGGCTGTATTAACATTTGATTGACACGTTTCACTACAGCTACCATACGCACCCCAGTTAGACCATTGACCTAGCAATGCAAATAAGAAAAGATTGAGATTGGTGGGTGTTGTTAGTTATATTCAATTGGAGAGTTATACCCGCACCAGACAAGAAGGAAAAATACACCTGCACTTTTTAGTTAGACGTGAACAATTTCCACACTGTCAGTTGTTCAGAGACGAGTTAAGTGAAAAATAAAATTGCATACCTTGACAACCAACTCCAACATTACATGCTCCTGTCATTGTAAGACTTTCACCACCACAGTTTCCACCAAAAGAGGCACCGACACATTGTCTAGTCCTTGATCTTGTAGGCGCAACATTTGGATTGCTTTGACAGTTTTCGCTGCAAGCACCCCATTGCGCCCATTGCGTTAGTGTACCTTTACATATTAGTAAAAATAATTAGTGAATACTCATTTTAAAAGGTGGAGCGGACATAAGTGAGATATATACCTGGGCAAGCTACTTCCACGTTACAATCAGTATTTTGAACCAATAAAGCACCATTACAATTT